>NC_089494.1:208265278-209522778 GCF_036850765.1 Saccopteryx bilineata
CTTGTGTCCCCCCAGGTGGCATATACATAATATTTGTCCCATTACAAATGATACAAACTTTGATTGCTTGGTTAATATGGTATCTGCCCTAATTCTCTACTTTAAAGTTATTCTTTCTATGATTTTATTTGATAAATATTTTGTGGCAATATTTTGAAGCTATTTAAAAACCTATGTAATTAGTCTGTTTTTCATAAAAATTTCAATTTATTTATATTTATATCTGCATGTTTTTATGTTGCCTGTTTTATTCAGTGAGATATAATTTGTTTACATTTATTTTGATATTCCTGTTGGTCAGTAGAAATCCTCTCAAGATAGCATACGTGTTCTTTTACATGCCTCCATCATTCTTTGAGTACTGCCTTGCTTTCTGGCACAACAGTATAATGTAGGATCATCTTTGTATTTCTCTTGTCCCAGTCATTTCTCCAAGCAGTCTTGGTTCCTTTTAATGGAGCAAGGTATTTACTGGGTGCTAGAGGTGCCCATTTATTTGGGGGTAATATTGCTTGTAGTCTTTGTAGACAGTGTTAGGGAATATTTGTATTCCCCCCCTTCCCCTACCCCTTTCTATCTGTCATACACAGACATCTGTTAATTTCTGTATTTATAAATTGAGAAGCATGATTTTGCACCAATATCTTCATTTTTAATTCACCACCATAGGTATAATCTAGTTTTTTTCCTTTTCATCATCATTTGAAAGTTTAATTATTTAAATTTCTTTTAAACACCTTTCTTTTTGTGAATTTTGAATATATTTAACATTTTATTCTGTTAGTCAACATTGGCCAACTTCAATCAGAGATTCTGAAATACATTTTTAAATTGGATATTTTTCAAAGTTTACAAACCTAAATAAATGTAGAAGAAATGTAAATATTCAAAATTAAAATGAATGTTTATCAGTTTGTAGATTTATAGTTCTGAGCTGTTAAAGCTTAAAATTGCATGAAGACTTCTGGGACTCCTTTATTTACTTATTTGATTAGCCCCCACATGTAAGCATTTTTTTCATCCCTGCCATCTGACTCTACCCATTCTTCACCTCCCATGCCAGGCTGCCCTTCCATGGGGGTGTCTCCTCACCCTGCTGGGGCTGTGGCCCCTGGCCATCAGGGTCAGGATGACTTCTTACCCTGCTTGAGCCACTCTCCAGTGAGCATGCCCCCCACCCCTTAGTCTTCTTCAGAAGCCCACTCTCTGCTCTGGGCTACCAGGGCTCACCTCCTCCTCATTTTATGATGTGAATGCCTGCTTCTCTTGGGCACATCTAATATATTTAAGAGTGAATTGTTCAGCCTGACCAGGCAGTGGCGCAGTGAATAGAGCATCAGACTGGGATGTGGAGGACCCAGATTCAAGACCCCGAGGTCATCAGCTTGAGCATGGGCTCATCTGGCTTGAGCAAAGTTCACCAGCTTGAACCCAAGATCACTGGCTTGAGCAAGGGGTTACTCAGTCTGCTAAAGGCCCACAATCAAGGCACATATGAGAAAGCAATCAATGAACAACTAAGGTGTCGCAACAAAAAACTGATGATTGATGCTTCTCATCTCTCTCCATTCCAGTCTGTCTGTTTCTATCTATCCCTCTCTCTGACTCTCTCTCTGTCCCTGTAAAAAAAAAAAGAAAAAAAGAAAAAAAAGAGTGAATTGTTCAGAAAAAAAAAAAGCAGGAAAAAGTGGAAGGGAAAGTCAGAAGAATTTGAGGGAAAGAAGAGAAATAATTTGTTTTTAATCTTCCTTCAGTATATTCAAAGATATAAATTTATCTCTAAGTGCTATTTAGGTGCATCTCACAGATTTTAGTACATAGTACTTTCTTTGTCATTCAGTTCTAAATAGCTTGTAATTCCCCCATGACTGTTTAAGCCAAGTGTTATTCATTTATTTATTTTTCTTTTTTTAATTGATTTTAATTTATTGTGTTTACATAGATTCTAGTGTTGCCCCGGATGCATCTCCCCTCCCCCATATTCCCCTCAACTTCTCCCTTGCCCCCCTTCCCATTGCACCCTCCCCCCTTCCCTTCAGGTTTATCCCATCCTTTCATCCCCTTTCCCTCTGTCCTCTTTTCTTCTGGTCCCTTTGATCCCTCTTCTGTCTCAATTCTGTTTCTCAGTTCACATTGTTCATTGGATTCCTCAAATGAGTGAGGTCATATGATATTTTTCTTTTTCTTCCTGGCTTATTTCACTTAACATAATAGTTTCCAGGTCCATCCATGTTGTCGCAAAAGTTAAGATTTCCTTCCTTTTTATGGCCCCATAGTATTCCATTGTATATATGTACCATAGCTTTTTAATTCACTTGTCCACTGATGGACACTTGGGCTGTTTCAATATTCATTTATTTAAATAAGAAGAGACTGTCAGCCTGACCAGGCAGTGGCGCAGTGGATAGAGCGTCGGACTGGGATGCAGACGACCTAGGTTCAAGACCCCGAGGTCGCCAGCTTGAGCACAGGCTCATCTGGTTTGAGCAGGGCTCACCAGCTTGGACTCAAGGTTGCTGGCTCTAGCAAGGGGTTACTCAGTCTGCTGAAGGCCCACAGTCAAGGCACATATGAGAAATCAATTTATGAACAACTAAGGTGTCGCAATGAAAAACTGATGATTGATGCTTCTTGTTTCTCTCTGTTTCTGTCTGTCTGTTCCTATCTATCCCTCTCTCTGACTCTCTCTCTGTTTCTGAAATAAAAAAAAAGTCTGAGGATCCTTATGAAAGTTTCTGAATAAAAGGTAATTAAAAAAAAAAAAGAGACTGTCAGTCAAACTCAGTGTAAAATGGAATTCTAAAAGTCATCTCACTTGTTTTCTCTAGGCATGCTAAAGTGCCAATGATCTCTTCCTGGCTTAACGTGGAAAGTCAACAAGTATTTATATCTTCAAAATGCCATTTTAAATATTATCACTAGGGCAACACATAAAACAACCGGTCAGCATTATAAGCCTTTTAGAGATGAGGAACTATTTCTTTGGGCTATAACTACAGTTTCTGAAGTCTGGATGTCTTACAAAAGTCATCAGGTTAGTTTTATGATGCAGAATATTCTCTGCTTTTCTGGTAGCTCCAGGGGGAAGAGGAAATATTTCCTTCTTAGCTTGCTAAGACTTTTCACCAGAGTTAGAAGAGTCTAGTTTTTCAAGGCTAAATGTTTGTATGAAAAGCAAAAGAGGCATGTTGGGCAAATCAGTGTAAAATCTGTATTTTCTGGGTTTGCTCAGTTTTATTGTTAAAAATGGCAGCTGCCCAGGTAAAACTGCTAATTACCTTTCTGCTTGGGAAGGGCAATTGTTATGCTAATGTTGCGGGAGGAGGGGTTTTTGCTCCAAGAAAAGTTTGTGGAAGGAGAAGAAGGGAGAGAAGGAAGCCAAGATGGTAGGTTGCTAAAGAAGAAGCCAGTTTGTGCAGAGAAGAAAAGGGAGAAGTTGTGCAGATGGGGAACCAGAGGTGATTGAGCTGGTGGGGCCTTTGATTCTAGGAAAGCTCAGATGTGTCAGTGGCTTTGGGAGCCCTGAATGGAAAGGGAAGTGTTTTCCCTCTGTGGGTGTATTTACTTGCTGGCTGGGTATGAGGCTAGAAAAAAGGAATGGCTCACCAATTTTTGGCTCTTGTAAAGCTAGTAGTAGCCAGGGCCACCATCACAGCCACCTGGCCCATGCAGGTTCACATTGGATTCGGACAGTCGGTAAAAAAACAACGAAGCCAAAAACTGGTGGGCCATCATCTTTAATCCTAGCTTGCACCCGGCGGGCAAGTAAAAAACACACACTGGGCTCCAAAACCCACTCATTCAGTGCTCACAAAGCTACTGACTCATCCGAGTTTCCTAGAATCAAAGGTTTCTAGCTCACCAGACTTATTCACCTCTGTTCCCCATCTCCTTCCTTCTCCCTGCACAAACTCTGCACAAACTGGCCTCTCACTCAACACTCCGCTGCTTCCCCTGGCCTCCACGTGGCCTCCCTCTGCTCTCTCCTCTAATGATAATCTCAGGAACCAAGAGAGCAAGGTTTCGTTCTGCCCCCATTTTATAGTGTAGAAATCAAAACCTTTAATCCAATATACAAAATAAGGAAGTCTCTGATACAAAGTCACTTATCTGAGGCATAATTGGATTGTACCACCCCACATCAAAAAGGGTGGGAAAGGCTTAGTCCTAAAACCAAGCCCCAGGCTACAAGGATTGTAAAGCCAGCAGCCAGGGCCAGGGCCACTATCACAGCAGCCTTCTGGCCTATGCAGGTTCGCATTGGATTCGGACAGTTGGTAAAGAAACAGCGGAGCCAAAAACTGATGGGCCATAGTCTTTAATTCTAGCTTGCACCCGGCGGGCAAGTAAAAATACACACTGGGCTCCAAAACCCAGTGTTGGGCAGATAAAATGTATTATGCTCACTTTGTTAAAGATAACAGGAGGAGGCCGTCACCCAGGTGATATTAATGTGTGTTGGGGTGGGCTAAAGGCAGGCAGAGTCCTTTAGCCTGGGGCTTGGTTTTGGGATTAAGCCTTTCCTACCCTTTTTGATGTAGGGCGGTACAATCCTATCATGCCTCAGAGGGTGACTTTGTATTAGAGACTTCCCTGTTTTGTATATTGGATTAAGGGTTTGGATTTCTACACTATAAAATGGGGACGGAATGAGAGTTTGGGTTCTTGGTTCCTGAGGTTAGCATGAGAGAGCAGAGAAAGTAGAGCCAGCAGCGGAAGGAGGCCACGTGGAGGAGGCCAGGAAAAGCAGCCAAGATGGCGGAGTGCTGAGTGAGATGCCAGTTTATGTAGAGTTTGTATCTGGGATAAGGAAGGAGATGGGGACCTGAGGAGAATAAGTCTGGTGAGCTAGAAACCTTTGATTCTAGGAAACTCGGATAAGTCAGTGGCTTTGTGAGCACTGAGTGTGACTGGGTTTTGGAGCCCAGTGTGTATTTTTACTTGCCCGCCAGGTGCAAGCTAGGATTAAAGGCTATGGCCCACCAGTTTTTGGCTCCTTTGTTTCTTTACCGACTGTCCGAATCCAATGCGAACCTGCATGTGAATGGCCACGATGGCGGCTCCTGGCCTTACACCCAGTCACATTCAGTGCTCACAAAGCTACTGACTTATCCGAGTTTCCTAGAATCGAAGGTTTCTAGCTCACCAGCCTTATTCACCTCTGTTCCCCACCTCTGTTCCCCATCTCCTTCCTTCTCCAGCATCAAACTGCACAAACTGGCCTCTCACTCAATACTCCGCCATCTTGGCTGCTTCTCCTGGCCACGTGGCCTCTTTCTGCTCTCTGCTCTGCTCCCTCTGCTCTCTCATGCTAGTCATCCCAGGAACCAAGAGCCCAAACTCCCATTCTGCCCCCACTTTATATTGTAGCTTCACAACCTCTAATCCAATATACAAAATAGGGAAGTCTCTAATACAAAGTCACTTCTCTGAGGCATGATTGGATTGTACCACCCCACATCAAAAAGGGTGGGAAAGGCTTAATCCCAAAACCAAGCCCCAGGCTACAAGGATTCTCAACACACATTAATATCACCTGGGCGATGGCCTCCATCTTTAACAAAGTGAGCATAATACATTTTATCTGCCCAACAATCCACCCCTATGCTCACTTTACTACTCACAATCTACACCACCGGCATCCCTGTGCAAGGAAATTAGAACATTACACAAATTATAACAGCACAAATCATACAGTTTCAACAATCACAAAGGTACACTTCACCAGTCTCTGAGCACTTTGCCCAAAGTGCAAAATGTCCTCGGCCTATGGGAAAAGCTTCCCGGGGCAGGGGAGTGCTTCCAGCAAAGCCATAGCCACCCCCTACCCCCATCAGGGTATTTCACATTGTCCAAAATCCATAATCCATAAGTCCATCCAACAAAGGAGCCAATGCCCACTCCAGTCATAGTCCAGGAAATCAGTCCGTGCACATGGGGCATCAGCTACCCCCCTCATTCCTGCCGTCCTGGCAGGTCTTACACTGTCCCAAAGAGGGGCACGTGGCAATGGCAGTCAGCATTTCCATCTTGGCTCTGGAGAGCATGATAATGTCCATCCTATGTCCCCAAAATCGCAGACCTACCAGGGCTGTAGTAGGTGCTCCTTCCAGCTGGGCTCCCATCTTATGGAGACTGCGGATTGCAACTCCAGCTCGATTCTCCTCATCTTCCAAAGAGGAACTGAAAACACCAGCTCGCACTGCCGGGCTTGAGTCCCAGGCCGCTGAGGCCCTCTGCTCCACAGACCCTGCAGCTCCAGACCTGGCCTCAGCTTCAGCCTCAGCCTCAGCCTCAGCCCCGGCCTCCTGCCGCTGCTGGCTCTCTGCAACATCCAGGGCAAGCTGCAACTCACGAACCTCTGAATCCTCCTCCAGCGTTTGCTCCATTTCCAGGCGAATCTCGAACACCTGGTTGGCCTCCTCCTCCAGCATTTCCTCCAGCTCCAGGGTCAGCATTGGTTTCTCCTGCGTTTGCTCCAGCTCCTTCCATTGCTCGGTTTGCAGGTCCCAGGCAGCCTCTTCCACAGAGCTCTCGGTTCCCTCACGCATGGCTGTAAAAGTCAGCCAGCCTACAATCCCCAAAAGGACAGCCATGGGAAAACCTAACACTAGCCAGTCCTCTACTCCACCACTCAAAGGCTCCTTGCCGATCTGTATCGAATCCTACCACAGACTACGCCAAATGTAAAGCCAGAAG
Organism: Saccopteryx bilineata; assembly: GCF_036850765.1. Taxonomy (NCBI): domain Eukaryota; kingdom Metazoa; phylum Chordata; class Mammalia; order Chiroptera; family Emballonuridae; genus Saccopteryx; species Saccopteryx bilineata. Next base: position 208,271,978 of record NC_089494.1, read on the forward strand.
CCTCGGTCAGGGCCACTATCAGAGCAGCCCGGCCCATGCAGATTCGCATTGGATTCGGACAGTCGGTAAAGAAACAGTGGAGCCAAAAACTGGTGGGCCATAGTCTTTAATTCTAGCTTGCACCCGGCGGGCAAGTAAAAATACACACTGGGCTCCAAAACCCAGTCACATTCAGTGCTCACAAAGCTACTGATTTATCCGAGTTTCCTAGAATCAAAGGTTTCTAGCTCACCAGCCTTATTCTCCTCAGTTCCCATCTCCTTCCTCATCCCAGATACAAACTCTACATTAACTGGCATCTCACTCAGCACTCCGCCATCTTGGCTGCTTCCCCTCGCCTCCTCCACGTGGCCTTTCTCTGCTCTCTGCTCTGCTCTCTGCTCTGCTCTCTCCTCTAATGATAATCTCAGGAACCAAGAGCCTAAGCTCTCGTTCTACCCTCATTTTATAGTGTAGCTTCACAACCTCTAATCCAATATATAAAATAGGGAAGTCTCTAATACAAAGTTACTTCTCTGAGGCATGATTGGATTGTACCGCCCCACATCAAAAAGGGTGGGAAAGGCTTAATCCCAAAACCAAGCCCCAGGCTACAAGGATTCTCAACACACATTAATATCACCTGGGCGATGGCCTCCATCTTTAACAAAGTGAGCATAATACATTTTATCTGCCCAACAAGCATATAATAATAATTACTTACCAAGTACTTTATGTCAGATTTTCGCTAAGTTTAGCAGAATAAATCTTCATTAAAAAACTTACTATAGTTAAATCTATCTTTTTAGTTATACTTTGGTTGCTCCGCTACCACCCACCATGAAAGCTGGAATGCTCACTAGTGGGTGGTAGGGACCAGGTTGACTACTACTGTTGTATGTAGTCTGCTTAGACTTGCTTTTATTACTCAACATTATGCTAATTATTTCTTAAAATAAGACAATGAAGTCTCCCACATCTGTAAAGCCAGTAGCCGCGGCCATCATCACAGCCGCCTGGCTCATGCAGGTTCGCATTGGATTCAGACAGTCGGTGAAGAAACAATGGAGCCAAAAACTGGTGGACCATCATCTTTAGTCCTAGCTTGCACCCGGCGGGCAAGTAAAAAACACACACTGGGCTCCAAAACCCACTCACATTCAGTACTCACAAAGCTACTGACTTATCCGAGTTTTCTAGAATCAAAGGTTTCTAGCTCACCAGACTTATTCACCTCTGTTTCCCATCTCCTTCCTTCTCCCTGTACAAACTCTGCACAAACTGGCTTCTCACTTAGCACTCCACTATCTTGGCTGCTTCTCCTCTCCTCCACGTGGCCTTTCTCTGCTCTCTCCTCTAATGATATCTCAAGAACTAAGAGAGGTAGCTCCCATTCTGCCCCCATTTTATAGTGCAGAAATTAAAACCTTTAATCCAATATACAAAATAAGGAAGTCTCTAATACAAAGTCACTTATCTGAGGCATAATGGGATTGCACCACCCCACATCAAAAAGGGTGGGAAAGGCTTAGTCCCAAAACCAAGCCCCAGGCTACAAGGATCCTGCCTGCCCACAGCCCGCCCCCAACACACATTAATATCACCTGGGCAACGGCCTCCACGTGGGCAGTGCCATCTTTAACAAAGTAAGCATAACACAATTTATCTGCCCAACACACATCCATTGACTCTTTCACAAATAATTTCTCTTAGCATGTGATACTGTTTGATAACCTTTTACCTTCTGTAAAACTTTTTTTTCAAAATTGAGTCAATCTCAAACCCTGCTGCTGCTTTGTCAACTAAGTATATGTAATAGTCTAAATCATTCGTTGTCATTTCAATAATCTTCTCAGCATCTTCATCATAGATTCCATTTCAAGAAACTGCTTTTTTTTGCTCATTCTTAAATAGCAACTCCCATCCATTAAAGTTTTATCATGACATTGCAGCAATTCAATCACAGCTTCAGGCTTAACTTCTAATTCAGTTCTCTTGCTGTTTCCACCTTATCTGCAGTTACTTTCTCCATTGAAATCCTGAGCCCGTCAAAGTCATCCCTGAGGGTTAGAATCAACTTCTTCCAAACTCCTGTTAACATTGATATTTTGACCTGTTTCCATGAATCATTAATGTTCGTAATGGCAACTAGAATGGTGAATCTTTTCCAGAAGGTTTTCAACTTACTTTGCCCAGATCCATCAGAGGGATCACTATTTATGGCAGCTATAACCTTAGGAAATATATTTCTTAATAAGACTTGAAAGCTGAAATTTCCCTTGATCCATGAGTTGTAGAATGAATACTGCGTTAGCAGGTGTGGAGACAACATTAATCTTGTACATTTCCACCAGAGCTCTTGGGTGACCAGGTGCACTGTCAATCAGCAGTAACATTTTGAAAGGAATCTTTTTATTTCTGAGCTAGTTCTTAACAGTGGGCTTAAAATCCAGGCTTTGTTGTTTCCATTTCTAGAGCACAGGCAGAGTAGTATTAGCATGCTTCTTTAAGGCCCTCAGATTTTGACTATGGTAAATGAGCATAGGCTTAAATTTACAGTCAGCAGCTGCACTGTCCCTAACAAGAGAACCAGACTGTCCTTGGAGGCTTGGAAGCCGGTCATAGAATTCTTTTCTCTAGTTATGAAGGTCTTAGGTGGTGGCATCTTCATCTCCAGTGAAAATCTGTTGCTTGGTGCCACCCACTTCATGAATCATCTCAGATCCATCCTCTGGATGACTTGCTTCAGCTTCTGCATCAGCTCTTGCAGCTTCACCCTGCACTTCCGCGTCATGAAGACAACTTCTTTCCTTAAACCTCCTGAACCAACCCCTGCTAGCTTCAGACTTTCCTTCTGCAGCATCATCGTCTCTCTCAGCCTTGTAGGATTGAAGAGCGTTAGGGAGTTAGGGCCTTGCTGTGGATTAGGCTTTGGTTTATGAGCATGTTGTGGCTGGTTTGATCTTTATCCAGACCACTAAAGTTTTCTGCCTATTAGCAATAGGCTGTTTCACATTTTTTAAAATCATTGTGTGTTCACTGGAGTAACAATTTCCTTCAAGAACATTTCCTCTGCATTCACAACTTGGGTAACTGTTTAGCACAGGAGACCTAGCTTTAGGCTTGTCCTGGCTGTCTACATGGCTTCCTCATTAGACTTAATTATTCTAACTTTTAATTTAAAGTGAGAGATGTGTAACTCTCTCTTTCATTTGAATACTTAGAGGCCATTGTTGGGTTATTAATTGGCCTGATTTTGGAATGGAGGGGCCTGAGGAGAGGAAGAGGCAGGGAGGAGTGGCTGGCCTGTCACAGGGCACACATTTATAGATTATGTTCACTGTGTTCACTGTGATTATGTTCACTATATGAACGTGGTTCATGGTGCTCCCAGATAATTACAACACTAACATCAGAGATGAACTGATTACAGGTCAACATAACAAAGAAAATACTAATAATAAAATGTTTGAAATATTGTGAAAATTACAAAAATGTGACACACAGCCACAAAGTGAGCTATTTGAAAAACAAGGACTTGCTCGATGCGGGGTTGCTACAAACCTTCAATTTGTAAAAAACCCCGCACAGTATCTGCAAAGCACAATAAAATGGAGTGCAATAAAAAATGATATGCCTGAAATAAAAATGGTATGCCTGTATAGAATTGGTGTTAATTTTTATTTAAATGTTTGGCAGAATTCTCCAGTGAACCTATCTATTTTTATTTTAAATGGTTTTTCCTCCCTCCCTCCCTCCCTCCCTCCCTCCCTCCCTCCCTCCCTCCCTCCCTCCCTCCCTTCCTTCCTTCCTTCCTTCCTTCCTTCCTTCCTTCCTTCCTTCCTCTCTCTTTCAAAATAGACTGTTTTGAAGAGCACTTTAAGCTTACAGCAATATTGTGCAGAAGGTACAGAGATTTCTGTGTAGCCCCTGCCTCACCCATATTGGGATGGGCAAAAGGAATTTTACAGTTTTGAGTCTGGGAAACACAGAGTTTATTCTTGTATTATTGTTTACTAAATACTGTACATATTTTCCTTATGAACAACTGTAAATCTCCTTTTGCCCCACATCTACATAGCTTCTCCCATTGTCAAAATCCTCCACCAGAGCGGTACTTTTGTTACAACTGATGAAGTACATTGACACGTCCGCGCCTACAGTGTACATTAGAGTTCACCTATTCGGTTGCATATTCTATGGGTTTGGACAAAGCTATAATGATAAATATCCTCTGTTATCGTATCATACAGAGTGGTTTCACTGTCTTAAAAATCTTCAGTGCTCTATTTATTAGTCCCTCCCTCTCTGCTAGCCCCTGGCAACTAGTGATCATTTTACGGTTTTCATAGTTTTTCTTTTTCCAGAATGTCATATAATTGGACTCATATAGTGTATAATATTTTTATGTTGGCTTATTTCACTTAGTAACATGCATTTAAGATTTCTCTATGTCTTTTCATGGCTTGATAGCTTATTTCTTTTTAGCACTGAATTATATTCCATTGTGTGCATGTGACACAGTTTATTTATTCATTCACTTACTGAAGAAGAGGTTGGTTGCTGTAAAAATTAATGTGCAGGTTTTGTGTTTTCAACTCCTTTGGGCAAATACCAAGGAGTGTGCTTGCTGGATCACATGATAATAGCATGTTTATTTTTGTAAGAAAATTTCAAACTAGCCTGACCAGGCGGTGGTGCAGTGGATAGAACGTCGGACTGGGATGCGGAAGGTTCGAGACCTCGAGGTCGCCAGCTTAAGCGTAGGCTCATCTGGCTTGAGAAAAAAGCTCACCAGCTTGGACCCAAGGTTGCTGGCTCCAGCAAGGGGTTACTTGGTCTGCTGAAGGCTCATAGTCAAGGCACATATGAGAAAGCAATCAATGAACAACTAAGGTGTCGCCATGAAAAACTGATGATTGATACTTCTCATCTCTCTCCGTTCCTGTCTGTCTGTCCCTATATATCCCTCTCTCTGACTCTCTCTCTGTCCCTGTAAACAAACAAACAAACAAACAAAAAAGAAACCATAAAAAAACCCCTTCAAACTATTTTTCTGTTTTAGAAATTTTAAAACTATGAATTCACATTTTGAAATAGTTACAGGGCTATTTAAATCAACGAGTTGTGTTTTTTTCTTTCTCTGTTTCCTTCATTCTGCAATGAACCATCACTGAGCTTTTTATTTTAGTTTTTGTATTTTATTTTATTATTATTTTTTAAATTAATTTTTAGGGAGAGATAGAGGGAAAAAGATGGAGAGAGAGAGATAGAAACTGAGAGACATCAATTTATTGTCCCACTTATTCATGCCATCATTGTAGTTTCTGTATTTTATAATTCTAAAATTTCCATTTTTTTTTGCTGAGATTTAGTTTTGCATGTTTTTTTATTTTTTTATTTTTGTGGTGACAGAGACATAGAGAGAAACAGAGAAAGGGACAGATAGAGACAGACAGACAAGAAGGGAGAGAGATGAGAAGCATCAATTCTTCGTTGTGACACCTTGGTTGTTCATTGCTTTCTCATATGTGCCTTGACTGGGGGCTACAGCAGAAAGAGTGACCCCTTGATCAAGCCAGTGACCTTGGGGTCAAGGAAGTGACCTTGGGCTTTAAACCAACAACCTTTGGGCTCAAGCCAGGGACCTTGGGCTCATATCTATGATCCCATTCTCAAGCCAGCAACTCCACGCTCATTCTGGTGAGCCCGCGCTCAAGCCAGATGAGCCTGTGCTCAAGTCAGATGAGCTCAAGCTGGCGACCTTGGGGTTTCAAACCTGGGTCCTCCATGTCCCAGTCTGACACTCTATCCACTATGCCAGCAGGCTAGTTTTTTTTTAATCTTATTTTTAGTAATTTTAATGCAGTGACATTGATAAATCAGGGTACATATGTTCCGAGAAAACATCTCCAGATTATTTTGACCTTTGATTATGCTGCATACCCCTCACCCAAAGTCAAATCGTCCTCCATCACCTTCTATCTGGTTTTCTTTGTGCCCCTACCTTCCCTCCACTCCCTCCCTCTCCTTCTTCGCCCCTTCCTCACCCCTCTACCCCACTCCCTGTTACCATCACATTCTTGTCCATATCTTTGAGTCTCATTTTTATGTCCCATCTATGCATGGGTTCATATAGTTCTTAGTTTTTCTCTGATTTACTTATTTCACTCCGTATAATGTTATCAAGGTCCATCCATGTTATTGTAAATGATCCGATGTCATCATTTCTTATGGCTGAGTAGTATTCCATAGTATATATATGTATCAAAGCTTTTTTTTAATCCACTCGTCCTCTGACGGACACTTGGGCTGTTTCCAGATCTTCACTATTGTGAACAATGCTGCTATAAACATGGGGGTGCATTTCTCCTTCTGGAACCGTTCTATGGTGTCCTTGGGGTATATTCCTAAAAGTGGGATGGCTGGGTCAAAAGGCAGTTCGATTTTCAATTTTTTGAGGAATCTCCATACTGTTTTTCACAGAGGCTGCACCAGTCTGCATTCCCACCAGCAATGCAGGAGGGTTCCCTTTTCTCCACATCCTCACCAGCCAGCACTTATTCTGTGTTGTTGTGTTGATGAGCGCCATTCTGACTGGTGTGAGGTGATATCTCATTGTGGTTTTAATTTGCATTTCTCTAATGATTAATGATGCTGAGCATTTTTTCATAATGCCTATTGTCCATCTATATATCCTCTTTGGAGAAGTGTCTATTCATTTCTTTTACCCATTTTTTGATTGGATTGTTTGTCTTTCTGGTGTTGAGATTTACAAGTTCTTTATAAATTTTGGTTATTAACCCCTAATCAGACATACTGTCAAATATGTTCTCCCATTGTGTAGTTTGTCTTTTTATTCTGTTCTTATTGTCTTTGGCCGTGCAAAAGCTTTTTAGTTTGATATAGTCCCATTTGTTTATCCTGTCTTTTATTTCCCTTGCCACCAGGCTAGTTTTGCATGTTTTAAGCATGTTAGTAACTGCATGTTGAAGCATTTTTATAATGGCTCTTTTAAAATCTAAGTTCTCTCATTTTAGTTTTGGCATCTGTTGATTAATGTTTTCATGATGTTTGAGGTCTTATTGGTTTGTGATATAATGAATGATTTTCAGTGGAAACTTGGACATATTTGTATTATGTTATGTGACCCTAGATCTTATTTAAGCCTCCTTTTTTTAGCTGCTTTTTCTGATACTTCTCTGGCAGGGGGATGAGGGTGCTAATTCATCCTGCTAGGCAGAGGTAGAAATCTACTTACTGCCCTCTATTGACACCTGAGGTTGGGGCAGGGGCTCCTCTTCAGCTCTGGGTGGGGGTGGGAGTTAAATCTCCTCACATGCTCTACTGACACAGTTTGGGGTTGTCTTTGTTATTGGTGGGTAGTGAGGAAAGTTCTGACTCTCCACTATGCATCCTCTGATACCAGCCCAGTGTGGAGGAGGGGGTACTTTCCTGCTGCCAGGTGGAGGTAAGAGTGCTGGCTCACTCCTTAGTCCCCACTGGTGCTGTGAGAGAGGGCCTGTTACTGCCTGCTGATGATGGCAGTCTTGGCTCCCTGATTGGCCTTCTGCTTCTGGTGGTGGTGGGGACCTCATGACAACCTTGCAAGGGTGGCAATCTAGGCTTTCCACTTGACTTTCCCTGGAGTGGATGGTGGTGGGCCACAGCATTTTCTGGGGTATATGGGCTGGACTAGAGTAGTTATCATCTGAAAGATTTCTATCTTGCTAGATTTCCTCTTTCCTGGTCCTCTGGCTAGTATGAACAAGCTTTTGTTTTGGTTTCTTATTTTTTTTTTCTGTGCTTGTTTGTGTTTTTAGGTTGCCATCTCCTTCAGCTCTAAGTCTGGGATCAATGAAGCAAAAAGGAAACCCATGAAATTCACCACCATGTCCTACCCTGGGTGCTGCCCAGGTGGTTGATGACAGCCTCCAGCCCGGTGGAAGAATTCTGATGAATTTGGGAGATTGTGTTTGTTTGGCAGTATGGAGTTATGGTAAAAAAAGATGCTGGCTGGTTATGGAGGCTGAGGATGGCTGAAGTGGTTATGACTGGTTGTGACTCTGAAGGGAGTGACTGGAAAAAAAGTTGGAGGGTGGTTAGAGGCTGGAAGAAACAGTGTCTCTGGGCCTGCACCGTCTGAACACCGTTGAAGCAAGAAGACAGATCTGGTGATGCCAGGGTGGCTTCTTTTATTGGGGGGGGGGCAGTGTAGGTTTTAACATATCCATCATTTTGCAGAAGAAAAATATGATATTCAAAGAAGTTTATAAACTTGTCTAAGTTCACGCAGAAAGTGAGGGATAGGGGAGGATCAGACTCAGATTGTGAAGTTCTGAACGTCAAGGTTGAAGTGCAATCCTTTTTCAGCATCTTTTCTATTTACTTTTTTTTTTAAATTATTTTTTTAACTTTATTCAGTTTTTTTTTTAGAGAGAGAGAGAGAGAGAGAGAGAGAGAGAGAGAGAGAGAAAGAAGGAGAGAAGGGAGAGGAGCAGAAAGCATCAACTCTCATATGTGCCTTGGCCAGGCAAGCCCAGGGTTTTGAACCGGCGACCTCAGTGTTCCCAGGTCGACACTTTATTCACTGTGCCACCACAGGTCAGTCAGCATCTTTTTTAATTACCTGCATCTGCTCTCCAGTGTCAAGCATCATCATCGAGGACATGCAGAATAGTCGCGTCACTCCTAATTTCTGCTTCTTTCACCAAAACATGGTCTCTTTCTGGGTAGCATAAATCTCAGCGTATTGTATGGAACAATACGTCCTGTTATATAATGTGTTCATGCTTTTCACTCCTGTGCGAGGTGCATTGTTGATGATTAGTAGCTGCTAGTTGACCTTGGTATTTAAAGCCTGCCTGGCTAACTGGAAGCAAACACTGAGATGTAAGAAAAAGAAGGTATGCCAACTTCACCTTTTCCTTTCCATCCATTTCTCCACCTTCCTCAGTCTTCTCCAGGGTAGGGGATAATGGTAGTGTTATGCTCAGTTCCCCTTGGATACCATGTTACTATTTTTGTATAACACCTGGTTTTGCTGTGCTTCCCAAAGCCAGTACTTGTAGCCTTTCTCTAAAACTCTGGGCTGTTGCAGCCTGGTGTAACATAAAAGCAAAAGCTGAAAACACCTGGGAGTTCCATCCCCTTTGAATTACCCTTCACTAATGACAGCTGGATATGGGCAGCTCCCTGGAAGCAGGCTGATGCTACCCTCTGCAGGACAGTGCCTGGGATGACATCACTGCTTGGCTTTTCCTCTGTCCCATCCCACTCCCCCCTTCCTTCCTGATTTCCCTTGGGAGCAGTTCTTTAATAAGTCACTGTACACAAATCCTTGTCTCAGGGTCTGCATCTAGGGAAACCGACAAAGACAATTATCAAAGATGTTCAGAAGTGGAGTTGTCTCTCTGTAATGTGAAGGTATGTAGTATAGTTACTGTGGCCACTGTTGAGGAGGAAAAGGGAGGAGTCATGGCCAAGTTGCCATGATTTTGTTGTTATGGAGACAGACCTGCTGAGCTTTATCATGAGGCTGCTTTCTTCCAGGTATGATGTTGCTGTGGAAACACAGCCCGAAGCCTCAAAAAACACCCTGTTCTAATCTCAGCTGCTTTATCCATCAGCTTTGCGTCTCATTAACAGATGGAGCCTAGTGAGAGGAATCCTTGACCACACCTCTGTTCAATCCAGTTCTCCAGGGAAGGGCCCCACTCTTAAATGTTTTCATGGGTGAGTAGGAATCTTGGGGTTTTTAAGTAAGGTTTGCTAAATTAGATGAAAACCAAATCTCCCTATGCTGTATGGTTTTTAAAATGACTGCTTGGAGTCTCACTTACCATATATGTATTTCAATCTAAGGTCAAGACTTTGCCTTATTTTAGGCCCATCGAGTCTTTTAGAATTAATCCCTCTGTTCCTAGAAATGGGAATAGTGATGTTGACTCATGGCTAATGTCTTATGTTGCCAAGGAAGCAAGATTATAAGTAGGGTAGGTATGGGATGTGGTATCTCTCCATGGTGATGGCACTGATTCTGAAGTCTGAGCACGCGAATATCACTTTGACCCAAAACTGTCTCTTCAATGGGTGACAGCGGTTCTGTTATAGTGCATTGTGTCAGGTATAGCCTCAAGATTAAGAGTATGGGAGTATAGGCTTTAGTGTAAGACAGTGTTTTGTCTTAGTCAGTGTAGGCTGCTGTAACAAATAGCATATACTGAGTGGCTTAAATAACAAACATTTCGCACAGTGTTGGAGGCTGGAAAGTCCAATATCAAGGTACTGGTGAGAACTTTCCTTCTGGTTTTTGGAAGTCTGCCTTCTTGCTGTGTCTTCATATGGTGGAACGAGAAAGAGAACTCTGATCTCTTCCTCTTCTTATAAGGTCACAAATCCCAAATAAGGACTCTACACTCTTGACCTCATCTAAACTTAATTACATCCCAAAGGTCCCACTTCCAAACACCATCACATTGGAGATTAGGGATACAACAAATATGAGGTTCTTTTGGGGGGGGGGTAATAAACATTCAATTCATAACAGATAGTATTAGGTTGACTCTTGAAGCAGGGATAGAGTATGAAAAAAGTTGTTTTACAGTGGCCAAGACATGGAAACAACCAAAAAGCCCTTCAATAGAAGACTGGATAAAGAAGATGTGGCACATATACACTATGGAATACTACTCAGCCATAAGAAATGATGACATCAGATCATTTACAGCAAAATGGTGGGATCTTGATAACATTATACGGAGTGAAATAAGTAAATCAGAAAAAAACAAGAACTACATGATTCCATACATTGGTGGAACATAAAAATGAGACTAAGAGACATGGACAAGAGTGTGGTGGTTACCAAGGGTGGGGGGGGAGGGAGGACATGGGAGGGAGGGAGGGAGAGAGTTAGGGGGAGGGGGAGGGGCACAGAGAACTAGATGGAGGGTGACGGAGGACAATCTGACTTTGGGCGAGGGGTTTGCAACATAATTTGATGACAAAATAACCTAGACATGTTTTCTTTGAATATATGTACCCTGATTTATTAATGTCATCCCATTACCATTAATAAAAATTTATTAAAAAAAAAAAAAAAGAAAAAAGTTGTTTTATTATAAAAAATTATTTACTTTGCCATCTATAAATGGCAATGGCTTCTGCTTTTCATTGTTGTTAGAATTGTTGAAAGTAAATTTTGCCACTGAATTAGGATTTCCTGACATTTTACTATCTGCATCTCTTAGAGGTATTAGCTAGATTTGGGAGTCAGAATCATTTTTAAAATAGAAGTAATGTCGGTCATGGTTCAGGCAGGAAGACAAAAATCATTCTATGTATTTCAAATAGATAAAGATTTAATATGGAGAATAAATTACCTATAAAAGTCATTGAGAGGATCACAGGAGAAAAATCAGGAGGACAACCACAGTCCATCCAAGAAGCCAGAGAGATTCTGAGGCCACCTAGAGGTCAGAACTGGTAGGAAACTACTGTGGGCCCCATAGCTCCTCTTCAGCCTGAGGGAAGTGAATTTCAAGGGAACCTGGAAGCTGTTATGACATTCTCCCATTTGGTACTGCCATTTGTGACAACATGGATGAATCTTGAGAATATCATGCTAAGTGAAATAAGTCAGATGGAAAAGGTCAAGAACCATATGATTTCACTCATATGTGAATATAAAGCAGAAAACAACAAAAGAACAAACAAAACAAAAAGAACACATTGCCGCAGACAATAGCATGGTTGTTATTAGAGAGAAAGGGGTGCGGGGGTAGATTGAAGAGGGTAAAGGGGTGATGAAAGGATACTCACCTTTGGGCAGTAAGCACACAATGCAGTATACAGATGATGTATTATAAAACTGTCCACTTGAAACTTATATAAATTAATCAATGTTGCCCCAATAAACATAATAAAAAACCCATTTCAGAAGCCTCCCTATCTGCTAAAGCTAGCACAGGAAGTAATTTTACCCCCCCCCCATCTGCTAAGTCCTGCATGACTGTATTTCCTTATTGTCAACTAAACTATGCTGACAACTGAATGTATGACATTTAGTTCCAGGCTTCCAGCCCTTGTGACATAGGAAGAAGAGAGAAGGGGAGGGAACAGTGCAGGGTCAATAAACAATATCTGGTTATTGTTCATTCTATTAGCCTAGTGCTCAGCATCCGGGTTTTATTTCTCAGCATTTGTAATTATGAATTTGATTGTGAAGTGTGTGAAATGGATGCTTCTAACAAGTCTTTTGTAATTGGGTGTTGCCCTTACAACCTACACACACACACACACACACACACACACACACACACACATACACACACACTGAATAGAGAAAATTCATGATTATATGCATAATAGATTGCTTGATTTTGGGTCAGCTAAAAGTCAGCATGTATTTAGTGAAAGCTAAGGACCTGAGACCCAATGATGATAATGCTATTAATTATCAGGGATGTAATATAGCAAAAAACATAGTAATAATGATATAGTAAAACTGATGATGATAATGATAGCTACTGTTTATCTTTACTGTTGGGCCTTGTTCTAAATGCTTTACACCTACTAACCCATTTGTTCCTCAGCACAATCCTATGTGGTAGATACTATTGCTATTCTCACTTTACAGATGAAAGCACTGAAATTTTAAGTGGTTAAATAAATCTCCCAGTTTCCTACAGGCAGAACCAGGATTTGAATTTCAAATTTAATTTAGTAGTTCTTTCTCCTCCTCCTCCTCCTCCTCCTCCTCCTCCTCCTCCTCCTCCTCCTCCTCCTCCTCCTCCTCCTCCTCCTTCTTCTTCTTCTTCTTCTTCTTCTTCTTCTTCTTCTTCTTCTTCTTCTTCTTCTTCTTTTTGTGAGAGGGAGAGAAAGAAACAGACAGACAGAAAGGGAGACAGATGAGAAGCACCAACTCATGGTTGGGCACTTTAGTTGTTCATTGATTGCTTTCTCATATGTGCCTTGACTGGGGGCCTCCTGCTAAGCCAGTGACACCCTGCTCAAGTCAGTGACCTTGGGCTTCAAGCCAGTGACTTTTGGGCTCAAGCCAGTGACCATGGGGTCATATTTATGATCCCACACTCAAGCCAGTGACCCTGCACTCAAGCTGGTAAGTCCATGCTCAAGCCAGATGAGCCTGTGCTCAAACCGGTGGCCTTGGGGTTTCGAACCTGGATCCTCAGAATTCCAGGTTGATGCTCTTTTTATCACGCCACCACCTAGTCAGCCAAATTTAGCAGCTCTTAAGCACTATAAAACTCAGAAATTCTAATAGTCATAATGAGATTTTTATTCATTTATTACTTTATTTTAAATCCTTTTATTGAGTGTCATCAAAGTATGGCTTTTTTGTGACTTTCTCTTCTGTTTACCTCTATATTTTGTGATACAATTAGTGTTTACAGTTTATTGAGAGCTTTCTATGTGTCAGATGCAATGCTCAAGGATTTGCAGGTAATAAACCACTTACTGGGCCTGGAGAGGTTAAGTAATCTATCCAGTGTCACACAATAAGAAAGTGGCAGAGCCTGGATTTAAACTCTAGAGCTCTCCTAGCCAATATGGTTAGCTACTAGCCAGATGTCACACCTGAGCACTTGAAATGTGGCTAGTCCAAATTATAATGCGCTGCAAGTGAAAAATGCACACTGGATTTCAAAGCTGTTCTTACTGCGTTGCATCTGGGAGATGCTGGAGTGTGAAGTAAGACTTAAAAACCTCATTCCCAGCCTCAATCTGTTCCTAGGACTTCGTCTAAAAGTAATTGAGGCCTGTTGGCTACAGTAATTAGGGGTGGGACTCTGTAAGGCGTTTTGAGTTTAGTGAGCAGATCAGTTTTGCTGGACAGATGCACCGTCTTCAGAGATTACTTATATTTAATCACTCACTCTGGTTTAAGTCAAAAGGAGGAATTTGTTGGATGGAGGCAAGGCTGTTGCCTACACAACAGGCCTATAATATAACTGGGTCTCGGGTGGATCTGGAACCAGGGCTTTGAAACCTGCCAGGGACAAAGGAAGCCACTTTTTCTCTTTTCCTGTAGTTGTCTAGTCTAGCAATTCAATTTCTCCCAGCTTTGTTGCCCTCTCTCTGTGTTGGCTGGCTTATTCTGACTCTTCAATCACATGGCGGAAAAACACTTGATTGACTGGAATTGTTGGACCCTGGTTCAAAATTCTCTTAGGGAAACAGGATTGACTGGGCTTTGGTCAAATATTTTCCCCTAGTCCAACTACTGAGTCAAAATGTGCAAATTAAACAATATGCGATGGAAATAACTGCCTCTGTATTTTTTTTTTTTTACCTGCTCTGCTATCATGCATGGGTAACTTCTTCAACTCTTTTTTCCTCTCAAAAGAATTTTTCTAATACTTCCACCACTCCATAGTCATGCTGCAGATCTTATCCTAGTAAAGCAATATACAATAGTTAGCAATTTTATGTAAGGCAGTTCCCAATACAGGTGTTCTGAGATGTCCTCTTGTGTTTGGCCAATGTCTGTATCTTTTATTGTTCCCAGCTTTTACGTATAAAACTCAGTTAGATTTGAGCTTTGTTCTCTCTCTCTTCCCAATACTCTTACATTCTATTCACATATACAAATAATGGTATAATATTTTATCAGTTTGGCTTTAGATAGAGTGGTCTATGAAGACCTGAAAGGCAAAGATTCTGTGTTACTTGTCTTACCTTTTCTAGTTCTAGTGCATGATGCACATCCCATAAACATGTGGAAAAGAAGAAAGAACGAATGTCACTGCATTTTCCATACCAAAAACCAGGGTTTGTATTTTTATAATTCCCTCTCTATCATCTGCTCTGTGTTCCTTTTCTAACCTACCAGTATTGCTTTTTAAATAACTTGTGCTTTGAACTCTCTTAGATGGGGAAAACATTCACTTGGTTTTTAAATACTCAACTCCTTCATGTAAGCCAGTGGTCCCCAACCCCCGGGCCACGGACTGGTACTGGTCCGTGGGCCATTTGGTACCAGTCCACAGAGAAAGAATAAATAACTTACATTATTTCTGTTTTATATATATTTAAGTCTGAACGATGTTTTATTTTTAAAAAATGACCAGATTCCCTCTGTTACATTAGTCTAAGACTCACTCTTGACGCTTGTCTCCTAAATTCGACAATTATATTTAAAAATACCACAGTTTTTACACCAGTTGCATAATTTTATTTTGTGCATTTATCTGTCCCACCCTAAAGGCTGGTCCATGAAAATATTATCTGATATTAAACCGGTCCGTGGCCCAAAAAAGGTTGGGGACCACTGATGTAAGTGATAAGATCTGGCAGTTGAATCACACATTTCCTCTGTGGGAAAGGACTTTTCTCAGCAGAAATCACCCCTATGGAAATGCTCCACAAATGGCTTCTTTGAAGGGAGCCCCTACAGACTAGAGAATACTGAATCAGTCCCTCATATATTGCTGTATTGTGAAAGGGTTCTGAACTAAATTATGTGACTGTTTGATCTGGCTACTTACTATAAGCTTTCTTCTCAGCCATGGTCCCAGACATGGCTATTGCCGGAGAAATTTAGGATGAAATGGTCAATTAAAAGTATGCTGCCATAAGTTTAACTTCAGAAGTCAATGTTTTTGGCCTATTTGGTGGTCTATAAGATCAGATTCCCTGGACAATAGCCAAATCTCTGCTCTACTAAGCCATGGAGGTAAAACTTAAGAGTAAAAGAACATTCCTGCCAATTTTGGAGCCTTGCAACTTGACAGTAATTATTAAAAACGGTTAACAATCCAAATATTTCAGCAGTTTACTGCCATAAAAATAAAGTCAAGCCTTCAATCAAGGGTTTCTAATATAATTTCTCTATGCTAGCTTTTTATTAAAGATGAGTTTAACTGATTTACATATTTGTGTATGTAAATTAACCAGGTTGGAATTGCTGTATTCATACTATGAGAAATTGTCTTATTTTATTCCCAAAATAAGAATATATCCGTATAGACCAGTAAATTGAATCATTTTCCTGGTATATACCAAACGCACAAAATTGATAATTGCCAGTACTCATTCTGTGTTGAAAGACATGGCTCAATTGTTTACATAATGAAAAAAATATAGATAAAAATATATTGAATGCTTCCTATGAACTAGGAGCTTTAATATTTTATGCCGTTCCCCCCCACCCCAATTCCTTTCTTTTCCAAGTGAGAGGAGGGGAGATAGTGAGACAAACTCCCACATGTGCCCTGACCGGAATCTACTCGGTAACTCCTGTCTGGGGCTGATGCTTACAACTGACCTATTTTTAGCACCTGAGGTGGAGGCTCCATGGAGCCATCCTCAGCACCCAGGGCTGATGCACTTGAACTAATTTAACCATGGCTGTGGGAGAGGGAGAGAGAGAGAGAAAGAAAAGGGGAAGAGAGAGGGGGTGGAGAAGCAGGTGGTCACTTCTCCAGTGTGCCCTGACTGGGAATCAAACCTGAACATCCACATGCCAAGCCAATGCTCTATCACCGAGCCAACTGGCCAGGGCTGTTTTTTTAAAAAAATTATTTAAGTCATTTAAAAATTTTCAATTACAGTTGACATTCAGTGTTATATTAGTTTCAGGTATATACTCCAGTGATTATATTATACATTATATAACTTGCTAAGTGATTATCCCAATAAATATTGTGGTCACCTGATACCATATATAGTTATATTTCCTATGCTGTACATTATATCCCCATGACTATTTGTAAGGACCAATTTGTATTGCTTAATCCCTTCACCTTTTCCACCCATCCTCCTAATCACCCTCCCATCTGGAAACTGAAAATGTTCTCTGTATCTATATGTCTATTTCTATTTTGCTTGTTTTTTAGTTTTATTTTGTTTTTGTTTCTTTGATTCAATTGTTGATAGATATGTATTTATTGACATTTTATTGTTCATATTCATCATCTCTCCTTCTCCTCCTTCTTCTTCTTTCCTCCTCTTTCTCCTCCTTCCCCCTTCCTCCTTCTCTTCCTCCCTCTTCCTCCTCCTCCTTAACGCTTTGAGTAGTACAAATGTTTATGTACGTCCTCGTGTTTCCTGACCATCCAGAGTACAATCGTACAAAAATTTTTATTTTAAAAATGTGTAAGGCAACATTAAAAAAAGGCAAATGTATGTTCTTCTTGTTTCTATAAATTGGTTATTAAAAACAAACATGATTTTAACTTAATAAAACTGTAACTGAAACTAATTTCATTTTTTGAAAAAAGAACTCACTCCTAGAAGTCAGCAAGCATGAAAAAATTTGTTACTCAGGGGTTAAAGAAGACCCTTTAACATTTCATGTAATACTGGTTTGGTAGTGATAAATTCCTTTAGTTTTTTTCTTGTCTGGAAAGCTCTTTATACATCCTTCAATTCTAAATGATAGCTTTGCTGGGTAGAATGATCTTGGTTGTAGGTCCTTGCTTCACATCAGTGGTCCTCAACCCCGAGGCTGCAGACCGGTACTGGTCAGTGGGCCATTTGGTACCGGTCCACAGAGAAAGAATAAATAACTTACATTATTTCTGTTTTATTTATATTTAAGTCTGAACGAAGTTTTATTTTTTAAAAATAACCAGATTCCCTCTGTTACATCTTGTCTAAGACTCACTCTTGACACTTGTCTTGGTCACGTGATACATTTATTTGTCCCACCCTAAAGGCTGGTCCGTGAAAATATTTTCTGACATTAAACCAGTTTGTGGCTCAAAAAAGGTTAGAGACCACTGCTTTACATCACTTTGAATATTTTTTGCTACTCCCTGCTGGCCTGCAAAGTGTCTGTTGAGAAATCAGCTGACAGTCTTATGGGAGCTTCCTTGAAGATGACTGCTTTTCTCTTGCTGCTTTTAAGAGTCTCTCTCTGTCTTTAACATTTGGCATTTTATTTTATTTTTATTTTTTTAACATTTGGCATTTTAATTATGATGTGTCTCGGTGTGGGCCTCTTTGGGTTCATCTTGTTTGGAACTTTGTGCTTCCTGCTTTCTGAACTTGTATGCCTGTTTTCTTTATCAGAATGTTTTTATTAAACATTTCTTTGTCAGGAATGTTTTCTGTAATTTTTTTCAAATAGGTTTTCAATTTCTTGCTCTCTCTCTCTTCCTTCCAACATTCCCATGATGTGAGTATTGTTATGTTTGAAGTTGTCCCATAGGCTCCTTACACTATCTTCATTTTTTTTTAATTCTTTTTTATTTTGCTGTTCTGATTAGGTGTTTCTTACCTCCTCATATTCTAAATCACTGATTTGATTCTTTGATTCATTTATTCTACTGTTGATTCCCTGTAAATTATTCTTCCTTTCCATTAGTGTATCCTTCATTTCTGACTGGTTTGTTTTTTATGATTTTAATGTCCTTTTTTTATGCTGTTGAAATTCTCACTAAGTTATTGAACATCCTTATAACCTGTGTTTTGAACTCTGCATCTACTAGATTGCTTATTATCTCCATTTTGTTTAGTTATTTTTCTAGAGTTTTATTCTATTCTTTCATTTGGACATGGTTCTTTGTCTTCTCCTTTTTTCAGCCTCCCTGTATTTGTTCTATGGATTAGGTAGAGTTGCTATGTTTGCTAGGCTTGGTAAAGTAACCTTATATAGTTGGTGTTTTCTGTAGGGTCCAGAGACACGGCCTTCCTGATCACTCAAGCTGGGCACTTTAGGTGTATCTCCCACCCCTGTATAGGCTGTGTACACCCCCCTGTTGTAATTGAGTCTTGATTGCTGTTGGCACATCAATTAGAGGGATTTACCCACAGGCCAATTGGCTGCAAGGACTGGCTGTAACCACTGAACACCATGAAGGATTAGCTATGTAGCTACTTCCCCCACTCCTACAGAGCAAGACTTACTTCAGTGGGGGCTCTGGTGCCTTCTAAGTCTGTCCCTTGAGTGCGTTGCTTATGGAAGTGGTTGGGTAGTGCTTTGACATGGTTAAAAGCTGTCCACCAGGTGTGCTGGCTCTGGGCCTCCGGAGAGTTGCAGGCCAAGGTCAGTCACCACCTGTGGTCTTCCCAGGGCCACCTGCATGAGCTACAAAGATATCTGCAGATGGCTGCTACTTGTGCTTGGTTTCGAGGTGCCCAGGAGAGGCCAAGCTGTGAACCAAAGCCAACTGCTGCTGGTGCCAAGCCAGAGGCCATGTAACAAGAGGTATGGAGCATGCTGAGGCCAGATGCTGCTTGTTTGAAAGATTTTAGTAAAGTTTTGAAGCATGAGCCAAGACATGTCATTTGTACAGGAAAGCTACTGGAAATGGCTTGTGTGGGCTAGCAAGTGGGGTAGAGCAAGGACTCAGAGAATCACTAGGGCAGGATTAAGAGTATGAACCAGGGTGATGGAGACTCAGATGTGGTGCCTGCCTGCTGGCTGTGTGTGTGTGGTGTGTGGTGTGTGTGTGGGAGGGGGTTCTCAGAAAAGGAACAACGGCATCTGCTAGCACTTTGTCTGGGGAAAAGCTGCTCCAAGCTCTTATCTTGATACCAGAGAATTCAGTTCCTCCATGGATGTCCCTGGTACTTTTTGAGTTACTGCCCCAGCACTAGAGCTCAGAGGGAGTGAGTCTGAGTAAATCCATGCATGGGCCCTATAGATGAAACTGCTTGGGATTTCAGCAGTCCTCTATCTTACTCAGTCACAGTCTCTACTGGTTTTTATAGTGAGAAGTTATGGGAACATCTCTTCCTGGCACTGGAACCCTGGGCTGGAACCCTTTGATCCTCAGTGAAGGGGGTCCTCCACAGCTGGGATATTCTTCCTGATTTTTATCCTCCACATGTGTGGGTATGGGACCAGCCCATTCTGCCTCTCAGCTTCTCCTACCAGTCCCAATGTGGTTTCTTCTTTAAATTCCTTGTTGTAGGACTTCCATTCAGCTAGATTTTAAGCAGTTCTGAATTAGTTATTCTCCAATTTAGTTGTAATTTTGATGTGGTTGTGGGAGGATGTAAGTACGCATTTACCTATGCTGCCATCCTGACCAGAAGTCTATGCTGTTTAACATCACAACAAGATCATCTCCGTTTTACAGGTGAGGGAACTGATATGCTTAAGGTCAACAGTAAGTAGCATAACTGGTATTTGAACTTTCATTTATATAGTTTTAAAGCCTTTGCTCTTTCTGGTCTCCTAAGCTACCCTCTTTACCAGTTCTTCTCTCTCTCTTTTAAATTTCTTAAAAATTAAAACATATGGATTGAATATATTTATGTGTATATAAACTATGAAGGTAATTTTGGGGGGATATGATGAAGATAATGATATATTTACAAAACTACAATGATAGGAACCTTCACTAGCTTTATGGCTAAGGTCATTCTGAGTGTGTGAGGCTGCCTCATATGTCCTTAGGAACAGAAAAGGCCTGAGGTCCTTCTGTCCCCACCTCTTGCCATATTTCCATGCAGAGTCTCTTCTGTATCCCAAGATCCCACTCTTTCCATACCAGGCCCTAACTTTGGTATAGGAGATATACTGAGGCTGTGAATTCAGTTTCTTTGTAGTGCTGTCACTTTTATAATTATATCCTACCCCTGCTTTCCAGCACGAACTGCAAGGTTTAAAGGTTTGTTTAAATTCTTGGGAGACTTGATAACGTCACCTTGTGCCTTGACTTGCTAGCTAGCTAACCTGAGCTTATCATTTTTCTCTTGTGAAGGTTTCTAAATCTATTAAATAAAACTAGACAAATTAAAGTCATTATAATTATCATGCGCCCCATAGCGTTCAAGTGTACTGCTAACTCATATTCTAAAACTCCACTTCCTCTTGCTCCTTTCCTCACTTCACATGGGAGCACCCTGGTGGCTGTGATGTGGCCACATGCCAGCAGTCATTGCCTCCTGACTTACCAACACCTGCATGGACTCTTTCTCTGTCTGAACACGAGAAATTCCAATTCAGAATCCTGTCTGGAGGGTTTGCTTTGTCGGGCCACTTTTGGTGGTAGCTATCTCGGTCTAGGTTCTTTCTGAAAGCGGTGCCTAAGACAAGGCCTTGCATTCAGGATATTTATACTGAGAAGCATGAAAGAGGAAAGGGGAGAAGCCAATCCAAGAGTGAATTATGGTCTCTAGTAGGAGGTACTGGAGCTCAGTCCTTCCAGGGACCCTTTGAGAAAGTGTGTGAAGTGACCTCAGAATTGTCTGTCTGAAGGACAAACAGGGAGAAAATTTATCTACTGTGTCTCATTCTCTATTGGCCAAGGGTTGTTCTCTGGTGTTAACTTCCTTCCACTACCAGCCATCTGTGTGATCAGAATGGCTGGTCTGCAGGCTTCTCACCTGGTTTGACAGTGACAGAGAAGCCTGGGGGCAGAAGGTGGGCAGTATAATTGGAGCAGTTGGCATAATGTGTGATCAGGTTACTTCTGAGCACAGTAGATTGCATTAGTAACAATGAATAAAAAGGTGGGCAGAGAAGATGTGAACTGGGGCATAAGAGGTGTCAGATACAGATGTGACCTTGTTATGACCTCAACAAATCATCACACAATAGTTAAACAATAGAAGATTTCTTAAAGTCTGGATTCTTTAGTCTCGAATCACACTAATATAAGGCACTGATGGCCCAGTCTTGGTTAGGGTGCTCCAGTTTCTCTTTGGTCCCTCTCATCAAGCGTTTCTTGGGACCTGATCTCAGAATATCAGTTGTAAAATTTGGGGCTCAGACTCAGGGACACAAATAGTGTTTTACCTAAAGCTTAGTTACATTCATGTGGCTAGTGCCACATCCATGAATATGTTTTTTTGTGTAATGTCATGGGGATGTTTTCTGAGGACTGTGGAGATAGAAAAGGGGTTTCTCTATGGTCAGGGAAGGTAGGAATAGGCTGAGTTGAACTCCAAGTTGTGAATAAGTTCAGAACAAAGACATAGGCCTCCAATAATGGAGGTGAATTCAATTAGGTCCTTTGGGAAACTCTTCCCAGATATCATGCTCTTGGGAGAGGGAAATAGGAAGAGAGTGAAGGGGGAGAGTATGTGTTACTTGGACCTACTCAACAGGTGACTCTCTGACACCCCACCCATTTCTTTCTGAGAATACTGAAGTGAGTTCATTGCCCAGCGGTTGGCTGGAGTTTCACAGATTGTTGGCCCCTTTCTCATTGTGCGCCCTTAGGTTCTTGCAGCAGTATGCAAGGCCAGGAGAGGCTGTGTGGAGGGAGGGTGGTTGTGGACAAACTTCCTGAAACAAAGAAGTGATGTGATTTGATTAAGAAGCAGGTAGAATACCTGCACAAGCTTCTGTGTGATGTCAGCTTTTGAAAACTAACAGCTGTGCTCTTGGCCACATGTAGTAAAGCTCTTCTCAATCTCTACCACTTATGAGCTTAAAAGTAACAATGCTTTCCTAAACCTAATCTTGAGGTGGGTGACAGGCTGTTTCCACACTGCAGATCATCTGCATGCACTGGGAGTCCTGCCTGCCACCTACCCAGCCGGGTAGCCTCCTGGGACGCTTCCCTTGGCAGGAGTGTCTTCCAGCTGGGCAGATTATTAGTGAGTTTCTGAATTATTTATGCCAACGCTCTCTTTCATTAGTGTGAATTGTCACAAATTGGTTGTAATCAAGGGATGTAGAGTTGAGGAACAAAAGAGTGAAGTCCATTTTTCAGTTTAGTGTTATAGCTTGTTGGATTGTGTTGTTGCTCTTGAAGATTGTTAAGAGTAGCAGTTTGGTGTGTTAGAAGCAAATTTGGACTTGCAGTCTAGAGACCCTGGTTCCTGGACCTGCTCTCCTGCCCTGGACTCAGCCTTACAGTGCCTTAGTGATCACCTTGTCTGACATCCTGATACTTCAGTTGAGCAAACAGAGACCCAGTGAGCTTCGTGGTAGAACCAGAATCAGAAGCCAGGTGGCTAAATCCCTCTTTGCTCTTGTTTACATGATCTCAATGACATACTAGGCATTTATGTAACTTGTAGGGACAAAGAGATAAGGCAGCTTTCTGCAAGGAGGAAGAGAACTGTCACCAGAAACTGACCAGGCTGGGACCCTGATCTCAGAATTCCAGTGTCCAAACTGTGAGAAAATAAATGTCTGCTGTTTAAGCCACTCGGTCTATGGTATTTTGTTATGGTGGCCTGAGCTGACACTAAGACAAGGGGCTAGAATAGAGAGCATAGACTGTCAGAAGTGGAAGGCAACTTGTCTTAAGTTGAGTTCTTTCAAAAGCAGACCATGAGACAAGGATTAGAGTGAAAAGAGTTTATTTGGGAGGGTAGCCCAGGAAGCAATGTTGAGGGTATGCGGAAGTGAGACAGGAGACAGGAAAACAGCAAAGCCAGGCTGCAGAATGGGTTATCACTGTGGACAACTGGAGCTCAGTGTCCCTAGGGGCACTCTGAAATACTATGTGAAGTTGTCTGAGAATTTCCCTAGTGAAAGCTGGGCAAACTGTCATGCTCAGATGCTAACTCATTGTCCTTGTGAAGGCATTAAGCTCTCAGCATTTCTGGCCTACTTGGCACACACCAGCCTACCATTCAGGTTTCTGGGGTTGGTGAGTGCCATCAGGGCTAGATGTGCAGTGAGATGCACACAGAAACTATATCAAGTCACCTCCGGGGGAATTGAAGGGACATGAACATGGTACAGGCCATGGTAACTACAGCAGAACACTTACACTTGAAGGTGAACACAAACATTTGTGGGGGACAGAATTTTAGCCTATCACAATGGTAGTACCGTTAGCACAGATCTACCTCTAGGTATGTGTCCCAATGTTTTAGTATCAGCCTCTCTGGGATGGTGAGAAGCTATTCACAAAGCTATTGTTCACTTTAACAATTAAAAAAAAATCTAGAGTTGTAATAGGGATAGAAACATTTTTGTAGTACTTCACAGCTTACAAAGTGCTTTCCACCACACTTTCTCATTATGTCCTTTGCAAGCTTTAGAGAAAATAATCTACAAATGACATTTCAAAGTAAATGCATTGCACATTAAGGCAGGTACGTTACACAGCTACGTACATGATATTCCAGCTCCACTGATAATGAAAAATGACTGTGAAGAAGGCTGCATATAAACATATATGTACCGTGTCCTAGGGTATCTGATAAAATCTGCACTAGTTGGAAAAGGCAGTTCAGGCTTATCATCATTAGTTTTTCACCTTGAAAATTTTCAAGGTAAAAGTGGGAGTGTGTCAACAAGTGGTAGTGTTATGAACACTTTTGCTCTGTCTGTAGATCTTCCCGTTTGACCACTTGGCTTTTCATTCTGTTGAGAGGCTTTGAGCAATCTCTATGCCGAGTCTCAAGTTAAGCATCAAGAGTGTGGTACAGACGCAGAGGGCATACCACTGTCACCTCTTTGGCTAAATAGCCAATGGTCTCAGCCAGTCAGATAAGAAAATAAAAATGAGATTCTAAAGGATTTCTTTAGACATTGTAAAATGACCTGGCTGTGACGCCCTTCACACAGATGCAACTTCACATGCTCATGAACTTTAATTGAATCTATCAAATTATTATCAGTAGAAATGATAAATTATGTCAAATGCATAATTATACTTAACTAAAAGTGAAGAGTCTATTTATTATAATATTCAATAATTTTATCTATGATCATTTCAATAATGGTGAAATATTGTGCAAAAAGGAAGCAAATGGATGTCATTCGTGAATAGTTTATCAGTTAGAATGTTTCTTGCTTTAAGAAACAGAATATTTAATGGAACCAAAAGTAAGAGTCATTGTTTATATAAAATATATCTGGAAGTAAATGGTTCTGAAATGTATCAATTCAGCAGCACAGCTGATGTCTGGGTTCCGGCTCAGCTTCTATGGGATACTTTTAATTTTCATTTTATTTAGCCTGGTACTCGAGGAGACTCACAAAATGGCTGCCACAGGTCTAAGCATCATGTCCTCACATAATTAAATTCAAACAGATAGGAGTGTGCTTTCTTTATGCTGCTGCTGGCTGCTTTTTTATGATGTAGAAAATTCATTCTGAGAAGTCCCTAGTAAGTTTTCCTTCTAGAGGTGGTTGGTATGCCCACTCACATACCAATCTCTAGGAGAGGAATAGGATTAGCAATACTGGCTCAGTTGATTATGTTTAATGTTCTGCAGCTGGGCTAGGTTCTAAACTTCTTGAGAACATTGCTTCCTCAAATCTGAACAAAATAAATGTTTTTAGTTAAGAAAATAGGAAAAAGGCTCTTAGGGAGGCAAGCAGTTTTGACTGATGCACATATTCTCTATTGTTTCTTTAGAAGTTCTTTGGTTGCCTATTAATTGAACCTGAGACATATTCTGGTGTTAGAATCAAGGACTAAGATTGAAAACATTACCTTTTACTGAATTCTACAGGAGTATAAAAATATTTTGTGGGGGAAGTTGTGTTTCTTGCTAGTTTGGGATTCTTATGAAATCAAAACCCCCTGTCCAGAGCTCAGATCCCACAGTGGCATGTATCCCACCATACTGCAGCATGCCTGGGGTCTTCTGATGGGTAGAAAGAGAAATGGCATGAGGACTAAAGTTACTAGAAGGGTTTTTGGAGGAAATTTTTGGGGAAATTTGGAGATTGAGAAAGAGCAGAGCTGTGGGAAAAAGAAGTAGATATGAAGGGAAGGAGGATTAAGACAGGTGTCACTGTGAGCAGGTACCCATCCCCTTCATGTATTCAAAAAACACAATTAAGAATGTGGACTAATCTAGAATTGATGCCTGTTTTGTAACCTGTGTCTCTTTTCAACGTTGCTCTGAAGGTTGTGTCTTTAGTAGGGCATATTCTCATCATTGATCTCAAGGGGTAAGTGAAGTATTCTCCCTACTGACCTCCTTCCTGACTGAAAAACCAATCTAGAACTCTGAGTATCCTATGGAAATTATAAGATGGAACTTCTATGCTTAAGGTCATCTAAAGATCCAAGATGGCTGCTCAAGCATCAACCACTATATCCACATTCCAGCAAGCAGGAAGGAAGAAAAGGAAAGTAGAAGAGGCTAAAGGCAGTGCTGACTGGTTTCTTAAGGGTGATTCTCAGTAGCTGCTTCATGATACAGCTGCACACATCCCATTAACCTTTTGAGTAGTGAGTTTTTTGTTAACCCTTTGAGTAAGGACGTACATGAATGTTCATACTACTCAAAGGGTTAATCAGTATTTAATTACATGGTCCACCTAGCTATATGGGAGTCTGGTAATGCAGTCTTTATTTTGAGTGGCCTGTACTTAGCTAAAGGTTCTATTGTTATAGAAAAAAAAGAAGAATGGGTATTGAGAGAACAAAAGAAGAGAGCCTCTTCCAGATGCATACTTCTTTCTATAAATGGGAGATGGGCTAGCACTTTTATGACTCTTTACTTCTGTTCATTTTATTGATTCAGTATGAAATGTTTTTTCTTCCCCCTTACATCTCACATATCTCTGTAATTCATTTGTTACCTACTGGATTTTTTCTCATTATGAAAGCTTAATTCAATGTCACCTCTTCAAAGGAATCTTCTTGGATTCTTCCAATTAGAACTAACTTCTATGATCCCTGGTCCTTTTCTCCTACTTTTATTATAGCAAAATATTCACCTGTTTCATGTTATCAGCAGTTGCTTCTTTTTTTCCTTTAGATTGTAAGTTTCCTTAGGGCTGGGCTTAATCATTTTTTTCTTTTTTATTTTTTTTCAGGTGAGAGGAGGGATATAGTGAGTCAGACTCCTGCATGCGCCCTGAAAAGTATCCATCCAACAAACTCATCTGGGGTTAATGCTTGAGTACCAAGCTATTTTTAGTGCCTGAGGCTGATGTGCTCCAAGAGAGTTATCCTCAGCACCCGGGGCCACACACAAACCAATCGAGGCACTGGCTATAGGAAGGGGAAAGGGAGAGAAAGGGGAAGGGGAAAGAAGCAGATGGTCGCTTCTCCTGTGTGCCTTGATCAGGAATCAAACCCAAGATGTCCATATTCCAGGCCAATGTTCTATCCACTGAGCCACCAGACAGGGGCTGGATTTAATTATTTTCAAGTTCATATAGTGCCTACATGAAAAAGAGGTAAACTCATATTTTGTTTGAGCCAGTGTAACTTTGCATTTTTTAAAATCACTCATAGTCTAGTATAGGGGTAGTCAACCTTTTTATACCTACCACCCACTTTTGTATCTCTGTTAGTAGTAAAATTTTCTAACCGCCCACCAGTTCCACAGTAATGGTGATTTATAAAGCAGGGAAGTAACTTTACTTTATAAAATTTATAAAGCAGAGTTACAGCAAGTTAAAGCATATAATAATAATTACCAAGTATTTTATGTTGGATTTTCACTAAGTTTGGCAGAATAAATCTTATAAACAACTTACTATAGTTAAATCTATCTTTTTATTTATACTTTGATTGCTCTGCTACCGCCCACCATGAAAGCAGGAATGCCCACTAGTGGGAGGTAGGGACCAAGTTGACTACCACTGGTCTAGTATAATACTGACATAAGAGTCTTCCTTCTTCCCCTTATAAAGTTGGATACCACTCTATTTTTGAACTGACTATACAGGTAGCATCTGAAAAGCGCCGAAACATTAAAAGAATGTTAATGAATGGAAAAAGATTGTGAAGTAGTCTTAAATTGGTGCTACGATGTGTTCTCAGTTTTCAGTATTAGAGGACTTGGTAGGGTGCAGAGGAAGGATGAAGGCTTTGTAATCTAACATACCTGATTTAAAATAGTGCTTGAATGACTTATAGATGTGTGACCTCTCATAAGAAAATTATTCTTTCTAAGCCAGAGTTTCCAGATATGTAAAATGGAAATGATATCCTTACTTTGCAAGGTTGTCTGGAGAATTGAATAAGCTTATGCTAACAGCCTGGTACTCGAGGAGACTCATTCCTGAGAATGAGTATAATCATCACCCTGCAGATTTGGAATGATTTAAGGTAAAGCTCTATGTTGCCTCATCCCAAAGCCACAAAACTGATTACACGTGGGTCAGTGGTCCTTGGAAGGAGATTTGCCACAGAAGGCAAGGAATGTTTTTCGTAGTAACAGAAATTGAAAGCATATCATTTATATCCCTGAAATCAAGATGAATTTGGCATGTTGATATGGACAGTATCACTCTAACATCCATTTTAAAAGTCTTCAGATGAGACACAAAGTATGAGCACTCATTGATGCTCTTAATAGACCCAGCAGCATGCAGGATAATAGTAAAAATGATAAAGGCGGCAATTCCATTGAGATGTGGGCTGAGGCATACCTATTAAATTGGATTCATAGTTAAAACAGCCTGGGCTTTTCATAGTTCTCTAAGGAGGAAAGTTAAACCCCAGTTTTTGTCTTTATTGACAGCAATATAGAAGCTATGTATATCACAGACCAAAAGCAATCAGTGACACAGCTGTCAGCACTTCAAGGTCAGAATAAAAGAGTAGATGCAGTAATCTAAAGGAAAATTGGAGATGTTTATGTGAAGACTTGCTTAAAAAATGACTGCGGACTTCTCAAAACATATGAGCAACTGTTTTGACTTTGTACCACATAAAGTCTCCAGGAAGTTTTTGGTATACTTTGCAGCTAATATGAAACATGTATTTAGCACCTTTCAGTTTATTAAGTGCTTTGACATACCTTAACTCATTTAATTATTCTATTTTGAATGACAAATTACAGCACACATTTATTCTCTTATTGTTTCTTTGGGTCAGAAACCTGGGTACCATTTAACTGGACTTCTGCTTAGGGTGTCAGTGAAGGCTGAAATTAAGGTGTTAGCTTGCCTGCACTCCCATCTGGAGGATAAACTGGGAAAGAATTTGCTTTCAAGCTCACTCAGGTATTGGTAGAAATAATTTCCTGTGGTTGGAGGCCTGAGAGCTCTGGTTTCTTGCTGAGCCCTCAAGCTACTGGGTACTCAGCTCCTGGAGGCTGCTCATAGTTCCTGGGCAGCTGGAATTTCCAAACTTACTCATTGACTTCATCAAGCTGGTGAAGTGAGTCTAGTAGCAAGACAGTCTTACATACTGTAATCACAGACTGACGTCCTGTGACTTTCATCATATTCTGTTTTTTAGAAGCAACTGACAGGTCCTGCTTGTAATCATTATTAACAAAGACATGGATACAAGGAAGAAGGAATTATAGTGGGTCATCTGAAGCCTGTCCACCACAATTTTCAGTTAAGTCCTTTGAGATAGTGGGGTTAATATTCTTACTTCTGTTGTGTAGATGAAGACACTTATTGTCAATTAGAGAGGTTATATGAACTGATATTCAAGACTACCCAGTTAATATCATTAGAAATAAAGCTAGAATTCCTAAGTCTTAATTCTATGCTCCAATCATTAGTATTTAACCATCTTATATATCTTTGTATCTACCCATTCACTTATTCACCCATCTCACCAACCTAATTCAATATTCTTTTTACTATATCATGATACTTCTTGTATAAATGTGAGTAATATTCAGTAAACTCATCTCGTTGAACCCAGTGGACTTACCTCTTGTCACTGTATTAGACGAGTTTCGTGAGGTTCTTCTCTGGTAACAAGCATCTCCAAAATCTCAGTGGTTGAAAATAACAAAGGTTTATTTCTTGTTCATATTACACATCCATTGCAGGTCAGCTGGTGCTTTACTCCCCCTTTTCTAACTTGAGACCCAGGCTGCTATCCTAGCCACCATCTTGAATGTTGCTAATCCCCTTTCCAGAAGGAAAAGAGAACTCTGGTGAGTCTTGCGATTGTAATTAAATGCTCTGACCTAGAAGGAAAACATGGCATTTGCTTAAAACTCCTGGTTCAGAACTGGTCAGATGGCTTTACTCAACTGCAAGGGAGCCAGCAAGTTCAATTCAACACTGTTTCCAACAGTGGAGAGAGGCAGAAGTAACTGGGATATAATTTGGGAAGTAATTACTACCATACCCATGAAACTAGTCCACCTCAGAATGCATCCTTGTCACCTTTGCATTGTCCTTGGCCTTAGTCCAAAACCCCTCACCTGACCTGTCCAACCCTCTGCTTCCAGGCCTGTTCCTGACAGTCTCCGCTTTTGACTCTTGACTTAAGTCTAGATCTGCACCTCCTAAAACCTATGACTTACAACTGCCTCTTCAGGTCTGGGTTCTATTTTCTTCTTGATCACAATTTTCATTTTATATTCTTAATGACATTGTTTTTATCCATTCTGGGTAAACAATACACCAAAATCTTGCTGCACTTCTAGGACCCTAAACCAAGACTCAGACCTTACAAGCCAATAATCTTTGTAATAATTAATTGATATTACCATGATGAATGCCATGTGTGTAATAAATTATCATTATATCATTAATTATTGCCCCAAGTTCCTTTCTTCGGAGATACTATGGGCAAACTGATCTAAGTCTAATTAGCAGGTGTCATAAAAAAGGAAACATCAATGGGAAATAGAGATCAAAGGATTAGACATGACTGAACCCAGCAGGAAAATGGAGCTGAATATTCTCAAGGTGAATAATTATCTGAAGAAAGGTGAACAATAACAATACACTCCATCAGTTGCACACTCGTTTTGGCTAATTGTGAAAGCTGCAACAAGTGAGTTAAAATATGACCAGCACAGAGCAGCCCCTTAGCAGAGTGTTGTGTGAGTGCAGCGTGCCGGGGGTGCCGCGCTGCTGGGACCAGGCACTAACGGATATCCACGCAGCGCGGCTAAATGGATGTTCACAGCGGAAGACACATTTTTTTTTGTCCTATGACTGTGTTCTAGTTCATCATTTTAAGCCTTTCTGTCAACTCATAGACCAAATTGCACTCAACCTTGTTGTGCATTAATTGAATTACTGCTATAGCATATTCAAGAAACTCGCTTGAGGAAAAGGAAAGTGGTGGATGAAGAGAAACAAATTCTGGGAAACGTCACTTTTGTTAAGGTAAAACTTCAGCCTCTGAGGTTCAGCCCCAAATAGAGTATTTTCTGGTCACGAGGTGACTGGAGGTGAGAGGCTCTTATTGGGATTCTTGTGGACATAGTCAGGTCACACTGCCCGGAGTC
Source organism: Saccopteryx bilineata (assembly GCF_036850765.1). NCBI lineage: Eukaryota > Metazoa > Chordata > Mammalia > Chiroptera > Emballonuridae > Saccopteryx > Saccopteryx bilineata. Next base: position 208,302,968 of record NC_089494.1, read on the forward strand.
TGCAGTGGTTTTTCTTCGGCTGTGAGGCTCCGATTCACGCCTCAGCAAAGGTCCCTGCTCTTAGCTCCCTCCAGAACAGCCAAGGTGTTCTGGAACTTATTAAAAGATTTAAAGGAGCCCTGGCCGGTTGGCTCAGCGGTAGAGCGTCGGCCTAGCGTGCGGAGGACCCGGGTTCGATTCCCGGCCAGGGCACATAGGAGAAGCGCCCATTTGCTTCTCCACCCCTCTGCTGCGCTTTCCTCTCTGTCTCTCTCTTCCCCTCCCGCAGCCAAGGCTCCATTGGAGCCAAGATGGCCCGGGCGCTGGGCATAGCTCTGTGGCCTCTGCCTCAGGCGCTAGAGTGGCTCTGGTCGCAATATGGCGACGCCCAGGATGGGCAGAGCATCGCCCCCTGGGGGGCAGAGCACCGCCCCTGGTGGGCGTGCCGGGTGGATCCCGGTCGGGCGCATGCGGGAGTCTGTCTGACTGTCTCTCCCTGTTTCCAGCTTCAGAAAAATGAAAAAAAAAAAAAAAAAAAAAAAAAAAAAGATTTAAAGGAGCAAAGATACATGAACTATTATGTTATCTTGTAAGGAGCAGTTTTTCATCTTTCCTATAGTTGGGTAGCTCATAGCTGGGGCTTGCCAACCCTGTCACCTTGCATTCTCTGTTTAGTGGTCTGGGTCTGAGTTTCCCCCAGAGCAGACCAGAAACAGGGCTCTGTATTTGATTTGATTGGGGAGGTCATCTCAGGAAGTCCAGCGAAGGAGTGGAGAGGTGAGGCAGGCAAGCAGAAGAGGTCTTAATGTTCTTTGTTTCATCTCTTCTTCTGTATTTATCTACCCATGGCATCTAGAGTTCAACAGAGGCCTTTTGATCAAAAAGCAATTAATCATTTTTCTAACCCAGGAAATGTGTGAAATCTATAGGACAAGCTTTGGAGTGATGAGGGGCTCACCCGAAGCTGATGTCTTGCACTGGACTTCCAGACTGCGAAGGGACATCATAGGAAACAACAAAAAGCCATTTCTCAGTATTCTTTGCATTTTATATTCACAACGTGGACACTGTTTTGTTGAAATACCCAGAATATTAAAATCGCTTGTATACTAAGTGATGCTTATAAAAATGTCTGGATTGTTATAAAAAAAGAATGGACAGTCTGTGCTTGACAGTATGAGCAACAAGGTAAAAACCACCTCAGGATAAAACCCCAGGATGAAGGAGTAAATTCAGTGGCGATGTCAGTATATTTACCCAATTCAACAACCTGGAATGCAAGTCAATAAACAGATCTTGAACACTGCGGTGTGAGAAGCCCGTTAGCTGCTGTTGTGTGGTGGCAGTGGGGGGTAGCGTGGGGGAGTCTCACAGGGAAGCCTGCCCATATGTGGACCGTTTATGATAAAGAAGTTAGAAGAGAACACGGGCAACTGTGGCGGAGGGTAGAATCAAGACAGAGGCTCAACCACGTGGAGTCAGCAATCGAGAAAACCCTGACCCCAGAGGGGAATCTGGAGAGAGCTCATGAAGGGGTTCTGAGGAGATCCAGCCTGCTAGCTGAGTCTTGAGGCGCTGCCTGGGTTTCTGCAGAGGGTGCCGAGGGAGAGCACTGGCAGCTTTTGCAGTTTGGGGCAGAGGACTGTGGGTTGGCTCGGTTAGGGTCCAGGGCGCGTGCACAGGAGAGGCTGGGGAGGAGGCCAGGGAGGAGGCTGGAAGGCAGCTTGTGCCAGAACGGGAAAGGCTGTAAATGCTAGATGAGAACCTCTGCCCATAGTCATTGGGACAATGGGAAGCCACTGAAAATGCTTGAGCAAGATGCATTTGGCAACTGGATGCAAGATGAGTAGGGGGAGCCTGGGTGAGGGAGGCGGTGACCAGTGTGAAACCAAACATTGGCTGGGGAATGACAGGCTGCCCGAACCTGATAAGAATGACAAGAATGTACCTACTGGCTGAAGGGACCACCCCTGTCATCAGGAAGGTGGCAGGCCCACCAGAAACGATGACAGCAGATGGATGATAGGCAGCATCCATTGTTCTGCACTCAAAACTAATCAAATGTGTGAAGCCACACAGGAGCTTTACAGACAGTGCTGGGGCTTTGGAAGTGCCAGTCGGCAGAGCAGAACAGGTGGTGGAATGAAAGATTGCATGCAGCGGGCTGTGTTGACACAGGACTGCGTCCCAGGAGATCTTCCCAGGAAAGTGGTGGAGGTGGTTGGGGGAGGCAGGGGGCCACCTGTCATCTGGGTTGCCTACAAGTATGACATCAAAGCTGCAGGAGTGAAATGCACAACTCCAACAAATTGGAACTTTGCGAGAGGGCCACAGAGTGGCGCCTCAGCTTCTTCATCTGTAGAATGGCAGGTATTTTGAGGATTAAATTAAATAAATCACGTGCAGTACTTGGCAAAGTGCCCGGCACTTAGCAAACCGTGATCAGCCCCTGTGGTGCTCCCGGGAGGACTCTTCATTTCTGGGCCGTGTGCCGTGTCCCTGGAAAGATTTTGGGTTCCTGGTTGTTTTACATTTGATGCTGAAGTGCAGAGGCAGCCACATGAATTGATTTGATGCCTTTACTTCATGGTTCTGGCATAACATGATCAGGCAAGTCACTTTACCTATTGTGCGACTTCTCCCTCCCTTTCCCAGCCCAGCCTGACCCTCCCTAAGTGCTTCTGTCCTATTCCCTGGCTTTCTCCCTTTCAGCCACCAGGAAACTGCTGGCCTCCTACTGCAAGCTCAAGGATCTGGCAGCCTGACCCGGGACTGCTTTGGGTAGCTAATTAGGGAAGAAGAAGAAAGGAGAGAACATAACTGCATCACATTTTGGAAAGACAGCAGGAACTAAGTTAAGGGGACTGCGTAGGCTATTCTAGGTGTCAGCTTACTAACCAGAGTCCTTCTCTCCTTCTCTTGCTCCCCTCCCTCCCTCTGTCTATAGTATAAAGAACAAGACAGACTTTGCCTTGTAGCAAAACAATAAGGGGGAGAAAAATATGCACACAAATGACCCTAAAGGGAATGAAGAGTGTTCTAGAAGAGACTCAGATGATGGCATCTGTGAGTTTAGAGGGGGCATGACTGCTAATTGGAAGGCTTATGGAAGGTTTCAAGGAGGAAGTGGCTGTGGGATTGGGTTCTAAAGGATTTGTAAGACTTAGACATTTGAAATAAAATAAAGAGCTCAAGTGAGGTACAGAAAAGAAAAAAATGGTGGTTGTATAAAGGGAATGAATCACTTATTTTGGTCAGATTTCTAAGTTGAGAAGGGAACAGTGGGCCAGATTAAGGAGGAGTTTGGAAGCGAAAGTGAGGATTTGGAACTTTAGTGTACAGCGTGAGGGAGCGGGGGAGTGATATTATCAGAGCAGTGTTTTAAAAAGATTAATCCATTAGCATTGTGGAGAATGGATGGGTGAGGGCAGGGGAGCAGGGAGACAGCTTGGAAATATTGCAATGATTCAGGAAGAGCTATGGCTATGAGCTCATTGCTGCGAGCTAACTGAAGAGGAGTTGGCAATGAATGAGATTCATGCTGTGGAGTGAGAATTAGTAGAGACTGGTAACTGATAGAATATAGAGCCTACGCAGGAAAGAGAAATCAAGAACCAATGTTAAGCAAAATCGGTCAGACAGAAAAAGTCAAGAACCATACGATTTCACTCGTATGTGGGATATAAAACTGAAAGCAACAAGTGAACAAACAAAGCAAACAAACAAAACCTCATAGACATGGACAACAGCATGGTGCTTACCAGAGGGAAGGGGGGTGTTGGGGTAGAACAGGGTAAAGGGGGTCAACTATGTGGTGATGGAAAGAGATTTGCCTTTGGGTGGTAAACACATAATGTAACAGACAAATGATGTATTACAGAATTATACACTTGCAACTTGTATAATCTTATTAACCAATGTCACCCTATTAAATTAAAAGAAGAATGACTTTTCTGCCTTTCATCATCTGGGATTGTCTAACACCACTTGCTCCTTAAGGGTACCAGCTCCTCTTGGCCTAACATATAATCTCGCAGCTTCCCTGTCTGCAGGCTTTCCTGCTTCCCTGTTCCATCCTCACCCCCCCCCCCCCCCACCTGTTCTGATGATGGTGTGAAAGTCTTATCTTCATAGCCATATACAAAGACGCATTCTGGTTTTACAATGGATCCTGACAATTTTACTGTCACTTGTCCCGAGGATTTCGCATTCAGGAAGGTTTTTAAGATGCATTTACACTGGGGAGAAATAAGCAAGTTTTCTTCGGAGTCTTTATGCTGGTACACATATTCTTAGGTTGAGCTTTGCTATCTGGCAGGGTGGGAAGGGGAGGGAAAAGGTTGCTTGGAGGTATTGCTGACAAAAAGCTTATAAAGGTGATGACTTGGCCCTGGCCAGTTGGCTCAGTGGTAGAGCGTCGGCTTGGCGTGCGGGAGTCCCGGTTCGATTCCCCGCCAGAGCACACAGGGGAGGCGTCCATCTGCTTCTCCACCCCCCCTTCCTCTCTGTCTCTCTCTTCTCCTCCTGCAGCCGAGGCTCCATTGGAGCAAAAAGATGGCTTGGGCACTGGGGATGGCTCCTTGGCCTCCGCCCCAGGTGCTAGAGTGGCTCTGGTCGCGACAGAGCGAAGCTCCGGAGGGGCAGAGCATCGCCCCCGGGTGGGCGTGCCGGGTGGATCCCGGTCGGGCGCATGCGGGATTCTGTCTGACTGCCTCCCCGTTTCTAGCTTCGGAAAAGTAAAAAAAAAAAAAAAAGAAAAAAAAAAAAGAAAAAAAAGGTGATGACTTTTCACTTGTTCACAGTGATATCTCCTTGAGAATTGTAATCAGTTAGGCCTGAGGCAGCAGCTGCTGGTCCCAATCGACCTGCCTACCCAGTTTCCACTGAAATCCTCTCATTTCTCACTCCATCTACCATTTATATCTTGTTGGAATCTATTTGGTGACAGACAATACACCAAACACCCCTTTCTTTAAAATTTATCTTGTGATTAATATCCTAAACATTTTCTTCTCCTTGTCCTCTCTTTCTCCTTTCCTCCCTCTTCTGCCACAGATATAAACAAAGATGTATATATGTATAATTTCAAACTGTTTTGGGGATTGCTTAAAGCAACAGAGGTGCCCCGTCAGTCCATATTATGGCTATGGCTCTGTGGTTGGTCCCATGTGTCATCTTCACTCTGGAATCTAGGCTGAAGAGCTGCCCTGATCTTGGTCTTGTGGCAGAGTTAAAGAAAAAAAAAGAAAAGAATGGCCGAGCCTGTGCAATGGCTTTCAAGTTTCTGCTCAGAGATGGTGCATGTCACTTCAAAGAAAAACTTTCTTGCCTTCTGTCACCTAGTTCCAAAGACAATGTCACATAGTTTAAGTTTTTGTTGTTGTTATAGCAGCAGCTCATTTCTTTGTCAGCCTTTTCCAGGTTATACGGCTGTGGGAACAACCTCATATTGTAGTGGATACAAGAAAGCTGGAGTGCTTGCCAGTTTGCCAACTGTGGACAAAGGAAGCTCTCAGCTTGTGATTCCTTATTCTGGCTTTTAGGCTAAAAGTGCAGCCCTCTGTTGGCAGAGGTAAAAGAACTTTCAATTTGCTTTTTTTTGGTCTTTTTCAATAGAACTCTGTCCAAAGTGTGGTAGGGCACGGTTTTCTCCTCCTCTTATCCTTTTTCCATATGAGATTTCCAATCTGCAACACTGGTTGGGATAAAAGAAAAGGGCATTTACCCATGGTGAAAGATTTAGTGTCTCTGTTGGTGTGATAATGCCTTTAGTTTGGCTACAAAAATGAGTGATGTTAGTGTTACCGTACTACAGGGATCCATTTGCCTGTGCACGTCAAAGCTCAATAAGACAGGAACAGTATGGTTTCCAAAAAAAAGTAAGGGTTTATTAGCTGAGGAAATGGTACCCACACCCAGAGTCACAAGTGAATTAGTGCTCAAAGAGCTGGCTCCCTGATGGCTTCCAGGGGAGCGGTGATGTGGGAGATTCAAGGAGTTAGGGTCATGTTTGAGGTCGTGGTCTCTATTGATTGGCAGGTGCTCTGGGTAGGTAGCTGATCATTGCATCTGGTCCTGATGTCAGCCATGGATGGTTAGTTCATCTGGTTGCACAAGGTTGTGGTCAGTAGAATCATTCTGGAGTTGAAACCACTGAAGCCTAGATGTTATCTCTAGTTTGACTGAAACTCTCTGTGGTCAACAGACCCGAGGCCTTGTCCTTAAGATTACTTGATTGTCCTGAGGGCTAATGATGAAAGAAATGGATGCATAATGGAGAGGAAGGTGGGGGGTCACGGGCTGGATGAGGCCAGTTTGAATCAAAAGGAATGGAAGAAGAAAAGGTCATACTAAAGAAATAAAGATAGAAGGTGACAGAAGACAATTTGACTTTGGGTGAGGGGTATGCAGCATAATCAAATGTCAAAATAATCTGGAGATGTTTTCTCGGAACATATGTACCCTGATTTATCAATGTCACTGCATTAAAATTAATAAAAATAAGATAAAAAAGAAAAGAAAAGAAATGAAGCTTCTGCAGCACGGTTACAATAGAAAGATGCAGTGCATCTTGTGGGCATTTCACTCTGAGTCTGGAGGCAGAGTTCTTTGTTCTTCATCCTTTCTATTAGCAGAGGGCCTGGAGGTGTGGTGCCTCCTCCCCAGATCCCTTCCCCTTTGCCAGAGATGAAGGAAAGAAAAAAGAGGTAGAATTCTAGGGGAAGCGAAACGTTGAAGAGATGGAGGGGGCAAGATGAGGGAGAGCAGAGAGACTGGGTTCTCTGATGAAAGTCCCTGGTGGACTTAGGAACCAGTGGATGAGTGATGTTAGTGTTACCGGACTACAGGGATCCATTTCCCTGTGCACATCAAAGCTCAGTAAGACAGGAACAGTATGGGTTTCCAAAAAAGTAAGGGTTTATTAGTTGAGGAAATGGTACCACACACAGAGTCACAAGTGAATTAGTTCTTCCCAGCCTGCCTCTTTGTGTCCATGTGATTGCCTAAATATGGGTTCTTTCTCTGTGTGTTTGGAAATGGTTGACTCTTGCCCCTTTTCAATAGTTAAGGGCATAAGCCCATAAGCCCAGCGCATTACTTAGATAAAAGTAGGGCTGCTTTGCTGAGGGACGGAGGGCACTGTCACCCACTACCTGACCACTCTGCAGAACTCTGAGGCTCTGAGAAATAGAGTTGAAAGATCTAAAGAATGAAGTCATAATCCTTTGGTCCAGGGTCACAGAATCATTAAAAATGATTTCTAGACAAAATGTTAGGGTTTTTGTTGGGGTTGATGGAGAACGAGGTGCAATTGTAATACCATCCTTTGAAGAATTCCAGAAGAAGGAAGACATGGGCTAGGATGGTCTTATATGTAATTTATGCTAACGGTAAGTACCTCAGCATGAGGAGATTTTATTTTGATTATATCAAAAGGAACTCCTGGAAATGGAGGGAGAGGGGGAAGCCATTCTTCCCGAGCTGAGGGGGACTTTGGCTGGCTGCAGTGAGCAAAGCCAGGAGTGCTCGAGCTGGTTTTTGTGAACTTGTATGTGGTCAGGGAGTATCTTTTTTATTTTATTTTTTGCAGGTGAGTAACTCTGGATTATGAACCCTGAATTAGGAAAGGGAACCAACATGCAACTGCGTAGACTTGTAACCGTCACCTCACAATGGCCCATGACAAGGTGTGTGGCCTGGGAGACTAGAATCATGGAGGGGCAGACTGGAGGGCTGAGGAATTTCTCTTCCTTCTTGCCAGCTGCCAACTCCGGGAGAACAGGGCTGTTCTTTCCCACAGAGTCCCCTTCAGATAAATGTGTTTTGTGTTCATGGGGTGATGGGAGAAGAACATTTATTTCTCTTCCCTACTTTTCTGGAGGTGTGTTAACAAGAAAGAAGAGGTGCTTCTTTTTATGTGAACTTGATCAGCAGCTCACGGACCGCCCATGTGAAGGACAGTTAGATTTTCTGGTCAAAGATGTGGCCATTTTGGCATCCTGTTCCCAATTGAGAGAAAGCCAGGGGTGGCTGCCACAAAGGTCAATGCCAAATTTATATGCATCTTTTTATTATTTTTTTACAGAGACAGGGAGAAAGTCAGAGAGAGGGATAGACAGGGACAGACAGACAGGAATGGAGAGATGAGAAGCATCAATCATTAGTTTTTCGTTGCAGATTGCAACACGTTAGTTGTTCATTGATTGCTTTCTCATATGTGCCTTGACCACGGGCCTTCAGCAGACCGAGAACCCCTTGCTCGAGTCAGCGACCTTGAGTCCAAGCCGGTGAGCTTTTACTCAAACCAGATGAGCCCACTCTCAAGCTGGCCACCTCGGGGTCTTGAACATGGGTCCTCGGCATCCCAGTCTGATGCTTTATCCACTGTGCCACTGCCTGGTCAGGCTCTTTTTATTTTTTTAAAGATAATTTCAATAGCATTTTATTCATGAACATTGAATGACTGTCTGTTTCTCAGGAGAAAACAGTCGTTAACATTTTTTATTTCTTTCTCATGGGTTATGTTTTTATAAATATGGACACTCTAAAGAGATCCTGCTGAGGAAAAAGTTTTTCTTTTCCTCCTGATAATAAGGAGAAAACAGGAGTGACATCCCACTTAGCAATGATTTCAAACAACTGGCTTTGCACCTGAGTTGGCTAGGAGATTCTGTCCAAGTACAATTAGTAGTTTTGAGCTATTAAAAATAAAGGCCTAGCCTGACCAGGCAGTGGCGCAGTGGACTGAGCGTCAGACTTGGATGTGGAGGACCCAGGTTCGAGACCCAAGGTCGCCAGCTTGAACGCGGGTTCATCTGGTTTGAGCAAAGCTCCCCAGCTTGGACCCAAGGTCACTAGCTCGAGCAAGGGTTTACTCGGTCTGCTGTAGCCCCACAGTCAAGGCACATATGAGAAAGCAATCAATGAACAACTAAGGTGTCGTAACGAAAGACTGATTATTGATGCTTCTTATCTCTCTGTTCCTGTCTGTCTGTCCCTATCTATCCCTCTCTCTGTCTCTGAAAAAATAAAAAAATAAAAAAATAAATAAAGACCTACTGTAGACTTAAAAAAACCGAGGAAAAGTGTCCTTCTTCAAATTGGTATTATAATTATTTACCTGAAGAAGTTAAAGCAGTGGGTTGGGTCCCCCAAATGGGGTCATTCCTTGAAAGAAAATGCTATGGGGATGGCAAACACGCAGGCCGATCAAGGAGGAGCTAGCTGCCCTGGGCGATGGGAGGCTGGAGAGCACCTGTCTTATTTGTCACCCTTCCTGGACTTTGGAGTGGCCAGTGAGGCACCTTTGTGGGACCCCTGGGGTTCTAAGGATTCCAGTTTGAACATACTGGGTTGAAGAGCAGGTTTGCTTTGAATCCCAAGCTCATAGGATTCCAGAAGTAGCCCCCAGCTCCTGAGGGGTGACACGAGCCATTCAGTGTTTGAGTGCAGCCCGGGTGAACCTTTCTGTCCAGACTCTAGGAATCCTGGGGCCCTGGCCCAAGCTGGGATTCTGAAGCTGAGTGTGGATGCGTAGTGGGTCCGACCCACAGTGGCAGCTGTGGGGCCAAGGGGAGTGGAGACAGCCTTCTGGGCGAAGGACAGTCCGAGGTCCACAGGAACTCTTCAAAGTATAAAATCCAAAGGGCGATGGCAATGAGTCAAGGGCAGAGTCTGGAGCCAAGGGTGTGCATCTGAAATCAGGTAAGACGGAGCTATGTTCTGAGAGTGGGGACAGAAGTTAGATTTCAGAATAGGAGGAGAAAGCCTTTAAGGAATCCCGTGGTCTTGCCTGTGGGCGAGGAGGGAGCTGTAAGGGCCCCAGAGGGTCTGGAGAAGGCTCTGGCTGTGGAGCAATGGGTTGATCCTCCTTATCCTACAGTCACTTGGGAATCTTGAACACATTGTGAGCCAGCAGCCTGCATCATGGGTCTGTTCCATTCTCTGCCTCCAGCTCACTGGCTGAGGGTGGGGATCTTAGCAAAGATGGGCTTCAGAACTTACCTTTGACAAGGAATCGAAGTCATTTCCTCCCTAAAATGTAACGTACTTTACAAATCCTAGATAGATCAAACAAACATGTTCACCGTCCATTTGTACCTCATCTATGCCTGTGTCATTGGGATTTTAAGTTTCTTGGCAGTCTTTCCTTTCTCATATTGTTCTGAGGACTGGGTGTGGTTCTGGGCAACCACTCATCTTACAGCCTGATGTCACGAGTCATGCGCACTCAAGGGCTTCTTCCAAAGCTGAGGGTGAGGGACGCATGTGCTGCAAAATATGAAAGCTGTCACTGTCCTCCCTGTGCTGTGCCTGGGAGAGTCGTCACCTAGGACAGCCAGAGAGGGGGAAATGGTTGAATGGGGGAGGAACAAAAGCTTAAGAATCCTTGTTTTCTTTGTACTCAGGGTTTCTGAATTGTTTCCTTTCTGAAATGTCATTAAAAGGCAAGATTCTCCACTGAGGCCGACATGAAAGGCTCTGGGGTAGGCAAAAGCATTAATCTTTGAAACACAACCTCACACTACTGTGATGAACTCAAGCTTCTCTCAATGAGTTCTGTATCCTTCCTTCTGCCTGCGGCTTACATAAAGCTGTGGAGAGAACTCTAAAAACCTATAAGTCATTTAAAAATAAGGCTAGAAAACAGGAAATAGAATTTTAAAATTAAAGGAAGATTATAGATCTGCTGGCAGTTTAGAAAATGGGAGATCAAAGCCTTGTTTTTCATTCAGAGCCACTCTATAGTGGCTGTTGGAGGCTCCTGGGCATTTTCCCAGAACCCTTTAGGATGCTAGGGGGGCAGAGGGGTATCTGAATAAGGAGCTCAATTCCTCGGACTTGGAGCTGGCTAGGAGCTGGCTGGCCTTTGACAAGGTGGAGTTGGTCACACTTCAGAGAGACAGGAGCTGTGACAAAGCTTGAGTAGAGACCCACATCTCACAGGCCCTTTGGACTTGATTGATGCAGATCTGTCCAGAGAGAACCAAGCATGACCTAAAATCAGTTAAGCTCCAGGAAACGTATAAGAGGCAGGAAGGTTCAGCTGACCCTGATGCAATCTGATCCCATTCTCAGACCTGGAGGCCACAGAGACTTTGGGAAGAATGTCTCAACATTTTATGGCAAATTGGTGGTAGAGGCAGGTTTAGAGCTCTGGGCTCTTGACTGACTCCCAGTTCAGTAATTTTTCATCTTTAAGTGCTACCTGTACCTCCATCTGATTTTATTATGTTCCAAAAACTTTCCTTCTTTCCTCCCTTCCTTCCTTTCTTCCTTCTTTCTTTCCACTGTCAAGCATGGTACTCACCATGTACCTGAAACTATGTTATTTTTGGAAAAACTAAAAAAAGTAATACTCAGTCTTGCTATCCTAAAATCTTAAGCTTTGAATAATTATTTATTGGTAAAGTGGAGAAAACTTTACTTAAAGACTTATAAGATTAAGAATCTTTTTAAACTGACCAGGCAGTGACACAGTGGATAGAGCAGTGGACTGGGATGCGGAGGACCCAGGTTTGAAACTATAAGGTTGCCAGCTTGAGTGCGGGCCCATAGACATGACCCCCTGGTCGCTGGCTTGAGCCCAAAGGTTGCTGACTTGAAGCCCAAGGTCACTGGCTTGAGCAAGGGGTCACTCATTCTGCTGTAGCCCCTTGATCAAGGCATGTATGAGAAAGCAATCAATGAACAGCTAAGGTGCCACAATGAAGAACTGATGCTTCTCATCTCTCTCCCTTCCTGTCTGTCCCTATATGCCCCTCTCTCTGTCTCTCTCTCTCTGTCTCTGTCACACACACACACACACACACACACGCAAAGAGTTTTTTTTTAGCTATGTTCCATGATCATTTACCAAGGCTCAGATTAGGAGTCTAGAATCGAGTCTAGAATCAAGAACATATATGATGTATTTGGATAGAAGATAGCTTTCCTGTTAGGGCTGGCCAGATGTAATCTTGACTGATGGAAATGTCTCAACAGGAACATTTGTTCCATTCACATGGTGATGTGAACTTCTCCTCCACTTACCTGTTATGGTCCCAGCACAGGTAGGTAACTGGTAGACACAAGAGATGGATGGGGATTGGAGGCAGGTGAGGGTAAAAGGGATGTGGGTGAAGGCCTGGGAGACAAGGCTGGAACCGGGACTGAGAGTAGCCTGGTGGACACTGGGAATCCATGGAAGAGCATTGTGGGTAAGGGCTTAGTGCAAATTCAGGAAAAAGTGGGGAGCAGGGGGAGTCACCGTCAGAAGCCAAGGAAGAAGCAGAAGCTGATGGGCACAGTAAACCTGAGTCAAAGACAAGTCTGCAGCCCTTCCTGAGCCTGAGTGGCCATGCTGAGAAAGCCTGGCCTCAGGACAGGTGTGCATTCTTGCCTGTGGCTCAGCCAGCTGCAGGGCCTGAATCCCCTGGAGGCCTGCTGGCTCATGCAGGCAGCCTCCAAACTTTCTGGGACTCCCTGAAGGTTGTCGTGGCTGCTGACTTATTAAGGAGGAGATGTAGCTGGTGGTCTCAGGAAGGGCCTCAGTCTCCCGGGAAGAGTTGTTTTGCCTTCTCCCTCTCTATCTGTTCAAGGCAGAGAGAAAACTCTCTATGGGCATTTCATCAGAGAAGTAACTTAAACCCACTCACACAAGGTGACAGAAGAGCAAATGCATAGCATGGTGAGATGCCTGCAGTTTAAGAGCTTTATTTATTTTTTTTAAAAAAAGATGCTCTAGTGTCCTCCTCATATAATAAACAAAATGTGCACAGGTGGATGTGGTGATGGAAAAAGCTCATCAGAGGAGAGCCTGAAGAAAAGGAGTTTTCTTAAAGAAGACACTTTCTTAGGTTTGTAACCTGTAGTCAGGGTTGAGAGGTATGGGTGACAGTGTTTTACAATTCCAAGTCTTTTAAACACCATATGTTTATATACTCCACTCTCTGGAGATTAGAACCCTGGCATTCAGAACCCCAGGTTGAGAGCTGATTTATTTGTCTGTTCACTGAACATGGTTAAGCACCTGGAGCTGAGTGCCAGAAATGCAGAGGTGAATATAAAATGATTCTGCCATTAAAAAGCATATGATCCACTTGAAAAGACAGCTGTGTGCACTCATAATCATGCCAAGGTATGCACATCTAGTAAGCCTAGAAAGGTCTGGGCTAGGTTTCCTAAGAGCATAGAAAGAGAAGGGCTTTAGGATGGAGTGGGGAGGCTTCCAGGAGAAGGTGACCTTTGCACTGAATTTTGGAGGGTGTCAGATGGCCAAAAAAGGAACAATATTCTAGGCAGAAGGAAGGGAATTTGCAAAGGCAGAGATGTGAAAAAGTCTGTCATTTTCAGAGAGTTTGGTATGGCTGGAACCCAAGGAAATTGTGAAGGTAGGAGGAAATGTAGTTGGAATGACAGGCTGGGGGCCAACTCATTAAGGCTCTTAAGTTCCATATTGATACATTTGGATTTTCTTCTAATGGTCATGCTATGGACTGAGTTGTCTCTCCCCCAAACTGTCACCCTCCCAACCCCCCACAATTCATATGTTGAAACTGTAGGCCCTGGCCGGTTTGCTCAGTGGTAGAGCGTCGACCTGGCATGCAGGAGTCCCGGGTTCGATTCCTGGCCAGGGCACACAGGAGAAGCACCCATCTGCTTCTCCACCCCTCCCCCTCTCCTTCCTCTCTGTCTCTCTCTTCCCCTCCAGCAGCCAAGGCTCCACTGGAGCAAAGTTTGCCCGGGCACTGAGGATGGCTCTATGGCCTCTGCCTCAGGTGCTAGAATGGCTCTGATTGTGGCAGAGCGATGCCCCAAGATGGGCAGAGCATCGCCCCCTGGTGGGCATGCCGGGTGGATCCCCGTCGGGCGCATGTGGGAGTCTGTCTGACTGCCTCCCCGTTTCCAGCTTCGAGGGGGGGGGGAGAAACTGTAACCCCCAGTGTGATGGTATTAGGAAAGAGGCTTTTGGGACGTAATTAGGATTAGATCAGGTCGTGAGGCTGGAGCCCGCATACGTGATTAGTGCCCTTATAATGAAAGGCAGGGAGTGAGGGGAAAAAGAAAGGAAGGGAGAGAGAAAGATCTGTTTTTGCCATGTGAGGCCACAGTGAGAAGTTAAGCTGGCTGCAAGCCAGGAAGAGAGCTCTCGCCAGAACCAAATCCTGCTGGCATCTTGATCTCAGACTCCCAGCCTCCAGAACTGCAAGAAAATAAATTTCTGTTATTTAAGTCACCCAGCTTGTGGTATTTTACTATGGTAGCCCAGGTTGACTAAAATAGATAGGTTGGCTTAAAACATGGTTGGGGAGATAATTTTTACTTTTTATAAGCCTTTCAAAACATGTGCAGAACTCTAATGCATATATTTATCCTTGACTGCGTGCCTCTGTGTTGCCTGAATTGTGGATGAAGATGAGAAATCTAGCAGGCAGAGTTGCAGAATCAGTTCTTTTACTGATTTTATAAATGCTTATCAAGTGCTGATTTTGTGCTAGAGGCTTTTGATAGTATTGACGTTACCACAGTGACTAAGACAGACCAGCCACTGCCCTCATATGGCTTACCTCTTAATGAAGAAGGTAAAAAGAAAACAAATATAAGAGCAAGATAATTTCAGGTTTTGAAAATACTATAGAAAAAATAAAAAGCAGGGTGATATGACAGATATAGGGATAGTTTTCAATGTGTAGTCAGGAAAGGCTTTTCTAAGGAGATGCCATTGGAACTGAGCTGTAAAGAAGGAGCCACCAAATGAGGACTCAGGGGTAGAGGAGGCTGCAAGTGTCCAAGACTGGGAGCAGGTCAGGGGTTGAGAGGCCATTTGCCATGGTCTGGGGAAGAGATGGAGGTGAATAGGGCTAGGAGTGGAGATGAGAGGGTTTTGAATTAGAAATTGAGGGATTTGTGATGTATTTTGAAGGCTAAACCATCAGGAGGGTTGGTTGGGAGAAAAAGAAGGGAGAAGTATGATCTCCAAATTTCTAGCTAAAAGAACTGGGCAGAGGACGATGCTGTCATTGAGGGAGGAACCATTAAATTATTTTGATTTTATGGGAATAAAATAACTAATTGGTACATCCAATGATTTTAGAAAATTCCCAACATTTTGGTGAGTGTTGGGTGGACTGATTTCTAAGCTTGATCTCTGTCCATAACTGCAGTCATCATCATCACCATCAGTAAGGAATGGCAGCTGTCTGGGTCTAGGGGAGACTTACCGGCTCCCCTGAATATTTACCCATACAACCCATCACACTGATTATCCACAGGAACCCGTCCTTCTGGTTCTGTCCTTGAGTTCTGTGGCCAGACAGACAGAATCAGATAGACAAGAAAAGACTTGCTAGGGAGTTGCATAGTTAGACCTGATAGGGGTAGAGGCAGTATACCTTCCCTTTCAGAGTCGACCGGGTGCCTGCCATTTGCCTGTTTGCTCTCAGATCCAATTTCCAGCCTTCCCTTGCTCTGCTCTGTATCACACAGGGAACTATTTCCAGCTAGGTTGGGCCAGTGGGAGGACCTGGTGGAAAACTGCAGGGCAAGAGAGAAGTCAGGTATTTCTCCTTCTCTTGCTCTGTCCTGGATGAAACTCCTCTCCCATGAGACAGCTTCCTTCATGATGCCCAGCTTTGTGTGGTTACCTCTGCCCTGGCCCTAACTATTCTTTTTTGCTGTTGTTGTTAAAAATTTATTTATTTTAGAGAAAGAGAGAGAGAAAGAGAGAGAGAGAGAGAGAGAGAGAGAGAACACAGTGGGAAGGAGTAAGGAGCATCAACTCATAGCTACTTCTCCTTTGTGCCTTGACTGGCAAGCCCAGGGTTTCAAACCAGCGACCTCAGCATTTCCAGGTTGACGCTTTATCCACTGCGCCCCCACAGGTCAGGCCATCCCTAACTATTTTAATGCCCTGTGCTCTGGGCTCTGTTGATGCTACTTCCTTGCACAATTCCTCTTGCCTCAGGGTGGAAGTGGATTCTTGCTGTGACCTTGCCATTTAGTTTTTGATTTCTGAGCTCTTAGATTACCGGTTTAACTAGTCCCCTAAATTCAATTTCCTCTATTTTTAAGATTCAGATTAGTTTCTGGTATCTTAAGAGGATCCTGACTGATAGGACTTGTATTCTGTCTGATGGATTCTACAAACCCGAGGTGTTAAGTGCTCAATCAGTTTATGAAGTCCTGCATTTTCTGGCTCTTCTCCAGCCCTCTGATTTTCTCCTCCATAGCTTTCCATCTTGCTTTCTCCTCATCTGAACATTAATCATTTTTTGTTGTTGTTCTATGAGAAGTCAAACTCATTCCTGCTCAGGGACTTTGCATTGTGGTCTTCTCTGCTTGGAAAGCAGGTCCACGTGAGGGCCCTTATTCCGCAGTCAACGAATGCCTAGCTTCCCAGCTTCAGCCTAGCTGCTCTGATCTGATGCTCTTCTCCATTACATTGGAGGAGTTCCCCAAATTAGCTTTTCTGCACAGCCTGTTTCCAAAAAAGCACACCCATAAGCACTTCCTTTTTGAGACTCTACTAGGAGTATTTGAGAGTTCTGTTTAGTTTAATGACCCTTTAATAGCACAGGTCTTTGACATTTACACACGGGAAGGAGCTGTCACATTTCATTGCAGGCATTAACCGACACTATTCAACAATTAAGGAAAAAACACTTTGTTTTTGGCTTAGGATGTTGTCTAGATGTACTGTGAAATGTTTTGGTTGAATGCCTTAGTTGGAGAACACTAAGAAACATTTGATAAAGCCTTTTTTTTTTTTTTTAAAGTAAAGAGTGTTGTGATTAGAGGAGGCCGGAAAAGGCCTCTGACAGCATATTTTGCCCCAGGCCCTACTGTTAGATTTCCAGTGTCTGGAATGTCATGCTTCTAAAATGCAACTGCCCTTCGGGGAAGTCCCATCAGTCCTTCTCCTGCGGGTGTAAGTAGTACAATGAACTTTCCTTTTCGCTTCTGGATAGATCCTGTTCTGAGGACACTGAATGCTTAAAGGCAGTGATAAATGAAAGTAGGGGTGAGTTTTCAGGAACAGAGAGGCTTATCTGAGAAGGTTGGCCAGGGCATATTGATGTGTGTGTTTGTGTGTGTGTGTGTGTGTGTGTGTTTGTATGGTCCCTGAGTAAGCAGGTGCCAAAAGGGTGGTGGAAAGAAATTAAGGCTTTTTAAAAAACAAACAAACAAACAAACAAACACAAACAAAAACCATTTTGCCCAGGTCTGTCTCTAGAGGATGACATCTTCTCTACAGGAATAAACAAACCTTCTGGTCTGTGGTTGCCTTTGGTTTTACGGCCTTTTTCCTTGTTACTCTAAACAGAAATTCTACTTTGGAAACCCTTAACTTTGATAAAGAGAACAACTTCCTAGAATAAATGGAATTAGGTTTCTCATCTTGTTTAT
The DNA here is from genome assembly GCF_036850765.1 of Saccopteryx bilineata. Lineage (NCBI taxonomy): Eukaryota > Metazoa > Chordata > Mammalia > Chiroptera > Emballonuridae > Saccopteryx > Saccopteryx bilineata. The sequence continues at coordinate 208,320,335 of NC_089494.1, forward strand.
ACATTCCAATGAACTAATGATTTCTTGCCAGCATGAGGGCAATTTGTATATTCCATTTTTAAAAAAGTTTTATCTTTTTTTATCTTAGTTTTATTAATTTTAATGCCGTGACATTGATAAATCAGGGTACATACGTTCCAAGAAAACATCTCCAGATTATTTTGACCTTTGATTATGCTGTATACCCCTCACCCAAAGTCAAATTGTCTTCTGTCACCTTCTATCTGGTTTTCATTGTGCCCCTACCCTCCCCCAACCCCCTCCCTCTCCTTCCTCGCCCCCTCCCCACCCCTCCCCCCCACTCCCTGTTAGCATCACATTCTTGTCCATGTCTCTGAGTTTCATTTTTATGTCCCATCTATGCATGGGTTCATATAGTTCTTAATTTTTTCTGATTTACTTATTTCACTCCATATAATGCTATCAAGGTCCATCCATGTTATTGTAAATGATCCGATATCATCATTTCTTTTTTAAAATTTTTTTTTATTTTTAATTTTTTTAATTAATTAATTAATTTATTAAATTTAATGCAGTGACATTGATAAATCAGGGTACATATGTTGAGAGAAAATATCTCTAGATTATTTTGACATTTGATTGTGCTGTATACCCCTCGCCCAAAGTTAAATTATCTTCTGTCACCTTCTATCTGGTTTTCTTTGTGCCCCTCCCCTCCCCCAACCCCTCTCTACTTCTTCACCTCATCCCCCCTCCCCCACCCCCCACTCCTGTTGCCACCACATTCTTGTTCATGTCTCTGAGTCTCATTTTTATGTCCCTTCTATGTATGGATTCATCTTAGTTTTTTTCTGATTTACTTATTTCACTCCGTATAATGTTGTCAAGGTCCATCCATGTTATTGTAAATGATCCGATGTCATCATTTCTTATGGCTGAGTAGTATTCCATAGTATATATGTACCAAAGCTTTTTAATCCACTCGTCCTTTGACGGACACTTGGGCTGTTTCCAGATGTTTGCTATTGTGAACAATGCTGCCACAAACATGCGGGTGCATTTCTCCTTTTGGAGCCGTCCTATGGTGTCCTTGGGGTATATTCCTAAAAGTGGGATGGCTGGGTCAAAAGGCAGTTCGATTTTCAGTTTTTTGAGGAATCTCTATACTGTTTTCCACAGTGGCTGCACCAGTCTGCATTCCCACCAGCAGTGCAGGAGGGTTCCCTTTTCTCCACATCCTCGCCAGCACTTATTCTGTGTTGTTTTGTTGATAAGCGCCATTCTAACCGGTGTGAGGTGATATCTCATTGTGGTTTTAATTTGCATTTCTCTAATAATTAGTGAGGTTGAGCATTTTTTCATATGCCTATTGACCATCTGTATGTCCTCTTTGGAGAAGTGTCTATTCATCTCTTTTGCCCATTTTTGGATTGGGTTGTTTGTCTTCCTGGTGTTGAGTTTTACAAGTTCTTTATAAATTTTGGTTATTAACCCCTTATCAGACATATTGTCAAATATGTTCTCCCATTGTGTAGTTTGTCTTTTTATTCTGTTCTTGTTGTCTTCAGCTGTGCAAAAGTTTTTTAGTTTGATATAGTCCCATTTGTTTATCCTGTCTTTTATTTCACTTCCCCGTGGAGATAAATCAGCAAATATATTTCTCTGAGACATGTCCGAGAGCTTACTGCCTATGTTTTCTTCTAAGATGCTTATGGTTTCACGGCCTACATTTAAGTCTTTTATCCATTTTGAGTTTATTTTTGTGAGTGGTGTAAGCTGGTGGTCTAGTTTCATTTTTTTGCAGGTAGCTGTCCAATTTTCCCAACACCATTTGTTAAAGAGGCTGTCTTTACTCCATTGTATTTCCTTGCCTCCTTTGTCAAATATCAGTTGTCCATAGAACTGTGGGTTTATTTCTGGGTTCTCTGTTCTGTTCTATTGATCTATATGCCTGTTCTTATGCCAGTACCAGGCTGTTTTGAGTACAATGGCCTTGTAGTATAACTTGATATCAGGAAGTGTGATACCTCCCCCTTTATTCTTCTTTTTTAAGATTGCTGAGGCTATTCATGTTCTCTTTTGGTTCCAGATAAATTTTTGGAATATGTGGTCTATATCTTTGAAGTATGTCATTGGTATTTTAATTGGTATTGCATTGAATTTATAGATTGCTTTGGGTAATATAGACATTTTAATGATGTTTATTCTTCCTAACCATGAGCACGGTATATGCTTCCACTTGTTTGTATCTTCCTTGATTTCTTTTATCAATGCTTTGTAATTTTCCGAGTACAAGTCTTTAGTCTCCTTGGTTAAGTTTACTCATAGGTACTGTATTTTTTTGGTTGTAATTGTGAAGGGGATTGTTTCCTTAATTTCTCTTTTTGACTGTTCATTGTTGGTGTATAAAAATGCCTCTGATTTCTGAGTATTGATTTTACGATATCATCATTTCTTATGGCTGAGTAGTATTCCATAGTATATATGTACCAAAGTTTTTTAATCCAATCGTCCACTGACAGACACTTGGGCTGTTTCCAAATCTTCGCTATTGTGAACAATGCTGCTATAAACATGAGGATGCATTTCTCCTTCTGGAACCGTTCTATGGTGTTCTTGGGGTATATTCTTAAAAGTGGGATGGCTGGGTCAAAAGGCAGTTCGATTTTTAATTTTCTGAGGAATCTCCATACTGTTTTCCACAGAGGCTACACCAGTCTGCATTCCCACCAGCAGTGCAGGAGGGTTCCCTTTTCTCCACATCCTCGCCAGCACTTATTCTGTGTTGTTTTGTTGATGAGTGCCATTCTGACTGGTGTGAGGTGATATCTCATTGTGGCTTTAATTTGCATTTCTCTAATGATTAGTGAGGTTGAGCATTTTTTCATATGCCTATTGGCCATCTGTATGTCCTCTTTGGAGAAGTGTCTATTCATCTCTTTTGCCCATTTTTTGATTGGATTGTTTGTCTTTCTGGTGTTGAGATTTACAAGTTCTTTATAAATTTTGGTTATTAACCCCTTATCAGACGTATTGTCAAATATGTTCTCCCATTGTGTAGTTTGTCTTTTTATTCTGTTCTTATTGTCTTTGGCTGTGCAAAAGCTTTTTAGTTTTATATAGTCCCATTTGTTTATCCTGTCTTTTATTTCCCTTGCCTGTGGATATAAATTAGTAAATATATCACTGCGAGAGGTATCGGAGAGCTTACTGCCTATGTTTTCTTCTAAGATGCTTATGGTTTTACGCCTTACATTTAAGTCTTTTATCCATTTTGAGTTTATTTTTGTGAATGGTGTAAGTTGGTGGTCTAGTTTCATTTTTTTTGCAGGTAGCTGTCCAATTTTCCCAACCCCATTTGTTGAAGAGGCTGTCTTTACTCCATTGTATGCCTTTACCTCCTTTGTCAAATATCAGTTGTCCATAGAGCTGTGGGTTTATTTCTGGGTTCTCTGTTCTGTTCCATTGATCTATGTGCCTGCTCTTATGCCAGTACCAGGCTGTTTTGAATACAATGGCCTTGTAGTATAGCTTGAAATCAGGAAGTGTGATACCTCCCCCTTTATTCTTCTTTTTTAAGATTGCTGAGGCTATTTGTGTTCTCTTTTGGTTCCATATAAATTTTTGGAATATGTGATCTGTATCTTTAAAGTATGTCATTGGTATTTTAATTGGTATTGCATTGAATTTATAGATTGCTTTGGGTATATAGACATTGTAATGATATTTACTCTTCCTACCCATGAGCACAGTATATGCTTCCACTTGTTTGTATCTTCCTTGATTTCTTTTATCAATGTTTTATAATTTTCCGAGTACAAGTCTTTAGTCTCCTTGGTTAAATGTACTCCTAGGTACTTAATTTTTTTGGTTGTAATAGTGAATGGGATTGTTTCCTTAATTTCTGTTTCTGACTGTTCATTGTTGGTGTATAAAAATGCCTCTGATTTCTGACTATTAATTTTATATCCTGCCACCTTGCTGAATTCATTTATCAGGTCCAATAGTTTTTTGACTGAGACTTTAGGATTTTCTATATACAATATCATATCATCTACAAATATTGATAGTCTGACTTCTTCTTTTCCAACTTGAATGCCTTTTATTTCTTCTTCTTGTCTGATTGCTGTGGCTAGGACTTCCAGGAATATGTTGAATAAGAGTGGTGAAAGGGGGCACCCCTGCCTTGTTCCTGATCTTAAGGGTATTGCTTTTAATTTTTGCCCATGGAGTATGATGTTGGCTGTGGGTTTGTCATAGATGGCTTTTATCACGTTGAGGTATGTTCCCTGTATTCGCACTTTGTTGAGAGTTTTGATCATGAATGGGTGCTGGATTTTATGAAATGCTTTTTCTGCATCTATTGAAATTATCTTGTGGTTTTTCTCCTTTCTTTTGTTTATGTGATGAATCACATTGATAGATTTGCGAATATTGTACCAGCCTTGCCTCCCCAGAATAAATCTTACTTGATCATGGTGTATGATTTTTCCATATATTGTTGGATCCAGTTTGCTAATATTTTGTTGAGGATTTTAGCATCTATATTAATCAGGGATATTGGCCTATAATTTTCTTTCTTTCTGTTGTCTTTGCCTGGTTTTGGAATTAGAATTATGCTCGCCTCATAATAGGATCTTGGAAGTCTTTCTTTCTCTTGAATTTTTTGAAATAACTTGAGAAGGATAGGAGTTAGTTCTTTGAATATTTGGTAGAATTCACTTGTGAAGCCATCTGGCCCAGGACTTTTCTTTGTTGGGAGTTTTTTGATAACTGTTTTGGTGTAATTTGTAATTGGTCTGTTTAGGTTTTCTGATTCTTTCAGATTGATTTTTGGAAGATTATATGTTTCAAGGAATTTGTCCATTTTATCTAGGTTGTCTAGTTTTTTGGCATACCGTTCTTCATAGTATTTTCTTACAATCCTTTGTATTTCTGTTGTGTCAGTTGTTATTTCTCCCCTCTCATTTCTAATTTTATTTATTTGAGTCCTCTCTCTCTTTTCCTTGGTGAGTCTAGTTAAAGGTTCATCAATCTTGTTTACCTTTTCAAAAAACCAGCTCCTAGTTTCATTGATCCTCTGTATTATTTCTTTATTCTATATGTCATTTATTTTCTCTCTGATCTTTATTATTTCCTTCCTTCTACTACATTTGGGCTTTACTTGCTGTTCTTTTTCTAGTTCTTTTAATAGCAGGGTTAAGTTGTTTATTTGAGCTTATTCTAGCTTCTTGCAGTATGCCTGTAGTGCTATGAACTTCCCTCTCAGTACAGCTTTTGCTGTGTTCCATATATTTTGAGTTTTTGTATGCTCATTATCATTCATTTCTAGAAATTTTTTTATTTCTTCTTTGATCTTACTCTTAATCCATTCATTATTTAACAACCTGCTATTTAGTTTTTATGTGTTTGAGAATTTTTGAGCTTTTCTGTTGTGGTTGATTTCTAGTTTCATGCCACTGTGATCAGAGAAAGTGCTTGATATGATTTCAATCTTCTTAAATTTGTTGAGACCACTTTTATGCCCTAACATGTGGTCTATCCTAGAGAATGTACCATGAGCACTTGAAAAGAATGTATATTCTGCTGCTTTAGGGTGAAAGGTTCTGAAGATATCTATTAAATCGAGTTGATCTAGTATGTCCTTTAAGTCTGCTGTTTCTTTGTTAGTTTTCTTTCTTGGGATCTATCTAGTGATGTTAGTGGAGTATTAAAATCTCCTACTATTATAGTGTTGCTGTTGATCTCGCTCTTTATATCCATCAAAGTCTGCTTTATATATTTAGGTGCTCCTATATTAGGTGCATAGATATTTATAATAGTTATATCTTCCTGTTGGATTGCTCCCTTTATCATTAGGTAGTGACTTTCTTTATCTCTTACTATATCTTCTGTTTTAAAGTCCATTTTGTCTGATATAAGTTTGCTACCCCAGCTTTTTTTTCATTTCCATTTGCATGAAATGTTTTTTTTCTCATCCTTTTACCTTCAACCTATGTGCATCTTTTGTTTTAAGGTGTGTCTCTTGTAGACAGCATATGTATGGGTCCTGTTTTCTTATCCATGCAGCTACCCTATGTCTTTTGATTGGATCATTTAATCCATTTACATTTAAGGTTATTATTGATATGTAGTTGTTTATTGCCATTTTCTTCTTTAAAGTTGTATTCCTCTTTTGCTATATTCTTTTCCCTCTTTGATCTGTTTACACCATGCCCCTTAACATTTCCTGCAGCATTGGTTTGGTTGTAATAAATTCCTTGAGTTTTTTTTTTTATTTGTCTGGGAAACTTTATTTCTCCTTCAATTTTAAATGATAGCCTTGCTGGATAAAGTAGTCTTGGTTGTAGGTTCTAGTTCTGCATTACTTTGAATATTTCTTGCCATTCCCTTCTGGCTTCAAATGTTTCTGTTGAGAAGTCTGATGTCATCCTTATGGGGACTCCTTTGTAGATGATAGCCTTTTTTTCTCTCGCAGCTTTTAATATTTTCTCTTTATCACTTAGCTTTGGTATTTTAATTATGATTTGTCTTGGTGTAGGTTTCTTTGGGTTTCTTTTTAGTGGAGTTCTCTGTGGTTTTTGAATTTTTGAGAGTTTCTCCTGCATTAATTTAGGGAAGTTTTTAGCTTTGATATGATTGAACAAAGCCTCTATCCCTTGTTCTTTTTTTTCTTCTTCAGGAACCCCTATCATGTGGATGTTATTTTTCTTTATGTTGTTATAGAGCTAAGAGTTTCCTCAGACTTTTTGAGTCTCTTTTCTTTCTTCTTCTCTGCTTTCATGCCTTCATTCCAGTTGTCCTCCAACTCGCTGATTCAATCCTCAGCTCTATCCATCCTGTTTTTAATTCCTTCCATTGTGGTCTTCATTTCTGAAATTGTATTTGTCATCTCCAACTGATTCTTTTTTAATATTTCAGTATCCTTTTTTATACTTGTTTTTCTTTATTTAGGTGTTCATGATGACCATCCATTGTTGTTCTAAGATCCCTAAGCATCCTTACCATCATTATTTTAAACTCTGCATTTGGAAGTTTGATTATTTCCATATCGCTCAGTTCATTTCTTGAAGGTTTCTCTTGTGGTTTCATTTGGATTGCACTTATTTGTCTTCTCATTGTGTCTGTGTGTTTGTGTGTGTTTTTTTGTAGAGCTGATTGAGTCTAGGCTTGGTGTTGACTGCCTCCAGTTTTCACTTGTGTTGTTTCTAGGTCTTCTTGGGTTGGCATCAGCTATTATTTGTAATCCACTTTTGAATTTGTACTGCTTTAAAGTCTTGATTTGTTTGTTTTCTTAACAGGTGATTGTCTTGTTTGCTGATCTCAGCAGGGGGCTTATTTGAAACTGTATCCAGGAATGTGGTGGGTGTGACCTGAGGCTCTGAAGTCCTCTTCTGCCAGTTAATCTTTCTAGGGGCAGGTTGCTTTCTTAGCTTCAGTAGGGGGAGGTGTATCTCAGATCTTTATGGAGACCTGAGTTACTGCCCCTCCTCCCCACTTCTTGTTTTCAGCTGTGTCTTGTTGCAGTGATTGGAGCTGGAGAGATGTCTGTATCTTTGTGACCTGGTAGTACTTTTGTATTTTGCTTTGTGGGAGGATCAGCCCCTCCCCCAGTTATGGCCACCTCCAGCACTGAATGTGTCAGCTTTTCATGTCATCATGAAAAGCTCTCCCCCTCACCATCCGTCTCTCTCTCTCTCCTTTCTTTTTGGAAGACAAGCGGGCCCTTTCAACACACCTCGCTCCCTGGTTGCCAGGCAAGTGGCTGTGAACAGTATTCCTCTCCCCCTCACCATCCGTCTCTCTCTCTCTCCTTTCTTTTTGGAAGACAAGCGGGCCCTTTCAACACACCTCGTTCCCTGGTTGCCAGGCAAGTGGCTGTGAACAGTATTTACTGCTCTTTTCCTTGGAGTGAGAGCCCAGCCTCACCCCCCTCCCCCGTTTCTGTAAGCAGGGGAGATTCAGGCGCTCCCTACCAGGTTTGTTGTGGCTTCTTCTTTGCTCCTTGGTTTTTGAAAGCTGTTCTTGTAGTCCAGATTTGGTTTTTCATGCTGATTGTTCATAAATTACTTTATAGTCCATTTTGGTGGTGTGAGCTGGGAGTCTGTGTGTCTGCCTACTCCACTGCCATCTTCAGGTCTGTTTTATCTTTTGATGCAAAAAATTGAACCAGTGCTTATTTGAAATCTTCTTCATTTTTGAATTTTTTGCCGTTCAAAAAATTTTTTAAGGACAAAAACAAATGATTGTTGGAGGGTGCTAAGTCTGAGGTATATTGTGGATGTGACAGACATGCTTCTGTAGCATTTCTTCCTTGTTGAAATTCGTAAAAATTACAGTGGCATAAATGAACTTTATCAGTAGCCATGGGTACACTATCGCTTCGCACATAAGACTAACGTGAATCAACTTTGTTTTAGTTAATTTGCTACATCAGTATGTATACATTAAGTGATAAAAATAGAGAGGCACACATGCGCCAAAAAAACATGTGCTTATATGTCAAAACTTGTTGTGATAGAAACGAACAGAACTTTCTGGTAGACCTTATAATTTGTATAAAGCCATTCTTTCATTGCCTCTTGGACCACCCAAGGTTTCTAAAGAAAATGCCATTTACAAAATATTTGTAAAGATTTTTACATGCTTAATGGCTGATTGCTTGATTTTCTGGGACTAGAAAATGATTTACATGTTATTAATTAAGGGTGTATTTTTATTATTCTTACCACCTATGTCATAGCTGATGGAGAGTAAAGAAAAGGTTTATTTTTTTAAATTCTTTTCCAAGTGAGAAGAAGGGTTACAGAAAGACAGACTCCTGCATGCACCCCGACTGGGATCCACCCTGCAACCCCCATCTGAGGCCGATGCTCTTGCCCATCTGGGGCCATGCTCGCAACCAAGCTATTTTAGTGCCTAATGTGAGGCCATGGAACCGTCCTCAGTGGCCGGGTCTGATAGCTCGAACCAATCAAGCCATGGCTGTTGGAGGAGAAGAGAAGGAGAGAGAGAGAAAGAGTGGGAGGAGGGGTGGAGAAGCAGATGGTCGCTTCTCCCATGTGCCCTGACCAGGAATCAAACTTGAGACAAACACATACCAAGCCAATGCTCTACCACTGAGCAAATTGGCCAGGCCAAGAAAAGGTTTATTTATACATTTTTGGTTTCTATCATTCATGCTGTATTACTACATTTCAAATAATTGTTGATTTTTGATATACTGGGGTTTAGGAGACTCATTATAGAGGAATGACAAATTACATATACCTTGGAATTTGCAATATGAGATAAGAAGCACAATGACAAAATGCCAACATGTCAAGGACGGTGAAACAAAGGATGGATGAAGCGCACATCCTTGATCATGTTGTTGTACCACTGTGCTGGCCTGCACTGCATTTTTATTATGGTGATTTCCTTTTGTGGTGATTAAATGTCTGCTGCATAAACTCTTCTGGTTGAGGTTGTTTCTTGCAGCCAAAGGCATTCTTATCTGATATCTCAATCCAAACTCCTTTTTTTCCTATCTTCCCTCTTACAGTCATCCCTCACCATATCACGGTTCACTTTTCACAGATTTTAAAATTGTATATAACTAATTTTGTATTGCGGATTTTTTGCTATATCACGGGATTTTGCAGTATATAGGTATTTTTACACATTTATTATTTTAATTATGTTTTTGTAGTAAAATAAGCAAAATAAGTATGGGAAAGGTTAATAACAGTGTGGGAAAGGTTTATAAGAGTGTGAGGAGGGTTTATAAAGCCTTAAAAGATATATATAAATATAAATAAGAAAATAAATATAAGGTCACTACTTTGTGGATTTTCACCTATCACAGAGGGTTCTGGAACCTAACCCCCGAGATAGATGAGGGGCTGCTGTATTGTTCCTCTTCTTATATTCATCAGTTAATGGCATTCATCCAGTTGCCCTAGTCAGAATCTTGGGTGTCTTTCTTACCTTTATCTTGTTCACTTCCCTCCTTGAATATAGGGACTGTTTTTTGCTCATCCTTTTATCTCCAATCCCCAATACAACACCTGGTACACAGAAGACACTTAAAACATGTTTGTTGAACTAAATTAAATTAGGGTAACCAGATATTTAACGTCATGGATTAGTACTTGGATACCAAGTAAAGTGAAGAGGATCACCTTGGAGGATCAGGCTATGGCAAATTTTGACAAACCAGCCTTGCCTCTCATCAGAGGATATCTCTCTAACAACTAAAATTCTTTTGTCACTCTCATTATATGTTTCTTTCACACGGACATGTTAGATGAACATTGTCTTATTTTTCTTCTTGGACCCTTGTTTTTAATTTTTCCACATTGAAAATCCTTTTTTGGTGACATTTCTGCCCCTTAAATCAATACTGTCGATTAGGCTACAATCAGTGTTGCTCTTCCTATTTTTAATCTTGCAGACACACCGTGTCTTTATAATGGCTTCTGCCAATGTCTGCTCTCTTTTTTTTCATTGGTTGATTATATTAACCTTATTCTCAGACTCTCTGGTAAGTTTTCTGTCTTTCTCCATACAGGGTAAGGATGTAATGACAAATGAAGGCGCTCACAATCTTATAGGGGAGTGGAAATAACTCTAGATTTGAAGTGTGAAAAAACCCCAGGGTTTGTGTAGCAGCAGCTTCTGCACGTGTGGTTTTAATCAAGCCATGAAACCCAATTAATTGTTTCTTACATTTACAATGGGAAGTAGACTTATACTGATCTTGTTCACCTCCCACAACTGTTGTGAGAATTGAGTCCTGCAAGTGTAAAGCTAATGTCATGTGTCTATTCCAGGGTGCAGTCACTTGTACTAGAACCACATAGGCTGAGCAAGATTATTATAGAAGGGGAGAAGGTAGATACCCAATGGGACAAAGGTTGAACAAACAATAAATAAATGTGCAAAAGAGCTAGCTTATAGAAACCAGCCATATTATGAGACTTTTCATGCTTGAAGGAAGTTTCAGGTTCTTCTTTTCTACATGAGGGAGGAGAAGTTACTGGAAAAATAATTGGGAGGACAAAGTGCTTTGAGATATATAAACTCTCTTGTTTAACTTTTACCAGGATGGCCATACTTAGCTCCTAATTTCAGAATCCACAAAGGGCTCTTAAAAGCCCTCAAGAAGAGTAATTAGAACTGAGGTGGGATCCTTGTTCAAACTTCTCATGACACCATAAAGAAACTGAAATTCAATGAAGGGAAATGACTTGCTTTAGTTCATAGGGCTAATTATTGTATGATTAGGATCTAGGACTCACATCTCTTGGCTGCTGTGCTGAGTGATCCAGACATATTACAACCAGTTATAATATATTTCCAAATTATTTGTTGCCAATAAGAGTTCAGGCATCAAGCGATTTGAAAGATTTACTTATTGTTGTTTTAAAGAAATAAAAGTAAATTCAAGGTTATCCCTATACTCATGCCCATATCCCTTACATATCATCATTTGTTGAAGGGGACAGAATATGGTGGAGTTACATTCAACCTTGGATACTCCCATAAGAGTGTTTTGCATAGGTGAGCCTCAGCTGTGTCCCAACAGAAAAGTTTAAACACTGTGATGTCAGATCATATGATGTTTAGGAGAACCTCTGAGCATCTGTCTTCTGTAATTTTTTTCCTTTAAAGGGAAAAATGTGCCTTGATTTTCCCTGGACACAATGTTGGGTAAAGTTGGACAATATGCTCCTGAACACCCACACCTCAAGAAGCATCAACTACTTTTTAATCTCTCTCTCTTTTTTAATCTGGAATGTCAGATCTCATTTGATATTTTTGCTACAAGTTACTATAGATTTGTTTATTAAATTTATTCATACCTTTACTTACTAACAAATATTAAGAGAGAATATATCTGTCAGACACCAAAAGGTATAGGTTACCCAACAAAGGGATAATCTGCTAATGTTTATGCTTCTAAACATTTAGTTTCCAAAGTGAGTAAAAAGAATTATCTTTTATAAAATGTACTGGAACAGTAGTGAGACTCTGGTGTGCTATTTTTGTGATTAGCCTTTGGCAAGCTTTGCCGAAGGTCATATTAGCGCACTTAATGGAGGCCAGTGCATTTAAGCGGTCATTCAATAAATATTGATAATGATGGTGATGATGATACTAGTGATCACGGTGACACGATGGAGTAACCAAAGCACCTTGCAATTTGTGGTAAACAATGGCAATTGCATAGCAACAGCTATTGTTGTCCTCCAGACAAGGGCCTGAAAACAGTAATTAACTGAAGAGATTGCGGCACCGTCTCTTAGTAACAGGCAGCCTTCAGTAGGGCAAACAGTAGGAACCAGTGTTAGATGGATGTCTGGAATAAACCATTTAATGTATGAATTACAGTGTTTCATGGTAATTATAAATCTCGAAAGAGGAACTTCTTGGGAGAGAAATATCTTTGGAGAATTTCAGGGCGAGGTTAACGTGGTAATGAGAACTGGCTGGACAGGGTCAGTGTGGATTGTAGTGTTTGATTCAGTAGCCGTTAAGCTGTATCTTTGCTGAATCACGATGGCATTGAATCCCAGTGGTTCCCTGGCTTTTTTTCATTGTTAGCTACTCTGAAGCCATAGGTAATTGGTAATAGGACTATGAGTCAAGTGCAAAGGAAGAGTAGCTGCTCTAACAATGCTGCTGCTGAACCTGGATCTGTTGCAAAATCTGGAACTTGTCTGTTTCTAACTCATATTATTTGTTGTAGTGATAGATGAATGCTTACTTCTCAGATTACTAGGGTGATAAAATCCTTGGCCAGCCTAAAAGATGCAGATTTTATACACAAATCTACAAAGTTTTAAAGTTTTATATAATAGGTCCTGACATGGCATTGTTTTTTAAGCCCCTTTTCTTTGTATTCTACATGATTTTGCACAAGGGCTAGTTTAAATCATATGTCAAGCAAAACACGATCATTTGTTATGAATCTGTCCTAAGTTTTAGGCAAGAACCCATCCTTCTCAGATATATGCCTTTGAAATATTTATCTCAAGTTAAGACTTGAATAAAGATGTAAAACATTGTCAATATTGATTTTGTTTCTTGCTATATTTATCATCTGTGGGGTCAGCCAGAGCTAGTGAAAGTGAGGTGTGGAGATTGAAGAAGCAAGAAATGATCAGTTTTGTTGGGGAAGGTCTGAAGATAGGGACTGAAGTTTGTGTTGACATGGAGTCAACTCAGTGGGCAGAGACAATGTAAATGGGTCTAGGCTCCTGTCAGTAGGGAAAGGAATAATGACTAGACATAAATTAGGACACAATATTGTTTCACCTCCCAGAAAAAGAAATCATTATACAGTTATGCCATGTATTACCACATCTCAGGTGCCCAGACCTAATCCAACAGCTGCCTATAAAAGGTAGCTAATCTACATATGACCATTTAAGGTAGGGAGTTTTCACCCCTTTTCAGAGATATTAATAATAAATAAGAGACTTTATATGTGATTTGCATGAATTATAATCTTATTGAATCCTCAAAACAAACCTGTGAGGCAGGTTGCAGATTTAGTCGAGTCTTGAGAATTTTATTCTGTAATGGTGACTTTCAGTTTGGGCTTTGACCTTAAGTGAATATTAGGTTCAAACTTGCCTTCAGTATTAGGCTAATGTATATATTTGTTACATTTCTGTCAATTCCTGAATAGGTGCAAAAGAATAATAAGAATACAAAGAATATCAATTACCTACTACCCAATTTAAGAAAAAGAACAACACTCTATTATTGTTAAGTACCTTCCTTGTGTGCTTTCTCTTATCCCATCCTTTTTCCCCAAAGGCATCTACTCTTCTGAACTTTGCATTTATTAGTTCCTCACTTTTTGTTAAGTTTTGTGACATATGTTTGTATCTCTGAATGATATATTTTTAGTTTTGCATGTTTTAATTTTTGTATAAATAAAATAACATTTTTTGTTTTTTGATAACTACCTTTTAAACAATATGTTTGAGATTTATCTATGTTGTAACAGTCACTTCTGTGACACTATAGTATTTCATTGTATGTACATTCCACTCTTTATTTATTCATTCTACTCTTTATGGAAGTGTTGAGTCAATTTAAAAAAAATTTAATCTTATACACAATGATTCTGTGAACATTATGTCATGTCTAAATGCATAAATTCAAAAGTTTTTCTAATGTGTATTATGTAGGTTTTAGGTAGTAAGGGAGTGTGAGGTTGGAAGTCAAGTTTTATTTTCCTCATATGGATATCTAGTTGTGGCAATTATCCTTTCCTTACTTCTATGATTGCTACATGTATAATATACCAAGTGCCATTTCTCTTTGCTGTTCCATAGATTTGTTTATGTCTTGAGGCATCAGTACAATATTGAGTCTTCCAATTCACAAACATAATATATCTCTCCACTTATTTAGGTCTCCCTTAACTGTCTTTCAAAGAAGATTTACAAATTTCCCTATCAGAACTCCTGTACATTTTGTTCCTCTGGCCTTTTAAAAATGTCGGAAACTCTGCTGACCCTCTCAGCTGCCTCTTCTGCATTGGCCAACATGACTTTGGAAGAATATCAGACCCATACTTTTGTATTATTATTTTCTTGTAAGTCTTGGTCCAGCAATTCCACACTTTTTTTTTTTAGCTTTTTGATACTTTGAAAATCATGATTTTTATACTTTTCCCTGATAGTTTAGTTTCCTTCAGGAAGAAAGTTGGCCCAAATTACCCAGTCTGCCACCACTGGAAGGAAGTCCCTAGATCTTTTTTGTACTTGCAGCCTCTAGATCTTTCCATTTTTCTCTTCTTCCTTTCCCCTCATTCATGTTCTATTTCCTCTGCACCAAGCTTCTATTATTCTTTGCTTCCTTCTTCCTCTTTGCTTCAATTGTTTTCAGCTTCTTTGATGGCCTCTTCTTTTTTCCTTTCCTTTGTATTTCTTTAATTTAAATATAGTATATCTCATGATCAAGTCAAACAGAAATGAGCTTGGGGAAAGCAAAGGACATTAGCACATCTCTCAAAACAACACAACAATTCTATCAGGATTTAGCCACAAAGCACATTAACTAATGTTCATGATTCAGATAAAAACTCATAGGGAAAAATTAGGAGGCAGTGTGGCAGTGTTGAGAGAGCTTGGCTTCAGATTAAGATAGACTTGGACTTTAGTCTCTCCCCACAATTTTATAGTTGTGGAAACGTGGGAAGATTTAAGGAATATGATTAGTTAATTAAGTTGAATTCTTTTTTTTCTCTTGGTTGGGTAATACATCTATAGTCTGTCCATATGAGTTGCATAACTGCCCCAATATTCTTTATATTTCACAGTAGATAGAAGAGCTTAATATTTTTAAGTGAGAGGAGGGGAGATAGACTCCTGCATGCACCCCTACCCTTGTCTGGGGCCAATACTTGAATAAACCAAGCTATCTTCAGTGCTTGAGGCCGATGCTTGGACCAACTGAGCTATCCTCAGCACCTGAGGTTGATGCTCGGACCAACCAAGCCACTGGCTGTTAGAGGGGAAGAGAGAGAGAAAGGAGAGAAGGCAGGGAAGAGAAGCAAAATGTCACTTCTCATGTGTGTCCTGACTGGGGATCAAACCCAGAACATCTGCATGCTGGGCTGACACTCTATCCACTGAGCTAACCAGCTAATGCCAAGTTTAATTTTTAAAACAGGAAAGATCACTGTAGATATTTTATCTCAAGTCTCAACAGGTATTAGTGGGTTATTAGATGTTTCAGGTCCTTGTAATTATTTTGAAGTTTGAATTGACCAATTCTCTGGATTTGCTCATGGTATCACACAAGGAAACATCTGTCCTTTGATGTTTCTTTGGTTGATGATAAAAAAAGAGTTATGATTTTGATGTAGAAGAATTCTGGCAGAGCTCACTGACTATTAGTAATAGCGGATTTCAGGTGAGATGGAGGAGAGGGCTTTGAGAGATTAATATTTCAGGAACTGAAAGTGCTTATAACCCTTGCCAGAGAGGTGTATCTCAATTTACTCAAAAGATTAATTACTGAAAATCTGTATATGCCTTAACTTTTAATAAGTGTAATCACATTAGTATTTCCCAAAGGGTCTTGATACATAATGAAACCTGCTTCTGAATCCATTTGTAAAGTAAAAAATGTTCTTCACTTTTTACTTTTAAAATATCAAATTTTATTAAAATAAATGTTCCATGAATTTGAAATGCTAACTATTAAAAATATACTTGAAGTATAAACATATTATTCCTTTACTAAGGTGCAAATATTTCTAAAATAGACCAGGATTAAAAGTAGCATATTGTCATCTACTTGAATTCTAGCATGTATATCTTTCTAAGAAATACATTTTAAGTTCAAATTTTAGTAGTTGGGTATTTAGATCTCTGTCTCTCTCTTTCTCTCTGTGTGTGTTTTTTCTTAATATAACAGTTAGTTTTCAAAGCTGAGAACTTCTCAGGTTGCTTATTTCACTGTAAAACCTGACATGTACCATGTATAGAGAGCTATGTAAGAAACACTGGTGTCATTATATTCTTATGTAGTATCTTATTACTTTTTAATAATCTAATTACTTCTACATTCTGCTTCCTTAGGATCACTACGGAATGTGTACAATCTTGACTAAGTAAAATATAAGGAATTAAAGTATAATTTTATTTTTTTTGGAAGCTTAATTCCAAATTATAACTTGGCATCCAATGTCTTTGGATGGCATGAGCAAGTCTAGCATAGTAGCTTTTGTTCAGAACTAAATTGACAGAGATGTGCTCAAATGAATTGCCATCCCCATTTCAACTAATACTTTAGCAGGAACATGAGATTATAAATTAGTAGAAATACTAAAGGGGAAAATTAGTGTGGGTAAAAGGATTGGGTAGAAGAAATATTTTATATATAAATCAGGAGTACAGATGATTCAGTCCTACTGAGTGAGAACTTGCACTTGAAGTTGGCTTTGGAAATTTGAAGCTATCCAGGAAAGAAAATACAAGCTTTGCAATTCCACTGTGTGAAATTAACAGATAAAATGTGGGTCTTCTCTGGTGTTTACCAAGAACAGATATTCATGGTTTATGGCCACCTTTTTTTAGGAGGTCACTTCTTAAGTCCTCTGCCTCCTGGAAAGTGGTATTTATTGTAGAGAAGTTTGATCTCCACCCTAGTTTGTGTTGTCAATCTGTTAAATTAAGAGTTTCCATTGCGGGAGACAAGATGGTGCTGGAGTAGGCGGACGTACCAACATCTACCTCCCAGAACCAAAGTGGATTACAAACTTATTTTAAGTACTATCATCTGGAAAAACCAACTTTGGACTAAACTAAGAGGACTCTTCAACCAAGGAACACTGAAGAAGCCACACCGAGACTGGTAGGAAAAGCAGAAACATGGAGAGGGCTGCCCAGCTCCCCGGAGCGAATGGCAGCAGGGAGAGACTCGCGTGGCAGGAAGTGAGTTTAGCAGAGGGGGAAGGGTCCTGAGTTCCAAGAACAAAGCCCCAGCCTGCATCCCCAGAGCCCAGAAGAGTTGTAAGGACAGTATTTAGCTGGAAACAAGTCAGGATACTGTTTGTGAGAAAGAGTCTGATTTCTCAGACCCAGGATCCTTCTTAAAGGGACCGCGCAGAACATCTCTCTCACAACCACTCACCTGGGGCTCCTGGGGATGGGGAGAGAGGAGAGGACCAGAGTAACAGGAAGAGAGTGTAATCTAGGAGGCACAGGGAGAAACATTTTGGGAGATAGCCACCCTAACCCCTGGGACGAGTCACTCCCCAAAGCTGAAGTGAATATTTCCCCAGGAAACAGCAATACCAGCAAAGGGAAGCAGGAGAGCAGCCAAACAAGCTGCCCCACGGCACTCAGAGCAGAGTCGCATAGAAGGAGGGAGCTTTTGGGTCTACAGTAGTGAGTCTTAGGGTCCAAGCTGCAACACCTCCACCCACGTGGCTGAGGGCTTGCCAGAGGGCAGGCGGCAGCAGGAGAAAAAAGCGCAGTTCCACTGGCAGGGGCAGAAGCCAGCTAGCCACCACTGGGCTCAGGTGTGAGCTCAATCTTGCCTGGCTGGGGAGAAGGGGGCGTGCAAAAGTGGTCAAGCTCAACTGCTGGCAGCCTGTAATCCAGCCTGTGGGAGAAGAGTGGGAACCCCGGAAAGGGTGGAGACCAGCCCCCGAACAAAGGCACAGGAGCACAGCCTTGCCCACCCGTGCAACCCAGGCTTGTGGTCTGACTTGGTAGCCGGCTCCTCCCACGGGGGTGGAGCTAAAAGCCCAGAAGAGGCGGAGTTCCGCTACTGAGCTGAGTTTGGGCACGCAGTCCTGCCTGACAGTAGAACCAAGGCTAGCAGCCATTGCTCGAGCGGGCTCCTCCTGCAAGGGCAGGGCGAAAGCCTGGAAACAGGCTGAGACCCGTAGCTGAGCAAAGGTGCTCGCCAATGCCCTCAGGACCAAGCATAATGTCACACACGGGGGCGGGGCAAAGGCCAAGGCCACCAACGCTGTGCACCCAAGTGCGTGATCACAGCCACTCCTGTGACGAGAAAATGCGGAGGCAGAGAAATACAACACAAATAAACCAAGAGAAATCCCCAGAAAAGGACCTAAGTGAATCAGATATAACCAAATTACCAGATGCAGAGTTTAAAATAACAATTGTTAGGATGCTCAAAGATATCAGAACAACCATTGATGGCCATTACAAAAACCTAAATAAAGAGATAATAAATATAAAAAAGGACATGGAAATAATAAAAAAGAATCAGTCAGAAATGACAAATACAATATCTGAAATAAAGAAATACAATGGAAAGAATTAAAAGCAGGATGGATGGAGCAGAGAATTGAATCAGTGAGTTAGAGGACACAATAAATAAAGGCACGGAAGCAGAGCAGAAAAAAGAAAAGAGACTCAAAAAGTCTGAGGAAACTCTAAGAGAGCTCTGTGACAACATGAAGAGAAATAACATCCGCATCATAGGGGTTCCTGAAGAAGAAGAGAAAGAACAAGAAATAGAGACTTTGTTCAAACATATAGTGGAAAACTTCCCCCAATTAACGCAGGAAAACATTTCACATGTTCAGGAAGCACAGAGAACTCCATTGAGGAGAAACCCAAAGAAACTAACACCAAGACACATCATAATTAAAATACCAAAGCTAAATGATAAAGAAAAAATATTAAAAGCTGCTAGAGAAAAAAAGAATATCACCTACAAAGGAGCCCCCATAAGGATGACTTCTGACTTCTCAACAGAAACACTTGAGGCCAGAAGGGAATGGCAAGAAATATTCAAAGTAATGCAGAACAAGAACCTACAACCAAGACTACTTTATCCAGCAAGGCTGTCATTTAAACTTGAAGGAGAAATAAAAAGCTTTACAGACAAAAAAAAAAAAACTTAAAGAATTCACTGCAAGCAAACCAAGGCTGCAAGAAATGCTAAGGGACCTGTTGTAAACAGATCAAAGGAAAAAAAGAATATAACAAAAGAGGAATACAGTTTTAAAGAAAAAAATGGCAATAAACAATTACATATCAGTAATAACCTTAAATGTTAATGGATTAAATGATCCAATCAAGAGACATAGGGTAGCTGCGTGGATAAGAAAACAGGACCCATACATATGCTGTCTACAAGAGACACACCTTAAATCAAAAGATGCGGCCTGATCTGTGGTGTTACAGTGGATAAAGTGTTGACCTGGAAACACTGAGGTCGCCAGTTCAAAACCCTGGACCTGCCTGGTCAAGGCACATATGGGAGTTGATGCTTCCTGCTCCTCCCTCTTCTCTCTTTCCTTCTCTCTCTCCTATCTAAAATGAATAAATAAATAAAAATATTAAAAAAAAAGATGCACACAGACTGAAGATAAAAGGATGGAAAAAATATTTCATGCAAATGGAAATGAAAAAAAGCTGGGGTAGCAATACTTATATCAGACAAAATGGACTTTAAAACAAAGATCATAGTTAGAGATAAAGAAGGTCACTACATAATGATAAAGGGAGCAATCCAAAAGGAAGATATAACCATTATAAATATCTACGCACCTAATATAGGAGCACCTAAATATATAAAGCAGACTTTGATGGACTTAAAGGGTGAGATCAACAGCAATATTATAATAGGAGGGGATTTCAATACCCCATTAACCTCATTAGATAGGTCCTCAAGAAAGAAAATTAACAAAGAAACAGCCAACTTAAAGGACATATTAGATCAACTCGATTTAATAGATATCTTCAGAACCTTTCACCCTAAAGCAGCAGAATATACATTCTTTTCAAACGCTCATGGTACATTCTCTAGAATAGACCACATGTTAGGGCACAAAAGTGGTCTCAACAAATTTAAGAAGATTGAAATCATATCGAGCATTTTCTCTGATCACAATGGCATGAAACTATATAGAAATCAACCACAATAGAAATATTGAAAAACACTCAAGCACTTGGAAACTAAATAGCATGTTATTAAATAACGAATGGGTTAACATTGAGATCAAAGAAGAAATTTAAAAATTCCTAGAAAAAACAATAATGAGTATACATCAACTCAAAATTTATGGGACACAGCAAAAGCAGTCCTGAGAGGGAAATTTATAGCATTACAGGCATACCTTAAGAAGCTAGAAAAAGCTCAAATAAACAACTTAACCCTGCATCTAAAAGAACTAGAAAAAGAACAGCAAGTAAAGCCCAGAGCTAGTAGAAGGAAGGAAATAATAAAGATCAGAGAGAAAATAAATGACATAGAGACTAAAGAAACAATACAGAGGATCAATGAAACCAGGAGCTGGTTCTTTGAAAAGGTAAACAAGATCGATGAACCTTTAACCACACTCACCAAGAAAAAGAGAGAGAGGACTCAAATAAATAAAATTAGAAACGAGAGTGGAGAAATAACAACTGACACACAGAAATATAAAATATTGTAAGAAAATACTATGAAGAACTGTATGCCAAAAAAGAAGACAACCTAGATGAAATGGACAAATTCCTTGAAACATATAATCTTCCAAAAGTCAATCTGGAAGAATCAGAAAACCTAAGCAGACCAATTACAACAAATGAGATTGAAACAGCTATCAAAAAACTCCCAAAAAAGAAAAGTCCTGGGCCTGATGGCTTCACAAGTGAATTCTACCAAATATTCAAAGAAGAGCTAACTCCTATCCTTCTCATGCTATTTCAAAAAATTCAAGAGGAAGGGAGACTTCCAAACTCCTTTTATGAGGTGAGCAAAATTCTGATTCCAAAACCAGGCAAAGACAACACAAAAAAAGAAAATTATAGGCCAATATCCCTGATGAACTTAGATGCAAAAAAAAAAACAAAATATTAGCAAACCGGATCCAGCAATATATGAAAAAAATCATACACCATGATCAAGTGGGATTTATTCTTGGGAGGCAAGGCTGGTACAATATTAGCAAATCAACCAATGTGATTCATCACATAAACAAAAGGAAGGAGAAAAACCACATGATAATTTCAATAGATGCAGAAAAAGCATTTGATAAAATCCAGCACCCATTCATGATCAAAACTCTCAGCAAAGTGGGAATACAGGGAACATACCTCAACATGATAAAGGCCATCTATGACAAACCCACAGCCAACATCATACTCAATGAACAAAAATTAAAAGCAATACCCTTAAGATCAGGAACAAGACAGGGGTGCCCCTTTTCACCACTCTTATTCAACATAGTTCTGGAAGTCCTAGCCACAGCAATCAGACAAGATAAAGAAATAAAAGGCATCCGAATTGGAAAAGAAGAAGTAAAACTATCATTATTTGCAGATGATATGATATTGTATATAGAAAACCCTAAAGTCTCAGTCAAAAAACTACTAGACCTGATAAATGAATTTGGCAAGGTGGCAGGATATAAAATGAATAGTCAGAAATCAGAGGCATTTTTATATACTAATAATGAACTGTCAGAGAGAGAAATCAAGGAATCAATCCCCTTTATCATTGCAACCAAAAAAATAAAGTACCTAGGAATAAGTCTATCCAAGGAGATTAAAGATTTGTACTCAGAAAATTATAAAACATTGATAAAAGAAATCAAGGAAGATACGAATAAGTGGAGGCATGTACCATGCTCATGGTTAGGAAGAATAAACATCATTAAAATGTCTATATTACCCAAAGCAATTTATAAATTTAATGCGATACTGATTAAAATACCAATGACTTACTTCAAAGATATAGATCACACACTCCAAAAATTTATATGGAACTAAAAGAGAACACGAATAACCTCAGCAATCCTTAAAAAGGAAGAATAAAGTGGGAGATATCACACTTCCGGATATCAAGTTATATTATAAGGCCATTGTACTCAAAACAGCCTGGTACTGGCATAAGAACAGGCATATAGATCAATGGAACATAACAGAGAACCCAGAAATAAACCCACAGCTCTATGGAAAACTGATATTTGCATATATCAGGCTGGGACCTACTCCTAATTTAGATCTCTCTTTCCCCCTTTTGCCAACTTCTATTATGAATCTACTTTTTCCACCCAGCTTAGTGTATTCCAAGGTTCTCTTTACCATGCCACAGTCACAGAGCTCCAGGGAAAAGCAACCTGCTCTCATCTCTCCAGGCAGAGGAGAACAGAAGCTCCATATCCACGCATGCTGCAAATGGCTTTTCCAGTCTACCTGAATCATTACCAGCTAGAAGCAGTGGTCATTGGGACTTGGACATGAGCTGCAAAGTATAGAATGGTGACAACAATTCCAGTGCCATGCGGACTTTTCCTGGATGTGGACTTTTTCTGGACTCCTGCTTCCTGTGACAGCTCCTAACAGACTGAACTGTGGTTGGGTTGCATTTTTCAGGGATTTGGCATGGTGATGGGGCCAACTTGGACTTGGTGAACATGTTAAGGACACTACTCTTTTATGGATTCTTGCTGTATTGGCCAAGAGTTTGCTTAAAGGCTTTTAATCACTGTAAAAAAAATAGAAGACTGGATAAAGAATATGGGGCCCATATACACCATGGTATACTATTCAGCTAGAAGAAATGATGACATTGGATCACTTACAGCAGAATGGTGGAATCTTGATAACATTATGCGGAGTGAAATAAGTGAATCAGAAAAAAAACAAGAACTGCAGGATTCCATACATTGGTGGGACATAAAAGCGAGACTAAGAGACATGGACAGGAATGTGGTGGTTATGGGAAGCAGGGGGGAGGGAATGAGGGAGAGGGGGAGGGGGAGGGGCACAAAGAAAACTGGATAGAGGGTGATGGAGGATGATCTCTCTTTGGGTGATTGGTATGCAACAGAACTAAATGACAAGATAACCTGGAAATGTTTTCTTTGAATATATGTACCCTGATTTATTGATGTCACCCCATTAAAATAAAAATTTATTTATATAAAAAAAGAGTTTCCATTGCAAAGATCCATCAAGAGAAAAAGACAAGGATGATCATAAAGCCAAGAATAATGTTTATTTACTTATTTTCTCCTGATCCCCAAAGTGCTAAATAAGTGGGACAAATTAGAGAAAGAATGCTGATGCTTTCTACATTAACTGCACTTGGTGGTAGATGAATTTTCTTTGGAGACACTTTAAGGCCAAATCTGTCCAGATTTACCACATCTGGTTGTATTATCTACTCTCAAATAATATAGTATAATTTTATAGGCATTGCAAAGTCACATTTGGTATGGCCCAATGAAAACCCATTTTCTTCTTCTTTTTTGAAGGCAGCATGCAATGCCAAGGAAGAATGTGTTTCAACCCATAAAGAGGATCAGTACACACGGGAAGAATACAGTTCCTGCCTTTTTTTTTTAATAAATAAAGTTTTATTAATTTTAATGGTGTGACATCAATAAATCAAGGTACATATATTCAAAGAAAACATGTCCAGGTTATCTTGTCATTCAATTATGTTGCATACCCATCACCCAAATTCAGATTGTCCTCCGTCAACTTCTATCTAGTTTTCTTTGTGCCCCCTTTCTCCCCCCTCCCCTTCTCCCTCCTTCCTTCCCCCTGCCCCCCCGTAACCACCACACTCTTGTCCATGTCTCTTAGTCTCGTTTTTATGTCCCACCAATGTGTGGAATCCTGCAGTTCTTGTTTTTTTCTGATTTACTTATTTCACTCCATATAATGTTATCAAGATCCGACCATTTTGTTGTAAGTGATCTGATGTCATCATTTCTTATGGCTGAATAGTATACCATGGTGTATATGTGCCACATCTTCTTTATCCAGTCTTCTATTTTTTTTTTTTACAGTGATTAAAGCCTTTAAGCAAACTCTTGGTCAATACAGCAAGAATCCGTAACAGTTCCTGCCTTTGATAAGTGATGCTATCTCTCAAGTCCTCATCCTCCCAGAAGTAAATGTTCCTCTTTGATTTGTTTCATAGCAAGGGACATCTGGGTCTAGTGGATGGTGTCTTTGATTACCTCAATGACTGGAGAGAACCACCACCATTTAGCAAGTGAGGGTCAGTGATACTGGATGTCCTGCATAACACAAGGCAGTCCTACAAAAAAGTAATTCTTCTGCTTGAAGTGCAAGTAACATTCCTCCTGTGAAGCACTGCAGGAAAAGTTAAGGAAGAACTGCAGAAACATTGCCCATTGTCTCAGTTACCAGTTCTGTGTTATGAACCACTCCAAAACTTAGTGAATTAATACAACAATGCTTTATTATTTCTCATTATTCTATGGGTTGACTGGGCTCAGCTGGGATGTTCTTCTGCTCCATGTGATGCAGCTGAAGACATTCGTGCAGCCACATTTAGCTCAGAACTCAAGTAGACTTGGAACATTCAAGACAGCTTCCCATTTTTCAGGGTCTCTCTGTATGTCACTTCTCCTTATTCTTTAGTATAGCTTAAGCTTGCTTATGGCATGGTGACTGGCTTCCAAGAGGGAGTTTTCCAAAAGTGCAAAAATGGAAGCTATTTGCCACACATTACTTTTGCTTCATTCTCTTAAACAAAGCAACTCCCAGGGCAGCCAAGTTTCCAAGGAAGGGTGAATTGAAGAGAGGAGCAGCAAAATCTCATTGCAAGAGCTATGTGTTTGGGAGGGTGTGTTGCAGTATCTTAAGAAATGAACCTTACATGTAAGATTATATTTAATAATCTGTAAGGTAAGGATTATTATTAATCTCATGGAACTGAGGCTTTGAGAGGTTAAGTGACATGCTTGAGACCATACCGCTGGTAAGTAGTGGGACTCAAAGCCAGTTTGCCTGATCTTAAATCCTTTAGTCCTCTTATTTAATTTTCTAGGTTTTTTTTTAACTTGAAAATTATTTCAGGGTTAGGCAAAATTAATAAGGCTAGTGAATTTGGTGAGTGTTTCCCTTTCATTGCTGTTGAATATGTTCTGGACTTTCATCCTAAAATGTTATGCAAATTGTCCATGGCCCCTGTACTATGGTGTCCCATCTAAATCCCACTTTCTTGGACTGTAGGCGAAGCTCTGGACACTCTCCTCAAAACCTTCTCCTGTTCAAATGATGACATCTTTTCCTTGACCTGCTCTCAGCTAAAACTGAGCTGGAGAGCAGCTAATCATCAGACTCAAACTGTCACCCAAGTATAGCAATTGCCAGATACTTCTGCCTACCCAGCATCCATTTTCCCTGATAAGATCCCAATTTTCTTGGGGTAATTCACTTCTTCCTCTTTTATCTCATGTGGTTAAATAGCACTCAATAAAATCCTTGCTCCAGAAACTGGCAGGTGCTGAGGGCTGGCTAAAGAGCGGTTTGTCTTTCTCTTGTCAGAGACATTGGTTCATAGGTGAGCACATGGCTTGAGCTAGGTCAATAATAAGCTGCTAAAATTAAATTCAGTCCAGGACCTTTAAAGGGGTACATAGAAAAGCATTTTATTTTCTAGTCGGGTTTCTGGGAAGAAGAGAGGCAAGCCTGGGGCTGCTGCAAGCTATCCTGTTTACACAAGACAGAAGCCTGCAGAAGAATTAAGTCAACAAAGAGAAGAGAAGGGAAGTGGTGCTGAGGCTGAGCTGGTTTGAGAGCATCTTCTAAGGCTCTGGAAATGGCCAAAGCCAGAGCTACCCTTTGATTTTTCAGGGTGTCAGTCAATAGAGTTCCTTTTTTGCTTCAACAAGTTCTAATAGGTTTTCTATCAACTACTACAGGAAGAATCCTGACTGATCACTTATGGTCCCAAAAGGGCTCTTAGAAAAATATCTCACAATAACTGTGCCTATGGAAAAGAAATAACAACTCAGGAACACCAATGTGATTTATTTAAATTATGGAGATCATAAGGTAGTATAATGATAAAACTCCAAATAAATACAGACAAGGATAATGTGAGACCAGGAGTTCTGTTAATAAAAAACAAAGTAGCAATAAATGCTACTAGACTGTATTTCTTAAACAGCTGAGATTATGAATTGTGCATTTTGTTTCTGAAAGCAAAGTTTCCAGTTCATTGCCCTGTACAGAGTAATTATTAAAACAATAACAACAACCCTAAACCCCAATCCACTAAACAGTGAGTCTTCCCTGTGGAGACAGCAAATAGGTTTTTCTCATGTACCAACTTGGGTAACTACTCATACTTACTTCAGGTACAGACCACAGGAGCCTTCTGTAGCCTGTTGCTGGCTGTGGGAAAGGCTGCAGCAGCAGTGGTGGGGGCACATGGAAGACACATCTCATTTCTTTTTTTTTTTAAATTAATTTTAATGGGGTGACATGGATAAATCAGGGTACATATGCTCAGAGAAAACATCTCTAGGTTGTTTTGACATTTGATTATGCTGCATTCCCATCACCCAAAGTCCAATTGTCTTCTGTCACCTTCTAACTGGTTTTCTTTGTGCCCCTCCCCTCCCCAAACCCCTCCCACACCTACCCCCCACGCTGTAACCCCCACACTCTTGTCCATGTCTCTGAGTCTCATTTTTATGTCCCACCTATGTATGGAATCATACAGTTCTTAGTTTTTTTTTATTTACTTATTTCACTCAGTATAATGTTATCAAGGTCCATCCATGTTGTTGGAAATGATCCGATGTCATCATTTCTTATGGCTGAGTAGTATTCCATAGTATGTATGTACCAAAGCTTTTTAATCTACTCGTCCACTGACGGACACTTGGGCTGTTTCCAGATCTTCGCTATTGTGAACAATGCTGCCATAAACACGGGGGTGCATTTCTTCTTTTGAAACAGTGCTATGGTGTTCTTGGGGTATATTTCTAAAAGTGGGATAGCTGGGTCAAAAGGCAGTTCGATTTTTAATTTTTTGAGGAATCTCCATACTATTTTCCACAGTGGCTGCACCAGTCTGCATTCCCACCAGCAGTGCAGGAGGGTTCCCTTTTCTCCACATCCTTGCCAGCACTTATTCTGTGTTGTTGTATTGATGAGTGCCATTCTGACTGGTGTGAGGTGATATCTCATTGTGGTTTTATTTTGCTTTTCTCTAATGATTAGTGATGTTGAGCATTTTTTCATATGCCTATTGGCCATCTGTGTGTCCTCTTTTGAGAAGTGTCTATTCATTTCTTTTGCCCATTTTTGATTGGATTGTTTGCTTTCTGGTATTGAGTTTTACAAGTTCTTTATAAATTTTGGTTATTAACCCGTTATCAGACATACTGTCAAATATGTTCTCCCATTGTGTAGTTTATCTTTTTATTCTGTTCTTATTGTCTTTAGCTGTGCAAAAGCTTTTTAGTTTGATATAGTCCCATTTGTTTATCCTGTCTTTTATTTCACTTGCACATGGAGATAAATCGGCAAATATATTGCTGTGAGAGATGTCAGAGAGCTTACTGCCTATGTTTCTTCTAAGATGATTATGGTTTTATGGCTTACATTTAAGTCTTTTATCCATTTTGAGTTTATTTTTGTGAATGGTGTAAATTGGTGGTCTAGTTTCATTATTTTGCAGGTAGCTGTCCAATTTTCCCAACACCATTTGTTGAAGAGGCTGTCTTTACTTCATTGTATGCTCTTACCTCCTTTGTCAAATATCAGTTGTCCATAAAGGTGTGGGTTTATTTCTGAGTACTCTATGCTGTTCCTCTGATCTATATGCCTGTTCTTATGCCAGTACGAGGCTGTTTTGAGTACAGTGGCCTTGTAGTAAAACTTGATATCTGGAAGTGTGATACCTCCCACTTTATTCTTCCTTTTCAAGATTGCTGAGGCTATTTGTGTTCTCTTTTGGTTCCATATAAATTTTTGGAATATGTGTTCTATATCTTTGAAGTAAGTCATTGGTATTTAATCAATATTGCATTGAATTTATAAATTGCTTTGGGTAATATAGACATTTTAATGATGTTTATTCTTCTTAACCATGAGCACAGTATATGGTTTCACTTGTTTTTATCTTCCCTGATTTCTTTTATCAATGTTTTATAATTTTCTGAGTACAAGTCTTTAATTTCCCTGGTTAAATTTATTACTAGGTACTTTATTTTTTTGGTTGCAGTGCTGAAGGGGATTGCTTCCTTAATTTCTCTTTCTGACAGTTCATTGTTAGTGTATAAAAATGCCTCTGATTTCTGAGTATTAATTTTATATCCTACCACCTTGCTGAATTCATTTATCAGGTCCAGTAGTTTTTTGACTGAGACTTTAGGGTTTTTTATATACAATTTCATATCATCTGCAAATAATGATAGTCTTACTTCTTCTTTTCCAATTTGGATGTCTTTTATTTCTTTTTCTTGTCTGATTGCTGTGGCTAGGACTTCCAGAACTATGTTGAATAAGAGTGGTAAAAGGGGCACCCCTGTCTTGTTCCTGATCTTAAGGGTATTGCTTTTAATTTTTGCCCATTGAGTATGATGTTGGCTGTGGGTTTGTCATAGATGGCCTTTATCATGTTGAGGTATGTTCCCTGTATTCCCACTTTGCTGAGAGTTTTGATCATGAATGGGTGCTGGATTTTATCAAATGCTTTTTCTGCATCTATTGAAATTATCATGTAGTTTTTCTCCTTCCTTTTGTTTATGTGGTGAATAACATTGATTGATTTGCAAATATTGTACCAGCCTTGCCTCCCAAGAATAAATCCCACTTGATCATGGTGTATGATTTTTTTCATATATTGCTGGTTCCAGTTTGCTAATATTTTGTTGAGGATTTTTGCATCTAAATTCATCAGGAATATTGGCCTATAATTTTCTTTTTTTGTGTTGTCTTTGCCTGGTTTTGAAATCAGAATTATGCTTGCCTCATAAAAGATGCTTGAAAGTCTTTCTTCCTCTTGAATTTTTTGAAATAGCATGAGAAGGATAGGAGTTAGCACTTCTTTGAATATTTGGTAGAATTCACTTGTGAAGCCATCAGGCCCAGGACTTTTCTTTTTTGGGAGTTTTTTGATAACTGTTTTGATGTCATTTGTTGTAATTGGTCTGTTTAAGTTTTCTGATTCTTCCAGATTAATTTTTGGAAGATTATATGATTCAAGGAATTTGTCCATTTCATCTAGGTTGTCTACTTTTTTGGCATACAGTTCTTCATAGTATTTTCTTACAATATTTTGTATTTCTGTGTGTCAGTTGTTATTTCTACACTCTCGTTTCTGATTTTATTTATTTGAGTCCTCTCTCTTTTTTTCTTGGTGAGTGTGGTTAAAGGTTCATCAATCTTGTTTACCTTTTCAAAGAACCAGTTCCTAGTTTCATTGATCCTCTGTATTGTTTCTTTAGCCTCTATGTCATTTATTTCCTCTCTGATCTTTATTATTTCCTTCCTTTTACTACCTCTGGGCTTTACTTGCTTTTCTTTTTCTAGTTCTTTTAGATGTAGGGTCAAGTTGTTTATTTGAGCTTTTTCTAACTTCTTAAGGTATGCCTGTAATGCTATGAACTTCCCTCTCAGGACTGCTTTTGCTGTGTCCCATAAATTTTGAGTTGATGTATGCTCATTATCGTTCGTTTCTAGATATTTTTTATTTCTTCTTTGATATCATTGTTAACCCATTCATTATTTAATAACATGCTATTTAGTTTCCAAGTGTTTGAGTATTTTTCAGTTTTTCTGTTGTGGTTGATTTCATGCCATTGTGATCAGAGAAAGTGCTTGATATGATTTCAATCTTCTTAAATTTTTTGAGACTGCTTTTGTGTCCTAATATATGGTCTATCCTAGAGAAAGTACCATGAGCACTTGAAAAGAATGTATATTCTGCTGCTTTAGGGTAAAAGGTTTTGAAGATATTTACTAAATCGAGTTGATCTAGTATGTCCTTTAAGTCTGCTGTTTCTTTGTTAATTTTCTTTCTTGAGGATCTATCTAGTGATGTTAGTGGGGTATTAAAATCCCCTACTATTATAGTATTGCTGTTAATCTTGCCCTTTAAATTCATCAAAGTCTGCTTTATATGTTTAGGTGCTCCTATATTAGGTGCGTAGATATTTATAATAGTTATAATATCTTCCTGTTGGATTGCTCCCTTTATCATTATGTAGTGGCCTTCTTTATCTCTAACTATGGTCTTTGTTTTAAAGTCCATTTTGTCTGATATAAGTATTGCTACCCCAGCTTTTTTTTCATTTCCATTTGCATGAAATGTTTTTTTCCATCCTTTTACCTTCAACCTATGTGCATCTTTTGTTTTAATGTGTGTCTCTTGTAGACAGCATATGTATGGGTCCTGTTTTCTTATCCATGCAGCTACCCTATGTCTTTTGATTGGATTATTTAATTCATTTACATTTAAAGTTATTATTGATATATAGTTGTCTATTGCCATTTTATTCTTTAAAACTGTATTTCTCTTTTGCTATATTCTTTTTTTCCTTTGATCTGTTTACAACAGGCCCCTTAGCATTTCTTGCAACATTGGTTTGGTTGTAGTGAATTCCTTGAGGTTTTTTTTTTTTTTTGGTCTGGAAAGCTTTTTATTTCTCCTTCAATTTTAAATGATAGCCTTGCTGGATAAAGTAGTCTTGGTTGTAAGTTTTTGTTCTACATTGCTTTGAATATTTCTTGCCATTCTGTTCTGGCCTCAAGTGTTTCTGTTGAGAAGTCAGATGTCATCCTTATGGGACTTCTTTGTAGGTGATAGCCTTTTTTTCTCTAGCAGCTTTTAATATTTTCTCTTTATCACTAAGCTTTGGTATTTTAATTATGATATGTCTTGGTGTAGATTTCTTTGGGTTTCTCTTTAATCGAGTTCTCTGTGCTTCTTCAACT
The DNA here is from genome assembly GCF_036850765.1 of Saccopteryx bilineata. Lineage (NCBI taxonomy): Eukaryota > Metazoa > Chordata > Mammalia > Chiroptera > Emballonuridae > Saccopteryx > Saccopteryx bilineata. Next base: position 208,351,489 of record NC_089494.1, read on the forward strand.
TGTGAGATATTTTCCTGCCTTAATTTAGGGAAGTTTTCAGCTATCGTATGTTTGAACAAAATCTCTAACTCTTGTTCTTTCTCTTCTTCTTCAGGAACCCCTATGATGTGGATGTTATTTCTCTTCATGTTGTCACAGAGCTCTCTTAGAGTTTCCTCAGACTTTTTGAGTCTCTTTTCTTTTTTCTGCTCTGCTTCCATGCCTTCATTTATCTTGTCCTCTAACTTGCTGATTTGATTCTCAGCTTCATCCGTCCTGCTTTTAATTCCTTCCATTGTGTTTTTTATTTCTGATATTGTATTGTCATTTCTGACTCGTTCTTTTTTATTATTTCAATGTCCTCTTTTATATTTGCTATCTCTTTATTTAGGTGTCCGTAATGACCATCTATTGTAGTTCTAAGATCTTTGAGCATCCTAAGAATCGGTATTTTAAACTCTGCATTTGGTAATTTGGTTATATGTGACTCATCCAAGTCCTTTTCTGGGGATTTGTTTTGATTTATTTGTGTTGCATTTCTCTGCCTTCTCATTTTGTCTGTGTAAAAGAAGGTTTTGGCCACTGGGGTCCAGTGAGTGTGGCCTCTGTGTTCCCTAGGTGTGGTCTGTCTGCAGGCCCGCCACCTTCTCTGCTGATGCTGCCTAGAATGTTTGGGTATGGGCATTGCCAGTGCCTGTGCACTGGAGCTATTGCTGTGGTTTGGTCCTCTCCTTTACGGGAGTGGCTGTGATCAAGTGCTCAGGTATACAATCCTCGGTGGCCTCGGCCTTTGCCCTTCCCCTGTGAGTGGCGTTATGCTCGGCCCTGAGGGCAGGGGTGAATACCTTTGCTCAGCTGCGGGTCTCTGCCTGATTCCGGATTTTTGCCCTACCCCTGCAGGAGGAGCCTGCTAGTGGGACGGCTGCAAGCCTTGGCTCCATGGGCTGGGCAGGACTGCATGCCCATGCTGTGTAGTGGGACTCTGCCTGTCTTGGGCTTTTCACTCCACCGTCATGGGAGGAGCCAGCTCCTGCGTCAGGTCTCAAGCCTCGGTTCTGCAGGCCGGGCAAGGCTGCGCTCCTGTGCCCATGCTCAAGGGCAGGTCTCCACCCCATCCAGGATTCCCGCCCTTGCCCCCCACAGGCTGGATTGCAGGCGGCCCGCAGCTGGGCTTGACCACTTTCATGCGTCCCCTCTTTCCCTGTGTCCCCTCCTCCCCAGCTGGGCAAGACTGAGCTTACACCTGGGCCTCAGTGGTGGCCAGCCAACTTCCACCATTGCCCACAGAACTGCACTTCTGCGCCCCACCGCCGCCAGCCCTCCAGCGAACCCTCAGCCGTGTGGGTGGGGGTGCTGCAGCTCAAACCCTAAAACTCACTACTGTAGTCCAGAAAGCTCCCTCCTTCTAAGTGTCTCTGCTCTGAGTGTCGTGGGAGAGCTTGTTTGGCTGGTGTCCTGCTTCCCTTTGCTGGTATTGCTATTTCCAGAGGAAATATTCACTTCAGATTTGGGGAGTGACTCATTCCAGAGGTTAGGGTAGATTACACTCTTTTCCCACTACTCCGGTCCTCTCCTCTCTCCCTGTCCCCTGGAGCCCAGGTGAGTGGTTGTGAGAGAGGTGTCCTGCACGATCCCTTTAAAAAGAATCCTGGGTCTGAGAAATCAGTCTCTTTCTCACAAACAGTATCCTGACTTGTTTCCAGCTAAATGCTGTTTATACGCCTCTTCTAGCCTCTCGGGCTGCAGGCTGGGGCGTTGTTCCTGGGACTCAGGACCCTCCCCTCTCTGCTAAACACACTTCCCACCACGAGAGTCTCTCTCAGCTGCCGTTTGCTCTGGGGAGCTGGGCAGCCCTCTCCATGTTTCTGCTTTTCCTACCAATCTCAGTGTGGCTTCTTCAGTATTCCTTGGTTGAAGAGTCCTCTTAGTTTAGTTCAAAGTTGGTTTTTCCAGATGATGGTTTTTAAAATTAGTTTGTAATCCACTTTGGTTCAGGGAGGTGGAAGTTAGTATGTCTGCCTACTCCATCACCATCTTGTCTCCGGACACATCTCATTTCTAATGCATGGTGGTAACAAAAGGAGAGAGAGAAGATGTACCTTTTTTATTTTCCCTTTCTTACTAATCTTATACCCTACCAATTTTTGAGGCTGCCTTACTAGGTAATTTTAGTTGATTTATTTGCTTATTTACTTAGGCCTTAGGTACCAAGGTATGTTTGAGGGTCAATGTTCACTTCAGTCATTTGATATCTCATCAAGAGGTCAAACCTATTTAACTAGAAAAACATTTTCTGCCATTTTGTTTGGTTGGTTTGGGTTAAGTAGAGACTGAATCTCAAGTATATTTGAGGAGGCCTGGTCTACTCTCACCAAATCTTTTTCCTCTCCCCTGTGATCTTTAGGGAAGGAAAACAGTCACATGTCAGCTCGAATTGCTGGTATCTGTCAGTCTCACTGAGGTAGTCAGAATAATGTCCCTCCTGCACTGCCCCAAAGACATTCATGCCTTAATCCCTAGGACCTGTGACTATGTTATATTCCATGGTCAAGAGGAACTAAGGTTGCATATAAAATTAAAGCTGCTAATCATTTGATCTTAACCTGGACAGACGATCCTAGATTATTTGGGTAGGCCCAATATGATCACAAGTGTCCTTAAAAATGGAAGAAAAGCAGACAAAAAATTGGAATGATGTGACATGTGAGAGAGACTTAGACTTCCCGTTATGGCTTTAAAGATGGAGGAAGGGGCCATGAGCCAAGAAGCTGGAAAAGGCAAGGCGACAGATTCTCCCCAGGAGCCTCCGGAAAGGAAGGCAGCCTGCCGAGACCTTGGTTCAGCCCAGTGAGAACTGTCCAACTTCTAACCTAAGAAATAGTCAGATGATAAATTTGTATTGTTTTAAGCTACTAAGCTTGTGGTAAATTGTTGTGGCAGCAGTAGGACACTAATACAAATTTTCTTGAAATGAGAGAAAGCTCTATTAAGTGCAATTTGTTGCAGAATCACAGCATTGAATGGGATCTTGGAGGGCTTTAGTCCATTCTTAATTCCCCATACATGAATCTCCTTTACCACAGACTTAATAAATGGTGATCTAGGCCGTGTGAACCTGTCAACAATGGAAACTGCCAATATCCAGCGGTGGCTTTCTTCATTTTTGAATGGTTTGAATTGTTAGAGTTCTTTTATCTAGCAAAAGCAGAAATGAACTCTACTGTAGCATAAATTCTTTAATTTTGTTCTGGCTTTTTACAGTGGTGGGATTCAGCTGGTTCTTACTGGCTTGGCAGAACTGATACCTAATTTTTTGTTGAGTTTGGTGAACCGGTTGTTAAAATGGCACTTGTAAGCAGGGTTCTCACTAAGGTGGGCCCCTGGGCAGCCGCCCAATGTGAAATCACAAATTTACATTCTTTACTCTTTTTTAATATTTATCTGCGTAACAGCATATTCTAAATGTCTGTAGTAATGTTCACTGCATCCATATGTGAAAAAAATTGCAAGTGAGGATACCAATCATGAAGCCATATGGAAATATCTTAAATAACAGTTTTATTGTTTTTTGTCAGGTATTATTTAAGGTTCTTTTATTAATATTTCAAAAACTCTTTCTTACAATATAATCTAGTTTGTGTACCTCTTTTATTGTTCTTATTTAAGTATTAAGTGTATGAAATAATACACTGCCTTTTGGTATATCATTTTTTTATATTTAAAATGGTCATTAGGAAGATAACTCGTTGTTAAATTATTTGAATTCCACTTGGTTTTCTAAAATTGCCGGAAATTTTTCCAAGTATTTTGTTTATAAAGGATAGCCCTTTAGTTGTTTGAAGATGTAACCATGATTCCTTAAAGAGTTCTCTTTTCCTGACCGAGTATTCTCATGCTCTTTTTGTGGCTTCTACAGCACACATGCTCTGGGGACGAGTCTGCAATGAGCGCTACACATGTCGTTAGATCAGTAGAGAGTCTGCAGAGGCTGGAGTGTTTCCATGGTTCTGGAGAGGCATTTACTTTGTTGGGAGCATCTCTGCCACATGCCAATACATAGCTCCTTCTTCACCATAAGGGAAGCACCCCTTTCCTTTCCCCAAAACTCTGAGAGCTCTGCTTTCCACCCAAGTGATGCCTGATATGATGTTTAATCTTGAAACATGCCATGGTTTTCATATCCTCCATCTTCCTGGTCTTATTCCTTGTATGACCTGTGCTTGGGAATGAAGTAGGAGATAAAACAAATTCCATACTATCAAGGAAAGAGCATGAGCTGTGTAGTCAGAGGCGAGGGTTTGAATCCTGACTTTATGTTTTGTTGGCTCTGAACTGTGGGCAAGTTTCTTAGCCTCTTAGGAATCTCAGTTTCCACATCTGGGAAAAGCTGAAGAATAATTCTTCCTTTCAGGGTTGTGGTAAGGAGTAAATAAGGTTGCCTATGTGATGTAAAACACATTCCTTGGCACAAGTTAGTATCTCTTCTCTCTTGCTTCTCCCACTATGTTCCTCCTTTACCTTGTACAATTAGAAAACAATGACAAATTGAGCTGCATGGGGTTAACTAAGAGAGCTCAGGATAACTGTGGGTGGGAGCAATAGCAAACTTCCAAGGGCAGCAGGGCCTGGCCTGACCTTGCAGGTTGGTGGGGAGTGGGCTAAATACCGAGAAGACTGGGGAAGTGTGCTCTCTGACTTGGAAAATGGTGTTTGTTTTTTTTCTTTGTACCTTTCTGAAGTTGGAAACAGGGAGGCAGTCAGACAGACTCCCGCATGTGCCCGACCAGGATCCACCCAGCATGCCCACCAGCGGACGATGCTCTGCCCATCTGGGGTGTTGCTCTGTTGTAACCAGAGCCATTCTAGCACCTGAGGCAGAGGCCATAGAGCCATCCTCAGCGCCCAGGCCAACTTTGCTCCAATGGAGCCTTAGCTGAGGGAGGGGAAGAGAGAGACAGAGAGGAAGGAGAGGGGGAGGGGTGGAGAATCAGATGGGTGCTTCTCCTGTGTGCCCTGGCCAGGAATCAAACCCAGGAATCCTGCAGGCCAGGCCGACGCTCTACCACTGAGTCAACCGGCCAGGGCCCAGTGTTCATTTTTAAGTCTTCTAAAGATGAAAACAAAGAGGCTAGCATTCCACGTAGGAAAGAACATTTTATTTCTAACTCAGGTTTGAAATCTGGATTAGATGGTGTTGGAGCACAGTTTGACTACTATAATGAGAGAAACACGAAACAAAACCAAATGGGCTAAGGTTTAAATCCGCCCAGGGCTTGAGCAGAGACTTCACTGAGTATTTGCAAACCGTAAGAGTTCATCCAGTTTCCTTAAGACAACTTTTTATTTTTATTTTAAACCTGAGCCAGCCTGGTGTGGGTAATGAAGACCAGACTACGGATGCTGCCCTGTCGTCAGGATGTTAGGAGGTCAGACCAGGCAGCACTCAGAAGCGCCAGGAAAACGGGGTTCTGGAAACATTCCAGGTTGTGGAGAGAAGCTGGACTCTATAGGCCTAACAATATTTAGCTTCTAAGTTCTTCCAGAATTCATCCTTTTTTATACAGCTTGGTAAGCAGTTATTTTATTTATTTATTTATTTATTTTCTCATAATATCAGTACCTGGGACTGGTATTGTTTCAGAAGGCATGCCAGTAGCTATTTTCTGGTAGGCTCTGCCTCTACTCATTTTATTTTTAACCCTCTGTTGATAATTTTGAATTCCTTAATCATGAAATCTCATTTTCTTTTATTAGGATGGATTTATCCACAAGGCTAACTTAGGCCTACATGGCCTCCTTTAGTATACATCAGTGAATGCTAACATGATTCTGCAAGCATGAGTACATGTTTTCTGGTACCAGATACACAAAATATGTGAGAAAATGGAGAAGCTTGTGCTTGAGCTCGTAATTTGCTATATCAGTTTCATTTTACATATGGTAGAGAAATTCTTTTGTCAACAGAAAACTCAACAACAGTGGGACCAAAATCAATTACCTGTTAGTAGGTGCCAGGTAACATGTTAGGTGCTAAAGGTAAAACAAAACAGTGAACAAGCTACGTGACGTCTCTGTTTTTATGAAATTATGTTCTAGTATGGGACACTATCCCCTCACCCCCAACACCACTAGTGAAAAGATAAATAGCTCTGGCTGGTTGGCTCAGTGGTAGAACGTTGGCTTGGAGTGTAGAAGTCCTGGGTTTGATTCCCGATCAGGGCACAAAAGAGAAGCGCCCATCTGCTTCTCTACCCTTCCCCCTCTCCTTCTTTGCTATCTCTCTCTTCCCCTCCTGCAGCCAAGGCTCCACTGGAGCAAAGTTGGCCTGGGTGCTGAGGACACCTGGTGTCTGCCTCAGGTACTAGAATGGCTCTGATTGCAAAGGAGCAACACCCCAGATGGGCAGAGCATTGTCCCCTTGTGGGCATACTGGGTGAATCCCAGTTGGTCTTATGTGGGAGTCTATCTGACTGCCTACTTGCTTCTAACTTTGGAAAAATATTAAAAAAGAAAAAAGATAAATAAAGTAATTGAAAGTTGTGTACATATTGTGATGAAAGGAAAAAGAGATCTTAAGATTAATAGGCAGTGCTATAGACTAAATGTGTCCCATACAAATTCATACACTGCTCACAAAACTTAGGGGATATTTCAAAATGAATATGTAATGATAAAATATCCCCTAAATATTGTGAGCAGTATATGTTGAAACCTAATTCCCAATGTGATGGTATTTGGAGGTGGGACCTCTGGGGATGATTAGGTCAAGGGGGTGAAGCCCTCAGGAATGGGATTAGTTTCTTCATGAAAGAGACCCCAGGGAACTTCCTCTCCACTTCTACCACGTGAGGACACATCAAGGAGACAACTTTCTGTGAACCAGGAAGTGGATCTTCATCAGACACTGAATTTGCTGGTTCCTTGATCTTGGACTTCCTAGCCTCCAGAACTGTGAGAAATAAATTCCTGTTGTTTATAAGCCACCCAGTCTACAGTACTTTGTTATAGCAGTCTGAACAGACTAAACCAAGCTGTAATGGGGGTCTCCTACTTGTAATAAGGTGGCCAAGAAAATCTTCATTGAAGATTAACATTTAAGGTAAAAATCTACAGAGGACAAAGAGTTTATCTTTCAAAGTATGGATAGAAGAATATTCAGGGCAGAGACTATAGCATGTGCAAGGCCCTGAAGCTCTAAAGACCTTGGTGTAGTCAAGAAAATGAGAGAAGGCTGAGGGTGCTGGAGCATATTGAGTGAAGAAGGAAAAAACCTAGGTTGGAAAGATTTCATCAGGTCACTTGTGTTTATACTGAGTCTGCTCCCAATAAGAAATGCCACTTCACTCTCCATCCTTCTGTCACTTCCAAATTTTCCCCAACCTTTGCCCACCCAGGGGAATGAAAGAATCAGCCCACTGCAAACACCGCTTGTCTGCCTGGCTTCTGTCTTTGCCATTCAGAGTTGAGGCTATGGAACTTTCATCTATAAACTCAGTTTCATCTCAAAATCTTAGGCTAGTCTTGACTTCTGGTACCAGGGTTATAAGGAACAATTGTGTAGGACTTGGAGATTTAATCTGTGTATCCACTGATGGTCTAGCTCTGGTTTTGTGCCTGTTCTGATAATTAGCTATGCCTTCTCTTATTTTCTTTTTTGTTTATTTTTGTTTTGTTTTGTTTTTGCCTTCTCTTAAAGATCTGGTCCCAAACATTTCTTGTAAACACATTCATTCATTTAATTCATTTATTCAGTTTTTACTGAGGAACCTACTCTAGGCAAGGCACTGGCTTAGCTCTGGAAATATAAAGATAAGTAATACTCTCCTTCCTTGTGGCACCTGCAGGGCAGCAGCGAGGTAGGCAATGTGGTGAGTGCAGGGACAGGAAGCATAGTTGGTGGGGTTCAGGGAAGGCTTCCTGGAAGAGAGGCATGAGTGACAAGTGTGGGGAGCAGGGTAGAGAGCAGGGAGGAGACTTCCAGGCAGGGAAGATGACAGGAGCTGAGGGGATAAGAAGTGGTGTGAATGAAGAACTCCTAGAAGCAATCAGATCCTTGCCATGTGCCTGTTACATCAGGATTTGGACTTACTCTTCCCAGGTGTCAGTTGTGCACCTGAATTCAGGTCTGCTTACCTGTGCAGATTTGGTGTCCTCTGGAGTCTGCTCTAGGATCCCCCACTGTGGAACTCTGCCTATTTATTGGGGCATAATGGCCTGCCATTCGCTGTCGTCTCCTGGCACCACATTCTCTTCTTTCATTATGGGGAGATGTTCTGACTCCTGTTATGTTCTTTTTTCTCTTTGCTATTATTAGATCATCTGGGGGCTGAGTTGGAGGCGCCCTGACCCTGAGGGTGTTTTTCTTGGCTCCTGGTAATGGGAAGAGCACAGTTCGTTGTTGGAAGGCTCCCATTGGCCTCCTCTGGTCTCTGCTCATGGGCAGTGCTGTCATTCTTTGAGAGTTACGAGGTCAAGAGGAAGGGGAGGCAAGGAGGACATGGACAGTTTGGCAGCGAAAGAGATCATCTCTGTCTATCGGAGCAAGAAAGAGTTATTGTCAGGAGCTAAGGAAGGAAACTGAAAAGTTAGGATTAATGGATCAGTGCTGTCTACCACTGTGTGTGCTCTCTACAAAATGAACAAAATGACCCTTGGGGCATGACCTGCTGGGAAAAGTGCAGAGATGCAGAGGACAAAAACCCTTACTTAGGACAACCCTGTAGCAATTTGCTAGCATTTTTTTCTTACCAGAAGGAACCAGGGAAGAAATCCTAGAGAGAAAGCTCTGGAATAATCACTTTGACGGCAGCATGGTAGGGTGCAGAGACAAGGACCTCTGGAGAAAAGTAGATTTACAGGCAGTTTGAGAGATGACAGATGTTTTCATCTCCCTCCTTGATTCATTTACTCATTCATTTACCCATTGGTCCATTTAATAAAAAAGTATTCATTACCTATTGTGGCAGGTCTTATGCCAGTTTTTTGGAATATAATCTATTGACAAAATAGCAAGTTTCTTGACCTCACAGTACTGATGGATTGAATGGTGTGTGTGTGTGTGTGTTTGCATGCATCCATGACTAAAAGAACAGATTAAAAAATATATATATATTGTACATATCTTGATAAGTAGCACAAACAGGCCATACAGTGTTCCTTGGGTGCACAGAGCTTGAGCAACGGTCCTCCCTTAGGGGTCAAGGAAAGCTTCTTGGAGCATATAATTTTTAAGCTGAGTCTAAAGTAGGGGTGGGTAAGAGTAGGCAGGCAGAATATTCTGCATGTCAGGGTAGCAAGTACAAAGGCCTGGAAGTAAGGGGTCATGATTCTTCAAGAAGTTGATCCCAGGCATTATAATTTACAATAAGAAAGTGATGTTCAAGTACTGCTTAACACCTCTGCATATGGAAAAGCAAGAGAACACTGGGAGAAAGCCTTTGGTCAGTGTAGGAAGCACTCTGGCACCCACAGCAAAGCCTCTCTGACCTCCACTGATGTTAAAGGCAGCTGTGGTAGCCAACATTAGGGCAGTGTGCACGTTCAGAATGGATGCACGTTCAGCTCTCAACTTGGATTTGTCCTCATTGGGCCCAAGTACGTCTCTAACTGCAGCAGGAGCATGATAGAATTAGTGCTTCTAGGGCTAAGCTTTAGCTAGCGGGGACTGAAGTGGGGTAAGTGCTCACTGTCTTTCAGGTGGCCTATGCAGGGAAGCATTCTGTACCTTTCTCAGAAATGCCTATGGAATTAAGCTCAAGTTGCTGAGAGCAGTAACCTGAGCAATGAACCTTTGCTTTGCCTTCCCCTTCTTTTTTGGCTGCCATCAGTCCCTGTCTGCTGCTTCCTGGGATCCTATGCCAAATAAGACACCTGCACCTAAGTCCTTCTCAGCTTGGAGCAGCCCAGACTTTGACAGTTGGCCATCTAAAGTCAACTTTTTTACTTACTTTTTTGCTAATGCCCTCACCAGGATCCACCCAGCAACCTCTGTCTGGGGCTGATGCTTGAATCAACAGAGTTATTTTTAGCACCTAAGGATGACACTCTCAGACTGACGAGCTATCCTCAGTGCCCAGGGTCAGTGACGGAAACAAATGAACCACTGGCTTCAGGAGGGGAAGAGAGAGGGAGAAGGAGGAGAACGAGGGGGAGAGAAGCATATGGTCACTTCTCTTTTGTGCCCTGACTGAGAATTGACCTTGGGATGTCCATACACCAGGCTGACACTCTATCTACTGAGCCAACTGGCCAGGGCCCAACTTTCAAATTTTTAATTGGGTTCTCTCTTTATCAAATGTCATATTTTAATTGTGTTCCTCAAGCCTTTGTAATGCCATCTTCTCTAAGGAATGCTGTGCTGATCTGTCCCAGTTTTTTTGTAAATTGGTGAAGCTAAGGGTCAACCCACCTGAAGGGAAGCATAGGGTTAAAGCTCAGAATTTCTGATTTCAAGTTAAATACCTCCTGGACTGCTCTATTTTGGGCCATCATGCTTCTACTCAAGGAAATAACTAGTTCTGTGTACGATTCTTTGAGTTTTATTCATTATCTTTTGTCAGAAGTCAGTCTCAAAGGAGTAATCAATCAGAGGTAAAGCATTTGAAAATGCTATCTGGTCCTCATTTCTGATGTTTTGGAGTTATCAGTGCACAGAAAACCCCCCACTCCCCCCACAACCACGGTGTAGTAGAGAACTCTAAATAAGAGAATCCAGAAATCACCTCATTTCAGAGATGCTGGCTTTCACCGCTACATCCATGTCCTGAGACACAAGGTCAATGACTGCCATCGCAGAATGAGACTCAGTAGTGGGGTGACACAGTCAACACCTCTCGCTCCAGTGTAGGGGGAAGATATGGGTTTTAGATGGGGGTCTTTCTGTTTATATTTTGCAGAGCAAATGCAGTAGTTCCACAATGTTGACAACATGCCGAACTGCTTTCTGGGCTGATTGCAAGTTGATTGGGTCCGAGTGGTCTGGAATCATGTAAATTCTCATCAGCAGCATAGCAATGAGATGCTGGGAGTCTGTGCTCTCCCTTCTCAGTCTGCTTTAAATGCCTAATTTATACTGAAGGAAAAGAAAACACACTGGCCTAACTAAAATATTAGAGAAAAGAATTAAATAGAATTTTGGCTCTCAGGGCCATTCCAGCTTGTCATTGTGTGAAATCAGAGACAGATGGGTGATGTCTGTGTGTTGTGGGAAATTCTGCCTTACATTCCAGCCAATTCTAGGAGTTCTGGAAGAGGATAGAGAGGAGAAAGAGAAAGCTATTTTGATCAGGCAGAATATATGCTAACTCTGTGACAAAAATAGCATCAAATCTGCAAACATTCATTCTAGGCAAGTCTCATTCTTAACCTATTTTCTTTCCCTTTTCTAGTTTTCTCAGTATTAAATGAATTTTAATAACTTACTAATTTAAGAGGATTCAAAGGGCACCTGATTTGTCTCTTACTGCAGAATATCAGTTTTGTCAGTAGATAAGCATTCAGTGTTAGAAGGGACCACGGGTGGTCAAATAATCAACTTGTATTTCAGGCAGATCGGAACTAATTTTGAGCCAATCAGATTGTTGCTCCAAAGACTCAAGTGGTGGAGGGGTGGGTGATACTGTGTGGGAAAGGCCTCTTATGTGGAAAGCGTTGGGGTTTGGAGAAGAATGGGGTCCACACTCCAGGGGTTCCATAGCCTAGTAGATCTGTCTACAAATAATCCTGTTCCTTTTCTAAGTGTCATGAGACTTCTGTGATCATGTTCTGGGGCTGAGGTTAAAGGACACAGGTGGATCACTATGTCTGAGCAGAAAATGATACAGAAAGTGCATTTTGTGAGGTGGCTGGTAAGGTATTGAGGTGGCTCAAGGAGCCTGGGTTCAAATGGAAGCACCTAGAAAGGACCCAGGTACTCAATGTTCATGAGGATTCAAGAGCCTTGTTATCACTGAAGCAAGGACTGGGGTGTATGGTGTGGCTGTTAGGTTTCAGTGAGAGAACAGGAAAAGGGGGTGAATACAAATCAAGGTTTGGGGAGTATCTGCTGGTGCTGACTGAAAGAAAGCAAAAAGAAGCCTTCACAAGAAAAGATGGAGAGTCAGTAGAAGGTCAAATTATGAGAGAATGGGTCAATTTCCAGAAAAGGGAAGTGGAATGTAGCTGCATTTTCCTGGGCCAAACTCCTTTATTCTTCAAGCCGCAGTTTGCAGGGCGACAGATATATGGTGCCGGAAAATGATTTGATTTTGGGTGATGGGCACATACACAATCAACAGTTCAAATGCTGTGGAAATATTTGCCTGAAACCTACGTACTCTTGCTGATCAAAGTCACTCCTTTAAATTTAATATTCTCAATAAAAAATTTAAAAATGCAAAAAGAAAAAGAAATAGACATAAAAGTTTTTTGTATACCTCATATTAGGAATGATAATCAAATAGGATCATGCAGGTTTAAAAAAGCATTTTTTAAACAATAAATAAAGAGACTTGTGAAATTTGGTGATTTTCTCTCGTTGGACTAATAGGCAGGGGCAGGTGAGCATTCCTGTGGTGAACTACACACTTTATTGGCTGTGGGACAGACTGACCCCACCCTCACTTCCCAGCCCCCACCTCAGTAGATTCTAAGGGTGCTTAATGGTAAGGTGACCAATCGTCCTCCTGTAGGGAGGACAGTCCTTCTTTTGTAAGTTTCATTCTCTATTGAAAAGTGTCCTCTCACATGTCCTCGTTTTTGATATTGGAAGACTAATCTGTAAATGTCTATATTCGATCAATGCAGTCAATTCATTGCATGTGATGTGACATATTTGTATCTAAATAAGTACTTTTTTCTAACAATTATTATTAAAAATTAATAGGCATGTAAGCATAATTACAATATAAAATATTACAAATGTTTTTATTCTGCATATATCATATTATAGTGTATTGTTGCAATAAATAAAATGTGATTTTTATTTACGAGATGGTTGTCTTCAATTTTTTTTATAAATAAATTTTTATTTTAATGGGATGACATCAATAAATCAGGGTACATACATTCAAAGAAAACATTTCCAGGTTATCTTGTCATTTAGTTCTGTTGCATACCCATCACCCGAAGAGAGATTGTCCTCCGCCACCCTCCATCCAGTTCTCTCTGTACCCCTCACCCTCCCCCTCTCCCTCATTCCCTGCCCCCACCCCCCGTAACCACCACACTCCTGTCCATGCCTCTTAGTCTCGCTTTTATGTAACAACAATGTATGTAATCCTGCAGTTCCTGTTTTTTTCTGATTCGCTTATTTCACCCCGCACAATGCTACTAAGACTCCACCATTCCACTGTAAGTGATCCGATGTCATCATTTCTCCTAGCTGAATAGTATACCATGGTGTATATGTGCCCCATCTTCTTCATCTAGTCCTCTATTTTTTTTACAGTGATTGAAAGCCTTTAAGCAAACTCTTGGCCAATACAGCAAGAATCCATAAAAAAGTAGTGTCCTTAACATGTTCACCAAGTCCAAGTTGGCCCCATCACCATGCCAAATCCCTGAAAAATGCAACCCAACCACAGTTCAGTCTGTTAGGAGCTGTCACAGGGAGCAGGAGTCCAGGAAAGTTCCCCACAGGAAAAGTCTGCATGGCACTGGAATTGTTGTCACCATACTTTGCAGCTCATGTCCAAGTCCCAATGACTGCTGCTTCTAGCTGGTAATGATTCAGGGAGACTGGAAAAGCCATTTGCAGCATGCGTGGATATGGAGCTTCTGTTCTCCTCTGCCTGGAGAGTTGAGATCAGGGTGCTTTTCCCTGGAGCTCTGTGACTGTGGCATGGTAAAGAGAACCTTGGGATACACTAAGCTGGGTGGCAAAGGTAAATTCATAATGCAAGTTGGCAAAAAAAGGAAAGAGAGCTCTAAATTAGGAGTAGGTCCCAGCCTGAAATATGAGTGGGGCATTGAGGTAGGAGGGATAAAGGAAACACTATATATTAAGCAAAGCAGCAGAAAATAGGACTATCAACACCCACAACAGAGATCTCTGAGAGAAGAATAAAAAACCTGACTATTCAGGCAAAACATAGTTAAGTGGCCCTTGTGCAAATGAGATCAGTTTACCTGCTTCTTGGAAGAAATACCCTAGGCTCGTCCACAGTGTCGTAGATGGGGCCGATGGCCCTGGGCACCTTCAGCCTTCAGTGGCAAACCCAGCTTTCTGGGCAAGGTTAGGTCATAGGTGGCTGGAGCAGGGCTGGAAGAGACTGAACCCTCCCTTAGAGGAGTGAGGGGGAAGCCCACCTTCCAGTGTCCCTGTTTCCTCACAGCAGAGGCGTGTAAGCCTGGCAGGCTTTAGCTCAATGTCTTTCCTTTCCACTATTGAAGCAGGACCCAGATGGCATCCTATGAGATCCCTTTAGAGCGTTGGAGCCATTAAGGGTGTATCCTAAAAGCTGGTAGTTCCCCTGATCTCTATTGGGCTTTTTCTGCCTCTAGGTATCTTAAAAGCCATGCTCGGAAGATCTCGCTGAGGGGTTTGAGGATCCCCATCTGCCTATATAAATCTTTTCCATATATCTGGAGCTATTTGGAAAAAGACAAAACAGTGTTATTAGCTAGATCTAATAAAGAAGGTAGTAGTTTGCAGGCGAAAAAGATTTGGTGTCTCCTGTTCATCAGCATTCCAAAAAAATGTAATTTTTTTTTTAAGTAAAAAGCGTGATATGGTAGACCCGTCGGAGTCATTGGCCTGGTGTGCAGGATTCCCGGGTTCGATTCCTGGCCAGAGCATACAGGAGAAGCGCCCATCTACTTCTCCACCCCTCGGCCTCTCCTTCCTCTTTGTCTCTCTCCTCCCTCCGCAGCCAAGGCTCCACCGAAGCAAAGCCACCCCGGGCACTAAGGATGGCCCCATGGCCTCCACCCCAGTCACTAGAATGGCTCCGGTTGTAACAGAGCAACACCCTAGATGGGCAGAGCATTCCCCCCTGGTAGGCATGCCAGGTGGATCCCAGTCAGGCGCATGCAGGAGTCTGTCTGACTGCCTCCCCATCTCCATCCTCAGAAAAATACAAAACAAAGATAAATAAAAGAAAAAATACTACAAAAAAAGGGGGCATTCCCTTGTGCTGAAGCTCCAGAGAGCATGGAGTGAGCTTGAGTATGTCCTATGAAACATGGAGCTCTATGTTGACATATAAGTCTTTGAAGAAGGAGGAACTGCTGAAATAGTTTATCAGCATTTGTCCCTAAGACAGCAGTCTTTATAGTGGAAACACCATACGTAAATATTTGCTGTCTGTCTATAAATTAAGGGGGGAATATGGCAAATGCTGAAAAGCCATAATCTTTGTGCCCCTCCCCTCCCCCAACCCCCTCCCTCTCCTCCCCCCACCCTGTAACCCCAACACTATTGTCCATGTCTCTGAGTCTCATCTTTATGTCCCACCTATGTATGGAATCAAATAGTTCTTAGTTTTTTCTGATTTACTTTTTTCATGCAGTATAATGTTATCAAGGCCCATCCATGTTGTTGTAAAAGATCCTATGTCATCATTTCTTATGGCTGAGTAGTATTCCATAGTATATATATACCAAAGCTTTTTAATCCACTCGTCCTCTGATGGACACTTGGGCTGTTTCCAAATCTTTGCTATTGTGAACAATGCTGCCATAAACATGGGGGTGCATTTCTTCTTTTGAAACAGTGCTATGGTGTTCTTGGGGTATATTCCTAACAGTGGTATAGCTGGGTCAAAAGACAGTTCGATTTTTAATTTCGTGAGGAATCTCCATACTGTTTTCCACAGTGGCTGCGCCAGTCTGCATCCCCACCAGCAGTGCAGGAGGGTTCCCTTTTCTCCACATCCTCGCCAGCACTTATTCTGTGTTGTTGTGTTGATGAGTGCCATTCTGACTGGTGTGAGGTGATATCTCATTGTGGTTTTAATTTGCATTTCTCTAATCATTAGTGATGTTGAACATTTTTTCATATACCTGTTGGCCATCTGTGTGTCCTCTTTTGAGAAGTGTCTATTCATTTCTTTTTCCCATTTTTGGATTGGATTGTTTGTCTTCCTGATATTAAGTTTTACAAGTTCTTTATAAATTTTGGTTATTAACCCCTTATCAGACATATTGTCGAATATGTTCTCCCATTGTGTAGTTTGTCTTTTTATTCTGTTCTTATTGTCTTTAGCTGTGCAGAATCTTTTTAGTTTGATAATGTCCCATTTGTTTATGCTATCTTTTATTTCACTTGCCTGTGGAGACAAATCAGCAAATATATTGCTGCGAGAGATGTCAGAGAGCTTACTGCCTATGTTTTCTTCTAAGATGCTTATGGTTTCACGGCTTACATTCAAGTCTTTTATCCATTTTGAATTTATTTTTGTGAGTGGTGTAAGTTGGTGGTCTAGTTTCATTTTTTTGCAGGTAGCTGTCCAGTTTTTCCAACACCATTTGTTGAAGAGGCTGTTTTTACTCCATTATATTGTCTTACCTCCTTTGTCAAATATCAGTTGTCCATAGAGCTGTGGGTTTATTTCTGGGTTCTCTGTTCTGTTCCATTGATCTATGTGCCTGTTCTTATGCCAGTACCATGCTGTTTTGAGTACAATGGCCTTATAATATAACTTGATATCTGGAAGTGTGATACCTCCCGCTTTTTTCTTCCTTTTCAAGATTGCTGAGGCTATTTGTGTTCTTTTTTGGTTCCATATAAATTTTTGGAATATGTGTTCTATGTCTTTGCAGTAAGTCATTGGTATTTTAATCAGTATTGCATTGAATTTATAAGTTGCTTTGGGTAATATAGACATTTTAATGATGTTTATTCTTCCTAACCATGAGCATGGTATATGCCTCCACTTATTCGTATCTTCCCTGATTTCTTTTATCAATGTTTTATAATTTTCTGAGTACAAGTCTTTAATCTCCTTGGTTAGATTTATTCCTAGGTACTTTATTTTTTTGGTTGCAATGGAAAAGGAGATTGATTCCCTGATTTCTCTCTCTGACAGTTCATTATTAGTGTATAAAAATGCCTCTGATTTCTGAGTATTGATTTTATATCCTGCCACCTTGCCAAATTTATTTATCAGGTCTAGTAGCTTTTTGACTGAGACTTTAGGGTTTTCTATATACAATATCATGTCATCTGCAAATAATGATAGTTTTACTTCTTCTTTTCTAATTCAGATGCCTTTTATTTCTTTTTCTTGTCTGATTGCTGTGGCTAGGACTTCCAGAACTTTGTTGAATAAGAGTGGTGAAAGGGGGCACCCCTGCCTTGTTCCTGATCTTAAGGGTATTGCTTTTAATTTTTGCCCATTGAGTATGATGTTGGCTGTGGGTTTGTCATAGATGGCCTTTATCATGTTGAGGTATGTACCCTGTATTCCCACTTTGCTGAGAGTTTTGATCATGAATGGGTGCTGGACTTTATCAAATGCTTTTTCTGCATCTATTGAAATTATCATGTGGTTTTTCTCCTTTCTTTTGTTTATGCGATGAATCACATTGATTGATTTGCGAATATTGTACCAGCCCTGCCTCCCAAGAATAAATGCCACTTGATCATGGTGTATGATTTTTTCCATATATTGCTGGATCCGGTTTGCTAATATTTTGTTGAGGATTTTTGCATTTAAGTTCATCAGGGATATTGGCCTATAATTTTCTTTTTTTGTGTTGTCTTTGCCTGTTTTTGGAATCAGAACTATGCTCGCCTCATAAAAGGAGTTTGGAAGTCTTCCTTCCTCTTGAATTTTTTGAAATAGTTTGAGAAAGATAGGAGTTAGTTCTTCTTTGAATATTTGGTAGAATTCACTTGTGAAGCCATCAGGCCCAAGGACTTTTCTTTTGGGGAGTTTTTTGATAGCTGTTTCAATCTCATTTGTTGTAATTGGTCTGCTTAGGTTTTCTGATTCTTCCAGATTGATTTTTGGAAGATTATATGATTCAAGGAATTTGTCCATTTCATCTAGTTTGTCTAGTTTTTTGGCGTACAGTTAGTTCTTCATAGTATTTTCTTACAATATTTTGTATTTCTGTGTGTCAGTTGTTATTTCTCCACTCTCGTTTCTAATTCTATTTATTTGAGTCCTCTCTGTTTTTTTCTTGGTGAGTCTCGTTAAAGGTTCATCTATCTTGTTTACCTTTTCAAAAAAGCAGCTTCTGGTTTCATTGATCCTCTGTATTGTTTCTTTAGTCTCTATGTCATTTATTTTCTCTCTGATCTTTATTATTTCCTTCCTTCTACTAGCTCTGGGCTTTACTTGCTGTTCTTTTTCTAGTTCTTTTAGATGCAGGGTTAAGTTGTTTATTTGAGCTTTTTCTAGCTTCTTAAGGTATGCCTGTAATGCTATGAACTTCCCTCTCAGGACTGCTTTTGCTGTGTCCCATAAATTTTGAGTTGATGTATGCTCATTATCGTTTGTTTCTAGGAATTTTTTAATTTCTTCTTTGATCTCAATGTTAACCCATTCATTATTTAATAACATGCTATTTAGTTTCCAAGTGTTTGAATGTTTTTCAATATTTCTATAGTGGTTGATTTCTAGTTTAGTGCCATTGTGATCAGAGAAAGTGCTCGATATGATTTCAATCTTCTTAAATTTGTTGAGACCACTTTTGTGCCCTAACATGTGGTCTATTCTAGAGAATGTACCATGAGTGCTTGAAAAGAATGTATATTCTGCTGTTTTAGGGTGAAAGGTTCTGAAGATATCTATTAAATCGAGTTGATCTAATATGTCATGTATATCTGCTGTTTCTGTGTTAATTTTCTTTCTTGAGGATCTATGTAATGATGTTAATGGGGTATTGAAATCCCCTACTATTATAGTATTGCTGTTGATCTCGCCCTTTAAGTCCATCAAAGTCTGCTTTATATATTTAGGTGCTCCTATATTAGGTGCATAGATATTTATAATGGTTATATCTTCCTTTTGGATTGCTCCCTTTATCATTATGTAGTGACCTTCTTTATCTCTAACTATGGTCTTTGTTTTAAAGTCCTTTTTGTCTGATATAAGTATTGCTACCCCAGCTTTTTATTCATTTCCATTTGCGTAAAATATTTTTTTCCATCTTTTTATCTTCAGTCTGTGTGCATCTTTTAATTTAAGGTGTTTCTCTTGTAGACAGCATATGTATGGGTCCTGTTTTCTTATCCACGCAGCTACCCTATGTCTCTTGATCGGATCATTTAATTCATTTACATTTAAGGTTATTACTGATATGTAATTGTTTATTGCCATTTTTTTCTTTAAAACTGTATTCCTCTTTTGCTATATTCTTTTTTTCCTTTGATCTGTTTACAACAGGTCCCTTTAGCATTTCTGCAGCCTTGGTTTGCTTGCAGTGAATTCCTTGAGTTTTTTTTTTTTTTGTCTGTAAAGCTTTTTATTTCTCCTTCAAATTTAAATGATAGCTTTGCCGGATAAAGTAGTCTTGGTTGTAGGTTCTTGTTCTGCATTACTTTGAATATTTCTTGCCATTCCCTTCTGGCCTCAAGTGTTTCTGTTGAGAAGTCAGAAGTCATTCTTATGGGGGCTCCTTTGTAGGTGATAGTCTTTTTTTCTCTAGCAGCTTTTAATATTTTCTCTTTATCATTTAGCTTTGGTATTTTAATTATGATGTGTCTTGGTGTTGGTTTTTTTGGGTTTCTCCTCAATGGAGTTCTTTGTGCTTCCTTAACATGTGAAATGTTTTCCTGCCTTAATTGGGGGAAGTTTTCTGCTATGACATGTTTGAACAAAGTCTCTATTTCTTGTTCTTTCTCTTCTTCTTCAGGAACCTCTATGATGTGGATGTTATTTCTCTTCATGTTGTCACAGAGCTCTCTTAGAGTTTCCCCAGACTTTTTGCGTGTCTTTTCTTTTTTCTGCTCTGCTTCCATGCCTTTATTTATTGTGTCCTCTAACTCGCTGATTCGATTCTCTGCTTCATCCATCCTGCTTTTAATTCCTTCCATTGTATTCTTTATTTCAGATATTGTATTTGTCATTTCTGACTGATTCTTTTTTATTATTTTCATGTCCTTTTATATATGTTATCTCTTTATTTAGGTTTTCGTAATGGCCATCTATGGTTGTTCTAATATCTTTGAGCATCCTAACAATCGTTATTTTAATCTCTGCATCTGGTAATTTGGTTATTTCTGATTCACTTAGGTCCTTTTTCTGGGGATTTCTCTTAGTTTATTTGTGTTGTGTTTCTCTGCCTCCGCATTTTCTCTTCACGGGAGTGGCTGTGATCACATGCTCGGGTGCACAGCGTTGGTGGCCTTGGCCTTTGCCCCGTCCCCATGTGTGACGTTATGCTCAGTCCTGAGGGCACTGGCGAGCACCTTTGCTCAGCTACGGGTCTCAGCCTGTTTCTGGGCTTTTGCCCTGCTCTTGCAGGAGGAGCCTCCTCGAGGAATGACTGCTAGCTTTGGCTCTACCGCTGGGCAGGACTGCGTGCCCAAACTCAGCTCAGTAGCAGAACTCCGCCTCTTCTGGGCTTTTGGCTCCACCCCTGCTGGAGGAGCTGGCTACCAAGTCAGACCGTAAGCCTGTGTTGCACAGGTGGGGCAAGGCTGTGCTCCTGTGCCCTTGCTCAGGGGCTGGTCTCCACCCTATCTGGGGTTCCCACCCTTCTCTTGCAACCTGGATTACAGGCTGCCGGCAGCTGAACTTGACCACTTTTGCATGCCCCGTTCTCCCCAGCCGGGCAAGATTGAGCTCAAACCTGAGCCCAGTCGTGGCCAGCTGGCTTCCACCCCTGCCAGCGGTACTGCTCTTTTGTTTCCCGCTGCCGCCCGCCTTCTGGCGAGCCCTCAGCCGTGTGGGTGGGGGCGTTGCAGCTCAGACCCTAAGACTCACTACTGTAGACCCGAAAGCTCCCTCCTTCTATGCGACTCTACTCTGAGTGCTGTGGGGGAGCTTGTTTGGCTGCTTTCCTGCTTCCCGTTGCTGGTATTTCTGTTTCCGGGGGAAATATTCACTTCAGCTTTGGGGAGTGACTCGTCCCAGGGGTTAGGGTGGCTATCTCCCAAAATGTTTCTCCCTGTGCCTCCTAGATTACACTCTCTTCCTGTTACTCTGGTCCTCTCCTCTCTCCCCGTCCCCAGGAGCCCTGGGTGAGTGGTTGTGAGAGAGATGCTCTGTGCGGTCCCTTTAAGAAGGATCCTGGGTCTGAGAAATCAGATTCTTTCTCACAAACAGTATTCTGACTTGTTTCCAGCTAAATACTGTCCTTACACCTCTTCTGGGCTCTGGGGCTGCAGGCTGGGGCTTTGTTCTTGGGGCTCAGGACCCTTCCCCCTCTGCTAAACTCACTTCCCGCCACACGAGTCTCTCCCTGCTGTTGTTTGCTCCGGGAAGCTGAGCAGCCCTCTCCGCGTTTCTGCTTTTCCTACCAGTCTCTGTGTGGCTTCTTCAGTGTTCCTTGGTTGAAGAGTCCTCTTAGTTTAGTCCAAAGTTGGTTTTTCCAGATGATAGTTCTTAAAATTAGTTTGTAATCCACTTTGGTTCTGGGAGGTAGATGTTGGTACGTCTGCCTACTCCAGTGCCATCTTGTTTCTCTATAAATATTTTCTAAAAATTTAAAAATTAACTGTTCAAGGATAGAGACTTTCAGAATGGAATATAAAGTGTGGTCCCTTTCCCCAAGAAAATAGTAACAAAGTAGTCCCTATTTCACTGACATTGATGCTTAGATTGGACAAAACTAGGCAAGCAGCCTCATTTGGTGAATCTTGTCTGGGTGCATTCTTCCTGGCTGCTCTGGGCATTGTGTACAATAAGCAGGCTGACGAGTGAGCGATCTGGAGTAGAAGGGGTTTGGTTGGATCCAGCACATCACCCTTACAAGAAGAGAATAAAGTGGAAGAAAAGTGAATTCTTAGAAATTGTTGTAAAACTACCACTTCCCTCCCAGGCTAGTTGTGACAGTCTTAACTGCTAAGTGGGAACTACCATGATAAATCGTATAGCCTGGAGTGACTTGGTAGTTCTTTGAGAAAGACTACTTATATGTACAAATAGGTCCTCCTTGGTTGGTTGAAAGGACATAATAGCAACATGTCATTCTTTCATAGTGTCTCCCTTGAAATATGTCCCCTCCCTTTAATTGAAGCATTCTCCGTAGACAGCAGGAAAGATTAATAGTTTGGTTTGATTGATAATTCAAGTGCAAAAGGGCTCCTAATGACAGCAGAGAAGCCATATGAGTAACCATGTCATGTGTGTCCTCAACCTCATCTACTCCTTGTAGAACAGTGGGCTTCCTGGAAATTGGTTATTAGGAATCAGAAAGCTTCAAATACATTCTACCTCTTGTTATGGATCTGTTTTATATTTGTGACACTTCTGATACCAAATGTTGGGGTTTTTACACTATATATTTTTCTAATTCTCTATGGACACCAACTGAGTGTCCTACAACTTAATTTAATTCTGGTACTATCTACCTGGTGTTAGTCCAGACCCCATAAGTTAAGGCTCAAAATTGTTCCTCACTTCAGACTATAGTCACAAGTAGTGGGTCCCCTGTTCACCTACACTTTAGTCAACCCGGCTACAAATTGGGGGTTATAATGACCCCCAATTTGGGAATTTGTAATAATGGCTCATAAAACTCAAGAAAACACTTTCTTTACTGTTACTGGTTTACTATACAAGATACTATAAAGGCTACAGATGAATAGTCAGGTGCAGAGGTACATATAGTGAGGTCCAGAAGGGTCCCGGGTGTAGGAGCTTCTGTCTCCTTAGAATTTGGTGTGCACTACACTCCTAGAACAGGAATGTGTTTGCCAACTTGATAGCTATCTTTATCCATTTATAAGTTGAAGGACATTTGGTTTGTTTAAATTCTTGGCATTAAATAAAGTTACTATAAACATTTGTGTCCAGGTCTTTGTGTGGACATAATCTTTTATTTCTCTTAGATAAATACCTGAGTGAGATTGCTCGGTCATATATTAAATACATGTTCATAAGAAACTCCTTGTTTTCACCAGCAGTATGTGAGAGCTCCAGTGCATAAAAAGCGAACTTATCTTTACTGTGATGCAAAGAAGAGAAATAGGGCAGACAGCTCTGACATAACACTATTTAAGCTGAGATCTGAAAGAGAGGAGTTAGTCAGGCAGACAGGCTAAGGCTGGGGTGGGGTAGGGTGGAGCATTCCAGGCTGAAGTATCAACATGTGCATAAATCAGAAAAGGGCCTTTTAAAAATAGGGATGCAAACTGTTTATTGCATGTTGCACAATGATTATTTCAGGTGATATTTGCAAGAGCAACTTCATGTAGAGTGCTGTGGGTGGAAGCAAATTTGCTGATGTTGACAAGTGAATGGTGTGTGAGAAAGTGAAAGGAAGTGTCTGGACCATTCTCAAAAATGTTAGCTGTGAGTGGAAGGAGGGAGAGCAGGTAGGAGATAGAGGTAGTCTGCCAGGTCCAGGAAAGTTGTTAAAGGTGAGAGAGACCTGAGCAGGATGATGGTCTAGAGAAGAGGTTACAGATGCAGGACAAGGAGATGGCAAAGAAGGTCTTGCTCTAGAGAAGAGTGGATGAAATAAAATAAGGGAAGACTTCCAGTTTATTGTCTGGCACATTCTTCTTGGCATTACAGAAAAAGGAGACAGGTGTAGAGAGAGCAGGATGCTGGGGTAGTCATGTCTGACCTACCTCCTATTTTATTCTGAAAACCAAGGAAGACAGAACAAAAAATAGATTCTAGATAGAGAATTTAGAACTTTTGTCTAAGCTTCCCATAAAAAGGTAGATTCATAGAAGTATATAATAGGTTTATATAAAATAAAATAGTATGGCCCTGGTCAATTGGCTCAGTGATAGAGTGTTGGCCTGGCATAAGGATGTCCAGGTTTGATTCCCAGTCAGGGCACGCAGAAGAAGCGACTATCTGCTTATCTGCTTCTCTACCCCTCCCTCCTCCCTTCTCTCTCTCTCTCTCTATCTCTCCCATAGCCATAGCTCGATTGGTTTGAGTGAGTTGGCCCCAGGTGCTGAGGATGGCTTCCATGACCTCTGCCTCAGGCACTAAAAATAGCTTGGTTATGGAGCAACGGGGCAACATGCCAGATGGGCAGAGCATCGGCCTATAGGGAGCTTGCAAGGTGGATCCCAGTCGGGGCACATGTGGGAGTCTGTCTTTCTGCTTCTCCTGCTCTCACTTAATTAAAAAAATTAGTACATATTTTTGGTTAATATACAAGGGTAGAAAAAAGTAAGTTTACATTTGTAATACAAATAGATAATACAATAATTAATAAATAATAGTATAAGAATAAACTGTGCTTCATATACTAACAACTGTAAAGCTATGTTTGCCCACCCCTGTATAGATAAAATATATAAGAATTACTCACAATCTCACAATATATTACATTGTATTGTATTTTTTCTGGATTTTCTTTCAATTATTAATTTATTCATATGCTTTTTATGTAATTGAGATGCTACTCTGTGTAGGGCTATATGTAAATACCTTAGTTGTTTTCTTTAATTAATGTGTCATTGTACTTTATGCACAGCAAACTAGAGCTCCATGAGGCCAAGGACCGTGTTTTCTTGTTGACTGTTTTATCTTCAGCATTATTAATACTGTGACTTGCACATGTTAAAACCTTCATGTATATTTATTAAATTAATATATAATTTTGTTAACATTATAGTGTGAGCATTTTCTCCATGTAGTTAATATTATTTAAAGACATTTTAATGACTTCAAAGTGCTTCTTGGCATATACATAATGTCGTTTATTTAATAATTCTTTGTTTGTTAGAGGTATAATTAGGCTTTTACATTTGGTCTAAGGATGTTAGTTTTAGTAACAATGACTATTCTTTATTGAATGCTTGCCATTATAAACATTTATTATTGTACTTTACATACATTATTTCATTTTATTTTCTCAACATCCAGTTAGTTAAGTATTATTATTATCTCCATTCTACAGATGAGGAAAATAAAGGCAAGTGAAGTTTAGAAACTTGCCTGAGATCCTAAAAACAATGAGTGGCAAAACTGGACCCGTTCCCAGGTCTCTTGATCCTTAGCCTGCGTTCTTCATGATTTGTCTGTGCTGCCTCTTGGCAGGAGCTGCTTTCTGGCACTCAACCACTATACATTGATGAAACACCTATGATGTGTGTAGCACTGTGTGAGCGTGAGAGTGGTAAAGACAGAAGGGACATGGACAGTTCCAGACAACCTTTTGGATGTACATGAATAAAGATGTAAGGTGTTCACCAGAAACAGAGAAAATAAGTAATTAGCTCCTCCTCCCCCAGAGGTTCGAACATCTGATTCCATTTAATTGTGAGAAGTTTACTGACCATCGTTTATGTGGCAGGCACTGTACTAGACACTAAAAACATTTTTGTAAATGAGATAGGCTGGGGCCCTGAACTAATGAAGTCCACAGACTAATGGAGAAGAGGGCATTAATTAGATCAAGAAATCCAAGTGCTGAGGCTATTGGAGGAGGGCGTGTTCAATGGACTGTGGTAGTGTGTAGCAAAAATAAAGCACCTTGTCTCAGGGTTCGGGGAGGGTCTTCAGGAAGCAATGCTGTATCAGTTGAGATTTGAAGATAAGTAAGAGTTAGCCTGGTGGAAAATGAGAAGAGGCACAGTGGTTGAGAACACTTTGGAGGGAAAGCTGGAACCAAAGAGGAGCATGGGCCAAAGAGGAGATGGACCCAGGGACAGAAAGATGTCCAACTGACTAGAGTAGAGAGAAAGGGGTGGGACAGAGTGGAGGGACTGGAGTGAAGGGACAGAGTGTAAGAGGAGAAGTGCCAGGTGGGGCAGAGCCTGGAAAGCTGCACCAGTGTTCTTTTCTTCATCCTACGAGGTGACGGGAATCCCCCACGGGAGGATGTGAAGTGGGCATGATGTGGTCAGATTTGCAGAGACAGCTTGTTCTGCCGCAGTGTGGTGAGTTGACTGGAGGGTGCTGTTGTAAGTAGCCCAGGGAGGCTACTGGAGGCCTGGGGCAAAGTGGGGAGGAGGAAAGATAGGATTGGTTGAGATAGGATATGGGCTAGATTGAATTGCGTGATTGACAGGAGAAAAGAATATGGGGAGACGAATTCATTCCTGACTCACACAACTAAGTAGATATGGGATCATTTTCTAAGATAGGAAAGAAGAGAGGGCTTGAAAGGATAAAGAGGGATCAGGTTCTGGACATTTTAAATTTGATTTGTCAAAAAGACATTCAAATTCAGTGTCCAGGAGGATGTTAGATATACACATTATAGACAAAGATATTGGGGCAAAGAGAAACTCTTGGGACTTATTCATATACTGACAGTTAGAGCAAGTATGCCTAAAGAAAAGGTATGAATAAGGAAAGTACGGGTTTAGGAGAGAGAAAGGCCAATAGTTTAAGAAGGAGGAGGCGTAGAAACAGCAAAAGAGACTGAAATGAAAAGCAGATACAGGGGGAGACATTTTGAAACCGAGAGTACTTTTCTCATAGAAAGGAGTAGTCAAGAGTGTTACATTCTCCTGAGAGGTCAGAAAAAATAATGGTTGAAAGTTTCCTGTTGGATCACGCAACCTCTAGGTCCATTGGTGACTTTGGCAAGAACTGTTCTGGTGGCGGTGAGGGCAGAAGTCGTCTGGGTGGTTGAGTAACTGGTGACAGGGGCACATGGTCCTCCAAGGTCCTGCTCCCTGGAGCCCCCCACGCCCAGCGCGGGGAGATGGTGGTGAATGGATGTGGGCCAGCATGAGTTGTGGCAGCTGCATTCCTGGAGGAGGGCTGTCATGAATTTTCCCGTTTGCCATTATAATTTTATGTGGGTAATTTGTTTTGCTTTGTGACTTTTTAAGAACTGTCTCTAAAAGAAAAATGAGAAGCTTCCCAGGGACAGCTTCTTTGACAGCTCAGCAGCAGCACACATACCCTGAGAAAGTCAAGGTTTAAAGGGGATGAGAAAAACTTACAGAAAATTTATTAGTTGTGTTTCAAGCTGTGCACAGAGCAACAGGCCAACAATATATTAATGCCTTTCTGGGAGGCTGCCATTCACCTAGCCGCAGGAATATGGTGATAAAAATGGTCTCTGAGGCCTTGGCTGGTTAGCTCAGTCAATTAGAGCATCATCCTGAAACGACAAGGTTGCAAGTTTGATCCCTGGTTAGGGCACACATGGGAAGCAACCAACGAGTGCACGACTGAGTGAAACAACAAATGAATGCATCCTTTCCCTTCCCCTCTCAACTCCGACCTTTCTCTGTTTCTCTAAAACTCAATCAAGAAATAAAAAATTAAACCCTGGCTGGATAGCTAGATAGGTTGAGCATTGTCTGGAAGCACAGAAGTTGTCGGTTAGATCCCAGTCAAGACACATACAGAAACAACTTGATGTTCCTGTCTTTCTTTCTTTCTCTTTCCTTGACTCTCTCTTTCTAAATAAATAAATAAATAAATAAATAAATAAAATTAAAAAAATATATATGAAGTTGGAATCTTATTAAGAATTTGGGAGAGTGGGGTATTTGAAAAAATGATCCTAATACTCATGTCAAGCTCTGGCTTTTTACTGAAAATTGTTCTTCAGAAAGACCAGGCTATTCTTTAAAATTTGCTGGGAGCAATGCTGTGGCTCTCTGCATCAGAGTCTTTGTGACCATGTCTTGTCTGAACAGGTAGAATTGCTGACCTGGGAAGGTATGAGAGGTTGCTTCTGGAATTAGGAGAACTAACTTTTTTTCTTGACTTTGGTATGCATCATAATTTTGTCTCTTGCATATTTATCTTTCTAATTATGTTATATATAGCCAATAGATCTTAATTGTCAACCAGTTTTAAGATAAATTTTAATATTAAGATGAACTTGCTTTGTCTAGGCACAGCTATTGTAATTGAGATAAAGGCAGCTCAGAGCTCCTTGGGTAATGAGGAGAAGCCAATTTGAGCTAAAGTTTTAATTTTGCTGTAAAGATTTACCACAACATGAAAAATCCATAGGCAGATGATCTAAACTGACCAGGCACTCAGTGGGACAATCCAGGGGTCACTGCAGAGTATGGAAGAGAGGTGACACAGAACTCAGGAACCAAGATCTGAGCTGATAACTAGGGTACAAGGCTGTCCCTAGACTGTAGTCCAAACAAGTTAATCATTTTGAATGTGTTACTGTCAATGAAGATAAAATTCCTAAACAAGTTCTATAGGTTGATTGAGTACCATGAGTTACAAGTGCTTGCTTTAATTACGGGTATTCATGGGTGCCTAGAAATTATTTTAGCATCTGGAAATGTGAATTAACTCCAAGACCCACCAGATAGGGAAAACAGTCTATTGGGATTGGGTAGGAAATTGGATGGGTGGCTGGAAGCAGAGACTGAGACCATAGGCCCTGATCGTTAGCAGTCTTAGCTGTGAGGGCAAGGATGAACTTCCAGAAATTGCTAAAATATTAGATAGCTATGAAATTGAGAGATAGGAGTGAGCAATTGGGAACATTTTCTTAAATATAAGTTGTCACTCCTAACTTCATTTTATAATACCATCTTTTGAATTTCTTAAGAGTGTTTTTACAATTTTTCTTTTTTAGAAAACTCTCTTGAACCTAGACATTCTGACATTCTGTTGTGCTCAAAGGAAACTCTGTGATGGAATTAGTTTCATAACACAAACTGGAAAATGAGTCCTAGATTTAAAGTGGGAATATGTTTAGCAGCCTAAACTATATACGAAGTCTTATCCCACTTTTACCACTTTTTCTTCAGAATCTCTCTTTTAATTCCAACCTCTTAAGAAAAGGGATTTCCATAAATTTGTCTAATACCTTCAAATTGAAGATCTCATCAGAATCTTAATGGATGTGAAAATAACGCCAACTTTCAAGTTAAGTATCTACCTCAAACTCTAAACTGTAGTTTTTGATGTTAGGAAATTATTTGGTGCTCATAACTCAACAGTTTTGAAAAACTAAAAAAAATCAAGTAATATCACATATGTAGTATGGCTAACTTTAAAATTTGTCTTAAAACTGATTGACAAATGTTGACAAGTAAGATCTATCTACTATATATCTAGTTGAAGAAAAATGTAATCCTTTAGGAAGATTTATTCATTAGGAAGCTTATTTAGACACTTCAAAATTGAATATTTTAGTGAGAAATGGGATTGGATTAAACAAGATGATAAAAATTCTAAAATGCTCTTTACTTAAAAACATTTAAATTTTTTTTTTTTTTTGCATTTTTCTGAAGCTGGAAACGGAAAGAGACAGTCAGACAGACTCCCGCATGCGCCCGACCGGGATCCACCCGGCATGCCCACCATGGGGCGACGCTCTGCCCACCAGGGGGTGATGCTCTGCCCATCCTGGGCGTCGCCATGCTGCGACCAGAGCCACTCTAGCGCCAGAGGCAGAGGCCACAGAGCCATCCCCAGCGCCCGGGCCATCCTTGCTCCAATGGAGCCTTGGCTGCGGGAGGGGAAGAGAGAGACAGAGAGGAAGGCGCGGCGGAGGGGTGGAGAAGCAAATGGGCGCCTCTCCCTTGTGCCCTGGCCGGGAATTGAACCCGGGTCCTCCGCACGCTAGGCCGACGCTCTACCGCTGAGCCAACCGGCCAGGGCCTAAAAATTTTTTGTGTATGCACACAGGTAGTTATGTGCACAAACATATATATGGAAAGAGAGAGAGGAAGAAGGGGAAAGTGTAGTGGGAGGGGAGGAAAGGGGGATAGGACTTGAGAAGGGAAAGGAAGTAAAACAGCAGGTAGAGAAAGTTTCTAGGTGCTTATTTATTGATAGTTGCTCACTTTCTGAAGTGTATTTTTCATGCCATCAAATCACTCAAGTAAATATTCCTTTAGTCATCCTGGGTTCAGTGACATTAGGATGCATCTCAAGAACTTGCAGAAGATTTGCCATGTTCCCACTGGTCTTTGGGATAATTACTTTGGATGATTTTCCTTAATCCTTCTCCTTGATGATTCTGTGAGGTGCCACATTTTGCCTTTCTGCTGGCATTATGCCTATGCTTTGTAATTGCTTCCTGCTCTGTGCGCCTTTGTCAGGGACTTTGAAGCCAGATGAAGAGTAGTAATTGTCATTAAACTCATAACTCGTCCTCAGAGAAGCAATGCTGTAAACAGGCTTCATATTCACAATACTGTCCTATGTGTTTCTAGTGCCAAGTAATAGAATGCATGCCTCTCCAAATGGTGGGAATTGAGGAAGAGTTTGATGTACTCAGCAGGGACATAGGCATTTGAGAAGTTGGGTTATTTTTCAGGGGACAGCAGATGGTACTCAGATAGGAAAAAATGCAGAAAACTGTCAAAGTTTTGCTCCATTAAAAGAAGTCATTGTCAACTCAAGAATTGTGAAACCTGAGGGTTGAAAGGATACTTTTGAGAACACCTTCTCTAAACTCACATCAAATGTTTGAATTCCCTATTTTTAAAAGAACAAGAATGCTCTTTAGAACCAAAAGCTTAAAAAACAAAGATAAAATGCCATATCTAAAATCAGAAGTCACAATATTAAAAATAAAAATCTGTTTTGTTTTTAAAAAATTGATCAGGAGAGTTAATCCAGATAGATTTTGTATGGAACTCTGAAACTTTTTAAAAATTGATTTAGAGAGAGAGAGAGAGAGAGAGAGAGAGAAGATCAAAATATGGTTCCACTTATCTATGCCTGTGTTGGCTGATTCATTTATTTACCCTGACTGGGGGTTGGGCCTGCAGTCTTGCAATGTCGGGACGACACTCTAACCAACTGAGCTACCCAGCCAGGGCCTGAGTGGAACTCTTGAGCAGAGCATTTTTTTTTCCTGCAGACAACACAGCAGTTCTAAGCAATTGGATTTCTGTATTTTTTCCCCAGAATTTGAAAAAAACTTGAGAAAAGAAATGTTAGCATTTATGCAGTTCTGGTCTAGACTTGCTGTTGTTTATTATTAATTATGGTAATTTTTCCCTTTCTAAAGCATGTTGGGCCTTATAAACATTGGTGTCTTGCTTTTTTTGGCTTGAAATGTAACTTCAAGTCTGTATGAACTCATTTTCTTTGGTTTGTGTTTAAAGTTAAATGAGTTTACTTAAGAATTCTGTGGCTTCCTGAAAA
Source organism: Saccopteryx bilineata (assembly GCF_036850765.1). NCBI lineage: Eukaryota > Metazoa > Chordata > Mammalia > Chiroptera > Emballonuridae > Saccopteryx > Saccopteryx bilineata. The sequence continues at coordinate 208,382,571 of NC_089494.1, forward strand.
ATGTGGATGTAACTAGATTTTCACTACAGAGTACTAGTTAAATCTTTTGGTTAATAAGATCAGATCGTGAATTTGATTGTAGATAGAGTTTTTAACAGGATCAGAGTAACAGACACGCCTGGCTGGCTTTATGCATTCCATTTTGCTCTTCTTCCATCCACTAAGCCTCCCTGCCCCCGCCCCCACAGACACGCCCCCGCCCCCACAGACACGCCCCCGCCCCCACAGACACGCACACGCCATTGGGCACAGTCCTCTGCATACAGGTGGTACTCAATTAATGTTTGCTTTATTCGCCATCACTTCCCATCACTTTAAAATTGTTTTATTTGTCTGTAACCTGTAGTAAGGCACTTAGCATCACAAGAATAAAATGGTGTTCATGGCAACTGACTTGCCTGAATCTCACCTCATCCAATGTAAAACCACCACCACAACAACAAAACAAACCTTTGAGACTGAGATTCATCCTGAAACAAAAAGGTTTATTAAGCCATATGCTAACCAGAGAAAGGACCAGGTCCTGAGGCTTGTAGTCTAGCTTTCATGGTGGGCGGTAGCAGAGCAACCAAAGTATAAATAAAAAGATAGATTTAACTATAGTAAGTTGTTTTATAAAAATTTATTCTGCCAAACTTAGCAAAAATCCGACATAAAGTACTTGTTAAGTAATTATTATTATATGCTTTAACTTGCTGTAACTCTCCCTTATAAATTTTATAAAGTAAAGTTACTTCCTTACTTTATAAATCACCATTACTGTAAAACCAGTGGGCGGTTAGAAAATTTTACTACTAACAGAGCTATAAAAGTGGGTGGTAGGTATAAAAAGGTTGACTACCCCTGGCTTAAAGGCTTTAATTTCTACATTATAAAATAAGGCAGACTGGGGGCTCTCTCCCTCAGATCCTGCCATCAACATTGCAGGGGACAGGCAGCCAAGATGGCGGAGTGCTGAAGGAGAAGCCAGTTTGTGCAGAGTTTGTGCAGGGAGAAGGAGATGGGGAACAGGTGAATAAGGCTGATGGGGCCTTTGCTTCTAGGAATACTCAGATGAGTCAGTGGCTTTGGGAGCCCTGAATGAAAAGGGAAGTGTTTTCCCACTGTGTGTATTTCTCTCCTGCTGGTGCGAGCTAGGATTAAAGGTAATGGCCCACCAGTTCTGAGGTTTGTTGTTTCATTACTATCTGAATCAAATGTGAACCTGCACGGGCCAGGCAGCTGTGACGGTGGCCATGCCTACTGGCTTTACAAGTGATAAAAAAAAAAGAAACATTTGATTTTTAAAAATTAAACAGGAACATCAGAAAATCAAATGACATGTCAAAGAAAGCTGTTTGATTATGCAAATGAGATGCAAAACCAACTTTGTATAGTGCATTGGTGAAAATGCACTATACAAAAGGCTGAAAGTACTGGAGTATCTGCATGTTCCCTGATCCCCTAATTTTTGTGAGCAGTGTAATTCAATTATTCCTCAAGTGGGTGTTGCCCTTCTACTCTCTCTAGTAATATATAGGAGCTATGGGTATGTTCTTCCCATGCATAGATGAAATCAGTTTTCTTTCTTGTTTACTTATTTATTTATTAAGTGAGAGGGGGGAAGGCAGAGAGACAGTCTCTCGTATGCATCCGACTTGGATCGACCAGGCAACTCCTGTCAGGGGCCAGTGCTCTGCCGATCTGGGGTCCTTGCTTGGCAACTGAGCTATTTTAGTGCCTGAGGCAAAGCCATGGAGCTATCCTCAACACCCAGGGTCAACTTGCTGGAATCATTTGAGTCATGGCTGCAGAAGGGGAAGAGAGAGATAGAGAAAGAGAAAGAGAGAGAGAGAAAAGGGGGAGGGATAGAGAAGCTGACGGTCACTTCTCCTGTGTGCCCTGACTGGGAATCAAACTCGGGACTTCCACACACTGGGCCAATCCTTTACCACTGAGCCAACTGGTCAGGGCTGAACAGTTTTCTTTTTTTTAAAAAATGTTTTTATTTATTAGTTTATAAAGAGCAGAGCAGGAGGGGGAAGGAGAAGCAGGACGCATCACCTCATAATAGTTGTCTCTTGTATGTGCCTTGATAAGGAAAGCCCAGGGTTCGAACTGGCAACATCAGTATTCCAGGATTCCAGGTCACTGCTTTATCCACTGTTTCACCACAGGTCAGGTAAGACAGTTTTCTTTTCTTTTCTTTTTGTTTATACAATTAAATTTAACAGGATGACATTGGTTAACTAGAGCACATAAATTTAGAGAAAACATCCCTACATCATTTGGACAGTCGATCATGCTGTATACCCTTCACTCAAAGTCAAATCATCCCCCATTACCCTATATATTTTTTCTCTTTAAATCCCTCCTTTTCCCTCACCTCTTCCCTCTCCTCCCTTCTCCTCCCCCTGGTAACCACTGCACTTTTATCTATGTCCATGAGTCTCAATTTTGTGTCCCACCTATGTATGGAATCATACAGTTCTTAACTTTTTCTGATTAACTTATTTCACTCAGTATAATGTTATCAAGGTCCATCCATGTTGTCATAAATGGTACTATGTCATCATGTCTTATGGCTGAGTAGTATTCCATAGTATATATGTATCACATCTTTATCCAATCCTCTATTGAAGGGCATTTCAGCTGTTTCCATGTCTTGGCCACCATGAACAATGCTGTGATGAACATGGGGGTGCATGTGTCTTTACATACCCATGTTTTCGAGTTTTGGGGATATATACCCAGTAGAGGGATTGCTGGGTCAAATGGCAGTTCTATTCTTAATTTTTTGAGGAACTACCATACTTTCTTCCATAATGGTTGTACTACTTTACATTCCCACCAACAGTGAATGAGGGTTCCTTTTTCTCTGCAGCCTCTTCAACACTTGTTATTACCTGTCTTGTTGATAATAGCTAATCTAACAGGTATGAAGTGGTATCTCATTGTAGTTTCTTTTCTTTTCTTTCCCTTTTTTTTTTTTTTTTTTACAGAGACAGAGAGAGAGTCAGAGAGAGGGATAGACAGGGACAGACAGCAGACAGGAATGGAGAGAGATGAGAAGCATCAATCATTAGTTTTTTATTGTGACACCTTAGTTGTTCATTGATTGCTTTCTCATATGTGCCTTGACTGAGGGTCTTCAGCAGACCGAGTAACACCTTGCTCGAGCCAGCGACCTTGGGCTCAAGCTGGTGAGCTTTTGCTCAAACCAGACGAGCCTGCGCTCAAACTGGCGACCTCGGGGTCTTGACCTGGGTTTTCCGCATCCCAGTTTTATGCTCTATCCACTGCGCCACCACCCAGTCAGGCTGTAGTTTCTTTTCTTTAAATTTTATTTACTTTTATTTTTTTGAGAGAGTCAGAGAGAGGGATATATAGGGACAGACAGACAGGAAGGGAGAGAGATGAGAAGCATCAATTCTTTGTTGCGGCTACTTAGTTTCCTTAGTTGTTTATTGATTGCTTTCTCATATGTGCCTTAACTGTGGGGCTATAGTAGACCCAGTAACCCCTTGCTCTAGCCAGCGTCCTTGGGCCCAAACTGGTGAGCTTTTCTCAAACCAGATGAACCTGCGCTCAAGCTGGTGACCTTGGGGTCTTGAACCTGAGTCCTCCCTGTCCTAATCCAACGCTCTATCCACTGTGCCACTGCCTGGTCAGGCTCACTGTAGTTTTGATTTGCATTTCTCTAATAGCTAGTGAAGATGAGCATTTTTTCATATATCTACTGGCCATTTGTATTTCTTCTTGGGAGAAGTGTCTGTTCATGTCCTCTTCTCATTTTTTTTATTGGGTTGTTTGCTTGTTTGTTATTGAGTTTTGTGAGTTCTTTATATACAGTGGTACCTTGAGATACGAGCAGATCAACATATGAATATTTAAAGATACGAGCTGCGACTCGGTTCGTATTTTTATTTGAGATCCGAATGAAATTCCAAGATATGAGTCATGATTCAAGGAGCTGCCGCTAGTTGGCGCATTGGTGCATGGGTTCAGTATCGGCAGCACAACAGCAGCATCTCGTTCTTTCTCATGTGTTACCCACAGAATCAAGTCAAATCTTGTGCACTGTACTCGTTCTTGCATCAGCTTTGCATTTTTTACTAATATTTTTGTGTGCTATTATTTAGTGTTAAGAAAGTGCAGTTTTAGTTTACATTCAGTATTAAGAAAGTGCAGTTTTAGTTTACGTGTCTACAGTGCCTGCATCCTTTCCTCTCTCCCTCCTCCTTCGCCATTCACCTTCATTAGCCGCACTCGTCTGTCTCCAAGGTAAGAATACAGTACTAAATAACACTTTTTTCTTTTATTTCATATATTTTGTTATGCATTGGTAGAGTATACATGTGTGTTTCTTAATTAAAAACATGTCTTTTTTCATAATTTAGGATGGTTTGGAGATGTTTCACAGGGCTGGAACAAATTAAATCTATTTCAGTTATTTTAAGTGGGAGAAATTTGTTTGATATACGAATTGACTGACTTACAAGCTTGGTTACAGAACGAATTAAAGTCATATCTCAAGGTATCACTGTATTTTGGATATTAGCCCCTTATCTGAGCTGTTGTTTGAAAATATCTTCTCCCATTTAGTTGGCTGTCTGTTTTGTTAGCAGTTTCTTTTGCTGTGCAGAAACTTCTTTATTTTGATGTAGTCCCATTCATTTACCTTTGCCTTTTCTTCCCTTGCCTTTGGGGTCAAATTCATAAAGTGTTCTCTACTGCCAAGGTCTATGGGTCCATGAGTTTAGTACCTATGTTTTCTTCTATGTGATTTGTTGTTTTAGGTCTTATATTTAGGCCTTTGATCCATTTTGAATTAATTTTTGTGCAAGGAGACAAACTGTAATCAAATTTTATTCTTTTGCATGTGGCTTTCCAATTTTCCCAGCACCATTTATTAAAGAGGCTTTCTTTTCTTCATTGTGTGTTTTCGGCTCCTTTATCAAAGATGATTTGACCGTATATATGTGGCGTTATTTCTGGGCTCTCTATTCTGTTCCATTGGTCTGTGTGTCTATTTTTCTGCCAGTACCATGCTGTTTTGATTATCATGGCTCTGTAGTATAATTTGAAGTCAGGTATTGTAATGCCTCCAGCTTTATTTTTTTTTTCCTTAGGATTACTTTGGTTATTTGGGTTTTTTTATGGTTTCATATAAGCCTGATGATTTTTTGTTCCATTTTTTAAAGAAATGACATTGGAATTTTGATGGGAATTGCATTAAATTTGTATATTGCTTTGGGTAATATGGTCATTTTAACTATATTTATTCTTCCTATTTATGAACAAGAAATATTTTTCCATTCATTGTGTCTTTTTTGATTTTTTAAAATAATGTTTTGCAGTTTTCAGGTCATTTACATTCTTTGTTAAGTTTACTCCCAGGTATTTTATTTCTTTTGTTGCAAATGTAAAAGGGATTTTTTTTTAGTTCTTTTTCTGAAGTTTCATTATTGGCATATAAAAACACAATAGACTGTGTATGTTAATTTTGTGTCCTGTGACCTTAATGTATTAGTTTATTGTTTCTAATATCCTTTCTGTGGAGTTTTTGGGGTTCTCTATATACAGGATCATATCATCTGCAAAAAGTGAAACATTTACTTCTTCTTTCCCAATATGAATGCCTTTTATTTTTTTCTCTTGTCTGATTGCTCTGGCTAGAACTTCCAGCACTATGTTGAATAGGAGTGGAGAGAGTGGGCAACCTTGTCTTGTTCCTGATTTTAGAAGAAAAGGTTCCAGTTTTTTACCATTTAGTATGATGTTAGATTATGATTTGTCATAAATAGGCTTTATTATGTTGAGTTATTTTCCTTCTATACCCATTTTGTTGAGTGTTTTAAACATAAAAGGATGTTGTATTTTATCAAATGCCTTTTTCTGCATCTATTGATAGAATCATATTGTTTTTGTTCTTTGTTTTGTTGATATGATGCATTATGTTAATCGTTTTATGAATGCTAAACCATTTTTGTGTTTCTGGGATGAATCCCATTTGATCATGATGAATTACTTTTTTAATGTGTTGTATTTGACTTGCTAGTATTTTGTTTAGAATTTTTGCATCTGTATTCATTATATTGGTCTGTAGTTTTCTTTTTTTGTGTTGTCCTTGCCAAGTTTTGGTATAAGGGTTATGTTAGCTTCATAAAATGTGTTTGAAAGTATTGCTTCTTCTTCATTTTTTTGGAAGACTTTGAGTAGGATAGGAACCAAATCTTCTTTGAATGTTTGGTAGAATTCATTAGTATAGCCATCTGGCCCCAGATTTTTATTTTTGGGGAGGTTTTTGATAGTTGTTTCTATTTCCTCCCTGCTTATCAGTCTATTTAAGCTTTCTACTTCTTTGTGATTCAGTTGAGGAAGATTGTATTGTTCTAGGAGTTTATCCATTTCTTCTAGATTGTTGAATTTGGTGGCATACAGTTTTTCATATTATTCTACAATAGTCCTTTGTATATCTATGATATCTGTGGTAATTTCTCTTCTTTTGTTTTGGATATATGAGTTCTTTCTCTTTTTTCCTTAGTGAGTCTTGCCAGAGGTTTATCAATTTTGTTGATCTTTTCAAAAAACCAGCTCTCTGTTGTATTAGTTTTTTCTATAGTTTTTCTGTTCTCTATTTCATTTATTTCTGCTCTAATTTGTATTATTTTCTTTCTTCTGCTGGTTTTGGGTTGCCTTTGTTCTTCTTTTTCTAGTTCCTTAAGATGTGATGTTAGGTTGTTTATTTGGACTCTTTCTTGTTTTTTCATATAAACCTGTAATGATATGAACTTCCCTCTTATTACTGCTTTTGCTGCATCTGAGAGATTCTGATATGTCATTTTCATTTGTCTGTATATATCTTTTGAATTCTTTTATTTCTTTTTTGACTCAGTCAACTTTTTAGAAGTATGTTGTTTAATTTCTACATTTTTGTGGTTTTGTTTACTTTTTTTTGCAATTGAATTCTGGCTTCAAAGTCTTATGGTCAGAGAATATGCTTGGTATAATTTTAATCTTTCTGAATTTGTTGATGTTAGTTTTGTGGCCCAGCATTTGGTCTATTCTTGAGAATGTGCCATGTACACTAGAGAAAAATGTATACTCTGATGTTTTGGGATGAAACATTTGGTAGATGTCTATTATGTCCATTTGTTCTAGAGTTTCATTTAAGGTCAATATTTCTTTATTGATTTTCTGTTTGGATGAACAATCTAAAGCCATCAATGGCGCTTTGTCTCCAAGTATGATTATATATTTTTTGGTTTGTACTTTTAAATCAGTTGGTAGATGTCTTATTTAGTTTTGTGCTCTCTGGCTTGGTGCATATATATTAAGAAATGTTATGTCTTCTTGATACAATGTCCCTTTTATCATTATAAAATGTCCATCTTTGGCTCTGGTTATTTTTGTTGTCTTGTAGTCAGTATTGTCCAATATGAGTATGGCTACATCTGCTTATCTTTAGATATTATTTGCTTGAAGAATCGTTTTCCAAGCTTTCACTTTGAGCCTATTTTTATCTTTGTAGCTTAGATGTGTTTCTTAATGGCAGCATATTTTTGGGTTTTGCTTCTTGATCCAATCTGTGCATCTTTATTGGTGAGCTCAATCCATTTACATTAAGTGTATTTATTGACACTTGAGGATTTCCTATTGCCATTTTATATACTGCTTTTTGATAGCTTTGTGCCTTGTTTCTTCTTTTTTGTTTTCCTGTCATTTGTTTTTGTTTGATGGTATCCCATACTTCTATCTTCTGTTTCTTTTTTTTTTTTTTTAGCTATGTGTTTCAGTAGTGGCATTTTCAGGGGTGGTTACCATTAGGTTATTAAAAAAAATGATCATATTTGTTAGAGTCCTTTATCTCATGAGTGCTTTTGCACTCCATCCTCCTTTGCTACTGCTGATCTTTATTCTCTCCTCTTTTATGTTATTGTTGTCACAGATTATCCTTGTTTTTATTGTGGGTTTGTAAAAATTTTTACTTATAATTTTGTTTTGTTTTGTTTTTTGTATCTGGTTGGATAATCGTCTTTAGTATTTCCTGTAGTAGGGGTTTTCTGGTGATAAATTTTTTCAGCTTCTATATGGCTGTAAATGTTTTCATTTCCTCTTCATATTTGTAGGATAGTTTTGATGGATATAGTATTCTTGGTCAGTAGTTCTTCTCTTTCAGTGTTTTAAATGTTGGGATCCACTCTCTTTTGGCTTGTAGAGTTTTTGCTGAGAAATATAATAATAGCGTAATGGCTTCCTTTATGTTATATTCTTCTTCCTAGCTGCCTTGATGACTTTCTTTGTCATTGATTTGTGATAATTTTATTATGATATGCCTTGGAGTATGTCTGTTTGGGTTGAGATAACTCAACATTCTGTTTGCTTTTTGGATTCGAGGCTCTAACTCTACAAGCTTGGGAAGTTCTCATCGATTATTTGTTTCAATATGTTCTCTATTCCTTTTTTCTTCTCTTCTTCTTCTAATATACCTATTATTCTAATATTGTTCTTTCTGATGGAGTCAGACAATTCTTGTAGGGTTTTCTCATTTTTTAAAATTTGTGAGTCTCTCTCTTCTCTCTGTAGTATCTCTCATTGACTGTTTTCAATGTCACTGATTCTCTCCTCTATCTGGCCTGTTCTATTAGCTAAGCTTGTTACCTCATTTTTCAGTTCATATATTAAGTTTTTTTTTTATCTCTGTTTGGTTTTTTTATAGTTTCAATTTCCTTGGCGAAGTGCTCTTTTTGTTCATTAAATTGTTTTTTGAGCTACAAAATTGACTTTTAGTGTTTTCTTGTATCTCATTGAGTATTTTTTGAACTTCAATTTTGAATTCTCTGTCATTAAGCTCCAAGGCTTCCATGTAATTGAAATTTTTTTCCTAGAGATTTTTCATCTATCTGAGCTACATCTCTGTCTTGTATATCCATATTTGATTTTTTTTCCTTGATGGCATTTGCGAGTGGTATTGTTAATAACCCTAACAAGAGATAACTGAAAAATAATAAAACAAATTTGAAAAAATACAGTAAAAAAATAAAAATTCTATAAATAATAAGTAGAACAAAAACTACAGATAATAAAAAGCAGAAAGTGAGAAAAAAAAAGAAAAAAATTCCAAAAAAAGTATGAATCTAATATAATAATTTGGCCTGACCAGGTGGTGGCGCAGTGGATAGAGCATCGAACTGGGATGCAGAGGACCCAGGTTCGAGACCCTGAGGTCACCAGCTTGAGAGCAGGCTCATCTGGTTTGAGGGAAAGCTCACCAGCTTAGACCCAAGGTCGCTGGCTTGAGCAAGGGGTCACTTGGTCTGCTGTAGCCCCCTGGTCAAGGCACATATGAGAAAGCAATCAATGAACAACTAAGGTGTTACAACGAAAAACTGATGATTGATGCTTCTCATCTCTCTCTGTTCCTGTCTGTCTGTCCTTGTCTATCCCTCTCTCTGACTCTCTCTCTGTCCCTGTAAAAATAAAAAATTTGATGAAAAATGACATTCAGGTGAGAGGCAAAAAAAAAAGAGAGAGATAAAAAGGAAAAAAAGAAAAAAAGGTGATAGAAGGAAGAGAAGGGAGGAGAGAAAAAAAGAAAGAAGAAAAACTGTCAGAAATGAAACCCTTGTAAAAATCAAGAATAAAAAATATAACAACTAAGGATAATGAAGTTCACATGGGAAAAGGAGAAAGAGGAAAAAGAAAAGAAGAAAAAGTGGGATAAAGCAGAAAAAGAAAAAAGAGAGAAAAAAGTATTTTTTTCCAGTTTAGAGAGGTAACTTATTCCTTTTTCCAGTAGGAGGTGCTGTACTACAAAGTTTGCCTCGAGATTCTTGGGTGAAGCTCTGCTGAGGTGTCCCTGTCCTAATGATGCCGACAGGGCACTCGCATTGGTAGGAGGGGCTTGTCGTTAAGGCTTTGCAATTTTATGGCTCTAGCAATGTCTATCTGGGGTCCTCTGGTGCCCCTCCCCACGGGCCAACAGAGCAGGGTATCAAGCGCCTGGGCACCCCCCTCTCTCGTAGGAGAGAGCAGCCTGGAGACCCAGCTGATGAGGGTCTGCCATTGCCACTGTTTGCACAGTAAGGGGAATAATGCGGGACTGGAAGGCTGGGGTGACAGTCCAGTCTCTCCTCTGATACCACTCGAAACACTCAAAGCACAGCCCTGGGCAGGGCAGGGCTGCCGGCCACAAGCTAGTGTCAGCGCTTCTGGAGCAGTTGCAGCAGAGATCGCAGATTAGGGGCGTCCTGCCCACACACGCTAAACTCTGCCAGGCAAAGTGCCGAGGAAGAGGGTGGGGCGCAGATCCCAGATCTAGCGCATCTGGTGCCACAAGGCTAAATTGTGTCAGTAGGGCGGGCAGATCAAGCATGCCCCAGTGCCCTGTGAGCAGATCTCCACAAGCTATTTGCATGCAGTTCTTGGGAGCGCACCCAGGGACCTTGTGTGCGCCCAGGGCCTGCAGTCACCATGCAGCAGACCCAGGGAGCGGCCCTTCTCCCAGTTCTTGGTCGTCATCCCTATCTCAGCTCCTTCCTCCAGACTTTCCTCTTCTCCTGGCTCTAACTCTGAGACAAAGCCTGCACCAACAGAGCCTCCCTCCCTCAGGTATGTGAGAAAAGAGAAAGACTCTGTCCTTTGGCATTTTTTTTTCTTCTGTGAGCAGATTCTATCTTTGGCCACCTTCTTGCGCCATCATACCTTTGTCTGTCTGGTGTGTATATTTCAGATTCATCTGGGTTTTTTTTCTCTGAATATGGCTGAAGAATTTGTTGAAATTTCAAGGGGAGAGATTGGGTGTATCTATCACGCTGCCATTTCTCTCGGCAGATTTCTTTAAAGTGAATCCTGTGACCCATCATTAGATTCTGAAATTTTGATTTGGTGGGTCTTGGACAGCAGTTTTAAAAAAAAGATAAAATAGAAAAGATCAGAGTACGTCACATGTTGTGAATGTAAGTATGATTTCTCAACATTTTTGCTTTAGTAATTTTGTGTCTGTTTAGGTCCTGGGTTGTAAGTTAATATAATAATAAGGTAAATACTACTTTTTGTGGGCTACGCCCATAAACACTTGCAAGTCACTGCCTGTGAAACAGCCCAGATGCATGGTGACCAGAGCAGAAAACACTCTTCCCCAATAGCTGGGTTAGTAAATGAAGAACCATATGGAAAGAGTAGAATAGTACCACAGAGACCCTAGTACCACAAAGACCCTGGTCTTTGGAGGTGACATGTATGCCTCTCACAACACAAGGGGGCATGGCTGTCTTTTGAAGTGAAGTGGTGGGAGGCGATGGGAAGTAAAGTCATATAACCATGGGGTTAAGCCTCGAAAGCAGTGACTGTTGTTCTTTTTGTGTGTTATTTTTTTTTAAAGTATAAAGAGAACACAGCTGTTCTGTCTGCAGAATTTCTTTTCTTGGCTCCATGAAAAATGATATCAGCCTATTTCACTGGTTTTCTATTTATCCAAACTAAAGGAGTCTAGTGATTCAATAGTCTGATCAAATGTCCCTTGTAACAATATTGACTCAGATGATGGCAAATGAAGATATTTCCTCTTAGGTAAAAGCCTGTCAATCATGACATTTAGAACAAGTATGGGCTAGCTGGAAATGCCTCTTTCAACACTGCTAACACGAAGAACAAATGGATTTGAAAAACATATGTGCTCTTGGTGGATCCTTTTTTCTATGCAAAAGATAATTTATTTTGAATTCAGAAAGTGATTTTATACACTACAAAATACTATTAAATTACATGAAACCAAATACTGGTTTATTATTCATAAAAAGATAACAACCACATTTCCTTTTTCACTTCATTTTAAATCCCAGAGCGAAAAACAACTACACCACCCTAATTAACAGCGAGAAACATTACAAAAGTGGTGTCTTGAGCAAAGAGTACTAAAAAAGTCATTTACTAATTTGAACATACTCTTCTTAAAGTGTCTACATAAAACCACTTCCCTTTTTAAAAACATACACAATGATTTAGACTGGGCTTGGCCCCTGGGTTTTGCATGGGTTTCCAACACCATAACCTGCACCAGATATACTTAATTTAAGCCTTGGGCATCCTCGCCAGGATCACAGCTTAGTTCCAATAAAACATTTCCTGACCTCTTTCTAGTTTCCCATCCTAATCTGTTCCCAGATCTTCTGTCTTCTTATTTTCTTACTAATCTTTTTCAATTCCATACAATCCCTTAGGCCTGCTGCACAGCGCGTCTCTCAACTGTGTTTCTATTTTCCACTGCTTTATGGCCTTTTGAATTTTATTTTTTCCAGGTCTAATGTTTCCTTGTGGATGGAATTCCCATAGGGCTCTTCTTTTCTTTTGAGCAGAGCTTGAACATAACCAAAATAAGCATGTTTACAACAAGTTACACAGTACTAAAGAAAAAAAAAAAAGGAATGTGTTGAAGGTTGTCAGTAAATGCTTACAGGTAGAAAATAAATCATGTGGGCTTTCAGTCTGTTTTTTCTCTGAAAGCACTTTGGGACCAGAAAAAGATCAAACCAATATGAAATAATATGAACTATTAAAAATAATGAGAATTTCATAAGGCATTTGTAGACAAGATAAAGATATAAAAAAATCATCTAAAAATTAAAATGTGAAAAAATGTCTTACATTTGATATAGCAACAATATCTAAAATAGTGGTAACAATAAAGATGCCAAGATAAAGGACCTATATAAAGGAAACCATAAAACTGTTATTGAAGGACATGAATAAGAGTGGGTGAAACGAAGATACAGTGTGTACTCGGGTAGAAGGGCTTAAAATAACAAAGTATCAATTTTATAAAAATTAATAGATAAATTTATAGTTCTCAGTAAAATTTCAAAGGGTTTTAACTTTAGAATAAATAAAATATTCTTTAAGTTTATGTGCAAGGATAAATGCTCATGAATAGAGGAGAATTTTGAAAAAGAAAATTAAATTTTTCTTAAGCACCAGGTCATATAATAATGCTACAGTAAACAAGTCGGTGGTATTGGCAAAAGAATAGACTAATAGCTCAGAAGGGCTGAACAGAGAACCAAATAGTAGAACCTGGTACATATGAAAATATGCAATATTCATCCAAAATACATTTATTGCATGTTTGCTATATAGCATTTTATTCTAGGAATGGCAAAAATTAAGTATTGCTGCATATGGGGGAAAGACTAGAATATTTAATAATTAGAGCTGACACAACTAACCATTCACATGGAGGAAAGTAAAGTTTAACCTCTCTCACATTATATTTAAAAAATCCAGTGTCAAACTATATTTTTTTAAAATAAATTTTTATTAATTTTAATGGGGTGACATCAATAAATCAGGGTACATATACTCAAAGAAAACATGTCCAGGTTATCTTGTCATTCAATTCTGTTGCATACCCATCACGCAAAGTCAGATTGTCCTCCGTCACCTTCTATCTAGTTTTCTTTGTGCCCCTCCCCTTCCCCCTCCGCCTCTCCCTCCTTCCCTCCCCCCACCCCCTGTAACCACCACTCTCTTGTCCATGTCTCTTAGTCTCGTTTTTTTTTATAATTTTATTTTTTTAATGGGGCGACATCAATAAATCAGGATACATATATTCAAAGATAACAAGTCCAGGTTATCTTGTCGTTCAATTATGTTGCATACCCATCACCCAAAGTCAGATTGTCCTCTGTCACCTTCTATCTAGTTTTCTTTGTGCCCCTCCCCCTCCCCCTTTCCCTCTCCCTCTCCCCCCTCCCCCCGTAACCACCACACTCTTATCAATGTCTCTTAGTTTCACTTTTATGTCCCACTCCAAACAGAGAATCAACAAAGATATAGTGGCCTTAAACAAAACACTAGAGCACCTGGATATGATAGACATCTACAGGACATTTCATCCCAAAGTGACTGAGTATACTTTTTTCTCCAGTGTACATGGATCATTCTCAAGAATTGACCATATGTTGGTCCACAAAAACAACATCAGCAAATTCAGAAAAATTGAAGTTGTACCAAGCATATTTTCTGATCATAAAGCCTTGAAACTAGAATTCAACTGCAAAAAAGAAGAAAAAAATCCCACAAAAATGTGGAAACTAAACAACATACTTTTAAAAAATGAATGGGTCAAAAAAGAAATAAGTGCAGAGATCAAAAGATATATACAGACTAATGAAAATGACAATACGACATATCAGAATCTATGGGATGCAGCAAAAGCAGTGATAAGAGGGAAGTTCATATCACTTCAGGCATATATGAACAAGCAAGAGAGAGCCCAAGTGAACCTCTTAACTTCACACCTTACGGAACTAGAAAAAGAAGAACAAAGACAACCCAAAACTAGTCTCGTTTTTATGTCCCACCAATGTATGGAATCCTGCAGTTCTTGTTTTTTTCTGATTTACTTATTTCACTCTATATAATGTTATCAAGATCCCACCAAACTATAATTTTTTAAAATTTAAAAACATGACTACCATATGAATATAAATTGAATGCAAATCAAAGATTTATTTAGTTCATTAATGAGGGAAATAGCAAGATGATAAAACCGGTTCAAATAATGTTTGGAGAACAAAGATTTATACAATTAATTGGGAAAGGCAGGAACAAGCTTCTAAGTTAGAGGCAAAACAGGCTATAGGGAAATAAAACTGTGGCTTATTTCTTCTATTGGACTGAAATAACTTGCATCTTTATTGGAGAAAAAACTGTAAGTTAACCCGAAAAGTCTTGGACTTTGGGTCTTAATCAGTAGTAAATAGCAAGTAAAAAGTAATACATCTGCCATTTGGGACAACATGAATGTATTGCCAATGAAACGAGTCCTTTTGTGGTGTTGAGAGAAAGGAATATCAAAGGCACATGCATGGAGAAGTTTAAACAAAGTGGCAAGATTTTATTGGGGGTGAAAATAATTATTATACTCTCGGGGGGCCACAGAAGGTAGATAGCCTTGTTAAAGCAACTGCCCTGAGATCCCAGATAATCCTCCAGATACTTTCTTGGTTCTCAGTAACAAGCAAGCTGCCATTCAAATCCTCCAACCCATTTACTGATTCTTCCTGGGCCTGAATTAGGCCTTCCCCAAACCGATATCATTTCTGGACCTAGTTTTGGTTTTATCTGCCTTATCCAATTTGATTCTTTTCCCAGATTTTCCCAGGCTAGATTCTGCTACTTCAGGTTGCCATTTTGGCTTTCACTATACATGTCTCAAAGTAGAAGCTCCTCCCCCTGTGTCATCTTGACTTCCATTGTGCATGACCAAAAGTTTTATTGCATCATCTGTGTTGAGTAAATGAGTTTTTAAATTTGTAATTTTTGAGTTTGCTCACTTTTATTGTTAAAAAATGGTGCTAGGCAGCCCCGTATGTTCTTGCCCTCAAAGCAGGGCAGTTGATTGCAAATCGCGATTGCATTCCTGCTCAGGAAGAGCCCTTGTTTTGCTAATATTTTCTGGAGGAGAGGTCTTTGTTGGACCAGCCAGTTTTGCAAGGAGAGGGGAGAGAGTGCAGAGTGCTGAAGAAGAATCCAGTTTTGCAGACAGAGAAGATGGAGTGCAGAGGTGGAACCAGAGCTGAGGGGCTTTGGGAGCTCCCATGAGACTGGTGGAATCTTTGATTCTTGTGGAGCCAGAGAATGTGTCAGGGCTTTGGGAGCCCTGAATGAAAGGGAAGTGTTTTCCCTGCCTGTTTGCTGGTCAGCTGGTTCGTGACTTTAATAAAGAAATGGCTCATCATTTTTTGGCTCCATTGTTTCATTACTGTCTGCCCAAATCCAACATGAATCTGCATGGCCATGATGGCGGAGGCCACTGGCCCTACAGTCCAGTTTCTATTGTACATGTGATCAGCAGAAGAATTCCTTTCCTTATTACCCCAATAATCTAGTACATGTCCAGCAGGCCCCTGGAGAAATTCTTCCTAACTGGTTTGGGGATTAAGTCGAGAGGGCTGAGGGCACAATTAACTCCTGGAGTGTGTGAATGAGCCTATAAATGCTATAGCTTCCTAGTAAATTAAGCTCAATGGATGCTGTAATTTCCTACTGAAGCAGGCTTTCCTGTTTTATTAAACTTTATATTTGATTCCCTCTTCCCTGTTTTATTATGTTTGATGTCTGATTCCCTGTGCTCCCTTTCTTTATTAATAACTAGATAACTACCTACACTAACAAATGCATCTTGAGAGTATTATGCTAAGTGAAATAGGTCAAATTGAAAATGATAAGAATCTCATGATTTTGCTTATATGTGGCATATAAAACAAAAAGCAACAAATGAACAAACAAAAGAAAGAAAAAAATAAACTCATAGATACAGACAACAGAATGGTGATTAACAGACAAGGAGGAGGCGCAAGAAAAATGAAGTGTCAAAAGGGTCAAATACATGGTGACAGGGTCAAATGTGATGGTCACACAATTGAATATACAAATATGGTATTATAAAGTTTTACACATGAAATTGTTATAAAGTACCATTCCGCCAGGTTTATGTAGAGACACCAAGTCCAAATAAATTTTTAAAGAGTTTTATTACATGGAGGAGATTTATTAATAAGCCGGCTGCATATGACAAACATGGGGTATAGCTGACCCAAATCATGCAGTCTTGAATATAGCCTTGAGGCAGGTTATACACCCTTGATCACACACAGGTTGGCCGGAAAAGGAAGGGGGGGGTCATGACATAATCATTATTAAGCTTATAACATCTGTCTATAGGATTTATAAAAAACATTCCTACATATTAAAACTTATAAGGTAACACAATAGCAAAAAATGTTGTTTTATATATTAAAAGACATTCTCAAATCTTTTAGTGTTCATTTGCCATCCCTTTGTTTAGAGGTATATACATTAATCACACGTTTTCAGGATGGGAGGGGGGAGCTTACATGGTGTCAGGGGATAAGTGTTTGTGAATGCCCATTAAAGAAAGAAAGAAGGGGAGAGGAAAGGGCCTGCTTAATCCTCCCTTTCCCCACATGTGGCTAGCTATTTACCTGCTTCCTCACAGGTGTGGGGGAAGGGAGGGAATCCAAGTCTCCCTTCCCCTCTTCATTTACAATACAATACTATCGGCCATCCTGACTGGTGTAAATCACATACAAGTATAAAAGAAATCATATTTTCAAAATCTCTCTATATGCTTAGCCTAAATTATAAAATGTCCTTTAAGCTTCCTAGTAAAAAAAGGGGGGGGGTTCCTACACAGTTTGTCTTTGCACGCCAGGAAACTCCCACCTTCCTCTCCCCTCAATCTCTACAGAAAGGAGAGGGCAAGAAACCTGACTTTTTCTTTTAAAATATTAATATTAATTTTTCCATTCTTTGGTACCTTATCACAAAATCTATGTAATGTTATTACTTACTATTACTTCCATAAATTTAATAATAAAAAAATGATACATCTCCTTGTCTCTAGAACCAAGAGAATGAAATAATCCTTCAATGGGCCTGTTAAACAATGCTCTCGATTGACTATGAAAGGACACACTGTAATTCTTTTGATGTATTTTCAAGTTTAAAATTTAAAAAGAAAAAGGCTTTTGTGAACCCTCACACACTGTTGGTGGGAATGTAAAGTAGTACAACCATTATGGAAGAAAGTATGGTGGTTCCTCAAAAGACTGAAAATAGAATTACCTTACGACCCAGCAATCCCTCTACTGGGTATATACCCCAAAAACTCAGAAACATTGATACGTAAAGACACATGCAACCCCATGTTCATTGCAGCATTGTTCACAGTGGCCAGGACATGGAAACAACCAAAAAGCCCATCAATAGATGACTGGATAAAGAAGATGTGGCACATATACACTATGGAATACTACTCAGCCATAAGAAATGATGACATCGGATCATTTATAGCAAAATGGTGGGATCTTGATAACATGATAAGAAGCGAAATAAGTAAATCAGAAAAACCAGGAACTGCATTATTCCATACGTAGGTGGGACATAAAAGTGAAACTAAGAGACATTGATAAGAGTGTGGTGGTTACGGGGGGAGGGGGGAGAGGGAGAGGTAAAGGGAGAGGGGGTGGGGCACAAAGAAAACTAGATAGTAGGTGACAGAGGACAATCTGATTTTGGGTGATGGGTATGCAACATAATTGAACAACAAGATAACTTGGACTTGTTACCTTTGAATATATGTATCCTGATTTATTGATGTCGCCCCATTAAAAATAAAATTATTAAAAAAAAAAAAGAAAAAGAAAAAAAAGAAAAAGGCTTTTGTATGACAAAAGACACTATGAAAGTCTAAATAAAAAATAGGTTTGGAAAATATAGAGTATGAACAGAGGGTTAAAGAGAAGTGTTAATTTAAAAAGAACTCCTACGAATTGACAAGAATGATAAAACAGTGGAAAAATGGGCAAAGGATAGTAAGAGGCAATTCATGAAAGAATGAAGATGCTCAAACTCACTAGAGACTAAGGAAATGCAAATTAAAGTAACAAGGCAATAGCTTTACACCTACAGAGTGCTAGAACTTTAAGAGTGATATCTACTGCAGGTGGGCATGTGGGAAAAGAGCAATGTCAGGTCCTGCTGATGGAAATGTGCATTGTTATAGTCTTTTGGAAAAAACTAGAAATAGCTATTAAAATTAAAAATACAGCCTGACCTGTGGTGGCGCAGTGGATAAAGCGTCAACCTGGAATGCTGAGGTCGCCGGTTCGAAACCCTGGGCTTGCCTGGTCAAGGCACATATGGGAGTTGATGCTTCCAGCTCCTCCTCCCCTTCTCTCTCTCTGTCTCTCCTCTGTCTCTCTCTCTCTCTCTCTCTCTCTCTCTCCCTCTCTCTCCCTCTCCTTTCTAAAATGAATAAATAAATAAAAAAATTAAAAATACATATATCCCCCCACTTAGCAAATCATACTTCTGAGAAACTGTTTAAAGAAAAACCACCAGACTATATGTTTAAAGATGTTTAGTACAGCATTGATTGGGCAAAGACTGGGAAAAAAAATGAATGCTTACTAATAAGAGAATGGTAAATACATTGCAGAATGTTCAGACCATGTAATGTTATGCACCATTAAACAAAAAGAATTAGACCCATACCAGGTGATTGGAAGAGATTTCCATGAATTATTATCACATGAGAAAAGCAAGATACAAAGAAGTCTGTAAAATATGATCTCATCCTTATAAAACAAAAATGCATTCACTGCCACATGTTCGTATGTATACAGATGTTTGTATATAATTACATAAGCATGAAGAGGAGTGTCTAAAGATAGATATCCTAGGTAGTTAATGTGAATAACAATGTGGGAAGGAAGGAGAGAGAAAACCAAATAAAATAGGGGAAAAAAATTAAAACACTGTACTAGAAACAACTCTAGTATGCTCACCCTAAGTATTTATGGAAAACCATATATGCGTATATGTAAAAGGAAAATTTTAACAAAGGATTCTGACTCTCATGAGGGAAAAAGATGTTGACACATTAAGTATCCTTAAAAAAAGAGTAAGAACTGGCTGAGCAAAGGCAGGAGAGCCGATAACTGGTAGTGAGACTGGAAACAGACACTCTGTCGGTCTCCGCAGGCCAGGGAGTAGGAAGACTCCTGGCTAGCAACTTCATTAACCCTTGCAAGCTGTGATTTCAAAACTTTGGCATACTCTTGGATCTGTTACCTCTCCACTCTCCCCCAGGAAGAGTTTATATCCTGAAGACTGAGGAGATAGGAAAAGAGATGCATAAAGAAAGGGATGGAAACTTTGAGGTTAAGGATTCTGAAAGGGAGGAGTCACAGTGGAAGGAGCTGTGAGCGAGGATGGATAAGTAACATGGTGGAACAACCAAAGGACTGAAATACAGGATGCCTCAAACTGATTCTAAATTCATATGATTTAGAATGACATACATACAGCTATAGAAATCACTGTGCACTACCAGAAAAAAAAATAGTGGAAGCACTTGGTTGGATAACAGGTGAGGAGGTGAAGTAGATGCACTAGGCTGGTATTAATGGCCCTTTTATGTCTGAGAAGTATCTCAGAAGGTCAGGAGCAGGGCATAAAACAAAGTGAGTTCAAATTTCCTTGGGTGGAGTGGCCTCTTGGTGAGATTACTGTCCATGTCTCCCTCCCTCCCTTCAGTTTCTTCCTTCCTATGCCAGATACTACGATAGCACGAAAACATGCGCATAATCACGAGATATTGTAAATAACAAGACACTGTGTTTTCTGTGTCCCTGTGTTTACCCTGTCAGGGGAGATAAGTAATTACACCAACAGGGTTACAATTGTGAATACTGTGAAGAAGTGTACGTGTCTCAAGTTTACGACCGGGAAGCTGGGTGAAGGCCAGGTTGAGCACTGAGGTTGTACTCCACGAACACCTCATCAGTCCTGCTTGCCAGTCATTCTACAGAGACTTTAAGAAAATGGGACAAAAAATTGGGAAGATGGGTTGAGGCCAGGGAGGAAATAAATGGTTAGAGATGGATACAAAGAATGCGAAGATTAAATTGCAGTTTTGCCTAGGACCACTCCCTAAGGGAAAGAGAAGTGCCTTTCGGGTCACCAACTTTCATTTACTTTTCCTGTAGCTGGACTTCCTGGCCAAGCCTCTCATATCCAGAGAAGAGAGAGGCAAGCTGCCATTCTGGGCACCCACCGTGTGCTAAGTGCTCCACTTAGGTTGCCTTATTCATTTCTCACAGATGTGCGAACCGTATGTGAAGTACATATGGCTACCACCTATTACATATATGAAAAACAAAAAGAAAATCCTATAAATTATACACATTTAAAAGCCTTTTTGTTTTGTTTTGATTGCTTGGTCAGCAACTGGCCCTTTGTTGTGCTGATGGGTGAGACATAGAGGGAGAATTGAAGAGGCCACATGAGATGCACAATAAAGCATGCATCCTGACTGGTGGTGGCGCAGCAGATAGAGTGTAGCCCTGGAACACCGAGGTTGCCAGTTCAAAACTTGAGGTCACTGACTTGAGCCCAATGCCGGCTGTTCGACCCCTGGTCAAGGCACATATGAGAAGCAATCAATGCACAACTAAGTGGAGCAATGAGCTGATGCTTCTCTCTCTCTTTCTCTCTCTCTCCCCTCCCTCCTTCCCTCTCTCAAAAATAAATAAATAAATAAATAAAGAGCGAGCATGCTGATAGCCAGAGAAGCTTTCTCAGAATGGGGAAGAAAAGCTGGCATGCTGTCCACAGAGGAAGAAAGCTAGATGCCTGGGGCTAGTGAGGTGGGCAGAAGATGACTCACACAAATACAGCCTGGTGCAGGCCTTCAGGGAGAGAGAGGTACAAGAGGGATTTTTAGAAACTGTGTCTCTGGCCTTTGCCAGTGAAGTACCCATTTCCCTTGCTTTCTATCACACGAGACCGACCTTCTTCCACGCCTTCGGGGTGGTGTCTTTAGGATGCTGAGATAAACGAACCCTTAAGTCAGTGCACTAAGGCCTGTCTTACTCAGGAGTTGGATGGCTGAGGAAACTAAAGGTGAGGTGGCTTACCATTCCCAAAGTCACTTTGCCACTCTGCCCTTCAGTTCTCTTCCCAGTAAAATGAGGGAGAGGCTGGGTGATCTCCTAGCTTTCTTCAGGTTCCCAGTTCTTTGGGAAACAGCTGCCTTCTGTCCACACCAGTCAGGCTTTCAGTCCTTTGTTTTCCTGGCAGCTGCCACTGGAGGGGACGAAAATAACCCTGGTCGCCGACTGAGGGAGGTTTTACCGCCACGGGCCTGGGAGCAGAGTCCTGCCTCTGTTATCTTAATGTCAGGGGGAGAGCAGCTTTGGACAAGCTTTTTTCCCAGGAGACCCTGCACCCCCGAGGTGACGTGCTTGGGGCTGGAGGAGGCAGACCCTGCATTCTACCACCTCCAGAGCCTCTTAGGGTAAAACTGCTGACTGCTGTCAAGGGAACTTGACATCATTCCAATTTTTCTTTCCTTCAAGACACAGAAACTCATTTTCTCATGAAACTTATTTAAAAATAACATTGCTTTTCTGACTATAAAAGTACCATTGGCTTACTGTAGAATGTTTTAAAATAAAATATACTAAGGGCCCTGGCTGGGTGGTTCAGTGGATAAAGCATCCTCCTCGTGCACTGAGGTTGCTGATCTGTTCCCGGGTCAGAGCACATATGAGAAACAGTGAGTTCACAACTAAATGAAACAACTAAGTGGAACAACAAGGTGATGCTTCTCTCCCTCTCTCTCTCTTTCTCTCTAATTAATAATGACTCTCCCTCCAATCAATGGGGAAAAAAGTATACTAATGAACAATTTAAAATTTTCTGTAATCTCACATTGAGAGATTATTGCTTTTAGAATTTGATGTATATAGTTTCTGTCGTTGTTCTCCATTCACTTTATTGCATTTATTTATTTAACAAGTCTTCATTGAGCATCTGTTATGTGCCAGGCCTATGCTCAGACAAAGTAGTGAATAAGGTACAGTTTCTGCCCTAATTAAGTACATATCAAATTTACATTTTTATAACATGGTTGTCATACCATAGATATGCTTAATATCCCACTATTTTTACTTAACACAGATCACCACGGCACACTAACAAGTCTTTACAAACATGAATTGTAAACCTGCACGTGTGGCCTCTTACGGATGCTCCTTTCTGTCTAAGATTTTTGGTTGAATAGAAGATCTTGAACACTGTTGACTTTTCTAGGAATGCACATCAGAACCAAGCTGAACAAACAGTGCCTTTCTCCAGGGTTTTTGAACATGGGACCAGTGAGAGTAACTAGCATTTCTAATCCGGGAATAGAAATAGGAGACTTTGGAGGGTTCAGTGGTCATGTCTCTTGTCAAGCTTAGATAGGAGAAAATGAGACTGAAAAGTAGAAGTATTGGCAGAAGTACTTGTTTGTTGTGTGTGTGTGTGAGAAGTGGACTGAATGTTTGTGTCCTCCCAAAAGTCACATATTGAAACCCTAAACCCCAATGTGATAGTTATTTGAAGGTGAGGTCTTTGGGAGGTGATTAGGTTTAGATGAAGATATAATGAGAGGATCCTCAGTATGAGATCTGTGCCCTATAAAAGAAGAAGAGAGAGACTCTCTCCCTCTCCATATGCACATCGAGTTAAGACCACATGAGGACAGCGTTAGAATGTGACTGTGGCATTCTGCAAGCAAGGAAGAGAGATTTCATCAGAACTGGACCCTGCTGGTACCCTGATCTTGGACTTCCAGACTCTAGAACTGTGAGAAAATATGTGTGTTGTTTAAGCCACCTAGTATCTGACATTTTATTATGTCAGCCTGAGCTGACTGAAAGAGAGAAAGATAGAGGAGAGAGAGAGAGAGAGAGAGAGAGAGAGAGAGAAAGAGATCCCAGTGCCTTCCTGGCTGTACAGCCCGAGTACCTGAGCTCATGTATTCTGCTTTTCCCTAACCTAATTTGATGTGGGTTTCAGTCACCAGCCATTATGAGACTTGGCTCATAATAGAGGAGTGTATACTTGTTTATTTATATTTTGGACATATTTTGAGTTTTATTTAGTATAATTTTTGAGGTTTTAGTATAATGTGGGAGGTAAAGAGACAAAAGGAAAGCCAGTAATGACATGAATAGAGAAGCCACACCGTTTAGGCAGAGTTTGGTCTAGTTCAAAGGGTTCCGATGCCAGAAGCTAGAGGACCGAGAAGTACTGTGCAGTAGCCACCACCAATTTTTTTAAACAACAGAACTCTTTGAGATAATATCTAATCCTATAGAATTTATGTTAAAAGATAATAGCAATTTTCTAAAATCCTTATCTAATATATATATATTTCCCTAAAAATTTAGTTTATTAAAAACGAGAAAAGGGCAAAAAGGAATTATTATTATCCTCAAGCAAAATATTGCTGGTGGTATGAAATAATCAGTTAACCATGACAGAGCCCTCAGCAGGCTTTTGCCAGACCCGTATGTGAAAAAGGAGACGTTGAAGAATACAGTTTAAAAACTGTAGTACTCCCGGATATGGTCCTGATCAGAAATCAGTGGCTCTTGACTTTAGGGATTTAAATCTTCTCCTGCTCATTTTACCCCTTTGCTTTCCAGAAAGCAATTGGAAAGGAATGCATTTTTTGTGTGTATATTTTTATATTTGGCAATACTGTGTTTTATATATGCAAAGTCCAAGTTCCTAGCTACTTTTTTTCTATCACAATTTCTGGCTCTAATCAATGAGCAGGTGTTCTCCTAGAAAGCCATCAGCAACCAGAGCCATGAGGAGATCCAGAAAGGTCCATTTCGTTTGTGCTCACCCCGTTTCTTTGAATGTGAAATGACGTTTAGACTATCAAATTACTTAATAAGTCATGCGGTACATAACTACTGTTGGAAATCCCTTAATTATGTAGAGTTTAATGACACTATGGAAATGTAAGGGAGACAGAAGAAAATCCCCACTGATGTGAGTAGTAGAAAAAAAATGACAGGTCCAAAGGTTCCAGGCAGCCTGGGGAGAATTAGGCATTTGTAACTTGTAATGGCTTGTAGGAGAGGATCCGGTGTCTGATCTCAGTTTCAGAGCAAACACGTAGGAGCAGCTGTACCATGCCGGCATCAAAGGCACACAGGCAGCTCCGTGACCAGGCCCGCACTAGGAATGTCTCAGTACTAATGACTTCCATTCATTCCTAAAAGTATATATCAGCTTCTCCTCAAAGCTGGACTATTTGATCCTCTTCTCCCAGCATCATCAAGGGGCTGTGTTCCATGACCGGGGAAGAGGCTGGGGAAGTTTGTCTCCCTGTGGCCTACACATTTCTCACTTACTGCGTGTTCCCTGCTCTTCAAGCCCCTATATCTTGCACCTGCTGTTCCAGGCTTTTCAGAGCAATGGGGCCAGTTCCCTATCCCTGTCCCTAGCCCTCAAATTAACGGACTCTATCTTGGGTCTCACTTAGAGGTAGAAGAGGTAGAGTCCATTCTGCATTAACTCACCAAACTCTCTATTTTAGGTCCCTAACTGGCAATATCCCATTGCCAGGAACTAGTATCTTCATTCATTAGAATTGTTTTCATTGGACACCATAGAAAGGCTCCAAAAGGAGAAATGCACCCCCATGTTTGTGGCAGCATTGTTCACAATAGCGAAGATCTGGAAACAGCCCAAATGTCCATCAGAGGATGAGTGGATTAAAAAGCTTTGGTACATATATACTATGGAATACTACTCAGCCATAAGAAATGATGACATCAGACCATTTACAATAACATGGATAGACCTTGATAACATTATATGGAGTGAAATAAGTAAATCAGAAAAACAACTAAGAACTATATGAATCCATACATAGAAGGGACATAAAAATGAGACTCAAAGACATGAACAAGAATGTGATGGCAACAGGGGTGGGGGGTGGGGGGAGGGAGGATGGGGTGAAGAAGGAGAGAAGGGTTGGAGGAGGGGAGGGGCACAAAGAAAACCAGATAGAAGGTGACAGAAGACAATTTAACTTTGGGGGAGTAGTATACAGCACAATCAAATGTCAAAATAATCTAGAGATATTTTCTCTCAACATATGTACCCTGATTTATCAATGTTACTGCATTAAATTTAATAAATAAATTAAAAAAAAAGAATTGTTTCCATTGGAAGTTACAAACCCAACTCAATCTGTTGTCAGTAAAAGAAGGAATATGTTGTTTTATTTTAGTAAGAAGTCTATGAGTAGATTTTTATTTTTTCAATATTTAAAAAAATTATATTTATTAATTTGAGAGAGAGAAATTAGAGAAAGAAGAAGGGAGAGAGAGAGAAAGTGAGAAACCAATTGTTGTTTCTCTTACTTATGCATTCATTGGCTATTTCTTGCATGTGCCCTGACTGAGGGTGGCACCCACAACCTTGGTGTATTGGGATGATGCTCTAATCAACTGAGCTACCTGGTCAGAACCTATCGGTAGATTGCTAGTTAAGGCTAAATCCAAGGATAAAAGTAATGTCACTTAAGGAGATAACCCAAGGAGAAAAACTGGATGCTGGTCAGGCAAAAATAATATATTATATTAATATTACAATAGATGCCCATTAGTCTCCACCTGATGGTGGATTGATGATTTATACCTATATGCCACGGCACCCAGTGAGCAAGAAAGACAGGAGCTTAAAGAGCAGTGGGATCCACATAAATGCGCAGTTGCAATAAGGCATGATTGATGTTAAGATGGAGAATTATAGCATATTATGAGCACATGGGAGGGGCACCCAGCCCAGCTGAGAGCGAGTAGGGTCAGGGAAACCTTTACAGAGTAAAGGATATTTAAGTAAAATGAGTTAGATGAGAGGGATTAATGAAGTGGGGTGGAGGGAGAGGGGGGTGATGAATATCTTCTTTCCTGTATGAAACTGCCAGTTCATCCATCCAAGAATGATTGTTTTCTAAATGAGAAATAAGGACACATTGTATATAAGTATACTTAGAGAGATAAGGACTGTGCCAGGAAATCCAGGATGTATAGTCCCCATCTCTCTTCTGTCTCCTCTGCTGTTACAAAAATAAACAGCAATGTCATGACGGAAACCACTGCTGGTGGAGAAGGGAGCTAACATAACCTGAGCACCCACCCTGTGGCGATGCTGTTCTGACATTTGCTCATTTCTTGATATCACTAATATTTTTCCAATTAATAGACATAAAATGAAACAAAATGACAGCAACTAAAAATAATCTAGACAACAGAAAGCCTCCAAGGATTCAGAGAGTTAAGCTATTTATTAAAAAATAGAAGTCACATGACTTGTAAGTAAAGTCACACCTTCCGGATTCTAACCTAGGTATACCCAGCTCTGGAAGTTCATTTCATTATTCTGCCTCCCAGAGAATGTTCTAAGTTTTATCAGAGTCTTCTAGAGCTGATGCTCTAATCTTGGTTGGTTAACTAACACGAGTTTGTAAGAAAACATTCTGGCAGGTTGAGAGTCATTGTGATGTTTTGGGAAAAAAAAGGTATTCGCCTACCAGGTCTAAGTAAGGTGAATAATGTTGCTGGTCCCACTCTCGGGCCTTTGAGGGCAGGGATTTTCAACTGTGCTCCATTGAATTTTGTTCAGTGTGATAGATTGAATTCTTTATTTCTCATGAACAGAGTTATACATCCATATACTTTCCATGACTTCACAATGAATGAAGTAAAGTCTTTCCCTCTCATCTTGATTTTTAGAATGAACCCTATGCCTTGTTTTGGCCATTGAGAGGTTATCAGATATAACATGAGCAGATACTCAAAATGTGCTTGTGTGGTTGGGCTGGCTCCTCTGCATGCTGGTGGTTACCCCCCAGGAAGAACATGCTCTTTCTGCCTGGGCTCTGAAATAGATTATAGATGGATTGACAGCTCAGATCCCGGAGCCCTACCCGGTGGACCTGGGATTTCATGAAGCCGAGCTGTTCTGCGGAACCGGGCCTAGGTTAGCCAAATTGTAGCTGCCCTGCCCTCCCACAAGAAAGAAAGTAAGTGCTTGTTATTATCAATGACTGAGCTTTGGGATGTATTATTACACAGCCTTATTAAAGAAGAGCTGGCTAGCACAACCAGTGAATAGTGTTGCCTTTTGCTGTAACTGAATTTACTTAGTGTCTTGAAAGCATCCATCAGCTATAATAACCTTGAACAGAGGGTTGTGGCAGGCATATGCTGTTAGTAAAAGGTAAAATGGCATTGAAAAGACATTGTATGCTTAGTGGAATGTTTGAGAACTTTGTCTCATGGGTTTATAAGGTAGCAAATTAAAGACAACAAAGAAGTCTTCTAGAATAGTGACAGTCTGCTCTAAGACTAAGTAAATGATGACATAACCAGATGAGTTTTTATAAGTCTTGTGAGATAATTTTGTCATAGTAATGATTACATTTTAATTGTTTTAGACTTATTTGGGATTGCTTTGAGGCTTTACATTCCTTCTTGTATGTGGACAAAAATTCTTCTTGTATTATAAGTATATTCCTCCAGGGTTAGGTTTTTAGAAGTTGTTGCAGAAGCTGTTATCATTTGCTTTACTGATTAAAGGAAATAATCTGTTTCTTATTTTACCCAAACTAGTACAATGATGACTGCAAAACACATGTTTCTATTGCTTGAATGCTAAATAAGGAAGCTTTGGGATACTAAACTTTCTGTTCAGACACTGAATTGTTCTTGGCATATAAACACTCCAAGTATTGGTATTTGTTGTTGATTTACCTTGAATTATGTTGAAGTGATAGACCTTTTTAATACATTCATTCAATACATAAATTGAGTGCCTTTCTTATACTGAGTACTAGTATATGAGTACTAGTACTAAACCTACTTTTGCTATACCATGTTTGGAGTGATTCCCTGAAATTTTATTTGTAATTAATTTTTGAAGATTTTTATTTATTCTGGAAGTTTACGTTTGCATGTGCAAACTTCTTTCTGTCTTTTCTTTCTCTTTTTCTACTTTCTTCTCTTCTTCCCTTCTTCCCTTTCTCCTTCTCTCCCTCTCTCTGTCACTTACTCCCTTCCTGCTTCCCTCCCTCCCATGTCTCCTCTCTTTCTGTCCGACAGGGGTCCTGTACGTGAGAGAACTGATCAGTCTGTGGTTGATGCTGTGTTACTGTGTGCATGCGTGTGTGTGTGCAGGTGAGTGTGATCATTCACTTATCAGACTTAGTCTTTGAGAAGCTCCCCCATTCAACCTTAATCTGAGAAACTTTTAAGTTACTACGTAAATTCTCACTCTGAAATTTGTAAATGTACTAACTCAAATTCAATATTACCTAACCTAATGATTTCAGGAAAGAATTCCAAGGACCAAAATTCTCTTTTTTATATACTCTTGTGTTCAAGAAATTGAGAATTTACAACCTATTTCAAAAACAAAGGAGCCTTAATCCAAATGCAAAATTTCACATTTCTCTGAAAAATGAGTTTTAGCACTTTTTGAAAGAGGTGTTTGTGGGACAGATGCGGGAAGCCATGATTACTCTGGTTTTCAGCCCCACACTCTGCCTCTTCAATTGCAGAGGATGTGATACTACTACAGAAGATGGTGGGCATAGGCTTAAATGGTTACACTGAATCAAAATCAAATTGTCACCGATATCCTTGTCACTAAGCCTGCCAGACCTACATTTTAGACAAGAGTGTCCAATGTACATCAAGCTTTTATCCAGGATAGAGTTGTATGTTTCAAAACACTGTCAACAAATGTTTTTCCATCAGCTGCTAGTTAAAGATTTTGTACTCACATGTATATGCGTGATCATGGGTACAACCCAACTTACATGCCAATAAACCACATTGCACATCATTTTAAAGAGGGATTTTAGGGAAATGTAACTTAAAGTTCAATCAATAGATCTGAATTATTGGCTGCTTTTGTGTTCTTTTTCATAGAGCAGTAATTTGTAGTTGCACCTTCTTTCTTAAACTGTACAATTTCATCCAAGATTAACAAATTCCTGCCTTTTAAGAGAATTATTTTCTTTTTACCCTCTCAGCAAAAACTATATTTAATTTTCATTGTGTTTAATTTAAGAAAAACATGGCTTTTCTTCTCTGCTCTTTTTAGTGATGACAGTAGTCAGTGGGGGTTGGGAGGCAGAGCAGTAGGAAAGTAGTCCAGTAGAAGTCAACATCAAAAGCTTTCTATGTCAATGTTTTCCTTACAGGGAAGTGCTACAATAGAAGTTTTATACTGGACAGCCGGAAGTTCCCATCTGCTTCTGGAGTCTTTTCAAGCAGTCACGTGCGCTCCTAACACTTCATATTTACTGATGATCAAAGTTTTCACAAGGGTTTTTGGAAACAGTAGTTTTCCTTATATAATCTTTGCTCTAGTGCATCAGTTTATAGCATTTGCCAAACTATAGTCTCTTCCTCACCATTAGTTTTTTTATCCCTTTCTATATGCCCACCTCTGCCCATAAACATTTTTTTTATGAATAGGCATACTCTGATTTTTTTTTTTTTTTTTTTTTATAATTTTATTTTTTTAATGGGGTGACATCAATAAATCAGGATACATATATTCAAAGATAACAAGTCCAGGTTATCTTGTCGTTCAATTATGTTGCATACCCACCACCCAAAGTCAGATTGTCCTTTGTCACCTTCTATCTTGTTTTCTTTGTGCCCCTCCCCACCCCCTATCCCTCTCCCATTCCCCCCTCCCCCCCGTAACCACCACACTCTTGTCAATGTCTCTTAGTTTCAGTATTATGTCCCACCTACGTATGGAATAATACAGTTCCTGGTTTTTTCTGATTTACTTATTTCGCTTCGTATCATGTTATCAAGATCCCACCATTTTGCTGTAAATGTTCCGATGTCATCATTTCTTATGGCTGAGTAGTATTCCATAGTGTATATGTGCCACATCTTCTTTATCCAGTCATCTATTGATGGGCTTTTTGGTTGTTTCCATGTCCTGGCCACTGTGAACAATGCTGCAATGAACATGGGGCTGCATGTGTCTTTACGTATCAATGTTTCTGAGTTTTGGGGATATATACCCAGTAGAGGGATTGCTGGGTCATAAGGTAGTTCTATTTGCAGTTTTTTGAGGAACCACCATACTTTCTTCCATAATGGTTGTACTACTTTACATTCCCACCAACAGTGGATGAGGGTTCCTTTTTCTCCACAGCCTCTCCAACATTTGCTATTACCTGACTTGCTAATAACAGCTAATCGAACAGGTGTGAGGTGGTATCTCATTGCCGTTTTGATTTGCATTTCTCTAATAGCTAAAGAAGATGAGCATCTTTTTTTTTTTTTATTTTTTTATTTTTTTTTATTTTATAATTTTATTTTTTTAATGGGGTGACATCAATAAATCAGGATACATATATTCAAAGATAACAAGTCCAGGTTATCTTGTCGTTCAATTATGTTGCATACCCACCACCCAAAGTCAGATTGTCCTCTGTCACCTTCTATCTTGTTTCCTTTGTGCCCCTCCCCACCCCCTATCCCTCTCCCATTCCCCCCTCCCCCCGTAACCACCACACTCTTATCAATGTCTCTTAGTTTCACTATTATGTCCCACCTACGTATGGAATAATACAGTTCCTGTTTTTCTGATTTACTTATTTCGCTTCGTATCATGTTATCAAGATCCCACCATTTTGCTGTAAATGTTCCGATGTCATCATTTCTTATGGCTGAGTAGTATTCCATAGTGTATATGTGCCACATCTTCTTTATCCAGTCATCTATTGATGGGCTTTTTGGTTGTTTCCATGTCCTGGCCACTGTGAACAATGCTGCAATAAACATGGGGCTGCATGTGTCTTTACGTATCAATGTTTCTGAGTTTTGGGGATATATACCCAGTAGAGGGATTGCTGGGTCATAAGGTAGTTCTATTTTCAGTTTTTTGAGGAACCACCATACTTTCTTCCATAATGGTTGTACTACTTTACATTCCCACCAACAGTGTATGAGGGTTCCTTTTTCTCCACAGCCTCTCCAACATTTGCTATTACCTGACTTGCTAATAACAGCTAATCGAACAGGTGTGAGGTGGTATCTCATTGCCGTTTTGATTTGCATTTCTCTAATAGCTAAAGAAGATGAGCATCTTTTCATATATCTGTTGGCCATTTGTATTTCTTCCTGGGAGAAGTGTCTATTCATATCCTCTTCCCATTTTTTTATTGGATTGTTTGTTTGTTTGTTGTTGAGTTTTATGAGTTCTTTGTATATTTTGGATATTAGGCCCTTATCTGAGCTGTTGTTTGAAAATATCATTTCCCATTTAGTTGGCTTTCTGTTTATTTTGTTATCAGTTTCTCTTGCTGAGCAAAAACTTCTTAGTCTGATGTAGTCCCATTCATTAATTTTTGCCTTCACTTCTCTTGCCATTGGAGTCAAATTCATAAAATGCTCTTTAAAACCCAGGTCCATGAGTTGAGTACCTATGTCTTCTTCTATGTACTTAATTGTTTCAGGTCTTATGTTTAGATCTTTGATCCATTTTGAGTTAATTTTTGTACAGGGAGAGAGACTGTAGTCCAGTTTCATTCTTTTGCATGTGGCTTTCCAGTTTTCCCAGCACCATTTATTGAAGAGGCTTTCTTTTCTCCATTGTGTGTTGTTGGCCCCTTTATCAAAAATTATTTGACTATATATATGTGGTTTTATTTCTGGACTTTCTATTCTGTTCCATTGGTCTGAGTGTCTATTTTTCTGCCAATACCATGCTGTTTTGATTGTCGTGGCCCTATAATAGAGTTTGAAGTCAGGTATTGTTATGCCCCCAGCTTCATTCTTTTTCTTTAGGATTGCTTTAGCTATTCGGGGTTTTTTATAGTTCCATATAAATCTGATGATTTTTTGCTCTATTTCTTTAAAAAACGTCATTGGAAGTTTGATGGGAATTGCATTAAATTTGTATATTGCTTTGGGTAATATAGCCATCTTGATTATATTTATTCTTCCTAGCCAAGAACAAGGTATATTCTTCCATCTCATTATATCTTTTTCGATTTCCCTTAACAATGGTTTATAGTTTTCATTATATAAGTCCTTTACATTCTTTGTTATGTTTATTCCTAAGTATTTTATTTTTTTTTGTTGCAATCGTGAAGGGGATTATTCTTTTGAGTTCCTTCTCAGTTGTTTCATTGTTGGCATATAGAAAGGCTATTGACTTCTGTATGTTAATTTTGTATCCTGTGACCTTACTGTATTGGCTTATTGTTTCTAGTAGTCTTTTTGTGGATTCTTTGGGGTTTTCGATGTATAGGATCATATCATCTGCAAAAAGTGATACCTTTACTTCTTCTTTTCCGATATGGATGCCTTTTATTTCTTTGTCTTGTCTGATTGCTGTGGCGAGAACCTCTAGTACCACATTAAATAAGAGTGGAGAGAGTGGACAACCCTGACTTGTTCCTGATTTAAGGGGGAAAGCCTTCAGTTTAGTGCCATTTAATATGATGTTAGCTGATGGTTTATCATATATGGCCTTTATCATGTTGAGATATTTTCCTTCTATACCCATTTTGTTGAGAGTCTTAAACATAAAATTGTGTTGTATTTTATCGAAAGCCTTTTCTGCATCTATTGATAAGATCATGTGGTTTTTGTTCTTTGTTTTGTTGATATAGTGTATTACATTAACCGTTTTACGTATGTTGAACCATCCTTGAGATTCTGGGATGAATCCCACTTGATCATGATGTATTATTTTTTTAATATGTTGTTGTATTCGATTTGCTAGTATTTTGTTTAGTATTTTAGCATCTGTATTCATTAGAGATATTGGTCTGTAGTTTTCTTTTTTTGTGCCATCCTTGCCTGGTTTTGGGATGAGGGTTATGTTGGCCTCATAAAATGTGTTTGGAAGTATTGCTTCTTCTTCAATTTTTTGGAAGACTTTGAGTAGAATAGGAACCAAGTCTTCTTTGAATGTTTGATAAAATTCGCTGGTATAGCCGTCAGGGCCTGGACTTTTATTTTTGGGGAGGTTTTTAATGGTTTTTTCTATTTCTTCTCTACTGATAGGTCTGTTTAGGCTTTCTGCTTCTTCTTGACTCAGTCTAGGAAGGTTGTATTTTTCTAGGAATTTATCCATTTCTTCTAGGTTGTTGAATTTAGTGGCATAAAGTTTTTCATAGTATTCTACAATAATTCTTTGTATATCTACAGTGTCCGTGGTGATTTCTCCTCTTTCATTTTGGATTTTGTTTATATGAGTTCTTTCTCTTTTTTCCTTGGTAAGTCTTGCCAAGGGTTTGTCAATTTTGTTGATCTTTTCAAAGAACCAGCTCCTTGTTCTATTAATTTTTTCTATAGTTTTTCTGTTCTCTAATTCATTTATTTCTGCTCTGATTTTTATTATTTCCTTTCTTCGGCTGGTTTTGGGTTGTCTTTGTTCTTCTTTTTCTAGTTCCTTAAGGTGGGAAGTTAAGTGGTTCACTTGGGCTCTCTCTTGTTTGTTCATATATGCCTGAAGCGATATGAACTTCCCTCTTATCACTGCTTTTGCTGCATCCCATAGATTCTGATATGTCGTATTGTCATTTTCACTTGTCTGTATATATCTTTTGATCTCTGCACTTATTTCTTCTTTGACCCATTCATTTTTTAAAAGTATGTTGTTTATTTTCCACATTTTTGTGGGATTTTTTTCCTCTTTTTTGCAGTTGAATTCTAGTTTCAAGGCTTTATGATCAGAAAATATGCTTGGTACAACTTCAATTTTTCTGAATTTGCTGATGTTGTTTTTGTGGCCCAACATATGGTCAATTCTTGAGAATGATCCATGTACACTGGAGAAAAATGTATACTCAGTCACTTTGGGATGAAATGTCCTGTAGATGTCTATCATATCCAGGTGCTCTAGTGTTTTGTTTAAGGCCACTATGTCTTTGTTGATTCTCTGTTTGGATGACCGATCTAGAGCCATCAGCGGTGTATTGAGGTCTCCAAGTATGATTGTATTTTTGTCAGTTTTTGTTTTAAGATCAATAAGTAGCTGTCTTATATATTTTGGTGCTCCTTGGTTTGGTGCATATATATTAAGAATTGTTATGTCTTCTTGATTCAGTGTCCCCTTAGCCATTATGAAATGGCCATTTTTGTCTCTGAGTACTTTTCCTGTCTTGTAGTCAGCATTATCCGATATGAGTATTGCTACACCTGCTTTTTTTTGGGTGTTATTTGCTTGGAGTATTGTTTTCCAGCCTTTCACTTTGAATTTGTTTTTATCCTTGTTACTTAGATGAGTTTCATGTAGGCAGCATACAGTTGGATTTTCTTTTTTAATCCATTCTGCTACTCTGTGCCTTTTTATTGGTGAGTTTAATCCGTTTACATTTAGTGTAATTATTGATACTTGTGAGTTCCCTATTGCCATTTTATGTCTTGCTTTCTGTTAGTTTCGTGTCTTGTTTGATCCTTCTCTTTCATTTTTCTATCTTTTGTTTTAATTTGGTTGTATTCCATACATCTTTCCTCTGTTGCTATCTTTTTTATCTCATGTGCTTCTGTGGTGGTTTTTTCAATGGTGGTTACCTTTGAGTAATGAAAAGGGTCCCTACCCTGTTCATTGTAGCGAACTATTTTGTGAGTACTTTTGCACTCCATCGTCCTTTGCTACTGTTAATCTCCGTCTTCTCCCCCTCTTTCTTTTTGTTGTTGTCACAGTTTAAATTTGGTTTTATTGTGTTCTTCTTGGAGCTTTTACTTGTGGCTCTGTTTTTTTTTGTTCTTTGTATCTGATTGGAGAACCCCCTTTAGTAATTCCTGGAGTGGGGGTTTTCTGATGATAAATTCCCTCATCTTTTCTGTATCTGTGAATGTTTTTATTTCTCCTTCGTATTTGAAGGATAGCTTTGATGGGTATAGTATTCGTGGCTGAAAGTTCCTCTCTTTCAGGACTTTAAATATTGGGGTCCACTCTCTTCTAGCTTGTAGAGTTTCTGCTGAGAAATCTGATGATAATCTAATGGGCCTTCCTTTATATGTTGTATTCTTCTTTTCCCTGGCTGCCTTGAGAATTTTTTCTTTGCTGTTGGTTTGTGTCAATTTCATTATGATATGCCTTGGAGTAGGTTTGTTGGGGTTAAGAAAACTTGGAGTTCTGTTTGCTTCTTGAACTTGAGGCTTTAGTTCTTTCCACAGGCTTGGGAAGTTCTCATCTATTATTTGTTTGAGTATGTTCTCCATTCCATTTTCTCTCTCTTCTCCCTCTGATATACCTATTATTCTTATGTTATTCTTTTTGATGGAGTCAGATAATTCTTGTAGGGCTATCTCATTTTTTTTAATTTTTGAGTCTCTTTCTTCTTCTCTCTGTTGTGCCTCAAGTTGCTTGTCTTCTATTTCACTAATCCTCTCTTCTATCTGACCTGTTCTATTAGCTAAGCTTGTTACTTCGTTTTTCAGCTCGTGAATTGAGTTTTTCATCTCTGTTTGATTTGTTTTTATAGTTTCAATTTCCTTGGACATATATTCTTTGTGTTCATTGAGTTGTTTTCTGAGCTCCCTATATTGCTTTTCTGTGTTTTCTTGTATATCTCGGAGGATTTTTAGGATTTCTATCTTGAATTCTCTGTCATTTAGCTCCAAGGTTTCCAATATATTAAATTTTTTCTCCATAGATTTTTCCTCATCTAGCTGTGTTACCTCTCTTTCTTTTGTATCCATGATATTCGATTTTCTCTTCCTTAATGGCATCTGAGGGTGGTTTTGTTGATAGTATTAATGAGATTTAATAAAGAATAAAAAGTTAAAAAAAATAAAAAAAAATAAAAAATCGAAAAGTGTTGTTTTTTTTTAAAAAAAATTAATAATGAAATAAAGAAAAATAAAATAAAATAAAAATTTTTTAAAAAAGGAAATTATTCCCCCCCTCCTTTTTTCCTCTCCTCTCCTCTCCCCTCTTTCTTTAGAAAATCTTGTGGTGGACTGTGAGTTATAACAAACAATGCCTGTGATGGAGGGCCTGAATTGGGGAAAAGTAATAAAGGGGCAAAAAAGAAAAAAAGAAAAAAAAAAAAAAAAAAAGGAAAGAAAAAAGAAAAAAAAAGAGCGTATGGACCCACAAAAAGCAAATAAGGAAAAAATTTGGGTCAAGAATAAAATGATTTGCTTTTAGGTGTTGGTTGTCTAAGAGTTATGATGAGAGGAATAAGAGGAAAACGGAAAAATGGGGGGACAAATTAAAAACTTACTATTGTATTTAGTGGAACAAGAACTAGATAATATGGAGAGCCAGGAATGGGAGCACTGCTAGTGAGTTAAAAAGGTGAAGTAAAAACCCCCCAAAATGCCACAAACATAGGTTTGAGTCCCAGATAAGAGAATTTGTTTGTTATTGAGGTTTGAATGAGAGGAGATGTAAAGGAGAAAGGAAGAAACTAATATAGAGGGAGAAAAGAAAGAGAGAGAGAGAAAAAAAAGAGGGAACCACTAAAAGAAGAAAAAAGAAAGGAGAGAGAGAGAGAGTTAAGGGTTTTGGAGTGCAACCCTCATAGAGAGAAAGGAAGAGAAGAGAAAAGATAATGGGAGATGTAACACTTATGGGTAGTGTAGTTCAAGGAGAGGAGAGAGTAAGACCAGTAGAGAGTTAATCGGCCAAATTGGAGGAAGAAAAAAAAGTATCAAGAATGAAGATAAGAGAAACAAACGAACAAATATAATAAAATGGGATAGGTTATAAAGTCTGCAGATTATTCTTGATTTTGAGAGGTTATCTTCTTGCTTTTTCTTTTTTCTCCCTCTTCCTGGTCAGTGACTCTGTACCCCGGGTTCTGCCCCTTTGGCACGCTCAGGTAGAGGCTTGCAGTTGATAAGTCTCTATGGCAATGTCATGTATTGTGCTTTAGTCTCGTGGGAGTCGAGGCTCATTAGCATTTATAGGCTCCGACAGTGAGAGAGTCCGTGTTCCTGGAGCCTTTCTCCTAGTCTTTTCTTCCTGAGTTAGTAGCCTGATAATCCAGCTATGGGGTTGCTGCTGCCTCTGCCTGGATAGTAAGAGGCTCAAAGAGCTGGCAACTCCCCACTCTATTTCCACTCAGCACAGGGCTCTGGGTAAGGCTCAGTCAGTCAGAGCTGCTAGCATAATCAGGCGGGCTTTCCGCCCACTCAAAGACCACTGGCTCTGCCACTTTGTCCGGTAACACAAGCGGGCGCCCACTTCTGGGGGGCGCTTGGAGGAAACTCTCACTCACTGTCTGCGACCAGGATATCCAGCCAGCAGTCTCACGCTCTGAGTGAAACCCCCAACCGCAGGGAAAAGTTGCAGCGTTCGAATTGAGTCTCGCTCCGTCCCCGTGCGCGGCTTTTGCAAGGCGCTGGGGCGGCTCAAGATTCCGATTTGGCCCACACAAAGGCCCCTGACTCTGCCCCTCTCTGCGATAACACGGGCGCGCACTGCAGTGGCACTCGGAGGAATCGCTCACTCCTTATCTGCGCGCGCACACCAGGATATGAGGCCGGCCGCGGTTCCCTCTGAGTGAAACCCTCACCAGTACGGAAAATCTCCACCGTTGGAAGTAGTTCTCACTCCCTCCCGTGCGTGGCTTTCCCAGGGCGCTGGGGCTGCCCAGAGACTCTGTCCTCGGCCCACAGAAAGGCCTCTGACCCTGCCTCTCCGTGGGGCAACACGGGCACCCACTCTCGGGGCCTAGGAAGAAATTCTCGCCCACTAACTGCGCACCGACCAGGAGACCGGGTAAAATGGCCGCTCCGCTTGTCTTTCTTTGTTTGGGTTTGGCGCGAGTGTTAGCTTGTATTGCCCGGGTTGCCACAGGATCAGATTTTCCTCGGCTTGGATATGTGTGCCACAGCCTGGTTCGGCCGTTTGTGCCGCGGCGGCCTGGATCTATTCACCCCCTTTGCCCGCCTCAGTTTCTATATTCACAGTTACCAGAGAAAGCCGCCCTGTTTAGGTTAGTGAGGAAGGCGGAGCATTTCTTATTCCCTTTTTCCTTCGGGGTTTGGTTATATATTTAGCCAATTTTTCACTCAATCATACCTTTGGGTGTATTGCGAAGCATCTGGAAGCTCCAAGTATAGGTTTTTCTGTTTCTGGTTGAAGATCTTGTTGAGTTTTGGGGGAGATTTATCGGTATCGCTTCCTACCCCGCCATTACTCTGACGTCATCTCGGCATACTCTGATGTTTTAGCAGTAGTTTCTAGAACTTTTGGCCTACCAAGGCAAAAACAGGAGCACCTAGCAAAATACCTGGCAGAAGTGAGTCACCAATACATTAAAAAAAAAAATCAACCAATTCATTCATTTAAGTTGAGGAAAGAGGTATGAAAAGAATATCTGGTCTGTGGCATCATATTCGGTCAGTAAGTGTCGCTACTGAGTACCTGATTGTACTCTTGTTTCTAAGTTCTTTGGGTGCTGCAATTTATGTTAATTTATTTTCCTTAATTTAATTCTGGAAGTTCAAAATTAAGGTAATTGAACTACTTTTATCTAGTAGTCCCTGCCCAGCTAAAGAAGAGCATTATTTGAGTCCTACTTAGCACGTGTTCCTGCTGCATCTTCAGATCAGCACCATCAATACCACCATCACTAATTTTGTCATTGCTGCTATTTATTGAGCAACTATATCCCAGGCATTACACTGGCAGTTAATATATCATTTAATCCTCACCACAAGCCTGTGAGGCAGGCATTTTATTATTTCTATTCGATAAGTGCAAAAGTGGAAATTTATAAAGGTAAAGCTGTACCTCACAAGCAAACATCTAACAAATGGCAGAGTTAGAATTGAAACAGCATCAAAACATTATTGTGGCCAAACAGCTGCATCAAAGGGGCAAAGTCACGATGGCTGGTCAAAATTACTTTATTAAGGATAACTGTGATATGTGAGATATGGGCAGGGGGTTCCCATAAGTGCAAGAAAAATGTTTAATGAAAAATTATTATATTTGCTACTGAAGAAATGACTTTGTAGAAAGAATGTGAATATATTACTAAAGATACAAGCTCAAAGAAAGCTCTGAAAGATGAAGATGCAATTTATGTGACTATTTTTGCAAACTGGAACATTTTATACACTAAATTCTTTTAATAGTACCATATTATTCACAGTAGAGTATAGAAGGAGTGATTTATGCCTGTAATAGTCAAAACAAACCTGGATATGCATGGAAAGTTAATGGTATTCTTGTTTCAAATCCTGGGCTAGAAATTAATTTTACCAAACATTACATTTCAACCAAATACTATGTAGCTTCACATTTACTGATATATAAATATGATGAATTGACTTTGAATCTACACTATTCCAAGCTATTTCTTTTCCCTATTATCTTTGTTTATCAATTGGCATTGGCTACTTTCTAAATAGTTCCATTTGCTTTCTTTAAGTTCAATTTTTAAAGTTGAGCGCAGTACTTTTTTCTGCGTTCTTATATGTATTGCAATGGAAGAAAATGCTATAAGAAAAATACCTTGTAAAAAATGTATGTGTATATGTTAATATAAGAATATTTAAAGAAATATACACCAAACTATTAGCATTAATAATCTCTAGGGGTATTACATTTTTTTTTAGTACTTGCTTATTCGTAGTTTCTATTTTTTGTACACTGATTTTAAATTGCATTGGAAATAAAGAGAATTCACTCCATAAAGATCTTTTGGAATCATTGAATTAAAAGGTAACAACGGATTTGGGAGAGAAATTGGAGCTAACATAGGTATAAGAACAAGAGTAGACATAACTTCAAAGTCTAGATATGAGCCCTTTCAGCTTGAACTTCTGGTCCTATCTTAAAGGGCCAGAACCTGGTTCCTGGGTCTGGGTGGGAAACACCCGTTTTTCTACCCCGTGTCTCTCACACTTTGCTGAAAGTGCCTATTTCCCACTATAGAGATTTGAAAATTCCAATGCCTGTTGTCCCTGCCTCCTTGTATCATGAGCATGGCCATGTGATCTACCCTTGTCAGTGTTCCTGAGAAAAACTTCTGGGACAGTTCCCAGGGATAGACTTCTGGGAAAGATTATCCTCTTCGTAGAAAGAGATGGGTAAGAAGAAACTGTCCTTTCTTTTTGCTTTTGGATGTGACTGTAATATTGTGGTCTTGAACCATGATGGAAAAAACTTGACGTCAAGAGCCAACCAGCTGAGATCTGTAGAAAAGATGGAAAAAAACCATATGTCCTTAATCATGTCACTGAGATAAAATACCAGTACTTGAATTACTCTGCCTCTAAACTTCTTGTTAGTTGAATTAATAAGCCCTATTATTTATGCTACTCTTAAATTTTCCTATTTATTGAATTTATTGTGATGACACTGGCTAACAAAATTATACAGGTTTCAGGTACACAATTCTACAGCACATCAATCTGTACACCATACTGTGTGTTCATTACCCCAAGTCAAACCACTTTTAATTGTGTACTCTCATGTAACTATCTCCTCCTCCTCCTTCAGGTAATAAAACAAAAGCATCCTTGCATATCAGTTCATACAGTCATGTGCTCAGGAAGTAAGGTGACCATTGCTAGCTATTCATTCCCAGATTCCTGGTCATTAATCTTGTTTGTACTGTAATTGTTTGGCTAAAGGTTTTCACTGCCTTGGAGGATTAATACACCAAAGGAAGTAGCAAATTGTCAACTAAGACCAGGTAGGACATTATACTAAGATATACAGATGAGTCATTTGGGGCTATGGTGAGGGGAGGATTCAGAAATAAGCCTAAGAGAAATGAAGACTGTCTCTCAGCAACGCTAAATAGGTCACATTGAAAGGAAGTTACCGAAAGACTTTCTACTGCAAATATTCAAATTATTTGGCATTTTGGAAATCATGGTAGGATACAGTAGGAAGCCATACAGGAGTTTAAGAAATATCATAATTTAATTACAATTAATATTAAAAATGATTCCCAGCCTTCTTTATCATTATATCCAAAATTTAAGGGTACATTCATACCACAGATTATAGGTATTTTTAATCTCTACTGATTGAGGTAATACATGATAAAATATGTTATTATTAATATGGTAATGGTTTTATTCTTTTTTTTTTTTAGTGAGAGTTGGAGAGTTAGTGAAACAGACTTTCACATGTGCTCCAACTGGAATCTACTTGGCAACCCTTGTTTGGGGCTGATGTCTGGATCAACTGAGCTATTTTTAGCTGGGACCAACCATATCATCTTCAGCACCCAGGGCTGATGCTTGAACCAATTGAGCCACTGGCTGCGAGGGGTGAAGAGGGAGAGAAGGGGGAGAGGGAGGAAGAGAGAAGCAGATGGTTGCTTTTCTTGTGTGCCCTGACTGGCCGGCACAAACCCGGGACGTTTATGTGCCGGCCAACACTGTCCACTGAGTCAACTGCCAGGGCCTCTTGTTTTTTATATTAGCTATCACTACTGCGTTCATTAGAAGATAGTTCAAAGAAGTAAGAGATAAACTGTGTATTCTAGTTTCTGGACCTCCATGCCACTGGCATTCCCATAGACAACTGTGGCTAAGAAAGTAGCATTATAACAGGGAAACTTTAACAATACTCATGGTTATGTGAGGGAGTAGGATAACGGGGCTGAATTCTGCTTCCTTAAGAAACATATTCAAAAAACCTATTTATATTTTAATAGAATAATAAAGAAAGACAAACAAGAAAGAAGGAAGAAAGAAAGGGAAGGAGGGAGGGAAGGAAGGAAGGAGTGTGGGAGGGAAGATACCCAACAAATATGTCTCATTTAAGTACCTGATTTACCTCCTCTCCCTCTTCTACCTCAAGGCTTCATACTTATATTTCAGTATTTGATTTATACATTGCATATAGCTGCCTAATAAGTAGAATATAAATTTAAAAAGTTATTTTTCTTATGCAACTCAATTATAGTGATTTTAATATAGTTTCTTACCCTTGGCAGTGTGAACATTTTGTCCTGGGAAATGCCTTGTGCATTTCAGGGTGTTCAGCAACATCATTTCCCCACTAGAGGCCAGAAGACCTGTCCAACTGTGACAACCAAAAATTCCTCCAGACATTGCCAGATGTCCCCCAGAGAAACATCCCTGGTTGAGAACCACTGATCTAATGTAAGTATTATATTCTCTGTAATAATTCTTTAGTCCTTAACTAAAAAGTATTTATACCACATATGGAAATATGTGGAAATGATACTTAGCAAAAATAACAGTATTTTTGAACGCGTACTATATGCCAGACACTGTGCTAAGTATTTTACATTTATTATTTTGTCTAATTTTCACATCAAGATTATAAAATAAGTTATTACTATATCATAGTCTTCTTCTTGTCCTCCTCATCTTTTGTTAACTGATGAGGAAACTGAGGCACAAAGAAAGTAAGTAAGCAACTGTTGAGAATGTGATGAAGCAAGAATGTAAATTCAGACAAATGAACTACAGAGCAATGAACTTAACACCTATAATGTAACTCCTTCCTGAATAATGTATGACCCAGGGAGTAACATGTCTGGAGCAGTGTCTGGGATGTGCAGTAAATTAAAACTTTATTTCCTTTCCCTCTTATTTTCGCATAGAAGGACATCCATTAGCTTTAGTCTTCTTCCTCACTTAATTTCCCTCTGGGGAGAAGAGTGCATTACCTGATGGGGCATTTGGGATGAGAAACTAGGTATGCCTAGCTCTGTCCCTTTCTCTTTTTCTCTTTGAAGTCTAGTTGCCAGCTAACAGCATGCATTCTGCTCCCTTTTGCACCCCCTGCTGTGAATTTTACAGGGGTTGGTCCCTGGTGGCATTTGGCTGGTGGTCAAGTCTGGCTAATCTGGGGTTTGGTTTGGGAGGCCTTTAATGTCTACATTTTCTATATTCAGCTTTATCAACAATAAAGGTGATGTCTTCCTCTCTATCTTATTCTTTGCGTTTCTTTTCATTTGTTCAGAACTCATTTGAGGAGGAAGGGTGTATTAGTTTCCTATTGCTGCTCTAACAAATCGCCACTAACTTAGTGACTTAAGACAAATTTATTATCTTACAATTCCAGAGACCAGAAGCTGGCATGGGTCTTACTGTGCTGAAGTGAAGGATTTGGCTGGCTGCATTCCTTCTGGAAGCTTTGGAGGAGTTGAGAATCTTTGTCTTGGCTGTTTTCCAATTCCTGGAGGCTACCCACATTCTTTGGCTCATGACCCCTCCCCCCAATTTCAAATCCAGCATTGTAACATCTTTAGATCTGTGACTCTAACCTTCTGTCTCTCTCTTTCACCTTTTAAAAACTCTTGTGATCACATTGGGCCTACTTGGATTTTCCAAGATAATCTATCCATTTCTAGATCCTTAACATAGTCCGTTTTGTTGTGTAAGATAACATATTCATAGGTTCTGGCAATTAGAACATAGATACTTTTATTCTATGGCCATTATTCTACATGTTAATCACAAATGATATTATTTATTAATACCTTCTCAACCTCTGGGTTGTATTTACTTATTAAAAGTCTGCCATCAATAAATAGACTCACAATTAGTTAACAGTTATTTTTATGTCATTGTGATGCAATGCAATCTAGGGCTAGGACTGAGACCTGACCTCTTTTTCTTGATCATTAGTCTTGCTTGTAATTGTCTGGCTAAAGGTTCTCATTGTTATCGCATCCAGCCAAGTTATAGGCACCAAATGAGGTAGAAAATTCACAGTGACTTGGGAAGTTCACAATGACCCAGGAAAATGCTGCTTAGTGGAGTTGTCATTTGTGTGTGCTGCTAGTTAAACTGTTGACTACTTTATCTCATTGACGGCAACTT
This sequence comes from Saccopteryx bilineata, assembly GCF_036850765.1. NCBI lineage: Eukaryota > Metazoa > Chordata > Mammalia > Chiroptera > Emballonuridae > Saccopteryx > Saccopteryx bilineata. Next base: position 208,426,766 of record NC_089494.1, read on the forward strand.
TTATGCATTTCCCTCTTCTAGGTGCTATGGGCAGGAGTAACATAAATAGGAAATGTGTGTGAGTGTGTGCGTGTGTGTGTGTGTGTGTATGTGAGAATGTGTCTGATTTTTAAGTAAGGTGTTAAGCCCATGTGTTCATCATGTATTTAATTTCTAGGAAGGATAATGTTCCCCATGTTCCTCTTTCTGGGAGCTGCAATGTTTTGATGCATAATTGCAGTTGTGACTCAACAGCCCTTCCTATCCTGAAAAAATCAGATGAGTTGTTAGGTCACAATGGAAAATTCAACAGTCAGTAAGTCAGAAGTGGGGCCGGTGCAGCAGATCCACAGCTTTTCCTTAGAGAGAACTGTGAACAGTGACAGGAGTATAGGAGAGGTGGCCAGGAGGAGCACGTGGCCAGAAGAGGTGCTGCTGCGAGTCTTAACCTGAGGTTGGGGAGATCCAGGAGGGATGGCCACTTGGGATGAGCCAGAGATAGGATGCCGAGGGGTCCCTACTGAAAATCATACAAGGGGAGGGCTGCCAAAGCGAGAAGACAGGAAGATGTTTGAAAGGATATCTGTGGGCAGGATGATTGAAGCAAAGAAGAAAATGATGTTATTGACAGGGACACTTTAAAAACACAGGGGCAGGGAGAGATATATTTGGTGGGACATTTGAATCTATGTAAACACAATAAATTAAAATCATAAATAAAAAAACCCTGTTTGTTGAGTGACTCCAGCCTTAGACTCTGCATGAAGTGTTTGCTGTGGTCACTCCATTTGTATGATACCTGAGGCTTGTATTAGAGGTGAGATGATGCAGAAAGGAGCTAAGGTAGACTGAGTGAGAAGAATGAAAGCAATGAACAGCCAGGAAGGGAGCTCAGCGAGGCCTAGAACACAGATATCTGATATGGAATATAGTGACTTCCTATCTGGTGTTGTGATAAGTCTTAGAACAAAGCCTTGAGAAGTGAAGAAGGTGCTGAATCTATGCTTGGGGGGAAATATGTCAAGGGATGGTGGCTTGTGCAGGCGGCATTGGGCTGGCTGGAGGTGACAGGGGATTGGGCTGGCTGTGAGGAGACACAGGGAGTCAGAGGACACCTCTCGTACACTGCTCCAAACCTTTGAAAATACTGGAGATTTTCTACAATTTTGTAGGGCAGGAGTACAAGTTATTTTGTTTGAATAATAAAAAAGATGATTCCAGAAGATGAGTGGTTGGGGGGGGCATTTGGATTATATATTAATTTCCCAATGATGATGAACTGAAGTATAAACCATTGATTTAATGCAGCATAACTGCTTACTTGTAATGAATTATAATATGCAATAATGTAGTAAAATTATAAATTTAACTAGCTTTAAGGGGATCCCTCTGACCACATTTGTAAAAATATGAGCATCAAAAAAAAAAAAAAAGAAAATAATGGGTGATAGCACTGAATTTTAAAAGAATCATTAAGTTCCAACTGGTACAGATAATGAAATATTAGTATGTGCTAAAATGTAACGAGCTATCAAGTCATGAAAAGACATGGAGGAATTTTAAATGCGTACTACCAAGTGAAAGAAGGCAATCTAAAAAGGCTCCATAATATATGATTACAATTAGACAACATTCTGGAAAAGGCAAAACTCTGGAGTTAACAGAAAGCTCAGTGCTGGCAGGGTTGGTGGGGAAGGAGAGAGGAACTGGGAGAGCACAGGATTTCTGAGGCGGTGGAGTGACTCTGTAAGATACTGTACTGGTGGACACTTGTTATTTCACGTTTTTCCAAAACCACAAAATGTATATAATGAACCATAATGTAAACTATGGACTTTGGGTGATTATGTCAATGTAGTCTCATCAGTTATAACAAATGTACCACTCTGGTGGTGGGGATTGAGGATGTTGAAATTGGGAAAGATAGTACATGTGCATGGGTGGGGGTCCATGGAAAATCTCTGCACCTTTTCCTCATATATATATATACACACACATATATATATACACACACATATATATATACATGCACATATATATACACATATATATTATAAAATATTTAGGTAGTCTCAAAGTGCTACTTATTATTTTATTTATTAAAAATAAAATTTTTAATTAATTAAAAAATATTCTTTACAATGGAAAAATATTGCCAACTTTTTAACAAAACAATCAGGATGTCAACATCCTTAATAATAAGACATTATACATTTTTTAACGTGATGTAATGGGGATAATACAACATTCCTCATATTGTGTTGCCAAAATCTTTTCAAAAATGTTTAACTTGAATTGAATCATAGGGAAATGATCTGAAAAATCCATGATAAAAATCACTGCAAAATAAATGACTTGGACTCAAAAAATTCCAATGCAATAAATGACCAAAAAAGCAAAAAAAAAAAAAAAAAAAGAGTGGAGACAGAGAGGGAGGGAGATGAAGTGAGCACTGTTCCAGATGAAAAGAAATCTAGAAGACATGGTAACAAAATGCAATGTGGCATCTTCGATTTGATCCTGGAATAAAGAAAAACAACAAAAAAACCTAAGAATCAGAAAAGTTTGACCACCAACTACATATTTCATGTTATGTCAAAATTAAATACTTGGAGTACAACACTAGCATTGCTTATGTAGAAGAATGTTCTTATTATCGAGAGTTAGGTGCTAAAATATTTATGATTGAGGTATCGTGATGTCTGCAATTTCTCTTCAAATGGTACACCCATCGCACAAACACAAAAAGAGAAAGCAATTGAGACAAAACGTTGAATATTGGTGAATCTAGAGGGAAGATATAAGGATGATCTTTATACTATTCTTTCAATTTCTCTGAAGGTTTAAAACTGTTCAAAATAACACATTCAGGTATTAATCAAAGTAGGATATCTGAAACCAGGTGGTTTCAATAAATTGTCAAGACACAATACTAGTATTCTGTCAAAAATGATCCTGTAATTCTGCCAGAGCATCCTGATAGGTATTCTATTACATGCTAGTACCCCCAAAGGGAAGAGTGTAGCAAATGAATTAGTTAATGTCTGCTGAATGCTCAGAAGATACTTCTGTTATGGCTGGTTTGCAAATACCTGGATTAGAGGGTTTAGAAAAAAAAATTAAAAGAAAGAATGAATAAATGAAACTTCATGAGTTTAACCTACTAATATTATTGACAACCCCAGCTGCTGATGGTCTTTGAGACTTTGGGGGCCTTACTGGCAGCAGTCCTATTTGTGTCAGAAGTGCAGTTTTCATGCTTTGACGGGCCCCATGAAACATACTATGAAAGAATGGTAGAAACAGAGAAATAAATAGAAAGTTAATCAAATTGAATGATCTTGCCTATAACAGATAAATTATTTTATACTTAGCCAAGATCTATATTCTTTCTGTGATAGATATTCTGAGTAAAGGACATTTAAAGAGTGAGATGGTTTTTGCCTCTGCATTGAGAAACACTTGTGCTCAATTTTATAGACACCATTAAAAGCCAGTTAAGAAAATAATGAAGAAATGTAAAATAAGTGAGCGCTTTCCATGTGGACTGTTATAATCTTGTGTAATCAAATATTCTATACAAAAGTTCCGTGAGAGATGATGTCATCCAGAGAAGACCACTTACTGCGTTTCTCTGTGAGTCATCACAGGAGAGCTGGCTGGGCTGGAGCAAGACCAGCTGCATGCGATGGCCAGACTCCGGCTCTGGGCTGGAGGGAAAAGAGATGGCCCGCGTGCTTCTGGTCACAAGTTTGTTTTTTATCATATTCATGGACCTAAACCTCACGGAGTTCTCTCTGCATGTCTGGAGCTGTCATTGTTCTGAGGGGATCCTGATAGTATAATGTGTTTTGTGGGCTTGACATAATCTTGCTTATCCAAGTTTTAATTTGGAGATTTGGCTTCAACTCTTGGGCTCCTAAATGCCATGCCCACTACAGGAGGCCCATTAGGGACCACCAGGCTTGGCTTCTAGTATACCTGGAGAGACTCCTGGAGAAGCAGAATGTTTTGACATGGCTTTTTTCAAAGTGGTTCATTAATATTAAAAAATTCCACTGCTTTAATTTTTTAAAACTACCAAGTAATGTGTTCTATAACATTTCAATTCTCATCTCACACTACTGTTGACCTTCATCTTGGCCTTAAGCCTCAATCACTCCTGATATTTTTTCTTTTAGGTGATAAGAGGGGAGATAGTGAGGCAGACTGCTACATGTGCCCTGCCCAGGATCCACCTGGCAACCCCATCTGGAGCCGAGCTATTTTCAGCAGCTGAGGCTGATGTGCTCCAATGGAGCTATCTTCAGAGGAAGCAAAGAGGCAGAGAAGAGGAAGAGGAAGGGGAAGAAGAACAGATGGTTGCTTCTCCTGTGTGCCCTGATTAGGAATCGAACCAGGGACATCTATATACTGGGCCGATACTCTATCTACTGAGCCTCCAGCCAGGGCCTCCAGATTCTGATGAAATGAGAATATGTGTTGCCCAAATTACTTTGCTATTTTCTTAAGGACTAAAAAAGAAATTTAAAATATATTTAATTTAGAATGGGTGATAATGATATATGGGCTTCATGGATAAAAGAACAGGACTCATGTAGGAACCTTACTTTTAATTTTTGCATTTTTTGGAATAAACAGCTTTATTAAAGTATAATTAACACACATTAAACTGTACATAACTAAAGTATATAATTTGGAGGAATCCACGTGCTGGTGTGAGGCTAAATATCAAGACTTTGCTGAAGTGATTGAAATCCATTGAGAAAACAATGTATTCTAGAGGAGAATTGAGAAAAATTGCGATGGTTTGATCAACTCCACCCACTCCCTCAAGTTATAATGATTGACTTCCTCAGGAATAACAAAAGAAGGAAGAAAGAATAAAAGACAGCAAGAGAAGAAAGTAAAAAGGCAGAAGATATAAGAAAGTTACATCTGTGGATGTTTTGAAGATAACTGAACCGTGACCAACAGGCCACCATATTGCTTATTCCCAACTCAAGCATTTAACAGCAAAATCTGATAAAGTCTGGAAAGCTGAAGCCAATGGTGGAGGAATAGACCACCTACTATCACCTTTGACTCCTTTTCCTTTATCTCTAGAAGGATGGATACTTGGGGTAAAATCCAGCTCTTCCATTTGATCTGTCAAGGACCAATATCAAAATAAACTAATGAAGAAACACTTTGTCTTCCAGAAGAAAGGGGTTTAAAACATTGTAACAGTATATAGTCATAGGAACCAGCTTTAGTTAATTCCAGCAGGAAGACGAGTTGTTATTAGGAAATGCAGATGGGCTTAAACAAATGCAAAAATGATAAACCTCTCTCATCATAAGATAAATGAAATTTAAAACTGTGCTAAGATATAAGTTTTCACCAATCAGATTGGCAAAATTTCAAAAGTTGAACAATATACTTTGTTGGCAAAGATTTTGAGGAAATAATCACTCTCAGATATTGCTGGTAAGGGGTGGAAAATGACAAATCTCTATGGAGGGAAATTTGGCAATATTTATCAAAATTATAAATGTGCTTATCCTTTGACCTAGCAATCTTGTTTTTGGGAATTTCTTCTAAAAGCATATCTACATACTTAAGAAATGAGATATCCAGTGCTGATTACAAGTAAAAAATTTAGGACCAAGCCAAATAAACATTAATAGATACTGATTAAAATAAACTGTGCTGCATCCAGACAGTGAAAACTATGCCATTGTAGAAGAGAATAAGAAAGCTGTTCATGTACTCATGGATATTTTGTTAAGTGAGAGATAAAAAATAAGGTGCAAAATAATGTTTTTATACACATATAGCATTTGTATAGCAAGCTACCATTTTTGTAAGAAAAGGAAGTGATAAGGATATTTAATTGTATTCAATATGTCTACAAAAAGAAAGGCCAGAAAAATACATAAACTTTATTGTGGTTACCTAAAAGTGTGAGAGTCAGTGGGATGCAATGGGAAAGAGTGAAACTTCTTGCATACCTCATTGTATTGCTTTGAGTTTAGAACAATGCGAATGAATTTAGAACATTTAATAAAAAGATGGGGTAATTTTGCAGAGAGCCTCGATACCCAGGCTTGGAAGCTACTCATTGGAAACATCCAATGGTAGTCAATCTGGTCCCTACCGCCCACTATTGAGCATTCCAACTTTCATGGTGGGCAGTAGTGGAGCAACCAAAGTATAAATAAAAAGATAGATTTAACTATAGTAAGATGTCTTATAAAAATTTATTCTGCCAAACTTAGTGAAAATCTGACATAAAGTACTTGGTAAATAATTATTATTATATGCTTTAACTTGCTGTAACTCTGCTTTATAAATTTTATAAAGTAAAGTTACTTCCCTACTTTATAAGTCACCATTACTCTGGAACCGGTGAGTGGTTAAAATATTTTACTACTAACAGAGCTACAAAAGTGGGTGGTAGGTATAAAAAGGTTGACCACCCCTGCATTAGAGCAAATCACTTCCTGTTCTGTGACATAAGCCATGCACAGTACATTCAGAGATGGCAGTGGTGGTGGCCACAATGACATCCAGTTTCCAGAGGCATGGAGGCCACGATTCTAGTGGCAGGTTTCTGTGTCCAGTGTTCAGTGTCAGGGATATGGGTAGGTGTCTTCACTGTGCTGCACAGATGAATTCCAGAGTGCCAAGATACTGATTGCCTCAGTGTTTACTACTGCAGATGACCGCGGGGCTGGAGCCCCAGACTTGTTGTGTAGCAGCAAACAGCTTCAACCATTTGCCCACTATGCACTACACATGGTATACATTTTTATGTATACTTCCTTTTGAAGAAGTTTGGGAAGCAAGCGATTAAAAGATAAGCTTTCAAATAAAGCCCCCCCCCCCATTTCTGACAGTTGTGAAGTGATATTTCATTGTGGTTTCAATTTGCCTTTCTTTGATGATTAGTGACATTGAATATCTTTTCATGTCTATTAGTTGTCTGTTTGTCTTCTTTGGGGAAATGTCTATTCAGGTCCTTTGCCCATTTTTTAACTAGGTTATTTGTCTTTTTGGTGTCAAGTTGTATGAGTTCTTTATATTTTGGATATTAAACTCTTATTGGGTGTATTTTTGGCAAATATTCTTTAATTTGGTAAGTTGTCTTTTTGTTTTGTTGATGGTTTCCTTTGCTGTGCAGAAGCTATTTAGTTTGATGTAATCCTATTTGTTTATTTTTTCTTTTGTTTCCCTTGCCTGAGAAGACATCCAAAAAAATATACTAAGTGCCCTGTCAAAGGGTTTTTTTCCTGTTTTGGGGGGCTGAGTGTAAAAGGTGAAGAAATTAAGAAGTACAAATTGGCAGTTACAAAATAGTCACGGGGTGTAAAGTACAGCATAGGCAATATAGTCTATCATATTGTAATAACTATGTTAGTTTCAGGTGGGTGCTAGACTTATCAGGGGATCCCTTTGTAAGTTACATAAATGTCCAACCACTACGTTGTACACCTTGAACTGGTATAATATTGAAAGTCAATTGCAATTTAAAAATAATAGTAATGAGAAGAAGAAGAAGAAGAAGAAGAAGAAGAAGAAGAAGAAGAAGAAGAAGAAGAAGAAGAAGAAAGAGAAGGAGAAGGAGAAGAAGAAGAAGAAAGAAAGGAAGGAAGGAAGGAAGGAACGAAGGAAGGAACGAAGGAAGGAAGAAAGAGAGAGGAAGAGCACCTTCCAGGTTGCCAGTGAGAATAATAAATCCCAATGATCAAAGCATTCAGATCTGTTAAATTTACAGACACTTGTTCTGATGTGCTTAGAGTGGACTTGCTGTTGCTGCTGTTCAAGTACTCAGTGCTCTGCACCAGGGTCTGCTTCCCAAGGGAATGAAGCTCCAATCAAACTGCTTCCACTGAAGTGTTAAAGTGCTCACCTCAGGGTTCACCATTAATGAAAGTCTCCACCAACTGTACAGGGGGTTTATTTCTACATTTTTTCACAGGAACAGACAGCTAAAGTGTGCTTTGGGGTAGGAGGAGAGCCAATATAAGTTGCCCCAAAGCGGCCAGTCTCAGTGTTCTTTAAGTCCCTTGACATAGTCCACATAGGTCAGCCTCCTGTGGTACCAAGTGGGGTGAAGATGGGTGGGCAATTGTCCTAAGAGGGCAAATGGAGGATACCTAGCACAACTTCTAAAAATACAGGAAAGTGTTAGCTGCACACAGTTGTGTTAGCTTGTGTGAAGTGAGAAACGCTATTATTAACAAAACCTTTCCTTGACAACTTTGACTTTTATTCTCTGTTTTCTCTCTAATAGTGTCAAATGACAGAAAAAGCCCTGGAAGAGGAGCCCTCTGCTCTGCCTTTAAGCCCATTCTTATGTTCTTCATGTATCTTTTCTGCATTTCACTCATCTCTGTCCATCCTTCCATCCATCCATCCACCCATCCGTCCATTTATCCATCTTTTAAAGCATTCATACAATAAGCATATGTGTTTTAAACGTTGGCACAAATTATTTTAAACCAGATTCTATCCTAAGACCTGAGCATAAAGAGACTACTTTCAGGAATTTTGCAGCCATATAGAAAGACAGACAAGCAAATAGACTAATACAAGTGATATGGTAATTATAGACAGGTATATACAGATCATAGAGAAAAGAAGGCTTAAACTTTCACAGTGTAGGAAGGGTAATTCTGGTGCTTAGACTCATACTAGAGTAGAAGCTTCACCCTTTTAATGAAATAGAAAAAGATAATCTGAGCAGACAAAATAGACAAAGCGCCTCCTTCAGCTAGACATAGTCTTGAGCTTGACACATGATTGGAAAGTGGAATAGGCCAGATTTCACCTTGTTGCCTAGGAGTCCTTATGCATCCTTCAGACTGCCTCACCTTATGGGGCAGCCTTGTCCCTCAGATGTCATTTTCCAAAGGCTGCTACACCTGAGTCAAGGCTTCTCTTTCACTGACCTAGTCCAAGACTCACTCAGAAGAGTAGATGGGTGGGTGAGTGGGAGATGATTTAACTTCTGTCAGTTAAATTCTTTCCCTTGCTGTGGAAGACAAAATTAACCAAAACTAGGAACCCAAAAATTAGGGAGTCAGGTAGTTCCAATCCATGCTAGATTGTTATCCTTACAGATATGGGTATGCTTGCAGATTGTAAATAAGTTGAACTCATTCTTCTTTGTCTTCCCATCACAGACAATACAATTTCATATATTCATAAATTTTCTATACATTACCTATATGAGTGAATGCACATCTAAATATTTCTGGCGTTTCTTCTTTTTTGTCCTTTGAAGATTTGGAGTAATAGCTTCCTTAGTATGAAATAAATTTGCTTTATTCTATTCTATTTTACTTTAATTTATTTTTAGTGCTTTGTTGTCAATAAACCATCAGGTAAATGTCAATAAACCACTAAGCAAAAGAATGTAATCTAAGGGAACTTATTAACAGAACCTTATTAAAAATTAGAGATAAACAAACAAACAACAGCTCTTGCAGTTTGTGAGTGACCGCAGTGAGATGCAGTCTACCATTACTTTATTTTGCACAATGTTAGTGTTTGAATATTGGTAAGTGCTCAGTTTACATAAATTATTACCACTCTTTGTTGTGGCCAGACTGGGGAACAAAAACATCATTTAAAATTGTTAGAGTCATTTCTTATACATTCACTATACAGTAGTCTTGTCTCCCCTTATCCCCGAGGATATGTTCCAAGTCCCCCAGTGGATGTCTGACACCACAGGTAGTACTGTATTGATTAAAGTATGATGTAGTTTAATTTATAAATTAGGCTGAGTAGGAAATTAACAACAATAACTAACAATGACAAAGACCAATTATAATAAAAGTAAAAGTTTTGTGAATGTGCTTTTCACTTGGTGACTGATCTGATAACAGAGATGGCCACTACGCAACTAGCGGCAGGCACTATATACAGTGTGGACATGCTGGAAAGGGGGTGAATCAGGTCCTGGTGGGGAAAAGTGGGATGGCTTGAGATTTCATCATATTACTCAGAACAGTGTACAAGTTAAAACATACATTGTTTACTTCTGGAATTTTAAATTTAATATTATTGGACTGAAACTGTGAAAAGTAAAACCACAGACAAAGGTGGGGGCTAATGTACTTATAGCAGTGAGAATCGGAGACTCACTTTTGAAAATCATTTTTGGCATTATTAAATACATTTTTGATACAGCTTTTTAATTCAGAGGCGTGCTTCTCTCTATACAATGTCAATAAACATTGTTTTTACTTTTATTTCTTCCATTTATTCTCTAAAGACCTCAAAGGGATACGAATCAGTTTCCCAGCCTCAAGAGCAGGAGTGGGCTGGCAGAGTGAGGACTGTGGGAACACAGGGAGCAGGGAGGCCAAGGGGACAAAGACGTGAGGAGTCATTACAGGCTGCTGTGGCAACAAACAACTCAAGGGCAAGTCACATGGATTCTCGAGACTTAGCTGTCTGTAAAATGACGCAAATATGCTAGAATTCATTGTTTTCTCACTGTCACTGGCTTGATGCCCGTATTATGCATACTCAAGAAATCTGTCTGGGGAAAGCAAGACAAGAGCAAAAGAGCAAACAAATAGACTCAAATCTTGTACAACAGGGTTTTTATATTTATTTTAGAATGTTTGATTTCATGTGGCATCCCTGGTATAGTTGATGTTCATTTACCAGTTTTGCTGATGATCTATTAAGACCCATGTTCCCTGCTTTTTCTTTAGGGAGTAGTTCCCTCCCTACTTTATGACTCTCTGCACTGTACAAGGCACAGGTTAGTCATTTACTGGTTCACTTGTTCGTTAACGACAAAGAACGGTTTACACGGATCAGGTGGGAAGTTCACATTGACTAAATTAACTGGAGAATTGCAAAGATTCCACTTCTCTTGGGGCTGTTGAGAGACACCTCTCTTGTTAGTGAGTGGTCGGCAGTCTTCAGCACCACGACCTCTATATGGCCTTTGCCACTTACTGTTCGGCATGTCACAGCCCTGTCCGCATGTCTGTTAACCTATCATAAACAAGCACAATTTGAGAAATGTTGGAAAAGGAAAGTAAAATTTTTCTTCCCAAATCTGTAATTTCTGATTTGGCTTAAAGTTTTCAGGCTTAAAAAAAAAAAAAAGAATAATTCACTCAACAAATATTTTCTATGTGCCAGGCACAAGAGGCTATAGCAGTAAAGTTTCTGACAAAGTTTCAGTTTTCATAAAGCTTGCATCTAGAGACAATATACAATGATAAACATGAACAATGGGTGGAAATTCTAGATGGTGATGAATACCATGGAAAAATAAAACAGTATGTATTGGGGAGAGGCTACTTTAGGTTGGGTTGTCAGAACAAACCCGTCTGCTTTCTTAAGCTATGATTGGATGCTTCCGATGCTAGGCCTGGCCTATGGGTTTTATTATATTAACTCAATGCACACAGTAACCATGGGGAAGTATGATTGTTTCCTTTCTAAAAATGAAGAAACTGAAGGAGACATTTAGAGACTGGCCCAGAACCCCACAGATAATAAATGGTAGAGCCAAATTTGAACCCAGGGAGTTTAGCTTTGGAATCTGGCCTTTAATGACCACAGACACTTTCAGCTGAACCTTGAAGGACCCACAGAATCCAGCCATGTAAAGAGGTGGAAGCAGCTGTGGTAGGCAGAGGGAAGAGCAAGTGCAAGTTCTTGAGTAGGAAGGAGGTTGTAGTGTCCCAGGAGCAGACCCGAGACCACTGTAGCTGGAGCAGAGTGAACCAGGGCCTGAGGGGAGGGTGACTAGGGCTCAGAGCAGGGCAGAAGCCAGACCTGATAAGGCTTCGTGGTCTTTGATGAGAAGTTAGATTTAATTCTAAGGGAAGCCATTGAAGGGTTATAAAAAGGGAAGCAGTTTTGTCTTTAGATAGCATAAGATGGGGCCTGGCCCTGGGCTCCATGTTTTAGTGGGCTCCACATGTGTCATAAACCAACACCACACACAAAAGCACACACACACACAATCACTAATGCACACACATCATATAGGTTCTTTAGGCTCTAGTTATTGCTTTTGGTGAAAACAGTGCTATAATGACAACGATTTGTACGATAAAATTAAAATGTTTTGCAATACTTTCAGCAACAATGGTAATTATTATATGCAACTCTATTAAAATATTTTAACATGATACGTAAAATTTTGAGGTTTATTTTTGAATCTAAACATTGGTTTACAGATTGTATTCACAATTCTGGTTGTTACTATCTCAGCAAGAGAAAGTTTCTCCAAGTTGAAACTAATTAAAACAAAACTAAGAACTAGACTAACCCAGGAGAAGGGATCTTATTTGACATTGTGTTAACAGAACACAAGTTATATGAAAATCTTGATTATAACAATAGAATTATTCATTTTACTGAAATGAAGGTAAGAAAATAAATTTCACTTCATAAATAGATAATAACTTATGAGCTATGTATATCTTTATTGTATTACATTATTACATTTGAACATTGCTGGTCCATCATCAGAACACTCAGATGTGTGTGATAATTAAATTCAGTTATCTCTGATACTTTGTCAACTTTTAATCGTATAAAATCTGTACTCATGTCTTTTGATTTTTGTTTTTATACACATATATTTGCCAAAATAAAGTAAATATATTTCATTTAACAGGTTATTGAATTTATCAATTCAAACATTTAAATCAACAGCATGTGGCTTCCGTTTATCCCTCTGTTCCTATGTAAGAAGAAAGCATCCAGGAAGTGACATAATTTGATTTGTGTTTTTAAAGAATAAAGAAAAGCAGCAAAACTATACTTATTTTTAAAAATGACATGGTCTGATTTATATTTTTAAAAGATAAACAAAGCTCTATTCATTTCTGGAACACAAAAGAAAAAATTAAAAAATCAATCTTTTTTTCTTAAAAGTTCAGTAAGAGAGAAATTAGACATTTTAGTATCAGGAAGAAGGCACAGGTAGCTTGGATTAATCTTTGTTCCATAACATGTCAAATATGGATTCTTGAATGCTGAAAAGCCCGCATCAAGCCTCTTATGTTTCCTAGAACAGTGTTTCCCAGCCCTGCACATTAGAAATGCATGTAGAGTGTGTAAAGCACATTTTGCTCCACCCCAGAGATAAGTTAATTGGTCTGGGAGGGGCTTCTTGCTGTCTTAAAACTGGCCTCTTCTCCTTTATTTGGCAGTTTCACTGACTTCTCCCGCCTTGCTTTGTCTTTTTAGGCTTTTAAAATCCGTAACATCTCTATTTCCTGGTAATTTTCTTTCCTTAACTGGATACAAAGGAAATGATTATGACTTTATTGGCCTGTGATTGATGTTGCTTAGAAAGATAATAAAGTCACATGAGCACATGTGGGTTAAAAATATAATTGACTTCATCAGAAGGCAACCTTCGTGGCATTTGAGTCTATAACCTTTCGTAAAAGCCTCAGGGAGATGACCTGTGATATGATTAAAAATATTATTGGACAGAATAAATACATAGTATGTGTATATAAATCCTCAAATCTAGATTTACATTGTTCATGAGAGGCTGTTCACAGAATCCCAGGACTGAAATGTGGCTACCCGTGCCAAGGTTGCTCTGGAATGCATTTCATGTTGGACTCAGGACTGAGCTCATTCCCAAGATTTATAGCAGACTGAGTGATGATGTTATAATAAAGGGCAGAGCACCTGATCCCATAAACAAGGTGCAATATAGCGAAAATAGGGCTGGTTGGGACGGACTTTCATGAGAGAGAATCATAAAACTGCTTGTGAGAGGCCTCTGCTAAAAAAATATGGCTGCTGTTCATGTGGTCATTGCCCAGATTCCAGACTGAGCAACAGCCTTCTATGATCTGAGGCAGTAAATTCCCTCTATTAACACAAACAATAAGTGTCCTGAAAGAACAGTCAAGGAGGCATCGCAATAGAAGAAGCCCTCTGGTTGAGGAATGCTCCCCTGGCCCCAGATTACTATGTATACTGCTCATAAAATTAAGGGATATTTTAGAGCTTCATATTCATTTTGAAATATCTCCTAATTTTTGTGAGCAGTATATTTCTGTGGTTATGCTGATTTCTTGTTTATGGACCCCTCCTAGCAGTTGACATTCTGCTGTTAGATATTTTTCCATTTCATTGAACTCTTTCACTGTGTGTTGCCTCTTTATGTATGTTAACTTTTTTTTTTTTTTTTTTTTTTAAATAAATTTTTATTAATGGTAATGGGATGACATTAATAAATCAGGGTACATATATTCAAAGAAAACATGTCTAGGTTATTTTGTCATCAAATTATGTTGCAAACCCCTCGCCCAAAGTCAGATTGTCCTCCGTCACCCTCTATCTAGTTCTCTGTGCCCCTCCCCCTCCCCCTAACTCTCCCTCCCTCCCTCCCATGTCCTCCCTCCCCCCCCACCCTTGGTAACCACCACACTCTTGTCCATGTCTCTTAGTCTCATTTTTATGTTCCACCAATGTATGGAATCATGTAGTTCTTGTTTTTTTCTGATTTGCTTATTTCACTCCTTATAATGTTATCAAGATCCCACCATTTTGCTGTAAATGATCTGATGTCATCATTTCTTATGGCTGAGTAGTATTCCATAGTGTATATGTGCCACATCTTCTTTATCCAGTCTTCTATTGAAGGGCTTTTTGGTTGTTTCCATGTCTTGGCCACTGTGAACAGTGCTGCAATGAACATGGGGCTACATGTGTCTTCACGTATCAATGTTTCTGAGGTTTTGGGGTATATACCCAGTAGAGGGATTGCTGGGTCATAAGGTAGTTCTATTTGCAGTTTTTTGAGGAACCACCATACTTTCCTCCATAATGGTTGTACTACTTTACAGTCCCACCAACAGTGAATGAGGGTTCCTTTTTCTCCACAGCCTCTCCAACATTTGCTATTACCCGTCTTGTTGATAATAGCTAATCTAACAGGGGTGAGGTGGTATCTCATTGTAGTTTTGATTTGCATTTCTCTAATAACTAATGAAGCTGAGCATCTTTTCATATATCTGTTGGCCATTTGTATCTCTTCCTGGGAGAAGTGTCTGTTCATGTCCTCTTCCCATTTTTTTATTGGATTGCTTGTTTGTTTGTTGTTGAGTTTTATGAGTTCTTTGTAAATTTTGGATATTAGGCCCTTATCTGAGCTGTCGTTTGAAAATATCAGTTCCCATTTAGTTGGCTGTCTGTTTATTTTGATATCAGTTTCTCTTGCTGAGCAAAAACTTTTAATTCTGATGTAGTCCCATTCATTAATTTTTGCCTTCACTTCTCTTGCCATTGGAGTCAAGTTCATAAAATGTTCTTTAAAACCCAGGTCCATGATTTTAGTACCTATGTCTTCTTCTATGTACTTTATTGTTTCAGGTCTTATATTTAGGTCTTTGATCCATTTTGAATTAATTTTAGTACACGGGGACAGGCTGTAGTCGAGTTTCATTCTTTTGCATGTGGCTTTCCAGTTTTCCCAACACCATTTGTTGAAGAGGCTTTCTTTTCTCCATTGTGTGTTGTTGGCCCCTTTATCAAAGATTATTTGACCATATATATGTGGTTTTATTTCTGGGCTTTCTATTCTGTTCCATTGGTCTGAGTGTCTATTTTTCTGCCAATACCATGCTGTTTTAATTATCGTGGCCCTATAATATAGTTTAAAGTCAGGTATTGTAATGCCCCCAGCTTCATTCTTTTTCCTTAGGATTGTTTTGGCTATTCGGGGTTTTTTATAGTTCCATATAAATCTGATGATTTTTTGTTCCATTTCTTTAAAAAATCTCATAGGGATTTTGATGGGAATTGCATTAAATTTGTATATTGCTTTGGGTAATATGGCCATTTTGATTATATTTATTCTTCCTATCCAAGAACAAGGAATATTTTTCCATCTCATTGTATCTTTTTCGATTTCCCTTAACAATGCTTTGTAATTTTCATTATATAGGTCCTTCACGTTCTTTGTTATGTTTATTCCTAGGTATTTTATTTTTTTTGTTGCAATCGTGAAGGGGATTATTTTTTTGAGTTCGTTTTCTAATATTTCATTGTTGGCATATAGAAAGGCTATGGACTTTTGTATGTTAATTTTGTATCCTGCGACCTTACTGTATTGGTTTATTGTTTCTAATAATCTTTTTGTGGAGTCCTTTGGGTTTTCGATGTATAGGATCATATCATCAGCAAAAAGTGATAGCTTTACTTCTTCTTTTCCGATATGGATGCCTTTTATTTCTTTGTCTTGTCTGATTGCTCTGGTCAGAACTTCTAGCACCACGTTGAATAAGAGTGGAGAGAGTGGACAACCCTGTCTTGTTCCTGATTTAAGGTAGAAAGTCCTCAGTTTTATGCCGTTTAATAGGATGTTGGCTGATGGTTTATCATATATGGCCTTTATCATGTTGAGATATTTTCCTTCTATACCCATTTTGTTGAGAGTCTTAAACATAAAATTGTGTTGTATTTTATCAAAAGCCTTTTCGGCATCTATTGATAAGATCATGTGGTTTTTGTTCTTTGTTTTGTTGATATGGTGTATTACGTTAACCGTTTTGCGTATGTTGAACCATCCTTGAGATTCTGGGATGAATCCCACTTGATCATGATGTATTATTTTTTTAATATGTTGTTGTATTCGGTTTGCCAGTATTTTGTTTAGTATTTTAGCATCTGTATTCATTAGAGATATTGGTCTGTAGTTTTCTTTCTTTGTGCCATCCTTGCCAGGTTTTGGTATGAGGGTTATGTTGGCCTCATAAAATGTGTTTGGAAGTATTGCTTCTTCTTCAATTTTTTGGAAGACTTTGAGTAGAATAGGAACCAAGTCTTCTTTGAATGTTTGATAGAATTCACTAGTATAACCGTCTGGGCCTGGACTTTTATTTTTGGGGAGATTTTTAATAGTTTTTTCTATTTCCTCCCTGCTGATTGGTCTGTTTAGGCTTTCTGCTTCTTCATGACTCAGTCTAGGAAGGTTGTATTGTTCTAGGAATTTATCCATTTCTTCTAGGTTGTTGTATTTGGTGGCATATAATTTTTCATAGTATTCTACAATAATTCTTTGTATTTCTATGATGTCTGTGGTGATCTCTCCTCTTTCATTTTGGATTTTATTTATTTGAGTCCTGTGTCTTTTTTCCTTGGTGAATCTTGCCAAGGGTTTGTCAATTTTGTTGATCTTTTCAAAGAACCAGCTCCTTGTTTTATTGATTTTTTCTATAGTTTTTCTGTTCTCTATTTCATTTATTTCTGCTCTGATTTTTATTATCTCCTTTCTTCGGCTGGTTTTGGGTTGTCTTTGTTCTTCTTTTTCTAGTTCCTTAAGGTGTGAAGTTAAGTGGTTTACTTCTGCTCTCTCTTGTTTGTTCATATAGGCCTGAAGTGATATGAACTTTCCTCTTATTACTGCTTTTGCTGCATCGCAGAGATTCTGATATGTCGTATTTTCATTTTCATTTGTCTGTATATATCTTTTGATTTCTGCGCTTATTTCTTCTTTGACCCATTCATTTTTTAGAAGTATGTTGTTTAGTTTCCACATTTTTGTGGGTTTTTCCCCCTCTTTTTTGCAGTTGAATTCTAGTTTCAGGGCTTTATGATCAGAAAATATGCTTGGTACAATTTCAATTTTTCTAAATTTGCTGATATTGTCTTTGTGGCCCAACATATGGTCAATTCTTGAGAATGTTCCATGTACACTAGAGAAAAATGTATACTCTGTTGCTTTGGGATGAAGTGTCCTGTAGATGTCTATCATATCCAGGTGTTCTAGTATTTCGTTTAAGGCCACTATATCTTTATTGATTCTCTGTTTGGATGACCGATCTAGAGCCGTCAGCGGTGTATTGAGGTCTCCAAGTATGATTGTATTTTTGTTAGTTTTTGTTTTAAGGTCAATAAGTAGCTGTCTTATATATTTTGGTGCTCCTTGGTTTGGTGCATATATATTAAGGATTGTTATGTCTTCTTGATTCAACTTCCCCTTAATCATTATGAAATGACCATTTTTGTCTCTGAGTACTTTTTCTGTCTTGTAGTCAGCATTATTAGATATGAGTATTGCTACACCTGCTTTTTTTTGGGTGTTGTTTGCTTGGAGTATTGTTTTCCAGCCTTTCACTTTGAATTTGTTTTTATCCTTGTTGCTTAGATGTGTTTCTTGTAGGCAGCATATAGTTGGATTTTCTTTTTTAATCCATTCTGCTACTCTGTGTCTTTTTATTGGTAAGTTTAATCCATTTACATTTAGTGTAATTATTGACACTTGCGGGTTCCCTACTGCCATTTTATAAATTGCTTTCTGTTAGTTTTGTATCTAGTTTGATTCTTCTCTTTTGTTTTTCTATCATTTGTTTTTGTTTGTTTGTGTTCCATACTTCTTTCCTCTGTTGCTACCTTTTTTAAGTCAAGTGTTTTTGTGGTGGTTTTTTTAAGGGTGGTTACCATTAAGTAATGAAAAGGGTACCTACCATATTCATTGTAGTACCCTATCTTATAAGTATTTCTGCACTTCATCATCCTTTGCTACTGTTAATCTCCATCCTCTCCCCCCTTTTTTTCCTTTGTTGTCACAGTTTAAGTTTGGTTTTATTGTGTTCTTGGTGGAACTGTTACTTGTGGTGTTGTTTTCTTTTGTTCTTTGAATCTGGTTGGAAAACCCCCCTTAGTATTTCCTGGAGTGGGGGCTTTCTGTTGATAAATTCTCTCATCTTTTCTGTATTTGTGAATGTTTTTATATCTCCTTCATACTTGAAGGATAGCTTTGATGGGTATAGTATTCTTGGCTGAAAGTTCCTCTCTTTCAGGGCTTTAAATATTGGGGTCCACTCTCTTCTAGCTTGTATAGTTTCTGCTGAGAAATCTGATGATAATCTAATAGGCCTTCCTTTATATGTTGTACTCTTCTTTTCCCTGGCTGCCTTGAGAATTTTTTCTTTGTCATTGTTTTGTGTCATCTTTATTATGATGTGCCTTGGAGTGGGTTTGTTGGGGTTAAGAAAACTCGGTGTTCTGTTTGCTTCTTGAATTTGAGGCTTTAGTTCCTTCCACAGGCTTGAGAAGTTCTCGTCTATTATTTGTTTGAGTATATTCTCCATTCCATTTTCTTTCTCTTCTCCCTCTGATATACCCATTATTCTTATGTTATTCTTTCTGATGGAGTCAGACAATTCCTGTAGGGCTTTCTCGTTTTTTATTATTTTTGAGTCTCTTTCTTCTTCTCTCTGTTGTGCCTCAAGTTGTTTGTCTTCTATTTCACTAATCCTATCTTCAATCTGGGCTGTTCTGTTAGCTAAGCTTGTTACCTCGTTTTTCAGCTCGTGAATTGAGTTTTTCATTTCTGTTTGATTTGTTTTTATAGTTTCAATTTCCTTGGTAATATATTCTTTGTGTTCATTGAGTTGTTTTCTGATCTCCCTATATTGCCTTTCTGTGTTTTCTTGTATATCTCTGAGTATTTTTAAGATTTCTATTTTAAATTCTCTGTCATTTAGCTCCAAGGCTTCCAATATGTTAAGTCTTTTCTCCATAGATTTTTCCACATCTATTTGTGTTACCTCTCTTTCTTTTGTATCCATAATATTCGATTTCCTCTTTCTTATCGGCATCTGAGGGTGGTCTTATTGATAGCACTAATTAGTATTAATAAAGAGTAAAAAGAAAAAAAAAAAAGGGTAAAACACCCCACAAAAAAAAACAGTAATAATTTATTATTTCCCCCTTTTTTCTCTCTTCTCTTTCCCTCCTCTCCCCTCCTCAGGGAAATATCGTGCCTATAATGGAGGGCCTGATTTGGGGTGAAGAGTTCAAGGGGCAAAAAAAGGGAGTAGGGACCTACTAAATGCAAAAAAAAAAAAAAAAAAAAAAAAGGAAGAAAATCTTAGACAAGCATAAGATGATTTGCTTGTAAGTGATGGTCAACTAAGAGATATAATGAGAGGGATAAGAGGGAGTCAGAAAAAAGGACCAAAAAAGAATAATAAAGAAGAAAAAATAAAAATAATAAGTAAAAATCTGTTGTATTAAGTTGAGCAAAGACTAAATACAATGGAGACCTTGGGTTGGGAGGTCCCAAAATGCCACAAAAATAAACAAACAAGAGAGAAAAAAAATAAAAACAAAAGCAAAAAAGAGAAATAAAACCAAAAAAAAGCCTTGAGTCCCAAATTAACTAATTTGTTCGTGATTGAGGATTATATGGGAGGAAAGTAAAATGAGAAAAGAAAAAACGAATAGAAAGGAAAAAATAAGAAAAAGAGAAAAACGAAGGAAGAAATAAAATAGGAGGAGAAAAAAACAAAATAAAGCAAGACAAAAAAAAAAACAAAAAAAAAACAAAAGAGGAGAGAGTGAGAGTTAAGTGTTTTGGAGTATAACCTTAAAGGAGGGTGAGGATGAAGAAGAAAAATAAAGTGCAACACTCATGGGTAGTGTAGTTCAAGAAAGGGGAAGCATAAGATGGGCAGAGAATAGAAGGACCGAGGTGGAGGAAATAAAGGCAAAAAGATATAAGAAACAAACAACAACAACAACAACAACAAAAAATTAGTGGATCAAGTTGTAAAGTCTGTGGATTTTTCTTGATTTTGAGAGGTTAACTTCTTCCTTTTTCTTTTCTCTCCCTCTTCCTAGTCGGTGACTCTGTACCCCAGGCTCTGCCCCTGTGTCACTCTTAGGTAGGGATTTGCAGTTGATGGGATTCTATGGCAATGTCATATAATTGGCTTTAGTCTTGCTGGAAGTAAAGGCTTGTTGGCGTTTGCAGGGTCCAACGATGAGAGAGTTTGCTTTCCTGGATTCTCTCTCCTAGTCCCCCCTTTCTGAATTAGCAGCCTGGTGATCCAGCTATAAGGCTGCAACTGCTTCTGCCTGGGGAGTAAGAGGCTCAAAGAGCTGGGAAATCCCCACTCTATCCCCACTCAGTGCAAGGCTTTGGGAAAGGCTCTGAGAGTCAGGGCCTCCAGTGTAATCAGGCGGGGGTGGGAGTCAATTGTTGTCAAGGTGACTGTTCAGCGCCTATCATTTAGTTGGACCTCTCAACCCAGGCTTTCCACACTTTGTAGCCTGTTTTTGCAGGGAAGAAGAGTCACTAGTCTCTGCTTACGACTAGTGTAGTATAGACCTTATTATCTGCCAAGTCCTTCTTGTTAGCGTTTATCCCTGAATATGGAGGCTCTATCAATCAGAAGTTGCCCCCGCCCCTTTAGCGAGAGGCACTAAAAAATATCACGCCTCTTGTCTTGGATCGCTGAACTGAGAGAGATCTTATCAATTAGAACCGAGGGTGCGCAGATTTTATGGGTTAAGCTAATTTCAGTGATTGGGTCACAGCTGTGTTTCAGAAGGTATTTTAGGCTGCCTGCGCGCGCCCCTCCCCCAACGCTTGATTGTTAGCTTGAATGGCTGGGTGAGGTGCCCCGCCCACGGAGAGAATCTCCCAAGCCTCTCCCGCTCGCCCCGCGGCTGGCGGCTGGACCGCACCAGGCACAGGATAATGGAGCCCCCTGGGTGTGCGGGCCAGTAGGGCGCCCTGGGCGCGTGGAATGCCCAAGGCACACGCGCAAATGGGGCGCTCAGGGCACCGGTGGCCGGCGACCCCCACTCGCAGTGTGCGGGCCGCTGGGAACGTCAGTGGTGCTCAACCAGACCGGGCGCGCGCGGCGGCTCGTGGCGGCCGCTTGCGGTGGCGGTTCCGCGGGGGCTCGCGGCAGCTCGCGGTGGCAGTTCGCGGGGGTTCACGGCAGCTCGCGGGCTCGCGGCCGCGAGCGGCGGCTTGCAGTTCCCAAGTATATGGGCTGACTCACCGCGGGCGCACTCCCTGGTGGCTTGAATGAGCGTCGCTGCGGTAGCTTCCTCCACACCCTCGTCTCTCAGATTCAAGTGATAACAGTCCTTTTGCTTTCAGTTTCTGTGGAACTCCGGAATGCTCCGAGGATAAAATTTTTCTGTTTCTAGTTGATAAATTTGTTGTGATTTAGGGGAGAGCTGTCGGACGCGCTTCTCACGGCGCCATTTCCGTGACGTCACCCCTGTTAACTTTTTTTCTTAAAGTTTTTCCATTGCTACTGACACTATTTCAGTCCAAACTCCCAGTCTCTCCCACCTGAATTGCTGTAACAGCCTCCAATGGTTCTTCGTACCTTGATCTTTAATTCCTCTGAATGTATTATGTAACTTCCCCGTTTAAAAACCTCAATTATTCCTCAGTACTTATAGGATAAAATTTAAGTCCCCCAAAATAGCTTAGAATGTACTTCCTACCCACCCTCTGCCTACCTTTGCCACCTCCAACCCTATCCTTACCCTCTAACCCATCCTTCCCAGTTTCAGGAGACCCACTACCATCCTGCATCAGAATTACCTGAAGGTTCTTGTTAAGGAATCCAGATCCCTGCATTATATCCAATACTGAACAGACCAGAATCCCTGGAAGTTCCTAAGGGAAATCTCCTAAGTGCTAATTTGAGAACCATTTTCTAAGCCATTGAAATTTCTGAATAGAGATGAAATGCAAGCCTCCTGGATCGCCTGGGTAAACTCTGCTTCATTTGCCAGGTGAGCCATCAAAAGATGGCTTCAACGGTCACAGAAGACTGGTGGGCAGAAACGGTGCCTACTCTTTGTGGCTGTTGTGTTTGGTATTACTACATTGAGAAATATGGGAATCCTTTGAATACACTTGAAGGTTTTTTGTTTGTTTGTTTTGTTTTTTAAATATAAGTTATCTTAGACATTTAACTTGCCAAAAGGTTTTAACATAGACCTTCAGAGACTAGGTAAAGTACAGTGAAAAAAAAAAAAAGGGAGGGTGGGATTTAGAGTCAGATGATCTAAGTAAACCTTAGTCTAAGTTATTTTAGTCTTCAGATTAAATTATTGTTCCCTTATTTGTGTCAGGTTTAAACGAAATGAAGAAATAGTTTATAAACTGTTAATTGCCATTGCCCAAGTTGGTAATTATTCCAACTCGTTCTCTGGCTTTGACTAAAGAAGTAATGGATCCAGACATAAGATACTTAGGATTCTGATAGTAATTTGAAGTGGATTTCAGTGACATAATGATATATCCAAGTGTGTAGAATATAGCTTAGAAGAAAATTTACAGCACTAAAATTTAAAATACTTGATTTTCAAAAGGAAACATGAAAATGAAAACACAAGGCACAAACTGAAAAAAAAATCTGTAAAATTTATATCTGACTTGTGTCTGGACTATATAAAGAACTCTTACAACTGAATAATAAGATAATAAGTGATCCAATAAAAATGAGGAAACAATTTGAGTAGACAGTTAACCAGTGAAAATATGTGAATGGCTAATAAGCACATGAAAAGATGCTCAGTATCATCAGTTATTATGGAAATGTGCTGAAACCACAGTGTGTTTCTACTACATATTTAGTTACCAGAAAGGCTAAAATGAAGAAGACCAACCATACCAACTGTTGACAAGTATGTGAAGTAATCAGAACTCTTATCTACTGCTGGAAGGAATGTAAAATAGTGAAACCACTTTGGAAAACAGCTTGGCAGTATAGAGACACACTCGGAACCCTACAATTATATAAAGATTACTTTAAGCTGAAGGCATTTGGGATTCAACAAATACAAAAAGCAGACACTTCTGAGAAATAAGGATTGCCATAAATTTCCTTTTGGGGGCAAATTCTAATCTGGGGAAAGAGACCAAGAATAAACCTACCATAGATTCCTCTCTGGGGGACAAGTATGATAGCAACTGGGTACAAGTAATGGTAGCAAAATTTATAATCTATTGAATAAAATAGGAATCCCTGAGTCCACATAGATATAAATAAGTGAATATATATATGTATATATATATTATAAAGTTTGATTAGAACAAGATGATTATATAGTTTCAAAATTCCTTCTCAGAAAATACCTATTAATTACAGGGGAAAATAAAATAATATCAAGATGGAAATGCCTGGCAGATGCCACCTTCATCAATTCATTTAAGTGAATATCACCAGCATAAGAAGAAAACAAAAGTATATGGCACTTGGTGGGATTCAGTGAAAAGTATTTCTGCCATTTATCTTCCAAAAAATGTGCAGTTTAACCTAATCATGCAGAAAAATCAGACAAAGCAAATTAAGATGCATTCTAAAAATAAATAAATAAATAAAAAAAGCTGGTTGATAATCTCCAAAAGTGTCAAGGTCATTAAAGCCAAAGAAAGTTTGGGGAATTATTCTAGACTGATAGAACTGAAAAGAAAAATAAAACACAAAACCCATGACAAATAAATGCAACACATGGTTCAACTTTGGATCTTTTTGCTATAAATGACTTACTGAGAAAAATGGCAAAACTTGAAAGTACTCTGCAGGTTACATAGTAGCAATGTATTAATGTTAATTCCTGGTTTTGAAGGGTCTATTGTGGTTATTATATAAGATAATTTTCTTGTTTGTAGGAAATGTATACTAAAGTATTTCACAGGCGTAATATTGGCAACTTACTCTGAACTATTTCAGATAAGTGTCTTTGTTCTAGACTTGCAAATTTTTTATAAATTTGCCACTCAAAATAAACGTTTGAAAAACTTTACACAAAAGAAATCATCTTGTAGAATGATGCTCAGGGGCAAGAGAAGTTCTGATACCAGATAGGGATGCTTTTGCAGTAGAATGTAAGAAAAAGAGTTGTTTCAGCCATAATAGTAGCAATAGAGATGGAAAGAAGTGGAGATATTTTTAATAAGTTTAGAAGAGGCAACTGATAGTGGAAGTTGAAAGAAAGAAAGAAATCAAGGATGATTTCTAGATTTTTGGACTAACCGCCAAGGTGGCTAGTGATGCCATTTTCTGAGATGGGAAAGAGTGAAAAATGAAATAGTTTCTAACTAAAATTAAGAGTTCTGATCTAGACATTTTAAGTTGGTGATGTCCATGAGATAGCCAAGTGAAGATGCTGAGTAAGCAGTTGAACATATGAGTCCAGCACTTAGGGGATGGAAAGAAATTTGGTGTCACCAACACATAGATGGTTTCAGACATGGGACTGAATTAGATCACTGTTTCAAACAGGGTTCTTGGTTGAAAACAACCAGGTCTTTTCTAGTATAAAGGTTAAGTAGAATAGTGTCAGTCCTGCAACTTTGTTCTTCTTCAATATTGTATTGGCTGTTTTGAGTAATACTACCTCCCCTCTCCCCCACTTAAAACAGTAGATAGTTGCTCAATGATACTCTCAACTTTAACATCTGGGATTTACTCTTTTTTCAAATAGAAATCTTTGCATTTTGACAGAAGAGAGCAGGGGAAGCTATTTGCTCCTTACTTTTGTAGTAGTATTACATTCACAGTTATACATTTCCTATGGCCTGTGATCCTGAGAACATAGGACTCTTGGATGGGCACCATGAAAAATCAGTTTAGTTGGTGACATTTTTCACCCTTATCTTATTACTTAAGGAGTTCTGCATGAGAGATATCTTATAGAAATTCTTCTGGAAAACTATTTTTTTCTATTCTACTAGTTTTCCTCCAAATGAAGCTATAGTTCTCCTGGACTGATGCCATAGCTATTTCCCCACCCTCGATTGTAAAGCTTCCAAAAGATAATTATGTGTAGGTTGGGTAGTGAGAATAGATCAACTGTTTAGATTCAAAAGGCTGTTTACATGAAACTGATAAAAATACAGACCAGAGGAATATTTCTGTGATCCAGAAGACAGCTTTATTTTAACATTTTCAACAAGGTTCTTAAAGATTGTAATGATGGTGCCTTGTGCCCACTACTTACCTCTTGAGGCACTTGAACAATATTTACCTGCTCTCTCTCACTGTCTGCCCTTCATTCTAAAGGGTTCTTAAGAAAAGTGACTGTTAGCTTTATCCTACATGGTATTTACCTTTCCTTGTGTTGACCTGGGTTTGACTTTTTGAATAAGAACTTCACCAATCTATCCTTACCTAAAATATTCCTGATTTACCTTTACAGTATGGTAGTAATAAGAAATTCACTTTTTTTCCCTGAATACCTCTTTTAGTCTCTCTGTATCCTTAAACAGACTATTATGGTTTAAAACCTATGATCTTGGGTCATTCAATTTATCTCACTAAGTCTCAATTTCTTCATTTGGTAAAAAGCAGTATTGTGAGAATCAAATCATGTATGTGCTAAATATGGTAATTTTATCATTATCTTTATCACTATTACTATTCACTTATGGGTCTAAAACAATCCTCCTCGAAGGGCCAGGATTCTGAGCATGTAGAAACTTGATCTAAGGGGTAACTGAGTGTTTCTGAACTCACATGGCATCTTCTGGAGACTTCTGCCACTGTTTTGATTATGTGGTATTATAAATAGGGCTAGCCTTAGCTGGCATGCCCATGTCACTGGTCAACATTGCTTCTAACTGGTTGGTGTCCATAGTGTGAGCATAATTAATATATTTTGATTATCTCCCTGATCATAGATGTTACATATCTGTCTCCCCTGTTATATTGACAGCTTCCAAGGGCAATGATTATACCTTATTGATACTAAGTGCTTTAAGACCATGCTTAGCACACAGTAGACTCTCTATCTATAACTCTTTGTTGAACCCAAATAAGTTGTGGTACCTTAAGGTACCATAGTGAACTTGAGTTGTTATAGAAAAGCTGGCCACCTTTTGGCTGTCAAAACAAATGATATGGAGGAGCTGCATGTAAGGAAGAAGGTAGCTTTGAGCCCCTGTCTCAAGTCAGATCTGTATGAATTCCTCCACCCATGTGTGTGCAAACCTGGAGCAGTTTCCCCAGCAGCCTGAATCACATCAGGGCATTCATTTTCAGACTATTGGAGGTTGACTTTGGGAAGCATCTACTATTAACACTTAGCTCCACTGAGGTGTTTAGCAATGCAAGCTGTCATCAGTTGGTGCTTAATGACATGACCTGTCACATGTTTCTTTTCTTGCCTCTATTCCAGACCTCCCCTCCCTCCCAACCATTTCCAACATGTGATTAACTTGAGTTGCAGACACCAACTAGGATCTTTCTCTTCTACAACCTCAGTATAACTGGAAGATAGTAAAGATTCTAAGATGGTTCTCAAAATATAGATGAGGAAGAAATAAAATAATGCACAGCTCAACTGGTTGAAAAATCTTACATATAGTTTTTGTAATACTGAGAGGGTTTATATATATAACAAAGTATCCTTTTCAATTCCATAGTCATGAGTTTGGGGTGGGATTGGATAGTTTCATTTATTTATTTATTTATTTATTTATTTGAGACAGAGAGGAAGAAAGGGTGAAAAGAGTCAATTTGTAGTTGGTTTTACTTTAGATGTTAATTGATTGTTTTCTTGTATGTGCATTGACTGGGGCTAAGCCAGTGTCCCCTTGCTCAAGCCAGAAACCCTGAGCTTTTCATCTCATGGTTATGTGGACAATTCCCCCTGCTCAAGGCCAATAACTCTATGTGGATGAGCCCACACTCAGAGCCAGTGACCTCAGAGTTTCCAACCAGCGTTCTGGGTCAATGATTTATCCACTGTGCCACCACTGATCAGGCTTTTTTTTTTCTTTTTTTTGGCAAGGATTGGATAGTTTGGCAAGAATTAGGCCAGAAGCTTCTCAGAGCAGTGCTTTTCACTTTGGGGGTGTGAAAGAAGGGCCTAAACCAAAATCTAGCCAGGTGTATGAGACGCACCAATAAGGTATGGTAGAAGTTAACTCATGTCAGAAATGAAAGTGTAGACTCCACTGCGGTGGTGAGATTCAAATAATTTAACAACCTCTTCTCTGCTCCAATGACTTTTAAGTATAAAAAAATACACTGATAGTTTATTATTTAATACATTTAATACTTGATTAATAACAATTAAAGAGGCACACAAAACTAGATTATGTTATAAGAGTTTTAAAATATTAATAAAAATATTAAAGAATACCTGAAAAAAAACAATAAAACTGTTGTTTAAGATATTTCCCTATTATTGTACTTCTTGATTGATGTTCTCACTTGCAACTTTTTTCGCCTATGGATGGAATAAACATTACTACGGGTGCCTAGAATACGGTGTTGCACAGATGAACATTAAAAAAGACTAAGGAATGTAAATTTGTGATTTCCATTTTGAGTGGCTGCCCAGGTGCCCACCTTCGAGAGAAACCTGACCACAAGTGCCATTTTAACAACCGGTTCACCAAACTCAACAAAAAATTAGGTATTGGTTCTGCCGAATTGGTGTGAACTGGCTGAATCCCACCACTGCTCCACACGATCATAAAAATTAATGACAGGAGCATGCAGCCAGGTGGAGTGCCCAGATGAGACACTGCTGAACCTCAGGACTCACTGTAAAAACATTCTCACAATGATAATGAGACCACCTAAGGCCAGATAGATAGGGTTAAAACCAGCTAGGGGCAAGTTGTGCCTCAGAACAAATTCAGATTCCTGCAAAGTGAGACAAAAATGTATGCATATGTTATTGCATGTGTATGTAAAAGAAACAGAGAAATGGAGAGAGAAAGAGACAAAGAGAAATACTGAAATATTTCTTCAAGGCAACTTTTTTTCTTCCCGGAGAAAGAGACTGAATGAATAGAAAAACATTGGACCAGGAATCAGGAGACATGGGTTTGGACCTGGAGCATGGTCTCCCTGAACCCGTTGCTTACCTACCTGAACCTTGGCCCCATACACTGTGAAAAACCTCTCAAGGTTTATGAGGTGATAACAGAACTACAACTACCTTGCAAGTAAGCTTGGAAAATAATTCAAGCTATCATTGCTATTATTACAGATATGTAATACTATAATTAATAATTAAAGTGTGACCTGTGGACATACCCACACAGTCTTAGCCAGGACTATACACACAAAACTATTTCTATCATAACTGAAACACATACAAAATCTTGTGGCTGCTGGATCATAATACAAAGTATAATCATGTTGCTAAGATTATACACCAGTGATTTTCTCTCAGAAGGAGTTTGATAAGAGAATTAACTCAGCACTCTAAGAACAACCTAAGAATATTTTAGAAAATAATCATAAGATGCCCTATGATAAAAATTAGTTGTATTTATCTTTCCCTCCATCCCTCCCTCTATCCCTCCCCCTCCCCCTCCCTTCCTTCTTCCTACCTTCCTTCTTACCTCAATCAGGGCCAGGGCACAAAATATAATTGAGCCTTTATCTACACAATTCTTTTCACCATAAATAGCATCCCTTTCCGTTATTAGGTGGTGAACTCCTTATAGATCAGTTTGAGCATTTGCTGCCTTGAAAAGCCTTCACTGCTTGCCCTGACAGAGTTAGCAACCTCTTTCTCTTTATTTCTCAGTACTTGAAGTCACACAGACCTGGATTCAGATCTGTACTTTACCAATTACTGTGGGCTAGTTACTTGACCTCTCTGATCACCAGTTATATTGTGTGTAAACTTAGACTAATAATGCTCCCCTGTAAGTGGTAGTGTTGTGAAGGTTAAGTGAGCTAATATAACATAATTGCTTAGAACAGTTGATGATCCTCAAAACATGGGTTCAGCCCTAGCCGGTTGGCTCAATGGTAAAGCGTCGGCCTGGCGTGCAGGAGTCCCGGGTTCGATTCCCGGCCAGGGCACACAGAAGCACCCATCTGCTTCCCCACCCCTCCCCCTCTCCTTCCTCTCTGTCTCTCTCTTCCCCTCCCGCAGCCAAGGCTCCATTGGAGCAAAGTTGGCCCGGGTGCTGAGGATGGCTCCATGGCCTCTGCCTCAGGTGCTAGAATGGCTCTGGTTGCAACAGAGTGGCACCCCAGATGGGCAGAGCATCGCCCCCTGGTGGGCATGCCGGGTGGATCCTGGTTGGGCACATGCGGGAGTCTGTCTGACTGCCTCCCCGTTTCCAACTTCAGAAAAATACAAAAAAAAAAATGGGTTCAGTGAGTTAATAATAACATAATTCTCAGTTAAATATACTTGTAAATGTGATCCCCACACTAAACTGGGTGGTCCTTGAGGACAGACACCATGCTTCCTGCTTGCATTCCTGGGGCTTTGCCCTTAGAAAGCTCTCCATAAATATTTGATTAATGAAGGAATGAATGGATGGATGAAAAGTGGTAGTCATGGGCAAGTAAAAGAGATAAATTTACCAATATGTTTGTGATTAAATTATAATTTTGTGAACTCATTAACAAAGTGGGAGTGAAGTAGAAGAGAGCAAGTGATTGTGTTAGAAAACCTAAAGCAAATGTCTGCAACCTAGCACTGCTACCGTTAAAGCCAACTGTCCTGACAGCTGGGGTGAACTAGCTTCTCGTTGAGATAGCTCATGAGCCTGAGAAGCTGCCATAATATTTGGGTGAAGGAGGTAGTTTTTCAAAAACATGGCATATTGTCATGTCTCCAGGTTGTTTTCTCTCCTCATAACAGAATATTTTAATGTTTTGGGGTGAGAGTACTCCTCTGCTGTAAAGAATTTATAATAGAGTAAGATGAGTTATGCAAATGTGATCATCATAATTACAGTGACTTTGAGTTTATAATTTCCTCTATTAATTATTCTTCAGTGGTTTTGCAGGATGAGAATTCAAGATATCCAAAACCATTCTTTTTTTTTTTATGTATTACCACCACTTCTTTTTACCTCCCAGGAATAAGTGTTTACTAAATGAATATATGTCAAGGTAAAAATGTTCTCATTATAATTTCTCATAGGGAGGAAACTATATTTGATTAGGAAACTATCTTGATAAATCATTTGGGGAAAATGAGATTCTGAGAGTATGGGATATCAGGAACTAAAGGAACAAAAGTCAGCAAAATGGGATGTGAATTTGAGGGTGGGAGACTAGACAGGAGATGGGGAAAGATGGAGAGGGGACAGCTGAGCAACGTGGCAGGAAGCTGGAGCCCGCGTTGTAAGAACTGCCTAGGTACTCATGAAAACAGAATTGTTTAAAATTAAATTTCAACTCCACTAGCTATTAGGGAAATACAAATCAAAACTTCCATGACATATTACTTCACACCTGTAGAATGACTGTTATCAACAAAACAGGTAATAAGCATTGGAGAGGCTGTGGAGAAAAAGGAACTCTCGTTCACTATTTGTAGGAATGTACACTGGTATAGTCACTATGGAAAACAGTATGGAGTTTCCTAAAAAATTAAGAATAGAATTCCCATATGAATCAGCAACCTCTCTTCTGGGTATCTACCTGAAAAATCTGAAAACATTGAGTTGCAAAGATATATGCCCCTCTATGTTCATTGCTGCCTGTCATGACGGCCAAGACAAGGAGACAATCAAAGTATTCCTCGATAGATGACTGGAAAAAGATGTGGTCTATATGTACAAAGGAATGCTATTCAACCATAAGAAAAGATGAAATACTTCCTTTTGTGACAACATGGATGGATCTTGAGAATATCATGCTAAGTGAAATAAGTCAGACAGAAAATGTCAAGAACCATCTGATTTCACTCATATGTAGAATACTAAACTGAAAGCAACAGATGAACAAACAAGAAAAACAAACAAAAACTTATACGCAGACAATAGTATGGTGGTTACTAAGGGAAGGAGGATAGGGAGAAGAAAGTGTAAAAAGGGTCAAATATATGGTAATGAAAGAACATTTGACTGGGTGGTGAGTACACAATGCAATATACAGATGATATGATATAGCATTGTACACTCAAAACCTATATAATTTTATTAACCAATATCACCCCAATAAATTTGATTAAAAAGAAAAAGTTAAATATCAAGTT
This sequence comes from Saccopteryx bilineata, assembly GCF_036850765.1. Classification (NCBI taxonomy): domain Eukaryota; kingdom Metazoa; phylum Chordata; class Mammalia; order Chiroptera; family Emballonuridae; genus Saccopteryx; species Saccopteryx bilineata. The sequence continues at coordinate 208,458,476 of NC_089494.1, forward strand.
CTTTCCATTACTGGGCTGTGAACTGTATCTCCAGAAACCTTCAAAAAATCTTTGTGTGGAAATTATGAGCAGCCTGAGTTCACTTCTGGGTTGATGCAGTCTGAAACAGGGAAACCATTTGCAGGAGATGAGAGCCAAAGGGACCCTCGATAGAGAAGTGCCCTTGGCTCTGACACCCTGTCCCATCCCAAGGCTTTACAGGAATCCTGGAGAAGGTTTTAAACTTTCCACAATTTTCTGGAAAACTTAATTATCTAGATCTTGAAAGAAAGGAGAGAGTAACGAAGTGGCTTGAAAGTGTGAGTTCAAGTCTCTGTGACTTCTGTATCTGTATTACCTCGGCACATTACTTAGTTTTTATAAGTCTCATCTGTAAAATGAAGTTAATTATAATAATAGCACCTACATTGCGGGGAGAATTAAATTAGATAAAACTAGTAAAGTGCTTAGAATAATGCCTGGCACATAGCAAGCATTTCATAAATGTTAGATACTAGTATATATGAAACATATATTGAATATATATATAGATTACATTCTGAATGTATATATAATAAATTATATATATATATTCTGATTGAAATTAATTTTGCTTAGGAGATTCAGGCTGTGTACCCTGCCAGGACTCACACCTTCCAATGCAGTGATGAGTATGAGTCTCAGTTCTTGGTAAACAATTATTACTGTCTTTTCGGGTTAAAAACACATATGCTTTATATGCAGAAAATGTCTTCCTCCCGTATGTCAGGTGCTTTGACTATGGCTCACAATAATCCATAGTTACCAATTTTTTAAGGGTGACAAATGTGTTTTGAAAATGTGCTCAGATCTTCATATCAATGGCCCATTACAATTAAGTGACCTGTTAAGAGTTAACACAGGGCTATGCACAGCAGCCTTGTGAATAAGGTGCCGTTTTCCTCATTTTATAAATGGGAAACTATGGTTCAGTAAGGCTGGCTACCCACATCACCAGATCCAAGGTGATTGTAAATTAGAGCTCAGGCATTTTGACTCCATTGTCATTGATTTTGGGGAATATAGAGATATGTCTTTAGCATCTAAAGTAGCTCTACTCTCCGCAAACTTCTGCCCAGAGAGAAAAGCAGAGGAAGACAATTTTGACCTACTTTGCATATCAAAAGAGTTAGTTCTCCCAATTTAAGATCAGAAGTTTATCTGCCCAAATTTAATGCAGACTTCTTTTTTTTATATATATATATTTTTTAATTTTATTTTATTTTTTATTTATTTATTTTTTTAAATAAATTTTTATTAATGGTAATGGGATGACATTAATAAATCAGGGTACATATATTCAAAGAAAACATGTCTAGGTTATTTTGTCATCAAATTATGTTGCAAACCCCTCGCCCAAAGTCAGATTGTCCTCCGTCACCCTCTATCTAGTTCTCTGTGCCCCTCCCCCTCCCCCTAACTCTCTCCCTCCCTCCCTCCCATGTCCTCCCTCCCCCCCCACCCATGGTAACCACCACACTCTTGTCCATGTCTCTTAGTCTCATTTTTATGTTCCACCAATGTATGGAATCATGTAGTTCTTGTTTTTTTCTGATTTACTTATTTCACTCCTTATAATGTTATCAAGATCCCACCATTTTGCTGTAAATGATCTGATGTCATCATTTCTTATGGCTGAGTAGTATTCCATAGTGTATATGTGCCACATCTTCTTTATCCAGTCTTCTATTGAAGGGCTTTTTGGTTGTTTCCATGTCTTGGCCACTGTGAACAGTGCTGCAATGAACATGGGGCTACATGTGTCTTCACGTATCAATGTTTCTGAGGTTTTGGGGTATATACCCAGTAGAGGGATTGCTGGGTCATAAGGTAGTTCTATTTGCAGTTTTTTGAGGAACCACCATACTTTCCTCCATAATGGTTGTACTACTTTACAGTCCCACCAACAGTGAATGAGGGTTCCTTTTTCTCCACAGCCTCTCCAACATTTGCTATTACCCGTCTTGTTGATAATAGCTAATCTAACAGGAGTGAGGTGGTATCTCATTGTAGTTTTGATTTGCATTTCTCTAATAACTAATGAAGCTGAGCATCTTTTCATATATCTGTTGGCCATTTGTATCTCTTCCTGGGAGAAGTGTCTGTTCATGTCCTCTTCCCATTTTTTTATTGGATTGTTTGTTTGTTTGTTGTTGAGTTTTATGAGTTCTTTGTAAATTTTGGATATTAGGCCCTTATCTGAGCTGTCGTTTGAAAATATCAGTTCCCATATAGTTGGCTGTCTGTTTATTTTGATATCAGTTTCTCTTGCTGAGCAAAAACTTTTAATTCTGATGTAGTCCCATTCATTTATCTTTGCCTTCACTTCTCTTGCCATTGGAGTCAAGTTCATAAAATGTTCTTTAAAACCCAGGTCCATGATTTTAGTACCTATGTCTTCTTCTATGTACTTTATTGTTTCAGGTCTTATATTTAGGTCTTTGATCCATTTTGAATTAATTTTAGTCCACGGGGACAGGCTGTAGTCGAGTTTCATTCTTTTGCATGTGGCTTTCCAGTTTTCCCAACACCATTTGTTGAAGAGGCTTTCTTTTCTCCATTGTGTGTTGTTGGCCCCTTTATCAAAGATTATTTGACCATATATATGTGGTTTTATTTCTGGGCTTTCTATTCTGTTCTATTGGTCTGAGTGTCTATTTTTCTGCCAATACCATGCTGTTTTGATTATCGTGGCCCTATAATATAGTTTAAAGTCAGGTATTGTAATGCCCCCAGCTTCATTCTTTTTCCTTAGGATTGTTTTGGCTATTCGGGGTTTTTTATAGTTCCATATAAATCTGATGATTTTTTGTTCCATTTCTTTAAAAAATCTCATAGGGATTTTGATGGGAATTGCATTAAATTTGTATATTGCTTTGGGTAATATGGCCATTTTGATTATATTTATTCTTCCTATCCAAGAACAAGGAATATTTTTCCATCCCATTGTATCTTTTTCGATTTCCCTTAACAATGCTTTGTAATTTTCATTATATAGGTCCTTTACGTTCTTTGTTATGTTTATTCCTAGGTATTTTATTTTTTTTGTTGCAATCGTGAAGGGGATTATTTTTTTGAGTTCGTTTTCTAATATTTCATTGTTGGCATATAGAAAGGCTATGGACTTTTGTATGTTAATTTTGTATCCTGCGACCTTACTGTATTGGTTTATTGTTTCTAATAATCTTTTTGAGGAGTCCTTCGGGTTTTCGATGTATAGGATCATATCATTAGCAAAAAGTGATAGCTTTACTTCTTCTTTTCCGATATGGATGCCTTTTATTTCTTTGTCTTGTCTGATTGCTCTGGCCAGAACTTCTAGCACCACGTTGAATAAGAGTGGAGAGAGTGGACAACCCTGTCTTGTTCCTGATTTAAGGTAGAAAGTCCTCAGTTTTATGCCGTTTAATAGGATGTTGGCTGATGGTTTATCATATATGGCCTTTATCATGTTGAGATATTTTCCTTCTATACCCATTTTGTTGAGAGTCTTAAACATAAAATTGTGTTGTATTTTATCAAAAACCTTTTCTGCATCTATTGATAAGATCATGTGGTTTTTGTTCTTTGTTTTGTTGATATGGTGTATTACGTTAACCGTTTTGCATATGTTGAACCATCCTTGAGATTCTGGGATGAATCCCACTTGATCATGATGTATTATTTTTTTAATATGTTGTTGTATTCGGTTTGCCAGTATTTTGTTTAGTATTTTAGCATCTGTATTCATTAGAGATATTGGTCTGTAGTTTTCTTTCTTTGTGCCATCCTTGCCAGGTTTTGGTATGAGGGTTATGTTGGCCTCATAAAATGTGTTTGGAAGTATTGCTTCTTCTTCAATTTTTTGGAAGACTTTGAGTAGAATAGGAACCAAGTCTTCTTTGAATGTTTGATAGAATTCACTAGTATAACCGTCTGGGCCTGGACTTTTATTTTTGGGGAGATTTTTAATAGTTTTTTCTATTTCCTCCCTGCTGATTGGTCTGTTTAGGCTTTCTGCTTCTTCATGACTCAGTCTAGGAAGGTTGTATTGATCTAGGAATTTATCCATTTCTTCTAGATTGTTGTATTTGGTGGCATATAATTTTTCATAGTATTCTACAATAATTCTTTGTATTTCTATGATGTCTGTGGTGATCTCTCCTCTTTCATTTTGGATTTTATTTATTTGAGTCCTGTGTCTTTTTTCCTTGGTGAGTCTTGCCAAGGGTTTGTCAATTTTGTTGATCTTTTCAAAGAACCAGCTCCTTGTTTTATTGATTTTTTCTATAGTTTTTCTGTTCTCTATTTCATTTATTTCTGCTCTGATTTTTATTATCTCCTTTCTTCGGCTGGTTTTGGGTTGTCTTTGTTCTTCTTTTTCTAGTTCCTTAAGGTGTGAAGTTAAGTGGTTTACTTCGGCTCTCTCTTGTTTGTTCATATAGGCCTGAAGTGATATGAACTTTCCTCTTATTACTGCTTTTGCTGCATCGCAGAGATTCTGATATGTCGTATTTTCATTTTCATTTGTCTGTATATATCTTTTGATCTCTGCGCTTATTTCTTCTTTGACCCATTCATTTTTTAGAAGTATGTTGTTTAGTTTCCACATTTTTGTGGGTTTTTCCCCCTCTTTTTTGCAGTTGAATTCTAGTTTCAAGGCTTTATGATCAGAAAATATGCTTGGTACAATTTCAATTTTTCTAAATTTGCTGATATTGTCTTTGTGGCCCAACATATGGTCAATTCTTGAGAATGTTCCATGTACATTAGAGAAAAATGTATACTCTGTCGCTTTGGGATGAAGTGTCCTGTAGATGTCTATCATATCCAGGTGTTCTAGTATTTCGTTTAAGGCCACTATATCTTTATTGATTCTCTGTTTGGATGACCGATCTAGAGCCGTCAGCGGTGTATTGAGGTCTCCAAGTATGATTGTATTTTTGTTAGTTTTTGTTTTAAGGTCAATAAGTAGCTGTCTTATATATTTTGGTGCTCCTTGGTTTGGTGCATATATATTAAGGATTGTTATGTCTTCTTGATTCAACTTCCCCTTAATCATTATGAAATGACCATTTTTGTCTCTGAGTACTTTTTCTGTCTTGTAGTCAGCATTATTAGATATGAGTATTGCTACGCCTGCTTTTTTTTGGGTGTTGTTTGCTTGGAGTATTGTTTTCCAGCCTTTCACTTTGAATTTGTTTTTATCCTTGTTGCTTAGATGTGTTTCTTGTAGGCAGCATATAGTTGGATTTTCTTTTTTAATCCATTCTGCTACTCTGTGTCTTTTTATTGGTAAGTTTAATCTATTTACATTTAGTGTAATTATTGACACTTGTGGGTTCCCTACTGCCATTTTATAAATTGCTTTCTGTTAGTTTTGTATCTAGTTTGATTCTTCTCTTTTGTTTTTCTATCATTTGTTTTTGTTTGTTTGTGTTCCATACTTCTTTCCTCTGTTGCTACCTTTTTTAAGTCAAGTGTTTTTGTGGTGGTTTTTTTAAGGGTGGTTACCATTAAGTAATGAAAAGTGTACCTACCATATTCATTGTAGTACCCTATCTTATAAGTATTTCTGCACTTCATCATCCTTTGCTACTGTTAATCTCCATCCTCTCCCCCCTTTTTTTCCTTTGTTGTCACAGATTAAGTTTGGTTTTATTGTGTTCTTGGTGGAGCTGTTACTTGTGGTGTTGTTTTCTTTTGTTCTTTGAATCTGGTTGGAAAACCCCCCTTAGTATTTCCTGGAGTGGGGGCTTTCTGTTGATAAATTCTCTCATCTTTTCTGTATTTGTGAATGTTTTTATATCTCCTTCATACTTGAAGGATAGCTTTGATGGGTATAGTATTCTTGGCTGAAAGTTTCTCTCTTTCAGGGCTTTAAATATTGGGGTCCACTCTCTTCTAGCTTGTAGAGTTTCTGCTGAGAAATCTGATGATAATCTAATAGGCCTTCCTTTATATGTTGTACTCTTCTTTTCCCTGGCTGCCTTGAGAATTTTTTCTTTGTCATTGGTTTGTGTCATCTTTATTATGATGTGCCTTGGAGTGGGTTTGTTGGGGTTAAGAAAACTTGGTGTTCTGTTAGCTTCTTGAATTTGAGGCTTTAGTTCCTTCCACAGGCTTGGGAAGTTCTCGTCTATTATTTGTTTGAGTATATTCTCCATTCCATTTTCTTTCTCTTCTCCCTCTGATATACCTATTATTCTTATGTTATTCTTTCTGATGGAGTCAGACAATTCCTGTAGGGCTTTCTCATTTTTTATTATTTTTGAGTCTCTTTCTTCTTCTCTCTGTTGTGCCTCAAGTTGTTTGTCTTCTATTTCACTAATCCTATCTTCAATCTGGGCTGTTCTGTTAGCTAAGCTTGTTACCTTGTTTTTCAGCTCGTGAATTGAGTTTTTCATTTCTGTTTGATTTGTTTTTATAGTTTCAATTTCCTTGGTAATATATTCTTTGTGTTCATTGAGTTGTTTTCTGATCTCCCTATATTGCCTTTCTGTGTTTTCTTGTATATCTCTGAGTATTTTTAAGATTTCTATTTTAAATTCTCTGTCATTTAGCTCCAAGGCTTCCAATATGTTAAGTCTTTTCTCCATAGATTTTTCCACATCTATTTGTGTTACCTCTCTTTCTTTTGTATCCATAATATTCGATTTCCTCTTTCTTATCGGCATCTGAGGATGGTCTTATTGATAGCACGCAGGCGCACTCCCTCGCGGCTTGAATGAGCGTCGCTGCTGCAGTAGCTTCCTCCACACCCTCGTCTCTCAGATTCAAGTAATAACAGTCCTTTTGCTTTCAGTTTCAGTGGAACTCCGGAATGCTCCGAGGATAAATTTTTCTGTTTCTAGTTGATAAATTTGTTGTGATTTAGGGGAGAGCTGTCGGACGCGCTTCTCATGGCGCCATTTCTGTGACGTCACCTAATGTAGACTTCTAGTGCTAATCTTATATATTTACTTTAATTCCTTAAAAATTTATGATTTGCTTTTGTCAATTAACTAATTGAATGAAAACCATAGACCCCATGTTTGGAGTAATTCCAGCATGGTCTCCTTATGAACCAAAAGACACTATTCCCTAAAACTTTCAATCTCTCCTTTTTTCATGATTTAAAACCTTACCCTGGTGCCATGGTTCATGCTCTTTCTGAATTAAAAAAAGGAATGCCAGTGACTGCTTCAGTTACTCTTAATCTTCTGCTCCTGTTTTTATCATGTTTATGTGACCATGATATAACAAAGCTACGACCCATAACACGGTAGAAAACAAAATATTTAGGGAGAAAAGTTTGTCACATGGTAGACAATGGGGTCAGATAAGGGAGAAAGAATTTGCAGTAAACAGAGGAGAAGCCTGGTTGGAGGAGAAACTAGGAACTTGCTTTGTAAAATCTTATGGTAAGTATCTGTTAAAGAAAAATGGCGAGAAGGTTTAAAAACTGAAGTAGAGCCAGAAACCCAAGGGTAAGTATATATTGGAATTCTTTTCTGACATTTGGACAGCACAGAGTGAGCACAGTATATGAGGGAGGACGGCTGTTCGGTAACTGTAACAGCTTCATCCTGATGATCTGATAGGTTAAGACAACTTTAAATAAGTTTCTAAGGTGTCATTTCCACACACTGGAAAATTTGGCTACCTTAAGACCTAAAGATTGTGTGTGTGTGTGTGTGTGTGTGTGTGTGTGTGTGTGTATGGTATGGGCTATCTCACACTGAAAGAAGAAGGGTGGAGGTAGAAAAGAGACAGAGGGTCTCGTCAAGGGGAAAGCTCAGGAAAGTTAACAAATCCCAGAGAGTATTTAACTTCTATAAAGGATGGGTTACTTAAAAAGAAAAGTGTATAAATTCACGTTGTGTTCTCGTTTAATACCTTCCCAGGGTTTCTCTCTTTAGGGATGTTGTATTAATGTATGGAGGATGGGAAACTGGAGATGAGTGGATAGGGTTTCATGGTGCTACTGTTCTGTAGCTATGAAAGAAACATCTTCTAACTTTGACATTGTGAACTGATTTTGCTTAACCCTGCTCACTATCCCAACTGAAGAATAGGATATAGCATTGTACACTTGAAACCTATATAATTTTATTAACCATCACCCCAATAAATTTGATTAAAAAGATAAAGTTAAATATCAAGTTCTTTCCATTACTGGGCTGTGAACTCTATCAGCCCAGGGATAGGGAGAGGAGGGGGAACGATGCCGAACAAAATGTGGCTCAGCAGGACAAGACAAGTGTAATGCGTGAGGGTTCTCAGAGTGAACTGAATCCATTCCCATCACTCTGAATGCATATTAATGACTGCACAGCCTTTTGAACAGAGAAAGATGGCAATACCTGGCCATATTAATTAGCAACGTATAGATTTGAAATGTGTTCTTCTAAAGCTTTCAAATCAAATGCTAAATGATGCTAAAGGTCTTCAAAAGCAATTAGGGGACAGAAACATCAAGTTAACCTTCATCATCTTCACTAATTAATATTTATTAGGTGTCTAGACATCTTGGTTGGTTTGAAAAATGAAAAGAATGTGGAATTTTATGATAATTGATGAAATACTTATGAGTTCAGTGACAAGGTAGAAAAGGGAATAAATGAACTAGTTGAGCTTGATATGTACTACTTGAAAAATTTTGAAATTTATTGAGGAGATCTCATTAACAGGATCCTGAATATATCTACTCAGAACTAATGGGCTATGCTTCTGAAGTATCAATTTGTATCTTCAAGAAGAAATATATTTAAACTATAGCAAGACTTTTGGCTAGTATTTGAATTTCACCAATCATTTTTCTCTTTACTCTCTCAAATTCAATTCAATTATCTTTTATTATGTGCATCATGTACCAAAGTCTAGTGTTAGACTTTTTCAGAGAAGATAGAAATTAATAAATTAAGGTCATTTTTTTTTTCAAAGACAAGGTCTAGTGGTTAAGAGACTTGGGTCCTGAGGAGTCTGGCTCCTGGCCAATAATCCAATGTGTGAATTTTTCAGGTCCAACTATAAGAAATTACAAAGGCTCTGCCTGACAGATCCCACAGGATAGCTGCCCTCCCCACACCAGACGCGATACACAGCCAGGGCATCACATTCTCTGAAGGGATTTGCAGGTCCTCTAGCTAGTCACACTCTTTGAATATTTGCATTCCTAGCCCAGGCATCTTCCTCTCTCGCTCTCTTTAATTGGAGACTTAGCTCTGCCAAAGATTTCTTATAGCAGTGGTCCCCAACCTTTTTTGGGCCACGGACCGATTTAATGTCAGAAAATATTTTCATGGACCGGCCTTTAGGGTGGGATGGATAAATGTATCACATGACCCAGTGGTCCCCAACCCCACCGGCCGCGGATTGGTACCGGTCCGTGGGCCATTTGGTACCGGTTCGCAGAGAAAGAATAAATAACTTACATTATTTCCGTTTTATTTATATTTAAGTCTGAATGATGTTTTATTTTTAAAAAATGACCAGATTCCCTCTGTTACATCCGTCTAAGTCTCACTCTTGATGCTTGTCTCAGTCATGTGATACAATTTATTTGTCCCACCCTAAAGGCTGGTCCGTGAAAATATATATTTTCTTACATTAAACCGGTCTGTGGCCCAAAGAAGTTTGGGTACCACTGATGTGACTGAGACAAGCGTCAAGAGTGAGTCTTAGACGGATGTAACTGAGGAAATCTGATCATTTTTTAAAAATAAAACATCATTCAGACTTAAATATAAATAAAACGGAAATAATGTAAGTTATTTATTCTTTCTCTGCGAACCGGTACCAAATGGCCCACGGACCGGTACCTGTCCACTGCCCAGGGATTGGGGACCACTGTCTTATAGGGTTCGGGGACAGGGGCAAACTTTGAAGATACTTTCCCTACTCTGACTCAGTACTCAGGGTTTTTATACTTCTAACTCCTCCCACCTTCCCCCAGGCCCTAGGCTCCATAAAACTGCAGGAGTCTTTTATTTGGGGTCCCTCAACAGTGAGACAATGTCCACTTCTGTACCAATTCAGCTGACTTTTTTTTTTTTTGACAGAGACAGAGAGAGAGTCAGAGAGAAGGACAGACAGGGACAGACAGACAGGAAGGGAGAGAGATGAGAAGCATCAGTTCTTTGTTGCGGCACCTTAGTTGTTCAGTGATTGCTTTTTCGTATGTGCCTTGATGGGGGGGGCGGAGCTGAACCTAAGGTTGCTGGCTTGATCAAGGGGTCACTCTCAGCTGACTCTTGACTGGTGCCATTCCACGGGGGAAAATGGAACAGCAGGAAGTTGGTGCTTTCTTTGATTTTAGTCTCTTGCTTTTACTATAATATATGTAAGTAATTAAAGCCTTCATTGTTACTTCTATTTTGGCTACTTTGACACCTGACAGGTCAGCTAAACTCCTAACAGGTCTCATCACTTCCTAGCTGAATAAGATCAAACAACTTATTGAACTTTCCGAACATTCAGTTTTTCTAGTGTAAAATGAATGTGCTATGGTTTTAGTGTTTATTCCACAGGGTTATTGGGAAGATTACAGGAGATATGCATGTGGCTGATATATGGTTAAGTTTTTAATACACATTAACTATTATTAATAGTACCGCTAGAAATCTCACAACCTTCAAGGGAAGTTGTGAAGTCATTCATGCAACATACCGTCTGCATTTACTCTGTATAAGGTTCTAGAGAGGTAAGATGTACTGTGTACTGTGGGCACTTACAGAGATTTAGAGTCTAAACTTGCAGGGGTCCCCAAACTTTTTACATAGGGGGCCAGTTCACTGTCCCTCAGACCGCTGGAGGGCCGCCACATACAGTGCCCCTCTCACTGACCACCAATGAAAGAGGTGCCCCTTCTGGAAGTGCAGCAAGGGCCCGGATAAATGGCCTTAGGGGGCTGCATGCGGCCCGCGGGCCGTAATTTGGGGATGCCTGGAAGGGAGACAGATGTGGAGCCAACCACAGCTGAAAATGAGGCATCTATAGAATGACACAGGCACTTAGGAGCAAAGGCAGTTCGTTGGTGAGGATATTTTTGGTACAAGATAGAAACCCCAATCAAATTATCTTAAATAATTTGAAAATTAATTATCACACAAAACCAAGTGTTGAGAGATTCTTCTGCCCAGCGATGCTGTCAATGACCCAAATTCTTTCCATCTTTCTGCTCTTACACTGTTGGCTTTATTCTCAGATTGTTTTTAAGGAGGCAAGATATTCAAACACATCCAGGTATGATAATGCACAGAAGAAGAAAAAACATTTTTTTCTGTATCTCTTTTTTGGAGTGAAGAAACTTTTTTCCAGACGTCCACTAGCCTACGTCTCTCTCTCATTAGCAGACACGGATTATATGCCTTTTCTGTACCGATCACTGACAAAAAGAATGAGATTATCCTTAAAGACTGGGCACGATGAAGTTTGCCTCTCTCAAAGCAGAGCTGCATGGTGAAGGGTGAAAACCTTAATCAAATCGGGGTTATGTTAGACATGAGGACAGGATGTATGTTTGGCAGTGATGAACCATGTCCACTACAGATACCCAGATGTGCCTGAGTCAAGAAGACCTTACATTTGAGTTAAGATACTTAACTGAGACTTGAAAGAAAGATGTATACTTTGAAATGTAGATAATAAAGGAGAGAATTTTTTTTTTATTTTGATGGTAAAGCGTATACCAAATAGGGAAAACAAGTTCAAGGGTAAGGCAACATGAAGGAGCATAAGACTTCTGCTTCTTTTCAAGATGGAGTCATAAGAGTTAAATTTACTTTCTCATGTCGAACAAAACATTACTTTTCAAAACAGTGGACATCAGGCAACAAAGGTAAGTGATTCCCGAGAGATAGGAAAGTAACAAGGTTAGCTATACAGTTGTTCCAGTTTTCTATTTTGAGAGTTTCCAGGTGATGGCGCAGGGAAGATGTGGTACTATAGAGAAAATGTTTTTATGTTTCTGCACAGTAGGGCTTTCTGAAAAAAATTTCACTGAAACTTGGAATCTGATTAAAGAGCAAGTCTTAGAAATTAATTTACAACTGTATAGGCAGTGAGAATTCCAGAAAGATTTACCTAACCCCAGAGATATGTGTTTACATTTTAAGAGAAGATATAACCTGGGATTTGAAAAGGTCTCTGAGTTGCAAATCTGGAGATAGAGGGAATATCCAACCCCCTTCTGTCCCCACTCCCCACCAGAGATTTATTTACATTCCAGAAGTTTAGGGCAAGACATTTCCAAGGAGCTTCTTTCAGAAATGGAAGAGGAGGCAGCTGCTTCTTTTTCCTGTTCGCAAGCACAGAAACTTTATTCTTCCGTATCCCAGAACTAGAGGGTGAGCTTGCCATTCATACAGGATGATTTTTCATACCTGACTGTCATCACGGGGGAGTGACTCTGCCATAGCACCCTGGCTGTTGATCATGCTGTGGATATATTGGGAAATCTATTTCTGAGCCAAAAACTTCAGGGTCCATTAAGACTAAAATGAATAAAGATGAATATTAAAACATACCAGTGGGGTAACCAAGGCAGAGTTCAGTAGACTGTCTAAATTAAGGAGATGGAACTGAGTATCTGGAGAGACTGGAGTGGCTAGAGTTTGTGTGACAAAGTTACAAAGAGGAGACCACTACACAGAGGGAAAAACGTGAAGACCTGCAGAAGCTTCTCTTTGAATAATCAGTCGATTCCTGGTCAGTGCAGGTGTGTGAGAAAACCACTCAAGGTGGTAAACAATTCCAAAGAATTAGAAAACAGTGCTTGGTACTAACACAGTTCTAGGAATGTTGTTTATTGCCACAAGCCAAACTGGAAAAATACATAGTTTGTGGGGGATTGTGTTGAATACTCAGAAAAGATTTTTTTTTCTCAGTAGTGAGTAATAATTAGCTCTTGATGGGAGTACCACTTGGGACCTGCCTACCAAACCATAAAAGCATGGCCCCATAAGAACAAACTGTTTCTAAGTAACTAAACTGCACCCCAGAACATAGTTCATGCCTATTTTAGGAGCACAAAAATACTTAGCAACCAGCAAGTTAAAATTTATAATGTCTGTCATTAAAATAGAGATTACCAGGCATACAGAATATTAAGAAAACATGATCTTTAATGAAAAGAATAATTAATCTATCAAAACCAACCTGAAACTGACATAAATATTAGAATAAGCAGACAAGTACATTGAAACTATTATAACTATATTCCATTTGTTCAAAAGTTAAGTAGAGAAATGGAAAATATATATAAAAATATACCCAAATTAAACTTCTAGAGGTGGAAACTGTAATGCTTAAGATAAAAAATACGATGTAAAGCATTAATGACAGGTTATACATGAAGAAAAAAGATAAACTTTTGTTTTGTTTTGTTTTGTAGAGGGAGGCAAAGGGAGAGAGAGAGAGAAAGGCATCAACTTGTTTCACTTAGTTGTGCCATTTATTGCTTCTCCTGTGTGCTCTGATTGGGGCTTGAACTGGCAACCTTGGGGCTAGAGCCGGTGGATGCCTTTAGGGTTAGGTCTTGCCCAGGGCTTGAGTCAGTGATCCCAGGGTCAAGCCTGGGACCTTGGAGCTCCTGGTCAATGCTCTATCCATTGAACTACCCTCCAAGGGTGGAAAGCAGTGGAGAAATTCAAATAATTTAACAACTGGTTCTCTGCCCTAATGACTGTTTTAAGTATAAAAAAATGATACACCAAAAGATAGTTTAGTATTTCATGCATTTAATACTTAAGAACAATAAAAGAGGTACACAAAACTAAATTATGTTTTAAGAAAAAGTTTTAAAATATTAATGAACAGATATTAAATAATACCTGACAAAAAACAATAAAACTGTTATTTAAGATATTTCCATATTGCTGCTTCTTCTTTTTTTTTTTTTGTACCCTTCCGAAGCTGGAAACGGGTAAGCAGTCAGACAGACTCCCACATGCACCCGTCCAGGATCCACCCGGCACGCCCACCAGGGGGCGATGCTCTGCCCACCAGGGGGTGATGCTTTGTCGAGACCAGAGCCAATCTAGCGCCTGGGGCAGAGACCAAGGAGCCATCCCCAGCGCCCAGGCCATCTTTGCGCCAATGGAGCCTCGGCTGCGGGAGGGGAAGAGAGAGACAGAGAGGAAGGAGAGGGGGAGAGGTGGAGAAGCAGATGGGTGCCTCTCCTGTGTGCCCTGGCCGGGAATCGAACCCCGGACCTCCGCACGCCAGACCGACGCTTTACCACTGAGCCAACCGGCCAGGTCCTCCATATTGCTTCTTGATTGGCATCCTCACTTGCAATTTTTTTCTTCTATGAACTGAATGAACATTACTACAGGTGCTTAGAATACGCTGTTGCATAGATGAACGTTAAAAAAGAGTAAGGAATGTAAATGTGTGATTTCCACATTGGGCGGCTGCCCAGGCACCCACCTTAGAGAGAACCTTGATTAGAAGTGCCATTTTAACAACTGGTTTGCCAAACTCAACAAAGTTAGGTATCAGTTCTGCCGAACCGGTGAGACCCAGCTGAATCCCACCACTGATGAAAAGTTTAATGTTTTAAATGAAAAGAACATCAGCGATCTTTGGGCTCGCTTTGTTTGTTGAGAACAAACATCAAGTGGTTAATGTACATGCAACCGGAGTAGTACCAAAGAAAAGAAGGGATTGGGAGATGAGGAACAGAAAAAAGTATTTGAAGAAATAATTGCTGAAGAATTTCTAAATTTAATAAAGACTATAAACAAAATCTAGGCACCAGAAACATTGAGAGAAAAATCAAGGCACATGATAATCAAATTGCTCAAAACCGATGATAAAGACAATATCTTAAAATCATACATAAAAAAGACATGGTACATATACAGAAACAAAGATAAGGGTGACAGTAGATTACTTGTCAGAAACAATAAAGGAACATAGTATTGGTATGTTTAGGGAATTACAAGCAATTGATGTTGGTAACATTTAAGGCATGCGGAGGGCATGTGGGGTTAAGCAGGGGGCTGAAGTCTGCACAGGTTTGTTGAGTATAGGTAATGAAAAATGTCAGGTCCCCTACTATAGATGCTAAAATTTTTCCTGGAAGTATGTGGAGCCATTAAAAAATTTGGGGCAAGAAAATGTTGTCAGATTTGCGTGTTACATCATTCTAGTGACATTGATTACATGAATGTGTTAATACATGGATGAATAAATGAATGGCAGAAAATGGTCTGAAAGATTGAGAAACTAGAGGAAGTGATTGCAACCATGAAAGCTATTGTATTCATTTCATTTCATTTATTCATTTGTTCAACATATACTTGTGAAATCATCCCATATACCAGATTTTAAGCTAGCTCTTTAAGATACTATTGTGAGCAAAGTGACTATCTATATAAAAGGCATGCTACTCTGTAACTATGTGGTAGACAGATTCCCATGATAATATGACTAGATTAATTTTATTCTTTTTTTTTTTTTTTTTTTTTAGTGTGAGAGAAACACAGAAAGAGAAAGATGAAAAGAAGCATCAACTCACAGTTGCAGCACCTTAGTTGTTCATTGATTGCTTTTTCATATGTGCCTTGACTGGGGGCCTCCAGCTGATCCAGTGACCCTTTGCTCAAGCCAGCAACCATGAGGTCATGGCTATGACCCCATGCTCAAGCCAGCGACCCCGCAGTCAAGATGGCAATCTCGGTGTTTTGAACCTGGGTCCTCAGTGTCCCAGGCTGATGCTCAATCCATTATGCCACTGCCTGGTCAGGTTGATTTTAGTCTTTATAGAAGCTTCAAGATATTCATTCATTTATTCATTCATCCATTTATTTATCTACTTATTCAGCAAATATTTATTGAGTGTCTTTTCTGTGCTTGACTTTGGATGAGGCACCAAACATAAAACAGTAAATAAAAAGAATTCCTGCATTCATGAAGCTTATATGCTAGTTTTCATGAGAATAGACATATAGTAAATACATAAATGCAATAATATATCTTGGGGTATACCAGAGATCATCCCTCGGTGTGCAGCCAAGATATACTCTTTATCTTGGACTTTATCTTCAAAGCCACATAGCTGAAGTTCTGCTTCAATGTCATTCCTGGCTTCTCTGAACTTTGTGTGATCAGTAACTGATAATATATGTTACCATCATGCATAGTTAGGCAAATGAAGTATTTCAAGGAGGTATGAATTTCAGACTTACTGCTAATATATAAAAATCTCTGTCAAATATCAGCACACATTTTTTGCAGAAAAATATAAATTTTGTTTTACATGATGACTTTCTATCAGTTGATTAAAGTATAAGTGCACATTTTTTATAGGAGTAAAATAATTGGTGGTGGTCAAAGCTATTAATGTTATATAAAACCACACATTAAGTATTTGTAAGTGGTTTAATAGGTAAAATAGATTGGCAGTAATACAAATGATGAAAAAATGTGTTCTTTACATAATTTTAGGAAGAATATTATATATATTTGTGCTAACAAATGTTTATTAAAATGTAAATAGCAAAAATAACATTATCATTATACTACTTCTAAGAGTAGTAGCATAGTAATAAAGATGAATATGATTAGTTTATATCATTGTTCTTATATGTAGACTATATATGCTAGGATTTATAACATTAAACAAAATAATTTGTAAGAACTGCATTTGTTTTAGTTACTTAATTCCACTTAGGCCATGAGTGTTTTATAAAAATGAATTACAGGTATTTGGGATTTCTTCATATCTTGTGACAGTAGATTAAAAACAGAATGCTAACTTTGGGATAAAAATTTCTGTAATCATACTCAACAACATTTATAAAAATAATCTTTGATGAAAACATAGTAAAAATTTGAAGAAAATAAAACATTAAAGAAAAATGAGTACCTAAAATACATTTTATTTACATAACAAGTCTAGAAACACAAACTATTTGAGTCCTTTCAGAAGACAATTCCTCTTATAGTTATGAGTCTATAAGGACTAAACATTTAAGTAAAAGAATTATTGAAATGGTTGTTAAAGCCTGTGTACAATTTTTAATAGTTAAAGGTGAATAATTTTTGAGGTAAGTACATGAATTTTAGATAAAAGTTTCTTCTAGAAAAGAAACTGCTGAAAAATCTCTTTCTCTGAATTATATATGCTTTGAACACAAAGCAGTACATTAAATGTATTTCTTCTGTAAATCATACAGTAGACATTTGGGCATGCAGAGACAGCCATATGTCTCTTTAAAAGTTTAACAGCTTGGTGGATTAATGATAAATTCAACTTTGTTTCTGTTTAGTAGCTTGCTGAGAGATGTGGTATCTCTCATAGTGAATCTGATTGAAGAAATATTTATTGAGTAAGAAATGAGGAAAGATTTTTGTCCTGTGATTGACATTCATAGTGGGACAGAAATGGCAAAGGCTATGTGTGATTCAGGAGTCACAATCAATATTTTGTTTATATCCTTTAGCTGTGTGTTCAGAAAGTAATTATAGCACCAAAACATATAACAGAATTACTGAACCATAGGCAGGAGATGGTGGGCCACTATTAAAAATCTTCTTCAACAAAAGACCAGTTTCATAATTTACAAGAAATTTTTAAACTACATTGTCAAGAACTTATACAAGGTGTCTAAAAAGATGGAATAGAAACTGTTACATGTTTAAAAGGCTACTAAAAAAAGGGCATAATATTACATTTGTCAGGCAAAATATCAATAAGACAAGAATCACTATCAAAGGTTGCTTGGAGAAAGTAGTTTGCTTTGAGAATTTACCAAAGAAAGAATCAATATGAAGTACATTGAACATGGAAATATTTCTTACATGATACTGGACTAGCTAGATCTACTAGCATTTGACTACAGAGAAGGTGCTAATATTGGTGCTCATGCTATAAACACTGAGATACTTACAGAAAGGCCAGAGCAAACTTTTCTATCTGGAAAGAAAGTTATATTGTTCTGTTGCCATGTTTCTAGATCCAAAAGTTAAGAACAGATTTTTAAAAGCAATTGTGTTAAAAGTAAACACATGCAAAATTATTAGAGATATTAGCAGCAAAGGCAACCACCTTACAAGGGCTTCTGAAAGTAATCAGAAAGGATGTTTCTGAGGCAATGCCCAGAGTTTGTGAGGTTGGTTCAACGCCATGTATCACCATCCTCAGCCAAACCTTTAAATCCAGGAGTTGAAGAGGTAAGAAGTCTTTATCAATGTGAGCTACTATTCAAAAAGAAGGAAAGTCTTGGTGGTGACATCACTATCAGCAGTGCCCTAAAACAGAAGAGCTTGCCCTTAAATACCACCCTTGGTTAAAAATGAAATCCCTTTGTCACTGTCAATGTGTACTACAGTGACTGTTAAGAGCCAAGAAATAATAATTTGGGTACTATAATATCTAACTTTAAATACTTGGCTACCAACTTTTAAAATAATAAGAATAAAATAATAATTTTTGAGGTTAAATTTCATATTTAGCTCCAGAGTTAATTTTATCTTGGTTTTAGACAAATCTTAATTTTAATAGATAAAAATGATGGTGGTTTGCACTGAGATAGTGACATTGAAAAGAATGAGAAATGATTAGATTCTTAATACATTTCAAGGTAGAATTGATAGTAGTTGTTGATAATTAGGAGTGGAATGCGACAGAAATAGCTGGTCTGGCCCAGGAGGGTTTTTGTCTTGAATAGAATTTTCATATCCCGAGAAGCAAGACTGCAAGGAGAGGCTTTGGTTTGGGGGTGGGAGGTGACGTGTGCAGCAGTTCCATCCTGACCACATTAAATCTAGGAGTGTAACTGCCTTCTCAGCATCTCCCCTTTACTGTCTAGACACCAACCAACATGTCCCAAGTGGAACTACTCATCTTCTCCTTAAACTTGTTCACCCGGTGTCTTCCCCATAGCAGCCAATGGCACCTCCATTTTCCCAGTGGCACAGAAGGCAGACCTCAAGGGCAGCCTTGAGTTCTCCCTCCCTTTCTCCTTCCCTCCCTCCCTTTCTCTTTTGCTTTCCTTCTTCTTTTTTTTTTTTTCATATCGATATCCAATCTGTCAGAAATCTTATCACCTCTACATGTGGAAGCAAATCCATAATCTAATCAATTTCACCACCTCAATTGCTAAAATCTTGCTTTCTAGCCACCAATATCTCTCTCCAGAGAGACGCTGGGAGAAGCTCTTTACTGATCTCTGTGCTTTTCCTTCCCCCCTCTAGCTTATCTTCAACACGGCTGGCAGAATTATAGCATCAATCAATCAGAGCATATCATTCATTCATCTTCTAAATTCTCCCTATTTTACTCAAGTAAAATCAAAATCCTATGTTGCTCTACAGGCTCTCCACGTCTGCTTACCAAATACCTTCTGCCCTCACCTCTCTGATCCATTTTCTACTTTCCCCCCATTTATTCTTTGCTGTTCTCTAAAGTGCTGGGTGCATTCCCACTGTGGCCCCAGCCCTAATCCCAGCTGTTTCCTCTGTTTCTGGGCAGCTCTTCCCTCGGGTATGGCCAGGCTCAGTTCTCCACCTCCTTCCAGAAGTCACCTTCTCAGGGATGTCTACCCTGGTTTTCCTGTGTGAAATGCAAACTTGCACACATACTCCCCCCTGGCACACTCCACCCTATCTTCCTTACTCTGTTCTATTTTGAGCTTTCTTCTTTATAACATACCTTAGAATTTAACATATTTCACTTTTATTCTGTTCTTCCTTTCACCAAACTAGCATAATTCCCAAGGGCAAGGATTTTGTCTGTCTGTTCACTGATGTACTCCAGAACACTGCCTGGCACCTCCCAGTGGGTACTCTGTAAGTATTAATGGAAGACTGAGCATTAAGCCTGACTCTCTCCCAAAGATCTCCCTATCTTTGGCCAAGATGACTGGACATGGGGCAGCCCATTATGTTAATTTGGCTCCCTTTTAAATGGGCATTTTAAAAAATATATTTATTCTGTTTGTTTGGAGAGAAGCTGAGTTCTAAAGCACTCTACAAGGGAGGCCAAAAAACAGGAATGAGGCTCCAACTTTCCTTTATGATCCCAGGCAGTTTAGCTCTGGCCCTGACTGTGTTGAACACAATTTAGAAACAAGCCCTGCAAAGTCACCCTTATTTCACGTTTGTCACTCAAGCACACCCCTTGGGTGTCTCATCTCACCCATTGCAAACTGTAGTGTGTTTGTTCACCCATATCCAGTAGCCTATCTGAGAGGCCATCTGGCAGGTAGAGATTTTTCCATTTTGTAATGTTTTCTGGGATGCTTTAAATTGGTGGCCTTAGAAATTGGTGGCCCAGACAGCTCGCTGTGTCTCTGAAGTTCGCCACACACAGATCTAGTCTTCCAGTGTAGCCTGTTCAGTCTGATCACCTGACAAACCCTGATGTGCCTTTTCAACATCCTGCTCTGAGACCTCCTGCTTTGTATACCTGCAAGTCTCAGCAGAAAATAGTAATAGCTTGAAGGCATCCCAGTGTGTGACAAGGAAAGACACACCCTACCTCTAGGTTTTCCGCACTGGGAGAAAGTTCCTGTAAGTTTAACTCACATTTCTGGAAATATATTCCAACCTCTCCACTCCCACAGGTGCTCAAGCTGGGAGCTCCTTTATAGCTATTTTACATCAAATCTATTCTTTTTTCTTCAGTCTTTTTGATCCTAGTTAGTTTTGAAATAGAATGTAATGCTAACTAGAATGATTTCTTTATTCATTATTTTCCTTATAAAATGGGGCATTGTGAGTAAAGTTAATGTTTGAACAGCAAACCTGGTTTAATTATAGGCAATCAACACATTTTCTTCATTTGTAAAATGAAGAAAAATTTTTCTTCATTTCCTACAGCTCAGAACTATTCTGAACTTCAGATAAGATAACATAATAAATGGGTCTAATTACAATTTTTCCCATTGTATGAAAGAGATTCTCTTCTGATCTGAAAAGAAATCAGTACAAGGGATATTTATTTATTCTAAATCTAGGACTTGAGGAAAAGGGAGCATGCCTTCAGCCCCCTTTTATTCCAAGAGAAACTGCCCACTGTGCTTCTTATCACTGAGTGTGTAGCAGGGAGATGGTTTGGATGAGGGGGTATCTATAATGTAGGAGATGAGGTTATGTATAATGTAGGGGATGAGGGTACGTATTATAATGTAGGGGATGAGGGTATGTATAATGTAGGGGATGAGGGTACGTATTATAATGTAGGGGATGAGGGTATGTATAATTTAGGAGATGAGGGCATGTATAATGTAGGGGATGAGGGTATGTATAATGTAGGGGATGAAGGGATGAGGATGAGGGCGTGTATAATGTAGGGGATGAAGGGATGAGGATGAGGGCATGTATAATGTAGGAGATGAGGGTATGTATTATAATGTAGGGGATGAGGGGTGTGTATAATGTAGGGGATGAGGGCATGTATAATGTAGGGGATGAGAGTATGTATAATGTAGGGGATGAGGGCATGTATAATGTAGGGGATGGGGATATGTATAATGTAGAGGATAAGAGTATATATAATGTAGGGGATGAGGGTATGTATAATGTAGGTGATGAGGGTATGTATAATGTGGGGGATGAGGGGATGAGGATGAGGACATGTATAATGTAGGGGATAAGGGTATGTATAAGAAGGGGATGAGGGTATGTATTATAATGTAGGGGATGAGGGATATGTATAATGTAGGTGATGAGGGTATGTATAATGTAGGGGATGAGGACATGTATAGTGTAGGGGATGAGGGGTATGTATAGTGTAGGGGATGAGGGGTATGTATAATGTAGGGGATGAGGGTATGTATAAGAAGGGGATGAGGGCATGTATAATGTAGGGGATGAAGATATATATTATAATGTAGGGGATGAGGGATATGTATAATGTAGATGATGAGGGTATGTATAATGTAGGGGATGAGGACATGTATAGTGTAGGGGATGAGGGGTATGTATAATGTAGGGGATGAGGGTATGTATAAGAAGGGGATGAAGGTATGTATAATGTAGGGGGTGAGGGTATGTATAAGAAGGGGATGAAGGTATGTATAATGTAGGGGATGAGGGTATGTATAATGTAGGGGATGAGGGGATGAGGATGAGTGTATGTATAATGTAGGGGATGAGGACATGTATAGTGTAGGGGATGAGGGGTGTGTATAATGTAGGGGATGAGGGTATGTATTATAATGTAGGGGATGAGGGTATGTATAATGTAGGGGATGAGGACATGTATAATGTAGGGGATGAGGGTATGTATAAGAAGGGGATGAGGGTATGTATAATGTAGGGGATGAGAATATGTATTATAATGTAGGGGATGAGAGTATGTATAATGTAGGGGATAAAGACACGTATAATGTAGGGGATGGGGATATGTGTAATGTAGGGGATAAGAGTATATATATAATGTAGGGGATGAGGGTATGTATAATGTAGGGGATGAGGGTATATATAATGTAGGTGATGAGGGTATGTATAATGTAGGGGATGAGGGCATGTATAATGTAGGGGATGATGACATGTATAATGTAGGGGATGGGGATATGTGTAATGTAGGGGATAAGAGTATATATAATGTAGAGGATGAAGGGTATGTATAATGTAGGGGATGAGGGTATATATAATGTAGGTGATGAGGGTATGTATAATGTAGGAGATGAGGACATGTATTATGTAGGGGATGAGGACATGTATAATGTGGGAGATGCGGGCATGTATTATGTAGGGGATGAGGACATGTATAATGTAGGGGATAAGGGTATGTATAAGAAGGGGATGAGGGTATGTATAATGTAGGGGATGAGGGGATGAGGATGAGGGGATGTATAATGTAGGGGATGAGGGGATGTATAAGAAGGGGATGAGGGTATGTATAATGTAGGGGATGAGGATGAGGGTATGTATAGTGTAGAGGAAGAGGGGTGTGTATAATGTAGGGGATGAGGACATGTATAATGTAGGGGATGAGGGTATGTATAATATAGGGGATGAGGGTATGTATAAGAAGGGGATGAGGGGATGAGGATGAGGGTATGTATAATGTAGGGGATGAGGACATGTATAGTGTAGGGGATGAGGGGTATGTATAATGTAGGGGATGAGGACATGTATAGTTAGGGGATGAGGGGTATGTATAATGTAGGGGATGAGGACATCTATAGTTAGGGGATGAGGGGTGTGTATAATGTAGGGGATGGGGGGTATGTATAATTTAGGGGATGAGAGGGTATGTATAAGAAGGGGATGAGGGTGTGTATAATGTAGGGGATGAGGGTATGTATAATGTAGGGGATGAGAGGGTATGTATAATGTAGGGGATGGGGATATGTGTAATGTAGGGGATGAGAGTATTTATAATATAGGGGAGATATGGGCTCATTGGACTCCCTGGAGAAGAGCATCCAGAGCCCTGGTGCTCCTTGCCTCTTGCCCAACCCCTACTCCCACCTTAAGTTGGGAAAGGCAGAGCTCATGTGGTGGGGGGAGACCAAGAAGAAAAACTCACAGGTTCTACAGGAGTTTGAAAATCATTGTAATCAACAAGAAAAAGAGATTCTCTAACCCTCATCCTTTCCCCTCTCTTTACCCATTTACTTCCCTTTTTAAATCCTGCATGTCTCCCACTAGCTCTTTTCTTTCATGAATTTTTAGTTACACACAATAAATTGAAAGTAACAATGGCTTGAGGCTGTTAAAATATTTTGTAGTAGTCTCTCTGAAGTGTCCTCTGGGGAAAATTCTAGTAAACTCCTGTTATTACTACCATTTTCTATGAAAAATCACCCCATCTGTGATCATTACATTCTTTTCAGAATTTACATTGTGCTGGCTCTGGCTTCTGTGGATGCAGGTTACCAACACCTGTGAATCATAAAAGGATCATCTCATGTCTCTGAACAAACTCTAACCAGCCACAGCTCATTGTCTGCCATTTCTTTCCTCTTCTCCTTTGATACCTTAGCAGGGGTCCCCAAACTTTTTACACAGGGGGCCAGTTCACTGTCCCTCAGACCACTGGAAGGCCACCACACACAGTGCTCCTCTCACTGACCACCAATGAAAGAGGTGCCCCTTCTGGAAGTGCAGGGAGCGGGCGGATAAATGGCCTCAGGGGGCCGCATGCGGCCCATGGGCTGTAGTTTGGGGACACCTGCTACAGTTTAAGACTCAGCTACTTAAGGGTTCACTTAGTTAATAGAGCATAAAATACCTTCTTTGGATGGAAACCATAGTTACTGTTTGGCAAACAAGTGTGTTTAGGTTTGCTCGCTTGCATTCTGCATTGGCATGGGGCAGTGCCATGAGTGTGTGGTCTGTGGAAGACTGCCGGTGCTTGTCCTCAGGGTGGCAGATTGCAGATGGCCTGCCTCCATGGGGAGGGGCAGTTGTTTGCTACTGTTTGTCAGAAAAGGGATATTTCCACCCAGCCTGTTTGGCTGGGGAGTGCAGAAAGGCTTGGGAGCCCTGCTGAGGCTGGTGGGGGCTGTGAGTCCCGTCTCACAGCTGGAGAAAGAGTTGGGGCTTGGGAACCCTGAGTGAGAGGGAAGCGGTCTTCCCCGCCTGTTTGCTCGTCCGCCATTAGGAGACTTTAATAAACAGAATGGTCCACCATCCTCTGGCTCCACAGTTCCTTCACTGTCTGCCCAAATCCAGTGTGAACATACATGGCCATGGTGGTGGCCACTGGCTTTACAGTTACCTTATGAGAAGAATCTGAGAGGAAGTGAAGGAATGAGTCAGGAGAAAAAGAGAAGTAAGAGAAATTTTGTCTTGGGAGTCATTTGAAGTAAGGTTTATATTTTGGGGAGGTGTGGGTATGTGTGTCTCAAATGAATATTATCCCACTGGATTTAAAACAGTGTTATGAGCCATCTTAAAGCTGTAACAGAGCCATATTGAAAACCAGATGCCTGAGAACAAGACCAAGTAAAACACCTGCTGGATGAAATTATAAAAAGGATTATATGGTGCACTTGGAATGGTGGTATTAGGACATTATCTATACTCTTCCACACCTAGAGTGCAACTTCTTTAAAAGGATAAAGATTGATTGGCCATATAGTTTTTGTTGTTGTTGTTCTGATGTTTATTCTAGTGTCTTAAAATTAAGATACTATGTCAATTCAATGGAAAGGACGTCAATTCAGTGACCTATATTTTGTTTTCTCTATTGGCAAGTTAAGATAAACTATTTAAAAATGCTTTAATTTGGAAAGGAAATACCTTAGTGATTTTAGGAGTCGGATACTCTACTGACTGAGCTAGCTGGGTTCTTAGTGATTTTCACATGCTATTGCTTTTGATTTTCTAGTTTATAAGGCATAGTACCAAACCCAGCACAACCTAATAAAAGGTGATAAAGTCTTCGATGCTCCTGCAAAAGTAGGGAGACATGATCTACCCCACTTCCTTAATTAGTCCAAAATGTTTTCTTCTTGTAGTGCTTTCAAGCTTCCTGTTTGGCTTTTGAGACAAATAACTGGGCTCCTAAAATCATTTGAGAACAGAATAATGATAATGATACTATCCCTACATTGTTCATAAAATTTATTTAATAAGCTACTAATTAATGATTGGGGTTATTAAATAGATGCACATGTTACCATTTCCAAAAGTATAAAACTATTTCCAAAGGAAGGCAGAGTTCACACCCACTGTCATTCCTGCAACCATTTGAGCTCTCTTTTGATACAACCAGTTACTAAGGGAAATAAAGTATAAATAAAAGGAAATTATTCACAACCTTAGTTTTTCTGTTTAAAATTGGAAATAGCCCCTTTCCCCTTAATGACAATTGCTGAAATGGTTTCTAGTTTAATTTATAATTTCTTTGTGTTTTATATTCTCTACCCTCTTTAATATAACTGCTTCTAATGCCCCTAGAGTTCAAAATTACTCATATTCTAGGATAATCCTTAAGAATTTTAAATTTCTTTCTACCCAAAATGAATCATTCTGGTTTCTTTCTGACTTCAGACTGGAAGAAAAAATAATGCAGGAGGGGGTGGCGGCGGAAAACTGAGGTGGAGAATGGCCGAGTATTCAGCACTGTTCCTGTCTCTTTCCGTACTAGAGGCTTTGGAAGGTTCTTACAGAATTATTACACCTCCATGGAAAAGCTGGCAGGAGGTGGAGGAGTTTCTTGGATTCTGATAACATGAGAAAAGTTTCAGTGAGAACTGGATGCACATATCCAACACAATAAATGTGACTGAATAATATTTTGAGATATTAATTCACATAAGACCTCCTTATTTTTCCTCTTATCCTACATTCAAATATCAGAGAAGTTGCGGTAGGGTTGGAAGCAGAAAAGTACTAGAAGATGTTTTTTGCTTTTCTTTTTCAAAATCTAAATATTTAGGATATGAGAATTTGTGGCAGTAGAAGGAGCGGCTTGAAGAAACATGAAAGTAGAACACTTTCTTTTATATGTAAGAGAGATCAATAATATATATAAATAGTCAGAGATAACCACATATCTGAGGAAAGACTTTAATATTAAAGAAAAAATAGAACTAAATACACAGAAATGGTAACTTAGAGGAAATGAAGACAAAGAGAAACAGAATGAACCTTTTTTTTTTAACGTTATAGTTAAAAGTTCCACTTTCAGGGAGATGAAACAGATGTATTTTTCCTATCCCTTCCTCTAAGCTCAACTAAAAGCCCTAAACATTATTTTTACTCATTTGTCCTTACATGTTTACTTTTTCCATAGAGCCATTACATATTAATCATGGTTGTTTCAAATTCCAGGTCTGGTCATTTCAAAATCTGTGCCATATCTGAGGCTGATTCTGATGCTTGCTCTGTCTCTTCACACTGTATGTGTTGTGTTGTGTTGTTTTATTGTCTTGTTAGTATGTTTTGTAATTTTTTTTGTGACAGAGACAGATAGAGACAGAGGTAGAGATAGAGAGAGGGACAGACAGGGACAGACAGATAGGAAGGAAGAGAGATGAGAAGCATCAATTCATAGTTGCAGCACCTTAACTGTTCATTGATTGCTTTCTCATATGTGCCTGATGGGGAGCTCCAGCCAAACCAGTGACCTCTTGCTAAAGCCACGACCTTGGGATCAAGCCAGTAACCTTGGGTTTCAAGCCAGTGACCACTGGGCTTGAGCCAGCCACCGTGGGGTCATGTCTATGATCCCATGCTTAAGCTGGCAACCCCGCACTCAAGCTGGTGAGCTCACAGTCAAGCCAGATGAGCCCATACTCAAGCTGTTGAACCCAGGGTTTTGAGCCTGGTTCCTCAGTATCACAGGCAGACACTCTATCCACTGGGTCACCACCTGGTCAGGCTATTCTTGTCACTATTTTTACCAAGGGAGAATGCAACTCTCTGGAGATCCATATAGGGCCCAGGTCCAGTATATTCTGGAACAATTAGAGCCATCAGACCCCTTCCAGGGAGAGCAGAGTCCTCTGAAGACAAGACAAAGCTGGGGCAGAAAGAGGGTAAAGGACACCATTTTTCTGGGAAAAACAAAAAATGGAATGAGGAATGTGTGATGTGGAGACATTTGGGTTCATTTGGCAAAATGAAGAGGGTAAAGATGAAGAAAGCTACCACAGGGCTTGAGCAGTGTGCACCTAGGAAGGTTAAAGAGAAAGGCATTACAGTCTTTCATCTGCTCCTTGACAAAGTCACCTCTGACCCCAATCCAGGGAGAAAATGGCAGTAGGGTGGTCATGCATATAATTCAGCTAGAGCTGAAAAGGCAAGGCTGTAAATGAGACTTGGGAAGAGGATGTTAAAGAGATTGTAGTTATATCATTTCTGTGTCCACCAGCTGGCCCCGTGACTTCATTGAATGAATTATTCTGATTATGCTGTTTGATATTAGGCTTCAAAAAAATAAATGACTGTTTTCCTATTATATTTTAAAATGAGAGATTAGTAAACTCACTAAATTTAAGCATTTACTGAAGATTATTTTTTATCTTTGTGTTGAGAAAAGTTATCATTTCAGTATTTTGACAGTTAAAATAAACAATTCATCCTGAGATATTTGACCTGAGTCTCAATTTCCAGATTGGAACTTGTGCATATAGGGTGACCAGCTTTCAGTATCTTGTGATACATCCGCTTCTGACCTCTAACTCATGGACAGAAAATTGAGCTCCTCACTCGAGCTTGCCTACAGAAAAATGAAAGGGCTAATACTGGAATATAATTAAGAAAGTAAATTGAAAATTTCATGAGCCTAATCTAAATGCCTCCTTTTGACTAAAATATTTGATTACTTCTCATCTTTTTGATAGATTGTGAAAATACTTTCTTGGTTCAGTTGATATCTGGTTAGTCTTTTCTTAGTATAGGTCACAGAGGGGAAAGAAGATATAATTAAAATACTAATTTGATTTTGCTTCTTATCATTAATATAACTCTTCCTAGTAGTCTCAAGCTTCTGAGATTCCTTGCTCCTTAGCCTTATTCTCTGGGTGCTGAGTTGCTTGCTTTGTATCCAAATGTATGGTTCTTACCTTTGTTATAACATAATTCTCATGCATGTTTATGTCAACAAAATATTTCTCTTCACTCTGTCTTGACAAGTTCCGCTCCCCATAGGAATGCAGAAGGGAAGAAAGGAGGTGAGTGACGGAGGAAGAAGAATCCTGTCCTGATGATCTGGATTTTGTTTATTTTTTTCTGGGTCATATCCAGACAACCTAATGAACACCATCTGATGGCAGGTAGGAGAGGTTGTGGCAGAGGCAGAAAGAGACCGAAAGAGATTTGTTCTTAGGGGTCTGTATTAGCTTGTTAGGCTTTCCACAACAAAATGCCACGGAGTGGGTGGCTTAAGTCACAGAATTTATTTCTTCACAGTTCTGGAGGCTAGAAGTCCAAGATCAATGAGTTGGCAGGATTGGTTTCATTCTGAGGCTAGTCTCCTTGGATTATAGACAGCTGTCTTCTCTTTCTGTCTTTTACATGGTCTTTTCTCTGTGCATCCATATGTCTGTGTCCTACTGGCCTCTCCTCTCATGAGGACATGAGTCATGTTAGATTAGGACCCACTTATATGATCTCATTTTACCTTACCTCTTTAAAGGTCCTCTCTCCACATTTGTGGTATTGGGAGTTAGCGCATCAGTATATAATTATGGAGGGGCACAATTCAGCCCATAAGAAGGGTTGGGGATGAGGGAGGATGAGTAGCTGGGAAAGCCATGTAGCTTCTTTTGTTAGTTGGAGGAGAGAAATTCACTAGTCTGGAGCCTGGGAAAATTTTATAAACTTATGTTTTATAGTCTCAGCCCTTCTACCAGTACAAGTGAAGAGCTTGAGGTTACAAATATACTCCAGATACCTTTAAAAATATTTATGGAAGAAAGCTGTGGAGAAGTAAATATATTAATATATCCTTCAGAATGCCACCTCTTTAGAAGGACAAAGGCTGAGCTGATAGGTCAGGTAGGATGATTTGAATTGGATTTTTTACCCCTCTACTGTCCTTTAAAATGGAAATGTTAATAGAGAACACAATAATTTATAGAGATTCTCATTTAATTCCAGTGGAAACACATGGCACTGGTATTTCTAAAAATCTCCCTTGGTGACTCTAATGTGTAACCAGAGTGGAGGGCTGACAAGTAATCTTTGTTTCTCTGATTCTGGTTTGATGGAGGGCAGCAGGAAGCTCTCCAGCATCTGGAATGGGAGACACCCCTTTACCAAAGCTCTTACAAAGAGAGAGCCCCACGTATGTCCAGAGAAGTTTTATGTTTTCTTTCCTTTGTGATGTGCCCAAGGGTCACTTTGGATTTGAGTGACATACATTTGGTCTTTTTCAGATTGTTTAAACAAAAGTTATGGTAAGAATAACTGCGATTTACAAATATGAAACATGTTTTCTGTTGCTATTAGACATGATAAGATAGCCTTTTTTTCCACTTAATAAAGTTTGTAGAAATACTTCTGAGGTTCTTGTGCCCATCCCTTTGAGGTGGACATTTTCTTCTGTGCTGTGTTTCCAGGCTGACTCCACCCTGGAGGAGAGAGGGATGGGTGTGATCACCCCAGACATGCGGGGAAGGAGGATGAGAGGAAGCTCTTAGTCTCCAAAACTCATCCCTGTTTTTAGCTGGCATGCATATTCCACACCTTCCTTCCAAGGTCTGTACAGAACAGGGGTCCCCGAACTTTTTACACAGTGGGCCAGTTCACTGTCCCTCAGATCGTTGGAGGGCTGGACTATAAAAAATACTATGAACAAATCCCTATGCACACTGCACATATCTTATTTTAAAATAAAAAAAAATGAAAACAAATACAATATTTAAAATAAAGAACAAGTAAATTTAAATCAACAAACTGACCAGTACTTCAATGGGAACTATGGGCCTGCTTTTGGCTAATGAGATGGTCAATGTCCAGTTCCATATTTGTCACTGCTAGCCGTAACAAGTGATATGACACACTTCCGGAGCCGTGACGTGTGCATTCCGCGTCACTGGAAGTAGTACTGTACATGAGCTATGCCATGCTTTGTGACACTGCCACATACAGTACTCCAGGAGCAAGGGATACGGATGCATCCGCATCCTATGCTCCTCTCACTGACCACCAATGAAAGAGGTGCTCCTTCCAGAAGTGCAGGGGGCTGGATAAATGGCCTCAGGGGGCCACATGCGGCCTGCGGGCCATAGTTTGGGGACCCCTGGTATAGAAGCTAGAGTTATGCTGGGCTCTCCAGGTCTACTGAGACACTGGGGAAAACAGATCCAAGATGGCAGCAGAGTCTGTACAACAGGGGTCGGGAACCTTTTTGCTGAGAGAGCCATGAATGCCATATATTTTAAAATGTAATTCTGTGAGAGCCATACAATGACCTGTGTACACTACACATTATCTAATAAAAATTTGGTGTTTTCACGGAGGACAGCTGTGATTGGCTCCAACTACCCACAATCATGAACATGAGTGGTACAAAATGAATGGATTGTTAATACATGAGAATGTTTAATATTTTTAATGTTATTAATTTTTTTATTAAAGATTTGTCTGCGAGCCAGATGCAGCCATCAAAAGAGTCACATCTGGCTCACGAGCCATAGGTTCCCAACCCCTCCTATACAAGAACAACGAAGCAGGAGAGTTTGTCTGGGAACGAACAGATTTTGTGGGACCAGAGAACTCTGTGGTTTCTCCCCTTGCAGCAGCACATGGACCTTTAGTTTTAAGAATTTGGGGTGTTTGGGAACTTTTCTTAGGGAAGTGAGGCATGACCACAGCCCAAGATCTAAGACAAAAGATACATTGCAATCAGATATCAATTCTGAAGAAGTAGAACACTTTAAAAAGTTATGACACATCCTTTAGTGTCCTTTAAAGTGGTTATGTGTTTTTAAAGCACAAAAAAATCATTTGCTGTAGAGTTTTTTATAACAATAATCTCCCAGCTGTATTGTCACAGGATACAACAGTGCTTCTTCAATGCATTCAGGACATGCATTTTAATTTCGTCTTTAGTCTAAAATGAATTTATGGCTATACGATTTGGTATATACCTGCCATGTAAAAAATGGGAAAAGCACTTTCCCCTTAAAAAAAGTATAACATTATTTATTCCTATTATAAACAAGCAAGACAAGATACCCATTGATATTTGTGGGGAGGAATGGAAAAAGACATCTAATGTCTTTCTTCATCTTTTCTCCAGAATAGGAACTTTTCTTAAATGCAGAAACTCATATAAGTTTCTTTATATCTTTTTCCTTTTTGCTTTAAAAAATAATCTTACTTTTTCATACCCAGTTTTCCTTCTCCCTAGTGTTTTTTCAAGGCTGATAGTGCCCTTTAAAATTTGTTCAGTTTGAAAAAGCAGTTGTTTATAATTCTGGGGATAAATTTGCACTTTGTAATTAAAAGGCCTGGTGATGATTGTGACATATCCCTGATTATCTCCACCTGGGGCTCTGCAGGGCCCAGCCCTGTACAGCTCTGAGTAGCAGAAACCTCTGCATTTGGCAAAGGAGCGACCTTTACGCCAGGGGACTTCTGTCCCTGACGAGTCCCAGCCTGGCAGGCCGGGGAATTGGAAAATTGGGATCTTTGAAAGAGTCTGAATATGAAATGATAATTACATTCTGTAATAAGCCAACTCCCGCTAAAATAGTTTGAAATGGCCCCTTTATCTCTGAATAGAGATGTTGGTAGATGAACTTTGTTTTTTATTTTGGGTTTGATGTTCTGTTCCTGCTATCACTGCCTCCAGTCCTGTGGGCTCAGGTGATGCAGTCCCATCCAACTGGAGCCTGGATAGTAGGACTTCCCCTCACAGGGCTTGGCTTGGAGACTTTTTCCCTTCAGGTTTATGGCAAGGAAAATGCAGCAAAATTGTACCGATGCTGCCGATCCCCTAAATCTACAAAAGTAAAGCATCTATTTTTTTTCTGAAGCTGGAAACGGGGAGAGAAAGTCAGACAGACTCCCGCATGCGCCGGACCGGGATCCACCTGGCACGCCCACCAGGGGCGAAGCTCTGCCCACCAGGGGGCGATGCTCTGCCCCTCCGGGGCGTCGGTCTGCCCGACCAGAGCCCCTCTAGCGCCTGGGGCAGAGGCCAAGGAGCCATCTTTGATCCAATGGAGCCTTGGCTGTGGGAGGGGAAGAGAGAGACAGAGAGGAAGGAGAGGGGGAGGGGTGGAGAAGCAGATGGGCACTTCTCCTGTGTGCCCTGGTGGGGAATCGAACCCGGATCCCCCTCATGCCAGGCCAACGCTCTACCGCTGAGCCAAGTGGCCAAGGCCCGCATCTATTTTTTATATGGTTATTTTGACAAAGCTATCAAATATTTGAGATATTTTAATTTGGCTTAAAACCAAAATGTTAAATTTTTAGACATTTTTTACCCTGTCCTTCAATCCTACCCAAAACTCTAGGCCTTTTTTCCCTTTCTTCACTCTATCCTACCACGTCCATGGGTTATCATGAAGAAAGTTGCATTTAGTACTGGTTAATGAAAAGAAGAAAAGTGTTTTAACAGCTTGACTGGGCTAGTTGGAGAGTGCCAGATTATCACTCTGCATGTGCTGTTTCTGTCTCTGCTGAAAACTTCTGCCCCCGCCCGGGTGTGTGCAGGGAGGCTGATCCGCCTTCTCTAAGGACTGCCACAGAGTCAGTGTGTCTGAGACGCTCAGCAACAACTGGATTAACAGCTGCCTCATGAGCACAGAACTCAAAGAGTACAGAAATGTCAGGAGCAAGACGTCAGTAGATGAGAGTTTGGACTATTTCTTTTCTCCATTCTCAACATTCCTTTGATTTGGATGAAAATGGTGCATCAAATGGGAAAGAAATTCTCTGTTCTTTATTAGAGAGTTGCTTTCAATCTTACACAGAAGAGCGACCTCAAGAATTTGACGGTTCATAGACCACATTTCTGTTCTGGATCTGTTGTTGAAAGACATACAGAGTTTGTAAACCTTCTTTTGCTGTTTTTGGGAAGAAGCGGGGAAGAAACAGTTGAAGAGGTCCTCTGTTCTCCCTAGCGGGTGGAGCCCCTGGAAGGGTGGGGCTGGGCTGCTGAGTGTGACATTTTGACCTCAAAAAGTTAGGGCTCAGGTTTTCCCTCCCCCCTTGTTTGTTCTTCAAATTAGGATAGTAAATGTATAAAAACAGGTAAGCAAAAGTGCCTTTTGGTTTTCATTGGTAGGGCATCCATTAGTTCAGGTGTTTTACAATGAAAAGTCCAGGTTAACTTGTTGTATGGTTTATGCCGCTTCTCCTCTTTCCGGTCTTTCAGAATAAAGAGCACAGCTTTGAACCTCTCATCGCTAGCCTGGAAGAGAATCCTCCCTCAGGGACAGCATTCCTAGGGGAAGGAAAATGAGTGACAGACAAGAGCTTCTGTGTTCAGAGTAAATCCCATCTGTGACATATCTAAGCCTGACCCCTGACCCTTGAACATAGAAATGGGCTTTTAATAGAGCTCACGCATAGAGTAATGAAAGGGCTTATGTAAGTTCAAGATCATGAAAGAAAATACTAATTTAGCAGGAGGACAACCTAAGTTCCTTTCTTTGCCTAAAACTCCTTAAATGAGCTTTTCCCTAACTTAAAGGGTGTAAGGAAGTTAAGACCTTGCCTTTAAGGATCATAGACAGGAGCTCTCAGATTATAAAACAGTAACTTATGATCAGTACTTAAACCAGTATATGTGTTTGCAATGTTTCTATCTTTTAACTTTCCATTCCTAAAAATGGGAGCAAAAAGATCCTTGTGTGAATTCCAACTTAAGTAAGGTTTAATCTTAAATCAGTGATGTATTTATATACAGAGGCCCACCAAGGCCAAGAATCAAATCAAGTGCTTTCTAAAGCCTTATTCTGGGTTTTCATAGTGAGATGTTTATTTTCTCTAAACTATTTTGGTTTATAAAATTAAAGACCTAAAACATGCTCAACAAAAAGCAAAACGACATTTGAAAAAATAGAAGGGCACAAAGACAGAAATCTCTCCAGGGAAATCTCCCTATCTGAAACTCTCCTGAATAGAGGACTATGTTAGAACCCAGGCACCTACAGCAGGACACAGAAGCAAGAGTGGCAGGCAGGCATCCTTGACTTGGGCGTGGAGAGAGGTGACCCTAGGGATTTTCTTATCTAAGACATAGAATGTCAGTTCCATGGTCTAGGAAGAGCTGTGGCTTAAGAAAGAAGAGGAAATATATTTTATTTATCATGTCCCTTCTACATTGGCAGGATAGCCAATATTTCAGCCTGGGTAAAAAGTTAACAGCACACCAGTTTCTGAAGGTGGAAATCATGTAGAACATTGACTGGGCTGGACAGAGTTCTGGACAACTGAGAAGTATTCTAAATTTCTTGGGAGATACAAGCTTAATATGTGTATATAATATATATATATTTACAAATATAGGCTTAATATATATATATAGTTGTATAAAATATGCAATATAACAGATATCTTTTAACCTAAAAATGCAACATATACATTTATTCCTTTTATTATCTTCCTAAAGTGAAATGTTTTGAAGTAGAAAAAGTAAATAGGTATGTATATATGTTTAGAAATTTATCTGTATACATAACTAGAAAGGAAAAATATTTTATTGGATGAGATATTTAGCAATGTCTAAGTTAACCCTCCATGTACTGTTTCTTGTAACTTTACTCTTGGTTTCTATCCTGCCAGATCTATGGAGTTTCTCATGGTTACATAGCACTCCTTTCATTACAGTTTCTGTCTTTCCATCCTCAGAATTATTCCCTGAAGGCTTCCTCCTTGATGGACCAAAGCCTGACCTTTGACCCATGAACAGAAAATTGAACTTCTTCATGTGCTTTTTGCATGTATTATTCATTGGGCAACCCTAAACCTTAAATCTTCAGTGTGTAGGAGCCATAATTGCTGTCTTCTTTTGTCTAGTACATTTTGAATATCTCTTATTCTTCATTTTATCTTGTTTTCTTGTATATAGTTCATTTACCTTGCTTTCTTTTGCAATGACTCTCTGTCTTAAATGATCTGACTCTAATGGTCTCAAGGCTTAAGTCTCATAGTCTTCAGTGTCTGATAAGTTTCTCTCTATTTTTTCAGTGTCCTGGGATGTATGTGATGCATTTTAGGGATGGAGAATTAGAGAAGACAGAATTAATGTCTGTTGGTGCCTTTTCTCTTTAGTTTCAAACACCAGAATCTATAAAAAGAACCCAAGAAACAAATTCTGTGCAAAGAGTCACTTCAAAGAATACCAGGATAAAAAGCAAGTGAAAGAAATTTGTAAGAAGAAAGGGATGAATGAGAAGAGGATGTATTAGGAAAATTTTAAGGCAGGGAAGGAGCTATATTTTCATGTTGGCAAGTTGGGTGAGGCATTAGAAATCCTCTCCAAGGTGCCTTGCTCTTGGGGTGGGGATAAATGAGATAACACAGGAAGGAATGGCTCTTAGAATGTCCAGTGCCGTAAAGCAAGGAAGTGCTCAGAGAATGAGGGGAGCATGTGCACAGGACAAAAGAGCCAGCTTGAAGTTTCTTCCACTGGCCAAATATGGGACAGTTTGAGCATCATAGTGACTATTGATAGTGTTAAGCCTAATCCAGAGGGACTTGAAACATTGAAGACACAAACAAAACCCGTTGATTACACATCAAAGCTTTATTGTCTAGCTTGGCCAAGCAGTGGCAACTCCAACAGAAATCTGAGGGAGAGCGCGCCGGCCCTTTGTTCTACCTAGTTTTTATAGTATTGTAAGTGGGAAGTACAGAAGCAAAAATTGTAATTAGGTGCCCTTTACCACTATTGGTTATAGCCATATGTCCTTTAACATGATAGGACCATGTTCAATTTATAAGCCATACATCATTTTGGAGAAAACAAAATTTATAAGCCAACACAATGGTAGAAAGATGTCTCTTTACATATTAAAAGGAATTCCTATATTTTCTAGTGTTTATCTGCCATCTCTCTGTCCAGAGTCACACGTGTTAACCACACACATTTACATAGGAGAGGTAGTTCCTGTGGGGACAAATGCCCGCAAATGGCTCATTGCTATAAGAAAAGGTTTATTTTGGCTTTTCTCTCCCTGTGCCTGGCTAGCCATTCACCACTTTCCCCACAGGTGTGGTGGAATGTCAGAGAATCCATGTTTTCCTCCCCTTTGCATTCACAATACAATGCCAAGGGCCATCCTGGTTATGCCAATCACACAGTACAGAGACTATTCTCAAAATTTCTCTGCACACCTTAACCCAAAGTAATAAAATGTTCTTCAAGCCTCTTAAAATATTAATATTCATTCTGTAGCTTTTGGTACTTTACAACACCTGCAGGTGAGGTGGTGCAGTGGCTCCTCATTCCCCCCTCTGAACGGGAGGATAAGACGCGGTATCTACCGAGGGTAGAGGCTGGTAGGTAGGCTGAAACGTGAGTTGAAGGACCAGGAGGTTAGCAGCCCCTAGCTGGCGTTTGACCAGGGTGGCCACCGTGTGTAGAACACAGGGGCTGATCAGGAGCACGGCAAGGAGCACCAGAATGGGACCTGCAAGGGGGGAGAGCAATGTAGTGGCCCATGAGGGCCAGGTAAACCCGGGGACCCAAAGTCCATGTGCTTCTCTGTCTGAACAGTGTTTCTCCAGTCTTTTCGGAGGCATGGATGGGATAAGCAATAATCAGGTATTGCTTTTTGTTAACTGGGCAGGTGAGATGGGTGGTTAGGCCCAGCACCTGTCCCCTGGATATAAAAAAACACCCTGTTTATATTTCGGTCCCCAATAGATTTCCCTTTTGTATTTATTAAAATTTCAAATTTGTGTGTTGTGATTCATACTTATCTGAATTCCCATGTTCAGATTTGGAGGCAGACTGGAAAAATATAAAATAAACAACAATATTAAAACAGCCAATGCTAACAGATATTATAACAAGTGTCCTAATACAATGAAGTGATTAAAACCTATTAGATTATTAAGCAAAGTCTTAACTAATACAACAGGATTTAAAATAAAATTTTTAGTCTTAAATGCCCTTAACATGTTAATGTAATTTCACCAAGTCCATGTTGACACCATCACCGCTTCATATTATTTGTAAATGTAACCCAACCCCACTTCAGTTTGAGAAGTATCCCAAGGAGCAGGAGTCACACACATTCAGGAAAAGTCCACAAGGCACTGGAATTGTGGTCACATTTCCATGCTTTGCAGCTAGAGTCCAAGTCCCAATGACCACTGCTTCTAGCTGGTAACAATTCAGGTAGTCTGGAAAAGCTGTCTGCAGCACGTATGGAGACGGAGTTTCTGTTTTCTTTAAACTGGAGAGGTGAACCCAGGGTGCCTTTTTCTGGAGCTCTGCAATCATGGCGTGGTGAAGAGAACCTGTGGATATACTATCCTGGGTAGCAGAGGTAAATTTGTCTAAATTAGGAATAAGTCCCAGCCTAAAATAGGCATGGGACATTGAGGCAAGAGAAATAAAGGAAACATTATAATTAAACAAAGCAGCAGAAAATAAGGCTATCAACACCCACAACATAGATCTTTGAGGGATGAATAAAAAAACCCCTGAATATTCAGGCAAGGCATAATAAGTGGCCCTAGTGTCCATGAGAAAGGAGATCAGCCTGACCTGTGGTGGTGCAGTGGATAAAGCATCAACCTGGAAATGCTGAGGTCGCCAGTTTGAAACCCTGGGCTTGCCTGGTCAAGGCACATATGGGAGGTGATGCTTCCAGCTCCTCCCCCACTTCTCTCTCTGTCTCTTCTCTCTCTCTCTCTCTCTCTCTCTGTCTTTCCCTCTCCTCTCTAAAAAATGAATAAATAAATAAATAAAAATTTAAAAAAAAAAGAAAAAAAAGAAAGGAGATCAGTTTACCTACTACTTGGAAGAAATACCCTAGGCTCGTCCACAGCGATGTGAGATGGGGCCGATGGCCCTGGGCACCTTTAGTCTTCAGTGGCAAGCCTCAGTAGGCTGGCAAGGTCATGTCACAGGTAGCTGGAGTAGGGCTAGAAGAGACTGAACCCTCCCTTGGTGGAGTGAGGGGGCAGCGTACCTTCCAGTGCCCCTTTTTCCCATAGTAAAGGCATGTCCCTGGTGGGGGCCAAGAAGCCTGGCAGGCTTTAGCTCAATGACCTTCCTTTCCACTCTTAAAGCAGGGCCCTGATGGAGTCCTATGAAGTCTCTTCGGGGCGTTGGAGCCTTTATGGGCATATGCCAAGAGATGGTATTTTGCCTGATATCTTTTTGGGCTCTGTTTGCCTTTTCTGTTCCTCTCTTGGTCATTATAGACCTTAAATGCCATGCTCAGAAGATCTTGTTGAGGGGTTTGAGGGTCCCCATCTGCCTATATGAACTTTTTCTGTATACATAGAGCTGATTGGAAAAAGACAAAACAGCATTATCAGCTGGATTAAATAAAAGAGGGTAGAAGTTTGCAGGAAGAGAAAAGAAGTTTGGCATCTCTTGTAGGATTCCAGAGTCTCTCAGCTGCTGAATAAACCTGTACATCAGTATTCAAAAGAAAATTTAAAAAAAATAAACAACATGATAAAATAGATTTGCAGGAGTTCCCGGATATGATTCCTTCCCCCTTTTTAAGATTACTTATAATTGATCTTTAAGCATTTGTTGAGCATACTTTATAATACCTTTACTTCAAAATTGTAAGAAATACTTGTCTTTATGTTAACTTAACAAAACATAGTAAATGCATTTTCAAGTAACATTTCCATACTTATTAAAACATTTCTACCCCATTAATTAACAGGCAAATTAAAGAGCACAATAAGGCTGGAAAATTCTAGTGTGGCTTTCATTATTTTCCTATATTATTAATGAAAATTTACACCTTTGTTAGGTAAATCTGCTCTGCTTCAAGTTTTGTAGCTTGCAGCAGCAGCTTGAAGTTTGAAGCAGTTTAGCCAAAATTAGCAAGTTTTTAGGATTCATGTTCTATTTTATTTAAGTTTAAATGAGCATGCTATATTTATTCCAATTAAAATTAAAAATTTGTAGGAATGATATCATTTTATTTTTCTCAATATTAAAGCCGACATTTCCAATTTTTGCATGCAAGAACTTAAGACATCATATTTAGATAACATTAAACAAAGACCAAACACAAACAAGGATCAGACAAGGTAAACAAATCAGAGAGAAACCTGGGATTTTAGAGATTAGAACTTGGCCTGCTTGATCTTTATGCAGGGCTACTATGATAGGAACAAAAGGAGAGAAACTAAACAGAACTCTCTCAAAAAGGTTTTAGAATGGCCATTTATGAGATTCTGTTTAGCCACATCCAAACAGGAATTCCCTTCACTTTCACTTCAGGCATAGAACAGTAAAGAAATAAAATGAGTTTAGAGAAAGAGAATAATTGGAAAAAATCTGTATTTTCCCCAAACTCTTAAGTATTTCTACTTACTAAAGAAAATCAGATAATAACACAACTTTAAAAAGCATCTTAGTCTTCTAATCATTCATAAATTCTAATAGCTGCTACAACCAGCAGCTGAAATTCCTCCATTTCAACCCCTGCTGAAAGGCAGGTTTAGCTTATCTGGGAGGGGAATATTTTCCCGCTCCTCTTCTGGGGCTGAGACTCCCTGGCAAGGAGGACCTCGCTCGCTCGCACAAAGGTCAGTCTGCCGTAGAGCCGCCACCCCCGCCATCGCTGCCACCGCTGCCACCGCTGCCACAGGGATTTGGGGCCCCCAGCCTTGGAGGTGTTTCCTCTACCACTGTGCCTGGAGCTGTAGGAGCTGCACATTCCAGCAAAGGAGACTGCGCTGTGCACGTGGCCTGCGCCATCCGTGAAATACATCCGTCTGCCACCGGCGCGCACCCACGGGACATGCTTTCTTTGCTGCCCACGCGAGTGGCCGCCTGCCAGTCCAAAAGGGGACCATGGCCAGGCCACACAGGCGGCTGCTGGGACTCAAGGTGGTGGCTGTCATGGCATCTAGCGCTTGTGCTACCAGAAACTTGGTAGCGTTCGGAGCCTTGTATTTGGGGCGTGCCTTCCCCACCGCACACCTTTTGTATGCGGATTTAGAGCACTGGCCAGAGCTCTCTACTGCCCCATTTGTGTCTTTTTTACCCCGCTGACCTGGAAAACCACAGCTTTTGCCTCCGCTGTCGCCTGCTTGCTTCACCTCGAAGGCATGGGGCAGGGCAAGCTGCGAGGTCAGTGCAAACCCTAGTCCACGGGCAGCCTTGTCCCTGCCACTTTACCGGCTCTTGGCTCATAATCCCTGCCTGGGCAGGCCAGCCTTCCACTCTTTGGAGCAGAGATTTCCAAGGGCCTGAGAAAAAGGCTTTGGGAGCAGAGGGCTGCAGAGCCGCAAAGTTTAAAATGGCCACAGCCGTGATATTCCCATCTTCTGAGTTACTCTCAGATTCCAAGCTTTTACTGTTACATTCCTCTGTTTCTACCTCATTCTGATTAAACAACTTATTCTCAAATAAAAACATTTGTACAAAAAGAAAAAGGTTCCTCACTTTTGAACCTAGTACTCCCATAGTTATTTACTCCCAAATTATTACTATACTCTCCCCCCACACAGTACTTAAAAGCTTCACTCTCTAAAAGCTTTAACTTACTTTGTGTGCTCACTTCTGGGGGAGTTCCATTACCTCTCTGCTTTCCCTTCTGCCACCCATGTCTGGCTGTGGGGAGAATAGGGCCAAGACGAATGCAGTGACAAAAACAGATAGACAAACAGCAAAAACAGATAAACAAACAGGCCCCACTCTTCTCTCAAGCTCGAATATCTAAACTCAAACAGGGTTCCCTAAAAGCGGGATGCCCTCCCAAATCTCCCAATCTCGCGTCTGATGAGAGACGGCCACTGGCCCCTTCCCGGCTCGTCAGCCAGGGCTCATGTGGCAACCAAATGGTCGCAACCTTGTTCTACTTACTGGGGGTTGAACAAGAAAGCTCTGGTGTGCAGACCAACGGTGGTCCCTCGATCCCGGACGAGCCCCCAAATGTTAAGCTTAATCCAGAGGGACTCGAAACATGGAAGACACGAACAATGTCCATTGATTACACACCAAAGCTTTATTGTCTAGCTTGGCCAAGCGGCAGCAAATCTGACAGAAGTCTGAGGGAGAGCACGCCGGCCCTGTATTCTACCTAGTTTTTATAGTTTTGTAAGTGGGAAGTACAGAAGCAAAAATTGCAATTAGGAGCCCCTTACCACTATTGGTTATAGTCATATGTCCTTTAATACGATAGGACCATGTTCAATTTACAAGCCATACATCATTTTGGAGAAAACAAAATTTACAAGCCAACACAATGGTAGAAAGATGTCTCTTTACATATTAAAAGGCATTCCTATATTTTCTAGTGTTTATCTGCCATCTCTCTGTCCAGAGTCACACTTGTTAACCACACACATTTACATAAGAGAGGTAGTTTCCGTGGGGACAAATGCCCGCAAATGGCTCATTGCTATAAGAAAAGGTTTATTTTGGCTTTTCTCCCCCTGCACCTGGCTAGCCATTCACCCCTTTCCCCACAGGTGTGGTGGAATGTCTGGGAATCCATGTTTTCCTCCCCTTTGCATTTACAATACAATGCCAAGGGCCATCCTGGTTATGCCAATCACACAGTACAGAGACTATTCTCAAAATTTCTCTGCATACCTTAACCCAAATTAATAAAAATGTTCTTCAAGCCTCTTAAAATATTAATATCGATTCTGTAGCTTTTGGTACTTTACAACACCTGCAGGTGAGGTGGCGCAGTGGCTCCTCAATAGTAATCAGGTTTAACCCAAAGAATAAAATAAAAATCCTTGTGTCCACACTGATATAAATAACTGAATAAAGAAATAAATAAAAGAGAAGAGAATGTTCTTCCTTAGAGTAGAATTTCAGTTAATAAAGACAGAAAGACTGAGGAAATTAGAAAATCACCCATTGGCTGCCACTAAATTAATAACTGTTTTAGGCAAAAATCACCAATGATTTCTAAAGCCAGGTGGTAAAAGTATGATGAAAAACAAGATACTATATCATCTCAAAGTAAATCCCCACAATAGCTTATTAATTCCAAAGAATAAAACAGTATCTTCATGGTGAATAAACCTGCTAGAAATCATAACTATGTAATCAGAGATAATAACATCTGTCTAAAACTTACTTTCAAGTGTTTCAGAAAATAAATTATATATCAATAGATATAAAAAGAATGATAAAGCAAATGTGATAAAATGATAATATTTGAGGAATCTTGGTGTTGTACATGTGAATTTTTTGTATTATTTTAAACCTTTCCTGAAAGTCTTAAATTATTTCAAAACTAAAACCCTATGAAGATTATAGAGGGGCTGTTTATAGAGAACATGTCAGCTTTGAGGTCACAGATAATGTAGCTCAGCATGAGGTTGGGCAGGGGATTTCAGGGGCAGAGGAGACAAGTTTAGCCTTTAAGCCATATTTTCCTCTTTTCTGGGGAATATTACATTGCTTTTGTGATAAGAAAACCAAATAGGCCTGACCTGTGGTGGTGCAGTGGATAAAGCATCGACCTGGAAATGCTGAGGTCGCTGGTTCAAAACCCTGGGCTTACCTGGTCAAGGCACATATGGGAGTTGATGCTTCCAGCTCCTCCCACCCCATCTCTCTCTGTCTATCCTCTCTCTCTTTCTCTCTCTGTCTCTCCCTCTCCTCTCTAAAATGAATAAATAAAAAAATAAAAAATAAATAAAAAAAAGAGGAGGGTACCCTTTAAAAAAAAAAAAAGAAAACCAAATAATTACAAATAAGATAAAATTTACTTTTTGTGTTTAACAACAAAAATAAGAGGTTTAACAACATGAATTGTGGATAAAAATAACTTCAAAATGTAAAAACAGTTTGAAACCATGTATTTATTATAAATGAGCTATAACTATTAATACTAATGTCTAAATGTATCTATCTCCTTACTGTTATTAGTATGATTTTTGGGGTCTATTGAATTAGATAGAGATGGAAACTATTCAGAATTCAATCAGATGTCACTTAAATATCTGTAAAATTTGTGGTGAAAACTCATAGCATAATGTGAAAAGTATTCAGAATGGATCCAGGCAGAAAGTGAGTTAGGTAAATCTAATCATCTGCTGAAATAATCTTGGTGGGGAT
The DNA here is from genome assembly GCF_036850765.1 of Saccopteryx bilineata. NCBI lineage: Eukaryota > Metazoa > Chordata > Mammalia > Chiroptera > Emballonuridae > Saccopteryx > Saccopteryx bilineata. The sequence continues at coordinate 208,502,061 of NC_089494.1, forward strand.
TTGCAGATTAAAATTAGATGGAAGAAATAGAAAATGTATAACTTGAATTCAGAGGGACACAAAACCAACCTATTTGGAGAACATAGGCTTGAATTCCATCTTGACAAAATGGCTCTATCAATGGGTTCCCCCGGGCAGTGACCTGTGGAAAGTCAAAGCCTTTGGCCAATAAACAACCTCACTATGCCAAGACAGTCACTGCAACTGACTTGAGATGACAAACTCTAACTTGCTTTCTTTAGTATAAAATTTTTATTTCACCCAAGGGAAGTACAGATTAAACCTAGAGATAATAACTTAAACTAGTGGTTCCCAAAGTGTGCACCAGGGAACACTGGTGCACCCTAGAAGATTTCCAGGTGCGCCCTATGGTATTCCAGAGAAATATGTGCCTACTGGGGACCAAAAAACCAACAGGGATTTTGGAGTTTAGATTTTTGGAAGACAGAGGTGTGGGGAATTGGCTGTAAGCTGACAGTCTGCCCAACCCCCCACCTCACTTGCCTGATTAGGTTGCAAAAGGCTGTTAAACTGTGGTGCTGGATTGTATACACTACTCTCCATGTTCCCTGGAAAGACTGGAGGCAAATTGCTTCTATTCTTTGTTTGCTGTAAGGTTAAGATAATATGTATGGTGGGGTATTCTGCACTCAACACAATTAAGAGTAAAAAGAGAGAAATTCTTCAATGTATTGACGAGGAAATGAAAGTTTGCCTTTCAAATGTATGCCCAAACATTGAAGAAATTGCTAGGACACATCAGGCTCATGTTTCTTATAAACACAAGAATGAAAAACTTAACACATTCATGCAGACACCTGCCGAATTTACTAAATCTTACTAAGAATGTATCTATCTATCTATATAAAAAGATAACTTTTTTGTCATTTTTTTAATTTTTTAACCCCTCTTTTTTATGAATTCTAAAAAGCATAACTCAAAAAATGTAACATAAAAATGTTTTTTAATATCAGAATAAATTTAATCTTGTCATATTTATTTCATTTAATTACCATAAAAGCACACTTTGACTATATATTTTTTCTGTAAATTTTACTTAATTATTATAACATATTTCTCAGAAATTTGTATATAGTACACCTACAATTATTTGTAAAATTTTAAAATTTATTTATTTATTTATTTATTTATATATTTTTTTACAGAGAGTGAGAGTCAGAGAGAGGGATAGATAAGGACAGACAGACAGGAATGGAGAGATGAAAAGCATCAATCATCAGTTTTTCGTTGGGGCATTTTAGTTGTTCATTGATTGCTTTCTCATATGTGCCTTGACTGTGGGCCTTCAGCAGACCGAGTAACCCCTTGCTTGAGCCAGCGACCTTGGGTCCAAGCTGATGAGCTTTGCTCAAACCAGATGAGCCGGCGCTCAAGCTGGTGACCTCTGGGTCTCGAACCTGGGTTCTCCACATCCCAGTTCGACGCTCTATCCACTGCGCCACCTCCTGGTCAGGCTATTTGTAAAATTTTAAATGCACCCCGACTTCAAAAGCTTTGAGAACCACTGACTTAAATCTTTAATATTAATACTTTAATGCTAATTTAACTACAATAGGTATATATTTAAATTTAAAGAGAATTGAATGTGTTATAAATACATCAATATTATAATTTCAATTCAAAATATATAGTTAAGTAGCTGATTTAGACATGATTAAGTTAAAATACATAGGATATTTTACTAAGTTTATAAATAGTATTGACTATTTAAGACAGCTTAGAATTCACTATAGTTCAAATTTAATGTATTGAATTTTGTAGCATTTAAAAATCTTTTGGAGTTTTCTTATAGTAACATTCAAAAGATGATTTTAAATAGACAATTATATTAAATATGTAAATGTATTTAAAATGTTTTAAAGAGTTGAAGTTTATAAAATAAACCAAACAAATTGACTTAACTATATGAATCCAGTAATCCTTTTTCTTGTATCTACCTGAAAAATTTAAAAACATTTATCACAGGCCTGACCTGTGGTGGCGCAGTGGGATAAAGCGTCGACCTGGAACACTGAGGTTGCCGGTTCGAAACCTTAGGCTTGCCCGGTCAAGGCACATAGGGGAGTCCAAGCTTCCTGCTCCTCCCCCTTCTCTCTCTCTCACTCCTCTCTCTCTAAAAAATCAATAAATAAAATAAAATAAAAATGAATAAAAACATTTATCGCAAAGATATATGTGTACCCTTATGTTTATTGCAGCATTGGTCACAGTGGCCAAGACATGCAAACAACCAAAGTATCCTTAGATAGATGACTGGATAAAGAAGATGTGGTACATATATCCAATGGAATACTACTCAGCCATAAGAAAAGATGAAATACTGCCATTTGCAGCAACATGGATGGATTTTGAAAATATTATGTTAAGTGAAATAAGCCAGACAGAAAAAGTCAAGAATTAGTACATTTCACTCATATGTAGGATATAAAACTGAAAGCAACAAATGAAAAAAAAAAAATGTAAAACAAACAAAAGCTCATAGACACAGAAAACATTATTGTGGCTGGCAGAGGGAAGAGGGGTGTGGGGGTGGTAAAGGATAAAGGGGGACAAATATACGGCAATGGGAGGAAACTAGACTGTGGGTGGTGGGCACACAATGCAATATACACATCATGTATCATAGAAATGTGCAATTGAAACATATATGATCTTATTAACCAATGTCACCCTAATAACTTTAATTTAAAAGATCTATTTTCTTGACAGCTTTCAAATATATAATACAGTATTGTTGACTATAGTCACCATGCTGTATGTTATATGTCCAGAATTTGTTTTATAACTGTATGTTTGTACATTTTTATTATCTTTTTTTTTTGTATTTTTCTGAAGTGAGAAGCGGAGAGGCAGAGAGACAGACTCCCACATGTTCCTGACTGGGATCCATCTGGCAAGCCCACTGGGGGTGATCTTCTGCTTATCTAGAATGTTACTCTGTTGCAACCAGAGCCATTCTAGTGCCTGAGATGGAGGCCATGGAGCCATCCTCAGCACTCAGGCCAACTTTGCTCCAATGGAGCCTTGGCTGCAGGAGGGGAAGAGAGAGACAGAGAAAAAGAAGAGGGGGAAGGGTGGAGAAGCAGAAGGGCACTTCTCCTGTGTGCCCTCGTCTGGGACTTCTACACACTGGGCTTCCACACACACTCTACCACTTAGCCAACTGGCCAGGGCCCACATTTTGATTATCTTCACTCATTTTCTCTACCCCCTAAAGAGACATTTATAATAGAATAAAACTTGTAAATTGAAATTAAAAGCTTAAGCAAATTATATTTTGACTTGATAACCTTAATAAACTAAATATTAATTAGGAAAAAAATCCGCAAATTGAAATAACAACTAAAAAAACACATTGATACCTACAATAAATCTTACATAGATATATTTGAGGAAATTGGTATTTGAAATGAAAAGTGAAATTATAAATTTTATTTTAATTTTAAAACATTAATATTAGTGAACTAAAATACCCACTAGGATGTTTAAAGAAATAAACTATATACCAAATGCTTGAAAGAAATCTGTTATTGGTGAAAAAAGTTACACAACATTGGAAATGTACCTAACTACATTTTTGCTTTTCTAAACCTAGGTTTTATGTCTAACTAGTTATATCATTGAAAATAAGAAAGGAGTAAGTAAGATTATGAAACAGATATAATATGCATCATTATCATTCAGAAATGTGGAGTTTTGGTGTAAACTATATGGAAATCAAGGAAATGGATGCAGGTAAGTCCAATGTCCTACATCAAATTTTTTATAAAATATCTGGGGGAAAATTATATTTTGGCAACGAAGGTATTATTACTTTTATATGAAATAACAAAACACAACCTTTAAGTGAAATTTATATACAATTAAGCATGCACTTTAGAAAAGAAAATGAAAGAAGTTTAGAATCAAGGAAATGTAACAGCTCTTGTGTGAGCTTACATCTAAAATCAGAATAGAAGTAAATTCCTTGAAAAAGAGTACAAAATGGGTATTAGTTAAGAGGTAGATTAAGCTGTATGTGAAAAAGACACAAGATTACAGTGCATTAAACCTTTTATATAATTTCTGATTGATGTATATAGTTCTTTTTTTTAATTTTAAATAATTTTATTTATTTAATGGGGTGACATCAATAAATCAGGATATACATATATTCAAAGATAAGAAGTCCAGGTTACCTTGTCGTTCAATTATGTTGCATACCCATCACCCAAAGTCAGATTGTCCTCTGTCACCTTCTATCTAGTTTTCTTTGTGCCCCTCCCCCTCCCCCTTTACCTCTCCTCCCCACCCCCCTGTAACCACCACACTCTTATCAATGTCTCTTAGTTTCACTTTTATGTCCCACCTACGAATGGAATAATGCAGTTCCTGGTTTTTTCTGATTTACTTTATTCGCTTCGTATCATGTTATCAAGATCCCACCATTTTGCTGTAAAAGTTCCGATGTCATCATTTCTTATGGCTGAGTAGTATTCCATAGTGTATATGTGCCACATCTACTTTATCCAGTCATCTATTGATGGGCTTTTTGGTTGTTTCCATGTCCTGGCCACTGTGAACAATGCTGCAATAAACATGGGGCTGCATGTGTCTTTACGTATCAATTTTTCTGAGTTTTTGGGGTATATACCCAGTAGAGGGATTGCTGGGTCATAAGGTAGTTCTATTTTCAGTTTTTTGAGGAACCACCATACTTTCTTCAATAATGGTTGTACTACTTTACATTTCCACCAACAGTGTATGAGGGTTCCTTTTTCTCCACAGCCTCTCCAACATTTGGTATTACCTGTCTTGTTAATAATAGCCAATCTAACAGGTGTGAGGTGGTATCTCATTGTAGTTTTAATTTGCATTTCTCTAATAGCTAAAGAAGATGAGCATCTTTTCATATATCTGTTGGCCATTTGTATTTCTTCCTGAGAGAAGTGTCTGTTCATATCCTCTTCCCAATTTTTTATTGGATTGTTTGTTTGTTTGTTGTTGAGTTTTATGAGTTCTTTGTATATTTTGGATATTAGGCCCTTATCTGAGCTGTTGTTTGAAAATATCAGTTCCCATTTAGTTGGCTTTCTGTTTATTTTGATATCAGTTTCTCTTGCCGAGTAAAAACTTCTTAGTCTGATGTTGTCCCATTCATTAATTTTTGCCTTCATTTCTCTTGCCTGTGGAGTCAAATTCATAAAATGCTCTTTAAAACCCAGGTCCATGAGTTGAGTGCCTATGTCTTCTTCTAGGTACTTAATTGTTTCAGGTCTTATGTTTAGATCTTTGATCCATTTTGAGTTAATTTTAGTACAGGGGGACAAACTGTAGTCCAGTTTCATTCTTTTGCATGTGGCTTTCCAGTTTTCCCAGCACCATTTATTGAAGAGGCTTTCTTTTCTCCATTGTGTGTTGTTGGCCCCTTTATCAAAGATTATTTGACTATATATATGTGGTTTTATTTCTGGACTTTCTATTCTGTTCCATTAGTCTGAGTGTCTATTTTTCTGCCAATACCATGCTGTTTTGATTGTCATGGCCCTATAATAGAGTTTGAAGTCAGGTATTGTAATGCCCCCAGCTTCATTCTTTTTCTTTAGGATTGCTTTGGCTATTCGGAGTTTTTTATAGTTCCATATAAATCTGATGATTTTTTGCTCTATTTCTTTAAAAAATGTCATTGGAAGTTTGATGGGAATTGCATTAAATTTGTATATTGCTTTGGGTAATATAGCCATCTTGATTATATTTATTCTTCCTAACCAAGAACAAGGTATATTCTTCCATCTCATTATATCTTTTTCGATTTCCCTTAACAATGGTTTATAGTTTTCATTATATAAGTCCTTTACACTCTTTGTCATGTTTATTCCTAAGTATTTTTTTGTTGTTGTTGCAATCGTGAAGGGGATTATTCTTTTGAGTCCATTCTCAATTGTTTCATTGTTGGCATATAGAAAGGCTATTGACTTCTGTATGTTAATTTTGTATCCTGCGACCTTACTGTATTGGCTTATTGTTTCTAGTAGTCTTTTTGTAGATTCTTTGGGGTTTTCGATGTATAGGATCATATCATCTGCAAAAAGTGATACCTCTACTTCTTCTTTTCTGATATAGATGCCTTTTATTTCTTTGTCTTGTCTGATTGCTCTGGCTAGAACCTCTAGTACCACATTAAATAAGAGTGGAGAGAGTGGACAACCCTGTCTTGTTCCTGATTTAAGGGGGAAAGCCTTCAGTTTAGTGCCATTTAATATGATGTTAGCTGATGGTTTATCATATATGGCCTTTATCATGTTGAGATATTTTCCTTCTATACCCATTTTGTTGAGAGTCTTAAATATAAAATTGTGTTGTATTTTATCGAAAGCCTTTTCTGCATCTATTGATAAGATCATGTGGTTTTTGTTCTTTGTTTTGTTGATATGGTGTATTACGTTAACCATTTTACGTATGTTGAACCATCCTTGAGATTCTGGGATGAATCCCACTTGATCATGATGTATTATTTTTTTAATATGTTGTTGTATTTGATTTGCTAGTATTTTGTTTAATATTTTAGCATCTGTATTCATTAGAGATATTGGTCTGTAGTTTTCTTTTTTCTGTGCCATCCTTGCCTGGTTTTGGTATGAGGGTTATATTGGCCTCATAAAATGTGTTTGGAAGTATTGCTTCTTCTTCAATTTTTTGGAAGACTTTGAGTAGAATAGGAACCAAGTCTTCTTTGAATGTTTGATAAAATTTGTTGGTATAGCCATCAGGGCCTGGAATTTTATTTTTTGTGAGGTTTTTAATGTTTTTTTCTATTTCTTCTCTACTAATAGGCCTGTTTAGGCTTTCTGCTTCTTCTTGACTCAGTCTAGGAAGGTTGTATTGTTCTAGGAATTTATCCATTTCTTCTAGGTTGTTGAATTTAGTGGCATAAAGTTTTTCATAGTATTCTACAATAATTCTTTGTATATCTATGGTGTCCGTGGTGATTTCTCCTCTTTCATTTTGGATTTTGTTTATATGAGTTCTTTCTCTTTTTTCCTTGGTAAGTCTTTCCAGGGGTTTGTCAATTTTGTTGATCTTTTCAAAGAACCAGCTCCTTGTTCTATTAATTTTTTCTATAGTTTTTCTGTTCTCTAATTCATTTATTTCTGCTCTGATTTTTATTATCTCCTTTCTTTGGCTGGTTTTGGGTTTTCTTTGTTCTTCTCTTTCTAGTTCCTTAAGGTTTGAAGTTAAGTGGTTCACTTGGGCTCTCTCTTGTTTGTTCATATATGCCTGAAGTGATATGAACTTCCCTCTTATCACTGCTTTTGCTGCATCCCATAGATTCTGATATGTCGTATTGTCATTTTCACTTGTCTGTATATATCTTTTGATCTCTGCACTTATTTCTTCTTTGATCCATTCATTTTTTAAAAGTATGTTGTTTAGTTTCCACATTTTTATCGGATATTTTTCCTCTTTTTTGCAGTTGAATTCTAGTTTCAAGGCTTTACGGTCAGAAAATATGCTTGGTATAACTTCAATGTTTCTGAATTTGCTGATGTTGCTTCTGTGGCCCAACATATGGTCAATTCTTGAGAATGATCCATGTACACTGGAGAAAAATGTATACTCAGTCACTTTGGGATGAAATGTCCTGTAGATGTTTATCATATCCAGGTGCTCTAGTGTTTTATTTAAGGCCACTATGTCTTTGTTGATTCTCTGTTTGGATGACCGATCTAGAGCCGTCAGCGGTGTATTGAGGTCTCCAAGTATGATTGTATTTTTGTCAGTTTTTGTTTTAAGGTCAATAAGTAGCTGTCTTATATATTTTGGTGCTCCTTGGTTTGGTGCATATATATTTAGAATTGTTATGTCTTCTTGATTCAGTGTCCCCTTAGCCATTATGAAATGGCCATTTTTGTCTCTGAGTACTTTTGCTGTCTTGTAGTCAGCATTATCCGATATGAGTATTGCTATGCCTGCTTTTTTTTGGATGTTATTTGCTTGGAGTATTGTTTTGCAGCCTTTCACTTTGAATTTGTTTTTATCCTTGTTACTTAGATGAGTTTCCTGTAGGCAGCATACAGTTGAATTTTTTTTTTTTACTCAATTCTGCTACTCTGTGCCTTTTTATTGGCGAGTTTAATTTGTTTACATTTAGTGTAATTATTGACACTTGTGAGTTCCGTATTGCCATTTTATATCTTGCTTTCTGTTAGTATTGTGTCTTGTTTTATCCTTCTCTTTCGTTTTTCTATCTTTTGTTTTTATTTGGTTGTATTCCATACATCTTTCCTCTGTTGCTATCTTTTTTATCTCATGTGCTTCTGTGGTGGTTTTTTCAATGGTGGTTACCTTTAAGTAATGAAAAGGGTTCCTACCCTGTTCATTGTAGTGAACTATTTTGTGAGTACTTTTGCATTCCATCGTCCTTTGCTACTATTAATCTCCATCTTCTCCCCCCCTTTCTTTTTGTTGTTGTCACAGTTTAAATTTGGTTTTATTGTGTTCTTCTTGGAGCTTTTACTTGTGGTTTTGTTTTTTTTTGTTCTTTGTATCTGATTGGAGAACCCCCTTTAGTAATTCCTGGAGTGGGGGTTTTCTGATGATAAATTCCCTCATCTTTTCTGTATCTGTGAATGTTTTTATTTCTCCTTCATATTTGAAGGATAGCTTTGATGGGTATAGTATTCATGGCTGAAAGTTCCTCTCTTGCAGGACTTTAAATATTGGGGTCCACTCTCTTCTTGCTTGTAGAGTTTCTGCTGAGAAATCTGATGATAATCTAATGGGCCTTCCTTTATATGTTGTATTCTTCTTTTCCCTGGCTGCTTTGAGAATTTTTTCTTTGCTGTTGGTTTGTGCCAATTTCATTATGATGTGCCTTGGAATAGGTTTGTTGGGGTTAAGAAAACTCGGAGTTCTGTTTGCTTCTTGAACTTGAGGCTTTAGTTCTTTCCACAGGCTTGGGAAGTTCTCATCTATTATTTGTTTGAGTATGTTCTCCATTCCATTTTCTCTCTCTTCTCCCTCTGATATACCTATTATTCTTATGTTATTCTTTTTGATGGAGTCAGATAATTCTTGTAGGGCTATCTCATTTATTTAAATTTTTGAGTCTCTTTCTTCTTCTCTCTGTTGTGCCTCAAGTTGCTTGTCTTCTATTTCACTAATCCTCTCTTCTATCTAACCTGTTCTATTAGCTAAACTTGTTACTTCGTTTTTCAGCTCGTGAATTAAGTTTTTCATCTCTGTTTGATTTGTTTTTATAGTTTCAATTTCCTTGGATATATATTCTTTGTGTTCATTGAGTTGTTTTCTGAGCTCCCTAAATTGCCTTTCTGTGTTTTCTTGTATATCTCGGAGGATTTTTAGGATTTCTATCTTGAATTCTCTGTCATTTAGCTCCATGATTTTCAATATATTAAATTTTTTCTCCATAGATTTTTCCTCATCTAGCTGTGTTACCTCTCTTTCTTTTGTATCCATGATATTCAATTTTCTCTTCCTTAATGGCATCTGAGGGTGGTTTTGTTGATAGTATTAATGAGATTTAATAAAGAATAAAAAGTTAAAAAAATAAAAAATCGAAAAGAGTTGGTGTTTTTAAAAAAATTAATAATGAAATAAAGAAAAATAAAATAAAATACAAATTAAAAAAAAGGAAATTATTCCCCCCCTCTTTTTTTCCTCTCCTCTCCTCTCCCTTCTTTCTTGAGAAAATCTTGTGGTGAACTGTGAATGATAACAAACAATGCCTGTGATGGAAGGCCTGAATTGGGGAAAAGTAATAAAGGGGCAAAAAAAAAAAAAAAAAAAAAAAAAGAAAGAAAAAAGAAGGGGGTATGGACCCACAAAAAGCAAATAAGGAAAAAATTTGGGTCAAGAATAAAATGATTTGCTTTTAGGTGTTGGTTGACTAAGAGTTATGATGAGAGGAATAAGAGGGAAATAGAAAAATGGGGGGACAAATAAAAAAATTACTATTGTATTTAGTGGAACAAGAACTAGATAAAATGGAGAGCCAGGGATGGGAGCACTGCTAGTGAGTTAAAAAGGTGAAGTAAAAACCTCCCAAATGCCACAAACATAAGTTTGAGTCCCAGATAAGATAATTTGTTTGTTATTGAGGTTTGAATGAGAGGAGATGTAAAGGAGAAAGGAAGAAACTCATATAGAGGGGGAAAAGAAAGAGAGAGAGAGAGAGAAAAAAGAGGGAACCACTAAAAAAAGAAAAAAGAAAAAAGAGGAGATAGAGAGAGTTAAGGGTTTTGGAGTGCAACCCTCATAGAGAGAAAGGAAGAGGAAAGAAAAGATAATGGGAGATGTAACACTTATGGATAGTGTAGTTCAAAGAGAGGAGAGAGTAAGACCGGCAGAGAGTTAATCGGCCAAATTGGAGTAGGAAAAAAATATCAAGAATGAAGATAAGAGAAACAAACGAACAAATATAATAAAATGGCATAGGTTATAAAGTCTGCAGATAATTCTTGATTTTGAGAGGTTATCTTCTTGCTTTTTCTTTTTTCTCCCTCTTCCTGGTCGATGACTCTGTACCCCGGGTTCTTCCCCTTTGGCACGCTCAGGTAGAGGTTTGCAGTTGATAAGTCTCTATGGCAATGTCATGTATTGTGCTTTAATCTCACTGGAAGTTGAGGCTCATTAGCATTTATAGCCTCCGACAGTGAGAGAGTCCGTGTTCCTGGAGCCTTTCTCCTAGTCTTTTCTTCCTGAGTTAGTAGCCTGATAATCCAGCTATGGGGTTGCTGCTGCCTCTGCCTGGATAGTAAGAGGCTCAAAGAGCTGGCAACTCCCCACTCTATTTCCACTCAGCACAGGGCTCTGGGTAAGGCTCAGTCAGTTAGAGCTGCTAGCATAATCAGGCGAGCTTTCCGTCCACTCAAAGACCTCTGGCTCTGCCACTCTGTCCGGTAATACAGGCGGGCGCCCACTCCTGGGACGCTTGGAGGAAACTCTCGCTCACTATCTGCACGCGCAGACCAGGATATCCGGAGGGCAGTCTCACGCTCTGAGTGAAACCCTCAACCACATGGAAAAGTTGCAGCGTTGGAATTGGCTCTCGCTCTGTCCCTGTGCGTGGCTTTTGCAAGGCGCTGGGGTGGCTCAAGATTCCGCTTTGTCCCACACAAAGGCCCCTGACTCTGCCCCTCTGTGTGATAATACGGGCGCGCACTGCCGAGGCACTCGGAGGAATTTCTCGCTCACTATTTGCACGCGCAGACCAGGATATCAGGCCCGCCGCGTTTCCCTCTGAGTGAAACCCCCACCGGCATGGAAAAGTTCCACCGTTGGAATTAGTTCTCGCTCCCTCCCGTGTGCGGCTTTCCCAGGGCACTGGGTCTGCCCAGAGATTCCACTTTTGGCCCACACAAAGGCCTCTGACTCTGCCTCTCTGTGTGGTAACACGGGCACCCACTCCCGGGGCTTTGGAAGAAATCTCTTGCCCTCTATCTGCGCGCGCCGACCAGGAGATCGGGTAAAATGGCTGCCCCGCTTGTCTTTTTTTGTCTGGGTTTGACACGAGTGTTAGCTTGTATTGCCTGGGTTGCCACAGGAACAGTTTTTCCTCGGCTTGGATCTCCGTGCCACAGCCTGGTTCGGCCGTTTGTGCCGCGGCCTGGATCTATTCACCCCCTTTGCCCACCTCAGTTTCTATATTCACAGTTCCCAGAGAAAGCCACCCTGTTTAGGTTAGTGAGGAAGGCGGAGCATTTCTTACCCCCTATTTCCTTCGGGGTTTGGTTATATATTTAGCCAATTTTTCGCTCAACCATACCTTCGGGTGTATTGCAAAACATCTGGAGGCTCCAAGGATAGGTTTTTCTGTTTCTGGTTGAAGATCTTGTTGAGTTTTGGGGGAGATTTATCGGTATCGCTTCCTACCCCGCCATTACTCTCAATGTATATAGTTCTAAGATAGGGGGCCGAAGGCTGGTATGGGAGCTCTGCTCTATTAGATTCTTCAGAAACCCAGGCTTCTTCTGTTTGTTGTTTCTCTGTCTCTTGTTATTGCTCTTATCCACATGGTCCAAGTTGTCTTGCCACCAAGTCCAGCATCAAATGATAGCAGAAAAGTGATTCCCTTCCCTTTTAAGGACACAACCTAGAAGTCATACATATTGCTTATACTCACATCTCATTGGCCAGAACTTAGTCACATGGCTACATATTTTTTCTTTTTTAATTCACACACAGCATATGCAGCCTTTATCAACAACAACAAAAAGTTCCAAATGTACAAGTGAAAAACATCCAAGCTGTTGACATAGGCTTAACTAACATCAGCTAGTTTTATGTACAGTTGTATAAGTTCAAAAATCTATCCTATATGTTTATACAAAATTTGTTTATGCATAGGTCTTTACATAGGGTCTCTACATTTATTTCCTCAGAACCATTACTTTTACAAAAAAAGGAAAGACTATTTCCAAGATTGACAACACTGTGCATTTTGTATTCAGACTATGTAGGCAGGCTCCATTCAACTGGTTATGATCTTCCACTAAGCAGACCACACCAGATGCCTAGGTCCCCTACACAGATTTGCAGAGTGCTCCAAAGTAAAAGCCTGTAAACCAAGCAGAGTCCTGACCAGGGTGCCACCGTAGGTCCAGGGTCAGGTGAGCCTGCCTGCCCTGTTCACTGTCCATATTCTAATTCAGCTACGCTGATAACTTTGTGGGCACGATAAAAAGCTGGGAAATGTATTCTCTAATCTAGTTTACATGCACCAGCTAAAATTCTATTCCAATGGAAGAAGCAGTGCCTGTGACTGTGAGTAACCTGAAATTGAAAAAGGAAGAAAAAACACACCTGAAGAGAGAAAGTTGCTTGTGTATTTGTATCGAGACCATTGGGCTCTGAGGTCCATGTTGCCAAATTTCCCAGGATAGTGCCAGAGATTGGAGGTGGAGGTGAGAAGGGGATTTCTGCGAACTTTATGATAATATACAGGCTCTTAGAGACAGATATGGCTTGTGATTTAACTAAGAAGTGACATCTATAGTGAGGGTTATTTCTAGAAATTTGGAACCATCTCTGTCTATATCAGAGCTTGACTTTTTAAGAGAAAAGCTGCCATATCCACAGCCTGCATTTGGGACTGAGATAGAGTCCAACAACTACGTGTCAACTTTGAGTGTGGTTCAGAGGAAGGGAGGAGAGGAAGAAGTTGTAGATGCTAAATTTTATTTGATTAGAACCTTCTGAATGAGATTGATGGAAAGTAAGAAAGTCTTAGCATAAAAATTATTTCTCTGAGATTGAAGAAGGAGGGTTGTTTAGTAAAAAACAGCAAACATTTAATATATTTCAGAATTAATTTAGAGGCTTAACACGAACTTTAATTTTCAGAATGACTATGAATTAGGTACCATATTTACTGTCATTTTGTAGATGGGAAAAATGAGGTACCAAGTTATTAATTAATTTTCTCAAGGTCTCATACATGATTAAAGTTGGAATTGGAGCCTAAGCATTTTGGTTCCAGTATTTGTATATGTAACAGTTACACTGTGCTGTCTCAGCAACATTTTCTTAAGAAGGGAAATCATCTCATGTTAATCCCCGACCAGCCTGTGCACAGTTGCCTGGTTGGAAACACAGTTGTTGCACTTAAAGCATAGGTTGGAAAGAGAACTTGATTATGAGTTAACTGGGTGAAAGCAAGAGTGAAGGAGTTTAGGTGGAAACAAACATTAAAGGTTATAAAATATATGCCCTGCAGCAAGGAGCATCAAGCCAGAGTTCAGAGAGCCCAGGCAGCAGAAGCAGATGTTTCAGTTATTATCTATTTCATTACCAAAGATGGGCTGAACTCCAACAGCACACTTAGCCAAGTGCTGGAAAGTTTTAGTTTTGTCACTTCTCTGTGCCTTAATCTTTGTAACTGTAAAATGGGAATATCTCTTCTCCTCACAGGCTTATTTAATTAGAATAAATACTTGAAAGTCTTTGGATGATTTAATCATAGTATTGAATGCACTTCCTCTCAGTAGTCACACACATTGTCCCAGTGGTGAGGACAGGAGTGCCCAAATAAACACATCTGTGTTTGACAGATTCCAGAAAACCAAGCAAAAGCATGAACCATGGAGAGATGAGTGGGGACATGTAGAAAGGCATATCTCTACTACAGAGATTGCTAGTTGTTTAGTGATTGGTTAATGAGTCTCGGAACCTGAGCAAAGTCTGGCCTTAGACTTTCTGACACATAATCAAAATTCCATATTTAAGATAACAATCATAAAGATACTATAACCCTGACCCTGTAGGATTCTAGGTGTGATAGGGCCAGCCTCCCTGGCTTTCCCAAAATAATTGGCACAGAAACATTTTGGAGGTGTTTGGCTTTGGATTGAGGCAGTGGTCCTTAATTTGGAGTTTTTCTCTGTGCATGGATGCTTAACTATGTGTGGGAGGTAGCATTGCCAAGTGGTGGTCATGGAGATCCAGGCTCCTTCAGCTTGACCCTGGTTTCTGGTTCCTCTGGTAAGCCAAGTGACTTTGAATAAATGACTGATTCTCTAAAAACTTCAGTTTCCTTATTTGTAAAACTAAGATTAGATGTCTTGCTTCTTAAGATTGTTGGGAGGGTTATAAAGGCTTTAGCACTGTGATGGACACGTAGTAAGTACTCAAATCATGTTAGCTATTATTTTTAATATTATTACTTTTAGGGGCAAGTCTGATTTTTGCCTGACTCCTACTCACTCTGCAAGGGGCTATGATGGGTTTGCAGCAATACTGGCTACCCAAGTATTTTCCAAGAGCATCTGCAACAATGCGAAGGGTAAATTACCCAAACTGTACCTTCATGAGACCTAGGCATAGAAATGTAAGTTAGTTAAAATGATCTGTAACAGTTTTGAAGTTACTGGCACATCTTGAGGAATAGACTATCTTGATCCTTCTGAGAAAACTTTGCAAATGCTCTGCTATAATTGTATGCAAATCTGAGACTTGGCACCAGCACATTTCCGTTTCGCAAATGTGTCTAAATAAATTGATCAGCCTTGTCCAGCGATGTGGGTATCTCCAGCCATTAGTATTCGGTTGCCTCTGGGCTGATTTTTTCTAGCCCCAGTGTAATTCCAGGCAGCATGCCATTGTCTCAAATGCATTTCTGATTGATTTTCTGCCTAACAACTGACAACTTAAATTTTCAGCGGGAGGTCTGAGCTCAGTCCCCATTTTTTAATGCTTCATAATGTAATGTGATCCTGATGCATGGTTCTGAAGAACAACTGGCTTTTGTGATGGAAAAGAAAGTGTAGCAGTTGGTTCCCAAACACGCACTGACTTCTTCCATATGGATTACATTACTGTAAATTAGAGAAGGGCAGGGTCCCAGAAGAGGGTGTTTGCTTTTATGGGAAAGGTCAGGATTTAATTCTATTATTATCTTCTTGTTTATAAATTAAAGAACTCTGCTCCCATTTGGACTCACTGGTTTATAAAAAAACTTGGTGAAGGTGGTTGCATAATCTACTTGATTCCTCATGAGTCTTTCAAGTTGCACTTTCAGACCGGATTTTAACCAGGTATAAAATGTCATAACTTGCTTAGCAGTCAGTTTGGTGATTAATGACACAACTTCATTTTATTTTAAATAGATTGATTTTAGAGAGTTGATTCTAATTAAGTTCCTGAAGGTTTCTCCCACAAATAGTTGCATTTAGTATTCAAGTCCAAATCATTCACGAAGGATAGAAACTTCTTGGACAAACCTCCTAGTCAATCAAAAGGATTACCAAGATATTGATCCCAACTATCAAATCCCCAGCTGTTGGTAAAAATGTAAGAGTATGGTTCTAAATGACCACAGTTGAGTGACACTTGAGTTTGATTTTCACAGAGGTTCCTGTTAAGTGGCAGATGGAATGCCAGTTGGCTTGACTACAAGTTCACTGGAGTCTGAGTTCTACTTAGGTGGCAAACCAAAGAGAATCTATGACAAAACTATATGGTAAATTTGTATAATGGCAAACTCACATTAATTGGTCCCTTTGGATACGTATATCAAAGTCTAATGTTTCATTTCCTTGCCCGTGTTCATTCTGCTTCCCAGTCTGGACAGTTTTTCCAATCCTCTTTCCATGTCTATATCCATCCAAGTCCACTGCAACCTATTGTGAAGTCCTCCCAGATACTTTGACATACAATGACCTCTTTTATTTCTCATCTCTTAATACATTTGTGGTCTGCACCTCCAACCCAATTTATAATTATATTATTCATTATATATTCCTCTTATTAATGTGTGTACTTTGGCTTTTCCTCCTTGAAGCACACTTCCTTGAGGACAAGGGTGTTATTGTGTACCATCCTTCTAACCTTGTTTCTTTGATAGTGTCCAACTCAGTGCCAAACATTTGAAACAATGTAAATATTTCCATTTCTATCTAAATGTAGCTTAAAGCATAACTATCAAATACTTTTGGAAAATATTAATATGTGCAAGTTTATATTTTAAGCCATTATTTGCTTAGAACTTATTTAGAAATGAACATTTTGCTGGGTAACTTGCATATTCATGTAGGAGAGAGGATGACACAGATAGGGCTATGGAGAAGGATGAAAAATGGTGGTGTTTTTTTTTAACTTTATATTGTTGCCACCATTTTCCCAAATGTATTAGAGCAGGCTGTGGACAAAAGGGCACTGTAATAAATCTAACCGAAAGTAACCTCACAAAGTAATTTGATCATAGGTTCCTAACTGGACAGGTCATAGGGAGTAGTCAGCCTCAGGCATATAACTTCTTTAGTAAAAGATTTATCCTTGCTTTAGGCAAGCCCTATTTTTCTTGAGCATTTAGGTTTACATGCCTTTGAAATACTGTACTTCTTTTTCAGACCCCGTGGAAGTGTAACCACCCTCAAGAGAGCTCAGAATCTTAACTATCCCATAATCCAACCCCCTGTCTTGTTCTCTTGTACCATCATGTAGTCTTTCTTATGTTCCCATCTTAATTCTAGATTTAGACAAGAACTTGCAAAACTGCAATTCCTGAGTGTTTGAGTTCTTGCTTTCTGGCATTTGCTATCAGTTTGGCTCAAATAAACTCATAAACATTCTCTACAAATTGGATGTTTCTTACATCTACAAGACATGGAAGATCGATTATCACACTGGATGTTTCAATCGAGAGAATTTAATGTAAAAACCTGGTTAAACAACCACTGGAAACTGAAAAAAGAGACAGGGGACACTAGGATGGATGGTACTTGAAGAAGCAGTCAAATCCCCACACTGGGTAAAACAAGGGAAGCATTTGGGGTGATCTAAAGCTGGAAGTTGGGAGATTTCCCAGAGAATTGCACTCAGATCTCTGAGGAAGCCTAGGTGGGATTGTTCTGAGGATGCCAACAGAAGGTGCTGCCTCCTGAGACCAAGTGCCTCTGCCAGGGTACAAAGCCATTGCTGAGGGGCACTGACCCAAAGAGCAAGCAACAGGAAGAACCAGACCTTCTCCTCTCCTCCATCTGTCCAGACTCCCTCTAGTGCCCCCTGTTGGTATGAACCTTTCAGGAACAGCTGGCAAAGGAAGAAAATCATTTTCACAATCCCAGTACCAGGACCAGAGGAGAGCAGGGCACATGGATTTGGAGTTGGGAGTTAATAGCTTTGCATTTGGTACAAACAGTAATAATACACATTGCTTTCCTCTGTCATGAGAAGGTGAGGAAGAGGATGAAGATAATAAGAACATACCTGAGGCACAAGTAGGAGACAGACAGGCTCTTCAGTGTTTGCCAGAACCAAAAAGCAAGGAGAGGGGAGCAGTAGTCACATGGCCTTTTGCTGACGGCCCAGTTGGCCATACCAGACATCAGAGGGATCTATGAGCTCTTTTATTTTTACCTTTTTCTTATACTTCTAATGAAAATGACCTTCCATGGCTAATCTTTGGGGCTTCCCTGAAATTTACAGCAAACATGCACTACTATCTCACTAGCGTCAAAGAGTTTGGGAGCCCCCTCTATCTTCCCTGGACAGGAGTGTGACAGAAACACCAAGGTGATGCTTTGGGCATGTTACACTAATCTGAAAGAGCTCTGACTGATTCAGTCAAACATTAACAATCCCTGAAATTCACCTATTCAAAATTCCTATTAATAGTTACTGAGTTTTGATTTCAACAGGAAAACACACTCATAGAAGTATGATTATTCTTTCATTATGATTTACCTACCTCAAATAGAATCCATCACCTCTATAAGAGGCTTTTTTATATTAAAATAAGCCTAAGGTAATGAAAACATCTATTATGAATCATATAAATAAGATAAAACATACTGTCTAAATTTCTGGATGGGAATTCTCCAAACAATGGAGAGTTAGGAGCTGTGAGAGTGTCAGAAGGCCTTGCACATGGTGAGCACAAAAGTCAATCCATGACTTGCATCTCTACTGAACACTCTGTTGCTATACCAGGCACCCTTCTCATCAACAAACTGAGTACATTCACTTCCTGAAGAATCCTGATGAACATTTCTTAATAATGAAAGTGCATGACTTCACTATAAAAAATCACCTTAAATTTCTAATTTCTAGGGTTGAAACTTTAGCACAATGACCTTGCATTCAATTTCTTTTTTTTCTTCAATTAATTGTGTTTACATAGATTCTAGGGTCACCTTGAATGCATCTCCACCTTCCCCATATTCCCCTCAACATCTTAATAATGAAAATGCATTTCTCCATTGTAAAGAATCACCCTGAATTTCTCTGTTTTCTATGGTTAAAATTTTAGTATAATGACCTTACATTCAATCAAACTGTGGTGTATGAAGCACTGTTTTAAATTTTTTTGTGGATCAGGTCATTTAATTTTCACATCCCTAAGAGAAGATGTTTATATTAATCTCCATTTTGCAGCTAAGAACACTTAAGCAGAAAAAGATTAAGGAATGATTTCCAAGGTCATACAGAGGGCAGAGTCGGGATTCAAGCCCAGGTAGTATGGCCTGAGAGCCCATAATCTTACACACTATGCCACACTACCTTCTGGGGACACTATTCACTTATACAGAATGTTTTCTTATTTATATAATTGTTAGCAAGGAGACTGCTTTGCTAAAAGATAACAATTATATTGTTGGCAAAATATACCAGTTACTCCCAGAGAAATGTCCTATGTGTCCCCGTTTTAGAACATACTGGTACCCTCTAAGGTTATTCTTAGATATCTAAGAAGGAAGAGGAGAAAGAAGGAATAGAGCAATTGGGCACCTGTCATGTAAGCAAGTCTGTCCTAGGCATTTTTGTATATTCTATAAGTTAGATATTAATGAACTTGTTTTCAGATAAGAAACACGAGGCTCAGAAATATTAAAAAACTAGGTCAAATCATTGAACTAATAAATAATGGAGTGGATATTTGAGTCAATAGATCTTGAACATGCATGTTCTAGCCACTATTCATACTTTGAGTTTCTTTCAAAAATTATTTAAACCTTTGACAATTCTTATACTTCAAATAATATAGATCTTGCGGAATAAGCAACAGAGGAATACTTTATTTATATTCAGGCTTTAATTTTGTTTCTTCTTCTCTTCATGACATAAGCCACGACTACCACCCAAAACTGTAGTGTGAGGCCCCATCTTTCTTCCTCAATATGCTTATTCTAATTGGAATCCACAGAGGTCATTCTCTTGCTGTACTTATTAATTTAGGTGTCATTTACAACATTGCCCTATTAAAATTGTGGAAGTTATTAACTTGGACTTTCAAATCAGGTTTTTTATTTTTTTTTTGTAGCTCTCCTCAAGGCAACCCTTATTTTCCCAGTAGCACAACTATGTATTTTCAGTGAGTGGTCATAAATATTGAAGAGTTAGTTCCTAGCTAATTTAAAATAATAAAGGATGGAACATCCTTCAGATTTCATTCTGATCTAATTTTGGTTGAGTAAGCTGTTTGCAAAGGTCATATCTGAAAAGAACATCATAAAGAGCTCTAAGGGGAGTGTATTTACAGGTTTGGCTGTGTGTGTGTGTGTGCGCGCGCGCGCGCGCGTGCATTCCTACCTTTGTAAAAGAAATGATAAATTAAAGGATGAAGGCATTAAAATAATGAGAGAGAATAAAATACCCAATTCCTTTTTCATAGTGCTGGATTGTAATTGTAGATATTCACCCTGATCACCTGAAGCTCTGCAGGTTCTGGGGGTTTCTGAATTATCAATGGAAGAATAAAATGCTCTTCACTTGGTTTTATGGTCGTTATGTTTCTTTATGGTCACAAACTCTACAGGGTAGAGATTGTACAAATTTTACAGATTTAGTAATGTTATTAACAAGATATTTTAAAATCCAGATGACCCTATCCTACGACTTTTTTGAATTAAATGAGGCTTAAAGCATGAATAAAATAGCATTATCTAACATACTTGAATATTCTAACTTTTATGTCTTTACTATACAGCTGTTATTAATGCCAACTTAAGTGTTTCTCTCATTTAGTTTTTTCCCCCATTCCACTGCTACCTACTTAGTGCACTTCTCTCTCTCTCTCTCTCTCTCTCTCTCTCTCTCTCTCTCTTTCTGTGTGTGTGTGTTTAATTGTAAACGGGCTTTTTGCTAGCACATGTAGTTCCATTGCTGGAATTAGGGAAAGGCGCCCCCTCTGGGTAGAGTTGTTCTTGCTTTACTTCCTCTCTCAACTAAGTCCCTTTCTGTAAAACCCATGCAACTATATATATTTGATGATAAATTGTGAAATATTTGTAAGTCTTTAAACACTTATGCCTGAATTAGCAAATGATCTCATGATTGTTCTCCTTGCCTTCAGCCCTTTGCCATTCCAATATATTTCATAAAGCTTTCATTATCCTTCATTTTCAAATGGCTTTGCCATCTTGTGTCCTTCTGCAATGCCCTCAGTGTCTCCCTAGGGCTGGCAGGCAGAGTGCCAGCACTCGCCTGAGGATGTGTTGTAATCATGTCAACACTGCGGAATGAAGAAAGTCTTTCTGGGAATTGATTCCAAAGGGCTTTGGAATATAAGGGGGTTTTATTTCTAAAGTATAAAATCACCTCTTGTATTGCTTTCTAAGAAAGCTTTTAACTATCAAATGATTTGATAGATTCTTTTTTTCCTACCTGACAGTAATCAATGAGGCTTGTCATTCATACTATTTTTATTCCAGTGCTGTTAGCAACTCTCTTGTTGTTTGTACATTTCATCCTTTTTCCTGCCACAGACAGAAGTTGACAGAGTTAATAGGCCAGGACATGGTGGGAGACTCCAATGTCTTTGGATCTTTGGGCTACTGACTTTCCAAAGGCCTAAGGAGCCGCGGACTGGGAGCTGGTGTGACCTTTCTAGAACATCATTAAGGCACATGACACCACCAGTATCTTGGCAGCATCTAGAAAATTTGATTAGAAACCCACTCAAGGCCAGTGTTTTCCCATCGCCTTTCAAGTCTATCTCCTTGGTCTCAGCAGAGATTTGACAAGTTGCTTGCTTGCTGGTTAGAATGCGGAGCCATACAGTTTCAAGGGAAATAAAAGTCTGCCTTGGAGCTATTCAGTTTGTTCTTTTGTGACTATTACAGCTTTGGAGTGATTTTAAAATTTGCCTTTATTTACCTGGTGTTTCTTTCATGAATCCTGTAAGGGGATGAAATATTACACTCTTTGGCTGAGGCAAGGCTATGCAGATCTAATGAGTCTTCCTGAGACAATCTAACGATGCATGTTTAGTTTCTAATCCTGCCTCTTTTGTTAGGCTTGGGTACATTATAGTGTCACGTGGTCATCCCACCATATGTAATGGTTGACTGATCCAAGTTCTCAAATGGGACATTTTAAACAGAGCAATATTTTCCTCAATGTGTATTTTCATCCTCCCCCTCTCTCACCTCCTTTCTTTTACCTTCCCTTCCTCTTACCCCCATTTAAAAGAAAGAATTAGCTTCTTTTATAGTAGGGTTGGCATCTTACCCATAGGAATAAAACTTGACTGTTTGCCATTAATTTTGGTTAGATTCTTTCAAGTATCCACCACAACAGTATCTAGCACATAGTTGGCTCTCAGTAAACACCTGTTGAATAAATAAATACCTGTTGAATAAATTAATCACACTGGCAACCAAGTGTAAGACAAATACCTACATTTATATAACTCTGTCTTCTTTGCCCACTTATCTTTTGGAAGCAATAATGCTACAATTGCATTTATCAGGGGAGGGGAGGGGCACAAAGAAAACAAAACCAGATAGAAGGTGACGGAAGATAATTTGACTTTGGGTGAGGGGTATGCAACATAATCAAATGTCAAAATAATCTGGAGATGTTTTCTCTGAACATATGTACTCTGATTTATCAAAGTTACCCCATTAAAACTAGTAAAAATTACATTTATCAGCAAAGATTGAGAAGGTTACATTTGAATTGAGAAATCTGAGACTTCATATCCGAATTTATGATCAGATATGAAGGGCTTAGAACAACAGTTTGCTTTCAGATATGCTCGGCAAAAAAAACTGTATGTTAGATAGAAGTCAAGAAAACTGTGTTCTAGCTCTGGTTCTGTGGCTAAAAATCTATGATCGCTTATGCTCTGGGGGCCTTATTTGCAAAATGAGAAACTAGCATCAACAAACAACCTGTACTATCTTCCATCAAAGAATCATTGACTTTGTAATCTTCAGTAAAGAACAAGAAGAGACAGGCTTTTAAAATTCCTCTTCATGAAAAATGTTAGCTGTCCGTAAACAAAAGAGCAGTTACTAACACACTGTACTCAGGATAGTTCTGAATTGCTCTTCTACTGGAAATATGTGTCTTTCCAGTCACCTGCATTAGAAAAATGTGGTTTCTATCCTTGTACTGTCTGCTAATTATATTGAAAAACTGGGAAGGAGATAAGAGCAGAAATCCTATTTTTCTGAAATATGTCTTAAGAGAAAAGAGAAAATTAATTTGATCTGTTGTTTTGTTGTCAGGAAAATGTTTATTTAATCCCTTCATCACACAGTCCCTATTACTCCTATTCTTTTCAGCTTCTCAGTTCTGCTTCAGATACGCAAATGGAATTTCCAGATGGTTACCTTCTCTAAGGTGGGGGCTTCTTTCTTCCTTCAGCGATTTTTACCTTCTTTCTTTCATGTGCAATACGTTTCCTTACATACTTGGCCTTTAAAAATTTTTTAAGTTTTAAAAATAATAGCTGCTATTAGAGAAATGCAAATCAAAACGGCAATGAGATACCACCTCACACCTGTTCGATTAGCTGTTATTAGCAAGTCAGGTAATAGCAAATGTTGGAGAGGCTGTGGAGAAAAAGAAACCCTCATCCACTGTTGGTGGGAATGTAAAGTAGTACAACCATTATGGAAGAAAGTATGGTGGTTCCTCAAAAAACTGAAAATAGAACTACCTTATGACCCAGCAATTCCTCTACTGGGTATATATCCCCAAAACTCAGAAACATTGATACGTAAAGACACATGCAGCCCCATGTTTATTGCAGCATTGTTCACAGTGGCCAGGACATGGAAACAACCAAAAAGCCCATCAATAGATGACTGGATAAAGTAGATGTGGCACATATACACTATGGAATACTACTCAGCCATAAGAAATGATGACATCGGAACATTTACAGCAAAATGGTGGGATCTTGATAACATGATACGAAGCGAAATAAGTAAATCAGAAAAAAACAGGAACTGTATTATTCCATACGTAGGTGGGACATAATAGTGAAACTAAGAGACATTGATAAGAGTGTGGTGGTTACGGGGGGGAGGGGGGAATGGGGGAGGGAAAGGGGGAGGGGGAGGGGCACAGAGAGAACAAGATAGAGGGTGACGGAGGACAATCTGACTTTGGGTGGTGGGTATGCAACATAATTGAATGACAAGATAACCTGGACTTGTTATCTTTGAATATATGTATCCTGATTTATTGATGTCACCCCATTAAAAAAATAAAATTATAAAAAAAAAAAAAAAAAAAAAAAGGAAAAGTGCAAGACTCTAGCTGTGCTGGCCCATGTAGTAGCCACAGCCACATGTGACTAAATTTAAATCAATTAAAATGACAAATTCCATTGTTGAGTTCACTATCCAAAAAAAAAATAATAATAGCTGCTAGTTTGGGTTTGTTCTTCAATTAATACTTGACACTTGTGAGGATTGTTTTATTTCCATGTCCCAAGTGCCACCACCTTCTCAGTAGAAATCTGCATCTAGAGGTTGACTGAGGATATTCTGCCGGTCAGTGCTAGGTCAGTGACACTGACAAGCCCACCATACTGATCTTTTTTGATTTAGTTAGGACTCCACAGCATCCCTTGGTCCCTCAGCTTTTGTATAATTTGGGTGAGAGGGAGGGGAGATAATTGTGTTGTAAACCTCTCTAGTTGTAAATTTTTCTTCACTGCTTAAACTAGAGCTTGGCAAAGAGAAGGGAGCCGACCCTAATCTTTGGGTAATTAAAAGGCACTGGCAGTACTCAGGGTGTATTCTTGGGGTTTTTGAAGGTAGAGCTACTGTGCTTACATTCTAGCTATCTCAGGGTCAGGCTGCCTTGATTATCAAACTGGCCCTTTAAGGGATCTCCCACGTTCCTGTGTCCTACACCTCAGTTGTAGTGCTGTGCTAAGTGGAGAAAGCATATACTCTACCTCCAAGCTGTGCCCTAGGGCTAGAGCCTCAGGTGTTGGTTAAAACTCAACAACTTGGGATATTGGTATCCCTCAAAAAATGATACAGCATGATCTCAGGCTAAATGTGCCCTATCTCCTAAACAGAAAAGCCCCTGGTTTCACTGCTTGTGGATTTTTGGCTATAGCTGCCATCTCCCCAAGTTTCTTTTCTAGAGACAGCTTTTGAGAATGCACAGTTCCTCATCATCCCCATTCCCTGTGATTGCTTCCATTTGGTTATCTGGCTAGATCATAAAATACTTTCTGTGCTGTGAAAACATCTCATAGTACAAACTGTTTTCAGGAAGGTAAGTTATATGCGTGTGGTCATGTACTAAGCCAGCTTGCTATTTTTATCTTAAGGTTGTTTCTGTAACGATCACATTGCACATGCCTTTTCCAGTTACTCCATAATAGCTTTGTTTTCCCTTCACCACCAATCCCTTCTGCCAGAATTGCAGAGTGTCCAGGCCTGTGTCTTGTTCACTCCTCGTCCATCAAGGCAGAGAACTACTCTGACTACAACAGAGCCCCTCTTTCTAGTGCCTATTCCATGAGCATGCACATGCACATGCACATGTTTATTTACAATATCTAAATATTATAAACATTACATTGTTAAATAATAGACATTTCACCAGTCTTTGTTGTGAGTCAGTCTTAGGTTGTTTCTGTACAGGTGATAGAACCACTTATAAGCTTTAAATACGGTAAAAGGAGCCAGGGAGAATAGAGACCTGCTGTGTAGCTGGGAGGGAGAAAGTCCCTGTACATGGGAAACCAGGTGAATGCTATTGTCTAGACTCAAGGCCCAGGAACTGGAATAGAGAAAACACTCTTCCACTATGTCCAATGGAGCTGAAAAAGAAATAGTTTTTTTTTTTCCCTTCCAGATTTCTTGAGGTATAACGGACAAATAAAACTGTAAAATAGTTAATGTGTACAATGTGATGATTTGATATCAAACTCACAGAAACAGATGAAAGGAAATTAGTTGTCAGGGGAGAGGGAGAATAAGTTAAGATGGGTAAAAGGGTACAAACTTTCAGTTATAATATGACTAAGGTCTAATAATATGAGAAACAAATGTATAACATTAGACTATGGTTGATAATACTATATTGTATAATAGAAATAATTTTAATTCAGTTTCAGAATAGGAGTGTGAGAAAAACTGGTGATGGAAATTTGAGATACTTAAGGATCTGAAGTAAACACACACACACACACACACACACACGTGCGCTTAATTAAGATTGAGAAATAAAATAATAAACTAGTAAAGCCTGATTTAAAAGTTTAGGTGCATTAAACTTGTTTAAGTAACAAGACTTGGATATCCAATAATGTTTTTTTGCAAGTCACTCTGGTTGCCATTTTATTATTCAGAAACTTGCTGCCTAATCTGAAGCCCAAAGGTCAAATCAAAAGAAAACCTCTGATTATAAACTTTAAAGTAGACATACGGAGAAGTATTATGCTCTTCTCTCACATGTGACGAGGGCTGACCAGGGGCAGACAGAGCCATGGCTACGTGCACAGTCAGCTATGATGCGCTTGAGGCCACAGGTAGTCTTGGGTCTCAGCCAGTTGCAGAGCCAAGTAGTTAAATAGTAGCTGATCACTTTGTGATAAAGTCCAGGTTTGAGGAATTCTTTAGTGGCAATAGTGACTGTGTTGCCACTGTGAATGCAGATACATCATAAGTACTGTCAAATATGGTTATTTCATTATCATCATTGATTTTATGGTAGGCCTTATCTCTGAATTGGTTTTGTATTCTTGTTGATTCAAGAGTAGCTCTAATATTTAAAAATTACTCTGGAAGAGAAAAAAGGGCTCTTTTTTCCTTTGACATTTCATTTCCCTAAACTGGGCTCTCTTAGTTTACCAACTAGGGATTCTTTTTCTGCAATAGGAAGATTAGTTAACTAGCTCAGTCATATTTTCCCATAAATGGAACATGAGCTGTCTTGAAATATATTTTTAGAGACTGGAATAGTCTTACAGAATGTGAGTTCTGCACAGTGGGAAAGAATGACATGACCCTGCTAAGATTTGAACTTTGCTTTCTGTTGCCATGGTTACCATTTGATCATCTTATCTTGCATACTTGAAATCCAAAGGAACAAATCTAAATAATATCTTCTACAGAAGACAGGAGTCAAAATATAAAATATGTCGTTTCTTCTGTGAACAAATATGAACTATGTATGTACTGTAGGAAAAAATGCTCGCAGACAAAGAGGAATAGAAATCTATTTTGCCAGAAAATGCAAGATTTGGATTGGTCTTTATATTTTATTATTTAAAAAATGTAAGTTGCAGAGCTGTTTAGCAAATGTAAAGATATGATGATAAATGCAGTGGTTCACATGTTCCGTGGAGCATATTTTACCTCTATCTTGTTGCATTTAAAAAATCTTCTATAACACCTCATCCAATAACTTGTTATCTGAGTGACTGTCTGCAGGGACATTCTATTTCCTTAGCATTCTTTATTTTAAAAAATGAACCTGAGTCACTGGCCTCGCGTCCCAACAAGTTATCCAGCGGAGCCTCTGGCCAGGACCTCATCAAAATGCCATGGAAACCACGATGTTCACGTTTCATAAATTTTCTGGGGATAAAGGCTGCTTAACAAAGGAGAACCTGAGAGTACTCATGGAAAAGGAGTTCCCTGGCTTTTTGGAAAATCAAAAAGACCCCCTGGCTGTAGACAAAATAATGAAGGACCTGGACCAGCGCCGAGATGGCCGAGTGGGCTTCCAGAGCTTCTTTTCACTAATTGCTGGGCTCCCATAGCATGCAGTGACTGCTTTGTAATCCACATGAAGCAGAAGGGAACGAAGTAGGCAGTGCTGAGCAGTTTCTTCCACCCTGATAAGGGTTCTCCCAATGAGTCCCTTAAAAATTCTCTGCCCCCCAGCTGCCCACTGTATAAGGACTTCATGAACAGATTGGGACCCTTAGAAAATGTATAAGTAAAATCCCACTCCCATTTGACAAGAGAAAGAAAAGCCATTTAAAGCCAGATAAGCTTTTGATTTTTATATTGCTTGCATCCTCTTGCCCTCAATAAAAAAATGTCTTTTTTAGTTCAAAAATAAATCAACCTGAAAATGGAATAAATACAGGATTTATTTAAAGCTATAAATCTGATATTAAAATATGCTCATTCTAAAGCATTTGAAGCATGATCACCATTTTATCCATTCCCAACCATTTTGTGAGCCTAAGTTTATGACATCAATGGCCAGAGTCTTATTTTCTCAAAACTACTTTTTAATTAAATTTTAGAGAAAGAAAAAAATCATTTTAGTATACCCTTCAACAAACAACTTCTTAGAAAGAAGCATGATACCCACACAAATGTTAATGTTTCAGGATTCTTGACAATCATCACCTAACATTCTTATTTTATAGAACAGATTTTACTCCCTTACAGTTAATCATAACAAAGTTGCATGTTAAACATTTTATTTTTATATATTTTTTACATTTTAGGTTCTTCTGGTTTTCTGCTTTCCTGAAAAGAAAAGCTTTTCAATTCCCTTATGTTTCAGGGATTATGGGAGTGTTCGTGAACAAACAAATTGAGTATGCTGGCCCCATTCTGCATCATTTGTTGATTGTGACAAAAGCATGCATTCGTGCTTGTGGAACTGTGGCTCATAATGGAGTTTCGATGGGTAAGGGCCTTGGCTTCTCTCTAAGGGAATTCAGCCCTAGAACGCATGGTGGAGGCTATGCCAGGATTTCCTCTACGGGGTTTCCTGCTTTTCATTCAGGAAACAGTGGTGCTGGACAGTTCCTAACTAAGCAATGAGCGGCCAAGAGCGGGCCAAAGATTTGGGCGTCAGAATAATAAAAAAGATGATGTTATTGTGGTCTGGACAATAACTTTCTTTTTTCACTCATTATCATTTCAAATCTAAATGATATTTTTAAAAATTTTGTCTAATTCTAATTCTTTTTTGAAATCTTATTCTATAATATAAAATTTGAATTTTGGAACTAGGACTTGTGAAACAGTGCCAGTAGCTTCTGGAGTGGTCAGGCATTGACTTCCCAATTCATGGTCAGGTTGCCCAGTTATACAGGGCATTCAACATATGCGGCACATGTATACTTTGGCCTTCTCCAAAGCCTTTTTAGGGTCTGGTGTAAGACCATTGTGTGTGTGTGTGTGTGTGTGTGTGTGTGTGTGTGTGAAGAAATATTCATTTTAACAAGCATACCAAATGTTTCCAATGCAGATAGTAACTGAGAAACAATGATATCTAAAGGAAAAGTGTTTATTTCTCATGTGTCTAGTTTATCAAGGAAATTGTGCCAGTTACTATTGCTGTACAATTAAGAACCCCAAAATATAGCAGTATAAAACAGCCATTTTATTATGCTCATGTAGCCTGTGATTCAGAAATTCAAGCAGGGCATAGCAGGGGCAATTTTCTCTGTTTCATGAAGTCTGGGCTGTAGCTAGTAACATTTGAAGGCTGAAGGTAACTCTACTGCTTTGGGCTGAAACCATTTAGAAGCTTTTTTGTTTAATGCTTGATAGTTGATAAAGGCTGCTAGCTAAGACCTCAATTAGACTTTTGGCTGTAATACATTTGTATGGCCTCTCCATGTGTCTCTTTGTATAGGATCATTTGGGCTTCCTCACAGCATGGGAGCTGAATTTCAAGCTTGAATGTCTAAAGAGAGCAAGGTGAGAGTGTGTGTGTTATTTTAATAGTCTAGCTTGGAAGTTGCACAATGTCACTTCCATACTACTCTATCAGTTTGAAGGGGTTACAAAAATCTGTGTAGGTATGTGGACTGTCAAGGTCACATATAAGTAAAGCATGTGAGATAGAATTATTATGACTATTTTTGGAAAATAAAATCTGCTAGAAAGATCAATCATTTAATTGAAACCTGTAAAAAAAATAATGACAACTAGAAGCCTAATGTAGTTAAAAACACTATAGAACACTTTTCTTGCTATAAATGAGTTAAAAATATTCTTACCCAGATGAATCACATCTCATAGTACTAAGTAAACTCACAAATTATATAACTGAGACATTTCATCAATCTTGAAGAAATATGAAAAATTGGAGACATTGGCAGACTGGAAAATTGGTATATATTATTCTGTCTACAGGAGGAAAAAGATGATCTCTATAAACGACAGGCCAGATAAGGTTTGAGAGTCTAGTAAATTAAGGGCTAGATTTTCAAAATAAAGGCCAAGGATGACATATGAAGATGTTATAAGAGTGCTACCATCTTCTTATCTTGTTTATCCATGGGAGATATTACCAAATAATCAATCAGTCATGGCACTCTTTTATTTTTTATTAAAATATTTAATTTATTGATTTTAGAGAAAGGAGAGAGAGCAAGAGAAAAGCAGGCGTGTGAGTGTGGGGGGAGTGGGAACCATCAACTCTTAGTTACTTTTTGTATGTGCCTTGACTAGACCAGGCTAGGGTTTCAAACCAGTGACCTCAGCATTCCAGGTCCATGCTCTACCCATTGCACAGCCACAGGCCAGGCAGCCATGGCATTCTTTTTTTTTTTTTTTTAATAAATTTTTATTAATGGTAATGGGATGACATTAATAAATCAGGGTACATATATTCAAAGAAAACATGTCTAGGTTATTTTGTCATCAAATTATGTTGCAAACCCCTCGCCCAAAGTCAGATTGTCCTCCGTCACCCTCCATCTAGTTCTCTGTGCCCCTCCCCCTCCCCCTAACTCTCTCCCTCCCTCCCTCCCATGTCCTCCCTCCCCCCCCCACCCTTGGTAACCACCACACTCTTGTCCATGTCTCTTAGTCTCATTTTTATGTTCCACCAATGTATGGAATCATGTAGTTCTTGTTTTTTTCTGATTTACTTATTTCACTCCATATAATGTTATC
Source organism: Saccopteryx bilineata (assembly GCF_036850765.1). Classification (NCBI taxonomy): domain Eukaryota; kingdom Metazoa; phylum Chordata; class Mammalia; order Chiroptera; family Emballonuridae; genus Saccopteryx; species Saccopteryx bilineata. Next base: position 208,532,657 of record NC_089494.1, read on the forward strand.
AAGATCCCACCATTTTGCTGTAAATGATCTGATGTCATCATTTCTTATGGCTGAGTAGTATTCCATAGTGTATATGTGCCACATCTTCTTTATCCAGTCTTCTATTGAAGGGCTTTTTGGTTGTTTCCATGTCTTGGCCACTGTGAACAGTGCTGCAATGAACATGGGGCTACATGTGTCTTCACGTATCAATGTTTCTGAGTTTTTGGGGTATATACCCAGTAGAGGGATTGCTGGGTCATAAGGTAGTTCTATTTGCAGTTTTTTGAGGAACCACCATACTTTCCTCCATAATGGTTGTACTACTTTACAGTCCCACCAACAGTGAATGAGGGTTCCTTTTTCTCCACAGCCTCTCCAACATTTGCTATTACCCGTCTTGTTGATAATAGCTAATCTAACAGGAGTGAGGTGGTATCTCATTGTAGTTTTGATTTGCATTTCTCTAATAACTAATGAAGCTGAGCATCTTTTCATATATCTGTTGGCCATTTGTATCTCTTCCTGGGAGAAGTATCTGTTCATGTCCTCTTCCCATTTTTTTATTGGATTGTTTGTTTGTTTGTTGTTGAGTTTTATGAGTTCTTTGTAAATTTTGGATATTAGGCCCTTATCTGAGCTGTCGTTTGAAAATATCAGTTCCCATATAGTTGGCTGTCTGTTTATTTTGATATCAGTTTCTCTTGCTGAGCAAAAACTTTTAATTCTGATGTAGTCCCATTCATTTATCTTTGCCTTCACTTCTCTTGCCATTGGAGTCAAGTTCATAAAATGTTCTTTAAAACCCAGGTCCATGATTTTAGTACCTATGTCTTCTTCTATGTACTTTATTGTTTCAGGTCTTATATTTAGGTCTTTGATCCATTTTGAATTAATTTTAGTACACGGGGACAGGCTGTAGTCGAGTTTCATTCTTTTGCATGTGGCTTTCCAGTTTTCCCAACACCATTTGTTGAAGAGGCTTTCTTTTCTCCATTGTGTGTTGTTGGCCCCTTTATCAAAGATTATTTGACCATATATATGTGGTTTTATTTCTGGGCTTTTTATTCTGTTCCATTGGTCTGAGTGTCTATTTTTTTGCCAATACCATGCTGTTTTGATTATCGTGGCCCTATAATATAGTTTAAAGTCAGGTATTGTAATGCCCCCAGCTTCATTCTTTTTCCTTAGGATTGTTTTGGCTATTCGGGGTTTTTTATAGTTCCATATAAATCTGATGATTTTTTGTTCCATTTCTTTAAAAAATCTCATAGGGATTTTGATGGGAATTGCATTAAATTTGTATATTGCTTTGGGTAATATGGCCATTTTGATTATATTTATTCTTCCTATCCAAGAACAAGGAATATTTTTCCATCTCATTGTATCTTTTTCGATTTCCCTTAACAATGCTTTGTAATTTTCATTATATAGGTCCTTTCCGTTCTTTGTTATGTTTATTCCTAGGTATTTTATTTTTTTTGTTGCAATTGTGAAGGGGATTATTTTTTTGAGTTCGTTTTCTAATATTTCATTGTTGGCATATAGAAAGGCTATGGACTTTTGTATGTTAATTTTGTATCCTGCGACCTTACTGTATTGGTTTATTGTTTCTAATAATCTTTTTGTGGAGTCCTTCGGGTTTTCGATGTATAGGATCATATCATCAGCAAAAAGTGATAGCTTTACTTCTTCTTTTCCAATATGGATGCCTTTTATTTCTTTGTCTTGTCTGATTGCTCTGGCCAGAACTTCTAGCACCACGTTGAATAAGAGTGGAGAGAGTGGACAACCCTGTCTTGTTCCTGATTTAAGGTAGAAAGTCCTCAGTTTTATGCCGTTTAATAGGATGTTGGCTGATGGTTTATCATATATGGCCTTTATCATGTTGAGATATTTTCCTTCTATACCCATTTTGTTGAGAGTCTTAAACATAAAATTGTGTTGTATTTTATCAAAAGCCTTTTCTGCATCTATTGATAAGATCATGTGGTTTTTGTTGTTTGTTTTGTTGATATGGTGTATTACGTTAACCGTTTTGCGTATGTTGAACCATCCTTGAGATTCTGGGATGAATCCCACTTGATCATGATGTATTATTTTTTTAATATGTTGTTGTATTCGGTTTGCCAGTATTTTGTTTAGTATTTTAGCATCTGTATTCATTAGAGATATTGGTCTGTAGTTTTCTTTCTTTGTGCCATCCTTGCCAGGTTTTGGTATGAGGGTTATGTTGGCCTCATAAAATGTGTTTGGAAGTATTGCTTCTTCTTCAATTTTTTGGAAGACTTTGAGTAGAATAGGAACCAAGTCTTCTTTGAATGTTTGATAGAATTCACAAGTATAACCGTCTGGGCCTGGACTTTTATTTTTGGGGATATTTTTTTTTTTTTTTTTTTTTTTTTTTGAGAGTGGAAATTTTATTTTCAATTATTTTTAAAAAGTGTTTATACAGCAGACCACATCGACCGTGAGATAGAGGAACCCTGCTCCAATAGTCGTATGAGATGACAGGTGCTTTTCGCTCTCCTAAGTTTCTGTTAAACACACCTGTAACTGCTGGCGGCTATGGTAGGTGCGTGGTCAGGAGAGGAAAAGACACGGTGCAGGTAGTCATTCAGTAGCTTTTCGTGCACAATGCCTGTGACCCTGGATTTCTCAGCGTCTGAGGTCTGCCTATAGCTCTTGCGGGAGAAAGACATGCCGGACCCCTTGGATGCCATCCTTCATCTCTTGTGGGCAGCCAGTGGTCCTGGGGGCCCCAGGCTCCGCCGCGGCGTCCCGGCTCTTGGGGAGATTTTTAATAGTTTTTCTCTATTTCCTCCCTGCTGATTGGTCTGTTTAGGCTTTCTGCTTCTTCATGACTCAGTCTAGGAAGGTTGTATTGATCTAGGAATTTATCCATTTCTTCTAGATTGTTGTATTTGGTGGCATATAATTTTTCATAGTATTCTACAATAATTCTTTGTATTTCTATGATGTCTGTGGTGATCTCTCCTCTTTCATTTTGGATTTTATTTATTTGAGTCCTGTGTCTTTTTTCCTTGGTGAGTCTTGCCAAGGGTTTGTCAATTTTGTTGATCTTTTCAAAGAACCAGCTCCTTGTTTTATTGATTTTTTCTATAGTTTTTTTGTTTTCTATTTCATTTATTTCTGCTCTGATTTTTATTATCTCCTTTCTTCGGCTGGTTTTGGGTTGTCTTTGTTCTTCTTTTTCTAGTTCCTTAAGGTGTGAAGTTAAGTGGTTTACTTCGGCTCTCTCTTGTTTGTTCATATAGGCCTGAAGTGATATGAACTTTCCTCTTATTACTGCTTTTGCTGCATCGCAGAGATTCTGATATGTCGTATTTTCATTTTCATTTGTCTTTATATATCTTTTGATCTCTGCGCTTATTTCTTCTTTGACCCATTCATTTTTTAGAAGTATGTTGTTTAGTTTCCACATTTTTGTGGGTTTTTCCCCCTCTTTTTTGCAGTTGAATTCTAGTTTCAAGGCTTTATGATCAGAAAATATGCTTGGTACAATTTCAATTTTTCTAAATTTGCTGATATTGTCTTTGTGGCCCAACATATGGTCAATTCTTGAGAATGTTCCATGTACACTAGAGAAAAATGTATACTCTGTCGCTTTGGGATGAAGTGTCCTGTAGATGTCTATCATATCCAGGTGTTCTAGTATTTCGTTTAAGGCCACTATATCTTTATTGATTCTCTGTTTGGATGACCGATCTAGAGCCGTCAGCGGTGTATTGAGGTCTCCAAGTATGATTGTATTTTTGTTAGTTTTTGTTTTAAGGTCAATAAGTAGCTGTCTTATATATTTTGGTGCTCCTTGGTTTGGTGCATATATATTAAGGATTGTTATGTCTTCTTGATTCAACTTCCCCTTAATCATTTTGAAATGACCATTTTTGTCTCTGAGTACTTTTTCTGTCTTGTAGTCAGCATTATTAGATATGAGTATTGCTACGCCTGCTTTTTTTGGGTGTTGTTTGCTTGGAGTATTGTTTTCCAGCCTTTCACTTTGAATTTGTTTTTATCCTTGTTGCTTAGATGTGTTTCTTGTAGGCAGCATATAGTTGGATTTTCTTTTTTAATCCATTCTGCTACTCTGTGTCTTTTTATTGGTAAGTTTAATCCATTTACATTTAGTGTAATTATTGACACTTGTGGGTTCCCTACTGCCATTTTATAAATTGCTTTCTGTTAGTTTTGTATCTAGTTTGATTCTTCTCTTTTGTTTTTCTATCATTTGTTTTTGTTTGTTTGTGTTCCATACTTCTTTCCTCTGTTGCTACCTTTTTTAAGTCAAGTGTTTTTGTGGTGGTTTTTTTAAGGGTGGTTACCATTAAGTAATGAAAAGGGTACCTACCATATTCATTGTAGTACCCTATCTTATAAGTATTTCTGCACTTCATCATCCTTTGCTACTGTTAATCTCCATCCTCTCCCCCCTTTTTTTCCTTTGTTGTCACAGTTTAAGTTTGGTTTTATTGTGTTCTTGGTGGAGCTGTTACTTGTGGTGTTGTTTTCTTTTGTTCTTTGAATCTGGTTGGAAAACCCCCTTTAGTATTTCCTGGAGTGGGGGCTTTCTGTTGATAAATTCTCTCATCTTTTCTGTATTTGTGAATGTTTTTATATCTCCTTCATACTTGAAGGATAGCTTTGATGGGTATAGTATTCTTGGCTGAAAGTTCCTCTCTTTCAGGGCTTTAAATATTGGGGTCCAGTCTCTTCTAGCTTGTAGAGTTTCTGCTGAGAAATCTGATGATAATCTAATAGGCCTTCCTTTATATGTTGTACTCTTCTTTTCCCTGGCTTCCTTGAGAATTTTTTCTTTGTCATTGGTTTGTGTCATCTTTATTATGATGTGCCTTGGAGTGGGTTTGTTGGGGTTAAGAAAACTTGGTGTTCTGTTTGCTTCTTGAATTTGAGGCTTTAGTTCCTTCCACAGGCTTGGGAAGTTCTCGTCTATTATTTGTTTGAGTATATTCTCCATTCCATTTTCTTTCTCTTCTCCCTCTGATATACCTATTATTCTTATGTTATTCTTTCTGATGGAGTCAGACAATTCCTGTAGGGCTTTCTCATTTTTTATTATTTTTGAGTCTCTTTCTTCTTCTCTCTGTTGTGCCTCAAGTTGTTTGTCTTCTATTTCACTAATCCTATCTTCAATCTGGGCTGTTCTGTTAGCTAAGCTTGTTACCTCATTTTTCAGCTCGTGAATTGAGTTTTTCATTTCTGTTTGATTTGTTTTTATAGTTTCAATTTCCTTGGTAATATATTCTTTGTGTTCATTGAGTTGTTTTCTGATCTCCCTATATTGCCTTTCTGTGTTTTCTTGTATATCTCTGAGTATTTTTAAGATTTCTATTTTAAATTCTCTGTCATTTAGCTCCAAGGCTTCCAATATGTTAAGTCTTTTCTCCATAGATTTTTCCACATCTATTTGTGTTACCTCTCTTTCTTTTGTATCCATAATATTCGATTTCCTCTTTCTTATCGGCATCTGAGGGTGGTCTTATTGATAGCACGCAGGTGCACTCCCTCGCGGCTTGAATGAGCGTCGCTGCAGTAGCTTCCTCCACACCCTCGTCTCTCAGATTCAAGTGATAACAGTCCTTTTGCTTTCAGTTTGTGTGGAACTCCGCAATGCTCCGAGGATAAATTTTTCTGTTTCTAGTTGATAAATTTGTTGTGATTTAGGGGAGAGCTGTCGGACGCGCTTCTCACGGTGCCATTTCCGTGACGTCACTCCCGCTATGGCATTCTTGATTGCTATGTTTGATCAGAACCTAGAATTATTTTCAAAGCTGTGTGCTAAGTAGCCACTACCAATTAACTGTTTTTTTTTGGCACATGAGTTAAAACTTACTTCTGATTTAGAAACAAAAATTGGAGTTTTCTAATCCCAATATCATTTCAATAAAAAGAAATCATGTCATATCGATGGCCAATAGCCATATGAAAAACTTCTCAACATCACTAATAGAAAAATGTAAATTAAAACCACAATGAGATACAACCTCCCACCTGTCAGATTGGCTACCATCAATAATCACCAAACAATAAGTGTTACTGAGGATGTGGAGTAAAGGAAACCCTTGTGCACTGTTGATGGGAATGCAAATTGGCGCATTCATTATGAAAGACAGTATAAAGTTTCCTCAAGAAAAAAAAAAAAGAAAAAGAGAAAAGAAAATAGAACTCCCTCGTGGCCCAGCATTTCACTTCTGGTTATATATCTGAAGAAACCTAAAACACTAATTTGAGGCCTGACCTGTGGTGGCGCAGTGGGATAAAGCGTCGACCTGGAAGTGCTGAGGTCACCGGTTCGAAACCCTGGGCTTGCCTGGTCAAGGCACATATGGGAGTTGAGGCTTCCAGCTCCTCCCCCCTTCTCTCTCTCTGCCTCTCCTGTCTCTCCCTCTCCTCTCTAAAATGAATAAATAAAAAAAATTAAAAAAACAACAACACTAATTTGAGAAGATATTTGTACCCCTCTCTTCATAGCAGCATTATTTATAATAGCTAAGACATGGAAACAACACAAGTGCCCATCAATAGATGAATAGATAAAAAAGTTGTACATATATACAATAAAATATTACTTGGCCATAGGAAGAATGAAATCTTACATTTGCAATAACATGCAAGTGCCTAGATGGTATTATGCTAAGTGAAATAAGTCAGATAGAGGAAAAAATGCCATATGATTTCAGAATCTAAAGAACAAAGTTATCAAACAAACAAAACAGAAACAGACTCATCTATAGATACAGACAACAAACTGATGGTTGCCAAAGGGGTGAGGGGTTGAAGGGCTGGGTGGAAAAGGTAAAGGGATTAAGAAGTACAAATTAAAAAAAAAAAAAGAAGTACAAATTTGTAGTTACCAAATAGTCACAGGGATGAAAATTATAGCACAGAGAATATAGTCAAGAATATTATAATAACTATGTATGATGCCAGGTGTATACTAGGCTTATTGGGAGGTTACTTTATAATTTATATAGATGTCTAACCATGATGCTGCACACCAGAAATTAATAGAAAATAATACTGTCAACTATAATTGAAAAATAAAATAAAAAATAAAGATAAAAAACTCATATCATACTAAGTTTATTTTTATTTTCTTTGTAAAAATTGATAGACTGACAGAGCAAGGTACTCTAATAGACATGGTATTCTTTGGCCTGTATCAATAAATTTGACATATTCTTCTTGCTCGTGGGAAAACGGGAAATCATTGATTGAATGCAGCAACAATGGAAGAGACCACGAATCCAACTCGGTTGACGCATTCTGGTGTGTCCAACATTTTGTAAAATCAAAGACTTAACAATTTTAAAGCTCTACTAGTCACATTTACAGATGATATGAAGTTGGAGGAGAGTAGATAGAAAGCTGAGATAAAGAGGAGAGATGACAGAAAAAATTCAAATATATCTTAAATTGTTGTATTCAACCAGATGAAATTCAACAAAATATGTAATCTTACAATAGATTCCCCTCAAAAGTTTAGCACATATAAATTTGACTTTTCAGCAACACATATAAAGAATACTTCTGGCCCTGGCCAGCTGGCTCAGTGGTAAAGCATTGGCCTGGTGTGTGGAAGTCCCGGGTTTGATTCCCAGTCATCAGGGCACACAGGAGAAGTGCTCATCTGCTTCTCTACCTTTCCCCCTCTCCCTCCTCTCTATCTCATTTCCTTTCCCGAAGCCAAGGTTCCATTGGAGCAAAGTTCGCCTGGGCGCTGAGGATGGCTCCATGACCTCTGCCTCAGGCACTAAAATGGCTCTGGTTGCAATAAAGCAATGCCCCAGATGAGCAGAGCATCGCACCCTGGTGGGCTTGTCAGGTGGATCCCGGTCAGGTGCATGTGGGAGTCTGTCTCTCTGCTTCCTCCCTTGTCACTTCAGAAAAAAAAAAAAAAGAATACTTCTATAGTAAGAGTAAGAGAAAAATCAATTATGTGATGTGATCTAAAAAAAAATCTGCTATGATTTTAGCATTTGTAGAAATTCTTTCTAGAATAAGAAGTACTACAGTATATAAGGGATATAGTTCTGTTCTAAAATTCTCTGCTCAGATCACTGGGAGAGCTTATTCAAGTGGTGAACACTCCAATTTAAAGAGGTATAGAAAAAAGGCGGATCATTATCTAGAATATGTGTTTTCTGGAGAAGTGAACTCCAAGGATATTTCATACAAATTTGAATCACAATATGTACAAAGCATTGTACCAAGAACTTTACTTGCATAACCTAGATGAACTCTTACGCTAATCCTGTAAGCTAGCTATTATTATGACCATTTTATAGATGAGGAAATTGAATCACAGTGTTTAAATAATTTTTCCAAAGATGCATAGCTATAAAGTGGAAAAGCCAGAATTCTAAAAGAAGGCTGTTTCCCTCAGAGCCCCTAAAACATCTGTGACAGTGGTTCACAAAATTCTGGTGTGCATAGGCATCATATAAGAACTTAAATAGAAGTGCAGGTTTTCAGGCTTAGATATTCTGAGGTCTTGGGTACTGGGTACTTCCACAGAGACTGTGATATGAACATATGTGTCTGTGTTAGTTTGAATCTCTACCCTTGTTGTGATTAGTTAGCTTAGTCCAAAATATACCCTCTGGGAGGTGGCGGGGAGCTAGAGGGATAGCTAGCATTTAATCAAAAGGCCACAACCAGAGACATCCAATTATATTCGCCTCCAAATAACACAGAGAATTTTGATAATCTGACTAATGTACATCAGTACTGGGCATTTTTTGATGAGATTAGTTTTTATTATACATGGCTTTTCTGAAAATATTGTAGAGACCTTTGCTGCCCTTGCCCACACAGGATATGAAAATGCAGCAGGCCCAGTAACCTGCATCCCAGACATGGCACCCAGAGCTTGATTCCTCAACGGCCTGCTTCAGCTGCTGATTTGGAGACTTCTTGATCTCCTGACTCTGACTAGATAGTTAGGGGAATCCTGCTCTCAGAATGTTGCTTCCTTTGCCTCCAATGAACTGCGCACGAAAGGTTCTATCTGAGTGGTTAGAACAGGGGTCCCCAAACTATGACCCACGGGCCACATGCGGCCCCCTGAGGCCATTTATCTGGCCTCCGCTGCACTTCTGGAAGAGGCACCTCTTTCATTGGTGGTCAGTGAGAGGAGCACAGGATGCGGATGCCGCAAAGTGTGGCGTCGCTCGCGTACAGTACTACTTCCAGTGACGCGGGACGCATGCGTCACGGCTCTGGAAGCACGTCATATCACTTGTTACAGCTAGCAGTGACAAATATGGAACCAGACATTGACCATCTCATTAGCCAAAAGCAGGCCCATAGTTCCCATTGAAATACTGGTCAGTTTGTTGATTTAAATTTACTTGTTCTTTATTTTAAATATTGTATTTGTTCCCGTTTTGGTTTTTTTTTACTTTAAAATAAGATATGTGCAGTGTGCATAGGGATTTGTTCATAGTTTTTTTTTTATAGTCCGGCCCTCCAACGGTCTGAGGGACAGTGAACTGGACCCCTGTGTAAAAAGTTTGGGGACCCATGGGCTAGAGGAATTGAGAGCTGGAGCTCCACTGGATTTTACCAAACTGGTAGTATGACTGTTGCATGTTCACTGAGAAATGTTGCTGTGTGTGTTGGGATTCAGACTGAGATTTACTTTCAGGGAGGTTGTGGAGATGAAACTCAATACCTTCACCTATGACTGTTGGAGGTGCCCAGTGATTACCAAAAATCCCCGGAAAATTGTTCCTAATGAAGTTGGATTAGGTCAGGATTGAATTATTAGAAGCACCATAGGTGATTCTGATATGAGACACACTGAATTAAGTAGTTTCTCCTTCCCTGTTTAAATGAAGGGCAGTGGGTATGGAAATGTTTCCAGCATGGGATGAATGGACAGATCTTCTTCTTCTTCTTCTTCTTCTTCTTCTTCTTCTTCTTCTTCTTCTTCTTCTTCTTCTTCTTCTTCTTTTTCTTCTTCTTCTTCTTCTTCTTCTTCTTCTTCTTCTTCTTCTTCTTCTTCTTCTTCTTCTTCTTCTTCTTTTAAAAGTCCTATAGATAAAAGTGAAGTGGCTACCAGGAGGAGGGTGGTGGAGGAGAGGAGACTAAAGAGGGACAAATATACGGTGACAGAAAATGATTTGACTTTGGGTGATGGGCACACAACACAATCAACAGGTTAAATGCTATAGAAATGTTTACCTGAAACCTTTATAGTCTTATTGATCAATGTCACCTCATTAAATTCAATTTTCTGAATAAAATAAGCCCTTTATCACTTTACTATTTAATCAATTTAAAGAAGAGATTTAATAAAAAGTATTTATTCTGGTTAATATAAAGTAATAAAGCTTTGTGATCCTTAGCATCTGCCCCCTTTACTTGACCCCATGGTCTGTTACTGCCTCAAGCTGAACCACTGTAAAGATCTCTCATCCATGATCCAGTGACTTTGGCAAAGTCATAGTCATTGCACAAGTAAACACAATTAAGTGAGTCATGTGCTTTCTTTAAAAAAAATTACCTTCCTATCTTAAAGTGGCACAGAGCTAGATACATCTGGTGGAAAATAATGGGGTTCATTAAAATACTGTGCTTATAATTCTAGTAATGTTATTTATGCCTGAAATTATGTTATGTGTGACACTTCAAGGCTAGTCTAGAAAAAAATGGCTTAACCTTATTTTTGCAAAATTTCTCATGATGGAAAAGCATAGGAATGCTTTTTTGTAATAAATCTTATAGGAATAGATAAACATTAATTCTTGAGATATTTAAGTCTATTTCTTTATACTCAGGCAATCAATGCAGTGGAAAAATGTGCTTTACTTGCAATGGGAACTATATAAATGTTTGTTTTCAAACTTTTTGATTGACATAGAAGAATTATAAAATGTGGCAAAAGTTGAATAGGCAAAAGTTGAAAACCCATAAACAATATAATTTTTTCACATTTGATGACTTAGTAGCTGCCATAAATTTTTGTTCAGTGCCAGCAGATCTCATTTGCCATGGAACAGTGCTGAGATGCAAATGGTGGTGAAATTGTGCCAAATGGCCTTAATAGAGTCGATGGAACCCATTGTGATCTTGTGAAACACAAAGGGTGCCACTTTAAAAATTATTTTAATCCCCACTATCAATTTAGTGACTCCATTTCTCTCTTAGTGATTTTTACTCAGAAAATGGTTTCCTTGACTTTTAGCAACTGTTGTGTTTCCATCTGAAGTTGGAGGGGTGTTTTCCCCTACAAACCTAAGGCTGAATTGAGTTCTGTCATGTCTGATGAGCCTAAACATCCACTGGAGTTCTCAAATACAAGTGATGGTGACTCCATTTTGTTTTGTGATTGTTTCTTTTATGTGCTTTCTTTAGCAATATTTACTGCTCCTGAAACTAATGTACAGTGATCCTTCAGAGATTAGGTTCCAGAACTCCCTGCGATAGGCAAAAATCAATGAAGTAGTGACCTTACATTTATTTTATTATTTATATATATATATTTTAAGGCTTTATAAACCCTCCAGACACTCTTATAAACCTTTCCCACACTGTTATTAACCTTTCCCACACTCTTATAAACACTTCTTATGCTATTTAACACTTTCTACACTCTTAAACCTATGTAACATCCTGAGATATAGCGAAAAATCTATGATACAAAATTAGATATATACAATTTAGAGATCCATGATACAGCGAGACCGCAAAAAGTGAACTGCGACATGATGAGGGATGACTGTACATTGAGAAAGACACTTTTTTCAGAAAATAGTAAAGGTTGATAATTTGATATAATAGACTACCCACTTAGTTGATATTTTTAACATCGATTATATAGCTGATGTTAAACAATCTATTCCACTTAGTTTACTTGATGAATAAAAAGCATGCTAGTTATTTGGTGACATAAAAACCAAACAACAATTTCACTGAAATCTTCATTTTGTAATCAGTTGCTTGGGTTTTTCCCTTCTAAAATTGTAAGTTATATTAAAGAACTTCCTGCTTTGTATGTTATGGTTCCCCAGAGAGTAGAACATTAACAGCAAGAATAGTTTAACAATGAAAAGAGACCAGGAAATGAGGGAGTGATGTGGTTATATTATGTCAAGAAAAATGGCAGAAATGCTGGTTAGCTTTCTTGGTTTTTAGAAAACAAAATATAAAGTACTGCTTAATCACACCATTCTATAAAATATTTATCTTTTTTTAACAAGTCATGACTGTAATAATGAGAATAGCACTCACTTTAAGGTTTTTTATTTTATTTTTCAAGTTCTTTGTTTATGCTATATTTAATAGAAGCTATGTTTTTTTTTTTTTTAAAAAATAGTACTTATAAACTATTTATATAAACTCCCTGCTCTGCCATGGTAGCCTGATAGTTCAGATGGACCTGCTATTTCAAAGGGTACTGTAGACTGGGAGCAGCTCTGAAATCACTCAGCTGTTGAACTTACAGAGACTTTGCAGGTTATCTTGTCCATCCCCATTTCACAGGTGATGAAACTGAAGATGAAAGAGTTTGAGCAACTTGGCTCATGCTTTTTGTTGCAAACCTTATGCTAGAGCCTGATTTTGTCAGCCCCATTCCAATGATTATTTTAAAATCAAGCTTTCATTTTGAGATTGTTGTGTATTCACAAGAATTGTAAGAGATAATACAAAGGTCTCATATATTTTACCCAGCTTCCTCAAGTGGTAACATCTTGCCAAACTACAGCATGATATCACAACCAGGATATTGACACAGATGCCATCAAGATACTGAATAGTTTTATCACCACAGGGGTCCCTCATGCTACTCTGTTACCACTGTTTTCCCATCCAACCCATTCTTTAAGTACTGGCAACCATCCTAATCTTTTTCCCATTTCTATAATTTTGTCATTTCAAAAATTTTGTTATAAATGAATCATACTGTATACAACCTTTTTAGATGCCCTTTTTCCACTCAGCACAGTCCTTTGGGAATTTATCTAGGTTTTGCATGTATCTATTTGTTTCTTTTTTTTAGGTGGACAGAAGGGATGTAGCACATATGCTTTTCTCACAGAATATTTCCGTTCCCATCTTGGGGAATTTAAGACATTTCCACTTTTAAGATTAAGGAACATAGTTATGAAGAAAAAAATTTTGACAACCCTCCTCTAATGTTTGGAGAGACTTAGGAAAGGTAATCGTCAAGACACCCAGACCCGTGCAGTACAGAGGGTGTTTTGGTGATGCCACGGCTTCCTTTGTTTTGGCTGAGACTGAAAAGGAGGGCTTCCATACTTCAGAAAACTGTTTCCAGAGGGTTGTGATTAGAAGGGGGTCCTACTAAACACCATGTCCATGGGAGGCAGCCTCCTCAGGGGACCAACATCTCAGCTATTAAATAGGGCAAAACAATTGCAGATCTCATCTCTGTGTCACGAAAGGGATTGGCAGGTGCCAGTTGTCATTACTGAAAGTGGAATGCTGCCAGAAGACACAATTTAGCACCTGTCCACTCTCTAACTGTGCTGTGGATTTTAATGACCCAACATAATTGAGATTTGGCTCTTGCATTGAACCCTGACAATAGATTCATTGGAAAAGCAAAATGCTTGTAGGTGAAGAATGTGTTTTGATTCTTGAATTAAATTTTAGTTCCAATCACAGTGGGCTGCATGGTATTTGTCCTGTGGACATTCGTAGGTACACTCAGTGGAAAGATAAACTTCCAGAAATTTAGAACTGTCAATCAGGAGATGGGAGATCACGAAGCCACACCCTCCCTCTCTCAGTGTATGGATGTGTTCTGACCATTTGAAGATGACTTGAAGAGACTGTAGAGGGAGGGGCAAGACATGGCCTGAACAATATTAGAATTAAAGTATGAGGGGAAAGGGCACAGCTATTTAAAGAAATAGTAGATAAAAAGATAAAGACTTTGGAAACATAAACAAGTAAAAGAGGGGAGAGAATATGATGTATCTTAGAGCCTGACACACAGTTTTAAAGACCTGTTTGTTAATATGAAGTATGCATGTAGTGTGGACCCTGGAATGCCTGATAGTGCAAGGATGAAGGTGGGGTGTGGAGAGGCTTTGGCAGGGGCACGAGGGCCTCGGAAGGCTCAGTGCAATAGATTTCAGGCACTAGAAGGGACTAGAAGGAAGAAGGAAAGTTCTGATTCATTTGGATTTTTATTTTCACATCAGTAGTTTTAATTTGAAGTTTCCTGTCTGAGACCCGGTACTTTAATATCTTTTTAACGCTGATAGATTTTCCTGCCAGGGCTAGGAAATCTGTGTGAAGCTGAAGGGGTAATCAGACTGGTGTTAAAAAAATGAACAGTTTGCAGAGTCATTTCCGTCACTTCTGAGGAAAGAAATAATTTATTGTTCTTCAGAACGCGGGCTGGTGTGTCTCTGCCTGCTCCAGTCTCCGCTAGCTGTCCCTGCGGTGCAGGCTGGCTTGGAATTTTGTCCACAAACACTTAGATGTGATTTTTATGTAATTTATTCCTTTTCCTGGTGTCTTTCACTCCAAGAGGACTGTCCTCATAAAGGCAACTTGAGCCCTGTGGAGTGTAAAGTCACGACTTAAGAAGTTGTCACAACATTTGTAGTGCTGGGTGACTGGGGCAGCCAGGTGTGAAGTTTGAGGTGATATTATTACAAATTCCTTGGCACTGTCTGCACTGGACGGTAAATATGAAGGCTGGTCCGACTCCTCTCTGGGGATCATGCCACAGCCCTCTCTCCTCCGCCCCGTTAAGCCCAGTGGGCCGCCGCAGGGCTCCAGCAGCTGCTGCGAAATAGCTGCTGAATGTTTATACAATTCCTGTTTTCACCCTTCAGGTTTAGCAGTGAAGCTTGTTGGTTTGTTAAAGCACCTCAGAGCCGCTGGTGCCCGCCAGATGTACATTCTGTGGTCAGGTGGGCGAGGTAAACCTTGGGGAAGGGAGATGAGGCAGATGGTAGTGGAGTGGAGTGAACGGCCTCCCTGCAGCGCCGCCAGCACGGGCCTGGCATCGCAGCCTAGGAGGAATGGGTGCGTCTCCTAAAGACGTTTGCACTTGCCCCCCTCCCAGGTAGGGACGTGGCGAATGGCTGAGGGTAGTTTTGAATTGATGGAGATACTACCTGCTTGAAAGAGGAATCCCTCTCCCATTCTTTTTAGCACTGGTTTTTCCACTTCTTTTTTTCTCTCTGTGTCTTTTTATCAGAAGAGGAACAGAAAAGAAGCAGCATAGGCTATGGCTTGAGAACACAAGCTGTAATAAACTAGAGTGTTTGAGCTTGAAACCCAGCTTCACCATTTGCCTGGGCAAATTACTTAACCATTCCATGCCCTAATTTTCTCTTATCTGGAAAGTAGGGATGATAATATCTATTCCACTGGATTCTTATAAAGATTAGATAAGTTTAGTCTGACCTGTGGTGGCGCAGTGGATAAAGTGTCGACCTGGAAGTGCTGAGGTCGCCGGTTCGAAACCCTGGGCTTGCCTGGTCAAGGCACATATGGGAGTTGATGCTTCCAGCTCCTCCCCCCTTCTCTCTCTCTCTCTCTCTCTCTCCCTCTCCTCTCTAAAATGAATAAATAAATAAAGAAAATTGATTAAAAAAAAGTTCTTAAAAAAAAAGATTAGATAAGTTTATAAACATATTCCAATCACCTATTACTGCATAATTATTACAAATAGTGTGTTAAAACAACAGCTATCATTTTATTGTTGTGATTCATGGTTCTAGTAGTTGATTTGGCTCAGCTGGGACCTTCCTATTTAGGGTCTATTATGTACTTGGAGAGGCTGGGGCTGGCATCATCTTGACCTTAGCTAAGGCTGTTGGTTGAAACACCTCCATCTGGACCCTCCATGTGGCTCAGGCTTCCTTATAGCTTTAAGACTGGGTTCCAAGAGCAAGTGTTCCAACAGAACTATATGGAATGTGTACCACGTTTTATGAACTAGGCTTAGAAAGCACTTGGTTTACTTTTCCATGTGCTATTGGATGAAGGAGTCATCAAAGCTCATTCTGGTTCAAGGGGAAAGGTCACAGAGCCTATCACTTTATAAGGGACATGTCAACATCATTCTGTAAGAAGAACATATGGGAAGGATGGGGTAGGTTGTGTTATCCATCTTTGGAAAAGCCACCGTATCACAGAATTTAGAGCACTTAATACAGTATCTGGTTTAAGGCAAATGCTCAGTGTTAGTTATCATTTATTGGATTCTAAGCCTACGTATCCCCCAAATGCAACACCTAACTATTTTTTTTTATTCCAGCTTTGTTTCTGAAATAAGTTTGGGGAAAAGTTACTTTTAGCCTCTGGTTTTGATGATGCTATTATATACCTGAGTCTAAGGCTCTGTGACAAGGACCTCCTGGGTCTGAGGATGTTATATCCTTTGCAAGGAAATCTTAAGATGAAGGACAAAGAAGAAAAATTCAATTTGTCAGCCTAGAAAATGTACCTGGGTCATTTGGTAATATCATGGTCACAGTGATGTTAGAAACCAAATACATTTCACTTGGACACAATTCACCCATACACTCTCTAAGTGACCAGCATAATCAATCTCTGCGAGGAGTTGACTATAGTCCCATTGAGACTTGTAATCTTTGTATAAAATTGAGTAAAATTTTTCTTGGCACTGGGCAGGGTCCTTCTGAGGTTGAATGCCCCTGAGGCCAATCATCTCATGGACATCCTGGGAAGAGTTTGTCTGACTTTGAGTTGACCCTCATTTGAACTAGAATCTCAAAGGCAAGTGGATTACATAGTTTAGTCATGGAACACCAGTCCAAAGCCAGAGCTTTAGGGCTTTTGTTGTAAGCAAGTGAAACTTAGGAAAGGGCTTCTTGTGTGCCATCTGCTTCTTTATGCACAAAACAGCACCAGCATCAAGCTTTGGGCCCCGGGCAGTGTTGACTGGAGCAGTTTTCTCCAGATGCCTCTGGATCCTCTATGACCCCCTTTATGTTTTCCTAATATAATATCTTCCAACTTAAAAAATTAAACAGTAGTTTTTCTTTTTTAGTGAGTAAAGAATCAACTTGACTCTGAAACAATTATAAAGCAATGGAAAACTTTAGAGTGGCCCCCCAAATACTCAAATACTCAAGAGAGGCTTACAATTGCCTTTGTAGACATCCTTCAGCTATGTGTCAATTTACCTAGGGTTTTTGTTGCTTATGTATTGACTCTTCTAAAGATTCTAAAGGAGATTTTAGAATTAGAATAAGAATAAGCCTCTTGTTAAATTTTATGGTAACTCAGTACTTCATCGATGTGAAGTCCTTGTGGAATGGATTATATTGTATTGATATTGATATCTAGGATAAAAGTAAAAGCAAGCAACCCAGACCTCTAGACCTCCAGATCAAACAGTGTTTCTCATTAGCTTGTTCCATCTGCTGACAGTACGGAAAGGCACCCTGGGAAGAACTGTTTCTGCAGATTGGCTGAGGGCGAAATGAGAGAATAGAGGAGGTCATGGGTATGTGAATCGTTCTAATTAGCCGTGCTCACAGAGCAGAGGCTAACAAAAGATGAGGGAGGAATAAGGAATCGGAATTAAAAAATAATAATAGAGTACATTTATGAGGTGGCATTGCCATCTGCAGAGTGATGACTCCTTATTATTGTTCTCTTATGTAAAATTTTTATAGAATCTGTTTCTGGGTTTGGATCGGCCCTAAAGCAACGTTGATATAAGGACTTGAGTGCAAGTAGTTTATTTGAAATGCTATAAACACAAGTGAAAGAGGAGGGAAAAATCGACAAAAAGTGTGTTAATGAGTTGTGGGCATCTAGATCCCAACCGTGCTGGGGACCCTTTGAGGACTCATATATAGCACAGCTTAGAACTGTCCCACACAGGGACAGGGAATATCAAGCATTTAGTCTTTGGTTCCAGTCCCTGTTGGCTGAGGTTTGCCCCTGAGGATATTTATTTCCAAAATTTCTTCTCTCCTTCCCTCCCTCCCTCTCTCCCTCCCTCCTTCCCTCCTTCCCTCCCTCCCTCCCTCCCTCCCTCCCTCCCTCCCTTCTTTCTTCCTTCCTTTCCTTTCCTTCCTTCCTTCCTTCCTTCCTTCCTTCCTTCCTTCCTTCCTTCCTTCCTTCCTTCCTATCTTTTTATCCATCCATTAATCCGTCTATTCATTCATCCATCTATTCATCTATCTATTCATATACCCACTCTTAGCTTCTGTGTTAATTGATTAAACTTTAGTGAGAGTGTGGAAACCATGCCCAGTTTAACTTTGATTAAATACATCTAAGTGATAGGTAGATAGATACTATCTGTATGTACATACATACATACATGCATACATACATATATACATACCCATGTACATAAATGGAACTGTATTTAGGAAAGCATTGATGGGCTATTCCTTTTTTTTTAGAGAGAGAGAAAGAGAGACAGAATGCGATAAACAGACAAGAAGGGAGAGAGGTAAGAAACATTAATTCTTCATTGTGACACCTTAGTTGTTCATCAATTGCTTTTTCATATGTGCCTTGACTGAGTGGCTCCAGCCACTAGTGACCCCATTGCTCAAGCCAGCGACCTTTGGGCTCAAGCTAGCGACCATGAGGTCATGTCTAATCTCATGCTCAAACTGGTGAATTTAGGGTTTTGAACCTGGGTCCTCAGTGTCCCAGGTTAATGCTTTATCCACTGTACCACTACCTGGTCAGGCAGCCTATTTCTACTTTATCTTATGAAACAGTATTATCTCTTCTATCTGAAAGAATGGGAGAAGGTATATTACCTTCTTCCACTATCTGGTTCCTGGACAAAAGCTCCAGAGTTTGTTAAAAAAGATAACTGTCTATTTATTCCTGTACTCCATGGATTTTGCTTTTGAAAGAGTCAATGTACTATGCCTTCCCAAATTCACCCTACTCTTCATGGATCTTTTCAGAAGCTGAAACTCTTAGAAAAGAACAAAGCAGAATGTACTAGGGGACTGCGATACCGCATTAAATTTTGAGAGATTTGGTTCTCTCAAATAAGACTAGAAATATAGGGGAAGAGACCAGGCAGCATTATATCTGGGCATTGTGATTTAAATATTTATATTTAGTCTTTGGAATATATATATATATTACAGTAATTCAGAGATTCAGAGAATCAAGCAATGGGGTTAGAGGATAATTTTAATTCAGAATAGTAAAGCTGCATACTATGAAGACCTGCTCAACATAAGAAATGGGGGAACGGGCTTTGCTTACTTTGTGGCTTTTCAGGTGTAAATCTAAGAGCCAACATTCAGGAGGACAGATATTCTAGAAAATATTGATAACTCTTTTCTTTTTTGATGATAACACAGAAAGAGCTAAACAAGAACAACAATATAGACTCTTTGGAAAGATGAGAGAAGGGAAATATTCTGAAGTCTCAGAGAAAGTGTATAGCTCTGAGAATAGAAATGGTATATACCTAAGGATATTTAAGAACAAGAAACCAAAAGTTTAAAAACATTATTGATTGATTTTAGAGACAGAGAAAGGAATAGAGAAAAAAATTGATTTGTGTTCCACTTATTCTCAGAATGATTTTCTTTGGAGACACCAATATTTAAGAGACAATAAAGGCAGCTACAAATTTTGAGAGAAAATACTGTGTTCCAAGAAGAAACATCCAGTCAGGGTGCTTTTTGCATGTGAGGCCACAGAGTGACGTCCTATGATATCCAGGGACTTCAAAACTATTTCCCCAGCATCTTCTTTTTGAACAACTTACTTGACTACATCCTCTCTCTGGCCAAGAAAGAAATCAAAATGAGGTCAAAAGTGAAAAAAAATCTTTAAAAAGACAGTAACAAAACAAGGTAACTACAAGAGAGTAAATAATTGCTGTAAATTTGGTTATAATTCAAATGCAGCTAAAATATTTGAGAAATTCTTGAATTAGAGTATATAATAAAATAACTTAATAACAACTAAAAAGAAAGGAATAGAATAATGATCATAATTTGTTAGTGGCTATCCTGATTTCTTAGATGTTTAAAATATATAAAGAGCCAGACTTTCTATTTTTTAAATTGACTTTGAGAGAGAGAAAGGAAGAGAGAGAGAGAGATTGATTTTTTGTTTCACTTATTTATGCCATCGTTGTTTGATTTTTGCATGTGTCCTGATGGGGCATTGAACCCACAACCTTGGTGGATTGGGACAATGCTCTCTATCCAACTGAACTACTTGGCCAGGCCTCAAGTCAGATTTTCTAAACTCTTTAATGCTATTTCTTGAATGTTTTTAAAAAAAGAATTTGTTTTATTTTATCAGTTTCGTGAGAAATATTGATTTGTTTTTCTTGTTCAACTTGCCATTTTTGTCTTAGATTGTTTCTAAATTAAGATAGTACTTCTCCTTTTTATGGTACTTCTGTTAAATGACTTCATTCTCTTTAATTTAGTACCATATTGTACTGCTATCTTTTCCCATTTCTCAACATATCTATTTTATAGACCATGTGTATTAGTTTTTAGTAAACTTGTTCAGTTATTGTCTTAAAGTTTTTTTATTAAGATTTTATTTTTTTAGAGTAGTTTTAGGTTCACAACAACACTGAGCAGAAAGTAGAGATTTTCCATTACCTCTTGCCCTCACAAATGCATGGTCTCCCACAATATCAGCATCCCCTCAAGCTGGGTAGATTTATTACAATTGATAAAGCTACACTGACACATCACCATCATCCAAAGTCCATAGTTTACATTATGGTTCACACTTGGTGTTGTGCATTCTATGGGTTTAGACAAATGAATAATGACATGTAGCCATCATTGTGGTATCATACAGAGCATTTTCACTGACTTAAACTTTCTCTGGGCTCCACCTATTTGTCTCCACCCCTCAATCCCTGGCAACCACTGATCTTTTAACCGTCTCCATAGTTTTCTTTTTCCAGAATGTCATATAGTTGAAATCATACCATATGTAGCCTTTTCAGAAGGCTTATTTCACTTACTAATATGCATTTAAGGTTCCTCTGTGTCTTTTCATGGCTCAGTAGCTCATTTCCTTTTAGAACTGAATTGTCTGGCTATTCCCGGGTTTGGTTATACATTCACCTACTGAAGACAATCTTGGTTGCTTCCAAGTTTTGGCAATTATGAATAAAGTTACTATAAACTAAAACATCCTTGTGCAGGATTTTGTGTGGACATTTTCAAGTCCTTTGGGTAAATATCAAGGAATACTGTTGCTGGATTTTTGTAAAAAACCACCGAACTCTTTCAGAGTAGCTGTAGCATTTTGCATTCTCACCAGCAATGGAGAGTTCCTGTTGCTTCACATCCTTGCCAGCATGTGGTGTCATCAGTGTTCCAGATTTTTGGCCATTATCTTAGGTGTAGAGTGATATCTCATTGTTATTTTAATTTGCATTTCCCTGATGACATATGAAGTGGAACATTTTTTCATATGCTTATTTGCCATCTGTTCATCTCTGGTGAGGTGTCAAAGTCTTTAGACCTTTTTTTTTTTTATATCAGGTTGTTCGTTTCCTTATTGTTAAGTTTCAAAAGTTGTTTGTACAGTTTTATTTATTTTTCTCTTGTTCCCTCTTCATCACTTTATTTGTAAGGCATCAGATTATTTTTTCTCAAATTTTATTTTTTTCTCAGTGCCTAAAAACCTGGCAGTACTTAATAAGCTTATGATCTCCCAGCTGTAATTTTAAGATCTTCCTATGAAGTGTCGGGAAGCACATTATTCAGTTTAAGAGATAAGGCAGAGAACCAAGTATCACACTAATGTTGTTAATATCTTTCCTTCTGCCAATCAGTGACTATTAAGGCAGAAAGAGATCCCAGATCCCAAGTTGTCCTGTTCTTGCTTTAGAGATTAGAAGATGGAGAGAAAGAGTTTCAAGAGGAATTGTTGTGTAATCACAGTCCAAAGAATCCAAGGCTCTAGACCAGTGGTAGTCAACCTGGTCCCTACCGCCCACTAATAGGCATTCCAGCTTTCATGGTAAGCAGTAGCAGAGCGACCAAAGTATAAATAAAAAGATAGATTTAACTATAGTAAGTTGTTTTATAAAGATTTATTCTGCCGAATTTAGCAAAAATCTGACATAAAGTACTTGGTAACTAATTATTATTATATACTTGAACTTGCTGTAACTCTGCTTTATAAATTTTATAAAGTAAAGTTACTTCTCTACTTTATAAATCACCATTACTGTGAAACTGGTGGGCGGTTAGAAAATTTTACTACTAACAGAGATACAAAAGTGGGCGGTAGGTATAAAAAGGTTGACTACCCCTACTCTAGACTCTCAGCTTACTGGTTAAAAATTGTGCCTTGGTTTTTGTTTTTGTTTTTTAATTATAAGTGAGATCTACAAATAATGAAGGATTGGGTTAAGAAGAGGAAGAGATAGTAAGATTCGGAAGAGGCATCCTAATGAGGACTCTGTGTGCTTTGATCTAACCAGTTGTCAAATTGTTATAAAGTACCGTACCCCAGATTCTGAAAGGCACTGTACCTCATTTCATTGAGTTCATGTAGAGACACCCAGTCCAGATGAATTTTGAAGAGTTTTATTAGAGGAGGAGATTTATTAAATATGCCGGCCGCATATGGCTGACATGGGGCATCTGCAGGCCCAAATCGTGCAGTGCCAAAAATAGTTCAGGGGCTGCTTATATACCCTTGCTCACACACAGGCGGGGGAGAGCATGACATCATGGTGAGGGCTGGCAACATTTGTTTAGGGGATACACAGAAACATTAAGACCTTTAAGGTAACACAATCAAAGATGTTTACAAATCTTTCAGGGTTCATCTTCCCTCACTAGCCTAGAGATATTTTACCCTCAAGATTCCAGGAAGG
The DNA here is from genome assembly GCF_036850765.1 of Saccopteryx bilineata. Lineage (NCBI taxonomy): Eukaryota > Metazoa > Chordata > Mammalia > Chiroptera > Emballonuridae > Saccopteryx > Saccopteryx bilineata. The sequence continues at coordinate 208,555,503 of NC_089494.1, forward strand.
GGGAGGAACTACAATCAATGCAAGGTGGTATGTAAATTTTGCCTCCTATTGAAAGAGAAGAAGTTTCTAGGTTAACCTTTATATTAGATTTAAAACTGAAGGACCCATTATTCTTGCAAGCCAGAAACTTCTACATTCTTCTTCCTCCCCTCCTTAAGGAGGGATGGGACAGGAAAGCCTGATTGAAAAGCCTGACCTTTCCTCCCAGAATATCAATATCAATTTTTAGCTTTTTGGTACCTTACACCCTAATTACCTCATGTATGCCTCTTCACCTTCTTTATTATCCCTCCACCAAACCTACTGGGCTCTGGTCTGTGTTTTATTGTCAGAGCTATTTTTTTTAAATACATGTCTTTCTTGGTATGTGATGATTTTACTGTCTTTGTAAAAGACCTCTTCTCTTTGTTTCTCCTGACAATTTCTATCACCCATTGTTCAGTCAGAGCTGCCTTCTGTTCCTCTCCATGGGCTTATCTCCAGAGGGCATTAGCTAGATGTATCTTTAAATGTATACCACATGCTCTTTATTTCCCTTTAGTATTTTGCTTTTTCAGGGTTTAGTTCAATCCAAGATTATTGGAGGCTCTTCAGATTTACTATCCAATGCTTCCTAGTATAACGTGAAAATTTTAAGTGTATGTTTCAGTAGTGTTATATATACTCACATTGTTGTGCAGCAGATCCCCAGAACTGTTTCATTTTGCAAAACTGAAATTGTATACCCATTAAATAACAACTCCTTCTTTCCCCCTTAGATTTGGTTATGCCTTACAGGATAACAGCACATAACGAGGCTATTCTCTGGACTGCTGTCAAAGAAGGAAAGAACTCCCAATTCCTTGGACTTATGGTAGTTTTATGTGAACATGAGATTGTTAGGATGGTTATCTCAAAATTAGGGGGGGGGGAAATCATCCAGAAGAAGTTTTCATCTCTTTGAGTGTAATAGTTATCTATCTATCTATCTATCTATCTATCTATCTATCTATCTATCTATCTATCTATCTATCATCATCATCAGTTGAATGATTCTTGAACTGTGAAGCATCAATATTTTAAAACAAACAACCATAGCCATGGGTGCTGTGAATCATACAGGACCCTTTTTGTGGCAATTCTTAAATGCATTTGCAGTTATGATACCCGCTTCTCTCAGTATTCTAACTTTATGCAATTTCTATCTATGCAGCAGCCCTAAATCTTTCATTCCCAGCGGAAGTCTGCCATCTGTTCACCAAACTTGGTGTAGTTGGAGGGAGCAGCTGCAGTTTCTGTCTGAATCTGAATGTGTACGTGTTAGTCATTAAGAAAAAATTTGTGCTCATTTATGTTTTGAGTCATAACTATGGCATCAGTTGGTCCCAACAAAACTGTCAATGCCAATCCCAAGGGAGCAAGATCTGAATTCTGTTTCTGTCAATACTCTCTTGATGTATTTTGGTTAACTTATGTAAAATTGTTTTTCTCTGTTTTCATCAAGAATAAAAACGTATTTTTAAAATAATTTTTCCCTTGTTGAGAATAAAGAGACAGCTCTTTGATCTCCTACCTTATTATTTCTTTTCCTTTTTTTTAAAAAGATTTTATTTATTCAATTTTCAGAGAGGAGAGAGAGAGAAAGAGAGAGAGAGAGAAAAGGGAGGAGCAGGAAGCATCAACTCTCATATGTGCCTTGACCAGGCAAGCCCAGGGTATCGAACAGGTAACCTCAGCGTTTCAGGTCGACGCTTTATCCCACTACACCACCACAGGTCAGGCCTATTTCTTTTTCTTTTAAAATTTTTATTTACTGATTGATTTTAGAGAGGAAGGTAAAAAGAGACAGAGAGAGAGAGACAGAAATATCAGGTGGTTCTACCTATTTATGAACTCATTGGCTGACTCCCTGTATGTGCTCTGACCAGGGATCAAACTGGCAACCCTGGTGCATGGGGACAATGCTCCAACCAAGTGAGCTATCCAGCCAGGGCTTACCTTATTGCTTCTGAGAAAGAGTTTATGTTCAACTCTGGGAACAAAGTTCCTGAAGAGAGTCTAAGGAAATCTCATGGCTGAAGGCTGAAAAAGTCTTTGGAAATCAATGGTCCTGTACTTCTTAATCTTTGGATTTGCACATGATCTTGCTAATTTTTGCAATACCTTCATATCATCTATTATTTACTTAATATATATTTATAGTTCAGGTCGACTCACTTTTAACACTTATCTTTGTACTGTGTTAAAATATCTAAATTATAGGGATGTCGTATATATTAATTTTATGTTATTAATTAAAAAATACCGAATTTATACATGTTTTTCCTCATATTACATTAAAATAAACACACAATTCTTAAAATAAAAAGTAATAGAGTATGTGCTATCTAAAATTAGTGGTTCACATATTATACTTTGGGAAACACTGGTAAACCAGCTCCATCAATTTGTACATGTGGAAACTGAACTTCAGAAAGAGTGTGACTTCACAAAATCCCTTGGCTCATTAGAACCCAGTGCTTCTAACTTCCAGTCTGGTGTCCTATGGCATAGAGATGTAAATGGGAGAAGTATGCTGGGTGACAAATCTATCTGGAATTTAGTTAGGAGAGTTTGGGGAGATGAGATAACTTGGAAACATTTTGAAAGATCTAGGATGTTAGATGTGGGAGTAGAAACTTCTCCCTGGGTTTCAAGGTTTTAACCCTGAGATCTAAGGAACATCTAAAGAATTATATGAGATATTCATTGGATTTTTGCTCATAGATATTTGGGTGGGGTAAGAAGAGTGCTCCATAAAAGTTAGCGACCACTGCTGTTGACAAACTACTTTTGTTCTCATATAGGGGAATGTATGTGTTTTAGAAAGATCACTCTGGTGCAGTAAAGGAAATGGAACAGAATGAGGACAGCCTGAAAGACAACAGGAAGTGACTGAAGTCGTCCAGCAAAGGTGCCTGAATAGGGCTTATGGAGTCATTCTTTCAGAGTGGATGGATTCAGGAAGATTGAACAGCAAACCAGGGAGAAATCACATCGGTATTCTTCACTTATTTTCTGAGCATTACCCATGGAACCAAAGTGTTGAGTGAAAAAGCTATACATATAAATATTATCCCAAAGCAATGCCAGATTTTTGTGTGTGATTAGGTAAATGAGGGAGAGGAAAGGAGGGCCTTCCACACCATTGAAGAGCAGTACTTATTTTGCAACTAAGAGGGGCAGATGGGGAAGGATGTTTTCCCTTACTTTTGCTTGAGGGTTAATTATTTTAGAGCAACTATTGACACTTACCTCTCTCAGAGTGTTGTAGTGCCCTGAGGGAAAGGAACAGATTTACAAACAAAGCAGCCATGAGTCAGGCACTGTGCTAGCTGCTTTTGCAAGTTATTTCACTTGGTAAGCACAACTGAAGATAATTGCTTCTATTGGGCACTGAGCAATGCAGAATAAGGATTTATTCATTCATTTACTAAATGTTTATTGAGCATCTATTATGTCTGTGGCACTGATAGGCACTAGGGCAACAGAGAAAGAGAAATCATAGTCTCATCTTTAAGAGGCTCTCAATCTATTTGGAACAGCTAAACAAATTAGTGCATTTATCTATATATATATCTACACACACACACACACATAAAACAGTGCATAGCAAGTTAAATTAAGAAATAAAAATAGAGAGATGACGTCAGCGTAATGGCGCGGTAAGAAGCGATACTGATAAATCTCCCCCAAAACTCAACAAGATCTTCAACCAGAAACAGAAAAACCTATCCTTGGAGCCTCCAGATGTTTCGCAATACACCCGAAGGTATGGTCAAGTGAAAAATGGGCTAAATATAATCAAATAAATATAAATATAATCAAACCCCAAAGGAAATAGGGAGTAAGAAATGCTCTGCTTTCCTCACTAACTTTAACAGGGCGGCTTTCACTGGAACTGAGAATATAGAAACTGAAGTGGGTAAAGGGGGTGAATAGGTCCAGGCCACGGCACAAACGGCCGAACCAGGCTGTAGCATGGAGATCCAAGCCGAGGAAAAACTGTGCCTGTAGCAACCCAGTCAAAACAAGCTAAGATTCGCGCCAAACCCAGACAAAGAAAGACAAGTGGGGCAGCCATTTTTCCTGATCTCTGGGCTGGCGTGCGCGATAGTGGGCAAGAGATTCCTCCAACTGCCTCAGCAGTGGGCGCTCGTGTTACCCCATAGACAGGCAGAGTCAGAGCCTTTGTGTGGGCGGAAAGCAGAATCTCTGGGCCGTCCCAGTGCCCTGAGGGAGCCGCACACGAGGAGGGAGTGAGAGCCAATTCCAACGCTGCAACTTTTCCTTGCGGGAGGGGTTTCACTCAGAGGGTGAGACTTCCGGCCTGATATCCTGGTCTGCACACACAGATAGTGAGCGAGAGTTTCCTCCAAGCGCCTCAGGAGTGGGTGCCCACCTGTGTTACCGGACAGAGTGGCAGAGCCAGAGGTCTTTGAGTGGGCGGAAGCCCCGCCTGATTATGCTAGCAGCTCTGACTGACTGAGCCTTACCCAGAGCCCTGTGCTGAATGGGAATAGAGTGGGGAGTGGCCAGCTCTTTGAGCCTCTAACTATCCAGGCAGAGGGAGCAGCAACCCCATAGCTGGATTATCAGGCTACTAATTGAGGAATGAAAGACTAGGAGAGAGGCTCCAGGAACACGGACTCTCTCACTGTCAGAGCCTATAAATGCTAATGAGCCTCAACTGCCAACGAGACTAAAGCACAATACATGACATCGCCATAGAGACTTATCAACTGCAAACTTCTACCTAAGCGTGCCAAAGGGGCAGAACCCGGGGTACAGAGTTACCGACCAGGAAGAGGGAGAGAAAAGAAAAAGCAAGAAGATAACCTCTCAAAATCAAGAATAATCCGCAGATTTTATAACCTATCCCATTTTATTATATTTGTTCGTTTGTTTCTCTTATCTTCATTCTTGATTTTTTTTTCCTCCTCCAATTTGGTCGTTTAACTCTCTGCCGGTCTTACTCTCTCCTCTCCTTGAACTACACTACCCATAAGTGTTACATCTCCCATTATCTTTTCTCTTCTCTTCCTTTCTCTCTATGAGGGTTGCACTCCAAAACCTTTAACTCTCTCTCTTTCTCTCCTCTTTTTTCTTTTTTCTTCTTTTAGTGGTACCCTCTTTTTTTTCTCTCTCTCTCTCTCTCTTTCTTTTCTCCCTCTATATTAGTTTCTTCCTTTCTCCTTTACGTCTCCTCTCATTTAAACCTCAATAACGAACAAATTATCTTATCTGGGACTCAAACTTATGTTTGTGGATTTTGGGGAGTTTTTACTTCACCTTTTTAACTCACTAACAGTGCTCCCATCCCTGGCTCTCCATTTTATCTAGTTCTTGTTCCACTAAATACAATAGTAATTTTTTAATTTGTCCCCCCATTTTCCTTTTTCCCTCTTATTCCTCTCATCATAACTCTTAGTCAACCAACACCTAAAAGCAAATCATTTTATTCTTGACCCAATTTTTTTCCTTATTTGCTTTTTGTGGGTCCATGCCCCTTTCTTTTCTGTTGTTTTTTTTGTTGTTTTGTTGGGGTTTTTTTTTGCCCCTTTATTACTTTTCCCCAATTCAGGCCCTCCAGTACAGACATTGTTTGTTCTATTAAATACAATATAACTCACAGTTCACCACAAGATTTTCTCAAGAAAGAGGGGAGAGGAGAGGAGAGGAAAAAAGGAGGGGGGAATAATTTCCTTTTTTAAAAAAAAATTTTATTTTATTTTATTTTTCTTTATTTAATTATTTTTTTTTAAAAACTTCGATTTTTTATTTTTATTTTTTTAACTTTTTATTCTTTATTAAATCTCATTAATACTATCAACAAAACCACCCTCAGATGCCATTAAGGAAGAGAAAATCTAATATCATGGATACAAAAGAAAGAGAAGTAACACAGATAGATGAGGAAAAATCTATGGAGAAAAAATTTAATATATTGGAAACCTTGGAGTTTAACGACAGAGAATTTAAAATATAAATCCTAAAAATATGCAGAGATATACAAGAAAACACAGAAAGGCAATTTAGGGAGCTCAGAAAACAACTCAATGAACACAAAGAATATATTTCCAAGGAAATTGAAACTATAAAAACAAATCAAACAGAGATGAAAAACACAATACATGATCTGAAAAACGAGGTAACAGGCTTAGCTAATAGAACAGGCCAGATAGAAGAGAGGATTAGTGAAATAGAAGACAAGCAACTTGAGGCACAACAGAGAGAAGAAAGAGACTCAAAAATTAAAAAAAATGAGATAGCCCTACAGGAACTATCTGACTCCATCAAAAAGAATAACATAAGAATAATAGGTATATCAGAGGGAGAAGAGAGAGAAAATGGAATGGAGAACATACTCAAACAAATAATAGATGAGAACTTCCCAAGCCTGTGGAAAGAACTAAAGCCTCAAGTTCAAGAAGCAAACAGAACTCCGAGTTTTCTTAACCCCAACAAACCTACTCCAAGGCACATCATAATGAAATTGGCACAAACCAACAGCAAAGAAAAAATTCTCAAAGCAGCCAGGGAAAAGAAGAATACAACATATAAAGGAAGGCCCATTAGATTATCATCAGATTTCTCAGCAGAAACTCTACAAGCAAGAAGAGAGTGGACACCAATATTTAAAGTCCTGAAAGAGAGAAACTTTCAGCCATGAATACTATACCCATCAAAGCTATCCTTCAAATATGAAGGAGAAATAAAAACATTCACAGATACAGAAAAGATGAGGGAATTTATCATCAGAAAACCCCCACTCCAGGAATTACTAAAGGGGGTTCTCCAATCAGATACAAAGAACAAAAAAACAAAAAACAAAGCCACAAGTAAAGGCTCCAACAAGAACACAATAAAACCAAATTTAAACTGTGACAACAACAAAAAGAAAAGGGGAGGAGAGGATGGAGATTAACAGTAGCAAAGGACGATGGAGTGCAAAAGTACTCACAACATAGTGCACTACAATGAACAGGGTAAGAACCCTTTTCATTATTTAAAGGTAACCACCATTGAAAAAACCACCACAGAAGCACATGATTTAAAAAAGATAGCAACACAGGAAAGATGTATGGAATACAACCAAATAAAAACAAAAGATAGAAAGATGAAAGAGAAAGATCAAACAAGACACAAAACTAACAGAAAGCAATCTATAAAATGGCAATAGGGAACTCAAAAGTGTCAGTAATTACACTAAATGTAAATGGATTAAACTCACCAATAAAAAGGCACAGAGTAGCAGAATGGATTAAAAAAGAAAATCCAACTGTATGCTGCCTACAAGAAACTCATCTAAGTAACAAGGATAAAAACAAATACAAAGTGAAAGGCTGGAAAACAATACTCCAAGCAAATAACATCTAAAAAAAAGCAGGCGTAGCAATACTCATATCTGATAATGTTGACTACAAGACAGCAAAAGTACTCAGAGACAAAAATGGCCATTTCATAATGGCTAAGGGGACACTGAATCAAGAAGACATAACAATTCTTAATATATATGCACCAAACCAAGGAGCACCAAAATATATAAGACAGCTACTTATTGACCTTAAAACAAAAACTGACAAAAATACAATCATACTTGGAGACCTCAATACACCGCTGACGGCTCTAGATCGGTCATCCAAACAGAGAATCAACAAAGATATAGTGGCCTTAAACAAAACACTAGAGCACCTGGATATGATAAACATCTACAGGACATTTCATCCCAAAGTGACTGCGTATACATTTTTCTCCAGTGTACATGGATCATTCTCAAGAATTGACCATATGTTGGGCCACAAAAACAACATCAGCAAATTCAGAAAAATTGAAGTTGTACCAAGCATATTTTCTGATCATAAAGCCTTGAAACTAGAATTCAACTACAAAAAAGAGAAAAAAAATCCCACAAAAATGTGGAAACTAAAGAACATACTTTAAAAAATGAATGGGTCAAAGAAGAAATAAGTGCAGAGATCAAAAGATATATACAGACTAATGAAAATGACAATATGACATATCAGAATCTATGGGATGCAGCAAAAGCAGTGATAAGAGGGAAGTTCATATCACTTCAGGCATATATGAAAAACAAGAGAGAGCCCAATTGAACCACTTAACTTCACACCTTATGGAACTAGAAAAAGAAGAACAAAGACAACCCAAAACCAGCCGAAGAAAGGAGATAATAAAAATCAGAGCAGAAATAAATGAAATAGAGAACAGAAAAACTATAGAAAAAAATTAATAGAACAAGGAGCTGGTTCTTTGAAAAAATCAACAAAATTGACAAACCCTTGGCAAGACTTACCAAGGAAAAAAGAGAAAGAACTCATATAAACAAAATCCAAAATGAAAGAGGAGAAATCACCACGGACACCGTAGATATACAAAGAATTATTGTAGAATACTATGAAAAACTTTATGCCACTAAATTCAACAACCTAGAAGAAATGGATAAATTCTTAGAACAATACAACCTTCCTAGACTGAGTCAAGAAGAAGCAGAAAGCCTAAACAGACCTATTAGTAGAGAAGAAATAGAAAAAAACCATTAAAAACCTCCGCAAAAATAAAAGTCCAGGCCTAGACGGCTATACCAGTGAAATTTATCAAACATTCAAATAAGACTTGGTTCCTATTCTACTGAAAGTCTTCCAAAAAATTGAAGAAGAAGCAATACTTCCAAACACATTTTATGAGGCCAACATAACCCTCATGCCAAAACCAGGCAAGGATGGCACAAAAAAAGAAAACTACAGACCAATATCTCTAATGAATACAGATGCTAAAATACTAAACAAAATACTAGCAAATCGAATACAACAACATATTAAAAAAATAATACATCATGATCAAGTGGGATTCATCCCAGAATCTCAAGGATGGTTCAACATACGCAAAACGGTTAACGTAATACACCATATCAACAAAACAAAGAACAAAAACCACATGATCTTATCAATAGACACAAAAAGGCTTTCGATAAAATACAACACAATTTTATGTTTAAGACTCTCAACAAAATGGGTATAGAAGGAAAATATCTCAACATGATAAAGGCCATATATGATAAACCATCAGCTAACATCATATTAAATGGCACTAAACTGAAGGCTTTCCCCCTTAAATCAGGAACAAGACAGGGTTGTCCACTCTCTCCACTCTTATTTAATGTGGTACTAGAGGTTCTAGCCAGAGCAATCAGACAAGACAAAGAAATAAAAGGCATCTATATCGAAAAAGAAGAAGTAAAGGTATCACTTTTTGCAGATGATATGATCCTATACATCGAAAACCCCAAAGAATCCGCAAAAAGACTACTAGAAACAATAAGCCAATACAGTAAGGTCGCAGGGTACAAAATTAACATACAGAAGTCAATAGCCTTTCTATATGCCAACAATGAAACAACTGAGAACGAACTCAAAAGAATAATCCCCTTCACGATTGCAACAAAAAAATTAAAATACCTAGGAATAAACATAACAAAGAATGTAAAGGATTTTTATAATGAAAACTATAAACCATTGTTAAGGGAAATCGAAAAAGATATAATGAGATGAAAGAATATACCTTGTTCTTGGTTAGGAAGAATAAATATAATCAAGATGGCCATATTACCCAAAGCAATATACAAATTTAATGCAATTCCCATCAAAATTCCAATGACATTTTTTAAAGAAATGGAAGAAAAAATCATCAGATTTATATGGAACTATAAAAAACCCGGAATAGTCAAAGAAATCCTAAAGAAAAAGAATGAAGCTGGGGCATTACAATACCTGACTTCAAACTCTATTATAGGGCCACGACAATAGAGTATTGTCAAAACAGCATGGTATTGGCAGAAAAATAGACACTCAGACCAATGGAACAGAATAGAAAACCCAGAAATAACCACATATATATAGTCAAATAATTTTTTTTTTTTTTTTATAATTTTATTTTTTAATGGGGTGACATCAATAAATCAGGATACATATATTCAAAGATAACAAGTCCAGGTTATCTTCTCGTTCAATTATGTCGCATACCCACCACCCAAAGTCAGATTGTCCTCTGTCACCTTCTATCTTGTTTTCTTTGTGCCCCTCCCACCCCCTATCCCTCTCCCATTCCCCCCTCCCCCCCGTAACCACCACGCTCTTATCAATGTCTCTTAGTTTCACTATTATGTCCCACCTACGTATGGAATAATACAGTTCCTGTTTTTTTCTGATTTACTTATTTCGCTTCGTATCATGTTATCAAGATCCCACCATTTTGCTGTAAATGTTCCGATGTCATCATTTCTTATGGCTGAGTAGTATTCCATAGTGTATATGTGCCACATCTTCTTTATCCAGTCATCTATTGATGGGCTTTTGGGTTGTTTCCATGTCCTGGCCACTGTGAACAATGCTGCAATAAACATGGGGCTGCATGTGTCTTTACGTATCAATGTTTCTGAGTTTTGGGGATATATACCCAGTAGAGGGATTGCTGGGTCATAAGGTAGTTCTATTTTCAGTTTTTTGAGGAACCACCATACTTTCTTCCATAATGGTTGTACTACTTTACATTCCCACCAACAGTGTATGAGGGTTCCTTTTTCTCCACAGCCTCTCCAACATTTGCTATTACCTGACTTGCTAATAACAGCTAATCGAACAGGTGTGAGGTGGTATCTCATTGCCGTTGTCAAATAATTTTTGATAAAGGGGCCAACAACACACAATGGAGAAAAGAAAGCCTCTTCAATAAATGGTGCTGGGAAAACTGGAAAGCCACATGCAAAAGAATGAAACTGGACTACAGTTTGTCCCCCTGTACTAAAATTAACTCAAAATGGATCAAAGATCTAAACATAAGACCTGAAACAATTAAGTACATAGAAGAAGACATAGGTACTAAACTCATGGACCTGGGTTTTAAAGAGCATTTTATTTGACTCCACAGGCAAGAGAAGTGAAGGCAAAAATTAATGAATGGGACTACATCAGACTAAGAAGTTTTTGCTCAGCAAGAGAAACTGATAACAAAATAAACAGACAGCCAACTAAATGGGAAATGATATTTTTAAATAGCAGCTCAGATAAGGGCCTAATATCCAAAATATACGAGAACTCATAATACTCAACAACAAACAAACAAACAATCCAATAAAAAAATGGGAAGAGAACATGAACAGATACTTCTCCCAGGAAGAAATACAAATGACCAACAGATATATGAAAAGATGCTCATCTTCTTTAGTTATTAGAGAAATGCAAATTAAAACTGCAATGAGATACCACCTCACACCTGTTAGATTGGCTATTATTAACAAGACAGGTAATACCAAATGTTGGAGAGGCTGTGGAGAAAAAGGAACCCTCATACACTGTTGGTGGGAATGTAAAGTAGTACAACCATTATGGAAGAAAGTATGGTGGTTCCTCAAAAAACTGAAAATAGAATTACCTTATGACCCAGCAATCCCTCTACTGGGTATATACCCCAAAAACTCAGAAACATTGATACGCAAAGACACATGCAGCCCCATGTTCATTGCAGCATTGTTCACAGTGGCAAGGACATGGAAACAACCCAAAAGCCCATCAATAGATGACTGGATAAAGAAGATGTGGCACATATACACTATGGAATACTACTCAGCCATAAGAAATGATGACATCGGATCATTTACAGCAAAATGGTGGGATCTTGATAACATTATATGAAGTGAAATAAGTAAATCAGAAAAAACCAGGAACTGCATTATTCCATACATAGGTGGGACATAAAAGTGAGACTAAGGGACATTGATAAGAGTGTGGTGGTTATGGGGGGAGGGGGGAGAGGGAAAAGGAAAGGGGGAGGGGGAGTGGCACAAAGAAAACTAGATAGAAGGTGACAGAGGACAATCTGACTTTGGGTGATGGGTATGCAACATAATTCAATGACAAGATAACCTGGACATGTTATCTTTGAATATATGTATCCTGATTTATTGATGTCACCCCATTAAAAAAATAAAATTATAAAAAAAAGAAATAAAAATAATAATATTCCTGATGATTAATTATATACTATCTTTCCTTAGCTTCTCTAAGAAGGACTGCTGGTGATTTTCTCCCCCACAGAGATCATTATCTTAATTTTTCATTGCAGTTTTACTGAAAACCTGAAAAATAAGGGTGCTAGAGGGTGTATATAGGAGATCATCACTGGGGACTTACTGATTAATGACATAGACTTCACTTTGAATAAATAGCTTTGCATCTATTTCAGATTGATACCAATAAAAAACCACAATTATTATTTAATCCTTTGGAGGTGATATTTATGGTCAAGAGACTGCTTCATAGACAACAGGCTCCCATGAATAATGAAGACCTGCTTTTGCAACACCATGGATGGACCTGGAGACTATTATGCTAAGTGAAATAAGCCAGGCAGAGAAAGACAAATATCATATGATCTCACTTATATGTGGAATGTAATGAACAAAGTGAACTGAGAAATGAAATAGAGGCAGAGGGGGGGGGATCACAGGGACTAGAGGAACAGAATTCAGAGGGAAGGGGGATGAGGGTATGGGATCAGAGATGGTAAAGGGATTCGTGAAAGTATATATGCATAACACAGAGATATAGATAGCAGGACAGCAAATCCTAGAGGGAAGGGGGGATGTGTTGAGGGGAGGGAGAAACAGGGGTATAAAGGGGGACATGGGGGTGAGGGGTGAAGGAGTTATATTCGGTGGGACGCTTGAATTCATGTAAACACAATAAATTAAAATAATTTTAAAAAAGACCTGGTCTATTTCACAAAATTGCAATTGAAAGTCATTTAGTGGCTCAGGAAGAAAAAATAAAGGATGGAACATTGAGGAAAGTCACTTATGGGTGGGCTGGCTGGAATTGCTGATGGAGTGGACGGTAGGCCGCAGGGGGTACAACAAGCTAAGATTGAGACCTAAGGCAAAAATTCAAGAATAGATTTTCTACTCCTTGAATATGAGGGCAATTGTCCCAATAAGCCTTTTTGACTGCTCAGCAATACCTTTAATAACTTTCTCAAAGATGGTATCTTCAACTGATCTTCTTTGTCACAAAGAAGCAAGACTTGTTAGTAATAGTAACATGAATAACATCAAGCTCAACTTATTGATAGCATGTGCAATAGCAATTGCTGCAAAAACAAACTACCCCAAACTCAGTGGCTGACAATGACAGTCAGTATTATAGCTCTTACATCTACCGATTTATTCTGACTTTGTTGAAGTGGCTCTGCTTTCTGTGTCTTTCCTCTTCCTCTTGGGGCCAGTGAGCTGGATTGGACATATATCTCTCCAACAAGGCAAGTGGAAAACAGGCAAGGTTCCTGAGGACCTTGGCACATCATTACTTACCCCTTGTTCTATTGGCCAAGAGAAGTCACATTATTTTTTTTCTGAGAAAATCCACTTGTCTACACATGGGAGGAACTACAAAGTTATATGCAAAGGGTGTAGATACAGGGATGGTGAAAAATAGGGTGCTATTAGTTCAGTTTTCTTCATTGTGCCAATATAAGAAAGATTTGGGTACAAATTGTAGCTCTGTTGCTTATTAATTACATGTCTTAGAGAGGTTGCTTGATCTTTCTGAGTATTTACTCATCTCTAAAACTAAAATAATAAAATGTTTAGATTTTATTTGAGAACTCCTGGGACTTAAACTAAATTATCTATTTTTCTCTTTCCTATTCTGTGTATATGGCCATATGTTTGCTACCATCAAATTCTTGTAATGATCCCCATATACACTCTTTTTATACTGCTCACGGCTGCCTCTGTCACCTTTCATAGATGTGTAACTGACAAAAACAAAAGAAAAAACAAGAAGGTAGAATTTTTATCCAATAATGTAGTGTCTAAAAATTAAACCTGGGTAGGTGGGGGCATTCTTCCTTGGCCTTCAATGCGACCATCAATACCATATTAATTTTCTTTCAGGCTCGTGCTCCTACCCAGAAATCTGAAGGGTTTACTGTAAGCATAGTAGTCGCAGACACTGTCACAGCTGCCTGGCTCATGCAGGTTTGCATTAGATTTGGATAGATGGTAGAGAAACAGTGGAGCCAAGAAATGGTGGAACCTTACCTTTTATTCTAGCTCGCATCCAGAAGGTGAGTAAACACAAACACACTGGGCTTCAAAACCCACTCACTCAGTGCTGACAAAGCTACTGACACATCTGAGGTTTCCTAGAATCAAAGGCCCCACTAGTCTCAGTCATCGCCATCTGCATGCCTCCATCTTGGCTGCCTGCCTGCTCTGCAACAACATGGTCTCTTCCAAAATGGCCTCCTAGCTCCTCTTTCTTCTTTCAACCTTATGGTGTGAAACCCTTCCTCCAGCACACATTAGCATAACCAAGCCCCTTCCCAAGCAGGAAGGTAATTAGCTGTATCACATGAGAGCACCATCATGTGAGCAGTGGCCATTTTTAACAATAAAAGTGAGCAAAACCAGAAAATACAGATTTTACAAACTCATTTTTCCAACATTTGCTTTACCTGGATAGCTAGTGCTTTTCTAGTATGTCATCCAATTATTAATCAGAACACTATTTGACATGAGAAATGACATTACTATAAGCTCTACTTCCTAGCTCAGTCCAGTGTGAGGTCTCCAAGGAAATGTGTAACTTCTATATACAGGATAATTTTATGAGGGTAATCTAGGAAGGCAGTACAATGAAGTAATTATCAACATACATTAAGTACCTGAGTGGGTCATACCCTGTATCTCATTTAATCCTGAGAACAGCTCTGTGAGGTACATACTCATTTTACAGATGTGGACTTTAAGGCTTTAGAGAGACCGGGTAACTGGCTCAAGGTAATATAATTAGCAGTTGTAGAAGCTAATTGCAAGTACAGATATAATTCTAAAGTCTGTATTATTAATCACTTTTTAAAAGGAGCAACAGTATTATACTCTAGAGTGGCATTCCTGATTTAAGATTTAGAAGCAAATAAACCATAGATATAATCTTTGATGTCAAAAAGAAAAAAAAATACAAGAATGAAAACATTTAAAATAATTGAAGTTATTTTGAGTTTTATGAAATGTGTGCAAATATTGTATGTATAAGTCTCCATGATATTATTAATACATATTTTACATAATAATTTAACTCTACGATATATTGACCTGTCTGTAACTCACTAACTACAATGAGTGTCACTTAAACATTCAAGTCACTGTGATTTTGCTTGCTTTGGCAAAATTTTAAGGCCTTTTGGACATGATTTGAATGGTCTGGTTCTCTTTTTAAAGCAAGGGAAATGCTGAACTGATACTTTCTTTTTTTTCTTTGTAAATTTTCGGGTAGCAAGTGGAGGCCTCCTAAATTATTTGGTTGACTTTAGTTTGTATGCCAAATTGAGATCATTCTTTTCTAAAATAGCCATTGTGGCATCTAAAGATTTGAAAGCCTACTTAAATGTTTTAATAATGAGGGTCTAATAGAAGGAACATCCCTCTAAAGTAATTTTTTCCCTTCTTCCATCCTTCTCTCACCTTGCCTTCTCTCTCTCTTTTGTTCTTTGCTTTCCATTATCTTTTATTTTGTCCCTCTCCTGCACCAAGTTCCCACCAAGGAAGTGGTTTGAAGGCAGATTTTATGGCTGTGAGCTTCCTTTTACAGTTCCTTTAAATAAAATAAAAATATTAAAAAAAAAGCCTGACCTGTGGTGGCGCAGTGGATAAAGCGTCGACCTGGAAATGCTGAGGTCGCCGGTTCGAAACCCTGGGCTTGCCTGGTCAAGGCACATATGGGAGTTGATGCTTCTAGCTCCTCCCCCCTTCTCTCTCTGTCTCTCCTCTCTCTCTCTCTCTCTCTGTCTCTGTCTCTCTCTCTCTCTCCTCTCTAAAATGAATAAGTAAAATAAAAATATACAGTTCCTTTGCTCCTGAGTAAATGCCCAGGATAACTCTTGTTGCCTGCAACACAACCAGGGAATGAACAGGCAAAGTTCGTGAAATGTATTAATTTATAGGATAGCAGAGAGTGGAGAAATATTAGTGCTCAAAATATGCCAAATGTTGGGTGAGTTAACTACCACAATTGAGAAGCAGGTACATTTCCTAAGTGCACATAGGGAGAAAGTTGTTTCCTTGGATTTCATTGACACCCTGGTCCTGTTTTTCTCTCTCTCGGACCACCATTCCTCAGTGTCTTTTGCATCCTCTCTCCACTGCCTCTAAGTGTTTAACATTCAGTACAGTTTTCTTTTCAGTTCACTTGACACCTTTTTTTAAAAAAATCTTATTCTCTAACACAGGGGTCAGGAACCTTTTTGGCTGAGAGAGCCATGAATGCCACATATTTTAAAATGCAATTTCATGAGAGCCATACAATGACCCGTGTATGTTAGGCATTATCCAATAAAATTTTGGTGTTGTCCTGGAGGACAGCTATGATTGGCTCCAGCCACCTGCAACCATGAACATGAGCGGTAGGAAATGAATGGATGTAATACATGAGAATATTATATATATATATATATATATATATATATATATATATATATATATATATATATATATATATATTTTTTTTTTTTTGTATCTTTCTGAGTTGGAAACGGGGAGGCAGTCAGACAGACTCCTGCATGCGCCCAACCGGGATCTACCTGGCATGCCCACCAGGGGGTGATTCTCTGCCCATTCAGGGTGTCGCTCTGTTGTGACCAGAGCCATTCTAGCGCCTGAGGCAGAGGCCATGGAGCCATCCTCAGCACCTGGGTCAACTTTGCTCCAATGGAGCCTCGACTGCGGGAGAGGAAGAGAGAGACAGAGAGGAAGGAGAGGGGGAGAGGTGGAGAAGCAGATGGGCGCTTCTCCTGTGTGCCCTGACCGGGGATAGAACCCGGGACTCCTGCACACCAGGCTGACGCTCTACCACTGAGCCAACCGGCCAGGGCTGAGAATGTTTTATACTTTTAATGTTATTATTATTTTTTTATTAAAGATTTGTCTGCAAGCCAGATGCAGCCATCAAATGAGCCATAAGTTCTTGACCCCTGCTCTAACAGGTTTTACATATAATTTATATTCCCACAATTTTACTTTGTTTTCTAATTCTAGCTTGAACTTTTCTTCTAAAACTCAGATCCATATATACAACTGTAAACCCAGTCGCCACTCCCCGGTATCTGAGGCATCTCAAACTGAACATGTTTGTACTTGTTTACCCCCTTTCATCAGCTCCCTTTGGTCCATGCTGTCTTTTTTTTGTATTTTTCTGAAGCTGGAAATGGAGAGAGACAGTCAGACAGACTCCTGCATGCGCCCGACCGGGATCCACCCGGCACACCCACCAGGGGGCGACGCTCTGCCCACCAGGGGGTGATGCTTTGCCCCTCCAGGGCGTCGCTCTGTTGCGACCAGAGCCATTCTAGCGCCTGAGGCAGAGGCCACGGGGCCATCCTCAGCACCTAGGCCATCTTTGCTCCAATGGAGCCTCGGCTGTGGGAGGGGAAGAGAGAGACAGAGAGGAAGGAGAGGGGGAGGGGTGGAGAAGCAGATGGGTGCTTCTCCTGTGTGCCCTGGCCGGGAATCGAACCCAGGACTTCTGCACACCGACGCTCTACCACTGAGCCAACCGGCCAGGGCCTGGTCCATGCTGTCTTAATAGATGCCAACTCCATCCACCTGGCTGTTCATGCCAGAAACCCAGGAGTCATTTTATTTTTCTTTTTGTAAAACAATGAAGTTTATTCCAGCTGTAATATGGTTTCTCTGGCATACTTCAGGGCCCATTACCTAGACATTCTCTTGTAGTTGTCTGTCTGATTTATGGAACTTTGCAATTCCTGGCACTAGGATCTCATCTGAGTTTGGACCAGATAACAGTGATAAAATGGGTGGAATAACTTTAGAAATAATTAAAGCAAGAGACCCTGTGATTCTAATGCAAATACCCTCATAATTATTTAATATTTGGTTGATAAATTAGAATTATTAGCATTTACTTTTAAATATTATTTAAAATTTAATATTTTGTTAATATTTGAATAAGGATTCTTGTTAAAAATGCAATTGTCAAAACAGAATAGACATTGATAAAGGCTATAATGGTGACATTGATAAGGACCTATAATTGTAGCTTACCAATTTGTCACAGGCTCAATGGATAAGTTCCTTATTTGGAGTTTTAATAAGATGGTCTGTGCTGTTTTCTTTGGGTTTCCCCTCTCAGCATGCATTCTGGCTATTCCTTACACTGCAGCCAAAGTGATCATTTTACAAACATAAATCAGATTATGTCTTTTGCCTTCTTAAGACCCTCCAATGGGTTCCCACTGAACTTTTGATAAAATCCAAACTTCTTCATGAGTTGTACACATATATACATTACACATATACGGCCTGAACCCTGTGCACTCTGCTTCTCCAGACCCGGCCCTTTCCCAGCTGCTCCCTTTCGCTCTGTGCACTCCGCCACATTGTGTTCTGCACGCCAGGGGTGTGCACATTCCCTGGGGGAAGGAAGGGGTCCTGCTCTTCTCTCTGCTAGGATGCTCACCTCCTATTGTCTGCTCAGTTGAGTAACTCCTGCTGCTCCTCCAGGCCTAGGCTTGCATGTCACTTTCTCAGTGGAATAGTTCCCAAACTTTTTTTTAAATCTAAATTGCCATTTCTGTTATATTCTCAATAGCACTTTTCCTTATACTGCTTATCAAAATTCATAATTTAATATGTATTTATGGTGTAACTGTCTCCCCTCCCAGCCAGTGGCTCCAGGGGGCAGGAGCAGTACCACTTCCTTATCGTTAGCATACATCTAGCACATAGTAAGTTGGTAAAAATATTTTTTTGTGATAGAGGTAATATAACTTTTATTTTAAATTTCAAAATATATTTTTTTCTGGAAAATCTAACTTTTAGATGGACCAAGTTATCAAGACTCTATTACAAAAGTCCTCATATAAAAGACCTTATTAAGTGGTACAACAGACAATATTCAGTTAGGATTTATAAGAAATATAAAAATGTTATTAAATTGATTTTTAAGTTTTATATTAGCTCAAAAATTTTAAACAATATTTTATTAATTGACTGATTTTAGAGAGAGAGAAAAGAAGGGAGAGAAAAAAAAACACATAGATTTGTTGTTCTCCTTATTTATGCATTCATTGGTTGATTCCTGTATGTGCCCTGAATGGGGATCAAACAAGTGACCTTGGTGTATTGAGATCATGCTTTAACCAACTGAGCTACCTGGTCAGGATTAATATTGGCTTTTTTAATCATTAAAAAAAATACTTTTGCCCTGGCCGATTGGCTCAGTGGTAGAGCGTCGGCCTAGCGTGCGGAGGACCCGGGTTCGATTCCCGGCCAGGGCACATAGGAGAAGCGCCCATTTGCTTCTCCACCCCTCCGCCGCGCCTTCCTCTCTGTCTCTCTCTTCCCCTCCCGCAGCCAAGGCTCCATTGGAGCAAAGATGGCCCGGGCGCTGGGGATGGCTCTGTGGCCTCTGCCCCAGGCGCTAGAGTGGCTCTGGTTGCAACATGGCGACACCCAGGAGGGTCGCAACATGGCGACGCCCAGGATGGGCAGAGCATCGCCCCCTGGTGGGCAGAGCGTCGCCCCCTGGTGGGCGTGCCAGGTGGATCCCGGTCAGGCGCATGCGGGAGTCAGTCTGACTGTCTCTCCCTGTTTCCAGCTTCAGAAAAAAAAACAAAACAAAAACAAACAAAAAAAAAACAAAAAAAACTTTTGTGTAACTGGTAACTTGAACAGGCAGGGCTCTTGGGATATATTCAAAAACATATTTATTTTTTATTTCTCACTCTTTAAAATCTATTTAGTGGAGGAAGTATTTTCCTGCGACGATTTACTTTTATGTAATAAGAATAAAAAAAGATTGTACAATCAAAGCCTCAGTTTTAATTCATAAATTCATAAATTAAGTAATAATCCAAACTCTGAACCTGATTTAAAGTGTTTCCACTCCCCTGAATGGTAGTTTTCTTCAGGTCAAAAGGCAGGGAAGAGTAGCTGTCTCCCTTTCACTTCTTTCCCAAGTTGGGCTATCAGCCCTCCTTTTTCTATCTTGCTAATTGTGATTTCTTTTATTCTTACCTGGCCAGGGGAGGCATGGTAGAGGGAGAGAAATTAGGGGGACAGAAAAGTTCTTCCTGAGTGGATATTGTTATTATGTGGCTGTGCATTCTTTGTGCTTGGTAATTATTTAATATTCTCTTTCTCTCTTCCCCTTTGAAGGCTCCTTCTTTAAATTCTTGAATGCATTTTCTGTGAGGTAGACAATGTATATTTATGAGGGGGGAGCAAGAGAGAGGGAAGGAAGAAAGGAGGGAAAGAGAGATTGAGATTGAGAGAGAGAAGAGAGAGAGAGATGATAAAATGGAAAATCAAGGAATAGCTAATTAATGTACAGTCTTGAGTCTGAAACTTAGGTAGGGTTTCTATGTTGCAGTCTTGAGGAGAATTCCTTATTCTTTGGGAAACTTCAGTCTTTGCTCTTAAGGCCTTCAACCAATTGGATGAGGCCCATCCACATTATGGAAAGTAATCTGCTTTTACTAATTTAAATGTTGTTAATCACATCTAAAAAATACCTCTATAGCAAAGTACAATGTATGTGATTTGATATCCACATATATTGTGAAAGAATTCCCTCATCTAGTTAATTCATTACTTCACATATCTCTCTCTCTTTTTTTGTTAGGCACTTAGTTCTACTCTCCTGGTAAACAACAATTATATAATAGGGTTACTAACTATGGTCACCGTTAACTTCAGATCGTATCCATCTTATAATTGAAAGTTTATCCCCTTTTATAAATCTCTCCTTATTTCTCACACCTCCTCAGCCTATGACAACTATTAATTTATTATTTATTTAAATGAGTTTTAGATTCCACATATCAATGATATCATTCACTAGTTGGCTTTATCTGTCTCACATTTTACTTAGCATAATGCCTTCAAGGTCTATCCTTGTTATTGCAAAGGCAGGATTTCCTTCTTTGTGAGAATTGAATAACATTTTGTTATATACATATATAGTATATACACACAATGAATAATATTCCATGTATATCTACAAGCACATATGTCACATCTTCTTTGTTTACAGATCCACTGATGAACACTTAGATTGTTTCCATATCTTGGCTACTGTGAATAATGCTGCAATGAACAGGGGAGTGCAGAAATCTATTTAATACTGTGTTTTTATTTCTTTGGATATATACCCAGAAGTGGAATTGTTGGCTCACATGATGGATTTATTTTTAATTTTTTGAGGGAACTCCATACTGTTTTTTTTTTTTAATTTTTTTTATTTTTTATTTATTCATTTTAGAGAGGAGAGAGAGAGGGAGATAGAGAGACAAAGAGAGAGAAAGACAGAGGGGAGGAGCTGGAAGCATCAACTCCCATATGTGCCTTGACCAGGCAAGCTCAGGGTTTCAAACCGGCGACCTCAGCATTTCCAGGTCGACGCTTTATCCATTGCACCACCACAGGTCAGGCCTCCATACTGTTTTTCATATTGGCCACACCAATTTACATTTGCACCAACAAAGCAAACAGATTCCTTATGTCTACATCTCCACCAATACTGGTTATATCTTATATTTTGGTGATCGTTATTCTAATAGGGGTGAGGTGATATCCCATAGTTTTGATTTACATCTCCCTGATGATTAGTGATGTTGAGCCCCTTTTCATGTACCCATTGACCATTCTTATGTCTTCTTTGGAAAAATGTCTATTCAGTTCATCTGATTACTTTTTAATTGGATTGCTTGTTTTTCATTATTGAGTTGTATCATTTCTTTATCTATTTTGGATTTTAACCCCATAACAGATATATGATTTGTAAATATTTTCTACCATTTTATAGGTTGCCTTTTTATTTCATTGATGATTTCCTTTGCTGTGCAGAAACTTTTTGTTTGATGTAGTCTCACTTGTTTATTTTTGCTTTTGTTTCCTTTTCTAAATCATCAAAAAGATCAATGTTAAGGAGTTGACCCCTTCTCTCTTCTTCTAGGAGTCTTATGGATTCAGGTCTTATGTTCAAGTTTTTAATTCATTTTGTGTTAATTTTTGTGTATGGTGTAAGATATTGGTCCAGTTTTATTTCTTTGCATATGAATATCTAGTTTTCCCAACACAATTATTGAAGAGACTATTCTTCATTGTATGTTCTAAGCTCTTTTGTTGTAGATTAATTAACCATATATGCATGGATTTATTACTGGGTTCTCTGTTCTGTTTGTTCTATGTATCTATTTTTATTGCAATAACACGTTGTTTTAAGTACTATAGCTTTGAAATAAGTTTGAAATCTAACAGTGTGATGCCTCTTAGGATTGCTCTCCTTTCTCAAAATTGCTTTGACTATTCAGGGTTTTTTTGTGGTTTCATACAAATTTTAGGCATGTTTATTCTATTTCTGTAAAAGATGCCCTAGGCATTTTGGTAAAAGTTGCATTGAATCTGAAGATAGGATAAACACCTTAACAATAAGGTGTTCTTCCTAAATTTCTTCCTTAATGTCTTATAGTTTTCAGTGTACAAGTGTGTCATCTCCTTAGTTAAATTTTATTCCTAAATATTTTATTTTATTTTTTGGATGCAGTTGTACCTGAGATTGATTTTTAAATTTATCTTTCTGATAGTTTGTTAAATTTACATATCTCAAAATCCAATCAAAGGGTGAAGTCATCTGGATAGGGGTTATAGATGCTAAGGTAATTTGGAGATTAATAATAGTATGAGCAAGTCTAGGGGAAATAGGTTATGTGGCTGTCTTCTTTAAATTTTGGTGCCATTGATACAGTGACCAAAAATAGGATCCTTCCTATTAATGTAATAGATAAGGATCTAATCCTATCCAAGACTGATGTCCTCTGGTCATTAGAAGACTTTAGCAAACTAAGAAGGCAATGCTTCTTTTCCCCAGTTATTTGCAATAAAATATTTGCTTCTTTACAGAGTATGTGGGATATTCTCTTCTCTGTTCAGTTCTTAAGGTTCACTCTTCTCATCTCTCTATCTTCCTCTGTGTCACAGGAAGTTCACAGGTATTTGCTGGGTCCATCAGGCTCCCTTGCCTCTGGAAGTCCAGAGGGTGCCAGAGGAGATAGAGGTGAAACATTTATTTCCATGTCTCCCTTCCTGTCAGGCTTCAAGTTAGTAGTGGCAGAGTTCCCCTATCAAGTCCATAGCTCCTGTCCAATAACTACAGGGCTTACTGCATTCTGATAACCACTCCATCTCTTCAGACCTAGAAACGTGTGCTTCTTCACCATTCTTGGTGATTTCTATCACATTTTTGTTAGAGTCCCTTAACTGAACTCTTTGCTACTACTCTTGTTGAATGTATTATGTGCAGTAGCCAGTGCCCTAATGGATTACACAAATGGTACCTGGAGAGGCCACAGAAATAAAGCTATAAAATGAGCTTTTGACTTATATGAATATATGGATGACTTTTTCCCCCTTCTTCTTCATCTTTTTTTTTTTCCTGTGAGAAATAAGGCATTGGTAATGCATCATGTGGTGCCATGATGATTACTCTTAGTATCACCAGTGGGAGCATATGATGGTGTATAGATGGAGGGGAAGGTAATGGGAGACCTGGTTATTCAATTCTCCCAACATAATTTATTGAGTACTCCAATCCTTCTTTACTTATTAGCCTCCTTTACCATAAACAAAATTCTTATATATACTGAGGTCTGTTCCTGGGCTATCTATTTTGTTCCAATTATTTGACTAAGTCTGACACGATCACTTTATTGACCATCTGTGTGAGTCAAGGACATAACACCATTTCAAAATAATAATAGCCTTCACTTCAATAATGCTTCCTATATACCAAGCACTGTTAAGTGCATTATATATATTAACTCATTTCATGTTCACAACAACTCTTTGAACGGGAGCTGTTATTATGTTTTGCAAATGGAAAATGGGGCATAAAGAAGTTAAGTGACTCGTCACACAGCTAGAAAGCAGAGGATCTGAGACTAGAACCTAGGAAGTCTAGATTCAAAGTCAGTACTACTAATTATTATGTTACACTGCCTCCAATCCTGAGGTGGTGAGGCCATTTATTTTGGGAAAAAGAAACATATAGCCCAGGTGCACTGATGACCTAAATTAACCAGATAGAACTTAGATAACCTAGAAAAATTGGTAGTTAACTATATCGCCTAGACTGTCTCATTCAATTATTTGTTTTTCAAGTAACCTTCTAGTTACTGTCGGACTTTATCTGCATCAGGCTAGCAAATCAAGTGCAAAACATTTTATATCTGCCCATCTTTCCTACTGCTCATGTGATTGAGTTAGCCAAATAAATTCTTTTTTTTTTCTTTCTACTGCTGGTTTTTTCACAAATTGTGACTGGCACCTGCATATTTATGAGATTCTATTGCATGGCTATATTCTCACTGTATTATTACAACAGATTATAGACTTTAGTGATGAATGCTATAGTGAGCCATTATAAACACAGTCCATTTTGACTGGGTACAAGTGTCTTCAATTTCTTGGTTTATAAAACAGAGATAAGAACAACTGACTTGCCTGACCAGACAGTGGCACAGTGGATAGAGCATTGGACTGGGTTGCAGAGGACCTAGATTTGAAATCCCGAGGTTGCCAGTTTGAGTGTGGTCTCGTCTGGTTTGAGCAAGGCTCACCAGCTTGAGCCCGGGATCGCTGGCTTGAGAGGGGTCACTTGGTCTGCTGTAGCCCCCCTCACCCCAGTTCAGGCACATATTAGAGAGCAATCAATGAACAACTAAGGTGCCACCACAAAGAATTGATGTTTTTCATCTCTCTCCCTTCCTGTCTGTCTGTCCCTATCTGTTCCTCTCTCTGTCTCTCTCTGTCTCTGTCACACACACACACACACACACACACACACACACACACAAAAGAACAACCGACTCATAGTATTGATGTGAATATTATAATAAGATCTTGTATACAAGAGCAAATAGGCTCACATGAGGTAGGTATTCAAGTAATGTTGGTAGGATCTGAATCATTATAAGCTATGGTTGTTATATGGATAAATCTAAAGGAAGGGAGGGAATGGGGAGTGATATATATATTTATGGAACATTTTCTATAGTCCAGGCCAGGGGTCGGGAACCTTTTTGGCTGAGAGAGCCATAAGCCATAAACGCCACATATTTTAAAATGTAATTTTGTGAGAGCCATATAATGAACGACCCATGTACCTTACGCATTATCCAATAAAAATTTGGTGTTGTCCCGGAGGACAGCTGTGATTGGCTCCAGCCACCCACAACCATGAACATGAGCAGTAGGGAATTAATGGATTATAATACATGAGAATGTTTTATATTTTTAACGTTTATTTTTTTTAATTAAAGATTTGTTTGCGAGCCAGATGCAGCCATCAAAAGAGCCACATCTGGCTCATGAGCCATAGGTTCCCGACCCCTGGTCCAGGCACTGTGTGGTGTCATTTACATGTATATAGCTTGATATTATGGAATTAATAAGCATTTTTATAAAATAACTTTTCTGTGTGGTATAAAGCATAAAATTAAGGTCCAGTATTTTGTGCTGCCTTGACATCTGGTAAAATCAGGGAGGTGGGGGAAGGGCTCTCAAATGTCCTAATCATGTCTTCTCTCTAACTCTACTCTTACAGGTAAGGTCCCCAAGCCAAAAACCCTCCTCATCATCCAATGTACCAGATGCAGTGCCTACGTATTCCTCAGTTGCAGGTTTCTATTCCCTGCCAGCCCATAGAAACCAATCACATCCTCCTATGGGAGATAGGGAGTGCCTCACCCTCTTGATACCACAAATCCAACCTCCCTTGGACACTGGTTGTCCGTCTGTTTCTTTGTGCAACCCCTGTGTGGTCTGTGAGCTGTGTGTTGTCCCTCCTGCCTCTAGGCTATGAGTACCTGTGACTAAAGATCTGCTATGTTCTCATCTGTCCAGTGTCATGTGTTGTTGAACCATCCCCACACCCCTCTGTCTCCAACAAGGTGAATAGGAGCTGGTCAAATACCCTAAAAAAAACTGAACCAAATGGGTCTCCACTGAATGCCCTAAGTCATTGTTTCTCAAACTTTAATGTGGAGACCAATTACTGGGAGATCTGTTAAAATGTCCATTCTGACTTAGTATGTCTGCAGCAGGTCTTGAGTGGGCTTGATATGTTGGATTTCTAACAGGCTCTCAGATGATGCAGCTGCTCCTCAGACCACACATGGAATAACAAAGCCTGCCTAAGGAACTCAGAGTTCAGGTGAGGGAGACCTGGGACAATTATGGTATCACTCCTCCATGACCTTCTAATTATCTAGAAATCTGGTACATCCAAGAATAACTGATAGCACCTTCCAGGAACTGGGACATTCAGTCTACGAAATTGGAAACTGACCTGCCCGCATCTGTATAAGATACAAAGATGGAGCAATTCGCTGGTACCATAAAAAATAAAACCCTTAGAAGTCACATAACCAGCAGACAGACCTGTAGCTGGGAGAAAAGGTACTTACCAATCTCTACCTTGCTCTAGGCATTCTGTGATCAAAGTATATGATTATTTTGAGGAAGGAAAAATTACTTCTTAGGGTTAAAGAACTTTGTCTTATTTCTATTAGTTTTTTTTTAGTAAAGTTCACTGGGAAAATGTCAGACTTGGGGAAGGGGGAAAAGAGAGGATTTGCTACAGAGTACTCTAATGACATGCAAGCCAGATACTTCTCATTGTGAAAGACAAAAGGAAAAGGAGAAAAGCAGGAGAAGGGCTGGATGAAATCAAATCATGATTTCTGCAGGAAGCCTGACCTCTGCGAATCCCAAAGCAGAAGCCCCGAAGGAGTCCTCTGCTCCCAGGAGACAGTGCATATTAGATTGACCTTATGCTTAGCAGACAGGCCTTGATGCTAATTTCTCATGACCTTCTCATGTGATTCTTGTCAGCCTGGCCCTCATTTGTTAATCTTGCTTTAATTTGTGCATAATGGCCCATTATTTTTTATAAAGGAAGCAGCAAAGGAAACAATTACGCAAATGAATGAAGTTTGTTGTTCACTGAGGAGTTGTGGGCTAATTGGGCACTGGTACAGAGACACCATTGCTAACTAAGATAAACTTAATGCCTAAATGCAAAGATAAAACGCCAGAAGAATTTATGCAAAGGGAGGGATTCTGTCAGACCAACAAATCATCTTTGCTAAAGTTGAAGGCTTGTCTAAGTTGTCCAAGATCTAGCTTCTCCCAATAGCATTTTCCTTTTAGTTTGGTCTTCAGTTGTCAAACAGAAAGAATTTGTATGTTGAGACCTAGTATTGTTTCCTCTGGTTTCTCTTTTGAAACATCTCATTCGTTCATTCAGCCTGTTTTAATTCCATCTAGTTAAAATCTTTACCAACAAAGCCCTATGTGATTTGCCTTCTTATTGATTTAACCAATATCAGCACTTCCTGACTGAGTTTATCACAGGTGGACTTCTTTCAGCCTTAAATAGTCCAGCTTTCTTTGATCTTTTACCTACACTGGATTAACAACCCTCCCTGTTCAGTGTATCCCTAACTCTGATTTATTAGATTAGGAAGAGATGTCATCTGCCACCGTATACTTCTCCCTTAGGGTGTTTAAAATATTTGAAATTAATTGTTGTTGCAAAATGACCTGAGCTAACTTGGTAATTTATAATTATACATCTCCAGAACTCACAACCAGCAGGGATATTATGCTGAAGGCAAGTCAGAATGGATTCTGCATCACAAGTCTCATCAAGCGAACACAAAAACTATCATACATTCTATTCTGTAAACTCAGTGAAACCTCAGCTCTCTTTTGATGTGCCCAGATAAACTTTTAATTAAAGAGTTCATTTAAGGCAAATGTGAAAATATTCTAGCAGCAAGTTCAGCTAAATTTTTAATCAGTACCGAATACTGTCTAAATGGTAAGATATGGCAGTAGAAGAAATACCAAGGCCTTGGGCATCATCTTAAAAGCTATGAGGCTGTTTGCTTTACTAGATTCCTGTATTTGTTTATGCAAAGATAGTAGTGCCTATACAGTGTTTTTAGTCATTCCATATAATGGAAAGATCATTTATATTAAGTGACAAGCAGTCCCTGGAGTGTGAATTTTGATTAGTGTCTTTCAAATGCTGACTGACCATCCTGGAGGGTGTGTTTCTGATTTGTTCAGATATTAACCAACAGTTCCTAGTATATAAATTAAAGTGCCCACCTATATATCACAAATTATTATGAAGTAATTCAAAGTAAATTGCAGAAAATATAGCAATGGTTAAACTTGCAGGTTAATGTCTGGTTTACTTACTAAAAAGTAAGTTTCTTGGATTGGGAGGTGATTTATTCATATTATATACCCAGAGTCTGCATAATTCCAGACCCAGTGCAGGTGACCAAGAAATACTTTCATAATAATTGAAGATTATCTGCCAACCTCTCCTTCCTCCTTACCAGTTCTGCCTTTTTTCTTCTATCACTCTCATTCTAGTTCTTGTTCATACTGCCTTTCTCTTTTCATTATTTCCCCCTCCCTTTCTCTTATTTATTTGAGAAAGTGATGTGGCTTTTCTCAAATTTTGGCTGGATATTCTGCCTTTAAAGCACTGAGTGTTTGCCTGACCTGTGGCGGCACAGTGGATAAAGTATTCAACCTGGAAAGCTGAGGTCGCTGGCTTGCAACGCTGGGCTAGCCTCATCAAGGCACCTTTGGGAAGCAACTCCTACAAGTTGATGTTTCCTTCTCCTCCTCACTCTCCTCCCCTCTCTAAAAATAGTCAATAAAAATAAAATCTAAAAAAAAAAAAAAAAAAAGAACTGAGTATTTGAAGACTTGCTCTGTCTTGATTTAGTTGCTTTGAGGCTTTATACTTCCATTGTTTCTTATTCTAAAAAGGAGAGTAACAGTAGTCTACCTCAGAGTGTTGGGAGAATTTGTGGAGCGTTTCCAGCATGCTTAATTCTCTCCAACCCACCTGCTTTGTGTTTAGCCTTAAGGCCCATTTCACTAATATTTGATTACTTTAGTTTCCTTAGCCATAAAGTTATTCATTTCTTTCTCCAACGGGTCTTTTGGGAATGTGAAAATAGAGGATTTTTGCTGGGTATGTCTATGTATGTGAGTTGGGTGGGGCAGGATATGACAGATCAAGAAGAGATACTTTGCTATCCTCTTCTTTCCCTTCTGGCTGGGTTCTCTAAGACAAGCCAGTAAAATCCTTGCAGCTGTTGTTTTCCTATCTGTAAGGTTGGGTTATGATACCAACCTCGCGTGGAAGTCATGAAGATAAAATGGACGTATGTGAAGATAAAATTAGAGTATGTGAAGATAGTCAGCCCAGATAGATGCTCAACAAATGCTAATGGAATTAAGTAATCCTTTCTATCTAATTGTAACACGATTGTTCAGTTAGGTAGCTGACTGCTCTGAGCTATGGATACAGGATTTATTGCAGGAATTAGACCTTATATAAGTATGGGAGGCTGGGGAAGTGAAGGTCTGAAGGCTGAATTGGAGGATCACAGAAAATACCAATCAGTCAATCCAAAAGCCAAGCACATAAATTTGCCAAATGAGACCAAAAGACAAGCTGATGGAGAGGTCTGTGGGAAACTATTGCTTGTCTGGATAATCCACAGCCACACATCAGTGGATGAACCTGCGATCTCTGTAAAACAACAGGGTGAGCAGTCAGGAGGAAGAGCTTGACTGAATGGGGGAAGGTGACAACAATGTGGAACCCACTGGCATCTGCATATATATCTATTACTCAGATCTTAGCTTGATGATTTTCAGAGAATAATGGCTGCTGCTTCATTTTCACCTACCAAATTCCATACAAATTCCAACTTTGACCAATTTTAACTCTTTATAATATGCAAGCTTAAGAATTCTGGAAAATGTAGTTTCAGCTTTACCAAGTTGACCTGAAAAACCACCATACCACTATTTTCAATTTTATAGCTAATTTCTTTTAGCTTTGATGTAAGTTACTATTATCACCCCAAGAAATGCCAAAGATTACCCTTCAACCATGATCTTAAATTTATGGAGTTATATAAAGTAATATCTAAAGGGGCCAGGCACCCCTAATTCAAACATGAAATGTATCATCACACAAGAGAAAGATATTAATGTAATCACATTAGTTTTCTCACAAATTGGCAAGGAAAGATTTTATTGATTATAATTTGGGTTTAAATTTCAAATATACCAGGAATGACAATATCCAGTGTTTTGACATTTTTTTGAAGTTTTATTTACTTATTTAAAAATTTTTAAATTTTGTTTAGAAAATTAACTTGAACACAGTGACATTGATCAATAAGAGTACATAGGTTGCAGGTAAACATTTCTATAGCATTTGAACTGTTGATTATGTTGTATATCCATCATCCAAAGTCAAATCATTTTCTGTCACTTTATATTTGTCCCTCTTTGCACCCTTCCCCCCCACTCCTTATCTATTCCCCTCCCCCATATTCCCTGCCCCCTGGTAACTTCTTCACTTTTATCCATGTCCATGAATCTCAGTTTTATATCCCACCTATGTGTGAAATCATACAGTTCTTAGTTTTTTCTGATTTTCTTATTTCACTCAGTAAAATGTTCTCAATTAGTTTGTTAGTTGTCTCCTCCCACTAGATTTCAAGTTTCACTGTCCATCTTGCCATCTCTTTTCTGAGCCCACTGGGACTGGCATGAGAAGCCTGGGCTCGTTCAGACCTGTGCGTCTTATATTGCCAACAGGCCCAGAACACTTGTTACAAGTACTATCCCCAATTTGTTGAGGAGAAATGTGTTAAGGTTCTTGAGTACATAAGGTTAAGTTCTTTAACATTTTATTAATAAAATCCCCCCCCCCCCACTCTTATTCAAGGCTACTAAAATAACTATGAGGCTGCTCACTTGATGAATTTGGTGTGGTTTAAAGCATTGATTATTTTCCTTGTTAAGCATTGGGGAATGGATAGATGGATAAGATGCTGGCTCGGTCTCAGGGGATTTAACATCTCGTGTGTTTGGAGAAAGGAGGAGAATAAATGATGAGATAACTTTATGAGTAAGGTATTCTGGTAGAAAACATGGCCATTGGGGAGGAGAGGGCAGAAATCCTGGGAAGGTGCCTTCGGTTGTCAGCGCTTCTAAGATTTCATTAAGAAAAGAAAGTGGGCAGAGTGTTTATTCCCAGTAGAGGAAACTCAAGGAGATCTGAACATTTAATTATTCTTTTAACAGCCCTGGTTGAGTGAACGAACAAGTTTAGTTCTTATTTTAACAAATTGAAATCTGACAAGAATAAATATAGGGGAAGATAAAGAGCAAGGAAATACAATGAGTTTGTAATTGCAAAAAGTAAATTGTTCAGGGGATGAAGTTTATTTTTAGCAACTCTATTTACCCTCTGGGGCCTCTCAAAGCCCCTGGCACTGGGCATCTTTGTGACCTTATTGTGTCTGTGGTCAGTCCCCCGACTTTAGTGCCATATGTTGGCTAACCATGACTCTTTCTTCCATTACATCTTTCCTGTCTTCATCTCCTTTTTGCTCCGTTGTTTATTAGACTGTAGCTTTTCTTTAAACAGACACTCACTACCATTATTTAAATACTTTACACTGTAGTGTTCCTTAAAATTTGCTAAATGAAATATGTCAACTCATTAGAATGGGTTGATATGTTAATAAGTCCCTCTAGGTAACAAAATGATAAGTTAACAGTGGGCTACTGGAAATAATACCATATTCCCTAAAATACCTTAGATGTGCATAGTTCTTTATCTTTTGTAAAGTGTTTTTACATTTGATTTTGAAGAAGTTCTAGAGTAATAATAATTGAGCACTAGGGTAGACTAGAATAGAAGATATCTAAAGATGTCTTCTGGGGCCAGAGTCACCACACTGTGCAACCCAAGGGGTGCCACTGACATTATGGAGCCTGGAAATGGTACCTCTGCCACTGTGCAGGACACCACTTACGAGCAGCCAGGTGCAGCAACTCTGTTTGTGGTCTTTAATTCATCCTTATGGTTGCTCTGCTGTTGCCCAAGAAGATGGCTTACATCTGCTAGTCTGTAAGGACTATGAAGGGGTTGTACAGAGAGGATCTTAACTCAGTACTTCCCAGGATAGAATAGATAAAGCCACAACGCACCCTTCTACAAGTCCAGGGGCAGTCATAAAACTGTGCTTGGCAGATATATTTTTCTTTCAATGCTCAGAGCAAACTTGCTTGGAGTTACGATTAGTGTTCAGAGATTATAAAAGCATATAAAACACAACAGGATTTCCTTCCTTTTAGTATACAACTCCCTCCCCTAGGCAGCTGCCATTCAGCTCAGTGAGTATGCTCACATTGCCAAGGAGCTGCAGGAGGGCTGCTGTGATTTTCAGCTTCCCTGATGAATTCAGAAGGTACTTCAGTTTTAGAAATGGTTTGTTTCAGTGCTGTGTAGTGGCTGTCAGGGACCCTGCTTATCAATCTTTTATACAAAATGTCTTTTTCAGGGTTCCCTGGTTCTTCCACTATGAATTCCTCTCACTATGATATTTATTTTTCTAAAATGTTTTTTAATTTTTAAATTTTTATTGATTTGAAAGAGAGGAAAGAAGAGTGGGGTGGAGATAGAAACATCAATTTGTTCTACTTATTTATGCATTCATTGGTTGACTCTTGTATATACCCTGACCAGGGCTTGAACCCACAACCTTGGTATATCAAAGGATGCTCAAACCAACTGAGCTAACCAGCCTGGGCTTTCACTGTGACATTTCTGCTTCAGAGGTCCAGGAGGCTGAATGGGGTCCCAAGACCACTGGTTAGCCCAGCAGTTTATCAAGAAGTTTTCAGAATGTGTGATAATTTTATAGAAAAAAAAGAGCAATGATTATTTTGTTAATATATATTTATTTTTTATATTATATTTATTTAATATACAATTAATTATAGGCTTCACCGAAATATTGTTCCATCCCTAACAAACCAAAATATTCTAAAAGTG
This sequence comes from Saccopteryx bilineata, assembly GCF_036850765.1. Classification (NCBI taxonomy): domain Eukaryota; kingdom Metazoa; phylum Chordata; class Mammalia; order Chiroptera; family Emballonuridae; genus Saccopteryx; species Saccopteryx bilineata. The sequence continues at coordinate 208,588,568 of NC_089494.1, forward strand.
TTGCTTGTGTTCGAAGGACATGTGGGTCAGCTGTCCTTGCTACCATTCAGTTCAGCTCCATTACTGTGTTTGTGTTGGGTGTGAATTTTATTTATTTATTTATTTATTTATTTATTTATTTATTTACAGAGACAGAGAAAGTAAGAGAGAGGGATAGACAGACAGGAACAGAGAGAGATGAGAAGCATCAATCATTAGTTTTTTCATTGCAACACTTTAATTGTTCATTGATTGCTTCCTTATATGTGCCTTGACCACGGGCCTTCAGCAGACCGAGTAACCCCTTGCTCAAGCCAGTGACCTTGGGTCCAAGCTGGTGAGCTTGTGCTCAAACCAGATGAGCCCATGCTCAAACTGGTGACTTGGGGTCTCGAACCTGGGTCCTCTGCATCCTAGTCCGATGCTCTATCCACTGCGCCACTGCCTGGTCAGGCTTGGCTGTGAATTTTCAATTTTCAATCACTTCTCCAGATGCTGACAGATTTTTATTCTAGGCTACAGGGGGCAAGTATAAATGGCAGGAGCAAGATTTCTTTTCACATTTAGGCATTTTTTCCTTCCCTACTTATTTTTGGCTCAGGTAAGGGATGCAGAGGAAGATGATCTTTTCTTATTTTTGCTTGGCTGGAAGTGCAGAGATCCACAGAAATAATGTGACAGGTCTGAGCGGTCATAGGGCTTATAGCAAATGAAGGTATAAGCAGCAGATACTCCTCACAAATACTTACATGGAAGCTCCTGAGAATGCCATCTTATTTGAGGGTAGTTGTTCTTAGGTTTCATTTCTTTAACCCTGCCAGTAAGTCTCATCTCAGGGCTCGCAGCAGATGACCAACCACAAAGGAATGTCTGATGTCACAAGCCGAAAAATCCTGGAAAACTTCCATAAAAGACCCCCCTTTGTCAAGCAGCCAATCAGCGAAATGCCCCACGACTCTTCCTACTCCTCCTCCCCCAAACCCTTAAAGCCCGGTCTCAGTCTGTGCCTGGCCTGCGACTCTCCCTTATGAGTCAGCCTGGCAGGTTCCTTTCTCCCTTTCAATAAGCCTGTTACACTGGTCTTTTCGGACTCCCATGGATTCTAACATTTGGTGCTCAAACCTGGGACAGGGTACTGGAAGCCTGGATGATCCCCTTCACCAGCCAAACTTACTACCAGGGAAGCAGTGGGAAGTGGCAGCTCGTCCTGGACTTAGTCCCTGATTCTGTTTGGCTGTATGAACGTAGGTTGATTGGCCGGCTACCCAACCCTGACCCTGTTTCAACACCCGCCCCCCACTGGACCAGAAGATAAGAAATTTCTGCTCTTTCCCATCTCCAGTAGGCCCCTATTCATCGCTCACCCCCACTCTCTCTCCTCTCGGGGTCGCTTAGTGGAAGATCTCTACTCGGGGCAGCCTGTAACTGGACTTTCCTGAAAGTCTAAGTGCCTAGCCAGGTTGCTCCACTCTCTCTTTTTTTTTTTTTTTGAAATCTTTTTTTTTAATTTTAATTTTTATTTATTCATTTTTTAGAGAGGAGAGAGAGAGAGGGAGAGAGAGAGACAGAGAGGAGAGAGAGACAGAGAGAGAGAGAAGGGGGGGAAGAGCTGGAAGCATCAACTCCCATATGTGCCTTGACCAGGCAAGCCCAGGGTTTCGAACCGGCGACCTCAGCATTTCCAGGTCGATGCTTTATCCACTGTGCCACCACAGGTCAGGCTCCACTCTCTTTTGAAAGCGAGATTCCCGGTGATGATTGGCCTTCTTGTTTTCCACATTCAGTATAAAGAATAGTTGAAAGAGTCAGAGGACGCTCTTCTCTTTCTCTATTCTCCACCCACATGGGCTCCTCCCAGTCCTGACCCTCAGAGACTACTCCTCTGGGATGCCTCTTAAAAAACCTCACCAAATTCGGTCTCTCAGATCTCAGACCGAAAAAATTAATCTTCTTCTGTAACATGGCATGGCCTCAGTACAGACTAGATAATGGCTCCCACTGGCCTGAAAATGGAACTTTTGATATTACCATCCTCCAGGACCTAGATAATTTCTGCCACCGGTCTGGGAAAGCCTCAGAAATTTCTTGCGTGCAGGCTTTCTTCTACCTTCATGGTTACCTTTTGCTCTGTGTTTCTAGCTCTGCCCTTCTTCTCCTCGCCCCAACCTCCTCCTCACGGGCTGTGCCTTTCTCCTCTCTGACCTCTCCCCCCTCCTTACAGACTGCAGCTCTGCCTCTCTCCTCTTTGACACCCTTCCCCCTCCTCAGAGATTGCAACTGTTCCTTCCACTCCCCCTCATTCCCTCCCCTCTCCTCACAGGCTCTAATCTTTCTGACTCCTCTGACCACGTGGCACCACTACCAGTACTTCAACCTTCTCCTTCTCCTCCTGCAGATTCTGACCCTCCTTCTTTTCATCTAGCTGTCCACACTGTCCATCCATCTGCTTCCTCTCTTCCTCCCCTCTATGCTGACAACTCCCTGCCATCTCGATTTATATCTAAAATCTTTGTTTAATGTGTAACTGTGTCTGTTTCTAAGGCCTTAAACCAATAATTAGCCACCTCTTAAATCAAGGCTTACTCATCCCCATGGACTCTCCCTGCAATACCCCCATCCTTCCTGTTCAAAAACCTTCAGGGGATTATCACCTCATACAAAACTTACACCTAATCAATGAGGTGGTAATTCCCCTCCATCCAGTAGTCCCTAATCTCTACTGGTTACTGTCACACATTCCCTCAAACACCACTCACTTCATGGTCCTAGACTTCAAGAATGCCTTCTTTACCATTCCTCTATCCCCGACTCTTACTTTCTGTTTGCCTTTACTTGGACTGACACTAATACAGCCCAGCAACTTACATGGATTGTCTTACTCCAGGGGTTCAGAAACAGCCCACACCTGTTTGGGCAGGCACTAGCTCAGGATTTAGCAGCATGCAATCTCAAAACTAGTACTCTCTTACAATGTGTAGATGACCTACACCTCTGCAGCCCCTCCCTGCCTGCCTCAAGGAGACAAACCACCACCCTTCTTCCTTACCATGAAGGGATAGCATGTCTTCTCTGCTAAGGCTCAACTTCACTCTTAGTCCGTAGTCTATCTGGGCATCACCTTAACCCCCACCACCTGAGATCTCACCCTAAATCGAACTCAGACCCTCTGTAGTCCCAACCACCTACTGCCTCAGATCAAATCCTTTCTTTCCTTGGTCTAATAGGCTTCTTTAGACACTGGATTCCCAATTTTGCTCTCTTAGTCAAACCCTTCAGCGAGATCTTCTGAGCATGGCTTTTAAGGTCTATAATGGCCAAAGGAGTAACAGAAAAGGCAAATAAGGCCCAAAAGAGGTCAGAAAATACCAGCTTTTGGCATACGCTGTTAAAGGCTTCAGCGCCCTAAAGGGCTTCATAGGATTCCATCAAGGCCCTGCTTCAAGAGCAGAAAGAAAGGTCATTGAACTGAAGCCTGCAAGGCTTCTCGGCCCCACCAAGGGACACATCTTTGCTGTGGAAAGAGGGACACAAGAAGGTAAATTGCCCCCTTGCTCCATGGAGGGAAGGTTCAGTCTCTTCTAGCCCTGCTCCAGCTACTTGTGACCTGACCTTGCCCAGCATGCTGAGAATTGCCACTGAAGGCCCAAGGACATCGTTCATGAACCTAAGGTATTTCTTCCAAGTAGCAGATAAACTGATCTCATTTCTTGTGAACACAAGGGCCATCTATTATGCCTTGTCTGAATATTGGAGTTTTATTTATCCCTCGAAGATCTCAACTGTGGGTATAGACAATCTGATTTTGTTACTTTATTTAATGTATAGTGTTTCTTTTATTTTTCTTGTCTCAATGCCCCATGCCTATCGTAGACTAGGACCTGCTGCTAATTCCAGCTGGAAGCACTGGTCACTAGGACTTAAACTCTAGCTGCAAAGTGTAGAAATGTAACCACCCTTCCCCTAAGTACTTGCAGGATTTACAGGTTACTCAGCAAACTATTCAAAGACTGTCCAAAAGGCGTTTCCAGCAGTACATCACCCAAGGACTGACTTTCTCATGGACAGGTCCACACACCATGATCCTGACAACTCCCACTGCTGCTATAATAGAAAAACAGCATGTCTTACTCCAACCACAAACTGGAAGCTGGTTGGTCTACGTATGGCGAAAGAAACTAAGGACTCTTTTAATCAGACTTTGAGAAAAGGGAAACTAGGATAAAAAGAAAGTCAACTTAATTGTCACTAAAGGTTAAATATTTTAAATCAAGAATTCTGACTAGAAAGGAATTGTATGGTTTTGATAATAGAAAGTATAAGGTGTGGAAATGCTTTTGAAAAAAAAAAAGGAAAAAGCAAGTTGTTATGACAGTCAGTTATTTCTAGATAAGAAAGTTCATGAAAACTGAGGGTTTATGTAAGTTGTAGAAGATTTGTGCAGGTTGTAGGAGGTTTGTACAGAGAAAAAAGAATTTGAACAGTCAGAAACCTGGCTTTTGAAGAATGTTTAATTAGTTGCCCTAGCTAACAATACTCTACTCTCCCCACTTATTGGGGCAGCTCTTTCCTCCACTCTGACCATCTGGAAGCTCAGAAACAGAGAAACAAAACTGACCACTTGTCCTTCTATTCTCTATTCACCTCTCAACCTGCCTCACCCAATCAGGGGCTTTCTTCTTGTGTGGGACCAACACCTATATGTGTCTCTCTACTAATTGGACAAAAACTTGTACCTTTATCTATCTCACCCCAAATATCAACCTAATCCCACCCCATGAGCCTCTTCCAGTTCCTAGTATAGTACTCATCAATCTAAGGACCAAACAAGCTATACAAGTAATTCCTCTTCTTGTTGCTTTAAGAATTTCTATAAAAATAGGTCTAGGGGGAGGGGGACAGGCCACTGCCCTGTCTTATTTCCTCTCTCTCTCTCTCTCTCTCTCTCTGAAGCCCAGTGAATTCATAAAAAATAAACTGAGTCATGGAATCAGTGGTTTCACACAAACTGGGTGTCTTGACTATTGCCTTTTATTAGTCCACTCACTCTCCTATTTATTTCTCTAACTTTTGGACCCTACCTCTTATGTTTGTTCATTAGTTTCTTACAGAACTGCATGCAGACCTTTGCCAATCAAAAAATTGGAAATATCTACCTAACCCTACACACCAACCCTGAAACCTGCCTGCGTGAAACAGAAAAATCTGGAACCCTATAAATACACCCCTACTCGACAAGAAGCCATCACTGCATCTCTCTACACCTCACTGAGAGTAATCCTTAAAGAGGCCATAACCCCTCACTGCCCCTACTCAGCAGGAAGAAGTTACAGAAGATAATGACCTCCATCCTTTTTCCCTTGAGTTCTCTCTAGGAACCACTCTCTTTCCTTTTTTAAATATATATAGAAAATAGTTGGAAATCTTAGGTTTCATTTCTTTTTTTTTTTTTTTTTTTTTTCATTTTTTTTTTCCTGAAGCTGGAAACAGGGAGAGACAGTCAGACAGACTCCCACATGCGCCCGACCGGGATCCACCCGGCACGCCCACCAGGGGCGGTGCTCTGCCCCCCAGGGGGCGATGCTCTGCCCATCCTGGGCGTCGCCATATTGCGACCAGAGCCACTCTAGCGCCTGAGGCAGAGGCCACAGAGCCATGCCCAGCGCCCGGGCCATCTCTGCTCCAATGGAGCCTTGGCTGCGGGAGGGGAAGAGAGAGACAGAGAGGAAAGCGCGGCGGAGGGGTGGAGAAGCAAATGGGCGCTTCTCCTTTGTGCCCTGGCCGGGAATCGAACCCGGGTCCTCCGCACGCTAGGCCGACGCTCTACCGCTGAGCCAACCGGCCAGGGCCAGGTTTCATTTCTTTAACCCTGCCAGTAAGTCTCATTTCAGGGCTCACAACAGATGACCATCCACAAAGGAATGTGTGACGTCACAAGCCAAAAAGTCCTGCAAACTTCCATAAAAGACCCTCCTTTGTCAAGCAGCCAATCAGCTAAATGCCCATGACCCTTCCTACTCCCCCTCCCCAAAACTCTTAAAGCCTGGTCCCAGTCTGTGCCTGGCATGCAACTCTCCCTTACGAGTCAGCCCAGCAGGATTCCTTTCTTCTTTTCAATAAAGCCTGTTACACTGGTCTTTTCAGACTCCCATGAATTCTAACAGTTGTAAAGGCAGAAGGGAGTAGGATCTGGGGATGTAGGAGCCTAACCTGCAATCCCAGCTGCCATAGCCTAGGCTGGAATGGAAATTTTGTCCTTGTCCATTTGTTCACAGCTACATTGTTTGAACTGTACTCTCACATTCAGTTTTGCCCAAAACGTAACAAATGGTTTTTGACTTAATATTACAGATTTAAAAATATGTAGATGTTATGGTAGCTTCCAACTTATGTCCAACATCTTAATTAATGTCACTTTTTGTCATCATCTTAGGTAGTGTACAGAGGAGCTCATATGACATACATGTGCATTCATCTGTGCTCTCACACCAATAACTTTGTACTTTACAGCTGTCATAGTTAGAAGCTCCCTGACCATCTCATAAATAACCTGGAGGTGAGCCCATTATAAACTATTGTGCACAGAAAATCTGGCAAGTTGAGTATTTTCCCTCAGATCCTTCTTACTATTCTATTTTATTTGGTGTTATTGTTTATATTTGTTATTTTTATTTTGGTTGCTGTATGATATCTTGATTTTATACAAATGATTCAAAGGCTTAGAAATGTATTTATCAAAGTAAAACTATAATGATGATAATACTCACATAAATGCTATAACTCAGATGTATGAATAGATTTTCTCAATGTAGAATTTGAATATAATGAATGTACACTGAATTTCCATCAGCTGGAACTAGAAAATCATGAGATTAATTCTGCATAAGAAAAAAAGTATTTTAAGGAAACAGCATTAAACATATAAAATTTGAATATTACTGGACTGATAGCTTAATTTTCCTTAATACTTAGTATATTGTCTGTTGGAAAATATTGTCTAATAGAAGCATGAAGACATTATAGCTTTTGGATTTTTTTAAACAAAGTATAATAGGAATAATTTCAGCTGCATATTAACACTAAAATACTTAATCATTTTATGAAATGATTATAGTTTAAGAGGACTCTGGGACAAGTGCCGGAAGAAGAAGAGAGAGAGAAATTGAAAACCTATTTTAAAAATAATGACAATAGGAGATAAGGGGGAAAAGAGTGGGGGTGAGGAAGTTATATTGAGTTGGACACTTGAATTTATGTTAGCACAATAAATTAAAATTAATAAAAAATTTAAAAAATAATGACAGAAAGGTTTCTTTACCTGGCAAAGGAAAGTCCAGGAAGCACAGAGAGTCTCAAACAAGATGAACCCAAAGAGGTCCACACCAAGACACACAATGATTAAAATGCCAAAGGTTAATCACAAAGAATCTTAAAAGCAGCAAGAGAAAAGCAGTTAGTTACCCTCAAGTGAGCTCCCATGAGACTGTCAGTTAATTTCTCAAGAAACTTCGTAGGCCAGAAAGTATTGTCATGCAATATTGAAAGTGATGAAAAGCAAGGACCTACAACCAAGATTACTCAACCCACAGAAGCTATTATTTAGACTTGAAGGACAGATAAAGAGCTTCCTAGACAAGAAATAGGTAAAGGAGTTTATCATCACCAAACCAGTATTATAGAAAATGTTAAAGGTATTTCTTCAAGAAGAATAAACAAACAACCCAATTAAGAAATGCACAAAGGACTTGAATAGAAACTTTTCCAAAGATGACATTCAGAGAGCTAAAAGACATATGAAAAGATGCTCAATGTCACTAATTATCAAGAAATTCAATATAAACCACAGTGAGATATCACCTCACACCTGTTGGAATGGCTATCATCAATAAATCAACAAAAACAGTGTTGGCTAGTATGTGGAATAGAGAACCCTCGTGTACTATTGATGGGAATGCAGATTGGTGCAGCCATTGTGAAAAGCAGTATGGAGTTACCTCAAAAAATTAAAAATGGAACAGCCTTTTGACCCAGCAATTCTGCTTCTAGAAATTTATTGAAAGAAACCCAAAAGACAGATTCAAAAGAACATATATAATAGCCAAGGTTTGAAAGCAGCTCAAGTGTCTATCAATAGATGAGTGGATAAAAAAAAAATCTGTGGTACATTTACACAATGTAATACTACTCAGCCGTAAAAAAGAAGGAAGTCTTACCCTTTGCAACTGCATGGATATACCAAAAGAACATAATGCTAAAGGAAATAAGCCAGTCAGAGAAAGACAAGTTTCATATGATTTCACTCATATGTGGAATCTAATGAACAAAACAAACAAGCAAAATGAAGACAAAATTGTAGATAGAGAGCAGGTTAATAGCTGTCAATAGGGATCTGGAGGGGGTGGAGGGATTGAGCAAAAAAGAAAATAAAGAGAAAAAACTCATGGACATGGACAACAGTATAGTGATTGCTGGGGGGAAGGGGCATGGGAGAGGTTAAGGAGGGTATAGAAGGAATAAATGGTGATGATGCAGATTGACTTGGGGTGGTGAACACACAATATGGTGTACAGATAATGTGTTGTAGAATTGTGCACCTGAAACTTGTATAATTTTGTTAACCAGTGTCACTTCAATAAAGTCAATAAAAAAGGAAGAAAAAGAGATAAAAAATAGGAACAATAAAATGGCAATAATACATGTCTATCAACAATTACTTTAAATGCAAATGGATCAAATGCTCGGGTTAAAAGACATAGAGTGGCTGAATGAATAAGAAAACAAGACTCTTATATATGTTGCCTAAAAGAAACTCAATTTAGATTTAGATACACACAGACTGAAAGTAAAAAGGTGGAAAAAGACATTTCTTAAAAATGGAAATAAAAAAAATCTGGGTAGCAATAATTACATCAAACAAAATAGACTTTAAAACAAAGACTGATATATATATATAATGCTCACAAAAATTAGGGGATATTTCAAAATGAATATGAAGTGATAAAAAAGCATTTGATTTTTTTTTTATTAAACAAGTGTATCAGAAAAGCAAAGGAGCTTGACCTGTGGTGGTGCAGTGGATAAAGCGTCGACCTGGAAATGCTGAGGTCGCTGGTTCGAAACTCTGGGCTTGCCTCGTCAAGGCACATATGGGAGTTGATGCTTCCTGCTCCTCCCCCCTTCTCTCTCTGTCTCTGTCTCTCTCTTCTCTCTCTCTCTCTCTCCCTCTCTCTCTCCTTTCTAAAATGAATAAATAAAATTAAAAAAAGATTAAAAAAAAAGAAAAGCAAAGGACAAGTCAAAGAAAGTTGTTCAATTATGCAAATGAGATGCAAAACCAACTTTTATTTCATTGGTGAAAATGCACTGTACAAAAAGCTAAAAATACTGCAGTATCTGCACTTTCTCTGATCCCCTAATTTTTGTGAGCAGTATATATAATAAGAGATATTGAAAGACCCAACAAATCTGTTTCTGGGAATTTATCTGAAGAAACCCAAATCACTAAATGGAAAATATATATTCATTCATATATTCATTGCAGCATTATTTACAATAGCCAAGATATGGAGGCAACCTAAGTGCCCCTCAATAGATGAATGGATAAAGAGGTGGTACAGATATACAATGGAATAGACTCAGCCATAACAAATAATGAAATTTGCCATCTGCAACACCATGGATGGACCTAGAGGGTATTGTGATGAGTGAAATAAATCAGACAAAGGAAAAACAAATGCTATATGATTTCACTTATATGTGGAATCTAAAAAACCAAAGTGAACAACCAGAACAGAAACAGACTCGTAAATACAGAGAACATTTTGAGGTTTCTGATGAAAAGGAGATGGGGGGTTAGGGTTAAAAAAGAGGTGGGATTGAGAAGTACAAGTTGGTAGAATAGTCGTAGGGATATAAAGTATAGCATATGAAATATAGTTAGCAACGTTGTGACAACTCTGCATGGAGTCAGATAGATAGTAGATTTATCAGGTGATCACTTTGTAGAATATGTGAGTGTCTAATCACTGGGTTGTACACCTGAAACTAATATAATATTGTATGTCAACTGTAATTAAAAAGTAAAAAATATTTTAAAATAAAATAAAATAACAGTGACTTGAAGAGGGAGAGATTAATTTCTCCTCTCAAAGTAGTCTTGGGACAGGCAGTCTAGGTAGGCCAATGGTGTCTTGTAAGCAGGCTCTTTTGTCTTTATTATATACCATATTAGTGTGTGGCTTCTGTTCTTCCAGTTACTTCATGGTCACAGATGGCTGCCGGCGTTCAGATCACAATCCCGCTCTAACCGATAGGAAGAAGTAAGGATAGGCACACCTATTCCCTCTCAAGGAGATTTCCCAAGAGTCCTACACAAACACATCGATTTAGATCTCAACTTAATCACATGACTATGCTAACTGCAAGGAGGTAGGCAGGTAGGCCTTCATCTGAGCAGCATGGTGTCTGTCTAAAATTTGAGGTTCTGATACTAAGGGAAGAGGAGAATGGACATTAATTGTGTAGCACTTTCTTTTACAAATGGCCTCAGAGCAAACTAATCAATTTCCAAGACTAAGTACAAAATGATGTTTTCTAGTATAATACCAATAAGTTTTGTTGCTAAAGGCAAAGAGAATAAAATGGAAGACAAGTCATGTAAAGTTGTACAGCTCATGACAAAAATGAGACTTACTATACAAATAATAAGAATCTTATAAAATTATTCACATTAATGATAAATATAACATTTGAGGGTTATTGGTAAAACTCATTTATGAAATGGCTCTATTGTGCATTGCTCAATATCACTGAGATAAAATGTGATTACTCTTGCAAATACATAATAATAGTAAATATTTTGCTTCGAAGTTCTATACAACCACACTTTCTGAGTTTCAATTAGCCGCTGACATTTGTCACATTATATCTGAAGGAAAACTGCTTTGCAATTTTTTGTACTATTTATTCCTAAAAAAAACTCTCTATATAGGAGATTTTGTTTACTTAGTTAATAATAACATTATAACTCATTATGTAGATAGGAAAACATACATTGAAATTAGCTCTGAAGGTGAACCAGCCATATTTGCAGTAGGTGAAAGAGATTTCATCAAAATGTGAAATCACTGACTGCTTTATTCACATAGAATGGTAGATGATAAAGTGGGCCACAGGCTTTAATTTTAGAGGGAATAGTGAAAGTTGTAAATACAGACAGTGGTTACTTAGTGCATTATGTCCAGTGTATTATGCAAAAAATTGGGCAGCAAGTAGAATCTGATGATGGCAGGTAGAACACAGATAGCCTGTGGCATGTGGTGGCCTTGGAAATGTTGAAATATTCTAACAGTGCTGAACTGAGATGATGTGCAAACAACACCTTGACTTTGGCCTTGTGAAACCCTAAGCAGGAAATCCAGTTGAGGTTGACTAGTCTTCTGATCTAATATACAGGTGTTGTTTTAAGCTGTTGCTTGTGGTAATTTTTTATGTAACAGCAAATCAATACATTGTGTTCCAGAGAATGGGTAATAAACCCTAGGAAAATTCAGGGGCCCACAGCATTAATGCAATTTTTTGTCTAATGGTCTGAAGCATGCTGGAGCATTCTCCCTGAAGTTAAGGGTAGATTTTTGCACTTTTTGCATCTTTCCTATCACCAGGAGGAATACAATTACTGGTAAGTATCTCTGGTTTCTGTAGGCAGTGTGTTTATTGAACATATGAGGATATTGATTCATTTCATTTGCTGAGTGACACACAAGATTGACAGCATTGTGTGGTTTATGACCTGTGACAGAAGGTTTGTGCCAAATTCTAGCCCATCAGAAATATATGAAATACGGTAATAGTTTCATCCCAGAATTTCTGGGATCAGATACCTTGGTTTTTAAAGTTGGAAATTTATTTTATGTTGTCAAAATGTATTGCACAAAATAGTGTATTAGTTTCATTTAGAATTTTAAAAATTGCCATCAGGGTTAAAATATTCTTATATGTTCATTTGTAAAATTTCTGTAGGCATGAACACTGTTGGACCTGGTCTTTATATGTCATCCAGACCAATGGCCATTTCTTTTCCACTTTTTCTACTGTTTTCACATGGTGCACAGCAGGAGATTTTGCTATGCTAGTATTGTTTACCATAAATAAGACACTATTCTGTCCTCTAACCTCCCACATTCCTAGAAGGGTCAATTAGTAAAAACGGGGTGGAGAATTGGGTTGGACATATGCTAAATATAAATAGGATTTTAATTAAAACACTATAAACATACTTCATGACTTCTCTTTGTTTGTTTAAGCTTTTTAAGCTTGTGACTTCAATTTTTCCAAGGCTGGGCTATTTTTTCTGGATGAAGGGCAACATATTTTAGGTCTAAATGTGCAGACATAGCTCTCAGCATCCATGGCTCTGTATTGGAATCCCTTCAGACCGACAAAAACTGTAGGTTTTATCTGACTTCATTAGGCAAGTTAAACAAACTTAAGGATTTTTGGAAGCTTTTTCAAAAGTTAGAAATACTTTAATGCCCTCCACACTGTTACTGACATTTTAAAACTTGATTATGCAAAGAACTTCATCTCTGGAACATGGAATTACCTACTGCCAAAAATAACTCCATTGAGACCTGGAATCTGTTTCTAGCTCTGAGAGAAGTGATGTTAGTAGGATTAGTTAAGAGACTAGAATCCTCATTTTGAGCAAACATATCATATGTTATTAATAGAATATTTGGAAATGGGCACCACCTGATTTAGAATGGCTTAGCTTGAGAAGTTCAGTCTTAAGTGCTATCATAAGCAGCCCTTTACCATAATGCACAAACTTGTATGTATGATTAGCTAAGAGCTGAAGTGGATGTATTCTTAGAATAAAGTTAATTCAAATAATAATAAGATAATATGGTGTATTGACTTGAGAGGTGAAAAAAACTTAATTATGTAGATTCAGGATTGGTTGAGGGGCATGTCCAATTCTGGCAAAAGCACATTGATTGTCATTTGTTATGAAAACATGTGATAAGTGAGGTAAAAAATGGTTTAATACTCAGACATAAGAAATGATGACATATTGCCATCTACAACAACATGGATGGGCCTTGAGAACATTATACTGAGAGAAATAAGTAAATCAGAAAAAGCTAAGAACTGTATGATTTCACACATAGGTGGGATATAAAATTGAGACTCATGGACACAGATAAAAGTGAAGTGGTTACCAGGGGGAGAGGAGGAGGGGTAGGCAGTAAAGAGGGGTAAATATAAGGTGACAGAAAATGATTTGACTTTGGGAGATGGGTACACAACATAATCAACAGTTCAAATGTTATAGAAATGTTTACCTGAAATTTATGTACTCTTATTGATCAATGTCCTGTTAAAGTTAATTTTCTAAATAATATTAAGAAGAATGGTTTAAGCATTCAGGAAGAGAATTAGTGAAAATTCTTAGAGATTTCAATGGAAGCTGGAAGGGCTGTTATAAAGACATGGACAACTACTCTGGGGAAGTTGGTTGAAGTCTTAAAAGATGAAGGCTACTATTGTTCACGATAGGTGTTTCATAGTTTTGAAAAAACAGCAGATCACTGTACGAGAAGTCACCTTTGAAAATCCTTCCTTAGAATTGACTATTCACACTCATTAACTCATCGATAAAAAATTTTGTCCCCAGTGAACCAATATTGAACATTTCTAGGGTCCCTAGAACAATGAAAACTGCTGATTCTGAATACAAAAAAATCTAGCAGGAAGTCATTTTCAGTTCACATTTCATGGGACTCACATTCTTTAGGAACCAATTAGCCTATGCTCACCCTCCCCCCTTCCCCAGATACCATAATTCCCTATGTATAAGATGATTCCATGTATAAGACACACCTTATTTTTGGGCCCAAAATTTGAAAAAAAAATATATTATATAAAGTTATTAAACTCAAGTTTTATTCATCATAAAATTCACACAACTCTTCATCACTGTCAAAACTCTCATCCATTAGCTTGTCCTCATCTGTGTCTGATGATGAATTACTGTCTTCAACAATGAGCTCAAAAACAAGCACGAAAAAACAGGAAATGCAAGTAAAAAAAATCTACAACCACTGTATAAAATGCACCCAGTTTTTAGATCCCAAATTTTTCGGGAAAAAAGTGTCTTATACATAGGGAAATACTGTACTTTCAAATACAGATTTATATTATGTGTTTGCTTTTTCATATTAAATAGATTTTTCATTGTGTATCCAAAACATGGTTTTTTTTCCCCATGATTATTTGGCATTTTAATTATGTAAAATAAATTTTCAAAAACAAAACTCCAATTCAAAAGTAAACTGGAACTCATTTAGCTATTATCCAGAAACTTTACTGTTTTTTATTATTTATTGAGAAATTAAATTTAATGAGGTGACATTGATCCATAAGAGTACATAAGTTTCAAGTAAATATTTCTATAGCATTTGAACTGTTGATTATGTTGTATACTCATCACCCAAAGTCAAATCATTTTCCATCACCTTATAATTGTCTCTCTTTGCCCGCCGTCCCCACTCCTTTTTATGGTGACTTTATTGTACAATTTACAGAAACTTTATTGTAAATCATATGTCATAACATCTATATTTCTAATTCCAGTTTTGTCATTTCTTCTGAAGTATGGAGAAAGGAAAAGAAGAGGTGTGCTTAATAGTTACTGAGTACTATGCATAAAGGTTCTTATTTCGTCTTTATAAACACCATGGTCAACTATCATCATCTACATTTATATTAGGTCTTTGAGGTGCAGAGAGATTTAGTAATGTGCCCCAGAGTCATTAAAGTTAGTAATTAGCAGAACTGAGACTTAACTGCAGGTTTATTTTCATATGCTGCTTTCCAATAAGCTATCCTACAAGAAGGCAAAGATATGACATTACCTTATTAACTTGAAAGTAACCATTGTGACTTTTATATTTTTTTACTCTAAACTATGCCTAGCTCAGTGCTGGGCGCACAGTAGATGACTGACAGGGGTAGGTGGGAGGATGAGTAAAGCATGAAATTGGGAACTGTATCTATCATCCAGGCCCCAGAGCCGACACCGCCCCCCACCCCTAGCCCAGTTTCTGGACTCACAACTCACCAAATCTGTACTCTCAGGCAATTAGTCTCCTCAGTTGGTAAAATAAGGATAATAAAATGTATCTTTTAGGGTAATCGTGAAGAGTAATTGAATTGATGTTAGGCAATCACTTAGAATAATATCTGGCACATAATAAGTTCTGAGTAAGTATTAGTTTTTATTGTGGATAATCAGACACATTCCTCCACATTATAGCTATGTGAACTTGGGGAAGCCTCAGTTTTCTCACCTATAAAATATGGGAAAAATAATTGCATGGCTATTTTATTTAGCAAGCATAGCCTTCTTATAATCTGATCTGTGCTAGCTACTGTTCTTTGCATTCTACAGGCATTAGTTTGTTTTAACTTTCATAGCAGCCTAAAGAGGCAGGTACCATTTTGAGTCCCATTTTACAGATGAAGCAAATGACGAACTGACAGGCTAAATATGATTTTCAAGGTAAGACGACTAGTAATGAACTAAAGCGAAATGTAAATGCACTAGCTCCAGAGTCTGAGTCTGTAATGCCTATTCCATGCTGTGGACGTGGCGAAACGACGTTTAAAAAGCATCTGTCCAGTTCCTGGCACATCGAAGGAGCTGAGTTGATGTCAGCTCTTCCACCCTCCTCTCAGTAAACACCTTTTGAGATTCTTGTGGAATGAATTTGTCAGCTGGTCTATGTGCTTTCCTAAAATGTCCAAGTTTGTGTGATAGCAGCACCTCTGTGCCCTTTGGGGGCACCCAGAAATATGCGATCTCTGATTAGGTTTGGTTTATCTTGGATCAAATCTCTCTGATTAGGACCATCTTGGATCATTTTGTCTGTTGACACATTGGAGTTCCAGGAGGCAGCCTGCCCTCCCGTGTGCAGTGACATCCTGGAGAGCAGTTGTCAGTGGTGACAGTCTGGAGCAGAGTGGCTGGAGGCAGAGCTGACATTTGGAATGACAGAAGAAGTAATAAAGATAAGACAGTGGAAGGGATCAGTGTGACAGTGGTGGGCACCAGCCCACGTTGTTGTTCAGGGTTCCTTGCTGAGAATGTTGTAAGAATTTTAGGTGGGATAATTCTGTGCTGTGGAGTACTGTCCCTAGCAAGTCAACCTGGATTGTCATACATCAAAGGATTTGTAGCATCCTTGACTTCCAGATACCAAATGTCAGTCATGCTACCTGTCATAGTGACAACTAAAAACCAAACCCAAAGTATGCTGCCCTGGGGTAAGAGATGGTATTATCATGCCTATCGAAAACTTTTTCCCGTCAGGCTCTGGGCTTTACCTAGGGTTATAAAAAGAAGGCTGCATCTTACATGGCTGCTCAAAATCCAAACAGCCAGGAACCTCCTGGGAGATTATTACAAATGCAGAATCTTGGGCACGTTCTCAGACCTATAAACCAGAATCTGCATTTTAACAAGATCCCCAGCGACTCGCAGACACATTAATGTTAGAGAAGTACTGCCATGCTAGATAGAACATGGACTTTGGAGTTAGAAGGTTCACAGGTAAAATAGAAACTGCTTCTTACTAGTTATGTGACCCTGTGAAGGTCACTTAATCTTTCTGAGCTTCAGTTTCTTGATCTCTAAAAGTTCTTACTATCATCTCATGATATAGACATACTTCAGTTGTTTAATAAATGTCATTTCTCTTCTCCCTTTCTCCCTTCCATGGGAGGACACAGTCAGGAAAACCAGTCTGGCTCTTTGGTGATCATTATAAAATTTTGGCAAGATAAAAAAAAAAGATGAGTTCCCCTCTCCTTCTCCCGTCCTTTCTCTCTCTTCACTCTCTTGTTTCTGCAATTGGAGACACAATATTTATTTAAGTTCTAGTTGGGACATCACTGGGGCATGATGAAAAAAGGGCTGATCTGAGTGTGACTAAGGTTGGAAGAGGTCAGTCTCCCTAGTTCCAAAGGCTCAGTTAGAAAAAACAGATTTCCAAAATAAACTCTCCAACCTATGGCAAAGGATGGAGCTTCAAAGGAAGAGCCCAGGGCTAGTTCAAGTCCAGAAAGTTGATAAGGAAGACAGTGGGGGAATGAGATTCAGAGAAGCATCTAAAATAAAGGAGATGAAAATAAACTACTTGTCAGACCATTTTCAGATTCTTTCTAAACATCCCTTTCTGTCCTCCGGTGCACCCTGCGTATTACCAGGGTACCATCTTCTATATGAAATCACAGCTTTGACTGTTTTCTTATACAATTGTAAGCATTTTGCAGATGGATATTTTCTTAGGTATTATGTTTTGCTTTTCTTGTTTGTACATCTGGAATGCATAATGAATGAATACTGTTTCTTGAATGCTGAATGAGTGAATATAACTTTTGTGTTCAATGCTATGATTCCATCACAGTCCATCACGGGGCCTTTCCTAGAGCAGATGAATCCATGTTGGCCTCAAATCCAACAAAACTCTACCGGTAACAGCCTGGGTTTTCCACTGCCCCTTCTCGTCTTACAGCTAGTGTCCTAAGCTTAGAGAAGGAGCCAAGGGAGGAGGACTAGAAAGTTGGCAGAACCTCTAGCCTACAAGTTCTCCTTTGCTTATGATTTTGACTGTGGTTGGCTTGAGAGACTGTTACTTTGCAGGGAATAAGATGCTTCAGTTTTCAGGGCCTCAGTGGGTGTAGGAAGGAATGATTGTGTCTTTATTGAAGAGTCACATGTCAGTCCCCTGGGTGCTAGCTCAGGCAGTTAGCTCAGGGAACATTAAAACTGGTCTATGGGAGACAAACATAAATTCAGCCTCTCCACTCTAGAGATTATGCTGGGAACTCTTGGAAGGGGATAGGTAAAGGCCTCGAGGCCATGCCCCTTTGCGTAGGGCTGCTCAGTGGGTTTGGCTGCTTCCCAGAAATGTCTGTTTTGGAGGAGAGGGCATAAACCCTCTAATAACTCCTGAGATCCCTTACTGTTGGAGATTACTTATCTTGTAGCAGTTAAATATATTTCATTTCATTGCATATGAGCTTGAGAGCTTGCTATCACGACTCAGCAAACCATCTGCAGCCTGGAGTCTCCTCATGTGGGGTGGGATAGGGAAGTGGGAGGATATGAAGGGAGGATGAGTCCGTGGAACTTCTATGTTGAAAGTGAATAAATTAAAGAAAACCCTGCTCTTACTCTCCCCCACTCTTCCTAGTAGGTCTTTTATCAAGTTCTGGCTTTCTGAAGAAGACCCCAAGCAGAGAGGGGGGAACTGGGAGGACTTGATGGGTGGATAGAGGTGTGGAATGACACAGGGTTCTGCATGCCACAAGCTAAGTGCCGAGAATGGTTTTGAACGCCTTCTTTATTTTCTTCCTCCCACCTTTTTTTCTGTTTGTGTTGGTGAATGAGGTGGGCTGGAGGGATGGGGGAGGAGAAAAGAGAGAATGAAAGCAGGGAGGGGAGAGTATTTGGCACATTATATACAATGTAAGTCCCTCTCTACCTCTCTTCTTTTCTTCCTTCCCCTCTGTTTTAAAATTTTGAAATAATAGAGTATCCAATTCAGTAATTCACTATTTATTTTTTAGTCCCTAAAATTTACATTTCTATAGAAGGTTAAGTCACCAGCTACATAAAGAGCCATGACCAGATGAGATGTTGGCTAAGGACAAAAGGACCATACTATGGCGAGTAGAAGAAGAAAGTTGTAAATACCAATGTGGTCACATGACTAGTTGAAGAAAGGAAGCCTTTTGTAACTGCTTCTTCTTATTCTTGCTTTGATATATATGTGTGTGTACATGCGTACATGTGTGTGTGTATATATATATGTTTATATATATATAAAACATTTATATATTTTTTTCTCCTTTCTCATCCCCCCAATTCCAATATAAAGTGGTTAACCTCATAATGTGGCATTTAAGTCATAGGCTATCAAAGGAAGATTGCATTTGAACTAAGAGTGAATATTCCCAGAATGAAAGTGACATGTGGGACACTTCCATTTTAGGTGGCAAGGAATGAACCCTGAGTTGTGCAAGAGACAGTCACATCATGTTAGGGATGGCATGATGTCTTATTGTCTTTTTTGGGAAGTTTTCAACTGGCATAAGAAAGGCAGGCTGTGCTCAGTGACACATTTTCAGCTCAGCATCATTGCTACCCTTTTCTAAGGCCTCCTCTGCAGTACAGAGGAGGTGCCAGGAGCCACATTTCTTGCAGTTCTCTTTCCTGTATGGCTCTGGCTACAGTTGGTCCATGAGAGCTTCTCAGGTGAGACCCGTAAAAGGCAAAGCCATCAGGCATGGAGGTAGCTGCGACTTCCCAGGGAGCTCAGGAGGACCCCCACCTCACTGCTGCAGCCGGAGATGGTGGCAGCTCCAGGGATGCAGGATGTGCAGCAGTTACCAGCTAGTGGCTTTCTTCACCTTTTCTTTTCCTCCTCTTGCAAAGTTTATGTGAGAATAATTTCTATATGAAATTCTTAACTTTGTATTAAGCATTTGATATCTATCCCAGGAATACTCGGAGAAGAGGTGTTTGTGTGTTTGCTTTTTCTGACGAAGGCTCTTACAGAGCTGAGTGTCCTGACACAGAGGGTGGGCTAGGCATTTGTCTCTCAACACCACCTGATAACACCTGGCTTCTGACTGACTTGAACTTTTCAACACTCTGCCCAGAAGTGTTTGTTGCAGTGAATTCTGTCCAGCTGCCAAGGGAGAGATGGCCAGTGGGAGAACAAGATAGCGGTCTGGACTGTTTCTCCACACTGCTGTGCGGGTTTGATCACGAGGGAAGGGTCATCCCAGGAGCCCCTGCTGCTGAGCTGGTGGATGTCGAGTGGGTAACCTGGGCTGGAAGTGCCAGACTCTAGACAGAGGCAACTAACGTCTGACAGGCCGGGTGCCCTACAAGCCTCACCCTCCATCCCTTTTTGGCCACTCTAGACACCTTTTCACTTCTGGGTCTTGCTTCTGGTGGGTGGCCAGCCTTGGCCTCAGGTTGTTCCACCACAGTGGGTTCAGGCATCAATATGGGTCTGATGGCTGGCGAGTGTGTAAGTCAGGCATGTCTGGCATATGGGAGGGCTTTGTGGAAATGGTCAGAGCATGGACTCTGGAGGCCAACCATTGGCATTTGAATTCTGTACTATCACTTACTATGTGATCTCAGGCAAGTTTATACATCCTTTTGGCCCTTGGTTTTCTCATCTGTACAATGAGGATATTAATAACAGCTACCTCAGAGGGAAGATAATTCATGTAAAGTGCTTAGTGCAGTATCTGGCTCAGAGTAAGTGCCATGTAAGAGAAAGCTATCATCATTATTACTATGATGCCAAGGACAGACAAGTTGGCATGATGATGGAGGTTTCAGGTAAGAGGGAGAGGGATTCCAAGGGCAGCATCTTTAGACCAGGCTGCTGGACTCACACCTAACTCCTGTGGATAATAGGAAGGACACAAGTGGAAATTAAGAGGGAGGTGTTCACTAATACTCCGGGAGACAGAGAGGCCCTGTGTTGGTGCCCTATTAGAACAAGGAAGGGACATGCTGTCTCCCCCTTGGCAGAGAGCACAGCCCAACAAGACAGCAGAACTCAGCAGACATATGCTTGGGATTTGACTGGGCTTGCTATGGGCTTCATGCCAGAAACCTTCAAGACTGCCCAAAATAGCTTAGGGGGACTTTG
Organism: Saccopteryx bilineata; assembly: GCF_036850765.1. Classification (NCBI taxonomy): domain Eukaryota; kingdom Metazoa; phylum Chordata; class Mammalia; order Chiroptera; family Emballonuridae; genus Saccopteryx; species Saccopteryx bilineata. The sequence goes on from NC_089494.1 coordinate 208,609,288, forward strand.
AAAGAGTAGACAGTCCTATTTTAGCAAGAGGTGTGAGTCTTCAGAACTGGGTTATACTTACGTCAGATACCAGTCCCTTGGGTGAAAAAAGATCAAGGGCTCTGGTGACAGAAGAACCTGGTTTGAATCCCACCTCTGACACTTACTAAACTGTAAATACGTGAGAACAGAAGCCATCTGATTCATTATGAAGTACAGAGGATTCAGTATATGCATAAATAAGTTTATATACTGGAACTCCAGCTTCCCCATGAAGAGAGTATAATGAGCACTGTAGCTGATACAGGATTTCATCAGACAATGCCCACAGGTACCTAAAGTCCATAATGAATATTAATTTGATTTCTTTGTTTTTTTATAGTAAATATTCAGTGTGTTGCTTAAAACAGAAACACAATACATTTGGTGACTCAAATTTTTTAATGCTGCTTTAGTGTGGTAAATGTAATCCATTCTGCATTTGCCAAAGACTAGATCCTTTAAGAGAAGAGATTGTATCTCTTACAGGCTCCTCCCTGCCCCCATCCCACACACCCAATTTGATCAGTGCTTTTCAGGTGTCATTTATGACTCAATGCTTTCTGACAATAATCCAAATATAGCTAGCAATTGGTTAATACTACTGAATTTCAGGAGAATTAAAGATTGTAGATAGGTTATTAACTAATCCAAACAGATTAGGATCTGACTTAAAAAAGCAGTTATACTGGCCTGACCATGTGGTGGTGCATTGGATAGAGCGTTGGACTGGGACACAGTGGACCCAGATCCGAAACCCCAAGGTCACCGGCTTGAGTGCAGGATCATGTGGCTTGAGCATGGGGTCTTTGGCTTGAGTGTGGGATCATAAATATGACCCCGTGGTCACTGGCTTGAGCCCAAAGGTCGCTGGTTTGAAGCCTAAGGTCACTGGCTTGAGTTCAAGGTCACTGGTTTGAGCTGAGGTCACTTGCTCTGCTGTAGCTCCCCCCACTCCCCGTCAAGGCACTTATGAGAAAGCGATCAGTGAATAACTAAGTGTGCAAGGAAGAATTGATATTTCTCATCTCTTTCCCTTCCTGTCTCTATCTGTCTATCTCTGCTTCTCTCTCTGTCTCTGTCTCACACACACACACACACACACAATGGTAATACTGGGAAAAATATTGATTTGCACTCAATAACACATAATATACAAACACTATATATTATTATTAAGCTCTTACTTTTTATGTACATTTAAAGTGCTTTCTGACAAATCCTGTTCAGGGAAGTTTGAGATAATGGAATTTTTGTGCCCATAGTAAGCCCTCTAGAAATACCAAATAATTGGTGGAAAAGGGCTTGTTCCATGCTTTTTTCCTTTCCTTGTCTTGACTCTTCCCAGTTAATCCTCCATGCTAAACCCCTGGAAGCCAGGTACCTGAATTTATTAAATATGACCTGAAGTTTACATGCATTGTGAAATCAATGAGCTCTAGTTTGCAGATGGTTTAATTTCTCTCCTTTATTGCAAAATGCAAGGGCTTTGGTGTTGCTTTTTTCTTCAGAACCAGCATAATCTTTGGGTAGCTTCTAGGGGTTGAAATTATTTATATGTTTCAGATGATTGATATTGCTTGCCATTTAACTGTCAGATAAAGATGAGTATGCCGAGTGTAATTTTTTGAGGAGAATTAACCAAGTACTGTCAAATGTACTGCTAATGCCAATATGCTTTTATATGACTTGATTATGCATCACCCTCTATTTATTGAATCAAGGGATTTTTTAAAATCTATTTTATATGGCACAGTATATAGTTAAGAGTAAAATCACTGCTTGGAAAGTTTCTTCATTTATGATACTCTTCAATTATTTTTCAAGATCAGTGATACTTCCTTGCTCTGCAAAAAATATTATTTACTGATGTGGGCTAAATTTTTTATAAGAACAAGCCATCGCTGATTAATATAAGCAATATTGAGGTATTAACTAAGTGGCTTGGGTAATAAAACATATCAAAATGTGAATCACCACTGTCAGAGGCAAGCTTTTAACAACTTTAATTGATATAATTGGTATGCAACACGTCTTACAACAAATGTAGATACAGTTACATCAAATACCAAAGAAGTTGCAGGTCTTTCCATCTTTAAATGATGTCAGCTAACCCAACCCAAGAAAGCAATCTAGTGTTGGTCTCTTGGTTAACATTATTACCAATATCAACTAACACTTTTAAAATCAAAGTTAAAATGGTATATTAATTTGCCACAAAGAGTTTAAAGGCAAAGAAGGTGAATCAACGTGCAAATTAGCATCTGGCCCACTTGCAAAATTCATTTTCCATATGCAAGGAATTGAACCATGATGCATCCTTGCAAGTAAGATGAAGGGCAAACAGATGATATCAGATCAAAATCAACTACACTAGGAACCCAGAAGACCCCAAGATGGTAAAGACCAGAGGTCTATTTCTCTTAGAGCTCAGGTATCCCTACTGTGCTACCCTAACCTCTTGGATCCTAACTCAAGAGTCCATGAGACAGACTTATGTTTCCGGCCATCCTTCATCTGGAGATGGAAACTAACCTTCGTGGCTCCAGGCTGCATGGTTAACCCGCAGTCAGTCAGCTGCACTGGGGGGTTGCCTGGAGCTGTAGCAGCCATCTGATGTGGCTACAACACAGCTGTCATTGTATAGATTTAAGTAGAAACAACACACCAGTATAACAACAAACAAGAAACTGGGACCACTTATATATCTATGTAATACTTAAAATACTTCAAGTGTCTATAAATATTCTCCTGCAGAAACTGAAAACACTGTAGACATGATTTCATTTGTCCTCACAACACGTTTGTGAGGTAGCACGGGGTGAAGTCGATATGAAAGCATCACCCCCATTTAAGAAATAAAGACACAGACATCCAAAGAGGGCAGGAGAGTTCATTGGGTTCACAGGAAAAGAAAACAAAGTTCAATCTCTCTATTTCGTCATTTGCAAGTTACAATCTAGAAGAGGCTGCGTGCCCCCCTGCTGCTCGCCCCCCTGCTGCTCGGACACTCCTCCGATGCTTTGGCTAGTCCCGTCCCTGGATGGTCTGTGGTCGTTAGGCCCACTGGAGTCGCTTCCCTTGGGCAGAGCTGGACAGACTCTCTCTGAGGTAAAGGTCATCAATTATGCACATGTTTCATGTGTGTGCGCGTGCACATGTGTGTGTATAGAAAGTTTGTTGCATTCAGTTGCTAAAATCCTTTGGCCAATTCAAAAATAAGAAGAAAAATTTATTTAGCAAAATAAGGTTCAACCCATTGGTATATTATACTAGCATAACAAAGTGTGTGATTGTTTTTTATAGGAAGCTGTTGCTTTGGGGGGAGGTGTCAACTGCCTGCTGGTTGGGATCTGCGTTAGGTCCAGATCCCTCTTTTCCATAAGGATTTGGAGATTAATAAGGGCAACAGACAGTGCTCTTGTGCAATCACAGCCTTCAGTCAGGAAAGATGCTGGCTGAGTCCATGAACCAACCTCTTGCCAAGGGATTCTGATTGGTCAGAATCCCTTGGCAAGAGGTTGGTTCTTCCGATCCAGTAGTTATGACAGAAGTGTTACCCAGAAGCACACCTCCGCAAAGGGGTTCCATGGACACTTTGTCAAAATGTTATTGATTAAGGGAGAAAAATGATAGGGCATGTCCTGTTTTTACTGAGTCACCCTATGCCAAACTGAAAGCCTGTGCGTGGAGTGAAGGTAGGGAAGGGGGGCAATTATTCAGGCCACGCTTGGCCAGAGGGGGTATCGTTGGCCATTCTTGGACATTTTTCTGAGAAATGTCCACTCAAATTTTTTGTTTTGATTTGCTTTAAATAATCAGAGATATTAGAATTCTACTCGTGAGTACCCGCTCTTTTGGTACAATACCTCTGGAGGTTGCTCATTCTCCTCTGGTACCCTAAGGAGTTTAGGAATCAATTCTTTTCATAGTGTGGGATGACAGGTTGGTGGAAATGGCCCAGATCCTGGTGTCTCTGACATCAGAGGGGTATAGGACAGCACAGTAATGGTGGTTTACAGGCCAGTGCTTTGCTGGGCCACAGAGAGTGACAGGATGCACTGAGGGTCAAGTTTCTGGAAACTAACAGAGTCGTGGCAGCTGGTCCAAGGTTGGAAATAAAAATTGACCAGTGTCAAGTTCTTTATGACACTGTTAGACAACATCACACATTTTAAAACAGGACCCAATGCATCCTTTCTCTTCCACAAAATCAGGACATCAGATGCTGGTTGCAAGTATCAGGTGTTACAGGAGGACAGAGATACAGCCATGAAATAAGCTATCTAGAACACACAAAGAAATAGGCAACTGTGCATGCCCAAAACAACCCACTAGTTAACAAATTAAACACTTTCGAGATAAACATTTAAAAAATCATTTTATTTAATTCAAAATCTGGAGTGTCTTGTTCTGTCACAGTGGACATGGCAATAAATTAGGGATTTTCAAACTCAGCACTGTTGACACTTTGGGCCATTTAATTCTCTGTTGCAGTGGGCTATTGTGTGCCTTGTAGGACGTCTAATGCCTCCATGGCCTCTATTCACTAATAGCACCCCCAAGTTGTGACAATCAAAGATGTCACCAGATATTTTTATATGTCCCCCCTCCTCCCCAAGGGTGGTGCAAAACTGCCTGCTGGTTGAAAACCACTGCAATAAATGGGTATCTGCAGAACCAGTTTTTCCCGCAAAGTTTGTTATGCAGCGTTTTAAGACTATATACCCAGGGGTTTTGATTTATTAAATGGCAGAATTAGTAAGATAAGTGTATGGGAGTAATAAGTGGATTAATCACTGTGTCTGTTTCCTATGGTAATGCCTCACTGAGCAATTGCAGATAGACTAGTGTCTTAAACATTTTTTCCCCCCAAAACCAGTTTACAGCCATTATCCAACAGGCAGTAAGGCGGCGAAACAGTTGCTCTGTGGGTACAAAGCAAGGAATCTGAGGGCTCCTCCGAGCAGTGGGTGCCTCTGACAGTTGTTGAGAGCTGATTCCCATTTTACCTAATGAGGTACTCAGTGCGTGTCAGTTTCCTCCCTCCTCCACGCCCCCCACTCTACACTCCCGCTGCCACTCGCAGCCTCTTATAACCGAGCTCATCTCAGAGCCTTCGCCTGTGGAGCAGCAACTCCACTGACAGCTTGGGGGCTGGGAGCCCAGCTGCTGCTGACTAGGAGACAGGCATCCTCAGCAGAGACAGGTGGCCCGGAGGGCAGAACAGGTAGAATGTATGCCGAGATCTGACAGCTATGTGCAATTCTGCGCCTCCACCTGCTGGCCTCCTCCGGGGCACTCGCCAGTTTCCTCTAGCATTAATTAGGCAGCTAAGAAGCTGGGATGCAGCTTGTAGAGCCAAGCAGGGGTCCTGTCAGATACAACCAGATAAACAGACATTACAGAGAGAAACCCCTGCTTTCTTACCTGTGGGGTGAAAGCCTCCCAGTACTCATTTCCTTTCCATTGATTGAGATTTAATGTCATATCCTAAATAAAAGTTTAAGAAATACCACAAACAAAAAGTTCCCCTTAAAAGTACCCCCCCCTCAAAAAAAAAAAAACCCACAACAACTGGAGTCTTCCTCAGTCCTCCTCACAGCGGGTCCTGTGGTGCGGTGGATATGGAAGCCGCCATCGTAGTGGTCTGGCCCGGCCGCCGGGCTGGCCCGATTCAGCTACAAATCAGCCTCCACACACCTTCACATAATGGTTCTTTTGTACCAGAAAGGGGACTTTGTAGCAGCCAAAGGAGAGGGAGAAAAATGAAACAACCAAACCAAGAAAACGGGGCTTAAGATTGTCGCTCAATGTGCATCAGGTATTTGTTATTAATTCTACTGGATAAGCACTTATAAATAAAGAGCAGTTATCCCTCATCCCAGGCCACGTGGTTTCTGTGTTAGGAGTCGTCGTACAGAGGGTTGTTGTAGTTTCCCCAGGACCCGTAGTCATGATCATCCAGAAGCCTTCCGTAGGAGGAATGCCTGGTGGGAAGGAGAAGATGGTTGTGGTTATTTGGAGAAATTGCTCATCCAAGAACAGCCTCATGCCCTGCGGCCTGAACTGGGGAGGCTCACAGGGCCCAGATGGCGCCTTCTGTTGAGATCAGCAGGGTCCTGTCTCTCTCCTTGACCTCTAGTGCTGGAGAAGGAGAGGCCCACCTCCATGGCTATTTAAAAAGAAGTAATGGGAAAAAGAGAAGGGCATGTTCTTGGCATTTTGACTTAGGTCCTGGACTCAATTTACCCTGCAATAAGAATGATACAACCACAGCCACTGTTGCTGTTATCACCACTCCTAACATGTATATAGTGTTTCATAATCTACAAAGTGTATCTATATTTTGTTTTTACTTTAGCCTCAAAATAAAGCCATGGGGCAGGTATTGTTTATCTTTATTTCTCCAGTGAGGCATAGGAGGCCCATTGATGTTAAACTGACATGCCCAAAGTCACCCAGCTGAGCTGTGAGTCACACCACTACCTCCTGGATCTAAGCCCAGGGCTCCGAGCTCAGCTTCCAGGAGGCTGATTAGCACCTCAGTTCAATGGTAGTGTGGGTTTAGCAGTCTTTGGTGGGCCATTCTGGGAACCTGTCCCACAATTAATATGATATTATGTCTACGAGAAACAGAAGTCAGCCAAGGTCCCTGCAAAGGTCTGTAAAGCCCTGAAGAGTCTGGCCCTTGTTACTTTTCTGAGCACATCAGCCACTGCTCCCTCTGCTCTGCACCTGGACCCCTTGCTCTTCCCCCTCGGGCCTGGCATACTTTTGCCTCCAGGACTGAGCACCTACTGGTTCCCTCTGCTTGGAACAATTGTCCTCCACATCGCCACCTGGCTCCTGCACTCACCTTCTTGAAGTCTCTGACAGAAGTCACCTACTCAGGGAAGCCTTCCTTAAGAACTCCATTTAAACGTGCAACTCCCAGCCCAGCCCACACCACCCTCCAAGCACTCCCTGCTTTATTTCCTCATAGTTCTCATCACCTTCTAACACACTATAAAATGTGCTTATCTGTTCTGTTATTGCCTGCCTCCTCTAACCAGACGGTAAGTATGGATTATGGGCCTGTTTTCTTTGTTCTTCGCTCTGTCTACAGAACAACATCTGGTACAGAGTACGTCCTCAATAAACGTTGGTGGAAGAAAGTGATTGGAGAAATATACATCCTGAAAGCCCAACAAATCGGGAGCTTCCTGGAAAGGATAATGGTCATTTTAAGACTAAAACTAATGACAAGACTGGGAAAACATCACACCATGAACACGTGCGGCTCCCAGTTTCGTGCTGGCATGTGAACTTTCACACCTGCCGCTGGAAATCAGCCCAGCCCCCCTGATTTTTGTCTTAACTAGATATAAAAATTAAACAAAATGAAAAGTATAATCTGAGAGGCACAGAAAGCATTTTCTGTACTTATAGTTGTTGCTAAAATAATTGTTGCTACTCTCTGAAGCTTGTTTCCATCTGCCGCATATTAGTAAAGATGATCCGTTGAAAAGAACCAGATCCTCGATGTGCTAGGTTTCAAACGCAGCCTGCAAAATCCTGATTTCTGTTCCAGCAGCTGACTCAGCTGACCCAGTCTGTACACCTGGAAACTCGAGAGTGTTCCACAATATGTTTTGTGTTCTCTAAAGGCCCACATTCATTTCTCTGAGTGTGAGAAGAGAAGAAATCACACAAATAACACACCACCGATCTTCAGACGGACAGGAACAGAGAGGCCAGTTTTCGGTAAATGAGGTCACTAGCTATCCATTGCCAACATCCTCCCCCTCCCAAGTTTAAAACCTCCAATTCCAATCAAATCCTTTAACAGGATGGTTGAGAAATGAAAGCTGTAGAATGGATGAGTGAAGACCTGGGGATTACAAGACTGGAGCCGAGCCTAAATGTCAGCATGACTGAGTGTTGCAAGCCCGGCCAACATCTACCTAATAAACACGCTCCTTTATCGATAGGGCATTCCTGCCTCATCTTTGTATGGCAGTTTAACTTCTCACACCATTTTTATTTCTATCATATAATTTTATTTCCTTAAGATGTCTGTAGGGCCAATTGATGTATATCCTTGAATGTGTTTTTAACTCCCTGCTTCTTCATCTAGGGAATGGAGAAACTTAAAAAATATTGCGTTAGGGTTGTTGGGAGGATTAAGTGAGGTAATGCATATAAAAGTCCTGGCACATAGTAAATGCACAATAAGTGCTGGCCAATATTGCTTTTTAAAATTTTATTATAATGAAACTTACACAAACGCATGGCAAATCTGTAAGTATTAAAAAAGACATTGAGTAAAAAGTGAGCCTCCCTCCCACCAGCTACCCCAGGCACAGTTATGAAACCAGCTTCTTATATTATTGTTATCTGAATTTTTAAATATTATTATCATGCTGAAGCGAAGACAGAGGATTAAAAATATTCTGGTCATCAGGTTTTACTGATTATGGTTAATCCAGGTAAGACTGTCTGATCAGAGCTGTGCCGGAATCTGTGGCTCTAGAAGAGACTCCTGCGCAGACAGTGGTAAAATAAAGGAAAAAGAGGGACCTTTCGTTTCTTTTAGTCTTCTTATTTGATTGAACAGTGAGTTGAACAAAATACTGATAAATGAGGAGAGCAAAGCAAGACACACAGATAAACCGTATTTGGCAATGTTCTGAACCCAGAGGGCTTGTTTAATATATTAATAAGCATAAACAAGAAGAATTATATGTGCTGGGATCCAAGCCAGGTTTGTTTGAATCCTACCATATATAGACAAACACATCTGTGTGTGTGTGTGTGTGTGTGTGTGAGAGAGAGAGAGAGAGAGAGAGAGAGAGAGAGAGAAGTGGAGAATAATTAATGATCACTTTAAACTACGTATCTAGGTCAAAACTTCTTAAACCATTTCCATATCATGCTGAAGCAAAGACAGAGGATTAAAAATATGGAAATGGTAGAGGTTTTCAGACTGTCATTTGTGGAGCCTAAGAGCTGAAAAGACTCCCATTCCCAACATTAGGAAGGTGGGGCTCAGAGAATCCAGATGACTTTATCGTGTGATTTAATGGTACGGCTGGTTCTAAAACCTAGGTCTCCCGTTCTGTAATGCAACACTGCTACATCTAATTTCAATCTGAATAGCAATCTGTACAAATGACATCATTGTCAGATCAAGGCAGTTTTGTTTATTCAATTTCTTAGTGAAGACTGGCATTCGATCAATATAGCTCTATTTCTACTTGCTGTGCCTTGGCTCCCCTTGGATGGGAAACTTCTTGGGGACAGACTGTGTCTAATGTTTTTCTTATTTTCTGAACAGCTAATATATTTCTCTTGAAGCCGTGATTCTTTTGTAAATATTTGATGATAACTGTGTACATTCGGTAGCATATAAGTGGTATATACGGAGTTTGCTTGGTTAACGCCAGTAGGGAGTAGTATGGCCTGTGGCAATCCATTGTGCAATATAACTGTGGCAAAGTGAAAACATCTTATTAAAGAACACAAAAGCCACCATTCTGACCTTTGCTATCGGAAGAGGAAAGAGAATTAGAGCTAAATTTCTCCCATGTGATCACGTGGCTTTGAAGCACTTGGCCAGTGCTCAGTCCCCGTTGACCAATGTCTCTGTGCTCATGGTCAGTGTTGCTCTCTTGCACCGTATGGTTCAGTTAGCTAGGGGCACACCTAAGGGGACCAAACAGGGAGTGATTTATGTTAAGTTCTTGCCTCACTGCTTCCTTCTCAAGTGGCTTTGCTCTTACAGGAAGCAGTCCTCCCCACTCACCCCGCTCCCAATTGTTGAATCCTTGTTGATGACAACTGGTACATGTGGTGGTGACACTGTGGTTTGAGGCCTTCTCCACAACTACAAAATGGTACCTATTTTAGAATAACTGTAGCATCAATACTTAATGGAACTCAAATGTCTGAAAATAAATGAGGTTTTACTTTTCTTGGGTTGAAATAAATGTATTTTAGAAAACACCTTCTCCTCATAAAGGTCAACCCCAGATCCCCACCAGGGCTCCAACTTTATTACCTTTCCTCTCCTCTTTAGTCGAGCAAGTCTTGCCTTTCACCCACTAGTGCTTATTGTGTGCTGAGAGGGAGGGATAGAAAGATGAAGAAGACATGGCTTAGTGCTTTAGTCCCTCGTAATGAAGCCTTAGACTCTTATCATCCATTAACAAAGCTAGATTGGTGCAGCTGTCACCGTCTCCTTTTTTTGTTTCCATTGGTGGCTTTCTTTTTCCGATTGCCATGTCCCTGCCTGGCCCCTTTCATCTCACTATTCACTGACGACTTACCATCTATCAGGCTCTATTCTGGGGCTGGGAGGAATACTTTCATGAATTAAAAAAGCAACATTCTTGTGCTAAGGGGGCTTACATTCTAGTGTAGACATGAAAAATAATATGGCACATGGTAATAAATGCACCAGAAGAAAATAAAGCAGGGAAGAGGAAGTAGGAATTCCAAATTGGAGGTGGGAATTATAATTTTGAATATGGTGATTAGGGAAAGTCTCACTAAGATGAAATCTGAGCAGATACATTAAGGAGATGTGGATGAGTCACACAGATGCCTAAGATACAAACCCTATAGACAGAGAAAACAGCAAGTGCAAAGGCCCCGGGGCTGCAGCAGACCACACATCTGTGTGGTAGCTATAGAACTATAATTTAAAAAACCACAAATTTCTTATATTGAAATGCTTTTAGATTTATAGAAAAAATACAGAGGTAAATTCCCATATACCCTTCACCCAGCTTCCCTCGATGTTAACATTTTACAGAATCATGGTGCATTTGTCAAAACTAAGAATTGTGAGCTAGAATTTTGAAGCCAAGAAAACTGACCATTCGGGGTGGTTTTGTTTGTCCATGTTTACCATACCAAGTTTGTGGCAGAATGAGTATCATAAATCAGGAATTCTATCAGTTTCTTCTTATTATGACCAAAATCGCAATGATGCAAACATTTCTAAATATCATTTACTAAGTGTTCTTTATATAGTCTGGGTTTCTTTGAAAAAGCAATTACTTTCAAATTAATCATTAAATAACCACATTGACTTTGAAGGGACAAATAAAATTTGTTTATTTTATATTTTAAAATTATCTGCCAGATAGTATATACTGACAAACACTCATGACAAAGAGGTCCGCCCACTGGAACACCTGTGTATCTGTAAACACGTTCAGAGTCATGAAGTAACTAGTGCAAGTGTGTGGCTGAACCGATTCCCATGGCTTCCCCTTCTCTAAACCTAGTTTCTCCTGATTTGGAGAAAACAAGCACTGTCTTCCCTAAACTTTCTAACCTAGAGTCACACACTCAGGCAACAACAGTGTTTATAAAGCAACTAGTACATGCCAGGTACTGCCAGGGGCTTTATATCTTTCTGGTGAGACCCAGAACACTACTTTTTTAATAAACTCTTCCATTGATTCCTATGCACATTAAAGGTTGAGGTAGAGGATCAAGTCACCTAGACTTCCAGAATGCCAAAGATGACCTGAAAAAGGCAATCTGTAGATCACAAATTCTACAATATCTTAGCATTTATGACTGGCTGGGTCTACTCTTTAAACCTAACAACAACCAGAAAGAATCCCGTTGTATAAAATATAATCACCAGAAGACTTAAAGCAAAACAGGTGACTTTTAACAAGATGCCTTCAGATCCAGGCCCTGTTGTGTCTATAAATCAATATCACATTTATTTTTGTGAAGGGAACAGCCGTAGTGTCTGTTTGGGTTACCAGCACACCTAATTATAGCAGCATCCACATTGCTGGAGATAGCAGATACGGTCTCCTGCGCAAGGGATTATCTTGTGGCTAAATGGTTTTGAGCCAATTTAAACAGAACAAAACCGACTTACCTCATTCTTCAATCATCACTAATTAAAGACACCCTTTTGCAAGAGGCAGGCAAGGCCTTTGCTTTCTTTTAAAGTTGCAAAGAAGCCCCGGAATAAGGACTGTTCGGAGACAGTTTCTATTTATGAATGTATGACAAGGATGCAACTTCCTGGGCATTTAGAAAAAACACAATTGAAACTGCCAGAATGGAACATCAGACCAGTGAGCTGCGGTGCCGTCTTTCTCTTCCTAGCTGGACTCCCCTCTCCTTTGATTCCCCGATGGCTACTGAATGGGACTGCTGGCAGGTACTATTTTACTAAGCATCTGGATGGTAAGCATTGTTTTAACAACAATTACATGAGTTAGCTCTTCCATCGTCCTAATCTCAACTGGCACCGTATGTTTATCTGTATCATAATATAATCCTTTCAATAATCCTGAATTAGGTGTGAGTATAGTCCCATTTTGCAAAAGAAGAAACTGCACACAGAATGATTAATAAACTTGCCCAGGGCCCTGGCCAGTTGGCTCAGCGGTAGAGCATCGGCCTGGCGTGCGGGGGACCCGGGTTCGATTCCTGGCCAGGGCACATAAGAGAAGCACCCATTTGCTTCTCCACCCTCTCCCCCCTCCTTCCTCTCTGTCTCTCTCTTCCCCTCCCGCAGCCAAGGCTCCATTGGAGCAAAGATGTCCCGGGCGCTGGGGATGGCTCCTTGGGCTCTGCACCAGGCGCTAGAGTGGCTCTGGTCGCGGCAAAAGCGACGCCCCAGTGGGGCAGAGCATCGCCCCCTGGTGGGCAGAGCGTCGCTCTTGGTGGGCGTGCCGGGTGGATCCCGCGGTCGGGCACATGCGGGAGTCTGTCTGACTGTCTCTCCCCGTTTCCAGCTTCAGAAAAATACAAAAAAAAAAAAAAAAATCTTGCCCAGGGTGCATCTCCTTAACCACCGTGCTCTCTGGTCTCTCTGAGTACTTTCTATTTATTACTTCATCTTCAAAACAGGCTGGAAGGATAGGTATTATTAGCTTTATTTTTGTAGATGAAAATATTCATAGGGAGATTATAACGTGCCTAAATGGTAAGTAGACCCCGATCCCAAAGCCCAGGTTTCTGCCTCCATACCTGCCGCACTGCAGCTGGCTAAAATGCGGAGAAGAGCCCCGGAAGGTTCAGGGCAGTTCATTTCTAGAAGCCACATCCAAAAGTGGCTTAGGTCTCAGAGATATGTGGTTTTCCAAGCAGCAGACACTGTGACAAAACTGGAGTCATGGTCCCCAAAGAATAGGAATGTGAAAACGTATGGGTAATGATGCCCACGTAGAACTCAGGGAAAAAGGGTGCAACTAGTAAGATACTGTTAGCAGAGCTTGCAAGGTGTGCCTTTTTCTGGTTGTGAGGCTGCCCTCTAAGTGGACTCTTGCATTTGCAGGGACATAGCCCGATCTTCAGGCCAGAAGCTAATGGTTCCCTCATGGGTTGTGATTTCAGTCGCTTGCTACTCCAGCCAAGTGAGCTAAATGACCACAGACAATAGACCTCTTGGCATGTTATTGTTCTCAGAAATCTGGGATGAGAGTGATAAAAATAAATTTCCAGCCAAGGCAAAACCCAGCCTTAGGTACACACACACACATGTACACGCACAGATGCATAACCATGCTCATACACGCACACACGCACACATTTGTCAACTGAGCAAATGTACTTTTGATGAATGATTAGCTGGGCTTTCCAAGAATCTGGCAAAACAACACTTGAAAGGGTTTTAGCATAGCCTTAAGATTCATGATAGTTATTAACCTTCTTACATTATCATTTTGCCAAAATAACAGAGCAACGGAATGGGGTTTTCCTTAGGGGCTTTCAAAACAGAGATATGATCACCATTCATCCTTAAGTCTGTAGTGCCACGGATGAATAGCAACCTTGTACCATCGGGGAGGTAGGTTTTCTATATTTTAGAGAGAGGACCCATATGGGGGAAAGAAATCATGACTAATTAAATTGAATCACTCACCACATTTATCTAGTGTTGAGAATGCCTTGAGAAAATATACTTTAAAATTTTAAAATAAAATGTTATACAATTTTAATCAGTACTCATTAGAACCAATTAAAATGGTCTGCTAACAAAAGTTTCCAAACACAGTAAGTTCTGTGATGGCAGGACTGTCTCATTACTGATGCTATTCTCCCTCTCCACCAACCCTGCTCCCATGCTCAGAAGGATGTCTGGCAAAGGCTAATACCTAGTAACCGTCATCAGCCAACCATCCTATTGTTGGGGTTCCTCCCAGTAGACCACTTTGAGGATGAGGATGATAATAATGATGATGATGGCAGAGCCATATACTTGGGAAGCAATATCCAACAGTCCTCCCAGCAAGGCTATCAGAGAGTTAAAATTATGGCCTTTTTACAAGGGAGGAAAGTGATGGTGAGTGAAGCTGCATAACATGCTTGGGTCACACTAGACCCTGCTCCAGATGGTAGGGCCGGGATTCACATCCAGGTCTCCCTCTTGTGGAGTCTGATTTTTTTTTTTCTTTTTAAAGAGAGAGGAAGGGAGATAGAGTGACAGACTCTCACATGTTCCTTGACTGGGATCCATCCTTCAACCCCCGTCTGAGGCTGATGCTCCAATCAACCAAGCTATCTTCAGCGCCTGGGGCTGACACTGGAACCAATCGAGCCACTGGCTACAGGAGGGAAGTGGAAGAGGGAGGAGGAGGGGGAAGAGGAGAGAGGGGGGGGATGAGAGAAGTAGGTGGTTGCTTCTCTTGTGTTCCCTAACCAGGAACTGAATCAGGGATGTCTATATGCTGGGCTGATGCTCTGTCCACTGAGCCAACTGACCAGGGGCCAGTCTGAATTCTTAATCACTGTTCTAGACTGCCTGTGTGTAGTTGGTGGTACGGTTGAGATGGTAAATTTGAATTCTTGCCTAAAGTCAAGAAGAAGAGTCCTGCCTGACCTGTGGTGGTGCAGTGGATAAAGCGTCGACCTGGAAATACTGAGGTCGCCGGTTCGAAACCCTGGGCTTGCCTGGTCAAGGTACATATGGGAGTTGATGCTTCCAGCTCCTCCCCCCCTTCTCTCTCTCTGTCTCTCTCTCCTCTCTCTCTCTCTCTCCTCTCTAAAAATAAAATAAATAAAATAAAAAATAATAAATTAAAAAAAAAAAGAAGAAGAGTCTTTAGGTTATTTCAACATCATTTTTGACTAGTGTGTGGCAAGAGGGAAGAATTTCTATTTCAAGCCACCTGCCAGTGGAGGTCATATTTTTGGTAACATATTCCTTCAGAAACTCACCAGTGGTGATTACAGAATGACTCTAAATTAGTCATAGGTCCCTTTTTTTGAGCACTGCCCAACACAAAGAGAAACTTTGTAATAAAGTAGGAATGAATTCCTAGACTAGTTCAAAAAAGCCAATTTAACTCATAATTAATATACAGTGTATCTGCAGTAATAAACAAGTAATTAAACCAGATGAAAAAGAGTGCCATTCAATAAGGTATAATTCATAAAATTAAGTTTGCTGCTCAAGGAATACATACTTAATGAAGAGAAAAGTCTTATTTATTTTTAATATGAAGAGTATTTTTTTTACCCTTAAGTGAGAAGCAGGGAGGCAGGCAGAGAGCTATTTTAGTGCCTAAGGCAAGGCCATGGGGCCAACTTGCTCCAAGGGAGCCATGGCTGTAGGAGGGGAAGAGAGAGATAGAGAGAGAGAAGGAAGAGGGGAAATATGGAGAAGCAGATGGTTGCTTCTCCTGTCTTCCCTGAATGGGAATTGAACCCGGGACATCCACATTTAGGGCCAATGCTCTACTTTTGAGCCAACCAGCCAGGGCCTAATATGAAGGAGACTTACAGATGGTTTTTATAAAGGCTTTTAAACAAAAATAGTGCTGGCCCTTTAATTCTAATTTCTTTTCCAAACCTGGCTTTCCTGTTCTTTTTACCTTAGGTACAGGTGATATTACAGGACACCATCATTAGACTGATTTGGCATGCATTTAGAACAAAAGGTGGAGGGAGGTAAAAGGGAAGGAGGAGGGGGCAGTTCTCTAACGGGTGCTGGTCTGAGCAGGGTGAGCAGAGCTGACGACAGAGGGCCAGGAGAAAAGGCAGCAGAGGTGATGTGTGCACGGGGATGAGAAATGACACACACGAGCTCCACGGGAGGAAGCAGGACAAGAGGGGAGGACAGGGTGTGCCACCTCTCATGGAAGAAGCACAGCTGTGGGAAGAGAGTCAGGAGTGTACACATGACAGCCGTGTGCACACGCCAATGCCCAGTGACTGTCTATCCTCATGTTTAGTTGTTCAAGATCAGTTTTTCAAGCATCGTCTTTGTGCCCAGCACTTCCTCACAGATAAAATGTGGGTCCTCGTGGCGCTTGCATGTTTGTTGAGAAAAAGAGACAACAAATACAGAAATATATATATATATATATATATATATATATATAAATAAAATACAGAAATACACACACACACACACACACACACACACACACACACACCAGGGAAATTACAGATAGTGATGAGAACCAGAATAAAAATAAAAAACAGGAACCAGCCCCAGGTAGGGAAGTCTCCTGGAGGATGTGACATGGAAGCCACGCAGGAGGAAGAGTTAGAAGAGAAGGATTTCAGGGAGAGACCCAGAGAGACAAAGAGCCTGGCAGGCTGCAAGCACTGGACAGGAAGGAAGCCAGCGGGCCTGCAGGGCAGCGATGGGAGGTGAGGCGGACGTAATGAGGGGAGGTAGGCAGGGTGGGTCCGTGAATGAGCTCGAGGGCCAGCCTGAGGGGTCCGGATTTCATTCCCCGTGCCAGGGAGGCCACTGAGGTCTTTAGGGGGGAGTGGCAGGGTCAGGAGCTTCTGTAAAGATGGCTCTGGCTGTTGGGAGATGAGAGTCAGGGATTGGCTGTGTTCATCATGGTGGCACGCGTCCTTCTGTGCCTTTCTACGACGGGCACTGCACAGATGGCAGATGAGACTGTCACTTGCCATTTGGCATTTTGTAGCTGGAAGGACATTGTGTGTGAGTAGCGTGGTTTTGAGACTTGGGGATTTCACAGAGCAGTAGACAACAAAAGTGGGGGCTCACAGAGTTCTGCAAATTTCACTTTGGCTAAAAAAAGTAAAAACTCTGCTACCATCTGTGATTACCTTCATTTCACAACAAAAGGTATTTTAAAACCGAAAACATGAGGACTTAATCTCAGGGGGGAGAAACCAATTTTATAGAAAACATTACACTTTCCTTCTATTTTCAGCATTTTGCTTTAGTACCAGTGAAAACGTCCTTATAGACTGAGTACCCCTCCACACATCAGTGTGCAGAACCTCAGTATTTAGGAGGCACTGGGCCCCTCCTTGTCCCCCAGCGCACAGAGGAGACAACCTGAGGGCCACGTGGCTCCTCCTCGTGGTGACGAGGTGAGCTAAGGGCACAGTGGCCAGGCCTCAGTCTCCTGACTCCAGGTTCATTCTTGTTCCATTACATCATCATGCTGTGTATTTCAGCTAATTTCTTCTGCTTTGCCAAGGTTCAGACACTGTACCATCTATTCCTGTCCACTGTGGGGTACGCTGGCCATTTTCACTTCCCTGCCAATATATCTGAGAGCTAAGACACTTATTAAGAAACAAACATTCAGCAAAACAACTCTCAGCCCGGAGCCTGACACAATGGAATCCTTTTCTTCAGAAAGAAGAGTAAGGAGCCTCTCACCTGATCTTCAGATACGCTGCGACACCAAACACCAACAACACCACGGCAATGACGGTCACCGTAATGGCAGCGATGCTACCTGGGAAAGACAAAATGCACAGGAAATAAGATGAGAAAGGGGAGTCCTTCATTCTAGATCCTTCCACAGAAAAGTCAGAGCTAGAACAGAACCCAGAGTTAGTTCTATTATCAAAATGCTTTTCCTACTAGGTGAGGTTTTGGGAAATGGCCAATTTTTCTTAAGACCTTTTGGCCTTGAGATCAGAGAACAAACAGTTCACAGTTATGTTTGATTATCTTTTTATTATTTTTCATTTTATTATTATTATTATTATTTGTATTTTTCTGAAGCTGGAAACGGGGAGAGACAGTCAGACAGACTCCCGCATGCGCCCGACCGGGATCCACCCGGCACGCCCACCAGGGGTGAAGCTCTGCCCACCAGGGGGCGATGCTCTGCCCCTCCCGGGGGTCGCTCTGCTGTGACCAGAGCCACTCCAGTGCCTGGGGCAGAGGCCAAGGAGCCATCCCCAGTGCCCGGGCCATCTTTGCTCCAATGGAGCCTTGGCTGCGGGAGGGGAAGAGAGAGACAGAGAGGAAGGAGGGGGGGTGTGGAGAAGCAAATGGGTGCTTCTCCTATGTGCCCTGGCCGGGAATCGAACCCAGGTCTCCGGCATGCCAGGCCGACGCTCTACCGCTGAGCCAACCGGCCAGGGCCTTGATTATCTTTTTAATAATGACACCAATCTGTTGCTGTTGTTGTTGCTGCTGCTGCTGTTTACAGGGGTAGGGGATTTAAAAATCTCCTGAAATCCCATTTTCTTCTTCTACAAACTCTGACTCCTCTTTCTATCATTTGCAAAATATCGGGGGACTTAGAATGTTTTATTCAAGGGTTACTACAAAGCAACGGTGTTGGTTTTTTAAATAAACCGGAATCACCTAGCTATATCAGTAGTGTCTACTTCAAAAGGGTCATCTTGGTAGGAGATGCACTAATCTTAATGATGTCATCAAATTAAAGCATTTAAAAAAAAAATTCCACTTTGGGAAGTGTGTCCAGTTTTCATCCTTGAAAAGTAAAGTTGATTTTGTAGAGAATGAAGTCAAATTTGGCGTGAAAGTAAGGTCAAGTCTGGTAGGTAACAGTATTTTTAGTTTGTAGAATTAACCCGGTGCAATTACAAAGTGTCATGAATGCTTTATTGTGTAGTCTGAAATCTGGTTCCAAAGGCAACGACTAATGAGCAGTTTAAGAAAAACCAACCCTTGAGCCTGTAGCCTTGGAAGAATAACCATACTGCTCCCAAAGATTACTATTTTGAAGCACAACACTCTTTTTGTGTGAGCTTTGGACTAATAATGTATATACTTCAGTTTTATTCCACCCTAGAAATGCCAAGAATCAATTGAGCTTTTGTCCCCTATAGTTAAAGTGACTTTTTGGCACTAACGCTGGTGTTAGGGACCCCATTTACTCTTTCAGACCACTGGGAAATTATTTACTACTTCAACACATGAGTAAGACTCTGAGACACATTGGAAAGAGCATCAGAGGTCTGGAGTCTGAATATGTGAATTCAAGTGTGGTTCCATCATGATTAGCTGTGTGGCCATGAGCTATTTAACCCCGTCCACTCGTATACTGTTCACCTGCAGTGACAGAGAAAGAAGAGCTGCTTTGTTCTCTCCCACAAGAGGATTACACGAGAGGCCATGTGCACCATGCTGAAGCCCTCTCCAAATGGACCGTGCTGAACTGGGCTAAGTCTCAAAGGGGATGGATCTGCTCCACAGTTTTGGAGATTTATTATTGTAGATTATTTTTCCATTTCTCCTTTTATTTATCCCATCTTTTGTATATTGTTTTTAATGGCCCTTCCACTGAAGGAATTAAGAATAGAGCTAAGAAGCAAATCAATCTAGTAATTAACTCGTTAGTAGCTCCCCAAAAGTTCTGGGTGAAAGAAGGCTGTGTCAGATATTCATGCCCCTACTGGCTGTCATTTCTAAAAGAGCAGAGGAGGTCACAGCTAACCGAGACTGAGACCGGAGCTTGATGTTCCTGCACAGATGGCCTGAGCTGCACCATTTCAGAGCCTCCAAACTTCTGGACTCTCCTGTGCCCATCACCTTGCTCCTGGACTTCTTTAGAACATGATTAGCATGATTAGCAGTGCATTTCTCTTCCCTTCTTTACTAATAATACAAAGACGGATATGGCACCAATGCTCAAACGTGCAGCCCAGATCAAAGACAGAAGTTTGAGGTCAGATTCCCTCATGAAAAGCCTTGTCTCCACTCCTTTGAAAGGCTGCACTTAGCTTCTTGGCCTCCAAACTGTGATAAAATTAGAACAATTCAAAGTTCACGGAAGACTGTTGATAGGTCATTTTCTTTACAGAGACAGAGAGACAGTCAGAGAGAGGGACAGACAGCGACAGACAGACAGGAAGGGAGAGAAGTGAGAAATATCAATTCTTTGTTGCAGCACCTTAGTTGTTCATTGACTGCTTTTTCATATGTGCCTTGACTGGAGGGCTCCAGCAGAGTGAGTGACCCTTTGCTCAAGCCAGTGACCTTGGGCTCAAGCTGGTGAGCCCGTGCTCAAGCCAGTGACCTTGGGGTTTTGAACCTGGGTCCTCCGTGTCCCAGTCTGACACTCTATCCACTGTGCCACCGCCTGGTCAGTCTAGATCTTCTATTTTTTTTAAAAAATTTATTTACTGATTGATGGGAGAGAGGGAGAGAAGGAAAGAAAGAGAGAGAGTGAGAGAAACAACAATGTTCTGTTCCACTTATTTATGCATTCATTCCTTGGTTGATTCTTATATGTGTCTTGACTGGGGATTGAAATTGCAACCTTGGCATATCAGGATAATGCTCCAACCAACTGAGCTACCTGGTCAGGACTGACAGCTTTTTTAAGAGTTTGTGAGAGGAAGTAATATTACAAGGTAAGATGTTGGGAGTATTTCAAGATTCAAAAAGATACAGTGGTTGCAATTAAGAGCAATTTCAAAAACTGACCTTTTAAATTTAATTCCCCCTTAAAAAAGGAAAGGGATATAGTTGATTTTTTTATAACCCTTCTTTCTTACCCCAGGGATAGTTTAATATAGGAAATTGTAAGTTTGACCTTTTTCAATGTTTCTTCCCTAACTCTGAGAAGTTGGAGCTCCTCCAATTCTGTGATTTACTGAATTTATTTATACACCACCTCTTTCTAAAGATAAACCAGGCAGTTCCCCAACTCAAGTGCTGTTCTTTCTCTTAAAAAACAGCAAGAGAAAGAGTGACCTGCTTCTTCTCGATGTCACTGGTGACTGTCCAGCTTTCAGAGTAACCCCAGTCTTCCAGTGGGATTCCCGGAGGCCACCTTTCCGTGTTCCCAGACAACCTGTGTGAGCAGAACTGGGGTCAGCAGGTGACTTTCCACTTGATGGGTCCTTGCAGGAGGCTGAAGGAAGGGGCAATCCTGAGGGTTGGTACTGCTCAATGTGAGGCCAAACCATGTCACATAAAATACATTGTACTTTGGACCATCTAATTAACGATTCTGCCACCCAGCAGCCCTTCTCAGAGGGCGCCAGCCTTGGTAACAAGTGTCCTCTGGAACTAGGACTTTATCAGGCCCCTAGCTTCTGATGCCTTGTGTCCTGAGCTCCCTGTCACCTCCACAGCAGCTGCTACTTTCAGAAGTGGCTGGGAACCTCCCCCTGGGAAGTTCCACACCTCAGGGCACTAGAGTTTGAACATATGAGAGGGTGTCTGAGCCAACATTAGCACAACTTTTTATGGTAACTGAAAAGGCTTAATTTCCTCCTTATGAAAACAAATGTCATTTCCTACTAGGTTCTGTTCAAACTAAACTGGAATTCCCCTTCTCCTCCTACTCTTTCTTTTGTCAAGGCGGGGCAGGGAGAGAGAAGGTGAGGAGGTGTAGCTGGGACAGGGCAGCTCTGCCCTATGGAGGAAGGTGTAGACACTTAGTGGGCAGTGCCTGGGGAGCCAGGGTGGTCTGAAGTTACAGACTGGGTGGGGCTCACACTGCAAAGCCCGGGAGCCAGAAGAAGTTAAGAGAAAACTGGAGGAAACTTATCCAGTTTCCAATATTTCATAAGCCAAGATACAAGAATATTGCACTGTGCTGCACATTCCACCAGGCCAACCTGTTCTGCCTGACCAGAAGGCTGTTGAAGTCCCAGGGGCCAAAGCCTCCTTGAATTTTGGGCTTCTCTGAAGGCTGGGATTTCCCAGGGTACCATTTTCCCACTTCACAGCAACCCAGAACAGACTTCAAAATAACCTTTTCTGCATTTGCAGGTGGTTACTCTGCTGGGGCACTTCACCGAGAACTTGACATCTACCATCTCGTTTCATTCTTTTTAGGAGCTAAGTAGCCTTATTCCCATTTTATGGGCGAGAAAGTTAAGGCTCAGAGAGGTTAAGGACTTGATTCAGGTTTCATTATCTGATGAATGATTCAGCTAACATTTGAATCCAGGACTACTTCATTGTAGGGTTTGCATTTCTAATCATTGGTACACTGCTTACTTCCCTGGCTCTCTTCTCAGCTTGGCCAACTCCTACTCTACTCATTGACAACTAAATATCAACCCCTCCTTGAAACTTTCCCGACACCCCAAATTACAGGGTTGTTGTGTGTCTGCTCCTTTCAAAATGCTCTGTGTTGAGCTTTCCCAGGCAGATTCTTTTTTTTTTAATAAATTTTTATTAATGGTAATGGGATGACATTAATAAATCAGGGTACATATATTCAAAGAAAACATGTCTAGGTTATTTTGTCATCAAATTATGTTGCAAACCCCTCGCCCAAAGTCAGATTGTCCTCCGTCACCCTCTATCTAGTTCTCTGTGCCCCTCCCCCTCCCCCTAACTCTCTCCCTCCCTCCCTCCCATGTCCTCCCTCCCCCCCCCACCCTTGGTAACCACCACACTCTTGTCCATGTCTCTTAGTCTCATTTTTATGTTCCACCAATGTATGGAATCATGTAGTTCTTGTTTTTTTCTGATTTGCTTATTTCACTCCTTATAATGTTATCAAGATCCCACCATTTTGCTGTAAATGATCTGATGTCATCATTTCTTATGACTGAGTAGTATTCCATAGTGTATATGTGCCACATCTTCTTTATCCAGTCTTCTATTGAAGGGCTTTTTGGTTGTGTCCATGTCTTGGCCACTGTGAACAGTGCTGCAATGAACATGGGGCTACATGTGTCTTCACGTATCAATGTTTCTGAGTTTTTGGGGTATATACCCAGTAGAGGGATTGCTGGGTCATAAGGTAGTTCTATTTGCAGTTTTTTGAGGAACCACCATACTTTCCTCCATAATGGTTGTACTACTTTACAGTCCCACCAACAGTGAATGAGGGTTCCTTTTTCTCCACAGCCTCTCCAACATTTGCTATTACCCGTCTTGTTGATAATAGCTAATCTAACAGGAGTGTGGTGGTATCTCATTGTAGTTTTGATTTGCATTTCTCTAATAACTAATGAAGCTGAGCATCTTTTCATATATCTGTTGGCCATTTGTATCTCTTCCTGGGAGAAGTGTCTGTTCATGTCCTCTTCCCATTTTTTTATTGGATTGTTTGTTTGTTTGTTGTTGAGTTTTATGAGTTCTTTGTAAATTTTGGATATTAGGCCCTTATCTGAGCTGTCGTTTGAAAATATCAGTTCCCATATAGTTGGCTGTCTGTTTATTTTGATATCAGTTTCTCTTGCTGAGCAAAAACTTTTAATTCTGATGTAGTCCCATTCATTTATCTTTGCCTTCACTTCTCTTGCCATTGGAGTCAAGTTCATAAAATGTTCTTTAAAACACAGGTCCATGATTTTAGTACCTATGTCTTCTTCTATGTACTTTATTGTTTCAGGTCTTATATTTAGGTCTTTGATCCATTTTGAATTAATTTTAGTACACGGGGACAGGCTGTAGTCGAGTTTCATTCTTTTGCATGTGGCTTTCCAGTTTTCCCAACACCATTTGTTGAAGAGGCTTTCTTTTCTCCATTGCGTGTTGTTGGCCCCTTTATCAAAGATTATTTGACCATATATATGTGGTTTTATTTCTGGGCTTTCTATTCTGTTCCATTGGTCTGAGTGTCTATTTTTTTGCCAATACCATGCTGTTTTGATT
The DNA here is from genome assembly GCF_036850765.1 of Saccopteryx bilineata. Taxonomy (NCBI): domain Eukaryota; kingdom Metazoa; phylum Chordata; class Mammalia; order Chiroptera; family Emballonuridae; genus Saccopteryx; species Saccopteryx bilineata. The sequence goes on from NC_089494.1 coordinate 208,633,094, forward strand.
ATCGTGGCCCTATAATATAGTTTAAAGTCAGGTATTGTAATGCCCCCAGCTTCATTCTTTTTCCTTAGGATTGTTTTGGCTATTCGGGGTTTTTTATAGTTCCATATAAATCTGATGATTTTTTGTTCCATTTCTTTAAAAAATCTCATAGGGATTTTGATGGGAATTGCATTAAATTTGTATATTGCTTTGGGTAATATGGCCATTTTGATTATATTTATTCTTCCTATCCAAGAACAAGGAATATTTTTCCATCTCATTGTATCTTTTTCGATTTCCCTTAACAATGCTTTGTAATTTTCATTATATAGGTCCTTTACGTTCTTTGTTATGTTTATTCCTAGGTATTTTATTTTTTTTGTTGCAATCGTGAAGGGGATTATTTTTTTGAGTTCGTTTTCTAATATTTCATTGTTGGCATATAGAAAGGCTATGGACTTTTGTATGTTAATTTTGTATCCTGCGACCTTACTGTATTGGTTTATTGTTTCTAATAATCTTTTTGTGGAGTCCTTCGGGTTTTCGATGTATAGGATCATATCATCAGCAAAAAGTGATAGCTTTACTTCTTCTTTTCCGATATGGATGCCTTTTATTTCTTTGTCTTGTCTGATTGCTCTGGCCAGAACTTCTAGCACCACGTTGAATAAGAGTGGAGAGAGTGGACAACCCTGTCTTGTTCCTGATTTAAGGTAGAAAGTCCTCAGTTTTATGCCGTTTAATAAGATGTTGGCTGATGGTTTATCATATATGGCCTTTATCATGTTGAGATATTTTCCTTCTATACCCATTTTGTTGAGAGTCTTAAACATAAAATTGTGTTGTATTTTATCAAAAGCCTTTTCTGCATCTATTGATAAGATCATGTGGTTTTTGTTCTTTGTTTTGTTGATATGGTGTATTACGTTAACTGTTTTGCGTATGTTGAACCATCCTTGAGATTCTGGGATGAATCCCACTTGATCATGATGTATTATTTTTTTAATATGTTGTTGTATTCGGTTTGCCAGTATTTTGTTTAGTATTTTAGCGTCTGTATTCATTAGAGATATTGGTCTGTAGTTTTCTTTCTTTGTGCCATCCTTGCCAGGTTTTGGTATGAGGGTTATGTTGGCCTCATAAAATGTGTTTGGAAGTATTGCTTCTTCTTCAATTTTTTGGAAGACTTTGAGTAGAATAGGAACCAAGTCTTTGAATGTTTGATAGAATTCACTAGTATAACCGTCTGGGCCTGGACTTTTATTTTTGGGGAGATTTTTAATAGTTTTTTCTATTTCCTCCCTGCTGATTGGTCTGTTTAGGCTTTCTGCTTCTTCATGACTCAGTCTAGGAAGGTTGTATTGTTCTAGGAATTTATCCATTTCTTCTAGGTTGTTGTATTTGGTGGCATATAATTTTTCATAGTATTCTACAATAATTCTTTGTATTTCTATGATGTCTGTGGTGATCTCTCCTCTTTCATTTTGGATTTTATTTATTTGAGTCCTGTGTCTTTTTTCCTTGGTGAGTCTTGCCAAGGGTTTGTCAATTTTGTTGATCTTTTCAAAGAACCAGCTCCTTGTTTTATTGATTTTTTCTATAGTTTTTCTGTTCTCTATTTCATTTATTTCTGCTCTGATTTTTATTATCTCCTTTCTTCGGCTGGTTTTGGGTTGTCTTTGTTCTTCTTTTTCTAGTTCCTTAAGGTGTGAAGTTAAGTGGTTTACTTCGGCTCTCTCTTGTTTGTTCATATAGGCCTGAAGTGATATGAACTTTCCTCTTATTACTGCTTTTGCTGCATCCCAGAGATTCTGATATGTCGTATTTTCATTTTCATTTGTCTGTATATATCTTTTGATTTCTGCACTTATTTCTTCTTTGACCCATTCATTTTTTAGAAGTATGTTGTTTAGTTTCCACATTTTTGTGGGTTTTTCCCCCTCTTTTTTGCAGTTGAATTCTAGTTTCAAGGCTTTATGATCAGAAAATATGCTTGGTACAATTTCAGTTTTTCTAAATTTGCTGATATTGTCTTTGTGGCCCAACATATGGTCAATTCTTGAGAATGTTCCATGTACACTAGAGAAAAATGTATACTCTGTCGCTTTGGGATGAAGTGTCCTGTAGATGTCTATCATATCCAGGTGTTCTAGTGTTTCGTTTAAGGCCACTATATCTTTATTGATTCTCTGTTTGGATGACCGATCTAGAGCCGTCAGCGGTGTATTGAGGTCTCCAAGTATGATTGTATTTTTGTTAGTTTTTGTTTTAAGGTCAATAAGTAGCTGTCTTATATATTTTGGTGCTCCTTGGTTTGGTGCATATATATTAAGGATTGTTATGTCTTCTTGATTCAACTTCCCCTTAATCATTATGAAATGACCATTTTTGTCTCTGAGTACTTTTTCTGTCTTGTAGTCAGCATTATTAGATATGAGTATTGCTACGCCTGCTTTTTTTTGGGTGTTGTTTGCTTGGAGTATTGTTTTCCAGCCTTTCACTTTGAATTTGTTTTTATCCTTGTTGCTTAGATGTGTTTCTTGTAGGCAGCATATAGTTGGATTTTCTTTTTTAATCCATTCTGCTACTCTGTGTCTTTTTATTGGTAAGTTTAATCCATTTACATTTAGTGTAATTATTGACACTTGTGGGTTCCCTACTGCCATTTTATAAATTGCTTTCTGTTAGTTTTGTATCTAGTTTGATTCTTCTCTTTTGTTTTTCTATCATTTGTTTTTGTTTGTTTGTGTTCCATACTTCTTTCCTCTGTTGCTACCTTTTTTAAGTCAAGTGTTTTTGCGGTGGTTTTTTTAAGGGTGGTTACCATTAAGTAATGAAAAGGGTACCTACCATATTCATTGTAGTACCCTATCTTATAATCCCAGGCAGATTCTAATCCTATTCATCTTACATCTCTTTCCCCTGCCTACCAAACCCTTAGCCCCAGCCCCAGTCTCTAGCCCACAGTGGGTACTTAACTCGTTCATTTAATGTCAAATAAATAAATGTAATACTAGCAAAAAAAAAAAAAAAAAAAAAGATAACTGGCAGTTTTTGAGCTCACTGTGCTAAAATTGTCCCCAAAGCAGCAAGCTCCTCACCTATGCACCAGGAGTCCCCTTCTCTGGGCCTTGCCTGAGAATCTATTCCCATGATGCTGTAGCTACGGCCCAGCCACTGCAGCCCGTGCTTTCCAGTCTCCACGGGTGGAGGGGCAGAGGAGTTATTTTAGGAATAACTGTCTGAAGAGAGTCAGATGATGTCCTTGAGGGAGCCAGAGCAAACTCTCAGAAGATCGTGCTTCTGGTCAGACCTGGTGACACTACTCCAGGAAGGAGGCTGCCTGGGAGGTCATCACTTGACTTGCTTTGACTCTGTTCTGTGCCCTCTGCAGTCCTAGAACAAACTGTGGTATTATTTGTAGGGCTCTTTCACCCCACATGTGCCTCTCCTACCACAGATACACTCTCACTCTTTGTCACACTCCTATTGGTCCTTTACAGACACAGGAAGTCCTCCACGCTCAGAGGGTCTCTCCCATCCAAACTTCCTGTCCTTTCACTTGAGCTAAAGGTACCCTTCTGTCTTCCTGGGCTTAGCAACACTACCAATTCTTCATATGTTCCTCTGCAGGGGTCCCCAAACTTTTTACACAGGGGACCAGTTCACTGTCCCTCAGACCATTGGAGGGCCGCCATATACAGTGCTCCTCTCACTGACCACCAATGAAAGAGGTGCCCCTTCTGGAAGTGTGGCGGGGGGCCGGGTAAATGGCCTCAGGGGGCCGCATGTGGCCCGCGGGCTGTAGTTTGGGGAAGCCTGCTCTAGGGACTCTTCGCATTGAGGTATTTTCTATTTTCCTCACTTCAAACATAAAAGAAATATTTCATTTGACCTCTTTGGCAGGACACTTGCCAATCATATCTAAAATGACACAGTGACAATATCATGCTGTGATGGGTGTACCCAAACAACCTCTAAAAGAAAAGAGCCTTTATATTCTCTTTTAGGGTTTATTTATTAATTTTAATAGTAGGGTATATTTTTAAAATATAAACTAGTTACTAGACAGTATTTTAATAATCTGGTTTATTGAATTTCAAAGTTTAACGTTTAGCAAAACTTTGCTTCACAAATTCACTCTTTCAGAATGGCAGGAAATGTGTACAACTTAGACTCCATATTCAGACAAATGCCCTTTTCCATTCCACACAATAAAAGCTTTAAATGGTGCAGCATAAAAGTTTTAGGTAGGAAGGCACTGAATGACTCTGCATCAGAGGCCAATGTCTTGCTTTAGCAGCAAGAGTAATGACCATATTCCACACTTAATTTAATGGAATGGAGCATAAGAACCTTTTTGAGGAAGAACCTAGCTCTCCTCAAAGAAAAATAAGTTTTTGGACCATTTAGTTAATGTATTCCTTTCCAAGATTGCTTTTAAAAAGCTTATCTGGACAAGCTATCTAGAATGTGTCTACTACAAATATATCTAATCTTATTCTGCAGGAGTGTCAGGGGATGTGGAGAAGATTACTACATGTGTGAAAATATATATACTTCCTAAATAGTAACTTATCTGTTATGATAAGGCTAAATATACCTTCCCAAATCCAGTTTTCTAAAATTGATTTTAGAAGGACAGAGAGAGGGAGAATGAGAGAGACAGAGAGAGATAGAAAGAGGGAAAGAGAGAGAGACACACACGCACACACAGAGAAGCATTCATTTGTTATTCCACTTGGTTGTGCACTCATTGGTTGCTTTTCTTATGCCCTGATGGTGGATCCAACCCGCAACCTCATCGTTTTGGGACAATGCTCTAACTGACTGAGCTAACCGGCCAAGGCCCAAGTCCACAGTTTTTATATAAATGCTGCCAACAGATGATCTATGAAAACAATTTTAAAGAGTTAAGTGTATTTTTAGAAATCTAACGAACAGCTCCAAGTCATTATACTCTCCTATTCTTAAACTCAGGGAGTTTGTATCTGCTCTTGACATGTTGAATTCACTGGGGAATAATGATGTATGATTCAGGGAATGTTCTGAAGTCATAAGCTGTTATGAAACAAAAACCATAGCCAGAGGACTTTATAAACAATGAACCACATTCGTTATTATATTAGGAACCAAAATGAATGCTATCTAACATTATGTGAAGTGTTATAGTATCCTTAAGATGAGTATGCCATAGGAGTCCTTAAGATGGCCAGGAAAATCAGATCCTGAAGTTCTTGGTAGCATAGTGCTGACTTCAGATCCCTTCTTTAAGGACATGCCAAAATATAATGGAACTTTTCCCCTTAAATTAAACCAAACTATATGTTATTGCAGGAAGAAACATTTTTAATTGAAGTGAACTTTGTTCTTTTGAAGGCTAATAAAATAGTGGTATAAAGACTATTGTCCAGGAGGCTAAGATATCCTTATAACCTAGTCTAATCTTTCATATTTCTTATATTTCTTTTTTTTAAACATTAATTAATTAATTAATTAATTAATTTTTTATAGAGACAGAGAGTGAATCAGAGAGAGAAACAGACAGGAATGGAGAGAGATGAGAAGCATCAATTATTAGTTTTTCATTGCGCATTGCAACACCTTAGTGGGTCATTGATTGCCTTCCCACATGTGCCCTGACCGCGGGCTTTCAGCAGACCGAGTAAACCCTTGCTGGAGCCAGCGACCATGGGTTCAAGCTGGTGGGCTTTTCCTCAAACCAGATGAGCCCACACTCAAGCTGGCGACCTCGGGGTCTCAAACCTGGGCCCTCTGCATCCCAGTCCAACGCTCTATCCACTGTGCCACTGCCTGGTCAGGCTATATTTCTTATATTTCTTTACAAGTACTTTGATTACATATAGAGGATAAAATAATATATATAGTTTATCAGACTGTTTTAGAACAAATAACAGAGAAAAAGATTACTTAAAAATAGTTGTATTTCTATTCCACAATATGCTCAAATACTGGATTTCTTACAAACCTTCTACACGATGTTTTTAAAACAAGGTCTTCACATTGTGTCTCAGTGACTATAATTTATGGAATTTCAGAGAAATAGTTCTGTGTGTTTTTACAGCTTACTTTGTACTAAAGAGATGGCAGGTGGTCATGTGCAGTCTGTGTGGGATTCAAACATGACATTTTGTGAGTTCTCTGACGTGGCCCATCCCTTTGATGCTGAAGGTAATGCATCTGGTGAAAGATGTGATTGTAGATTTGGATTACTGCTCTCTACATCTTCCCGTTTGTCTGTGTCAGCTCCCCAGTTAATGTGGAATCTGCTGATTCTAGGATTAGATGCCAAAATGTTCCTTTGAAGCTTAGAAAAGTCTGGTTTTACTGGTGGCTTTCCCCTTAACTCTGTCTCAGTATATTTATATTTACATATTTGCCAACTTTAATAAATTCTTGACCTCAATAGGTGTATGTGATTAGCACAACTGTCACACCTACAGCATCTGCACCTGGAATGAGTCCTGGATTGCGTGCATCTGCCTGAAATACAAACATCTGCCTTCCTGCAGGCATGAGGCCCACTAAATGAGACTAAGACTTGATTGTATTCTTGACTTTCTTCAGAGCCCAGAGAGATAATTTTTCATTCCAAGTCTCTAGACAGGTCCTCCGTTCACTCAAAGGTGATCACGAACCGGAACGGGCTGTTGTAAGGAGAAGGGTTATGCAGCACCACTACACTGTTCACTTGAACCTTTGCCATAGTGTGGTAAAACACAACAATGGGTACGGGGCTTACTGCATGCAGTACAATCAAGTCCAGTGCACAGCCTGCTGTGATCCTATGTTCTTTTAAAAAGTTGTTATTGCTCTGAGAGAGCCGGGGGCAGAGGATTAATGGTGGGGAGTTTCCAGGAGTGACAGCAAGGTAGGTGTCTTTTTTTTTTTTTTTTTTTTTGTATTTTTCTGAAGCTGGAAATGGGGAGAGATAGTCAGACAGACTCCCGCATGCGCCTGACCGGGATCCACCCGGCACGCCCACCAGGGACAACGCTCTGCCCTCCAGGGGGCGATGCTCTGCCCCTCCGGGGCGTCGCTCTGCCGTGACCAGAGCCACTCTAGCGCCTGGGGCAGAGGCCAAGGAGCCATCCCCAGTGCCTGGGCCATCTTTGCTCCAATGGAGCCTTGGCTGCGGGAGGGGAAGAGAGAGACAGAGAGGAAGGAGGGGGGGGTGGAGAAGCAAATGGGTGCTTCTCCTATGTACCCTGTCCGGGAATCGAACCTGGGTTCCCCGCATGCCAGGCCGACGCTCTACCGCTGAGCCAACAGGCCAGGGCCCACGTAGGTGTCTTGCTCCTATCTGTAGATGACTCCTGCACAACATTCTCTTTGGAAATTCAACAGTCAGCTTATTTAGAATGCATGTGTAAGTACTCTGACCAAGTTCCTGGGTCTGTGTGCATCCGATCTATTTTGAAGAGAGTCTTTAACAACCCTCTTGACTGATTTTCAATATTCTTGACTTTTCTTTCCTCTTTCCCATCCAGAAAGTAGGGAAGAAGTGGAGAATAGAAGCAGGTGGCCATTGCAAAGTGTGTAGCAGCTCCTTCACTTGAGGTCACCAAGAGGAAAAGAACATTTTTTCTCAAAGGAACTTTTTTTTTTTTAAAAGCAGGTCTGTGCATGTGCTGCAGGAGGGAGGTGGTGACTGGCGAGGAATGGGGCTTGAATGTTAGAGCTCTGCGTGTGCCCGAATCTCTTTATTGTGCTAGGAAAAGGCTCTTCCATCTTTACAGCAATAGTCTCACACCGCAACTCCTTCCTCCAAACAGCAACCACAATAGTAGTAACAGACAGCTACAACAAGAATGATAGCCAGGGGCACTTTCTTGTTACTTACTCCATGCCAGGAACTGCTTTGGGAGCTTCAGTTATTTCAATTCATGTAATTCTTGATAAGATAGGTTCTCTGCTTATGTCCATTTTACAAATGAGGAAACTGAGGCAGAGAGACCCTAAGGGCCCAGAACCACATGGTTGGAAATGAGAAGAACAGAGACACAAGGAAGGTTCCAGAATCCACGCTGCTACTCCGAGGCTCTCCTGCACCCTGGACTCCTGTGACACTCTGCGCCTGCTCGTGGGTGGGACCTGCCGCTCTGGCGTATTGGTAAAGGGGAGGAGGAACCAAAACTCAATAATTTTAGATTAATTGGAAGGAGGGCTATTTAGAAGCAGGTAACAGTCACACAGCAGTGACCTAAGGTGGTCCATGTCACTGGTTTTCAGCATTACTGTGGTCCAGAATTACTGCCAAGGGCACTGCCAAATACTGTGCATTACAGTATATTAAATAAATACCCCCCCCCTTTTGGATTGTGTATGCACACACGTGTGTGTAGGTTGTGATACGAGGGAGAAAAAGTGAAAAAGAAAACCTTCATTTTTGGATATACCACTTAGGTGGATCCTAATTTTACCATTAGTGAAGGTTGCTTTGACTTCTGGCCTTGACTTCTGCTTAAATTTTACTCCTGCTTTCCTCCTACTGTCCCTCGCACCAGCAGAAGCCAAGCTTATCTCTCTGACCACATCAGTGCTATAAGCTTCTCCTGAGTGAGCTTCCAAGGCTCTCAGGCAGCTAAGACAGTGTGGGGCACAGAGAGGCAACCGGCCAGAGTGTTGAGGGTTCACCAGCCAGCTGCAGAGACTTGTGCCAGGGCCCAGGAATCATACAGGGCAGTGGCGGAGGGGATGGACAGGCAGATAGGTAAGGTGGGAGGAGGGCGGGCATTTTGCATCTAGGAATGTATTTGTGTCTATACAAGCTGGAGCAGTCTTGGAAAGAGGAGGGAATGAAGCTGTTCTCAGGAGGATGAGCAGGACTTGAACAGACAACAGTGAAGGTTGGAGGCAGCCAGCCAGCTGGAGCACAGGCATCTACATTTTCAAGACTGAGGAGGTTAGCAGTGAGCTTGGAGACAGAACCCATCACTTGGTGACCTTACCTAGAGAATGGGCTAACCCCTGTCTTCTCTACTTCATAGGGCTGTGGGAGGGTCCAGGGAGATGCAGGGCTTTGTGAATTTGCACAAATGAAGGGAACTGTTGGGGTCTTTGCCCAGCCCAGCCCATTCTCCATATGGAATAAGAGACTGTGACACTCAGGGATTAACTGAGTGACTTACCCAAGGTTGCACAATTTACAGAGGGGACAAAACTAAGGCCACAGGCCACAGAAGATGGTGTAATGAAAATTAATAAGGACCGTAAAATGATTGGGTACTCACAACCAATCATGGAGAATTCTGAAAGCTAAAAATGGTGTTTGGGCTTAATAATATGGGGACCGGGGACCATGGAAGTGTTTGGGCAGAGGGATGATTTGCAAGAACCTTCTGAAGTCCAGTTTCCTCTTGGAGATCATCCCAATCATATCTGCTTATTTTGAGCACTCTTTCTCTAGATGTTTGCCCTTTTACTTTGTATGGCAGAGTTTAGTTAACTTAGTCGAGTATATCACTAACACTGACATATGTCCTGTGTGTAGTTATGCATATACATACATCAAGATCAAGATGTATGAAATACACTATGATACTCATGGTTTTATGTGAACATGCTCTACCTGCCCTTTAACTGAATATCAAGGCTGTAAAGCAAGGAATACTAACTATACCTCTTTCTTTGTCTAGGCACACCAGAAGCAATCCATAAAATAACCAATTTCTTTTGAAAGTGTAGCTACTTTTTTATTGGACATATTTTTAGTAAGGATGCAAAAATAAAACTTCTTTATAAGGATACAGCTTGCATGCATGCAAATATGCTACAGAAGTGTTTTTAACTAAAATAATCTGTTTGTTTCAGTAAATGTGTCCTTCTCCCCACTTCCATCTCTCCAAATCTTTAAATCATTGAAGTATTGCTTAGTCATTTCTTCACACAGAGTGACAGAGGTAAACTTTATCAAAATGAGTCAAATACTATTACAACTGGAATCTTTTCCCTCATGTTTAAACTCTTACCTAAAAGCCAGTTAGTGGGAAAACTTGGTCAATGAACAGACTTGAGAGTCAAATTTTGAGGCAGGATCCCCAATATCTATACCTATTCACTTCCTGTAATTGGGAATTTTGGTTTGTGGTCTGGCTTTACTTTTCTATAAGATCATTTGCCTACACAGGCAGCATATAGTTAAAAATGTATACAGAAATAGAAGTCTCCGTACTTGCCCAAGCAAATGCACACTTCCTCTCCCCGCACTTTTCTCTCACGTGGCACATCCGCTGTACTTTAAGGACGCAGGGAGCTCAGGTTTGCAATGAACACAACCCAGGCACACAAGCCAACGCAGACCCTGTTATCATGGATTTAAAGTTTCCTCACTTCCCTTATAATTACAATCTTTTCCAACACAGATGAGGCTTCTTTCCCTCCTGGAATTTAAGATCACTCCTGTTTAGGTCACCCAATCCCAGATCTCCCTTGACAACTGTAATGTGTGAACTAGACTGGATTTCTAAGGATAGCAAAGGGGCCGCCTCATGCGCTTTCCCATAGCATTAGGACAAAGCCATGACCACACAGTAGCCCCAGTTCAATGTCAGGGAGCATTCCTCTCACTCAGTTGGCCTAAAGGTAATGCCCAGACCAAAAGGAGCCTGCCGGGAATGAGAATTCCTCCTGGAACACGGGTGACCCCTCCATCTGCATGCTATTAACAGACTCTCCTCAAAGACTGCTCCAAATTCAGTCTGGGCTTAACAACAGTTCTCGGGGGACGTCTGTAGTATTTGCCACGGACAGTAATGGAAACATTCAGAAAAACAGTTCTGGTCATAAACATCATAAAAGCCATTGTTACTGCCTCTACTGTGTGCCAGGCATGGAGCTAGGCAGAGCTGATTAAAAGTTTAGAAAATAAAGCAATTAAAAAAATCTGCTCACCTGGTAAGTGACAGAAATGGGATACAACCATGGTAGCTGGATCCCCCAAACCTATGTTTTTCTACTTTCTGTGATGAGAAGACCTGGCTGGCAGGAAGAACTGGCCTAATAAACACACTAATGGAAGAGTCTTGGGAAAGTCACTCTGTACTTCCTGGCCTCCATGGCCTCATCTGGGTCCCTATCTCCACCTGTAAGTGGGGATTTATTCAATCATTTACAGAGCTGACGTTTACTGTGTGCTGAACTTGATGAAACACTTGCTTCCTCGTACAGTGCTTTTTACAAATGTATTTAAAATGCTTTGCATCATGAGTGCCATATAAAGGCCCTACTTAAGCTCTGGGCACCTCTTACCCATAAAAACTCTGGAGTCAGGAAAGAACCTTGAATCCACAGGAGATTTGAGCCAACCTGGGTATTAGAAATGAGTGAGGATCTCAAGTTCAAGTTTCACTTTCGGCAAGATTATAACCAATGGAATAATGTAATTTTATTGTTGAAAGAAAATTCTAAGAAGGTTCATTGAATCTAACCTCTTCATTTTACAGATGATAAAATGGAAGCCTATAGAAATCAAAATATTTGGTTGAGATTAGAGTTTATTAGTGACAGAGCTGGGACAAAAACTCAGACCTTTTGATACTTGGTTTGCATCTTTTTAAATTCTCTAGCCCTTGGTCTCATCCCAAGTAAAATCCTTAAAACCTTGGTAGCTGAGGCAATAAACAAGGACAAGATGCTCGCCTCAACTTCAAGGCAATGTTTCCAAAGTTCCAACATCTTTATATCACTTATGGTTTTTGTCATGTCCACACCACCTATACTCTTTTCTTTCTTTCTTTCTTTCTTTCTTTCTTTCTTTCTTTCTTTCTTTCTTTCTTTCTTTCTTTCTTTCTTTCTTTCTTCCTTCCTTCCTTCCTTCCTTCCTTCCTTCCTTCCTTCCTTCCTTCCTTCCTTTCTCCATTCCTTCCTTTATTAAGTGAGAGGCAGGGAGGCAGAGAGAGAGACTCCAACAAGGGCCCTGACTGGGATCCACCTGTTAAGCCCCTTACAGGGTGATGCTTTGCCCATCTGGGGCCATTGCTCCACTGCTCAGCAACCAAGCCACTTCAGCACCTGAGGCGAGGCCATGGAGCCATCCTCAGTGCCCAGGGCCAACCTGCTTGAACCATTTGAGCCATGGCTGCAGAAGGGGGAAAGAGAGAGAGAAAGAAGGGGGAGAGAAGGGTAGAAAAACAGATGGTCACTTCTCCTGTGTGCCCTTACCAGGAATCGAACCCGGGACTTTCGCATGCTGGGCCAACACTCTACTGCTGAGCCAACTGGCCAAAGCTCTCATTTTCTTAATGTCTGTCTTTAAATCAAGTCATTTTTTTTCCTTTAGATAATTACTACATATAGCTTCACCCTAAACTATGAAATCATGAAGTCACTGTGTTTTTTATTCTTTTCTCAAATTCACATGAAAATAAAACTGTTTTTATTAGCATAAACAAGATTAATCATCTTGCGTACAACCCATGTAGGGACTTAAACCATACTTCTGACAATACCATTTCCGGGAAAACCAGATTCATACAGGGTACAGGGTGGCGGTGAGAAGCTGGGCTGGGGTAAGTCAGCTACCCTCAGAGCCCTTGGAAGAGGTGAGGAAGATCAGAGGGCAGGAGGTGGAACAACAGCACCGGTGTCAACACCTGCCACTGCTCCAGGGAATGTGGCTGCTTCATGAGTCCTGCTTCTCGATGAAGGCCAAAGGAAGTGTGATGCAGGAGGGACAGCTGTTCTGATTCAGCCATTCCCAGGAGTAGCAGAGCAGACATAAACAAAGACTTCATTTCTAGATCCACGATGTTAAAAGTCTGTACTTCAACATGCTCCACATCAGTTTCTGCCCTTCTCTTCTCTCTCTGGTAGGACAGAACTACAGTGCCTGCCATTGTAACCCTATCGTAACCATTTAAAATTTACTTTATATATTGAATATAATTCAGCCTGTGCTGAATGATAACTTCCACTGGGCTAAGAGAAGCACACGTTGACACGGGTGGGAATCTCAACTCTGTATCAGCCCAGGTCTCCGGGGGATGGAGAGGAGGGCAGGGTTGGAGAGATTTCTGGAGAATAATTGAAAAAAGAAGAACAGAGACTTCCCTCCATTGTTTGTCCTGGGTGAGGAGAACTCTCCTGCTCTGCATTTCTTATCTACAGCGTGAGTGGGTCGGCTGTGGCAAGATAGGTCATCTAAATTCCTTGGTTGGAGGACATCAATATTTCTTTCAGAAAGAGGGAAAAGATCCCTACATCTCTGCTCTCTGAGTACCCTTAATGCAACCAGTATTGAAATTACATATAATATAAAAAATCCCCTGGGGTGTTTTCAGTTTAAAACAACTAGTTCCATGGCAGTGGGCAGAAGGAGGTGAGAAGCCAGTCTTTTGTAGCCTCTGGCTTTTAGCACTAAGAGCCAGATTGGGGATCTCAAATCTGGTCATTGCTTGGTGACTGACATTGAGGGGTGAATAATGCATCACAGGAAGCATGCACTGCTTTCCTTAGGAGCTGCCATTCACCTTTATGAACAATGAAAGAGGTTTTGGTCTTTGTTGTTACCTCCTCCTCTATCTTTTTAGTATTTCAATGATGAAAATGAAGCGTGGGCATGCATCAGTCAACACTGAGGGGACAAGTTGGCATATACCCTTGGTGAGACTCATCTAGTCTACAAGTGAAGGCTGAGATTTAGTCAGGGTTCACCAGGCTTAGCAAGTAAGTCCTTCCACACTGGTGCTTCCTTGTGTGGAAGACATAAGCAAGCAGGAAGGGGGAACTTCCTAGAGTCCGAGACAGAGTCCTCGTGCTGTTTGTTAAACAGTGTGCAAATTTATCATTTTACTTATGGAATATGTGTGTGGAGCAGAGAATCACCGTTTCAGATCACCTGTCCCAACACCTTGGCGAAGGGCAGTGACATCAATGTAATTACTGCAGCCCAAGGACTCAGGGATCTCTGTGGAACCATTAGTTCATTTAGCTTTGCCTCCATGTAATTAATCACCAAGGCCAAGTAGGAAACTGCTTCTGGATATTGTATTTTACCAAGTTTTAATTTCTTTCAGACTCAGGCCCCCATGGTTTTAGAGTTAAAAACTGAAAAGAAAACGATTCCCAAACTTTGATGGCAGTTAAGGGAAGAGGGCAACTTCCAGCTCTTAACGGGCACTCTCAGGGGCACGCGGGGCCTCGGCAAAATCCCAGAGCTCAGCCTTTGCATCCTCCCTCCACCAAGATTTCTTTTCTTCAAGCTAGAAATCTCTAGCACTCTTGAACCCTTTGCTTTGGATTTCCCAAGTTTCATGAGAGCATTACTATTTCACATATGAACGTAGTTATTTTTCTCTTTCACAATTTTTGGGCTATCCTTTTCTGCTTTGTGTTCTAGGAGGGTGCTTAAATGGATCTTTGTTACTGAGTACTTATAGTAATAATTCTTTTGGGAGTCTTAAAAGTACAAACGTTCTATTTTTTTTCAAGTTAAGAAGGTTAATGTCTATAAGAGTCAACTGTTGTTAGTATCCACTCTAAGAATTTGGGACCCAGTTGTAATAATAATAACAGGTAATAATTATTTAGTGCTTTATATATAAGACACTTTACACTTGTCTCACTTAATCCTAGCAAGAATCCTATAAGGCAAGCACAGTACTATTATTACTATTATTTATGGATAAGGAAAATGTGACTCCCAGTGATGAATGAAATGGCCCAAGTCTCCCTCCAGCATGGCATCTATGAGATCTGAATCAGGCAGTCTGATGCTCAAGTTCATACTATTAGTAACATTCTTGATTTCCTAGAGCCTGGCTTTGAAAGACCCCATAATTTTTCCAAACAAAAATATGGCAATGTGTTTTTGATGGCCCCACTTCCACGGACTTATTAAGATTATATAATTTTCACCTAAGTTCATCTTCATTTTTGAGTCTCTGATCTACCCCTGATGGCCACGAGTCTAATAATAAAAGCAAAATACTGTTAAATAAAATGTCTCTTATTGACCAAAAGTTTTCTTTTCTGGGACCCGAGAAATAAGGGATATTGAGGAAAATATCAATGTAGTATCCATTATGTGTTCTCTGAGTACAATGCTCCTGACTGGGCTGGAATTTTTAGATCCTTTTCTGATAAAGACAATGGGTTGGTGCTGATTCATTCTCATGTTCCTGTTATTATTTTGTAACTAAGAAGACATGCTCTTGAGTCAGAACAGTACAGTTAGGATTTAGTCTGGATATGGAATCAGGCTTATTCTAATCAGTTTTCTCAATGAGCCAAAAAGCCATAGAGTCATTTATGATATTAGTTGTGCTTATAAGCTAACTCTCACTTTTTCCGTGAAGCATTCCAAAATCATTTTAGTCATATATAACTGGTGAAAGTATTTGAAGCAGAAAAAAGAAATTCTTCTACCAGACAGAAACTCTCCAAATGTAATAAAAGGTGACATTGAAACAAATAAACTCCACTGTATTTATGTTGTAAATACGTTGGAGGGAATTATATTCTAGAAGACCACATGCATGGTAACTAGCTGATTTTATTACCTTGACAGATATTTTTCAAAGGATATTTTGGAACTACTTTAAAATCAGATTAAGTTAAGTAGAAAGAGTAAATCAAAGAAGAAGTAGTGGAGAAAATAATTCAGAATAATTTTTATCTAAAATAAAATCTGACAGTTGGAGCTGCTTATAGGAGTTTACTTGGCATCAGCAAGCTTTGAGGTTTAGTCTAAGTTTAAAGAATTAGGCAGAAAAGAAAAAAATGGGAGTGAGAGTTTATAACAATTTATAACTTGTCTGCCCTTAAGTCCATGGAGACCAAAGACAGGCATCAGCATGGTGGGAAAAGAGAGATGTGAAGGGAATGGGGTTGGGCAGAAACCTCAATGGCAGCAGAGAGCCCTTTAGACAGTTTGTAACGATGATGATATCTATCAGAGCAGAGTCTTTGTGTGCACAGGTATTATTATAGACTAAATGTTCGTGTCCTCTCAAATTCATATGTTGAAATTCTAACCCCCCAATGGGGTTGTATGGGGAGGCGGGCTTTGGGAGGTGATAGGTCATAAGGGTGGAGCCCTTATGAATGGGATTAGTGCCCTTATAGGAGAGATCCCAGAGAACTCTCTTTCCCCTTTTGCCACGTGAGGACACAGAGAGAATATGGCTTTATGTGAACCAGGAAGCAAGCCCTCACCAAATGCTGAATCTGCAGTTCCTTGAACTTGAACTTCCCAGCCTCCAGAACTGTGAGAAAGAAGTTTCTATTGTTTAAATCACCCCGTCTATTATATTTTTGTTATAACAGCCTAAACATATTAACACAACAGGTGAAGGTGTTCAATTTTTCTTCATTCTTAATTCAAAGGTCAGGATTTATGGAGCTAAGGAAATATGTGAATTTATGGTCTATGATAGTCTGGATATGGAATCAGGCATATTCTAATCAGTTTTCTAATGATGTTTAGTCATTAAAAGTCATTCATTTACTAATCATCAAACATTTATTGAGCACCTACTCTGAGCTAGACAGTGTTAGTTACTGGGAATATATTTGTAAGCCTAAACAGACAGGCCTCACTTCAGGTACCTGGAAAGGCAGAGAGAGCAATGAAACAAGCTGCCACACAAGCAGATCAATAATCACACACTGTGAAGAAGAGATGCAATTGAATCGTGACGGGTTGGAACTGGGAAACCAGAGCTGGACTGAAGACCCAGCACAGACTTCCTGAGCAGATAATGTTTGAGCTGAGACCTGAGGAATGAATTGGAATTAACCAGGTAAAGTGGTATGTTGTGGGTTGTAAGTAGAAGCAGTTGAATGAGGAAAGGCCTTGTGTCAAGAGGGAGCTCAGCTGGTTCACGGAACTGGGAGACAGCCACCATGAGGGGTGCTTAGGCAAGATGAGACAAGGATGGCAGGCCGAGGCTCTGCCCTGTGAGTTGGTGTATTTCATCCTAAGAGAAATGCGGATGCCCCAGAGCAGCTGGGGTACTGGCAGTAGTGGGGTTAGGATGCCCCCGAGGGGCTGGGATGCTGGTGGTAATGGGGTTAGGATGCCCCCGAGAGGCTGGGATATTGGTGGTAGTGAGGTTATACGTGGCCCAATCAGATTTGTGTTTGTCATTCTGGCTGCTATGTGGAGTATGGACAAGATGGGAGATGGGTGCAGGGGAGGAAATGAAGGGCGCATTAGGAAGTTATCATGGTGAGATTATGGGATTTTGGAGCTTTGACATGAGGATAAAACTGAGGAGAAGAATATGAATTGAGAACTACTAAGAGTTCAAAATCAATAGTGCTCAGCAGCGGAGAGGACACAGGGGGCGAAGGACAGTGAACTGAAAAGGCAGTGGCACCTTTTACCATAAGAGGCCAGACCTGGGCAGGTGTAATGATATATATTTATATTTGTAAAACTGAGCCTAATATAGATTTAATATTTTTAAGGCTATTGTTTCCTGATATATCCTGGGCATTCCAAGAGATTCTGATCAGTAAATGTTTATTGATATTCTTCAACATAGTCTTCTCATCTATGGTTTTTTAATTAAATCATCATTTTCACCTTTAGCATACTTTTAGTATGTCATCTACATATGATCATCATTAATGTACTATAATACACATTTTTACTCCTAAAATTTTTCTATGCCCACTTTAAAAGTTATTTTCACCTTTTCTAGGAGTTAATTCTTTTTCCAAATTTATATTCATTTTCAAGAGTTAATCTGGAATAAAGAGATGTCATGTGGCGCTGGAAGTCCCTCGCAGTTGTGAACACAGAGATGTCTAGATGCCTGTTTGTGTCCTTTATATAAATGGATTTATTAGAACTCATGCTGAATTACTACTGGGCCTTGATTAGCAATTTATTTATTTTTTACTTTTTTAAGACTTTATTTATTCAATTTTCATAGAGGAGAGAGAGAGAGAGAGGGAAGGAAAGAGAGAGAGAGAGAGAGAAAGAGGGGGAGAAGGGGGAGGAGCAAGAAACATCAACTCTCATGTGCTTTGACCAGGCAAGCCCAGGGTTTCGAGCGGGCGACCTCAGTTTTCCAGGTCAATGCTCTATCCACTGCGCCAACACAGGTCAGGCTCGATTAGCAATTTCAAGTTCAAAGGCCTTTACTGATTTTCACAATTGTGTGTCCTTTTTGTAATGGAAAGTATAGAATAGCATAAGACCAGCAGACAGTGCCTGACATGTGGTGGTGCAGTGGATCAAGCGTCGACCTGGAATGCTAAGGTCACAGGTTCAAAACCCTGGGCTTGCCCAGTCAAGGCACATGTGGCAGTTGACGCTTCCTGCTCCTCCCCCCTTTCTCTCTCGCTCTCTTCTCTTTTCTCTAAAATGAATAAATAAATAAAAATAATTTTTAAAAAAGGGCCAGCAGACACTTGGATTTTAGAGACGAAAGAGAATATCCACTTTGCAACAAGTGGAGTGACTATAATTTAAAGTTTACATGTGCAAGAATTGATGAAGTTTTTGAATACAACTTGATGCGCAACATCAGTCAATCCCTGAAGCATCTGCTGAGCACCTAATTGTGCACAGCACCATTCGACTTAGTGCATGGAGTTGGAAACATTCCGTACTCATAGTTTCCATCCATGGAGAGCCCTGATTTAATAACATAAGACAACTCACATTTAACACATCACAGTTCTTTCTCTTCCTTTAAAAGCAAAACAAAAACTGAAAACTGAATATCAAAGCTTTGTTTTTCCAGATCGCTGCTTTGGGATGACTGCTGCTCCCACCTGCTTATTCTCCCCCAGGGCAGCCCTGCTCTCGAGGCCCGGCTGGCAGCAAGCGGCATGTGACAATATCCATGTCTCTCATTTCCATAGAAGGAAAGTAAAGCAGGGTAAAGGGATAAACGGTGACGGCAGTATTATTTCAGACCGGAATGTGAGTAAAGGCTCCCTTTTCATGGATCAGGACAGTGAACCAAAGTCTTGACTCATGAAAAGGACAGCCCTTAAAGACCTGAAGGGGAAAAAGTCACAGGAAATGGTAAGTACAAAGCCCCTGAAACAAGGGTGTCCTTGGTCTGTTCAAGAGTCGGTAAGGCTGTTGGTGTGTTTGCAGGTAAACAAGAAAGGAGTGAGAGCAGAGAGTCTGTGTGGGTCTAGGTTGTGCAGAGCCCTGTAGACTTGGGCTTTGCTCTGACTCAGGGGAGGCACTGTCGTGTCAGAGCTGAGAAGTGATAGATCTGTCCGGGTTGGAAAAGGATGTCTCTGGCAAGGGTGTGATGAGTAGTGAGATCAGTGGCAGGAATATTAAAGTCACACGTGAGAGGTGATGGAGGGGAGAGAGGAGATTGGGTTCTGATGGGCTGGATGTGGAGGATGAGAAAGAAAGGAGTCTAGGATTAGCCCAAGGCCTTTGGCCTGAGGAAATGAAAGAAGAGAGGGAAAGCTAAGGGAGGAGCAGACTGAGGGGTGAGGAAGTCAGTCATTCATCTTCTATTAAGTGTGTGACGTCTATGAGCCACCCACGTGGGGAGGGTGAGTTAGCAGACAGCAGGATATCCATGTCTTTAGTCAATGAAACAAAACAGGGGTCGAGTTTTACTTGTCAAAGTTATCAGCATATGGAACGCATTTGAAGTCATGAGACAGGGTGAGATCATCTCAGGAGTGAGTGTGGAGAGAAGAGAAAGCATGTGTACAAGGGAGGTCAGGGAGAGAGGGGGGCAGTGCCAGCCTGGGGCGCCCTCGTGTACAAAGATGAGGGGTGGAGTAAGGCAACAGAGATGAAGAAGGAGCTGTCAGCCAGGTAGGTGAAGAACCAAGAGAGAACATGTCCGGGAGGTCAAGTGGAGACAGTGCTTTAAAGATGAGGGCAAGTGACCATCTGTGTCAAACACTGTTTATACATCAGGTCAAGCCAGGCCTAAGAATTAACCTCAAACTTGGCAAAGTTGCGGGGCACTGGATACCTCGACAAAAGCAGTGTTGGTGCTTACGACCGCCAGGGGCATTCTGACGCCAAGTGTGCGCAGTGCTGACGGCCATGCCACTGGTTCCTCACCTCGATATGCTTGAATTTCCTTCATCTACAACTCAACACCATCACAGAACCTTCTCCAATTTCTCTAGTCAAATTCAACTCCAATAGCATTAACCTTGGTTTAGAATTACTCAGTGGTGACTATGAATGAACGCGTTCTTGAATTAATAGAAATATGCTATGTGAACTCACAAAGAATAAAAGAAGATGCTAGACAACAGTGTGATATTATTGCCACTTTAAGGCACCACAAAAATCTCTAAAAAAAAATCCCCCAATAGTAGCCTGCGTTGCGGCCTGGTGTGTGGGTGAGTGAGGAGCAGGGCAGCGGGCCTGGAATGATTGTGGTTTTGAGGACCTGGGCTTTGGGCCTGGTTCTGCCACTGAGTGGTGTGATCTTGGTGAGGAACTCTGAACTTCTGGGACATAATGTCTTTGCTTTTGAAATGAATAGATTGTATCACATCTGTTCAAAAATTCCTCTAACCAGCTTGGTTCCTTCTCATTCATACAAGAGTGATTTGGGCCCTTTCTCTCTACTGCAACTATGCAACCTCAAAGGACAGGTCTTCTACTTCTCATGCTTTTTTGCATCAAGTACAGGGTCCTGAGAGATGCACAATAAATATACCACACACATACACACACACACTCACACACACATTTTTTTTTTTTTTTTTTTTTTTTTTTACTAGAGCATATGGGATAAATCTCTCTGGCCTATGAAATGGGAGTCTGGTCTGTTCTCAGCGATCTTCCAGCGTGCCTCACTTATCTTTCTCTAATCCAGGGGTCCCCAAACTACGGCCCGCAGGCTGAATGCAGCCCCCTGAGGCCATTTATCCGGCCCCCGCCGCACTTCCAGAAGGAGCACCTCTTTCATTGGTGGTCAGTGAGAGGAGCATAGTTCCCATTGAAATACTGGTCAGTTTGTTGATTTAAATTTACTTGTTCTTTATTTTAAATATTGTATTTGTTCCTGTTTTGTTTTTATACTTTAAAATAAGATATGTGCAGTGTGCATAGGGATTTGTTCATAGTTTTTTTTATAGTCCGGCCCTCCAACAGTCTGAGGGACAGTGAACTGGCCCCTTGTGTAAAAAGTTTGGGGACCCCTGCTCTAATCATTCATCATTCCTTCATTCATTTACTCTGGAGTTCCTACTGTCTGCAATAGTCCCTAGAACTATAAAGGGTAATGACCCAGCTCTGACACTAATTTTGTGCCTTGTGACCTTGCTGGCTTAGAGCTGAGGAAATCAAGACACCTGGTCTAAAACGAGCCAGAACATTGGAACAGGACTGTTTTGGATACTCTAGCCCATGAAACTAGGACACTTGTGGGAAGCAGTGTGATCTATCAGTATGGAAATGCATGCATGCCAGGCTCAGAATCTACGGATCCACCCCACCTGGAATAATAGACTGGAGTGGGCAGAGAGCGATGAAAGGGAGATGGGTATGGGTTAGAAATCCAAAGAGGGGTGCACACAGGTGGTGCTAAAGGCCTGAACTAGGAAGAGAACAGATGGGGCCACTGCCTGCGAGCCTGTCCTTTGATGGCACCTTTGTTAGGGACAGTCCTTTAGACACTGAGTCAAGTCAACACCAACTCTACTCCAGGTCCCTAGACTATGTTGGAGACATTACCTGCATGCTGGGATCCCCAAAGTATCAGGCAGAGGTGGGTGATTGGGCTTGGGGCACAGACAGAGACGGAAAGCACACATCGAAATGCAGCATCATAAATGCTGGCTGGAGATAGAGACAGGGTGCCAGTGAGGGAGGGGGTTGTGCAGAGGAAACCACATTTGAATCTGTTGTGCCAGATTTTTTCTTTTCTCCTGTCCAGACCCGCTCCTCGGCCTTCTCCACTTGTCCTCTGACTGGGCTGGCAGGGGGATCACCTGTACGGACCACATCAAGGGGTTTCCTTGTCCCTGGCTTCCGGATGCACGTCAGAGGGAAGGGGAGAGTGAGGATGCAGTACTGATTCCCATCACTCTCAGGAGGTTAACCTCGCCTAGTGGCTCCTCTCAAAGTGGTCTGTTCTCCCAGACTTGCTCCTCTGGGTTCTGGTTACTCTTCTCTCTTCCTAGGCCTGATGCATCACAGCTCTGCCATTATGACCCCCTGTGGGTACCTAGCCAAACCTTTGTAATTAATTCCTTTATCTTGGTTTGATTGCACCTCCCTTTTTGGTTGGGAATTTCACTGATACACTGGGTCTTTGAAATAAGAATTTGCAATTCTTTGGGACTTTATTCCCTAGTAAATGGTGAGGTCTTCCATGAGGAATCATGTTTTGTTCATCTTAGCTATCTCTCTCCTCACCTACCTTGTCCAACAGTTTCTATCCGTAGTGATTGTTTAC
The DNA here is from genome assembly GCF_036850765.1 of Saccopteryx bilineata. Classification (NCBI taxonomy): domain Eukaryota; kingdom Metazoa; phylum Chordata; class Mammalia; order Chiroptera; family Emballonuridae; genus Saccopteryx; species Saccopteryx bilineata. The sequence goes on from NC_089494.1 coordinate 208,655,452, forward strand.
TGTTTGTTAAAAGATGTTACTTTCTCTCACAGCCATGCCTTTGATCCCAGGTGGTCTGTCTCCAATACTCCCCTCTCAGTCCCCCACGACCCCCAGGCAGGACTACCCAGGGCTACAGTCCCAAGTTCCCCTCTCCTTCTGGCTGTTCTCACTTCACAATTTCTTAGTCAAGGTTCCAAATGTTCCCACTAAATGCTCGGTGCTCTTAAGTTTACAGTCTCCATGCTAGCGCCAGAAGCATGTGACCTCAAAGAAGACCCTTAATCTCTCCATCATAACTTCCAAGATTGCAAAATCAAGATAAAAATATTAACTTCATAGGGTTGCTGGGAAAATAAAAACAAATGTAAAATTTACTGTCTTTCCCATAAAACATGTCAATGACTGTAAAGAATAAACAAGATCTCTTATACCTCCACCCTACTTTTTTTTTTGACTGGTTTCCAAAAACACTTCCTTAGTACACTAAGCAAAATTACAATAACAACTGACATCTCCTGAGCACTTACTCCCTGTCAGGAACTGTTCTAAGCACTTTATATGTCATCTCATTTAACCTCTGTTAAGAACCATAGGCCAGAGGACCTATTTCATTCCCACATCACGGAGGAGGACGATAGGGCATAAAGAGATGAAGTAACTTGCCCAAGGTCAGGAGCCAGAATTGAAACATGGGAAGTAGGATCAAAAGCCATGCTCTTGATTCCTTTATTTACATAATCTCATTCATTTACATTCCTGTGACCTATGTAAAGACAAATCATCAAGTTGGCAATTGGCCACATGAATGAAATATTATAAAGAAATTACTGAGTGACTATCAATAAAGTTTGCACTCTTGTGAAATTCTTGTGAATTATACTCCAGCTCAGGTGTTACACTTCAGAATTCGAAGTCGATTAATTGTGTTTGGTGAACTGAACTGCTTTCCTAACGTCTGCATGTAGTCAAGATGCTAGCAGCGTTCTAGCGGAAACTCACCTGAACTTAGCGCGTGCTCCACTTCCTGCATGATGACCCTGGGGGAGGCAGTGGTGGTTTCAATATCTACCAGAATACAGGTCACTTTGGCTGGCACAGTTGTCTGGGGCGTTGTTTCCATAGGAACCAGTTCCGATGTGACATGTGAAGTGGGGGTCTGGCCAGAGCTGGGCTCCTGTGCTGGGGACTCTGGTGTGGTTGGGGCCCCTGTGGTTTCGGTGCTGGTCTCCGTGGAGTTGTGGTTGGTGCTGTCAGGGACAGAAGAAACCTCTGGTGGTGAGGTTGATAGGGTTGGGGGGGAAGAAGTTGGAGCCTGTGGGGAGGTGAATGCAGGAGACTCGGTGACGAACTTCGACCCTGTCGCTGGCACACTTGCGGCTGGAGTGGCTGAGCTGAGCTCTGTGGGCGTGGCTGTTAAGTGGACCCCACTGCTTGTTGATAAGATCTCTGTGTTTTTGCTTTCCCAAGTCAAGGTGGTCTCCTGATCTCTGGGCTCTGTGGAAACATTCTTGGGGAGTATAGATGTCTGCACAGATGACACTGTGACTGGGGGCACCGAGTTGCCGGGCGTGCCACTGATAGCGGAGGCAGAAGGGCTTTGTGGAGAGCGCGTCCAGGAGGTCGTTGGCGAGATAATCTTTCCCGGAAGAGAAACAGGCAGGGGGGCTGACGTAGGCACGCTCTGCACCCTCAGTCCTGTGGAAGAGCCAGCACAGAAGTGGTTAGTGTGTGGAAACCCCAGAGGCAAGGCTGGTTCAGCAGTATTTTTATAAGTCTTTCTCATTGAGCATTGTGTCTCCTCAATTGTGAGGGTGACTTTTAAATATTTTCTTCCCACTAATTGCTCTCCCCTTCCTTCCTGACTATCAGTAGAAACCAGCCTGGAGGCTTAGTGAAAGCAATTAGTGGGTCAGTCAAAGCAAGTTTGGCCCATCTGTAGAATGAACTAATCTTGTCTCCTGCTTGCTTCAAACCTTGCCCTTAAAAAGTGAGACGCTCTGAGGGACTGACTCTATGGGAATTAGTCTGGTCTGCTGAGGGCCTTGGTCCGCATGTCAGAGGGATGCCTAGGGTGTGTGCTGGGTTGGGGAAGGCAGGGTTGGTGAGTGGAAAGCTGGAGGAGCTTCCTGATTGGCTGTTTCCTTGCCCTGGGGTTGTGAGCTCTGTTTTTACAAATAGGGATACAAGGCCTATAGGCTTGCTGGCTGGGATGAATACAGATGTGAGCATATTCCCTGCAGAGGAGAACAGGCAGGAGGTTCCAGAAAAAAAGCTGAGAGGAGGCTCTGAGGTATAGATATATTTTCTGAAACCGGAACCCATTTCTTCCAAATTTTAGCCTGGGATCTTTAGGGTCATATCATTTTGCAAAAAGTCCTTCATATTTTGTAAAATTTAGAATTAGTTTTCTTTTTTCCTTCCTTCTTCTCTCCATTTACCCAATCAGTTTCACTCATTCATTCAGCTATTTAATAAATGGTTTGTATGTGCTAGCACTGTGCTAGATATGGGGTTTATAATTTCATTTTTTTATGTAAAACATCTTTTGATTGCTCCTCATGCCCCTTCCCATTCCCCATCAAGCTTTCCCCCTAGTCATTTCCATCTCAGTTCACTCTGCTGCTTAGGTAAAAATCTGAGACATCAGCTCTCACACCCCACATCGAATCCATCTGCAAATACTTTTCATCACTGCCCCCTCATCTCTGCATCGCCTGAGCCACCAGTCACTCGCCTACACAATTGCCGTAGTCTCTGAATAGGTCTTCTGGCTTTCAGATTTCCATCCTTTCAGTCTCCTTTTCACATAGCAGCCAGTACAATCTTTCAAACTGGTAAATAAGATCATATTCTTTAACTGCCCCAAATTCCTCAAAGGCAGGGGTCTCAAACTCGCGGCCTGCGGGTCGCATGTGGCCCGCCGAACAATTTTGTGCGGCCCGCAGACTAATCCACGAAGTTCAAAATATTTTGGATAAAATTAAGTAAGCCTAGGGGCCTACTTGTATTTTTCATTTCTCTAGCATCCTAGCTAGATATTAGCTTAGTTAACAGCAGTTGTGATGCGAACTACAGTTTCTGGTCGTTTTGTGACACTGAGTAAACTGCATGTACGATTGTGCTTGTTGTACTGATTTTTTTTTGTTTTCAACTGCAGTGAGAAAAGTGTTGCATAACAGTTGCCTTTTGTAGACCTAGTGCGGCCCACCGATCGGCTGTGATCTTGCTCTGCGGCCCACATGCTGAGTTGAGTTTGAGACCCCTGCTCAAAGGCATTCTGTTGCAGTTAGACCAAATCCCAAAGTTATCTTCTGTGTTGTCTCATGTTAAAGTATACATAATGTTTACCATTTTAACCATTGTTAAGTGTACATACAGTTCAGTGACATAATTATCTTCATATTATTGTTCAACCATCACCACCATCCATCTCCAGAACCTCTTCATCCTCCCCCCAAAACTCTGTACCCATTAAACAAAATCCATTCTTCCTTTTCCACACTCCCTGAAAACCACTGTTCCGCTTTCTGTCTCTATGACTGTGACTGCTCCAAGCAACCATGTAAATAGATTCATACAGCATTTGCCCTTTAGTGACTGGCTTATTTCACTTAGCCTAATGTCTTCAAGGTTTATCCATGTTATAGCGTGTGTCAGAATTTCCTTCCTTTTTAAAGTTGAATAATATTCTATCGTATGTATAGACCACATTTTGTTTATCCATTCATTCATTGATGGATTTTGATGGGTTGCTCCTACCTTTGGGCTATTATGAATAATTGTTGATAGGAATCTGAGTGTGCAGATATTGATTTGAGACTCTGTTTTCAATTCTTTTGGGTATACACCCAGCAGTGGAAGTGGTGGATTATATGGTAATTCTATGTTTACTTTTTTAAAGTATGGCCATACTCTTTGCTCATTTTTGTTTTTTTTTTCATAAAATAGTTTATTTCTGAAATCCCAATTTATTTATTTACTTGTGTATTATCTCTTTTATTCTACCAGAGGGTAAGCTCCATAGGGTGCAGGGACCTGTTTTATTCACTGCTGTTTCCCCCAAGCCTAGGGCAGTACCTAGATCATAGCAAGTACTCTGTAAGTACTGTGGCAGGAAAAAAGGAAAGAAGGAAAAGAAGGAAAAAAGGAAGAAAAGAAGGAAGGAAGGGAAGAAGGGAAGTAAGAAAAATAAATTAAGAACTTTATTAAAAAACACTAGAATGTCTCTAGTCTCTTCTATGTACTGCTTAGCATGGCCACATCCATCACACCTGCTCAGCTGCCTACCTGGTGTTATCTGAGGTTAAGAACCTTGCTTAAAGTGTCAACCTCATTCTGTGACATTCTACCATGACATATATCCCTATGCTTGCTGTTTTTTTAGGTCTTAGGCTATTTAATTCTCCATATTCTGGAGAGATTTCCATGGGGGTAGCACACAGGGCATGGCCAGCCATGATCAAGATTTATAAGGAATAAAAACATGGGCTAGATTCCAGCACAGAAGGGAGAAAAAATGTACCGGGGGCATTCAGGCACTTGGGATAAAACTGTTTCCTTCTTCATTCTGCCACACAATAGATCCAGTAGCTGATGGAACGTTCTGCTACCGACCCTATCTTGAAATCATAGTTTTCTCATTATTTAACTAAATTTAGCATTTGGATTGTTATCAAAATAATTGGTTTTCTTTTATTTAAAAAGAATTGATCAAGACCATAACAGGAAGAGAGTCAATCTCTAGTAAACATGAGAGTAGTTCTCTCACATTAGGCCATATAATAGCCTAATATTGCTATGATGTCATAATAGACATGTTGCTATGATGTCAACGATCTCAGGATGAATATAGATCAAGAACTTTTTAAAATATGGACAAAACAACAGTTGGGACAAATATTTTTTAAATAATAAGGTCACATATATCTTTACATGTGACCTTTAGAAGTTACTGGCTCTGCATCTCAGTAGCTTTCGTGGCTCACTTAAGATTCTGAGGCCAGAAAAACAAAATGACAATGTTTACTATTGTTCATAGTATCATATAATTATGGGCAGATGGAGGCAGAGAGAGCCTCAGTCTGGTACCTGAGTCCATCTTTGGAAGTCTGGGATAAATGAAGAATGAGTATACACAAAGAAGCATTCATTCATTCATTCTTTCAATTTTTATTGAGTAGCTTCTATGTCCATGACCTTGCCCTGAGAGAGTTCACTGTCTAACAGGACAGAAAGGACACCATCTTCCTATAATATAATATGATAAATTCTGATGGAAGTCAAAGTAAGTTGCAATAGAAGCTCAGAGGAAAGATGAATATATTCTGTATGAGGACCTCGGAACATAAACATATACAAATGTTATTTTCTAATGACATTCAGAAAAGTCACAGAAGAGAATACATTTGAGGCAGTTCTACAAGAATGAGAACACACTATATGCCACTTCAGATATATCATATTCAGAGTGACACTTGCATTGTCATTTCCAGTGGAGCTAAAAGCTACACCATGGAAATTATGATAGTGCTAAAAACGACATGCTTGAGGAATTGGTTTTGTTGCAGAGGACATTCGTTTTCTTGTTTAATTCTGACTGATACACTTGTATAACTCCTACCCTTCCTACCCCAAAGAGGACTGGAAGAGGGCATTCAGTGCCCGTGGCTACCTACTGAGTAGTTATTTAAAATACTTTACATAAGTAGTTCAGACAATCCCTATACCTAACAAAACAACCATCCATGAAATCATGTAACGATACTAGTTATCTTCACTTGAACAATTAACATTAAACCTTAATGTTTGATTAAACGTTAAAAACATAAAAGCTTCTGCTTTGCCTTATTTGATGGTACCCTCCATGTTGTTCTGCCTGCATGAGGGTAGTCTTCTTTTTTTTTTTTTTTTGTATTTTTCTGAAGCCGGAAATGGGGAGGCAGTCAGACAGACTCCCGCATGCGCCCATCTGGGATCCTCCCGGCATGCCCACCGCGGGATGATGCTCTTCCCATCTGGGGCATCACTCTGTCACAATCAGAGCCATTCTAGCACCTGAGGCAGAGGCCACAGAGCCATCCTCAGCGCCCGGGCCAACTTTGCTCCAATGAAGCCTTGGTTGCAGGAGGGGAAGAGAGAGACAAAGAGGAAGGAGAGGGGGAGGGGTGGAGAAGCAGATGGGCGCTTCTCCTGTGTGCCCTGGCCGGGAATTGAACCCAGGACTCCTGCACGCCAGGCCAACGCTCTACGACTGAGCCAACTGGCCAGGACCTTAGGGTGGTCTTCTTTTAGCATGAAAATATCCAAGGCTCAGGCATCACAACTATCCTAGAGAATGCTTGCTGTTCCTCAGGTCACTAGAATAAAATACTGTAGACTGGATGGTTTTAACATCAGAAATTTACTTCTCACAGTTTGGAGGCTGGCAGTCCAAGCAAAGTATGGGCCAATTCAGTTTCTGGTGAGAGCTCTCTTCCTTCCTTGCAGGTGGTTGGGTACCTTCTGGTTGCCTTCTAGCTGTGTTCTCATGTGGGACCACCTTTCCTTGTGTGTGTTTGGAGAAAGAGGAAGGGATGGAGGGAAGGAGAGAGGGAAAGAGAGTATGCAGGCTCTCTGGTGTCTATTCTTATAAGGACACTGATCTTGTCATGAAGGACCCACCCTCATAACTTCATATAACCCTAATTATTTCCCTAAAGCCCCATCTCCGAATGCCAGCATATTGGGGATTAGGGTTTAAACATTCAGAGTCACTGAGGAAATATTTCTGCTTTCTCATATGTAGGACTTGCATTTTTACAGGAATACCAAACTGAGTAAGTCAAACAGCTAAGGATGTATATATTGCTTAAGGATTAAAAAAAAAATTAGAGCTAAAGAGGGCCTAAGTGATGAGTGAGTACAGCTCCTCACTGGATAAATGAGGAGACAGATAAAGAAAGGGGAGGTGCTGTGATCGAACTTATGCATCTAAGAGGAAGAACTGGGTGATATTAGCTGGAAAAAATTGTGTTGGAACAGGGTCAGAACTAGAAATCCCATCCTCTGACCCCGCCCCCACACCATGCCCTGGGCTTGCGAAGGCTGGTAGAACATACTGTGACAATTATCATCATCGAGTGAGCAAAGAGGAGCTCTCATGAGGCTGGGCCACTGAAGTTAAAATAACGTAGTACACCATACACCTTCCCACCCAAAGTGTAGTCACTTTCCTTTGAAGAAAAAAATTAGTTCTAATATTTGAGGAAATCGTAGTAGAAATAAAATGAAGGAATTGAACTCATTCACCTCTAAATTAAAGGTGAATGAGCATTGTTCCAAAACAGAGAGGTGTTGCCAGATATGGCTGACCCTGACAGGCTCGTAGTCCTGAAATAGACTGACTCAAGGAAAGAAATCTCCTAGATGTGGGCCAAATGAGAGGTCAAGGGGCAGGATGGCCAACTAAATCTGAAGTTCCTCCCTGTAAGTTTACAAATGACTGTCTTTCCCGAAGTTTGGTCAGCTTTTACATGACAAGAACAGCTGACAGACTGTTTGTTGTTCCAAAGAAAAGCAGATTTGTAGTTGTAGAGAAAATTATTCACTCTCCTGTATATGGTCCTTTAAGGGAGGAACCAATATCATAGCTTACATCTCTCTGAAATACAAAAACTGTGTCTGACTTGATCCCTGTATTCTTGCCCTGCTAGGAGGAGGGCTCAGGGGTGGGGGTGGCTGAGATGGGCAGGGGAGTGCTCCCAGTCCCGAGAGGAGTTACAGGCGTCCTCAGGTAGCAGCTCTGCATTTTGCACATGTGTTCTTGGACTGAATGGCTGTCAGGAATATGAGTCTGCAACATGGAAAGCCAGTGGACCGTGAGTGCCCTGAACTGTCACCTTTTCCTGGGTTTCATGAGCAGCGGCATGGAGTCCCAGGCAGCCTGATTACCTGTGCTGTTCTCATCTGTTCTCTCCCTCCTCCCCTCCATCCCCAGCGTCCTTTCCTGTCCTTGGCTTGTCAAGTACCTAAAAAAACATGTGACAAAGCTTTGGCAAATTCACTGAAACTCGATCAAAACGCAGTCAAGGCCTCCTCTGTTGCTGCCAAGTCAGCCAGAGTGTTGCCCGTGGTCTCAGCGGATCATGCCAGGCCAGCCTGGCAGAGGCCCATGGCTGCTGAATGTCTGCGTGCTAAGTAATTACTAACGGTTACTCCACACAGCCACCCCCGGGTGCTTCTTGAAAGGCCAACTGGACTGTATCGCTCCCCTGTGAGGGCTGTGGGAGGAAAGGAGGCCTGTACTGGCTTCTTCCTGCACTGAGGATAAGATCACAAGTCCTCACCAAAGTTTAGCAGGCCCCTGTAATCCATCCCCAGTCTGCATGCCTAGCCTTGCTCCCAATCAGGTCCTCAAACACACCAGGCTCTTTCCTTTATTCCTTCTGCCTAAACAACCCTCTCTTCTCTCTGCCCAAGTTATTTCTGGTTATCCTTCCAGTGTTAGCTTAAGGGCCTTTGCTGATATTCTTGCTATGTCCACTCCCCTTGCCCTCAGCCCCTTCTGTGCTTAAAGCATACTGTGCAACTCCGCAGCACTAAAACTGACATGTAGCTGTGTAACTGCTTATGGGAAGCTTTGTTTAATGCAGGGGTCCCCAAACTACGGCCCGCGGGCCGCATGTGGCCCCCTGAGGCCATTTATCTGGCCCCCGCTGCACTTCTGGAAGGGGCACCTCTTTCATTGGCGGTCAGTGAGAGGAGCATAGTTCCCATTGAAATACTGGTCAGTTTGTTGATTTAAATTTACTTGTTCTTTATTTTAAATATTGTATTTGTTCCCGTTTTGTTTTTTTACTTTAAAATAAGATATGTGCAGTGTGCATAGGGATTTGTTCCTAGTTTTGTTTTTTTTTATAGTCCAGCCCTCTAATGGTCTGAGGGACAGTGAACTGGACCCCTGTGTAAAAAGTTTGGGAACCTCTGGTTTAATGCATGCCTCCCTCTGCAGGCTCTAGGGCTCATGTGGAACAGGGCCTAGGAATCTGCTCAGCATGTATTCTTATTGCTAAGTGCCAAGTGCTTTATGTAGGGCGCAGTGCTGAGCACTTTACCAGCATTGTCTCATTTAATCATAATAATCATTACTATCTTGGTTTCACAGGATGAAACAGGCTCAGAAAAGTTAAGTAACTCTCTCAAGACCACACAGCTACTATATGGCATAGCTGAGGCTTGAACCTGAAACTGTCTAGTTCCAGGCTAACTTGTTCAGCACTCTATTATATTGTACTGGAAAATGCAAAGGTGTTTTTGAAGCCTAGGCCCCATGCTTCTAAGGCAATCACCAGTTTTTCTCAATCTGCCCTAATAAATTCTCTAGTGTGGACCACTAGTGATTTTTTAAAAAAGTTATCTGACTATATCGAACCCCTTTATTTCCCTTTAATCCGGCAACAGGCTCCCTAATGTCCTATGAATAAATCTTGAGGATCCTGTCATAGCACATAACACTTTGCTATACCCCTTGACCCCATTCCCTCTTGAGCTTTGCGATCTTAGTGATCTGAGTCACTGTGTGTTCCTGTCTGTGTCTGTTCTAATATTCCTTGCCTTTGCACCTGCTGTTCTTGCTACCGACTCCCCTCTCGCCACCGCACTCATGAGAACGCTAGAGCCTTACCTCCTCTATGAGTATTCTGTGACTTGACACAGAATTCTCCTTTGTGTGGCCACAGCCCTTCATATAAAGTAGCAGGCATTACACTGAGCTGTAATTTCTCTCCATGCTTGTCTCCTATTTGGCTGGGAGCCCTAACAATAGGAACTGTGTCTTGATTTTTTTGTGTCTTAATCCCTGGCACAGAGAACTTACTCAATAACTTTTCATCAAGTAAAAACATAGATGTTCTACCCTTTGGAAAACAAAACTGTTCTCTGGTTTATATGCTGGGGAATGATGGCAGAAGTGCACCTTCCCTTTCTTTGTTAGGAAGTCCCGTAAAAACCACCAGCTAATGTAAAATTTGGGACAAGTCTCTAAACAAACTATTGCTATGTTTGCTTGCTCGTTTCTGCTTTGGAGACTACAGGGATTTCCTACTTCTGCGCACGATACAGACCAGAGTCACCACCTCTTAAAATGCCGACTATCATCCAGTTGTCTCGAACATAGGCTGAATTTACCATCCCTGCAATAAATGGGCTAATTCAGCAAGAATTTATGAGAGAGAAAGGGAGTAAAAAAAAAAATCTTAAAATAATATATATATTTTAATATCAAAGCTAGGTCTTAGTATTCTTTAGGTTGAGTGAAGATATGTTTGGCCCCCAACACTTATAAAAATCCCCGATGTTGCCTTTGGTTGGGTTGGGACTGCTAAGGGTTCCCAACACTCCAGAAGGTTTATCTAACATCTGCAAAACCATTACTAATCAGTCTGGTCCAGCCATAAGGTATTTGAAAGCTATCATGTGTCTAGACAGAGTATGTATGCCCCAAAGCCATCAAACTGTGTTTCAGAGGATACTTGTTTGATGTAGAAAAGCCATATTCTCCCGAGTATTTTGTTCATGGTAATGAGATACAATTCTAGTCCAAAAAGAGGAAAAGTGCTCTGGGTTCCAGCTGCTGAATCAGAACCTGCAGGCCTGCTGTATGGCTCAGTTTCTCTGCCCATAAAACCCGGACTAACGGTAGTGCCAGGCTCCTGTGGGTGCTGCAAAGGCTAGTAAAAGAATAATGTTTGGGCCCTGGCCGGTTGGTTCAGCGGTAGAGCGTCTGCCTGGCATGCAGGAGTCCCGGGTTCGATTCCTGGCCAGGGCACACAGGAGAAGTGCCCATCTGCTTCTCTACCCCTCCTCCTCTCCTTCCTCTCTGTCTCTCTCTTCCCCTCCCGCAGCCAAGGCTCCATTGGAGCAAAGATGGCCCGGGTGCTTGGGATGGCTCTGTGGCCTCTGCCTCAGGTGCTAGAATGGCGCTGGATGCAACAGAGCGACACCCCAGAGGGGCAGAGCATCGCCCCCTAGTGGGCATGCCGGGTGGATCCCGGTCGGGCGCATGCGGGAGTCTGTCTGACTGCCTCCCCGTTTCCAGCTTCGGAAAAATGAAAAAAAAAAAAAAAAAAGAATAATGTTTGCGAAAAATGCACTTACTGGGGGAAAAATACCATTTTCTTTTTTCTCCCCAGGAGCAACATCTGTCTTTGTCAGTAAGTGCACCCCATCATTATTGTTAGCTTGGTGGGACGGTGGTAGCCACCTTGGGAGGAAGCCGTGCTGAGCAAGGATGCCAACAGATGCCTGAAGTCCAAAAGGTACCACCTTAAGGGTCCGCAGGGTGAGCAGTGGAGAGAAAGAGAGACTACGTAAGGAGGGCTAGTGTCTTCTCTTCAACTGCTTCTGCTTGGAGGAGAACATGGGTGAGTGCCTTAGGTAGTGGAACGGGATAAGAAGACCGCTCACCTCCTCAGGGAGCAGGAGATTTCTGAATAACAAGGTCTCTGGTCCTCAGGTTCCACTTCCATGAACCCAGTTCCAATATTTGTGGGGCCCAGGGCAAGAGAACACACAAAGGCCCACGTGAAGAATGTCTAAATATGGAACGACTATAAATTAAGATGTGTCCGTGACTAGCTTTTCCATCCAGGCCCTGCAGCCCAGAGATCCCTTGAGTGACCTTAGGACTAACAGGAGCAGGAATCTTCTGGGTCAGTACCAGCCAGCAAACCCAGGGTGGAGACTGGCCCTGACCTGGTTCCCTGGCAGCTCTGGTGGGCAGACTCCCCTTCTCCAGAACCTCATTTCCTGGCAGGATTTTCAGGCATTCCCAAGCAGGGAGGGAGTACAACTAACACCTTGGGTGACTTGTAGTGACCAACTTTAAACAAAGGCAGCTGCTCCTCTGGTGACCCAGAGCTGAAGCCGGGATTCTCCTCCCCACACTCCTATACTTACGGCTACACCCTCTGGCCTGGGGCCCCAATTCAGCTCCAGTGGCCTCTCCTTTTTGTTTAATCAGTTACTTAAATTTCAAAAAATTTCTCATGGGATTGAAAAGAGAAAAAAAAAGGCTTTGTACTTGGGTGCTTGTAAAATGCAGTAGTTTCTTGCCTGGTTGAGGTAGGCAACATGCCCTTTCTTCCACTCTACCTCCTACAGGCCCAAATCGCACGATCAAGTCCCTTCTCATCCTGCAGCCCCTGGACACTGTTAGAACTTGAGAAAGCTCATGGTATTGGCATGACCTCTTACTACAAAGGATCTTTTCTCAGAATTGCCCAAATGGCTGAGGCAACCCCGGTGCAGTTGTTCCACTGCCCTCTCAGCCTAAATGCCCCTGCCCCTTCTTCCCCTGCAGTGTCTTCTGCTCAGCTCCATGCCCTGTGCTTGGCTCCTTGTTCTATAATGAGCTGTAGATCCTCAGGTGGTCCGTTTCATGGCAAACTGCCTCTGGAAGGACAGTTCGCAAGGACACCCCGTGCTGATGCATCCTGGCATTCTTACTGTGGAATTAGAAGGCAGTTTGACTAATCACAGGATAATGCCCAGAAGATGCAATCAGATAAATGAAGCTGCTTGCTTTATAACATCTTAGTTATTACTTTTTTTTTTTTGTATTTTTCTGAAGCTGGAAACAGGGAGAGACAGTCAGACAGACTCCCACATGCGCCCGACCGGGATCCACCCGGCACGCCCACCAGGGGGCTAGGCTCTGCCCACCAGGGGGCGATGCTCTGCCCCTCTGGGGCTTCGCTCTTCCGGCAACCAGAGCCACTCCAGCACCTGGGGCAGAGGCCAAGGAGCCATCCCCAGCGCCCGGGCCATCTTTGCTCCAATGGAGCCTCACTGCGGGAGGGGAAGAGAGAGACAGAGAGAAAGGTGAGGGGGAGGGGTGGAGAAGCAGATGGGCGCCTCTCCTGTGTGCCCTGGCCAGGAATCGAACCCGGGACTTCTGCACGCCAGGCCGACGCTCTGCCACTGAGCCAACCGGCCAGGGCCAGTTATTACTTTTCTAATGTCAAGCTCTGGGTATGCTGTAAGTACTAAGTCGATCTCCACAATCAACTTGGGGCAAGTATTATTACATAGTCCCCATTTTAAAAGTAAGCAAACTGAAGCAGAAAGAGATTAAATAATTTATCATGACATAAATAGAAAGTAGTACAGTGTGGATTCAAAGTCAAGAAGGCAGTCTATTTCAATACTTGCCTTCTTAACCATCTTGCTATATATATATCTATATAGCTGAAATTGATGGGATGTAGGCTAAGGAACCTCTGGAAAATTTTGCTTCCCTATTAGAGGAGTATAGAAGAAAGGGAACTTCTCTTGGTGCACACTTTTCCCCCCTTCTTCCTGTCTTTAATGTACCTGTTAAGACTGGCACAATGTGGCAGCCATATTGTGAAGCCCAGGAAGAAAGTCAATCCACTAAGGGTCACAAAAATAAAAAAGAGAAAGAGTTTCCTCCGTGCTGATACCGTTGATTTTGCCAAGCTAGGCCTGAGATGCTTGTCTCCAGGCTTCCTAATAAATAAACACTAAATGCCTTTGGTGATTAAGGCACTGATGGTTGGGTTTTCTTTTTCTTACAGTATAGAAGATAGAACATGTAAAAAGCTTACTTATCACAATGCCTGGCACAAACTAAGAGTTCAATAAATATTAGGCAATTCTTTTGACCTCTGAGCTCCTTTAATCAGCTACTGATTTTCAAAAGGTACTTTTTAGACATCATCAGAGGAAGACAATGGTACCAGCTCTGAGTCTCAGGCATAGAGTGCTTTCAGCACTCTTCAAAAAAAGCAATAGGTATCTGGACCTATCAGCATACCTGGAGGTAGTCTTTAGGCTGATGCTTATGAAAGCTGAGCTGCCTCAAACCCACAGAAGGCATTGGAAAGGGGGAGGGGGTGGAAACCCAGTAATTATGAGTTGTATTTTTCCACTTTATTAAAAAAATGATTCAAAAATGTCTGACACAGTTTTCACCATGAGTCTTGATATGACATGCATGAGATTGAGTGGCGTCAGTAGGCTGAGGAAGACGAGGACATTGTGCTCAGCAGCAGTCGGGACCTGAACCTTGTCATTGTTAGACAAGCTAGCTCACCTGTATCAGTGTATGAGGTACCAGCAAGAGCACTCTCACTGGAATGACATCTTACTATTATTTTTAAATATTAAGTATCCCTTAGGAGTTTACATTTTAAAAATTTTATTAGATTTTTGTTTGTTTAGGTCCAATTCAACCAATACACATCGAATACCTGCTATGAGCAAGGCCGCCTGGTATCCAAGTGACATGGAGGAAGACACGCCAGAAGACAAAGGAATTTGTTTTATATTTCATATAGCCTTTTCATTGACAGATGTTATCCAGCTTTATTTTCTCCCTCCTGTATGTTGAGGCTTAATGCCTTCTGTATTTGACCTTTCTGAATAATGACCTCTGATATTGGCACAGTCACATTCCCTCATCTACTCACTTTCCTGCACACAGGCATCTATTTTTGTCAAGTATGGTCTGAATACTTGTGTCACTCCCCCTCTCCCCACCACCCCAAACTCATATGTTCAAACCTAATCCCCACTGAGATGGTACTTGAAGATGGAGTCTTTGGGAAGTGATTAGGTCAAGCAACTAGAGCCCTTGTGTATAGGATCAGGGCCCTTATAAAAGAGGCCCCAGTGAGCTCCCTAGCAATCTTCCTCCAGGGGAGGACACAGAGAGAGGTGCTGCCTTCAACAGAATGAGAAGCATGCGGTGCCTTGACCTTGGCCTCCCCAGCCTCCAGCACTGTGAGAAATTCTGTCTGTTGTCGACAAGCTACCCAGTCAGTGGAATTTTGTCCCAGTGACCCACACTCACTAAGACAAATGGGGATAAATGAGTGGGTAGGTTATTCACTAACACACAAAAGGAACGTATTGATTAACTGTAATTTCTGCCCTTTAGCTCCTTTTGTCCTCTACAGACATCTGAATGAGAACAGGTGCTGTTGCCCACTTGAGCGTCTTAGGCGGGAAGTACCGAGGCAGAGTGTGGAGCCCTGAAGTCTCTGTCTGGTTTTGTGGGAGTCGAGGCCATAATTTCTTGGACAAGCTGCTTCTCCTCTTTGAGACCCAGTTACCCTGATTATGAACATTTGTTTTTCCCCATAAGGGACCCTCAGTGCTGTTCTCGGCTCCTCAGCAGAGGGGTCACTTTCAGAATGAAGACTGGCTGGAAGATGGGGGCTGTGGATGCAGCCAGTCTGGACGGCAAGTTCATCACCAGGGACTCCAGGAGAAGACTTCATGCTTTGTTTTCTTATGGCATGTGCTCCAACTCCTAACATGTTGTCAAGGATAGGCAGAGCGTCCTGGGGAAGAAGGGAACTGCAGACCCACTCTTTCCCTGAGTAAGGAGAAGGGGCTAGCCAACGGGAGTCTATTATGGCGCTGAGTCATTAGGAGGCTCACTTACATGGACAAACTTGTAGCTCCTCGAAGGTTTGAAGAACAGAGGCTAAGGAGAGAACAAATCTTATTTCAAGTTTATGTGACATTAGGGTAAACTGTTCATTTCAGACGAGTAAATCCCCTCTGCCAGAATGTTCCTCATAATGAACTAAATCAGTTGAAATCAACACGAGGAACTGGGCTTTATGTAAAGATGTTGTGGGCAATGAATTTTCATCAAACGTGTGATATGATGAGAGGAACTGGCTGTTTGAAGAAATTCCATAGTGAATCCTCATGTTATGTGATTAACTACTTCCTAATTTGTCACCAGTGTGAGTAGCATTCTGATTTTTAATTTGCCTAAAACTCTGGACTCTCTTATGCTCTTGTTCCCTAACACATCCGCTACTCCAGAAGGAAGCTGCTTGCTCGCCTTACTCAAGGAGTTCACATCTTGGCTTAAAAAACTGTAAATCACTACTTGGTTTTCAGGGTTTCATTTGTGAACCAACCTCCAACTGTGGCTACTCTCTGTATCACTCAAATGCCTGCAGCACGGCCACCTCCGCTGTGGAAAGTGTCAGCAACTCCCACTGGGCAGGCACCACGGGCACTGTTAGAGAAGTACAGCATACTCTGATGGAAATCTTTGGGATCCATTAAAATGCTGCTCCACAGCCACTGCTGGAAGATGCTATTAAACACATCAATCTGGAAGGACAGAATCTGGCAGCGTGAGCTAACTTGGGTGAATTACGGATGCTGTATAAAAATTGGCTCTGCTGGTAGCTCAACTTGAAGGATAATTTAGAATAGCTTTATAAATGTTGCTACTTAGAAAGAAATTATTCAAAAGTAACTCTGCCCATTCTATACCTTATAAACCACTTCTTTAAAACATCCCACATTCTCTCTGGCAATGCTGAGGTGGATTATATGTGGTGACACCCTGGATGCACACATACTTAATTTGAGGCAAAGGCAGCTCTACTGCATGACTTCATTTTAAATGGGATTCCCAGGTTTAAATATCCGGACTTGTGTCCTCTCCTGGGTTGCAGACTTCTATCTCCGGATGATTTTTAGACTTTGCACTCAAAGCCAGTAAGTCTAGAACCTGGTTTATTTTTCTCCATCAAGCCTGCTCCTCCGGGCTCCCTTCATTCCTGTCATCACCCTTTTACTTATCCAAGTTCTCTTTATTTTATAGTTATAAATTAAAATTGATGCAAAAGAATGAAACTAGACTGCTGTCTTACACCATGCACAAAAGTTAAAAATAAAAATTTGAATATAAGACCTGAACCAACAGAATTTCTAACACAAAACATAGGCACTAAGGCCCTTGACATTGGACTTAGCAATATTTTTGTGGATCTGATTTCAAATGCAAGGGACACCGTCATTAAAATGAAAAGGCAATCTACTGAACAAGAGAAGATATTTGCAAATCATACATCCAATAAAGGGTTAATATCCAAAATACATAAAGAATTCATACAAATCAATACACACACACTCACTCAATTAAAAAATGGGCAGATGACCTGAATAAACATTTTTTCCAAAGACATACAGAGGACCAACAGATATATGAAAAGATCTTCAGCAACACTAATTGTAAGGTAGATGAAAATAAAACCATGATGAGATACCACCTCACACCTATTAAATGACTATTACCAAAAAGACAAAAAATAATGTGTTAGAAAAGACGTGGGAAAGAAGGAACCCTAGTGCCCCATTGGTGGGACTATAAATTGATGCAGCCACTATGGAAAACAGAATAGAGATTCTTGAAAATATTAAAAATAGAATGACCTTATGATCCAGCTATTCCACATCTGTATATTTATATGAAGAATATAAAAACACTAATTTGAAAAGATATAAGCATTTCTATGTTCATTACAGCATTATTCACAACATGCAAAATATGGAAACAACTTAAGTGTCCATCAGTGGATGAATGTATAAAAAGATGTAGTATATGCTATACGTAATACAATGGTATACAATTCATTTGTAAAAAGAAATGAAATCTTGTCGTTTCCAATAACATAGATGAACTCAGAGGGTATAAAATTAAGTCAAGTCAGAAAGAGAAATAAAATACCATTTGATTTCACTCATGTATAGGATCTAAAACAAACAAAAACAAATATCACAGGTACAGATGGATGGTTACTGGAGGGGAAGGGGATTGGGAGTGGGCGAAAGAGAGGAGGGAGCGTCCATTGTATGGTGATGGATGGTAACTAGACTTTTGGGGTTGATCACTGCGGTATACGCAGATTTGAACTGTAATGTTGTATACCTGAAACTTATATAATAATAAAATCATGTATATTTAAGATGTAGAATATGATTATTTGATATATGATATGATACATATATAGTGAAATAATTACTAGTCAGGCTAATTAACATGGCATCTCCTCTCAAATTTACCATTTGTTTTTGGCATGACAGTTCCTGAAATCTACTCTTAACTAGCTTTCAGTGAACAATATATTCATAGTATTGTAAACGATACTGACCACGCTGTTCATTAGACCTTTAGAACTCATTCCTTCTACACAACTGCAACTTTCTCCCCTGTGACCAGAATCTCCTCGTTTCCCCTACTTCCCCATCCTTGGTAACCACTTGTCTACACACATATAAGTGAGATCAGTGAGATCATGCAGCCTTTTCTTTCTGTTATCTGGATCATTTTACTTAGCACCATGTCCTCTAGGTTCATCCATGTTTTTGCAAATGGCAGAATTCTTTTCTTTTTTTGAAGCTGAATTACATATATATAATATATATATACACACACACATATATATATATAATGAATTACATTATATGTATATATATGTAATTACTTATATATATGAAAATATATATGTACATGTACACAATTCTATATATGTATCTCTATATATTACAATTTTATATATAGCTCTGTATATCACAATTTCTTTACTCATTCATCCAAAGTCACATCACTCACAAGAAGCAAAGCAGGGATTTGGGCCCAGATATATCTGACTATCCAGTAAGCCTTCAGGTCATTTTGCAAGGATGATCTTTTTCCTGTAGATAGAGAGGCTACCAAGGGAAGCACTTTGTTTGCAGTGAAATATCAAGCTACCTATGAACACACAAAGGTGTGTGTGTGCATACACACACACACACACACTCTTCTAAATAAGCCATCAGAGAGGAAGAACTTTTGCTTTGCTTGCCCAGTCAAACAGAGAAGTTCCTCATAGCTGGGAAATGGGTGGGTCATTCTTCAGGCCATAGGACTGATGCCTATGTGTCCTTTGGCAGGAACGATCTGACAGCCAGACTACTGACACTAACCTCTAGCTCAGTGGCTGCTTTTAGCATAACAGATGCACATCTCACCCTAAAAGCATTCACCAATTGTTAGGTCTCTGAGGAACAAAGCGGAAGCACTTGGCTTGGTCTGGCGATGGGGCTATAATTGCACTCACAAGGCTTCATCCAGAAAATCTACCTTTTCCTAAGTTCTTAGCAAATAATGATACATAGAAAAGCCAAAATTATTCTTTGCAAGATCAGAAATAGCATTTTTGTTGGCTGTGTAATTAAGAGCATTTCAGCTTTGGCTTTTCTCTCCAAAATCCACCCTTTTATTCACAACCTAGGCAAGCAACAGTAAAATAAAAAAGAAGCAAGAAAATAACTGAGCCATACAGAGAATACTAATTCTCCTTTCTATGTATAAAGGCAATTTGGATGATAATTAATGGTAATTAATTTAATTACTTGGTTAATTTTGATTTGTTTTACTGCTATAAAGCCACAATCAGTCTAGGTAAATACTATCAAGAAAAAAGGAGAAAATCAAAATTTTCTTGAAGAAAAAGTGGTAAACTGTCCAGAAATCAGCAACTCTGAACCACCAGCCTCCCCAGAGCGCCCTGCATCCATTGCTTCAGCTGCGCACAGGGCATTTCTTCTTGTAAGACCTTTTGTACTATTTTCATTAGGTCCCAATCTAAAATGAGCAATTCCAACACAACTCCCGAAATTCTCTCCTGATGGTGCAAGTTAGGTTTAATGTATTAGAAGAAAGTTTGATTTCTTTCTCACTTTTGTTTTCCATACCCTGTTGAATTCAATCCTCGTTTATCCTCCAATTAAAAAAAATTTCAGAGCCCAGTATGTACTAGGTACTATGCTAAGTCTTGGCATAAAATAATGAACAAGGTCATCGCCCTCACAGAGCTTAATATTCAGTGGAGTGAGCCAACGATTAAGCACGAGGTTAGAACGCCGTAGAGTTATTGATGGTACAGGGTTCTGTGCAAGCACATAAAAAGGGCTGAAGGCACGTGTGGGTCAGGGTGTTCCAGTAGACTTCCTGAGGGAAGTGATCTCCCAGACTGGATGTGGAGAGTGAGCAGAAGGTATTCTGGAAGAAAAGGAGGGTGGGAAAAAGAGGGAACAGAGCAGCATTTTAAACTGAAGGAGCATCATGTAAAAATGCCTGAAATGAGAGAGCATGAAGTTTTATGTCTGGAACCTAGAATACACATGATCCGAAACCAGATCATGTCAAGCCTTATAGGACATGGATGAGCTTTGGACTTTATCCCAATGATTTTGAACAGAGGAGTTAGGTGATCGGCTTCTAGACTTGGAATATGACTCTGGTGAGGGCAGAGGCCTGATTGGAGGCTGGCAAGTCTGCATCCTGGGAAAGCTCCCGAGACTGGCTCACAGGAGAGAAGCCACTGTCCTGATGAAGGTAGTGGCCATGGACATGAGAGAAGTGAGAGTATTCTGGGTCTCTCTTGGATGAGACTCCTTTAATGTCACTTTTAGTACCTCCTGGGGCCTGCGCACAGTGAACACCTGAGGGTCCGCAGAGCACGCAGGGAATTCTGGGTCCAAACTGCACTGTTCCAGCCCAACTCTGCTCCTCATTAGCTCTGTGACCAAGAGCAATTTATATATTTAATCTTGTAGTGCATTAGTTTTCTCAAATGTGAAGTAGGGATAATAACAGTATACATCCCACAGGAAATACACAATAAATGCTTAGCTAATATATGTAAGCACAACAGTGCCATGTACATCAGAAGTACTTAATAAATACTATTATTATTATTATATGTGTTTGGTATTGATTGCATTGCCATTTCTTTTATTCACAGCCTTGTCACACATTACTTTGTCAATCTCATGGTGGCATTTCAAATAGCCTTCCCGCCTTATTAGTTCGTTGCCTGATTCAACTCTGCACATGACTTCCTGATTAAACTTCAAGACATCCTTCATCACGTCACTCCCCTTTTCCAGATCTCACATGGCTTCCAATTAAGTCCAAAATTCTTAATCTAACAATGAAAACCCTTCCTTAACCTGGTCTTATTTATTCTGCTCTAAGCGTGTGTCCCATTATGCTTACACCCCAGATAATACCGTTTTGGTTTACAAGAATTTAAATTTGCAAGGAGTTTCATGTAATATCTGCTTTGGCTTATGCTGATGCATTTATTCACATTTATGAGAACTGTTTTGGATGGTGTGTACGTCTTAAGTAGCTGAATGCCAGGAAGAGCCCCTATGAGGTCATCTCCCCAGTGGCGATGTATTCCTGTATTTTTGGTTAGCAAGTCTATAATAGTGACAATCTCATGCACCATTTGTTTTGCTTTTATTGATTTATTTTGTCTTTTGAGGGCTAAAAAAAGAAAGAACAGTAAAGGTTTAAGTGTATGTTATCCAGTAGTCATAAATGAGCCAAACAAAGGCATTTAGCTTTATTATCGAGTAATTAATGAAGGGAGATTGCGTTGGAGGCCATGCCATGACAACTAATGTCATTTACTGAAGTGGTAGTATCCACTGGAAAGGGATTTGGTAGTGTTTTGATATAAATGGCTTAATTTCAGGGCTCAAAAAGCATCCACATCTCTTGAAATTAGTAGTAATTACGCTTTAGACATAGAAATTTGCCTTATGGAGGTTTTCAGGAAGACATTACCCTTGAAAGACCGATGAAGACTGCTAGCAGACTGTGCTCGGTGTTGGGCATTGGCTATTCTTCTCCTCCACGCACCATACTGACTCCTGCCTCTTGGTGTTGCTGGTAATCTGTTCTCTCTTACCATTTTGCCAAAGCCTAACTCCGTTGTTAGGGCCTCTGCCTTCTACGATATCTCTATAATAATTACAACACACAATGACATTTGCTTTCTATTGTCTGTTTCTTATTCTTTTATTTATATCTTTTTTTGACTATGTAAATAGGGTTCAAAAAACAGAACATAAAGTATACAAAACTGATGCAACTTGACATATGTATACTCCTATGAAACTATCTCCTCAATCAAGAGAATTTTCTTTTTGTTATCTTATCCTTCCTTACACCCAGACCTGTTCCCAGACAACCACTGATCTGCCTTCTGTCACCAAAAAGTCAAAAATTGTCATGCATTTTTCTTCATTTGTTATAAAATTATTTTTTGTCTTAACCACACAATTATCATGTAAAGATATGTAAAAAGGGACAAAATACTTTGTTTATCCCCATATACATTCTATTTTCCTTATAGTATATCAGTTATACATTGCTGCATATACTGCATAACAAATTATCCCAAAACTGAAACAGTTTAAAACAACGTATTATTTCACAGTTTTTGTGGGTCAGAAGCTAGGGTGCAGCTTAGCTGGGTCCTCCGTCTCCAGATCACTGCAAAGCTGCAAATAAGGTATCCAGAGATTCATGTGGCTCAAGAGGAAGGATCTGCTTCTAAGTTCATCCATATGGTGGTTGGCAGGATTCAGGTCCTGGTGAGCTTTTTTGCATTGAAGACTTCAGTTTCTTCTTGGCTCTTGGCTGGAGGCCACTCTCAGTTCTTGCCACATGGGCTTCTCTACAGTGCAGCACACAATGTGGTGGATTGCTTCATCTGAATGAGCAAGCCAGAACAGACAGTGCGAGTGCCAGCAAGATGGAAGTCACAGTCTTTTATAACCTAATCTTGGAAGTGACATCCCAGCACTTTTGCTGCATTCCATTCATTAGAGGCAAATCTCTAGCTCCATCTCATACACAGGAAAGTGAAATACACCAGGAAGTGGAAATCACTGGGAACCATTTTAGAAGATTACTATTATGTACTATGGTCTTTTGTGGTACATATATTATATGTGTACCACACATTATATATGCACAACACACCATTATATAAATATATATATATTTAAATTTTTTGAACTTATTTTTACAAATCCTTGAGTTCTTCATTCCTTTGTTTAAATCTTGATTTCTATCTGGCATCATTTTCCTTTAATATTTTTTATATTGCTTCTTTGCTGACAGTGTATTATTTTCTTTTTTGAGAATATCTATGTATATTAGGCCAACTGAAGTTGTCCCACAACTGATTGCTGCTTTGTTCATTTAATTTTTTAAGTCTTTTGTTTCACTATCTCATTTAGGAAAATTTCTATTGCTTTGTCTTCAAATTTACTAATTTTTTCTTAATGTCATAGAAGGTTCTGTTAGTTGCATTCAGTGTGTTTTTCATATTAGGTACTGTGATTTTCTTCTCCATAGATTCTGTTTGGCTCTTTAAAATAAAATCTCTGACATCTCTCCTTAGAATGCTCATTCATTCCTCTATCTTCTTAAACATACGAGGTATATTTATTACTATTATTTTAATGTTCTTTTCTACTAATTCTATCATCTGTATCATTTCTAAGTCTGGGCTTATTAATTGCTTTTTTCCTCATTATAAGTTGCATTTTATTGCTTCTTTACATACTTGGTAATTTTTCTTTTTTTGGACAGAAACAGAGAGAGAATCAGAGAGAGGAACAGATAGGGATAGACAGACAGAAAGGGAGAGATGAGAAGCATCAATTCTTTGTTGTAGTACCTTAGTTACTCATTGATTACGTTCTCATATGTACCTTGATGGGGTGAGGGGCTACAGCAGAGCAAGTGAATCCTTGCTCAAGACAGAGACCTTGGACTGAAGCCAGTGACCTTGGGCTTCAAGCCAGTAACCTTTGGATTCAAGCCAGTGACCATGGGGTCATGTCTATAATCCCATGATCAAGCCAGCAACCTCATGCTTAAGCCAGATGAGCCTGCGCTCAAGCCGGCTACCTCAGTTCCTCCGAGTCCCAGTTCAACACTCTTTAAATATTTGCCACATAATTCCAAGTTGTGGTCCCCTAGTGCTATCAATTTGCCAATAACTATTTGACAAAGATAAGAGCCATCAGATTGGGTGATACTCCTAGGAACCTTTATACTACAGTTAATCTGTTTCCTATACTTGAGCAATATCCTTCCCAGCACTCAACCTGAGTCCCCATGTATTAGCATGTTTTCCTCCTCTGGCTGCTGGAAACATGAATGAGTTATTTTCACTCTTAAATAAGTGTGAACAGTTTTTCTTTCAAATCTTTTCTGGTGATTTCCCCCTCCCTCTAATTTCAAGAAGTTTCCACGCAAAGGTATACTAATCAGTTCTCAATTGAGGACTTGAAAGGAGTCCTCTTCAAGTTCTGCGTCCTGTCTCTGTCTCTCTCTCCTCTCTCTGGTTCTGGTACCCTGCCTTCGATATTCTAGCTGCTTTGTTCTGCTGTAAAATGTTCAACTCTGTCTCCTCAACTCAGAGTGACTGCATGGTTCTGCCTAAGTACGTTTTTTTTGCACCCAGCCTGGAACCTCTGTCTGGATATCAAGCTGAGGAAATTGTAGGGCTCACTGTGTTTGTTTCCCTTCTCCTAGACATTATTTGCCTGTGGTTCAATATTAGAAAAACTTTGTTTCACATGATTTTTTTCTTTTTCATTTTGTTGACCAGAAAGTAAATCTGGTCTCTGTTATTGCATCACGTTCAGAGTGGAAATCTGCTTCATATGCTTTAGTAACCCATAATGCAGTTTACTCCCACCCAAAGTTTCACATATCCATTACGCTCATGAAAAAAATGCTCCCAGAGGACAGAACCCATCTTTTTTTTTTTTTTTTTTTTTTTTACTTCTTTTGCCCTTAGCAGAGTACTGTGCATGTGTTGATGAGTACATTTCTCTTTACATAGTCTTTTGGAAGGGTTGGCAGTGAAGTGTCTTCATTTTGCTTCCATAATAATGTATCGTTTTGGTCTTTCTTTTATCTCTGTTTTCTCCTTACTTTGTTCTCTTTCCTGCTCTGTAAATATAGGAGCTCTTCTTCACAATATCACCTAATCTGATAGTTTTAGCTATCATCTTTGTTAAATACTTAGTGGCAAATTGACGACAGCACCAGAGGGCCTCAAATTGGAATTTATGTGCCAAATATTGTAAAGGTGAACAGAGGTGAAAAACTACCATCTGGCAAAATTAGTTTGATTATCCTAATTACTATGCTTGATTGACACCCATTGTGTTGCCTATCTCCCTACCTTCTGATTCTAAGCTCCCACTCTCTGCTGTGATTTTCATTGTCTTCTCAAGTCGGCTGGTAGCAACTTGTCACTTTCCAAGACTTTCTTGGATGATCCTGAGTCCCCGTTTCTTGGATCACAGACAGAGCCTGAGATCCATTTGCTGTTTCTAGTACTGCTCCTACATATCTTTGTTTCTTCTCTGGTCAGATCTGTGTTGGGCTAAGGCCAAGAGTATTCTGCAGGAGCTCACTAATCTCTATTCACATTGTAGTTAGAAAATTCTTTTCTCTTCCATCTGGAAAAACTGGTTTTATAAATGAAGATATCAGTAAAATTAATATCTCACATGTGAAAGTCACTCCCTTCAGGACCAGTGGCTGTGGCTCCCACATCTTGTTTGGGTGAATTAAAAATCCTATCAATGAATATGCTATTCATTTCCATTCATATTTCACCTCAAGCGCAACATATTCACCTTCTCATTTTCCCTGCCAGCCTGATCCTTCCCCCATGGTCCCTATTTTCATTAGCGGTAGCGTCAGTCTCCTGATTAGATAAGCTTGAAGCTCAGGATTCATCTTCAACACCTTGGCTTCTTACTCTTTTCACCTGATTGGTTTTCTAGTCCCAACAGTTTGACAAGTATGATATCTCCTGTAATGCTAATGAATTCTGATACCCTAATGTTTCTCTTACTCATTTTTTCCTCTACATTCCCATTATCACTCCCTTGCTCACTTCTGATTCCTTTGCCTCTAGAATCACCAGTCTATCCCACACGGTATGGCTAGATAAAGCTTCCCTAAGGATGGCCTGCTTATGTGAATTTCCTCTTCCAAAGTTTCGGTAGCTCCCCACTGTCTACAAAACTAAGTCCAAGCCAATCCTCCAAAACTGAAGGCCCTTTCTTCAGTGATTTTGGCCTCGACTACCTTTGTAATCTTAGCCATCTCGCCTCACCCACACCTGTCATCTCTAGCCAAACTGAACTTCTACCTTCTCCTGGCATTCTCTCAGGCCCATTTACGCCTGTTTTCACCTATGAATCTGATCTTTCAGGTCCAGCACACATGCCAACTCCTTTATGTCATTTTCTCAGTTTCTAGCCAGAAGTAATAACCATGTGCTTATGCTTAGAATAGTGCCTGGCAGGCGAGAAGTGTTTATTTGATGAATGAACGACTCTTTCTCTTTTACACTTTCATAACATTTGGTAGTTGTTCGATAGTACTCTTATCATCCTGCCTTGGTGTACCCATTAGTTAATTTATTCAACAAGAAGTGACTGACCACCCATGATATGCAAAGGCCCCACGCTACAGAGTTAACTGAATCATGGTCGTCTCTCCCAAGTCAGTGTTAATGTGTTCAGTGTATACATAGGCATCTCTCTCATGGCAGTGTTAATGTGTCCACTGTATACATGGCTGTTTCCTTCCACAGTGAGGTTTCCAAGGGAACAACCACATCGTATTCCTCCTGGCTTCACCCACGGAGCCTTGCATGACACATAGTAAATGCTTAATTTAATAGAAATGGATTTTTCCCCCCTGAATTAATGAAATAAATGCAACTCAGACAAGAGTCAGGATCCTTACAATCTGTTTATGTCTCAAAAAATTGAAAGGAGGACAGAGATCTTTTAATACCCCTGGAGGAAGTAGGTGCTGACTTGCTTCTTTGTATCTGACTTTAATCCCTTTCAGAAACAGAACTCTGTTCTTATTGATCAACCGTAAGAGATACCAGAAACAACATAAAATCTGTCAAGTTTAGTTTCTTCAAAAGCTAATCAAGCTAACTGAGCAGCAGACTTTAAAATGGCACAATTTTATCTCCTGACCGTGGCATAACCTGGCTTAAATAACACCTCAAATACTTTATTTTTTAATGTGCAAAATGAATATTTGGTGTAGCTATTATTTCAAATTTAAAAGGAGTCTCTACAAGTAATCTTACTTCATAATCTTCCCATTTACTACTTAAAATAGGATTTGATTTCCATACATCTCTTCTGAATATAATTACTATTTTTAAATACAACTACTAGAACATTCACTCTCTCTCATTTATAACTATGAATATTTACTGTAGATGCAAAAGTGTTATGAAAATTTTTTTTTCTTTTTGTATTTTTCTGAAGCTGGAAACGGGGAGAGACAGTCAGACAGACTTCCGCATGCACTCGACCGGGATCCACCCGGCACGCCCACCAGGGGCGAAGCTCTGCCGCGACCAGAGCCACTCTAGCGCCTGGGGCAGAGGCCAAGGAGCCATCCCCAGCGCCCGGGCCATCTTTGCTCCAATGGAGCCTTGGCTGCGGGAGGAGAAGAGAGAGACAGAGAGGAAGGAGGGGGGGGTGGAGAAGCAAATGGGTACTTCTCCTATGTGCCCTGGCCGGGAATCGAACCCGGGTCCCCCGCATGCCAGGCCGACGCTCTACCGCTAAGCCAACCGGCCAGGGCTGAAAATTCTGTCATGTCAAAGGAACAGGCCCCCCTAGTTACATCCAAACACTGTGGTCCTGTCCTCTAACCCCAGCTGACTGGGGCAAACACTTGACCCATTGGCCCAAGCTGGCCCAATCGGACACCTTCCTCCAGGAAACTGTGTTTGGGATTGGGACACCAGGTAACCTGTTAGAATTAATGTTTAAATCAGGAAGGCATCCTCCCATGTGTGGGAAAAAGAAGGGGAAGCCAGTGTGCAGATGAATGAAAATGAGGCAAACGTGAGAGAGAGGCACAAACAACACTGAGAGTTTAGTGTGTGTCTGGCACTACCTCACTCCATCTTCTTAGAGCGCAAAACTCAAGGGCTGACAGTCAAGAGGCAAAGAGAGATTGCTTCAAGTGATAGAGCAGGCCCGTGAGCCCAGAAGTCTGAGTCCAGAGCCCAGCTTGTTCACGGGACATTACTCTGCCCTAGGACAGCAGGGCGGGGCGGGACCTTGTGACTCAGAGGGCAGAGAGGGGGCTTCCTTATCTGGAGATGTCCTCATTTTGCCTGAGACTTTCTGCCTTGGGATATTATAAGGAAGACCAATTTTGTTTTCATTAAATTTTCCCCCTTTGCTTAAAAAAATTTAGGCATTTCAGTTACCTGCAGCCCAAAAGTCACGTACAAGTGCCCTGCTCCCTTCACTTACACCCCGTGTCAGACCTAGCTTTATCATCCAAGTTCACGTGCAAATGTTCCCATTCCCACACTGCCTCTACATACAGGCACACACACACACAGTATGTCTTTGCACCTGCTTCTGCTGTGTTATACATACAAATCAGCCGCTTATTTGAGGAAATGTGAAGAGAAGCATGCCAAGGGTTTGGAAGAAGATGTCTGGGATTTTGTTTAATTGATGGGCCTGGTTAAATTATGATGAAATATTTTATTGTGAGTTGCTCTTCATAATATCTGCAATTAATGCTTTTAGTGTAATTAGGCAGTTCGAACATTAGCTGGAGAAGGGTAATTATGTCTGTGTTTTGCCTTTCATATTACAAAGGGAAACTTTCAAAACAACTGGGAAAGGTAAAACCTAGCCAAATCCATTTTTTATCAGTAAAGTTTCTGGCAAACTTTTGCTGGTGTCTAAACGTATGTAAATCTTTAAATGGATTATGCATGGCAGGCCCTATGCATTGTTAAAATGCTATCTTTTAGCATTATGGTTATTAAAGGAAGAAGGCAAAACAATGAATTACTTTATCAGTGTATAATTTAAGTCTAGTCCTTGTGGTCTTGGCTTCTTGCTGATTGAAACGAAGCAATTGCATTTTGTTTGGGCTCTGCATTTAGACTGCTCAGGGTTAAATTGGTGCTCACCACCTAGTTGCTATGCAACATTGAGCAAGTCACTTTGTTACTTTTCTCTCTCTGAGCCTCGGCTTCTTCAACTGTAGACTGGGATAGGTGTCACATCTACTGCACAGGACTGTAGTGAGGACGAAAGGGACAATCCATTGTTAGGAAAGGCAGTCTGCCTTAGGCCCCAGCATCTGTCTCCTTCCTTGCTGAGGTGCCAAACTGCAAGGCCTAATGATCCTTTGACACCGAGCCACTTCTTAGCGGGTCACACAGCCAAATAAGTAGGTCAAAGTGATACAGAGTGACTACCATCTGACCACTAGCTCCCCAGAGGGAGCCTGGCTTGCTCAGT
The DNA here is from genome assembly GCF_036850765.1 of Saccopteryx bilineata. NCBI lineage: Eukaryota > Metazoa > Chordata > Mammalia > Chiroptera > Emballonuridae > Saccopteryx > Saccopteryx bilineata. The sequence goes on from NC_089494.1 coordinate 208,684,444, forward strand.
ACTTGCCATAAAAGGTACTGAGTCTTTGGTCCTAGATTCCTCAGCTGCAGCACGAGTGCCTACACAGGCATCACCTGGTCCCATCAGGTCGTGTGGGATTTAGTGGCAGAGGACCCAGCCCGACCATGTGATGTTCTGGCTGGTGGCTGGGCTGTAAATAAACATCATCTTGCCCTTAGCCATTGAGTCTTATCATCAACTTTCAGCGCCGATGGAGTTCCGGCAAGCCAGTCGGCTTGTGCGGCTTACTAGTGTCTTTTGGATGTTTTGTGGAGTCTTATTACCTCTTGCCATCATCTACGACAAGAATTGGCAAACTCTTTCAGCAGGGAACCTGATAGTGTTTCAGGTTTTCAGCATAATCTTCTTTGTGGGTTTTTTTTTTTCTTTAACAATCTTTCAAAAATATAAAAACTACTTTAATTCACAAGTTGAACAAAAATAGGTTGAGGTTCTTTAACAACCTTTGAGAAATATAAAAACCATTTTTATTCACAAGTTGAACAAAAAATAGGTTGAGGGGCAGATAAGACCCCTACTCTTATGAGGTAGGGGTTCTTCCCTGATAATTATGGAAAGCAGTATTTCTCAACCGCCAGTCCATGGACCAGTGCTGGTCTGCCAAAAATTTTGTCCGTGGAAGAGTTAACCACCCTGAGGTTGTATGAAGATTATAAAGTCTATCAGTCCACAGACCAGAAGTTGAAAACCACTGATGTAAAGCCTATTTAGTAGATCAGTGAACATTCAAAAAACGTTGGCTATTATCACACTTCATGGTTTTTGTTTTGTTATTCTCTAAACCTAAGGAAATCCTGTTAGTACTCAAAATAATGCTCCCAAATAATGGAGAACTTTCTGGTACACATAATTCACAGTGACTGCTTCTTTCTACTCTTACAAGTGAGTTCTGCTTATCTGGTGACAGGACAATTCTTTATATCAGATTTCTCAGTGCGATGCCAAGAGTAGGTTACAGGTATGTGTGTGTGTGTGTGGGGGGGGGAGTGAAGCCCTTAGTCTTTGAGGCAGCTAGCAACTGGTCCTGGACATCCTACTGTGTCAAGTGTTTTATGAAAATATTATCATTTTCTGTGTGTGCCAAGGCATGGCAAAAGTTGTTGAGTCTTTCTTAAAGTCACTAAGTTATTCTTTCTTAAAGTCCAGCTTTGGTGTGTAGTCTAGGGAGACTTTACATTTTCAGTCCGTTATTTCCAGCCAGTGCATGGGAGGCATCGGACTCAGCAGGGCTCTGAGGGCTCTCTTCTGACCTCATGTGACCGTGGAACGGGTCAGGACAGGAGATGACAATGTTATACTAAGTGGTTAGCTCTTAGTGGTCCAGATGGCCTTTGAAGAGAAAGATGAACAATTCAGCCTGGAAGACATCACTGACATAAAGAATAAAGACAACAAAATAGGTCTTGGATGATTGCTGAACTGGAAGGTGAAGGGTTATTGGGGCAGAGGGAAGCCAGACCAAACTATAATTCAGCGTCCACATATTAGCAGACATTGGTGGTAGTTAAAACGGCAATCTGACCAGGGCCGAACCTACAAACCGGAAGCGAGGAAAATTCGTGGCGGAGCCATGCGGCACCGCCTTCAGCCCGCCCTCCCTCCGTCTCAGGCAGGTGGTGCGGTGGCCTTGCTCCAGGGGCGTGACTCCGGAACATCAGTGTTTTCACTCCTGCCCTGCTCAGAGACAGGGACACTCATGTTGTTCCTACCCCTGTTACCCTCGTACAACCCCAGCCAGGCCGCCACGACCAGGAAATAAGTACTTGTCATATAAAATCACTATGCCTGTGGCTGTGCGCTAGTCCCAGCCGACTGGCACCGTCCAGGTAATTGGTGCTGCAAGGAAGAATGTGTTCCGATACCTCAGGATTCTCAGAAAACTTAAGGACTTTCTCCTTCAAAGAAGAGTCTAGACCAGCTTGGGAGAAAATTGGGGCCAGGAGTAAAGTTATGAAAAGGTTAAGCCAGCTCCTCACTAACTCATGAAAGCCATGGAGTGAGCTGTTCAGCAGAGCAGGGCCCAGCACCTTAGGCTCGCCTCACCCCGCCGCCGCTGCCGCCGCCGCCGCCGCGGCCGCCGCTGCTGCTTCATTTTAAGATAAGCAAACCTGGCTCAGAAACATGACCTCAAAAGTAGGGATTATCAGACGAACCACTATTTTGTGTACCATGAAGAGAGAGGCAAATCCTGCCAGTGAACTACAATAGGCCATTGGCTGTGAGACACATCCAGTTTCAGAGGTGGTAACTTTAAAGAAAAAAAAAGAAAAAGTCAGTTCTGAGCGTTGATGGGATGGAGTAGGCAACTTGCCCCAAAGGCTCTGTACTCAGTCCTTACACATTTTTGGTTCTCTGCTGTACTGAGTTGCCTCATTCCACAGACGAGAAACCTACAGTCCAGGGGTTGGGTGACTTACTGAAGTCCCTGGGCTTCTAGGGAACTGAGGCCAGAGAGGAGACCTGCGACTCTAAGGTGGCTCCCACTACTCTCCCTGGCCTCTTTCTCTACAGTATTGATCTCTAGCTCTGGAAAACAGGACTGAATTCATCTGCAAAACATTTGCTCCTGATTAGGCTTTGCTTGTGATGATATAAAAATTGAATTGTTGCCTTGCACACATGCAGACAGGGTGGGAGCAACCTGGCTAGGCGTTTGCCAGCAGGGGAGATGGTGCCTCTGGATTCAAAACATGCTCAGGAAAATCTATAAAGTAGGTAATCTACATGCCTGGCAACAAAAGAGCTACTTATGGCAACAGATTTGATGTTTCACTTCATCCAGACTTACTGGAAAGTGAGAGAGGGTAAGGACAGTTTTATTTCCCGCAGGCCTAGCCCTTCCTGCCAGCCCAAAGCTAGCGTGCTAAGATTCCTTTACTCCTCCGGTGCCACCTGTCACTAAAAGCTATGGTGCTGTTATGTGAACTCCCCAGCCCCAGGGGGCCCAGAAAGCCCTCAGTCTTGGGAATATGGACAAGGCCACCCACGTGGACAGCCCCCTCTGCTGTGCCCACCTTGGCTAAGCTGGCATCAAGGCACAAATTAGGCTTGGAATGTCTCATCTGGCTGGTGCCCCAGGAACCCCAGATCCTGTGTTCCCCATGTCCTCATACTGTCACTACTAGTTTACCTTAGGGAGACAGGGCCTTGAACTCCTTGTGTGGAGAGAATCATCCTTAAACTGAGAGCACACCAACACCTGGGTTACAGGAGAGTGCCCGTTGGGCATCTGGCTGCCAACTGCCTTGTTTTCTCAGTATGCCAACGACTGGGACAATAAAATCAAGTTGTCTCCACATTCACTTGGCCCCTGTTAGCAGCCCTGGGAGCTCAGCCCACAGACCTTCAGATGACCGTGTGGAATACTATGATCTCATAAACTGGGAAACAAAACCTGCTGCTCACGGTCACTCTCTTGTCTCTTAACGGCCCCCGACAGCGAGGTGCTGAGAAGCACCCAACAGAGAAGGTGGGGCCAGGGGCCCATGCTGGGGTGGAACAAAGGCGGTGCCTTCTCACGAGGTATCTGGTTCCATCACACCACCGTCCAGTCTTTTGGCCTCTGTGTGTGTGTGTGTGTGTGTGTGTGTGTGTGTGTGTGCGCGCGCGCGCATGCGCTGGCGCATTCTCAGAGCTGTGCCTTCAGAACAGTTGCTTGAGAAAATGCATCGTTCCTCCTGAGACACTGAGTGTGTTCACAAGCAAGCCGGGCTCTTCAGCTCTTGCGATGGGATGTGGGGCCGCTTGCCCTCCCATCCCCCTCTGGCTGTGGAGGACCACTGCGGAGCCTGGAGGCCAGGACAGGAGTGCCAGCCCTGGGGCAATGGAGGGTGACTGCATTTGAAGTTGGCGCTGGCACGTCAGTAGCATGGATGACTCACCATTCAGTGTGCTGTGCCATGCTCCCTGCATTCAAGTCCCTTCTTGTATGTTAGATCCCAGGCCAGGTGTGTGCTTTCCCCCAAATGGCTTGCGGAGACACTTGAAGAGACCTAACACAGCCAGGAAGGGGCTCTGGATGCCCCCACGATGGAAAGGGGCCTGTGAGCTGGGCTCCCTCTGGGCACTCCTGAAAGGGAGACAGACAGCAGGAGGAAGTAGCTGCTCTTCCTCACCCTCCCCTCTGTCGTTGGGAGAAGCCCTGGGCACACACACCATGGCTGCCTGGCTGATGTCTACCTGCAAGGAGAGACTGGCAGCCAAGACACGGTTTACTGTGCGCCTGCACCCAGGCTGGTCTGGTTCTCTGTCTGGAAGGTTATTTCTGTTTTTGAACATGAACAGCTTTGGCAAGCCAGTTCATAATCTGCTATTGTCTTACACTGCATTTCTTTTTTTCTTCTTTTATATAAGAATATTTTTATAACTGTGGTTTTCAACCCTGGATTGGATTGTGCATTACAACCATGTGGTGATGTTATAAAACTAAGCAACATCCAAGCCCTATTTTCAGAGTTTCAGGCTTATAAGCTCTGGTGTAGGACAGTGACGTTGGAATGACACAAGGTCAGTCATGTAATTGGGAACATTCTCAATGCATCACAGTATTTCTTAAATATTGGAAAAACACCACTATTCTCAGAATGAACAGACACTAAAGATCTGACCAGTTTGTCTCTGTTTCTAAGATACAAGTTTGACACTTTCCCAAACTTAAGCTTTGTTTAATTGTATCCAATGAAATTACATCATATATTTTGCTACCTTGGAGTAATGGGGAGACAGAAGTAAATAATCAAAAGGAAAAAAATTCTTTCTTTTGTTCTAGAAAAAAAGTGGATGAAAAATTAGCAAAAGACAGCCTTTTCTCTCTGCTGGCAGCAGGGTCCTGTTAGATGGAGGCTGGTTTCACAATTAATTAGTTTCAGTTCACTTAAGTGTCATGTTATTCTTCCTTCTTTTTCTTCTTCTCTGCACACTGACAAATAATTATGGTAAGAAACATAAAAATCTCTCTCGAGGTTTAGATGGTATGGAATTCAGGAAGCACAAGAGCCTTATCACAGAATACAGCACCCATTATAAAGGGGAAGACATAAAACCCAGAATAAATCGACTTTCTTATTTCCTGACCTGTACAAACTGAGTTATCTAGACCTGATGTTTTAGTAATCTGATTTCCAAATGATGCAGTGTTCTTTTCCTTAATTTTTCTTGAGACAAATGCTCTAATTTTATTTGTAGCATTTGGGGGAAAGTAAAGTTCAATGTCTAATTTCTCTGATATATTTAGATCTATTTTCCTATACTTTCTAGGAGACAAAGTAGAGAACAGAAATGAGATCGAGTTCTATAAATAAATTATGGTTGGCTTGTCCTTAAATATTATAAACAGCTGAAAAGAAGTGAATTATAGATATACATTAATTTTATTTTGAAAGCTGGCTAGGAGATGTTAAAATTATAGAATTTTGAAAGAAGGAAAATGAAAGAAGGGAGAAACAAAACCCCACAAAGACTTCAAAAATAATGAAACACCTACATTTCCTTGTCAGCCTCTTCCATGAAATCAGAATCCTGTGTTTGCTGTGCTGGTGGGATGCTTAAGTAACCACCAAAGCTTTGGAGTATTAGCTGAAAATGTGTCAGCGTGTTGCTTAATAATGGCTATGCTTTGCCCAGTATTCTAGCAACTGTTTCACTTTCTCCATATATTAAGATACCCTGAAGGAAAAAGAAACCCACAAGCCAAATAAAAACAGAACAAGAGGACCTCGCAAGTAGACATGTATTTGATTGGATTTTATGTCCTTCAGAATTTACTTAAGGAGTTGAGAGAGTCAAAATGTGTTAGCTCATGATTTTTTTTTTTTTTGGGGGGGGGACTGAAACCAAAGGAAAAAAAGATACAATTTTGAATTTAAGTTTTCACCAATTCAGCCTCCGTGCCAACCTCCACAGCCATCCCCCACAAACTGTCCCCTCGAATGTCCCCCATGATCAGTCTGTCTTGTTGCAGATGGATCATTAAGGTGCCCGTAGCCAAAGCCAGCTGGAGAAATGGGGCTACTGTGAAGACCATTTTAGGTCAGAATACAGGCCAAAAACCCAAATTGGTTCTGCTTGAAATGACCTGGCTGTCCTCACTTTATCACTTGGCTTTTCACGGAGAGACACTACTCCAGGACCTACCCAGAATGACAAACAATCAAGATATTTCACACCAAGTGTGGACGGAGCTTTTCAATTTTTGCCAAGCCCTGTACACCTGGATGTGTGTTCATGTGGACAGGTGTGATGGATGGGGAAATAAAGCTCTCGTGTAGTTCATCTTCTTCACCTAATCTGGCAGATTTATGGGATTTGTGTCCACACTCTGTGTAAGGCTTTTACATCTGCCTAAGGGTCTTCTGATTGGAGAAAGAACTGCTGTCGGAACAAACTTCCTGGTGGGTTGTAGGTACCGATCTACCTGCAAAGGTATGTGCCAAATCCTCAAAGCTTGCTGCCTCCCGATGCACCAGACAATCAGTTTAGAAGAATGTGACTCATGTAACATTAACCTGGCAATGTCAGTGGACAAGATCCAGGTGCTGGATATGAACTCACACGTGGAATCTGCTCTCAGGCTATCTCATGCCAACAGTCGTCGCAGACGCAACCAAATCATCCGGGTGAGAGTCAAGCAAGGCTGGCGGCATAGGCGCCACTCCAGCTGACATCAGCGGGTGTCAGCTTGACTGGTGATGATAGAGGCGCTTCTTAACCAAACTTCAGTCGGGCTCCTGTGAGCCTTCCTCTAGACTAGGCCTTGACCTTCAGGCCCCTCCCCATTCTGTATCTGGCTTCCCCAGCCCGGTGTTAGCAAGAATTCTGCCAAGTCGGTTTAGTCTGAATCCCCCCACCCTTGATATCTGATAACCTTTGATAACTGACCAAGTGTCTCATCTCCTACCTTTGATATGTACACCCTTGGCCTGCTTTCAGCAAGGTACCTGTTTAGTTGCTTCAGCAAGAATCCCCCTACCCCTGACGTCTGCTCTTAGTGATTTTCCCTCTACCACCCCCCCATCCCTTGGCTCTGAATCCCCATCGGCCCTCGCTAGATTCAGAGTTGACCCACTCTCTCCTCTATTGTGATGGTCTCAACACCCACTGCAGAGTTTTAAACTAAGTCTTCCATACATTTTAACAAATGTCAGAAGAACTTTTTCTTTAACAGAGATGCCTGTGCTGCAAAAAGAGCCAAAGGTCAAGGCATGTTGGTGACAGCAGATGTCACTCTGCTCAGCAGGAAGCTGAAGTCTTCCTTTTTGTGGTTACTTTTTTTAAAAAATAAACTTAAAAAAAATTTTTTTAGTCATTATTTTACTTGCTTCCCCAGTAGTTTAACAAAAAGCCAACACTATTTTAGTTTTGAGGTTTTATCTTTAAATAAACTATTTCTTTTGAAATAATTTTACATTTACAGAAAACACTGGTTATTTTAGTAATGAGGCTTTACCTTTAAATAAACTATTTATTTTGGACTAATTTTAGATTTACAGAAAAATTGCAGAGATAGTCCAGAGAGTTGCCATATACCCCTCACCTAGTCCTCCATTAATATCAAATATCTTTTTTTTAAAACCAGGAAATTGCCATTTGTTACACTACTATTAATTAAACTTTTAAATGTAGTTAAAATTATTACTAATTAGACTAGATCTGAAATTCCTCAGTTTTTCTATTAATGTCCTCCGTCTGTCTCAGGATCCAATTCAGGCACCAGGTTGTGTTCCATTTTCATGTCCCTGAGGCTCCTCTGATCTATGACAGCTTCTCGCTCTTGGTCTGAATCATCTTGGTAGTCAGCCTTGAGGAACACCTGTCAGGTGTCCAGGAGAATGTCCGCCAAGCAAGGTGTGTCTGATGTTTTTTTGATTAGACTGCAGTTGTGTAGTTTTGGAAAGAATGAAGTGTTCTTTTTTATCACGTGATTCTATTTGGGGGATTATTTTGATTGTGCTGTGTGTTACAAATATGGCAGCTTTTGCTTGTTAACCTCAGAGCAAGACCCTGCACATTCTGTCCCTACTAAAGGGAAACTGACACTCCAAGGTATTAGTAAAGGGTTTTGCTGAGGATTTTATAGTGGGAAGTGGGAGAGGGTAAGAAGGAGAAAGTTACATGGCGTAAAACAATGCAAGTTAGAGAAATCCCCACTAGTATCAGTATTTTGCCTCCTTTCACATGAAGGTCAGCCCATGCAGCCTCCACTTGCCTATAAAGCCTCTGGAACCCACCAAATCCAATCTATCTGTACCCCAAGCCCTCAATTCTCTTGTGCATCTCTGCACCCACCATCTGGCTCAGCAAAGGCTCTTTTGAAGATCCACCTGCACAAAAGTCATCTAGGAAAAATAAATAAGAAATAATTTTTTTTCAATCACAAATAATCTTTTTCTTTTACATTAAAGAATGTTTATTAAAATCTTTTCTACCCACAATCTATCAGGCGAGAAATGACTTCAACACGGTGTCCACCCATGCAAGACAAATTAGAAAGTTAAGGAAAATTGTCTTGGCCCCAGTATTTGGGGGGGGGGGCGGGGGCAGGATGGATGAGTAGGAACTTATTTTGCCCTCAGGTTCAATATTGACTTTCTTCAAGTCATGTTTACAAGGCAAACACAAATTCACTCATCACACTGCTTTAGTTGTCTGCCACTCACTCCTCCCTTTCTATGACCCAAACAATCTGTAGGCAATACTACCCCTAAACTCCTCGGAGGAGTAGAAATTAACCTATCTCCGGACAGCTCATTCATTCATTTACTCACTCACTCAAAAAAAAATCTTCTTTGTGTTTTACTGCTAAATAAGCTAGTTTTTACCCATGATACAGTTTTCTTTATTTGTGTCTGAATTCAACAGATATTTTCTGAGCTCCTGCTAAGTGCCTGGAACTGGACTAGATTCTAGGAATAAGATAAATAAAATGCACAAAATCCATGCCCTCATAGAATCGCAGCCAGTATAATTTAAGGCAGTGATTGTGAAACTTTCTCATCTCATGCTATAGATAACTAATTACTAAACTTCTGTGGTACACCAAAAAATACTTTGCTCACTGGACAAAAAAGATAGGTATAATAATTTTGATTTATTTATGCCAGACGGCTATTGTTGTGTTGGTTGATGTAATTTTTTATTTGACAGTCTAAGAGAAAAGAGGTCAGTGCCCCTGACTAGTCAAATATTGCATGTTTTAAAATTCTTATGGTACATTGATTAAATATTGCTGATGTAAGGAGATAGATATTAAAAACATAATCATAAAAATAAGGTCTTATTTCAAGCATTATGACAAGAATCCTAATGAAAACTACAAAAAGGATGCAGTGAGACCTACTTTATGTGTGTGTGATTGGCAGGGTGTTTCTCTCTCTTCTCTTCTCTTTTGCAGGGTGTTAAGAGGAGCTGATTGCCTGACCTGTGGTGGCGCAGTGGATAAAGCGTCGACCTGGAACCCTGAGGTCGCCGGTTCGAAACCTTGGGCTTGCCCGGTCAAGGCACATATGGGAGTCGAAGCTTCCTGCTCCTCCCCCTTCTCTCTCTCTCTTACTCCTCTCTCTCAAAAAAAAAAAAAAAAAAAAGAGGAGCTGATTTACTTTTTGAGAGTAGGGGTTAGGAAACGCTTATTAGAGGGACTAACATTTATAGGTGATCTGAAGAATGAGTAAGAGTTATCTAAACTAACTATGAAAAGCACATCCCAGGCTAAAAGGAGGGGCTGCTGGAATGTTCTGGGAACTGCAGAGGACAGTGTGTGTGGAGCAGAGACCTGTCTGACCTCAGCCTTCGTGCACAGCCAGGTGAAGACCACGTTCAAGATCGTGAGCGCTGTCCTTCATGCAGGCTGCAGTGAGAAGTGCTCTGGAGGACAAGAGTTAAGGTCCCTCTGCACTTGGTAAAGAGCGCTGTGTGAATAAACACTACCAAACCTGTCCCCACCTCCCTAGCTATTCACCCTGCTCCTTCCACACCCACAGCCATGCCTCAGGAAGGAGGCAAACGAGGCAGCAAACTCATCGCTCAGCTCCTGGGCACCACATGCCATTCCTGACCAGGGCCTGCTACAGAGAAGGCAAGAGCTTCTCTCCCAAGAAGGGAAGAGCATCCTTTTTATATCGGGCACCACAACAGTCCCCTTACTTAGCATGTCTGCCTCTGAGTTCAAGGATAACTAAATGCATTGGTTGTTGCAAAGGATTATGTCTGAACTCGATCAGCCATCCTTAACCAATGACTCCATTAAGTGGATTAATCACCTCAAAATTCCAATAATATAGAATTTGAGCTCATGTTTTATAAATAGTGTAAGAAGGTTCACACTTTTGTTGGCACTTCAGTTTAACACCCAGGCAAATCAACAAAAAATAACAGTATAACAACAACAAAAAAGTGATAGTTATGAAAACAATAGTTGTATTAAACAAGGTGCTGCCAATAGATAATGTTCCCCTTAGCACTAAAGTACCTGTCATGAGTTTTGGATCTCGGGTACCTGCTGGATGCAGTCTGTGTATTAGAAACAAAAGAGCAGAAATGAGATGGTAGAGAAAGGAGAGGGGCCCAAAAGGGACCCACGGTGCTTGGGCAATGGGAACTGTCTAAAGTGAAAAGGATAATTCAACCAGACTTCAGGACAATAAGAACCTTGGCCACAGAACCAGAAGACCTGCTGGGTTCTAGCGCTGGGTCTTTCACACCTAACAGTGTGACCCTGGGCAAGTCAATTTCCCTCTGAGCCTCCATTTCTACATTTGTAAAATGGCAGTGGTGGTGGTGGAGAATGAGAAATGTTTATATCAACTTCTAACTTCTCTTATAAGTTAAACATTTTATGATTTCATGACTCTAGACCTCCATGGTCTAATACAGTAGCCAGTAGGCACAGGTAGTCATTTAAGTTAATTAAAATTAACATAGCAATTTCTCAGTTGAACTAGTCACATTTCAAATACCCCATAGCCAGATGTAGCTGATGGCTACTGAACTGGATGATGCAAACAGAGGACCTTTCTCTCCTCACAGTTTTATTGGACAGCCCTGTTCTAGATTGTTTTCTTAAAAAAAAAAAAAGACCCTTGAGAAGTATAATGTCAACATTATTCATTTTCTTAGTTATTGACTTTACTGTAAAATTGATTATCATGGACACAAATTAGCAATAAGAGCTGACATTTATTGTGCACTACTATTGGTAGAGTTGGACAAAGGACTATTTGATTTCATGCTCACAATAACCCCCTGCAGTAGTGACTGAGTTATTCAGAGTCACATTCTAGAAGTGGCAAAGCCAGGACTTGGGCCCGTTGACTGTCATACTCCAGAGCCCAGAACTCTCACCCTGGTGCCAAGCTTGGTTTCTGGTCTCACTGTCTTACTGCCATGCCTCACGGATTCCTCACAATCCCTTGGTTGTCGACACTGGGCATTGTCTTAGGAAGCCCTCCCTCTCCACTTGCTCTTCGCTTGAGAACTTCCTATTTATCTTTTAAAAACTAACTCAAATATCACTTCTCCATCAGGCACACTAGTTATCCTGGCTGCTTGGGTTCCCACTACACTCCATTCAGACCTCAAACACACAGCCTGCCAGGTCGTGTTAGAGTATCAGTTTGTAAGTCGGATCTGTCACCAGCCAGACCTTGAGTGCATTCAAGATGAAGTCTATGCCTCAATTATTTTTTTATATCCCGAGTTCAAAGAAGGTGCTATTTGTTGAATGAAAATGTCAGAAAATCTTTCTGAGATTAAGAGTCATCACCTTTGTCAACCACTACGGCTTATTTGGGTGCTCTCCATTTTCCCTGGAACTTGCAGTTTAAATGCAACTTTACATAGTTCATTATCATTTGATAGTTCATTATCTGTAAGCAGATGGCTCCAGGGCCTCCAGGTAGGGAGCAAAGTTAAATACATACATACATAATTAATTTTTATTTCTGAGACTAGTAGTTGTTCCCAAGCCTTTATGTAAGCAGGCTGTCATTAATAGGCAAGGAAATACCATCACTTTCTACCAATTCTGGTGAAGTTTTTTCAGCCTTTTCCACTAGGCAGTGCTCTGGGCTACTTGCCCACCTTGACAGAGGCCCCTTGGAAACTGCAGACCCGTCAGAGTGCAGCTTGGCTGTCGCTTTGCCTCAATTCCTTCCACAGCACAGGACTGTAGCTGTCCTGGGATGTATAAAGGGATGCTAAAGTTACTCACCAGGCCTAGGTGCACAGTTAAAGAGACACCTGCAAGCTCCACACGTTCATACTGGGAGCAGAATACCACCACGCCACTCCCTGCAGCTCTTCACTCCAGACACAGACTGGGAGTACAAGAAGTTATCCCTTCCTTCCTTGTTCTCTAAAGTCATACAGGCACCCCTACAGTGTGTCCGTAAAGTCATAGTACTCTTTTGATCGGTCACAGGAAAGCCACAAAAGATGATAGAAATGTGAAATCTGCACCAAATAAAAGGAAAACTCTCCCAGTTTCTGTAGGATGATGTGGCAGCATGTGAGCATGCGCAGATGATGACGTAACATCGTGTATACAGCGGAGCAGCCCATGGCCATGCCAGTCGAGATGTGGACAGTACAGAGGAAAGCTCAGTGTGTTCTGTGGCTCGCTAAATTCAAATCTGTGACCAAAGTGCAACGTGAATATCGGCGCATTTATAACAAAGCACCACCACACAGGAATAACATTACTCGGTGGGATAAGCAGTTGAAGGAAACCGGCAGTTTGGTGGAGAAACCCTGTTCTGGTAGGCCATCAGTCAGTGACGAGTCTGTAGAGGCTATATGGGATAGCTACCTAAGGAGCCCTAAAAAATCTGTGCGTGAGCCCACATCAAACTGCACTGAATAGGTATGAAACTGAGAGAGTTTCCTTTTATTTGGTGCAGATTTCACATTTCTATCATCTTTTGTTGCTTTCCTGTGACCAGTCAAAAGTGCACCATGACTTTACTGACACACTGTATTAAAAGGCATCTTTTTGCTTCTGCATTTAAAAAAGAGTTGAGCTAGGTCCAAATCTAAACAAAACAAAGCTCGAATTAACTCACCTAACAAACAAATCAACAAACAATATCAGCACTATTACCAGAACATAGTGTAGGAAGAGAAATACTATTTACCCAAGACCTTCAAAGAACAGTATCAGGACTGTTCTGGGTAGGATAGTCTTTTGTAATCCAACAATCCTAAAAGATACGTTGAATGATCACATATTTCGGGTGAAGACACTAAAGCCCAGCAAGAGCTTGGGTTTAATGTTAAAGAGATCTGAGTTCAAATTTGAATGCCACTAGCTCTGCGTGTTTGGACAAATCAGACGTCTTTAAGCCTCTGTTTCCTCATTTGGAAATACAGACCAGTAGTAGCAACCTTCCGAGGCTGCTATAGAGTAGAATAAGAAAATGTCTGTAAAATGCCTAACACATGGGTGGCACCTTATTAGATTTCACGTTAGTTACCCTTTCCCTTGTCTGCTAAATAGCAGAATTGGAATTCAAAAGCAGAGTCATAGGCCCCAAACCCAGGTTCTTTGAGCTGCTCCTCTACCACTGTGGTGATACAATCTGACTAGCTGAATTTGAGTGGTTTTTGCCTTCGTACTGGCAAAACACTCTCTATTATTTCACATATCCGCGCCAGGTTGTAAATCTTTCAGAAATGAAAATCAAAATATATAAATCATGCATCTTCCAGTGTGTTATAATGTGCCTTCAGCACAGCCTGATCATATAAATATTTCTGCCAGCTACTTAATGCCATAGAACTGCTTAGGAAAAAGACCAATGTTGGCAAAAGATAAAAGGATAATTACGGCGTCTCAATTCTTACAGAATTTGCAAAGAGCTGTAAGACATAGGGAGCAACAATAGCCTTTCTTGTCCTAAAACTCTCTCATAGTCTCCCTGCTTTGAAGTAGACTATGTATTCTAGAAAGAAAAAACATACAATTCCACAAAAAAATGGAGTTTGTTTGTTTGTTTGTTTTCTGTAAAAAGTTGGGGGCTGCATTTAAAACCATGGAAGATTTCAGTCTCCATGGTTCAGTGGTGTTCCTCCAGAAATCTGGAGGATTTGCAGTCTCAGAGCTATTCAGATATATAGTTGTCCTTCAAATCTAGACTCCAGGAAATGCATTATTATTATACCATAGAATTTCTTTTGTACACCACTCCCTCTCCAACGCATGAGTCTCTAGAAATGGTCTCACTTAACAACAAACGTATCTCCTAGCCTGTGCATCCTTTCTCTACTCCCAGGGCCCTAAGAATCTTAGAGACAGCTGTGGTGAAATGAACAGGCATCGGCATTGAGCTCTGGTCTGCCCCTTTCTCTGTGGTTTTGAAAATACGCCCTCACTTTTCGCAGTCTTGATTTTCTTCATCTATACAATAAGTAGTACTAGGTAACTGCCAATAGCTTGTGAGGGATGAGGGTCATTTTTTGTACCTGAAAGCTCCGTAGAAACCGCAAGGTGCTATTCAAATGTTTTTTTATTAGAATTAAAGAGCAGGACCCTTAAAAATGTATGCTCAAGTTAGCATTTCTCATTTTAAAATGGAAATTCATACTTGCCACTAGTCTGATTAATTTTGGATGATTTTTGGGGGGGACTTAGAGATTGAAGATCTTAACTAACAAAGGTGGTTTCCAAAATACTGAGCCATGTGCATTAAGATGTAGCTTTTATGGCCTTCTTCTAATGGAAAGAACACCAGACCAGGAAGTAAAAACACCCATGACTGCCCATACCAGGGCTGTCCCCGACTACCTCAGAGACACATCCCTTAATCACCCTGCCCTTCCGCCCCGACCCCATTTCCTCACCCACAACTTGAAAGAACATGCTTTACCTTTGCTCTTTGCAAGAGAAACCTGTAGGTTGAAATCTATGACCCAAATGTACTTGGGCCAGTACTACTGTTAGTATAAGGTTAGCATAAGGACCCCCACAAGCAGGAGATCATCCTGAGGAGCCTTATGAATTTTCAAAGAATGTGTAATTTATTTGAGGGTCAAATTCATTGCAGAATGAATGTTAGATGTTCTTAACTGTATTGGAGACCCTTACTATACAGCATTTTAGTACTGGATACAACCTAGGCATTTTCTCCCAAGGAAAAAAGGCACATAAGTATATACATGCAATATTGGTTGAAATTTTAGGTGTTTTGTGCCTTTGCAGGTGCTCATTTATGGGTTGTCTATGTTTTAGGTGACCTCATGTTAAGAATCTGTTTTAGATTATAAAACGCCAATACTAAAGCACATCTGATTTAATATTCTTATTTAACAGATGACAAATGGAGGCATGGAGCTTATAAGTGACCTTACCATATATGTTAAATATCATTTTAAATAGGTTGTTTTATTCTCATATTTAAAAAGTGACAACCTATGATATATAGAGAAAGCTTAGTTATTTGGAATATTTTATTTACCAGAACATTGAATTCTTCACCCCTGTTAAATCAAGACAAGCTTATGCATATCATATCCATTTCCCATACTGTAAATTGAATTTATATCTTGAGATGATGCTGTATAGTAAGGAGGCACAGGCTAAATTAATCCAATATCCCATTTAAAGCCAAACTGCGAATGCTTTTGGAAGGATACTTTATTACAAGACTTAAACCTAAATTCTTAGATGAATTTTGATCTAACTGTTAATCGGGTTTCCTGAATTTACACGGCACCTAGCTAATTGCCTAGGTACTGCCAAATTCCTCATCAAAAAGAAAAATCAAGCATTGCTTGTCTGATGTGAAGGAAAGTGTATTTTTATAAAAACAAAATCAAGAATATGTGTACACACTATAATTCTCACATGTAGGAGACCAGGTGATGAGGACCCACATTCCCAAAGCAGATGGGGACTTGGTGCCTGTCACCATTTCATGGTCATCACAACCAGCAGAAATTACTGTCCTGCAGGTGATGAGGGGTTTGTTTATGTTTTCTGAGCACCATGGTAGAATGGGCTACCAGCGTCACAAGAGAAAAGAAAATGAGCAGTTTGAACCACTAAGTCTGTAGCAAGGTACGAGCTATACAATGCTTGCAGTGGACTGTCAGAATAGCAGCATTTTGTTGTTGTTACTGGTCATTATGAGTCAAACACAGGGCGAATACTGTAGTTAGTGCTCTGCAAAGAACACAGGTGCCCTTCAAATCCAAGCTGCTACTGTCAGTGAAGTTTGACCAGAATAAGCACAGCTTAAGAAAGAAGATAAATGATGTCACTTTGACTAGCAAAGACTTAATGAGGTATTACATGGTACATGTCAATGAACTTAATCTCTCTAGCTCAAGTTTATGTACCTTCCCGGGAACCCAACCCCAATCAATCAAGTCAAGAAGTTGGGTTATTTCCCCAGAACTCCTGTCGCTTCATGCACCACCTCAGAAGGCTTTTGTTTTCTTCCCTGAGTGGTTCTTGCTTAAATAGTGAATGATTTCTTTCCACCAATTTTGAGAATTTATTGTGGTATTGAACCTTAGAGTTTCAGAGGGTATATTCCAGTTCTGTGTCTAGTTTCTGCCTCCAGCGCCACGCAGTCTCAAGTAGTGGCCATGTCACCTTGAGAAAGGAGATCTCGGGGTGGCCCAGCCAGTCACTGTAGAGGTGGCAGCAGCCTCCAAATTGGCCAGTGTGACTTGCCAAGGCAGACAAGCTGCTTCACCAAATGTGACCCACTTTCTTTCCTCTTCCTGTCCGTCCCTTCGGGGTTCGAGACCCAGCCAGCTCATCTGCTGTCCTTAGTCAGATGTCTCTGGAGACGCCAGGATGTTCTCAGATGTCCGTGGTGGTGGGGATCACTTTTCAAACTTTAATGTTTCTTGTCACTTCTTTCATTCTGGAAGAATTATCATAAAGTACAATCTTCCATGGAAAAGTTTGGTTGTTGCAAGCATGTGCCCCAAACCAGATATATGAGCTGGTTGACCTGCTCACCCTTATATAACCTCAGATTTCCTGATTAACTCCTTTAATCTTAATTGTTTTAGAAAAAAAAAATTCAAAGCTTCTAAAGCTTTTGACTCCTAGTCTCCTGGGCACTGATGTTGGGTCCCAGGCTGTCTTACCACATTGCTCTGGCAAAAACAATGGCCCTCCCTGGGATTTTAAAAATATAATGAGGCTGTTCTCTTGCTTTGTAACTTTTTATCTCAGCATGCACTCGGTTCTCATCAGGCAGCTTTGTTTTTAGTATCAGAGCTTAAAATTTTTTTATTCAAGAATAAACCAAATCAATAAAGGCTTTAGACAGTACACCTTTCACTTTTCTTAGGATTATTTCTCTTACTTTTATAAGCAAAACTATTTTAGCAATTAAATCTTCTAATAAGTGAAATTATATTTTTTTTTCTAGGGGAGAGAACTTTAAATATGATTTTCACTCTAACTTATAAGGAAAGCTATGATTCCAAAAAATAGTTTATATTAAATAGAACCAAATAAATATTTATATTCTATTTAATAAATATCCTAGTTACTAATCAGACCGTGGATGTATAAGATTTTAGCTATTAAATGTATATTATGCCCTGTTTTTTTGATGAGAAGGGAGAGATGAATTTTAGATATTCCAGAAAAATATATAAACCCACTAATTTTCCCTGAAAAAGACATTCTTTCTAGGCCACTGGGCTTCCCCTTCTTATATTTTTCTAATTATTTTAGTAAGGAAGGAAGTAGATAAGAAAGTAGGGAAATACACATCCCATCCACAAATATACACACAGGGGTGGGCAAAAGTAGGCTTACAGTTGTAATACAAAGAGGTAATACAATAATTAAGAAATAATAATAATACAAGAATAAAAATAAACTTTTTTGTGTACTCACAACAGCAAATCTCCTTTTGCCCACCCCTGTGTACATCACACACTCACACATATACACACACTGGCAAACAGAAATCTACTGTTCTTCTAGAATGTCATGATTTCTAAATCTTTCCATGAAAGATGCCTGTGATCACCTAAGTCCCACGCCCAATAATAACTATATACTTGAAACCTACAAATGTTATTATCCAACGTTATCCCAATGAATTTAATTTCAAAAAACTGAAGAGAAGATACCTTTTCCCAGAGCGGCCCACTCCCTCCCTGTGCACAGAGGAAAGGCGGCACATCTACAGCACAATGAGCTAGGCTGAAAAAGAGCAGAGGCTATTTTTACCTCTGCAACTCTTTGCTTTTTCTATTCTCTTTCTGACTCTACCTCAGGTACAATGTTGGAAACAATATAGTATTAAAGATGACAAAGAAGAAGTGAAACAATGACCTTGAAATCTGCCACCTGCCTCCCAAGCAGTACACGTGCTACTAGCCATGTCCAAATCAGAACACTCCCGAAGCATCTCCAGACCTCTCCGAGTGAGCAGGCTGGCTGAGTGATCAGAACTGCTATTGCTCAGCACAGCCCGTCCTGCGAGGGGCTCTAGGAGGGCTGTAACAGATCTCCTTAATTTAGACTGTTGTCCTCATGAATCTGATAAATTCAGAAATACGTGAAGGCATTTTCTCCCTCCTCCTTTCCCTCCTTTCTTTTTTTCCTTTTCTCTATTTCTCTTTTATCTTGCTTGTCACAATGCCTGTCGTGTACTATTGTTATTCAGGGGACAGGGAGCAGGGACGCTGTCTCCATGTGTTTCGATCCCTCCAAACACCCACAGCACTCTGGTTGAGAAACACTTGATTTCAGAATAAATAAATAAGTAAACAAAAAATATGATAGCCGCTGCTATCTTGAATATAAAAGTGCCTTCTAATTGATTATATTCTTGATTTTCCTTTATCGGTGGGGGAGGGGGGGTCTTTCATAAACGTGACTTAGATATGAAAATAATATAGTTGATTTGATTGTGTCCCTACAAAAAACCTGTAGTGCCTGGGAATGTGACATTATATAGAAATCTGGTGTTGGCAGATATAATCAGGTTAGAATGAGGTCATACTGATTTTGGGTAAATTCTAATCCCACATGACTAGATGACTGGTGTTCTTGTATGAAGAGAATCTGGACAAAGATGTGGGGTAGGAAGACCACTGGAAGACGGAGGTATAGATTCCAGTTAATATTTCCTCAAGCCGAGGAATGCCTGGGGCTACCAGAAGCTGGAAGAAGGAAGGGTCCTCCCCTCCAGCCTTTGGCTTTCAATGGAACATGGCCCTGCTGAAAGCTGGGCTTCAAATTTCTAGCTCCCACCACAATGAGAGAGTAAATCTCTGTTGCTTTAAGCCATTCAAGTTTGTGGTAATTTTTTACTACAATCCTAGCAAACTAAGACAACAGCTAGTCTATATTTATACCAAGCTTTGTAGGTTGGCATAGTTCAAGGGGAGCAGTTGGCAGCAGTTTGAGGAGAGTACAGTTTGGGGACAAGACTAACTTGCTGGCAGCCTCTGAGGCTGGGTAACTGAGAGGACGGGAGAGTTTTCCTTTCTATCCAGGCGGGCACACTTCCTTTAAAGTTCTCTCTACCTGTGGATCCTTTAAAAGACAATCTCTACTGGATTCATGTATGTAGACTGAAATATTTCCTAAAGATGTACAGGTTAGGGTGTTTGCTCAAAGATAGCAAGCCTGTCCGGAAAGCGGTTGTAGTTCCTTGTCAGATTTCACATGCTGATGTGGGACCGTGTGAAGGAGGCTACGTGGGTCTCCTCTCCTTTCTGCGCTTCTCTAGGGGTCTTTGGGAGCCCTGGGCATTCATGGTGCCTTGCCCATTGCAACTCCTTATCACTTCGTGTGTTGTCCCAGCTCAGAGGCCACTTTCCACTGTGTACATACTTGTCCTTAGGCCACTTCCCCGAATCTCTATGCTCTCTACCTGCCAGTGTGTTGCAATCGAGAGGTAACTTTCAGCTACTCCAAGTTAATGTGTTGTTTTCCTCAGAGACCATGAATCTTATATCTTAACTCTCAAGGGGAGGAGTGTGGTGCAATGCTGAAGGGGTTTTGGAGAATTTGAAGTCTGAAACTTATACTCCCATGCACGTGAGATTTTTAGTACAAGTTCAGCCACTCATGAGCTGGGAGACCTCAGGTCCACATCTTTGAGCCTCAGTTACCTCAGCCCAATTCAACAAGTACTGAGCAACCATGGTGTTCACCCTCATATGTGGGCAGGAGGGATATGGAAAGCCAGCAGTCTTTGGGGGATAACATATGGAAACAACTATGGGGGAAATGTAAGCTTGCAGGATGAAGAGAGTTTTGGTGGCAGAGAGTGGAGGAGTATGGCACTCCAGATTGAGGACTGTCATGAACGACATCCTGAGCTCTGTGCCAGGTGTTTCCATCGGGGCAAGACCTCCCCAACAAGAATGACCCATATGCTTCTCCAGCCTCTCACACCATGACTACTGGCACCTTCTTCCTTTTGTTCTGTGTCTAATTTAGACCTTAAGCCACTTGCTAAGGAGTTTGGACTTGTTTCTGAAAGAAACAGGGAGTTTTGGAAGATTCTTTTTACAATTTTTTTTTTTTGGTATTTTTCTGAAGTGAAAAGCAGACAGACTCCCTCATGCACTCAACTGGGATCCACTGGCATGCCCACCAGGGGGCGATGCTCTGCCCATCTGGAGCGTTGCTTTGTTGCAGCTGGAGCCATTCTAGTGCCTGAGGCGGAGGCCATGGAGCCATCCTCAGTGCCCAGACTAACTTTGCTCCAATGGAGCTTTGGCTGCAGGAGGGGAAGAGAGAGACAAAGAGAAAAGAGAAGGGAAAAGAGGGAGGAGGAGATAAGCTCTTCTCCTGTGTGCCCTGGCCTAGAATTGAACCTGGGACTTCCACACACTAGGCCAATGCTGTACCACTGAGCCCACCAGCCAGGGCCTGTACAATTTTTTTTTATTAGAAAAAAACTCAATTATCTACAAAATGGGAGAGAATAGTATAATAAATCCCTATGTTCCTCTGTTCAGTTTCAAGAATTAACACACAATAATTTTTTTCTCTAATTATCCCACCTACTTACTGTCTCATTCTGATATGATTTTGAAGCAAATCTTAGGCATGATTGCATTTCTTATCTAAATATAGCCACATGTATTTCTAAAAGATCAGGACGCTGATTGAAAACAAGGGCTACATCATTATTATGCTGAAAAAAAAATACAGTAATACCTTCAAATATTTAGCTCAATGATTAAATTCACAGCTATCTCTTAAATGCCATTACTTACGTTTACAGTTCAGGTTTGACTCAGCGCCATTGAGGTCCACAACTGCAATGTCTCTTAAGCCTCTATTTAGTCTTTATGTCCTTTATGTCCTCCCCTAATCTTTCTCTCATTCTTGTTCTTTCTGTTTCCTTGCAATTTATTTGTTGACAAAACCAGGTTGTTTGTGCTGTAGGGTTCTCTGTAGTCTGGAGTTTGCTGACTTTATTCCTGTGGTGTTAACATCTTTCTTAGTCCTCTCTATTTCCTATAACTTGATTGTTGGGTGTGGAGGCTTGATCAGATGTAGTTTCCTTCTAATGTGGCAACCTTATTATATAGAGAATGGTGTGTTCTTCCACCAGAAGATATATATATATATATATAGCATATAGTTGTTTCATACTACATGATGTTGATAGCCACTTACGGTCAGTGCCAAGATCTACCACATCATTAGGTCATGCAGTGTGGTGGCGTACTATTTTTACTATGCCATCTTTATTTATTCACTGGAATACTTGTATAGAGATAGTCGAGTCATACCATCATTTAATAATTGCTCACCCAGTGGTATACCTCATAAAGGCAAAAACAAGATCAATCAATCAGTTAATAAGAAGAGATTTTTCTCTATTTATTATTTTTCAGAATAATGTATTGGTTTATAAGCATCTTCCACTGGAAATCAATGAAATTTCATGTTATCATTGTTTTGTTTCTGGTATCAGTATGAACTCCTAAGTTTAAACTATGTAGTTCAATATTGCAGTTATCCTTATTGATGCTCAAATTATTTCATTTTTGGTCAATGGGAGCCTCATTAAATTGTTTTGAGCTTTTGACAGAAGCCTGGTAGTCTTTAAAAGCACCCGTGCTATTTGCTATAACAAGATATTTTTGCCTCGTCATCTGTACTTCTTAATCCAGACATGGAATTAACCACTTTTCTAAGAAGCCTTCATTTTTCTTCAGTGGAAATAGAATTCAGCAACCACAACTCAAGCACTCGAAGACCCTGCAGCAGATCTGGGTCTGCTTCCTTTTCTCTGGAGGGGAGCAGGCACCTTGGCCTCACCTGATGAGCCCCAAAAGGGCAGCAAGAAACTGTGAGAATCAAAAGGGTGGCCAGTTGACTGCTTAAGAGTTACTGTGACAGTCAAAGAAGGGATGATAGGTTCCCAACCAAAGCAGTAGTATGAGAGGGGGAAGAGGATCAGAGTTGGGAGATATTCTAGAAACCAAATTTACACGAAAGGATTTATCAACTGATCTGGAGTTCAAGATAGTAGGGGTTGTAGTGGGTAAGAGATGTCAGACCCGGATTCAAAGCCTCGCTCTTTCCCATCGGTATCTCCTTACTTCTGATACTCAGTGGCCTGAGCTACTAAGTGGGAATAGTACTGCCTATCTCATGGGGCTGTTGGGAGAATTAGATGAGGTTGCAGATGAAATGAACATAGTATAAGGTGCGATACCTAGTACAACTAAAAAATAAAAATGTTAAATTCCCCCTCCCCAACACTTTCTCCAACATGTCTAGTTTTGTCTGTAATATGAAGGAGTTGTTCCAGACCACAAAGCCTCTTCCTGGCCTATCTCTTTTAGCCCTCTCTCTAGTCACACCTGCATTGTTCTCTGATAATTCCATGGAGTATTAATAATGGATCCTCCAGCATTTGTCTAAACCACATCTTATTATTTTATTGAAAAGATGATATAACAAATTTAATGTTGCCAAAAGAAAAACAAACCATCTATTCTTCTGGGGGTTGTTTTTCTTATTTGGTATCTTAGTTGACAGATTTCATTTTTAAAAAGCTTAACAGCAGTTTATTAAATAAAATATGTATTTCCGATGGCTTTAGGCGACCCCTGTGTTTTGGTTGTTCGGCCCCCGCCGGGGTCGCGACCCACAGGTTGAGAACCTCTGGCTTAGAATAATGTTTTAATTTAAAATTGCTCCCATAAGTGACAAATGTTGAAGATATTAAAAACTAAGAAAGCACCTTAAATATGGATCAGTTAGCTCAGAGCCTTTTAATATACTATCCAAGATGCTTGTCCTGATCAATGATTTATGCAGCACTCTGGTTTTTAAAAATATAATATTGCTTTAAGTCAATTTCTTCCCAGAACCTTCCTTGCCCATTAAATCAATGATATCCTGTAAACCTTTCTGAGATTATTTGCTTTTCTAAGATCTTATTTTTGAGTGCTCCATCAGAAGGATTTTTGAATCAAGTTTTGGAAAATGGAAATAGCCATCTCTCAGCTATAAAGCCAGCTATAAAGAGGGGTTAAAATATTGATAGTATGTTTATTTTTAATTACAAAGGCAATACAAACTATTTAAAAAATTCAAGCAAAACAAAAGAGCATAAAAAGTGAAAGGGATCCAAAGAAAACCACTGTATACTTCACACAAACACAATGTCTAAATATTTCATTGCAACGAACATTTTATTCCATAACTTACTTCTTTCAATGTATTGTGACATATCAGGTTACAAAATTAGTTCATTATATTGTAACCATTTTTTACCTGTCAGTACATAAATGAACCACCTCATTCTTTTAAGCAGTTGCTTAGTGTTGCCCAGTTGAATAAACATTGAATGTATTCTAGTTTATCTGACTAAAAATTCATAGTTAGACATTTACTCAGTTTCCAATGTACTAATATTTGTAAGAATTCTTAAACAAAACAAAACAATAAGACTTTACATCCAGTTTGGAAAGAGGATAGATATATTCTTGTCAATTTCTATGTATGTTTAGAGTTTCCATAGTAAAAAAAAATTTCTTTAAATATCAGTGCTTGAGTGAAACTTTTTTTTTTTTTTTGTATTTTTCTGAAGCTGGAAACGGGGAGAGACAGTCAGACAGACTCCCGCATGCGCCCCACCGGGATCCACCCGGCACGCCCACCAGGGGGCGTCGCTCTGCCCACCTGGGGCCCTCTGGGGCGTTGCTCTGCTGCGACCAGAGCCACTCTAGTGCCTGGGGCAGAGGCCAAGGAGCCATCCCCAGCGCCCGGGCCATCTCTGCTCCAATGGAGCCTCGCTGCGGCGGCTGCGGGAGGGGAAGAGAGAGACAGAGAGGAAGGAGGGGGGGAGGGGTGGAGAAGCAGATGGGCGCCTCCTCTGTGTGCCCTGGCCTGGAATCGAACCCGAGACCCCTTGCACGCCAGGTCGATGCTCTACCACCAAGCCAACCGGCCAGGGCCTTGAGTGAAGCTTTTAAAAACTGTTATAAAACAAGAGACAGCTGTCACTTGATAACATTTAATTTTGTTCTTAACAACAAAAAAAATTGGCTGTGAATTTTTAACTCTCAAAAACCACATCTCCCTTTTTTCTATAACAACCTTTCAAACTACCACTGCTGTCCGTAATCTAGTAATTTTTTTCTGCCTCAATAGCGACACTTACTTTTGATTCCTTGGGACCCCCAAGCCTTCTATTTCCAATGCATGCTCCTTTTCCTTCATAGGCCCTGCTTTTCACTTTAATTAGGGGACATGATACCTCCGCTGGAGGAGAAGTAGAAGAACGGTCGCCTGTTCTCCAGCGTCACACCCACAACACCAGACACGTTTCTCTGTCGGTACCCCAGTCCAAGGTCAGGGCTATTCCCCTTTGCCACCCCTTTGCTCACCGTCAATGCTGCTGTAGTTCAAGACCACTGAGTGCCTTCCCACTTCTAGAATGGACAAGTGGACCTCAAAGACCAAGAAAGGCACATGCTTTTAATGTAAAGTATCATGTTTTCCCTTCTTTGGTTTGTTCATAGGTATTCCTCAAGTTGATATAATCTAAAATTTTACCATGATCCCTAAGGGCTACCAGATGAATATGTTGTTATTTTCTAAGCTCATATTCTTTTTGGCAGTTGTTAAATAATTAAATATTCTTATTTAAGCCAGAAAGTACCATGAGCATTTGTTGGATGATGACGTTGGGTGATTTTAGTTGCAGCCGTATGAGGGGGTGTCAGCCCTGCAGGGTTGATAACAGTGCTCAGCGGATACAGCTTTGATTTAGTCAGGATTTCACGTCTATTGATTACTTGGACTAAAATGCAATATATCAGAATCACCAATGGAAGCAAAATGCAGAGTCTGCAGGGCCAGGAAAACTCCCATTCTAGTCTTCAGCTTATGAGCGGCTGATCACGCCCTCCACTCCCAGCCTCCGACTTCACTTTCTCCAACACGACTGGGAGTTGCTGGTGCTGCTTCCTTCAGACTCGGGTTGCTTTTCAGGAGCAGACTATTTTCAGTATTCAGAAAGTTTAAATACGTTTTAAGCTCAGAAAATATTTTGAGCTCAGAAAGCTCAAAAGTGTTTAAATAGCGGAGATTTCTTTATCTTCTCCAGCTGAGCTCAAAGGTGACATTTTCTTAATTGGCCAGCGAGTTTCAGAAGTTTCAGCTATTTTACAGTGATATTCATGGCAAAAAGGTGTACATTTGAAAGAAAAGTTTTTGTATGTGCATCGCTGCTAAAAGAGCTGATTTTAAAGTTTAGGTTTTGTAACCCTCAAGGAAAATGAAATGCCTGGCTCATTTTTCAAAAAAAAAAAAAAAAAGCGCTATTTGGAAACACTAGATATAAGTACCTGATAGTAAGCAACCTTTTCAATGTCTCATTTTTGGGTGATCTAAGGAAAATTTTGGATTCCATTTTCATTTCACCAGCCCTCAAAAATGTATTTTAATCATTTAGTTCAACAAGTATTTTTGGGGTACCCCTTAAGGGCCACACAGTGTTTAGCTGGGGATACCAGAGTAAACAAGAGACAACATCTGAGTGGGGGGCAGGGGGCAGGGGGAGGTGAGGAATGAAGAGCGGTTCACGTTAAAGAAAAAGCAAAGGCAAGGGGCAGATAAAGGGCATTGGGACACGGTGTTGGCAGGTGAAACAGAATGCAGTTTTTAATTGTTGGTCAGGGTAAGTCCCACTGAGAAGGTGACATCTGATAAAGGTTTTAGGAAGGTGAGGGAATGAGCCCCGTGGACATCTGGAGGAAGCGTGCCCCAGAGGGAGGAACGTGCAATCCCCTGCGATAGGGAAGCCAGTGTGGCCGCTGTAGGGTGAGCATGGAGAGGGAGATGGCCAGCTCCAAGACCGGAAGGGGCAGCCGCTGGAGCGGGTCAGGATGGTCATTTTAAGGACTTGGAATTGTACTGAGTGCAATGAGAAGCTACTGCGGGACTGTGAACAGAGAGCAATGACATCATCTGATACATTTCCACTGGATCTACCTTTGCTATGCAGAGGACGGACCTGAGGAGGGACAGTAAACGCTGGTGGACCAGAGAGGAGGCCACTGCATTATTCCAGAAGGACGGGGGTGGCTTCCACCAGAGGAAGAGCAATGGCCATGGCAAAAAGCATTTGAATTTCACCCATATTTAAAAAGTAGGACAGATTTTCTTGAAGGATTGGGTAAGGCTGTTCAGAGAAAGAGACTCAAAGATGACTCATGCTTTTCAGCCTGAGCAATTAGAACGTTGGAGTTGCCATTAATCAAGACGAGGAAGGCTTCAGGTGGAGCCCCTGGGGAGGGCGGTCCAGGAGTTCAGATCTGGACATGTTGAGTTTGAGATGAAGATTAGATATTTGACTTTTGATTTTCTTCTGACCAAGTCAAAATTAAGCATTCTCAAAGAATGTGAGTTCCTTGAGGGTCCAGTTTTGTCTGTATCTCTGATTTTACTGCTGTATCTCCAGAGCCTTGGATAGCACATGTAGGTTCTCAATGAAAAGGTAATATAACATGCTAAGCACTCGTAACGCGTCTTCCCTGTTCTATGTGCTGAGGACAGTGCAGGGACAAAATAGCTAAAATTCTGCTCTCATACACCTTAAAATCTAGTAGTGGGAGGCAGACAAGCAATGAAGTAAAATGAAATAAAGCTTCTATCTGTTCATAGACCTGCTTAATAACATCTGTTGAATGTTTATTTGCACATTCCATGTATAATATAAGCCTACAAGGAAGAAATGAAGATCCAAAGTTGGCACTCCATGCCAGGCCTGTCTTAACTCTAAAAGACTCTTCTCCCATACCATGTTGCTTCTCATAGAAAGTAACACAAATCCCATTTTCACCTGATAAATGTCAGGGCTGTGCTTCTCTTCCTGTAAGCATTTAAAGGAGAGAATACTCAAAATAGGACTCGTTTTGATGTGCAGTTCTAGGAAGGCTGCTAGAAAGTGAGTAATGCCAGGCCACTCTGCCCTCCTTAATGGACCAACACCATGCAGAACAATTCCCATTGCCATCTCAGGGCATTTCTCCCGCTTTGCCCCCTTTCACAATGGTCAGTCTTCTTTAATTGCTTGCCATTAAGGGCTATTGCATTGTTTAATGTAAAAGGCTCCATTTGCAAGCTTTCACAAAACTAAAAAGGTGTACTAAAATAGGTTCTATATTCACATACATTTGAGGAGGAATCTTTTATCTTGCTCGCTACAAACAAAACTTGATGAGTTTTCCATTCCCAGCAGCTTCATGAAGGGGATGGTTTGGTCTTGAGCAGCCCTGAGTGATTTTCAGTGTTCCCCGCTCCCCCATCCTGATATTCCCTCCATCTTCTACGCCAGACGGCCTCCGGCCTCTCCCACGTATCCTCTGCAGAGTTTCTGAAACAGCCGCAGCTCCTTCCTACTGTCCATTTCTTATCCAGTTTCCACATGTAATGTAATATCACACTTCCTTCCCCACCAATGCCTCCTAGAATGTAAATGATAAACGACCATTTAGCCTCAAAAACTGATCATCTTTTCTCTTGCTCGGACCTGTCTGAACAAGTTCTTTATAAAATTATAAAAGAGAATTCCAGGACTCTTCTCTTGAATGCCACCTCCATCAACAATTGTAACCTTTAAGAAAAAACACCCAGGGTTCCTCATTGGCTGGATAATGGCCGTATCCATCTTGATCCTGCCTCTCACCTAGCAGATCCATCAACAGCAAGAACTGCCAATACCAGCAGAACGTGTGATCTACCAGTAACTTACTTCTTTTTTTCAGGATAAAAGAGAGGTGTTCAGTCCACGAGATTTCTTTAGGACCTTCTGTTGTATAAATAGGTACTTGGACCCCCTCACGTTGTAATTGTGAATCATACGAAAGTTCTCTCATAATATGACACATGACATATGACATGCAAATGACTGGAGTCTTAGAGATCTCCATAAATATATAGAGATAGTGCATTGTACCTTTTGTATGGTGAATAAGAAGAGCTTCTTTTTATCCTCATAATAATTATTATTGTTCTTCCTAAAGGATCTAAATCACAGTACAAAGCAAGAATCATGTAGTATAAAGTGTTTAAGAATCAAATAAAAGTTCAGTGCCAGGATAGTGGTATCATTTTGATGTCTATCTGTGGGATTACAAAAGGTTTTCCAACAGCAACTGAAAAGGTTTCATAAGGAGCAGACAACACCCATCATGGATATAGCAGTGGGTGAATCCACTCTGTCAGTGATGAGGGTATGCTTCTGGACCATAAAAAGCCGGCAAGAATATCATAATTTAAAAGATGACATATTTTCATAACCCCATATAAAAAAATAGATGTTCTAACCAATGGGAAGTCAGAATAATAACTGAAAGTTTACAACCATGGCTAAACAACCAACCAACCAAAATAAAACAAAACCTTCTTTCTAATTCTTTCACATTCTACACCTGCATTAAAGTTCTCGTGTCCTATTTCCTCACAAATGGAAAAGAAAATCAGGTGTCAGAATTTGGGCTGTAACTGGAAGATATTATCATCAAAGTTGTATTATATCATTCATCTTTTTTAGTATCAAATAAACCTGTTTTCTCAATATCACATCTGGTAACTTCTCACAATTTTTTTTCCACTTAATAGTAACCTACTCATAGATTTTGCCTTGGGTATAAAAGGTGCAAATTCCCACCACAGTCCAACAGCTTAAGTTATTTTTAAAACAGCTTCCTTGGAATTCTGTCTAATATGCTGCTTCAGGGTTTACAGCCACAGCTTTCAAATGATACCAATAGACCTCTGCTGCAGGAATTATATAAGCCTTATCTAATTAATATTTCTGAGCTGTATTAAGAACCTGGCACAGAAGAGATCACTGAAATCCAAAGCTCGTCTATAACTTCCTTTTTTAATCAGCTGCCAGCTAGATTCTAGAAGGTATCTAGTTCCAGGTCCTATGTAAGAACACTGCTAACCCTTTAAAATATACTGTTTTGTAAAAAGGAAAGATGACAAGGGCAGGGGGAGGTCTGGTAATATAGCCTCAGGGAGGCCACAGAAATCCCACCAGTGGTTTAGAAACACACAACATGAACTGTTACTAAATATGCAGTCAGATTCAAAATACTTCATTGGAACGCTGCTTCTGAATCCTCATTCCTGTAGTTGCTATTTCAGAGAGAGTCTCTCTGAAGTCTCTGCATCTTCCCGTGAACAGACTGTTGCTAGTGAAATGGTGCAGGGCAACTCAAGCTAGGTGATGGCTCAGAATAAAGCTATTCTTAATATTCAACCCACAGCAGAGATGAAGGCCAATGTGAGGGTTTCTTGATAAATTCCAGGATGCTCAGTTAAATTTGAATTTAAGGTAAACAATGAAGAATTAGTGTAAGTGTATGCTACATATTGAATGGGATATACTCAGAATTTTAAATGTTTGTTTGAAATTCAAATTGTATTGGGCAACTTGTGTTTTTATTTGCTAAATCTGGCAACACTAGCCAAAGGAAAATGAAAACAGCTTATTTTCAATCGACATTATTCCACTGTGCACCAACAAAAAAACATTATATAATTGAAATGGGTTACATAACGTCTATTTTATTTAAACTGCTATTACTTATAAAGTGGCAAAGTTCTCAAGGTTTGTAAATGACACTAAAACAGGTTAAAGAAATAGGCTATGCTGTTGTAAAGAAGTATGAGAAAAATTTAAAGATCCCCAGATTTGAAAATCTGACACCACGTCAATCTTTGTCATTTAAATAATTTAAACTGTGACTAACATGTATTGTCATGACCTACATACACAAATCAGTCTTATTTTATAGTCACCCTGCTTGCACATTAACAGGACAATAACCTGTTAGTCCTGCATTTCTAAGTAAAACATAATCACTGCATAAGGCACATGTGCTCACTGTTTGCCCACCTTTTATTTTTAAACTGCCTCTGTCTTCTAAAGGAAACATTAATTTTTCCAAGCAACTGTTTCATTCAATCTCTTATTAGCAAAGCAAATATTTGGTTCCTAAACTAACATATCCAATTTCAGTGATAGATATTTCCAAGAGAAAGCCAACTGTTGTAAACACTATGGTAGGATTCCTTTCATTTGAGTGCTAATGACAGCCAATCCCTCTAGAAAATACTTTTTTAAACATCTCCATTTAAATGTCTCCAGTGGATGCTTTACCCCCTACAACAACACCCCCCAACCACCACCGCACAGAAAAATATTGCTTAAAAAGGTCTGCTCAAACTATGAAAATACTTGGCCAATATTTTTCTTATAAAAACATAAGCATAATTAGATCAGGTCCAAATGCTCAAGTTAAAATAGTGATTTGGCCAATATGATTTGAGGTACTGGAGGGAGATATTCTGGGTCATTCAGATACCATGAACCATCTTTTTCTAAGTTATTTGATCTGAATTATCCAAAATTTGTGTCTCTGGAAACCCGACCTTAAGGTTTAACTGAGTTGGGCTTCTGAAACATACCACTTCGCAAAAGACTTTGTGGAAGAAATAATGTCCTTGGTGAGACTTTCCTTTTTTTTTTTTTTTTTTTTTTTTTTTTCCTTTGTATTTTTCTGAACCTGGAAACGGGGAGAGACAGTCAGACAGACTCCCGCATGCGCCCGACCGGGATCCACCCGGCACGCCCACCAGGGGAGACGCTCTGCCCACCAGGGGGCGATGCTCTGCCCCTCCAGGGCATCGCTCTGCCGCTACCAGAGCCACTCTAGCGCCTGAGGCAGAGGCCACAGAGCCAACCCCAGCGCCCGGGCCATTTTTGCTCCAATGGAGCCTTGGCTGCGGGAGGGGAAGAGAGAGACAGAGAGGAAGGAGGGGGGGGGGTTGGAGAAACAAATGGGCGCTTCTCCTATGTGCCCTGGCCGGGAATCGAACTCTGGTCCTCCTCACGCCAGGCCGACGCTCTACGGCTGAGCCAACCGGCCAGGGCCGAGACTTTCCTTTTATATGTCACTGAACATTTTGGGGGACTGTTGTGCTAAATCTGAGCTGGTATGTTATTAACCTTTTCAAATTAGGTATTTAGTAGGCTGAGTTGAATCTTTTCTTACTTTGCATGTTAGAGTTTGGCAGATCAGCTGGCACTATGCTGGAATATTAGTTGAGATCCTTCGATTTATATTGTCCAAGAGCAAACATATAAACTGTGCTCTTGGAGAGGAAGACCGAATCGGTACCAAAGACAGTAAACTTTATTAATAAAAATAACAGCAACAACAATAGTTAACATTTATTGAGCGCTTACTATGTCTCAGGTACTGTAATAGCTTCAGTCATTGAATACTATCAGCAACCTTATGAGATTTAATCCCCCAACTTCGTAAATAAGAAAACTCAGTAAGGTTAAGTTACTTGCCCTAAATTACACAATTAGTAAGCAGTAACACTTAGCTTTGCGCCTAGGCAATCTAGCTGCAGAATCTCTGTGCTTACCACTTTGCAACTCTGCCTTAGTAAGTATCAGATAACAGGGAAGAGCTTCCACCTTCTCAGGTGAAGGTGTCACTTCTTGAACTGTGACACAGACTTCAGGGGAACAGGAGGTAACTAGACTAAAGGAATGCAAGTAACCCTTCACCCCCACTCCCAACCAACCATAGGCAACCCTGCTGTTCCTATAATTTCAGTGGTAGTCAACCTGGTCCCTACCGCCCACTAGTGGGTGTTCCAGCTTTCATGGTGGGCAGTAGCAGAGCAACCAAAGTATAAATAAAAAGACAGATTTAACTATAGTAAGTTGTTTTATAAAGATTTATTCTGCCAAACTTAGCAAAAATCCGACATAAAGTACTTGGTAAGTAATTATTATTATATGCTTTAACTTGCTGTAACTCTGCTTTATAAATTTTATAAAGTAAAGTTACTTCCCTACTTTATAAATCACCATTACTGTGGAACCAGTGGGTGGTTAGAAGATTTTACTACTAACAGAGATACAAAAGTGGGCAGTAGGTATAAAAAGGTTGCTATAAATGTGTGGGCATATTTTTGGTTTATTTTTAACATGTTTATGATAAGATTTATGATAAGGCTTCAATAAGCTTACGATAAGGTCCTGACAGGTGTAGGATCTGTTATAAGAACAGAGCCATAAATGTTGTAGGGTGGAGTCTTCCTTCAAGGACAAGGACATTCTAGATGTTAGTCACTTGGAGAAGAAGTATGACAAGCCCAGAACACAAACAGGATCTTTAGCTGGGTGGCAGACTGGATTATAGCTCCTGGTCTTGGTCACCAAGAAGTGAGTAAGTAGGCCTGGGTAGTGAGCTAAAACTCAATCCTCTCTCTGGGGGTGGGGACAAGGGGTGAGACCAGGGACAGAGGGCAAAACCTAGGGCAGGGGAAGTTGGATTCCTAAGGTTTATGTCCCTCTGACCTACGCTTCTTTTCCCCTTGTCCTTCTTGAGTATTTGGGAAAGGTTTTTTGAGAGTTCCAGTATGTCTCAGATGTCTCAGTGAGGGACTTAAAAAAAAAATGAATTAGGTTATAGAACACAGGAGGGCGACAATGATGTTGGTAGGAATGAAGGAAGAGAATAGAGAGGGCAGAGGGAGAAGGGTGAAGATGGAAGCTCTGGTCCAGGGCCAGGCATCCTCCCTCGCTCCAAGTTCTGCTGCCAAACCTCACGGGTTCTGACGTGTATTTTAGTTTGGAGGCAGGACTCCTGTATGTGTTAGAGGTGCTGGGGAACAGCTTGGACAACAGCCATGCTAGGTTTCTACCGCGATTCACTTCAGAGCACTGAAGGCAGTCCATGGTTTCTCTCTTCCTTCTTTAAATACCAGTGAGTAAATATGGAAACTACTTTTGCTAGGTTGACAATGCACACATATTTGCAAGTGTCCATTATGTGGGTTGGAGGAAATGCTGTGTATATATTGATTTATTAAGCTAAAAAAAAAGTCTTCTGCCAAACCTCATTTCGGACTCAAAACAGTATCACCTTAAGAGTTTTACAGAAATAGTCCTGAAGCCTCTAAAGTTGGGATGGGGGACGGAGTGAGGTGGGGGAAGAAAAGAGAAAAGGAACAAGTCCCTGGTGAAACGCTGAGCTTCGCCAAGGCAGCTCTGGGGTAAGCGACTGAAACATGCGTGCCACTTTTAAGAACCCTCAGCTCTCTTTCCTGTATCAACCTACCTATCTGTTCTATAAAAAGTGCTCTTTTAGTTTCTGTAAACATTTTACTTTGGGATGCAAAGAACCTCATGAGATATTTATGTCAAAGATCTCTAACACCACACTGACCCCTAAAGAGATTCCTTCAGAAGTACAAACTCAGAGAGAAGGAAGAAGATACGTCCCTCTCTCGGGGAGATGGACACAGAAACAGAACGAGGTCGTCAGGGGTCAGGAGAGCCCCAGAACGGGGAGGCTGTAATCTGGCTCCGACCTCCACAGGGTGCAGGGGTGGAGATGAGGCTCCTTGCAGGTCCCTAAGCCCCCAGCCTCCCCACCCTGGCAGTGAACTAGGGCATTATTCCCGTCCCCCGGCAACGACGGAGCTACACGCTCAACCAGGCTAAGAAAGAAAAAGAAAAATCTTGAGCTCCTTAGGGGGAAAAATGTCACCGTACACTGCCTAGTAGGATTAATACTGGTTTTGCCAACTGCCAGAGCTGGTGTGTGTGTGGGGAGGGGGCGGGGGAGAAGCCACGAAATAAGCGAACAAACCTGACTACTAGCTCTACTGTCTCACTCAAGGCAAAGGGAAGAAAACAGAAAAGAAGCAAATGCCCCTCCAGCCCCCCGCCCCCCTCCTCAGCCTCCCTGGAGCCTCATGAAAGGATTTCGAGTGAGAAGAAAGTAAAGGCACCTGAATGTCATTTTCGTAAACACCTCTCGTTTGGAGGATTACGAGCATTGCCACTTAGGGCAATCCGGGGTTGGGTCGGCTGTCACACCTGCTGGGACCTCGGGGTCCGGAGCTCCTAGCCCAGCCCTGGGCTGCGCAACCCATGTCGCCCGAGACCGTTCCGGAACCGTCTACCGACGCGTCTGCCAACTGCGCGGACGCCAGAGGGAAAAGTCTTCTCAGGCGTCCAGCAAGCAAAGGGAACAGGCACGCTGTAACCGAGAGTTGGGAAACTTTTCCTCAAAACTGCATTATTTTCAGAAAACCCCTAGCTTCTTTTCAAGTGATTGTAGCAACTTGTGTCCACAATTACAGCAGCCCAGACAATTCAACAGGAAACATATACACGGACTACGAACACGGACCGCCAGCAGGCGCCAAGCTAGCCTGTGTATTTGGGGAACGTTAAACGGGCCAGTGTCCGCACAGCGGAGCTGCGGTTCCCCCGCGCCTGGTCCGTACTCGGCTGTCCCTTGTCGGGAGGTATGTTCTACACAAACTGGGCGCCCCAGCTCCAGAATCCAAGCGTCGTTCTGGATCTCTCCCGGCCCCTTCCAGGCCGTGCTAAGTCCCCCCTCTCCCCTCTCTGCAGCCCCTGCGGTCGGGGGTCGCGACACCTGCGCGGCGCGCGCGGGGCAGCTGTCCCCGGAGGCGCGTGCGTGTCCAGGACGGTGGGTAAAGCCGGGCATGCTGGTTTTAGCCAAGTTAACAGTCCCTGGCATGGCACGCATTTTGGGAGGCTCCAGACTACTGGATAAAACTGCAAAACCCAGCCGTGGTCGAAGCTTGAACCTAGTCAGGGAGCTCGTGGGACTAGAATGCAGCATCATCGTCCCCAGGAAGGAGCGCAGGGAACGAAAGGTCGCTAAGACTCGGTGAACGCAAACCAGCCCGCGGGTGCGAAAGCCGACCCCGAAGCCGCGCTCAGATGCTCCCCGCTCTCCGCTTCTCCTGCTGCTCAGCTCTCCGCGGGTCCGGCCACCTCAAGAAGCGCGGTGCCCACTCCGGCAGTGTGTGCTTGCAGACCCGAGGAGCCCGAGTCGCAGTCGGTGTCGCCCACCCGGGGCTCGAACGCATGGCGCAGCCACCTGTTCTACCAACTCAGCCCGGAGTTTGTGCGGACGCGTGCCGCGGCAGGAAGGACCCGCCACCCCCTCGGTCCCGCCTGGCTCAGGATCTCCAAAGGGGCGCATCACCCCAACTCAAAAGTGCGCACCCCTTTGCGCTACCTCGGGGGGTCGCACCGCTCGGGCCGCCCGCGCGCGGGGACTTGCGTCCCAGGCTCCCGGCTTCAGCCCCTATAGCCCCGCGCTAGCCGCTGGGGCCCACCCTGCGCCTGGCCCTCCGCACGGACGGCGCCCAAAGTACCTGCCGTGAAGACGCAGAGAGCGAAGAGTGTCTGGCAGACCATGGTCCCCCGGCGCTGGGTGCCGAGCGCGGCGCCGGCAGCCGGAGAGTTTGTCGGGCTGAGCGAGCGCACGGGCGCGCAGGGCTCCTCTGCCCAGCGGACTACTGCCGGAGCGGGGAGGCGGGCGAGGACGCGGCGCTGGCGGGGAAGCTCGGCGAGCGCGGCGCGGCTCCGTCAGCGGCGTGTCCTCCGACGCCCGGCGCGCTTCTGCTCCATCCCAGCAGCCGGAGCCCCGACCGCCTCCACCGCCTCGCCAGCCGCGGCCAAACCCCTCCCACCCGGGCCCCGCGGCGACGACGAGGCCACCCCCTGGCCGTCCCTCTCCAAGCGCTCGGGTCCCCGGAGCCCCGGCCCAGGGCGGCCTCTGCTGGACAGTCACGGCGCGAGCCCTGCGGTTTGACTGGGTTCAGCAAATACAGTATTCTGAGTGTCTAGAGCTGAGCTGGGGACTAGGGACGCGAAGAAGGTGAGCGGATTTCTGCCTTCAAAAATTCATCTCAATTTTTTTTTTTAAACGAGAGCTTACATTTTAGGTGTTACCTCGTAGATCTAAACCCACTATTATAAAAGATCATACATTCCTTTGCAAGTATAAGAACCTTTCCCTTTATTTCTCCAAACATTCCTGACTGCGTATTAAACCCTCACACGCATTCAATCCTGCTGCACTTGGTGGTGCCGGAGCCAGGATTTCTGCTGTCCTATTTAGCTTCTTACTAGAAGAAATAGTACTAATGTCAGGTAACACTGATCATGGGATTACTATGAGCAACGCATCATACTAGGTGTTGTATCGTGACTCTTTCTAACAACACTATGCCATAATAATTATTCTTACTATTTCATTTTACATGTGAGAAAACTAAGGTGCAGAGAAGTAATGTGTTCTATGTTGCATAGCTTGCAAAGGCTGGGTCCCTAACTGAACAGTGTTGGGGACCAGGACAGTATTCGCCAAGGCAGGCATTTCCTGAACAATTGCTGCATTCGGGACAACTGTGATGTACAGGTTTTGGCCAAGGCAGGTTCTCACAACAATCCTTTGAGGTGGGCACTGTTATAGCTTCATTTTCAGGGGAGAAAATGGAAGCACAAAGAGGTTTAACTACGTGTCCAAGGTCACACTAATGGTACAGTGGTACTAGCTAATGGTACAGGTAAGATGCCTGCCAAAGCATCTCTGTACTCTACTCCTTCTTCAAAGCCCAAAGTTCTGTGTATTCACACAGATCAAAGGTGATCTTTCCTTTACTCTCCCCACTACCTTTGACTTACTTATTTCTCACACCTCTAGCAGACCAAATGTCAGATCATTGCCTAATGTAACTATCAGTCTGGTGGTCCCTTAGTCACTAGAGCTAGGAAGCTCCAGGAAGTAATGAGCCTTCCAAAGGCATTGATTTGTTCAGGTCCATTAGTAGCACTGGAGAACAGTTTTGTTTTTCTGTGACTTCTTTCTCACGTACCAGAGTCTCAGGTCTTACCTTTTCACACTTTCTACCTTATCCTTTTCTCTGTGACAAGGTCAATTCCTCTGCCTGACCACCATCACTTGTAGAACTTGTCATGCTCCTATAACCCAAAAGAAAAACTGGGCTTATTGTTTTTCTTTTGCATTGGTAAATAAACTGATTCATTTTGGAATAAGAAGTAAAAGATATTAGTACAACCAGTGCCCATCCCCCTTCCCTCCTGCCTGGCCGGAGAAACTGCAAATTCAATCTGTTAAATACGTTCTCTGAGTGCTTTTGACCCAAGGTCTTTCTGGCTTCTAGTGTAATCTATGTGATTATGAAGAATTTCTGCATCTGGGTTGTGGTTGTCATGGAGGCAGGGACCACACACAGATGAATTTTTGTAGGGTCATTCTATAAGGAGCTGGTTCCTTTAAATAGGGCCATTTAGGTAAGTGGTTCTGTGATAGAAATGAAGATTTTTTTCAAAACCACTTCATAGAAAAAAATGATTCAATTGAAATTCAACAAAACTTTAATGAAGTCCCTCTGGAGTGCAAAGCATGTGTGATGCTGACTTGGATATCTCAGATGATTGTTTGGTACTCAAAGGATGGTGATGCCCACATACTAATCAGTTTAAATTTCCAAGGTTTTTTATTGTACACAGAATAAAGTTGAAATAATGTCTTTAACAAAATCATTTGTAACAAAATATTTAGGTTATGCATTTAGTGAAAACACATTTGATCACTTATGAGGTGCCAGACACTATGCTAAGCTGTGGGAATATAATAGGTTGTAATAGTCCGGGTAGGCTAGGTTATCCTGATATAATAAACCACCCCCAAATCTCAGAAGGTTAAGCAATAATGGTTTATTTCTCCCTCATCAAAGTCTGCTGTGGATCCTGGTTACTTCCCAGAGTAGCTGTTCTCCATGTCAGGACTCAGCATTGTACCTTTATATCAAAACCTGCTTCCACTCTCACTGAGAAAGAGAAAGAGAGAAGTGGTGAGCCAGTGCAACATTTAAATATTCCATCTGGAAGCTTCTGCTCATATGTCACTTGCTAAAGCAAGTCAGTAGCCATGTTCAATTTCAAGAAATCACGAAAGCTGGAAGCACGATTTCCTTGGGTGTTAAGATGGAGAAGAAGGCTAGGTAGCAGGGGGCAGTTGTGATGTGAGCCACAGTAATGGATTGTCCCTGCCATTAGGAAACTTATATCCTAGTAGTGGGGAGTCGAACACTGAATAAGTGATCACAAAATAATATGCAATAATTTCTATTAAATGCTATAGATAATAATACTCACTAACCATGTATTGAGTTTCTGCTATGTGGTAGGAATTATTCCAAGCATCTTATGTAATCTGCTTAAACTTTACAGTCTAGAAAATTATTCCAATTTTATTAAAAAAGCAAGCCAGCCACCCAGCAAGCAAACAAACAACAAACATACACAGAGATACTTAAAGAGTTTAAGTATGAAGAAAATTGAAAGATGCTATGAGCTATGATAGCAGGGTGACTTGCAATCCTTGACTGGGTCAAGAAAAAATTTGCATGCAACTCTTTACAGAAAAAGCTAGTGTCTTTATAGAATTCTCTTTGTTCTTTTATGATGTTCCACTGGGATAAAATCTAAAATAAATCTGTCTTTTACTGACTTCTACTTTTTAAAAAATTACTATTAAAATGAATTTCTAGTATTGTAGACTCTCAATACCTTACAAAAAATTGCCCTCAGTTGACTTAAGTTTTGACATTCTGAATTTATTATAATTTCTAGATAATGCCATATAATATATGTTAGATAATATAGAAGCATTAGCTTTGGACTCTGGGGTTCATTGTGTCCTCAGAAAGCCAGAGTGTCATGGTTGAGAGAGCCAGGGGAAGTAGTGCAGTGGTTAGAGCCTGGGTTCTGCTCTCTAGCCCATGGCCCCTGATAGCTGGATCCTAATTTGCCCTTTGCCATATACTAACTGAGTAACTCTAATTACATGACACCTCTATGCCTCAGTTTCCTCCTGACGTTATTGGGAAGATTAAAAAGATTACACATGTGAAAAGGTTGGCATGTTATTATTAGAAGAGAAACTTTGGGATACATTGAAAACTTTTTATTTGGATCTAAAATACAAGGAGAAAACAATGGCTTCTTCGTACACACAGTTCTGTGGCTTGGGCTCTGCCCTCAGTAATTCCACTCCTGCTACAACTAAGCTTCAGTGGAGAGCTCCGTGCTGTCTGACGGACAGCTTCTTCCCCACCTCACCTTCTTCCCCACCTCACCTTCTTCCCCAGTGGCAGGAGCAGGAACAGAGGACGCACAGCCTCCAGACCCCGGTTTATCTTGACTTGGTTTTATTCCTCTTCCCAAGCTGCCTAATAAAAATGTCTCCAGGAGTTTTGCTACACTTCCTCACATTACTTTGCTTTTTTCTTCTTAACTCTGATTCCCTCTTTTTAGAAATATTAATGGCAAAAAAAAAAAAATTAAAACAGTTATGCAATATGTGCAAAAGGGTAAATTAGAGACTTTGCCAAGAAGTATTTGCTTGAACAAGAGCAGATTTAATAGGGAAAAATAAGATGTGATTACTTTCCTGATTTTTTTTTTATTTTTTTTATTTTTTATTTTTTAAATTTATTTATTTATTATTATTTTTTTTATAATTTTATTTTTTTAATGGGGTGACATCAATAAATCAGGATACATATATTCAAAGATAACAAGTCCAGGTTATCTTGTCGTTCAATTATGTTGCATACCCACCACCCAAAGTCAGATTGTCCTCTGTCACCCTCTATCTTGTTCTCTCTGTGCCCCTCCCCCTCCCCCTTTCCCTCCCCCATTCCCCCCTCCCCCCCGTAACCACCACACTCTTATCAATGTCTCTTAGTTTCACTATTATGTCCCACCTACGTATGGAATAATACAATTCCTGGTTTTTTCTGATTTACTTATTTCGCTTCGTATCATGTTATCAAGATCCCACCATTTTGCTGTAAATGTTCCGATGTCATCATTTCTTATGGCTGAGTAGTATTCCATAGTGTATATGTGCCACATCTTCTTTATCCAGTCATCTATTGATGGGCTTTTTGGTTGTTTCCATGTCCTGGCCACTGTGAACAATGCTGCAATAAACATGGGGCTGCATGTGTCTTTACGTATCAATGTTTCTGAGTTTTGGGAATATATACCCAGTAGAGGAATTGCTGGGTCATAAGGTAGTTCTATTTTCAGTTTTTTGAGGAACCACCATACTTTCTTCCACAATGGTTGTACTACTTTACAGTCCCACCAACAGTGGATGAGGGTTCCTTTTTCTCCACAGCCTCTCCAACATTTGCTATTACCTGACTTGCTAATAACAGCTAATCGAACAGGTGTGAAGTGGTATCTCATTGCCGTTTTGATTTGCATTTCTCTAATAGCTAAAGAAGATGAGCATCTTTTCATATATCTGTTGGCCATTTGTATTTCTTCCTGGGAGAAGTGTCTATTCATATCCTCTTCCCATTTTTTTATTGGATTGTTTGTTTGTTTGTTGTTGAGTTTTATGAGTTCTTTGTATATTTTGGATATTAAGCCCTTATCTGAGCTGTTGTTTGAAAATATCATTTCCCATTTAGTTGGCTTTCTGTTTATTTTGTTATCAGTTTCTCTTGCTGAGCAAAAACTTCTTAGTCTGATGTAGTCCCATTCATTAATTTTTGCCTTCACTTCTCTTGCCATTGGAGTCAAATTCATAAAATGCTCTTTAAAACCCAGGTCCATGAGTTGAGTACCTATGTCTTCTTCTATGTACTTAATTGTTTCAGGTCTTATGTTTAGATCTTTGATCCATTTTGAGTTAATTTTTGTACAGGGGGAGAGACTGTAGTCCAGTTTCATTCTTTTGCATGTGGCTTTCCAGTTTTCCCAGCACCATTTATTGAAGAGGCTTTCTTTTCTCCATTGTGTGTTGTTGGCCCCTTTATCAAAAATTATTTGACTATATATATGTGGTTTTATTTCTGGACTTTCTATTCTGTTCCATTAGTCTGAGTGTCTATTTTTCTGCCAATACCATGCTGTTTTGATTGTCGTGGCCCTATAATAGAGTTTGAAGTCAGGTATTGTTATGCCCCCAGCTTCATTCTTTTTCTTTAGGATTGCTTTGGCTATTCGGGGTTTTTTATAGTTCCATATAAATCTGATGATTTTTTGCTCTATTTCTTTAAAAAATGTCATTGGAATTTTGATGGGAATTGCATTAAATTTGTATATTGCTTTGGGTAATATAGCCATCTTGATTATATTTATTCTTCCTAGCCAAGAACAAGGTATATTCTTCCATCTCATTATATCTTTTTCGATTTCCCTTAACAATGGTTTATAGTTTTCATTATATAAGTCCTTTACATTCTTTGTTATGTTTATTCCTAAGTATTTTATTTTTTTTGTTGCAATCGTGAAGGGGATTATTCTTTTGAGTTCCTTCTCAGTTGTTTCATTGTTGGCATATAGAAAGGCTATTGACTTCTGTATGTTAATTTTGTATCCTGCAATCTTACTGTATTGGCTTATTGTTTCTAGTAGTCTTTTTGTGGATTCTTTGGGGTTTTCGATGTATAGGATCATATCATCTGCAAAAAGTGATACCTTTACTTCTTCTTTTCCGATATGGATGCCTTTTATTTCTTTGTCTTGTCTGATTGCTCTGGCTAGAACCTCTAGTACCACATTAAATAAGAGTGGAGAGAGTGGACAACCCTGTCTTGTTCCTGATTTAAGGGGGAAAGCCTTCAGTTTAGTGCCATTTAATATGATGTTAGCTGATGGTTTATCATATATGGCCTTTATCATGTTGAGATATTGTCCTTCTATACCCATTTTGTTGAGAGTCTTAAACATAAAATTGTGTTGTATTTTATCGAAAGCCTTTTCTGCATCTATTGATAAGATCATGTGGTTTTTGTTCTTTGTTTTGTTGATATGGTGTATTACATTAACCGTTTTACGTATGTTGAACCATCCTTGAGATTCTGGGATGAATCCCACTTGATCATGATGTATTATTTTTTTAATATGTTGTTGTATTCGATTTGCTAGTATTTTGTTTAGTATTTTAGCATCTGTATTCATTAGAGATATTGGTCTGTAGTTTTCTTTTTTTGTGCCATCCTTGCCTGGTTTTGGTATGAGGGTTATGTTGGCCTCATAAAATGTGTTTGGAAGTATTACTTCTTCTTCAATTTTTTGGAAGACTTTGAGTAGAATAGGAACCAAGTCTTCTTTGAATGTTTGATAAAATTCGCTGGTATAGCCGTCAGGGCCTGGACTTTTATTTTTGGGGAGATTTTTAATGGTTTTTTCTATTTCTTCTCTACTGATAGGTCTGTTTAAGCTTTCTGCTTCTTCTTGACTCAGTCTAGGAAGGTTGTATTTTTCTAGGAATTTATCCATTTCTTCTAGGTTGTTGAATTTAGTGGCATAAAGTTTTTCATAGTATTCTACAATAATTCTTTGTATATCTACGGTGTCCGTGGTGATTTCTCCTCTTTCATTTTGGATTTTGTTTATATGAGTTCTTTCTCTTTTTTCCTTGGTAAGTCTTGCCAAGGGTTTGTCAATTTTGTTGATCTTTTCAAAGAACCAGCTCCTTGTTCTATTAATTTTTTCTATAGTTTTTCTGTTCTCTAATTCATTTATTTCTGCTCTGATTTTTATTATCTCCTTTCTTCGGCTGGTTTTGGGTTGTCTTTGTTCTTCTTTTTCTAGTTCCTTAAGGTGAGAAGTTAAGTGGTTCACTTGGGCTCTCTCTTGTTTGTTCATATATGCCTGAAGCGATATGAACTTCCCTCTTATCACTGCTTTTGCTGCATCCCATAGATTCTGATATGTCGTATTGTCATTTTCATTAGTCTGTATATATCTTTTGATCTCTGCACTTATTTCTTCTTTGACCCATTCATTTTTTAAAAGTATGTTGTTTAGTTTCCACATTTTTGTGGGATTTTTTTCCTCTTTTTTGCAGTTGAAT
This sequence comes from Saccopteryx bilineata, assembly GCF_036850765.1. Taxonomy (NCBI): domain Eukaryota; kingdom Metazoa; phylum Chordata; class Mammalia; order Chiroptera; family Emballonuridae; genus Saccopteryx; species Saccopteryx bilineata. Next base: position 208,727,698 of record NC_089494.1, read on the forward strand.
TCTAGTTTCAAGGCTTTATGATCAGAAAATATGCTTGGTACAACTTCAATTTTTCTGAATTTGCTGATGTTGTTTTTGTGGCCCAACATATGGTCAATTCTTGTGAATGATCCATGTACACTGGAGAAAAATGTATACTCAGTCACTTTGGGATGAAATGTCCTGTAGATGTCTATCATATCCAGGTGCTCTAGTGTTTTGTTTAAGGCCACTATGTCTTTGTTGATTCTCTGTTTGGATGACCGATCTAGAGCCGTCAGTGGTGTATTGAGGTCTCCAAGTATGATTGTATTTTTGTCAGTTTTTGTTTTAAGATCAATAAGTAGCTGTCTTATATATTTTGGTGCTCCTTGGTTTGGTGCATATATATTAAGAATTGTTATGTCTTCTTGATTCAGTGTCCCCTTAGCCATTATGAAATGACCATTTTTGTCTCTGAGTACTTTTCCTGTCTTGTAGTCAGCATTATCCGATATGAGTATTGCTACACCTGCTTTTTTTTGGATGTTATTTGCTTGGAGTATTGTTTTCCAGCCTTTCACTTTGAATTTGTTTTTATCCTTGTTACTTAGATGAGTTTCCTGTAGGCAGCATACAGTTAGATTTTCTTTTTTAATCCATTCTGCTACTCTGTGCCTTTTTATTGGTGAGTTTAATCCGTTTACATTTAGTGTAATTATTGATACTTGTGAGTTCCCTATTGCCATTTTATATCTTGCTTTCTGTTAGTTTTGTGTCTTGTTTGATCCTTCTCTTTCGTTTTTCTATCTTTTGTTTTTATTTGGTTGTATTCCATACATCTTTCCTCTGTTGCTATCTTTTTTATCTCATGTGCTTCTGTGGTGGTTTTTTCAATGGTGGTTACCTTTGAGTAATGAAAAGGGTCCCTACCCTGTTCATTGTAGCGAACTATTTTGTGAGTACTTTTGCACTCCATCGTCCTTTGCTACTGTTAATCTCCGTCTTCTCCCCCTCTTTCTTTTTGTTGTTGTCACAGTTTAAATTTGGTTTTATTGTGTTCTTCTTGGAGCTTTTATTTGTGGCTCTGTTTTTTTTTTGTTCTTTGTATCTGATTGGAGAACCCCCTTTAGTAATTCCTGGAGTGGGGGTTTTCTGATGATAAATTCCCTCATCTTTTCTGTATCTGTGAATGTTTTTATTTCTCCTTCGTATTTGAAGGATAGCTTTGATGGGTATAGTATTCGTGGCTGAAAGTTTCTCTCTTTCAGGACTTTAAATATTGGGGTCCACTCTCTTCTAGCTTGTAGAGTTTCTGCTGAGAAATCTGATGATAATCTAATGGGCCTTCCTTTATATGTTGTATTCTTCTTTTCCCTGGCTGCCTTGAGAATTTTTTCTTTGCTGTTTGTTTGTGCCAATTTCATTATGATATGCCTTGGAGTAGGTTTGTTGGGGTTAAGAAAACTCGGAGTTCTGTTTGCTTCTTGAACTTGAGGCTCTAGTTCTTTCCACAGGCTTGGGAAGTTCTCATCTATTATTTGTTTGAGTATGTTCTCCATTCCATTTTCTCTCTCTTCTCCCTCTGATATACCTATTATTCTTATGTTATTCTTTTTGATGGAGTCAGATAATTCTTGTAGGACTATCTCATTTTTTTTAATTTTTGAGTCTCTTTCTTCTTCTCTCTGTTGTGCCTCAAGTTGCTTGTCTTCTATTTCACTAATCATCTCTTCTATCTGACCTGTTCTATTAGCTAAGCTTGTTATTTCGTTTTTCAGCTCGTGAATTGAGTTTTTCATCTCTGTTTGATTTGTTTTTATAGTTTCAATATCCTTGGACATATATTCTTTGTGTTCATTGAGTTGTTTTCTGAGCTCCCTAAATTGCCTTTCTGTGTTTTCTTGTATATCTCAGAGGATTTTTAGTATTTCTATCTTGAGTTCTCTGTCATTTAGCTCCAAGGTTTCCAATATATTAAATTTTTTCTCCATAGATTTTTCCTCATCTAGCTGTGTTACCTCTATTTCTTTTGTATCCATGATATTCGATTTTCTCTTCCTTAATGGCATCTGAGGGTGGTTTTGTTGATAGTATTAATGAGATTTAATAAAGAATAAAAAGTTAAAAAAAACCAATAAAAAAAATAAAAAATCGAAAAGAGTTGTTTTTTTAAAAAAAATTAATAATAAAATAAAGAAAAATAAAATAAAAATTAAAGAAAAGGAAATTATTCCCCCTCTCCTTTTTTCCTCTCCTCTCCTCTCCCCTCTTTTTTGAGAAAATCTTGTGGTGGACTGTGAATTATAACAAACAATGCCTGTGATGGAGGGCCTGAATTGGGGAAAAGTAATAAAGGGGCAAAAAAAAGGAAAGAAAAAAGAGCGTATGGACCCACAAAAAGCAAATAAGGAAAAAATTTGGGTCAAGAATGAAATGATTTGCTTTTAGGTGTTGGTTGTCTAAGAGTTATGATGAGAGGAATAAGAGGAAAATGGAAAAATGGGGGGACAAATTAAAAAATTACTATTGTATTTAGTGGAACAAGAACTAGATAATATGGAGAGCCAGGGATGAGAGCACTGCTAGTGAGTTAAAAAGGTGAAGTAAAACCCCCCCAAAATGCCACAAACATAGGTTTGAGTCCCAGATAAGATAATTTGTTTGTTATTGAGGTTTGAATGAGAGGAGATGTAAAGGAGAAAGGAAGAAACTAATATAGAGGGAGAAAAGAAAGAGAGAGAAACAAAGAGGTAACCACTAAAAGAAGAAAAAAGAAAGGAGAGAGAGAGAGAGAGTTAAGGGTTTTGGAGTGCAACCCTCATAGAGAGAAAGGAAGAGAAGAGAAAAGATAATGGGAGATGTAACACTTATGGGTAGTGTAGTTCAAGGAGAGGAGAGAGTAAGACCGGTAGAGAGTTAATCGGCCAAATTGGAGGAGGAAAAAAAAGTATCAAGAATGAAGATAAGAGAAACAAACGAACAAATATAATAAAATGGGATAGGTTATAAAGTCTGCAGATTATTCTTGATTTTGAGAGGTTATCTTCTTGCTTTTTCTTTTCTCTCCCTCTTCCTGGTCGGCGACTCTGTACCCCGGGTTCTGCCCCTTTGGCATGCTCAGGTAGAGGTTTGCAGTTGATAAGTCTCTATGGCAATGTCATGTATTGTGCTTTAGTCTCGTTGGCAGTCGAAGCTCAATAGCATTTATAGGCTCCGACAGTGAGAGAGTCCGTGTTCCTGGAGCCTTTCTCCTAGTCTTTCCTTCCTTAATTAGTAGCCTGATAATCCAGCTATGGGGTTGCTGCTGCCTCTGCCTGGATAGTAAGAGGCTCAAAGAGCTGGCAACTCCCCACTCTATTTCCACTCAGCACAGGGCTCTGGGTAAGGCTCAGTCAGTCAGAGCTGCTAGCATAATCAGGCGGGCTTTCTGCCCACTCAAAGACCTCTGGCTCTGCCACTCTGTCCGGTAACACAAGCGGGCGCCCACTTCCGGGGCGCTTGGAGGAAACTCTCACTCACTGTCTGCGACCAGGATATCCGGCCAGCAGTCTCACGCTCTGAGTGAAACCCCCAACCGCAGGGAAAAGTTGTAGCGTTGGAATTCAGTCTCACTCCGTCCCCGTGCGCGGCTTTTGCAAGGCACTGGGGCAGCTCGAGATTCCGCTTTGGCCCACACAAAGGCCCCTGACTCTGCCCCTCTGTGCGATAACACGGGCGCGCACTGCCGAGGCACTCGGAGGAATTGCTCACTCCAGGATATGAGGCCGGCCGCGGTTCCCTCTGAGTGAAACACCCTCCAGCACGGAAAATCTCCACCATTGGAATTAGTTCTCACTCCCTCCTGTGCGTGGCTTTCCCAGGAAGAAATTCTCGCCCACTAACTGCGCACCGACCAGGAGACCGGGTAAAATGGCCGCTCTGCTTTTCTTTCTTTGTTTGGGTTTGGCGCAAGTGTTAGCTTGTATTGCCCGGGTTGCCACAAGATCAGATTTTCCTCGGCTTGGATCTCTATGCCAAAGCCTGGTTCGGCCGTTTATGCTGCGGCGGCCTGGATCTATTCACCCCCTTTGCCCGCCTCAGTTTCTATATTCACAGTTACCAGAGAAAGCCGCCCTGTTTAGGTTAGTGAGGAAGGAGGAGCATTTCTTACTCCCTATTTCCTTCGGGGTTTGGTTATATATTTAGCCAATTTTTCACTCAATCATACCTTTGGGTGTATTGTGAAGCATCTGGAAGCTCCAAGTATAGGTTTTTCTGTTTCTGGTTGAAGATCTTGTTGAGTTTTGGGGGAGATTTATCGGTATCGCTTCCTACCCCGCCATTACTCTGACGTCATCTCCTCTTTCCTGATTTAAATAAAGTTGTGAGGAGCTGCATGAGCTCTTTGAGGACTCTAAATTGCAGGTCACTAATTTTTATTTTGATTAAGAAGAAAGCCCTTAAAATATTTCAGGAAGGAGGAAACAGGCTTCTTGGAGGTGATTCACATAATAAAACTTCTAATTTGAAGAAGTCTAAAACTTGCTTGAGTTGATACTGCACACCTGTGTTGTACATAGAAATAACATATAAATCACATATGTAAATTAAACTTTCCTAGAAGTCTTATTTTTAAAAAGGAGAAAAAGTCTGACCAGGCAGTGTCACAGTGCATAGAGCATCAGACTGGGATGCGGAGGACCCAGGTTCGAGACCCCGAGGTCGCCAGCTTGAGCGCGGGCTCATCTGGTTTGAGCAAAGCTCACCAGCTTGAGCCCAAAGTAATTGGCTCAAGCAAGGGGTCACTTGGTCTGCTGTAGCCCCCCGGTCAAGACACATATGAGAAAGCAATCAATGAGCAACTAAAGAGCCGCAACAAAGAATTGATGCTTCTTATCTCTCTCCCTTTCTGTCTATCTGTCCCTATCTGTCTCTCTCTCTGACTCTTCCTGTCACTGTCACAAAAAAGGGGGAAAGAACAGATGAATTTAATCGATTGAAGCGTATTTAACAATATGCTTTATATAGTCCAGTATATCTAAACTACTTATCATTTTACATATAATAAAAATAAAAAATAAATGTATTAATAAGATATTTTAAATTATTTTTCTCATTCTAAGTCTTTGATATACAGTACATATTTTTTACTTACATGACATCTTGATTCACACTCAGCACATTTTGAATACTCAGTAGCCAGATGTGGCTACTTGCTATCATAATGGGCAGTGCAGCTATAGAACATTGGCTCAGTCTGTTGCTTGCCTCATGGATATGTTCTGTAAGAATACAGAGCAGTGATGGTGGGACTTTCTTGACTGACAATGGAGTGCTTGGAAGACTAACACCTGCTGATTGGATGGCTTCTAACCCTCATTAACCTCTCTCTCAGTTTTTTTTCTTCTTTGAAATGGACATGATGATTATAATAATAGTACCTTGCTTTAAAAGATTATTGTAATGATTAAATGCATGGAAAGCATTTAGAACAGACCCTAGACCAGAGGTCCCCAAACTTTTTACACAGGGCCCAGTTCACTGTCCCTCAGACCACTGAAGGGCCAGACTATAAAAAAAAAACTATGAACAAATCCCTATGCACACTGCACATATCTTATTTTAAAGTAAAAAAACAAAACTGGAACAGATACAATATTTAAAATAAAGAACAAGTAAATTTAAGTCAACAAACTGATCAGTATTTCAATGGGAACTATGGGCCTGCTTTTGGCTAATGAGATGGTCAATGTGCTCCTCTCACTGACCACCAATGAAAGAGGTGCCCCTTCCGGAAGTGCGGCAGGGGCTGGATAAATGGCCTCAGGGGGCCGCATATGGGCCGTAGTTTGGGGACCCCTACCCTAGACAAAACAGAGCCTCAGTGTATGCTTATTATTATGATGATGATGAAAGGTCTTCCAGTTGTCATTCTGGTATTAGAAATTCCTTACTACACAGACATTGACAGTATCACGTGTCACTAGAAGTCTATGTATGCATAGTTTGGAGAGCATTTCTGAAACACTTTAGTCTCAGGATAACTTTATACTCCTAAAATTGATTAAGGACTCCCCAAAACATTTGTTTATGTGGCAGGAGCATTTTAAGGGCTTTCAGATAATTGTAGTTTTTTTTTTCTTTTGTATTGCTCCAAAACTCAACAAGCAGTTGTTACTTAAAAGTTAGCAGCAATGTGGAATGTGAAAGCATCTCAATAAAACTTTCATATTCCTTTCCATTAAAATCCTTTGATCTGTCTTGCACTTTACCCCTGTATGATTCTGTAACCTCATGCATTGATCATACAGAAAATACTGGTTTACCAAGTTATGCAGATCTTTCAAATTTTAACACATTTCATTATACAACATCAAAAAATTCCACTTGTTAATATTTCCACTTATATAATCAGAAAAATCTTTAAACATCGGGAGCTGTAAAGTTAATGGTGGATGAGAAAATTTTGTCAAAATTCTAATTTTCACTTGAAAGCTTGAATGTTATCATTGGCACCAAATAACATCAATTGTATTACTTGAAGTGACAGGCTAATTTCATGGAGACTATGTCATACCAGTATCCAAGTCTACATAACCATCATTTGTCTGTTAGTCATTTTTCAAGTAAAAATTTGCATTCCATGAAAAACTGGTTAGTTTAGATTGCAACTGAAGTCATCACATTAGTGCATTTCTTTGAGGCATTCATCTCATTCTGATGAGCAGCCAGCAGGCTTTATATATTCATCCTATTTATTTCCATAGATATTTTAAAAATGTGTATTCAAGATCAAGATTTAGTAAGACCTTTTAAAGTAAAACTTGCTTTATTTCCCCCTTTAAACTGAACATTCATAGAGATAAAGAATATAATGACAACTAGTATGATTTGGTGCCACTGCCTTCATGGATGTGAAGGTACCAGACGTTTTACCCACAATTACTTTGCAAAAGTAAACATGCCAATAAAAAAATTAAGAAAAAAAAAGAAAAAAAATTAAGAAAAATAAATAAGGTAAATAGCATCTTAGTATTATTATGAAAATAGTTTTGACTTTGCAGACCTGAAAGGGTCTTGGAGGCCTCTAGGAGGCGGAGGCCCCTATCTTGAGAACCATTGGCTTAGTGAAATATCTTAGAAGATCGTTAAGGACATCAACTGTTTATCTGTCCAGAGCAGACTTTTTTTTTTTTTCCAGGAAAAGCTCTTTGCTTCTCTCTGCAGGTGGCTCCAGTGGTGGCTGCACCTTCCCATGCAGCAGGCCTCTGTTGACACAGTGATTGGTAGGGGGTGGGTATCAGATACTGCCCTACTGTGTGCATGCTCCCAAGGTTTTTACTCTTGGGACGAGATAATTCCCCTAATAATTGCTCTCTGGAGATGAAATGGTGGAGTTTTGCTACACTGGTGGACCACTCCAGCACCTGAAAGAAACTACTCGCAAGTAGAATACAGAAACCTGACTCTCAGGGAGAAAGAGGAGGGAGATCTGGTGGCTGGCATTCTAGTCTCTAGTCACATTTATCTGAGGTGTAACTGCACCCTTGCCCTTTTCACCACTCTGTGAGCATTTTGATAAATTTCCCCTTTTGGTCAAGCTGGTTCAAATTGGGTTTCTGTCACTCGCAACACAAAGAAATTGGCCAATGCAAAGGGCAGCAAATGCTAATTTCCAGTCATTCAGTGTTCAGTGATGTCACTGAGGACAAGTCTTCTCATTCAGAAAAATTTTATTCTCAGATCTGAGCTGTACAAATTACAATAAAACCATACCACTGCTACGGTATTGCACTAACATCTGGTATAGCAAGTTAGGATATTCAGCTCCTGTTTCTAAAAAAAAAAAAAAAAAAGGGAAAAAAATTATGTAACTGAAAATGATTAAGTTCATGAAAACAAATAAAGTTCACCACTAACACAACAGACTTAACAATACATGACAACTTCCTATACTTTCCACAAATAATGCAAAAATACATTAAATAACCTTAACTATAAACATCTTCACAATCTTTGTAAATTTATTTAACTAAAGTTTTCTCTCCCCTGCTATTTGCATATTTTTGCCAGCATCGTTTGTAACATATCTTAGTAGATTTCATGTTAGGTTGTACTGAATTCATGTTTTTTCATCTTCTTTGAAAACATTCTTGACTATAGTTTTACTTATACTATTCACAGAGGCTGATTTTTTTTCATTTCCAACACAACATTGAATCCTCAAATAACTACAACTGAACGGTATTGGTAACATAAGTTGACTCATAAAGAGGCAAGGGAAACCATTAGAGATCATTTTAAGTTGATTTTTGATGTTTTAAGTTGATTATTGATGTTGTTCCTCATGTCCTCAACTCTTTTTTTTTTTTGTATTTTTCTGAAGCTTGAAACGGGGCGAGACAGTCAGACAGACTCCCGCATGCGCCCGACCGGGATCCACCTGGCACGCCCACCATGGGGCAACGCTCTACCCACCAAGGGGTGATGCTCTGCCCCTCCAGGGCGTCGCTCTGCCGCAACCAGAGCCACTCCAGTGCCTGGGGCAGAGGCCAAGGAGCCATCCCCAGCGCCCGGGCCATCTTTGCTCCAATGGAGCCTTGGCTGCGGGAGGGGAAGAGAGAGACAGAGAGGAAGGAGGGGAGGGGTGGAGAAGCAAATGGGCGCTTCTCCTGTGTGCCCTGGCTGGGAATCGAACCCGGGTCCCTGCACGCCAGGCCAACGCTCTACCGCTGAGCCAACCGGCCAGGGATTCCTCAACTCTTTGAGCAACAGAAAGTCTAGTAATCCTAACAAGTTTATTTTCTCTGGACACTGTTTCTTGGCTGCTACAATTAAATGCAATTTCATGAACTCACAATTGGTAAACAGTTTTTCTTGCTGGGCTAACAAATGAGCCACTTAGACATTTTCTTTGGTTGCAGCTTCATTTTGACTTCATTTTCATGGAAAAATTCTGTTTTCTAATTTTCCTGACTGTTTTGGGAATACTGTACATTGGTAATGGTGTGATAATTATTTAATCTGGTAATTTTGACCTATACTGTATTCTTACAGCAGTAGCAAAACGCTTTCCAGTTTAATTAGATAGCAAAATAATCCACATTTCATTGTGCCTTAAAAGTGTGCTGTGCAGAGTCTACTTTTCATTTTCTTTTTTAATTTATTTTGACATGAAGGGTATGCAATAATGAAAAATAAAATGTGGTGGGATGCTGATATGTGCGATACTCAAAGTGCCGCCAACCTAAGGCTTTATCACTGTGATGTGTATGCGCTGAGCAGCCGTGAGAAACCATTAGAGTGCCACGTCCAGTGTCGGTCCCAGCTAGTCTACACTAATACACCTGTTGTTGTGCGAAAGCAGTTATAGGCAACATGTAAACAAATAAGTGTTGCTCTGTTCCCATAAAACTTCACTTATCGACACTGGAATTTGAATTTCATACAATTTTCATGTATCATAGAATATTCTTTTAAAAGTTCTTTTTAAACATTCTGAGCTCACAGGCGATACAAGAAAAGATTTGGCTGCTAGCCATAGTGTACCCACCTCTGCTCTGGAGAAGATGTGCATCGATTCTGCTGGATATTCCAGATTGGCTCTAATTTATCATAGCTTCAGATCACTAACCTGGGTTTTCTGAACTGTGCAATGTCTGTTCAAACTCCAAATCCATGTGAGGTTAGGGCTATGGCTCTGAAGTCTGAGCCTTATTATTTTTCTTATTATTATTACTTTTTACTTTTCATATGAAGCTCAGCTGAAGCCCTGACAGATAAATTACTTTCTGTGTCTCTCTTGACCATCAGACATAGTTTTTTCTAGCCTATCTTTTCATTTATGTTGTAATCACTCTTTAAGGGCCCTCACATTATCTAAGAAATCCAATCCCATTACTCCATTTTATGCAAACCAAGCCTTTATGGCTTGTTCCCCATTTGGCCATTAAACCAAGGGCATCTACAACTCGAAGAGCTGCTGACTGCTCCTGTTACAGCTCGATTCTCTCTTTTGGGGGTCAGGGGAGCTGGGGGATTGCCTTTGCTTTCTTGACAGTTTGGTTTATATTGCTAAAAAGTTTATAGTAGTTTATCTAGCATTTTAAGTATGTTTTGCACCAGAAAGTGATATTTTAGAATAACTAGATCTATATATTTTACAGATGTGAAAGTCCCTTGTATATTCTTAGTCTCCTTCTCCTGCCCATCCACCGCCCCTTCTTCTTTTCTTCCCTTCACTTTCTTTGACTCAATTTCGATATAAACTCTTCCATCTCATCAGGTTGGTGGACAACTCTAGCCCTAGTCATTTCAATTTACCCCCAACTTTCTGGATTATTATTATTATTATTATTCTACCGGAAAGTTCTGTTCGTTTCTATCACAACAAGTTTTGACCCGTAAGCACATGTTTATTTGGCGCATGTGTGCCTCTCTATTTTTATCACTTAATGTATACATACTGACGTGTATACATACTGACATAGCAAATTAATTAAAACAAAGTTGATTCACATTAGTCTTATGTGTGAAGCCATAGTGTACCCATGACTACTGATAAAGTTCATTTACGCCACTGTAATTTTTACGAATTTCAACAAGGAAGAAATGCTACAGAAGCATGTCTGTCGCATCCACCATATTCCCCGGACTTAGCACCCTCTGACTATCACTTGTTTTTGTCCTTACAAAATTTTTTGAAGGGCAAAAAATCCAAAAATGAAGAAGATATCAAACAAGCACTGGTTCAATTTTTCGCATCAAAAGATAAACCATTTTTCAAAAATGGGATATACAGATTGCCCTCACGCTGGCAAGAAATCAATAATAATGGCAATTATATTATTTAATAAAGTTTATTGACGGTAAGAAAAATTTGTGTTTTGTTTTATTCCAAAAACGGACAGAACTTTCCGGTAGACCTTATATTTTGCCATCATTCCAGAATTGTATGCAGAGCCGAAGTCTGAAGCAGGAAAAGAGCATCGAGCCTCTGCCTGTTGAGCCATCTATTCTGAAATCCAGGTTACAGTTGAGAATCAGTCATTTTCTTCCTCATGACTCTCCAACTCCAGGGACTCTCTGTCAGGGTGGGGGGTTTAGAAATTTCTGCGAGGCTGCCTAGACTGCCACAGAGGTAGGCGTTTTGTTACCAAAGTCTTCCACTCCCCTCAGGGCTTCGCCTAGGAAGTCCCCTCTGTATTTAAACCTCAGACCTCTCTGTTCTCATGATTCAACTTATTCCCTGAAATCCTGGGAATTTTTTCTTGCTTTAGGGAAATCATTTTCCTTTCATGATTCTGGCCTAGATACTTTGTCTACCCCCTAATCGTCTCCAAGATTTAGGGATTAGGTCTTTGGAAGCAAAGACCTGGGAGATTATTAAACTATTTCTGATTTTTGCAGCCACAGCCCCCCACCCCCCTCCTTTCTGTCAAGTTGGCATCAAAAACTGGATGGAGTATTTTTTAAATGGGAGCAGGGGAAGAAAGAAATACAGTACTATTAATAACCTTAAAAAGATTAATAACTTAAAGTATTCAGGGCCACATATTTGAACTCTCTGGCTACAGTATATCCTCAGGATTCTGTCAATGTGACTTTTTCTAGGGGAGTTATCTTGAGCATAAAAATATTACTCTATTTATTAAAGTTACAAAGGCCAAAACTTGTATGTTCAGCTTACATATTTTATTCTATTTATTAATTAGTCAAGTTTTATATATAATTTTTGTTTGTGGGTGTGTGAGAGAAAGAGAGAACGAGAAAGAAAGACAGACAGGAAGGAAGAGAGATGAGAAGCATCAAGTTTTTATTGCGGCACCTTAGCTGTTCATCGATTGCTTTCTCATATGTACCGTGACGGGGTTGGGGCGGCTCCAGCTGAGCCAGTGACCCATTGCTCAAGCCAGAAACCTTGGGTTCAAGCTAGTAACCTTGGGCTTCTAGACAGCAACCTTTAGGCTCAAACCAAAGACAATAGGGTCATGTCTATGATCCCACGCTCAAGCCAGATGGACCTGCTCTCAAGCCAGTGACCTTGCTGGTTCAAACTTAGGTCCTCAGTGTCTGAGGCTGATGCTCTATCCACTGCGCCACTGCCTGGTCAGGCTTATAGTTTTTTAAGTTTTTGGATAATAACCTCTTATACAAAGCAATTTGACCATCTAAAGATATTTAATCTACAATTATAGATTTAATATTTTAAATTTCTTTTCAGGTGTTTGTTTTGTCAGGCTTAGTAACCAAAACCTCTCTAACTTCTTGAATAATTATTTTAAATATAATAAATCAGATTTACAAATAGTGACACATAAGTTCTTTAAAATATTCTGATATATCAACTAAATTTTTTTACCTTAAAATCACCATACATAAGATACAAAATATGTAGATTCCCAAACTATAATTATATCATTATAAATTACTATTTATTATAGAAATAATCCTTCAAAATATTTAAAAATTAATTTAAGTATTCCTGGGTTCAAAATATATTTACCCATTACAGAAACATTTATAAAATCCTAAGACATTTTAGGGATACTTTGTCACATATTTAATGGCTGAAGTTATTAGCCAAGGTGATGACTGAATTCTTGTTTGCAGCACCAGTTATTAGAAGGACTTCATAGTTTAAAGAGTTTCATCTCTTAGTCCATGTAGTTCACTTCCCTGCTCTACTCATAGAAATATTTCTTCCCATGTAGGTGGCTTGACTGAATCTGGCATTTCCTTGGCTCTTAACATGGTTGTAAATCTTTTGAACTTGGCTGACCTTCCTTCACATGCTTCCATTTGGTAGAACTATTCAACTCTTAAAGCTGTAAAAGTTATATTTAGTTAAATCCTGGACATTCTATGTCTTTGGGTGACTATCTGATCACAAACTTTAGAATGTTTTTTTTTTTAATTGTCAGGTTCTTGGCTTTCCAGCCACACAAATTGATTCTAGCTAACTTAAGCAAACAATGAGTTTATTTGAAGGTTATGAGTAATACAAAATGGAAGGAAAAGTTAAACATCAGGCCTTAAGAACCAGGGACCCTCCTGAGTAGCAGGAACTAAAGGACTGTTTCTTTGGTAAGCCTCTTCAGAAGGATCAAGAAGAATTATTTTCTATTCATTTTTAGTTGTTAAGATTATCAACACAAGATTAAAAATCTTAAGTGGACAAGTCTGATTGCTCTGAGTATCAAGGGCTAACCCAAAGGAAAACAGATGCTACTGTCTGAGAAGTAAAAATATGAAACTAAGCAGGCTGACAAAGATGGTTCTACAGTCTTCCGGGGGGTGGGAATTATGTGAAGAACTCTGATTCTTTTTAAGCTGATACAAATAAATCCTTTTGAGTAATCACTAGAATACCAGCGGTATTATAAAACCTAATCTCAGTATTTAACCAATTTTGAAGGTATTGCCATCTTAAACAGAACTCATGCTAGAAAGCAAACTGGTAGAAGTGTAGCTTTTCTATTAAATTTTTCTTCCATATTACTTAATCCTTAAATTAATAACAAGCCATTTGTCTAGAAGGATAATAGGGCCACATAAATGATTAGGTCAACTCAGCTGCCTTTAGCTAGAGAGCATAATAAATTTACTCCCTGAGGCAGAGAGGAAGTGACAGGTCACCAGAGGTGACATGAATAACTGCTTCTTCACTACATCAGCAACCACTGGATGGGGGCATAGTGATTATTCAGGAGAGCAGACACAGTCATCATAAGAGCTACCTTTATAGAATCAGCATTACCTATCTCTGATGCTCAGCATCGAATGTTCAACATTAAATCAATGTGACTTCACAAGAATATTATCTTTTGAAAATATTATTCTATTGGAATTTGCATTAAAGAATTCATTTCTCTATAGTCCACCCAAGCAGAGACTATGATTTTCAATAATTCTGTTTTGCCTGTTAATTTCAGTATTTTTTCTGTTTATTCCACTTGACAGTGGGTATACACTTGCTGTTATTTATGTAATATTTTGTGTTTATAAAACATTTGAAGAGATTAACTGGGAATTGTTTTTAGATCTGACAAGAGTTCATGAAAATCAACTAGAGATCCTTGTGTTATTTCTTCTCTTTTATGCTAATAAAAATATACTGAACCATATAGTTTAAAGCCCTGTGTCATTCTATTTTAAATTATTTATACTTTACAATATCATTGCAAAGCTATTTCTAGGTATGCAGTCATGTCACCGTAAGTTATAACACTGATAATTAAATAAGGGTTGACTTGGTGATTAGAATGTTGCCAAGGCAACATCAAAAACACTTAGGTCATTTTTGCTATATGTAAAATTTTGATACACCATTAAGTAAAGCTATTACAATAACACAATAAAGCCATAATAGCCTCAAGGCAGATAAAGAGAGCTTTGTGGACCATATTCTTAATGATTCAAAATATCAGTATGAGGAAGGCCTTACTTGGGCCATGATATTACATGCAAAATAAAGCAGAAGGTTGTATAATTAATTAGCAATATGCAGACTAGAGAATTTGGGTTCCCATGTTTTTGGTAGGGAGGGTTGTTTGAACTTGAATTATTTGGATTGACTAATTATGTTTATGCTAGCAATATGTTAACTCTCAACTAAAAATCCGGACTCATTTTTCCACATTTGGTACTGTCCCTGGGAGGAGGATGCCCAGACAAGGCTCCTTTCTTTGCTTCCCGGTGGCAAATGGAGTGTGACCAGAAGAGATGTATCCCTCTCAGGCTGGGTCTTTTAAGAAGTAGATGAGGCTTTGCTACTGCCACCTTCTCTTCCCTCCCTAAGACAGTTGGAGCCTGGGCTTTTATTCGCCATGGAGCCAACCCCCTCTCACTAAGTAGGATCACCTGCGTTAAATTATGATGTGAGCAAGCAACCAACTTCTACTGTATTAAAAAGCATTGCAGTTTTGGTGTTTTTGTTATCAAAGCTAGTATTAGCTTGTTTAATATAGTATCTTTAGCAGGATACTTGTGTGATCTTCTCCTTTAATCTGCTCTACTTACCAGCCATTCATTTGTCTATTCATTCATCCATTCAACAATATTTATTGAGCGTCTGTATGGATTGGGCACTATGCTAGGTGTACAGCATGAAAACATAAGCAGAATCTTCTGTTGTTTATGGTGTGAAGGGTGGATTCACTAAAATGAATGTGGGAAGGAACAGGAGAAGACAGGTATTTTAAAAAGTCATGTGTAAGTGTGATGAGTGAAAGAGGTACAGGCTGCTATGAGGGCATGTATGCGGAACCTCATCCAGTCTAGGGAGTCAGGGACACCTTTCTGTGAAGGGACCCTTGAGCTTAAGTGAGACATTTGAGTGAAATTAAACCAGACAAACGCTGGGAACTGAGGGGTGGAAGTAGAGGTGGGTAACAGAGAGAACATTCTAAGCAAAGACAACGGCGTGTGTGAAAGCCCTTGACTAAGGAAAATATATGGCAGTTAGCAATGAAAAGAAGATAATGGCTAATATTTATTTTGTTTTTAGTATTCTTTAGTAGACAGATTAAAGCACTAACATTTTCAAAGGTTTGACAGGATGACTTTTTCAAGTCAAACACTGGTTTCCATGCTATCTGAAGTGAGAAGCTGACGGGAGTAGTTACGATGGCCTGATTAGCCATGTCTTCCCTTTGTAAGCTGTCCTGTTGTTGTGTCAGATTAGGAACAGACTTTTAGCAGCTGACTTTTATTGGGGTAGCAACAATACATCTGTGATACTTAGCAGTACCTGTTTTAAATATATTGTGCTATTATTTATTCACTTATATATGCCTCCAATTCAGTACCAAATTAGTCAGGTCATGTTGATCCCACTTTATTATTTTGTTGTTTACCCCTTCCCCTTTTCCCTTCCTCTTCTGCCTTCTTTTCCTCCTCTTCTTCACTATGAAAGACAGTTCTATTTCTTTGAATAAAACTTCTATAAGCAAAAAAATGAGTTACTGCATTGTACATCTGTAGGAGCTCATGAAGAACAAAAACAGTTAATGAATCACGAAAGCTCCTATATCACCTAGTATTTAGTTGTCTAGGAGCCTTGGATAACTGTGTACGGGAAATATTTATTACATCAAAAATACTCCTTCAGATTCACCCTCTTCACCATTGGTTTCAATATGTATAAAACAAGCATAGAACTCCAGGGGAAAGCAAATTAATTTGGCAAAAATATATGCTGAATCATACTATTATTTTGAAACCCATAAAAGCACAAAGCAGCTGAAAAATTTGTTTCTTAAAAGAGAGTCAAGATGAATTTTGTTAGACTTAGATTAAGCTTAGTTAATTGGGACAAACAGGTTGATTACCTATGAACCTAAGAGAGAATTACTCACCAGAGAGGTCTCCTCTACTTCTGTGTGGGCCTTTGTGTATAACAAAAACAAAAGGTATAACAGCTACCAGTGATTACATTCATATTATGTTCCAGGTCCCATTAAATTTATTTTCTACAACAAAGCAGGTTATTCCTATAGCACTCTTTGATGCAGTTGGGTCTGGGTAGGCTGTGGGCCAGTGACAGGCCGGAGGAGATCTGTTATTGTTTTAAGTTCTCTTGCTGGGATATAGTAACTTAGCTTTCTCCTGGGCTTCTAGACTCTCAAACCCATAATGTTATTGATTTGATTATGGTTTTGGACTACCCCCTTATTAGTTGGGTGGCCTGGCCTCACCCCATAACTTGGAAACAAGACTCTCATCCTGATGCCCAAGCCCCAGGATACTGCCTTATCTGGTCTCCTGCTCCCCATCCTTAACCTTGAGATTCCACTCACTGCCTCCCCTGTACTTGCCAGAGAGAGAAAGCAACAACAGGCTAGGGAAACAGAAGATGAGCTTAGAGTCAAGGTGCCTAATCTTTCCAGAAGTCCACTTGCCATTCTAGAATAACCACTTTACCAGATCATTTTGAGGATTAAAGAAGTAATAATTATAAATGGATGTGGCACACAGCAGGCACTCAATAAATGTTATTAGGATCACATGAAAGAAGTCTACCTTTTTAAAGTGCTTAAAACTATGCCTGGCACATATTAAAGTTTACACAAAGGTGAGCTATCCATCACAGTTGAGGGGCTAAAGAGATCTCTGAGGCTACCAAGTTCAACCTAGCTTGATTGTACTGTAAAATATTCTTTTATTTAAATCTAACTACACTGTTTACTTCACTGTTCTTATTTAGTAATTACAGTAATAAAATGTCAATACTGTTGAATAGTGTGCATTTTATAGAAAAAAAACTTACTACCCCTTTACTCACATTATTAATTATTAAAATTATATGGAATTTCATTTAATTGCCTAATAATTGCAGATTATTTTACTTTATACTAAGCTTGTTGCAGTTAAATGCTCAACTGTTATATTTATAGTAAATCCTCTTTTATTTAGACTAATGAGGTTGAGAGAACTGATAAATATTAATAAAAATTCTGAGTGATGGCTCATTTGAAAAGTAGATTTTTTGGCAGTAATCTCACCAAGATGTCAACTCAACATAAGTTATTCTTAAATTTTTTATTTATTGATTGATTTTAGAGAGAGAAAGAAAGGGGAAAAAGAGAGAGAGGGAAAAAACCTATCAATATGTTGTTCCACTCATTTATGCGTTCATTGGTTGGTTCTTATTTGTGCCCTGACCGGGGATCAAACCTGCAACCCTGGTACACTGGACAACACTCCAACTAACTGAGTTATCTGGCCATAACTTTAATTCATTCTCTCTCTCTCTCTCTCTCTCTCTCTCTCTCTTTTTAAACAGAGACACAGAGAGAAGGATAGATAGGGACAGGCAGACAGGAGCAGAGAGAGATGAGAAGCATCAATCATCAGTTTTTCATTGCGACACCTTAGTTGTTCATTGATTGCTTTCTCATATGTGCCTTGACCTCGGGCCTTCAGCAGACCAAGTAACCCCTTGCTCAAGCCAGCGACCTTGGGTCCAAGCTGGCGAGCTCTGCTCAAACCAGATGAGCCCGCACTCAAGCTGGCAACTTCGGGGTCTTGAATCCGGGTCCTCCGCATCCCAATTCGATGCTCTATCCACTGCGCCACCACCTGGTCAGGCTGACTTCAGTCTCTCTTAAAAAAACAACTAGCAATCATCTTTAGACAAAACTCCATTGTGAAAAATCCCAGAACATGGTTGGGGGGATACAAATTGTTGAATCTGCATTCAGAGGTGGTCAACCAGTAAGTTAGAAACCCAAGACACAAAGGCCTAAGTGTTACTTTTGCCAGCTGTTGCTAGCTCTCACTGGGTCATCTAAGCCTAAATCCTCTGCTCTTTCAGGAGAAACTCCTGTGTCCTATATGCAGTCTCTTTATCATCATTATTCATGCAACTATATTTCCAAGTGGCATAACTTCACTCAGGATTATCTGAACCTTCAACGACCACTCTACAGAACATTTGACTTAAAAAAATTGTTCATTGAGAGGCACCTTAGAAAAGCGTGGGAATAAGATTTCTCAGGCCCAATGAGCTATATTGTTTTTTCTATTTTTATACAGAAGTTTCCAAGTCAAAAATTCTTTTTGTAAACAAAATGAAATCTTTATTAAATTGGCACTGAGGTAGATCATGGAAGTATAATCTTAAAATCCACAAATTAAACACAAAATTGAATCTTCTGTCACAAAGGCAGTTATCTTTAAATCTTTCCCGAGGACCCATAGAGGCTCCACATACTCTGTTCCCATAGTGAACACTCTTCCTTTCCCTGAACATAAACTTTATAGCAAAGAAACTAGATTCCGATATAGATAAAAAATGTGTAGTGATGTAGAACAACGTAGTTAATCAAAATGTGTTGAAAAAAAAAGGTAAGCTATAAGGATTCATATTTAGATACTACATTTACTCCCATAAAATAGTACTTGTTTGATGTTTAATAATTCTTAAATAAATTCCAAACTCCATTATTATAAATGGTAATTAGGAAAGTGACCTATTGTTCTGACAGTATATTTAAATTTATAGTTTGATTTTTATTTTTATTGTTGTAAAATCACTTGAGCTCTACCTGCAACAAATTTTTAAGTGCACAGTCAAATAATTTAAATCAAGTGCTAATTAAAAAGTGGTTCCACCAAAAGATTCTTAGAACAAATCTAATGAAGAATTTGACCAACTCAGTAACAACCAATTAAATTTATTTCCCTAGTAAGTTTTCCCCTTTCTCCAGTTGCCTCTAGGACATGACTTATTTAAGAAGAGAAAAACACTGTCTCCTGATAAAGAATATGCAAACATATTCTAGATTGCTCGCAAAATGAAATTGAGAGGATTTCTAGGTTTAACTGGATATTGCAGTCAATGGGTGCCATTTTTTCCCCCCTGAATTATGATACCTATTCACAAATTGACTAAGTCCTCAATAAGAGACTCTCTCCTTTCAGAGCCCAAACATGCACAGATCTTCTGAAATCTTCAAAACCTCCTTCCTTAGGGATCTGTATTAATTTCTTCTGGCTGCCATAACAAAGTACCATAACCGCGTGGCTTAAAATATCAAGAATTTGTTGTCTCACAGTTCTGAAGGCTAGAAGTCAGAAATCAGGGTGTTCACAGGCTTATGTTCCTCTGCAGCCTATAGGTGAGATTGGTGGCTTCTGATGATTGCCAGCAATCCTTGGCATTCCCTGGCTTGTTAATGCACCACTAAAATCTCTCCCTACATTGCCACTGGCCATGTTCTCATTAGTAATATTGGATTAAGGGCCCCACCCTATGCCAGTATGACATAATAACTAATTATGTCTACAAACATTGTATTTCAGAATAAGGTTTCATTCTGAACTATGAGGGTTGACCTTAACATATATTTTGGAGTTGGGGACACAATTTAACTCATACCAGCATTTTTAACTACAAATAGCCCTTGGTCTATTTGTAAATGAATGATGTGGACAAGCCCTGTGATTTTAACTCAACATGATGAAACCATCAAAATGATAACTTATTACAACCTCAATCTTGACCTGGTTGCAAGAGACCTCTTGTCTTAAGGCAATAGCTAGAAATGAAAAATTTGTTGATGTATCTGCTGGGCTAACCCTAGGTTCTCTGCTGTGTTCTATATTCAATGTAGATAATACTACTGTCTGAAAGTCCACCATAATTTTTAGTCAAGCAATTAAACTCTTATGAGATTTTATACTTCCTCCCTCTCACATTGTTATTCACTGTTGTAATTTTGCCACTTCCCTGCTTCCATCAGAAGAAGGGGAATCTCACAATTGTTTGATATCAGTGAGGGAATTTTATGTACCTCACTCAATTTAATAGTGACTCCCATGGAGGACCTTGTTCTAATATTATTTGTTGATGAATTGATCCTACCTTGAAATTGAAACTGGAGGTTCTGAAATAGGCCATGTTATCATTAGTTTAAGCTCTCCTTTAGAACATGGTCCTCAGTCTGAAGTAAAATGAGATCAGAATTTATTATAACTCTGGAACTTGTGAACTATCTAAACACTAGAGAGTAAATGTTTATACAAATAACAGGTGAATTTTTGAAATAGTATATGACTTTGGGATGTTTTGGAAACAAAGGAAATTTCTCATTTCTACTGAAAACCTGATAAGAAATAAATTATGAAGGGACTTTAAATGCACTTTTACTTCCTGGAGAGGTGGCTTTTGTAAATGTTGAAGTCCATCTAAAAAGAGGTGATGGAGAAACTAAAGGAAATGCTAAAACAGATTTTTATGTCAACAGACAGGCTTAATTAAGGTTATCATCTTAATTAAACCCCCAAAGATAAAGCTTTGGAGGAATTCACAGAGACCATTAGAAAATATCAACATTTAGTTCTGGAGTTTGAAGAGCAAGGATAAAAAATACATGTTGTAAGTCTCAGATCATCTCTGACATTCTCGAGTCATGATGATTTCAAATGAATATTAGTAACATATATCCATGAAACTACTTAATATGGTACAAATTGTTCACTGTTATCTTAAATCAAGACTTCTGAGAAATTTTAAAAAGATAGCTGAAGGTCATATGTTATCTATCGGAAATATAATCTTGGGAAAACTGTAAAGGGGTGACACCGCCAGGAATTGAGTTTTAAGGGCCCTTCAACATCTTCAGATGGATTTTTTTTCAACTTCCATCTCCCTTGGGGTTTGAATATGTTATAGTTTTTATATGTCTCTTTTTCAGAAATGGTTGAGGTATTTCCTGGTCACAAAGTTATGGCCTTATAGTTGCTAAAAAGCTATTAGATTCTGTATTTTCAACGTGGGGTATACCAACCTTTATATCAAATGACCAATATACACATTTTATGGGGATTATAAAATAACTCAGTAAGGTGTTACCCTTTACTAAGAAACTGCACTGCCTTTATCACCCACAATCTTCTGAAATGGTTGAAAGAAGCAATGTCACTTGTGAATTAAAATTAACAAAGCTTTCATAAATCCATCAGCTCCCATGGCCACAGGTATTCCCAAAAGCCCTTATGGCCATTCACTCCCTTGTGGACACATTGATAATCTCTCTATTAATTGGTAACTGGAAGGCTCATTCATTTAAGACTTTCACCTCTGATACTAGACTTCATCTTGCTGTAAACATACATGGTAGAATATTACAAGGAACTCAGATTTTATACTCAGTCGCATCACCAATACCTTCCCACAACTTCTTCCTAAAATGCCTCTTCATAACTTTCAACCAGGTGATTTTGTCTATTGGAAGCGACAATAGAGGAAAACTTCTCTTGAACTTCATTGTACAGAACTATATAAAGTATTGTTAACAACAAATATAGCAGTGAAAATTCAGCATGTCAATCCTCTAGTTCCACATTTTATAACTAAAGAAGTAATCATCATTCTATACAATTAAAAGGTTACTCCAACAGGCAACCTGAAACTAAAAAATCTCAGAGATCGTCTAAAAGCAACTGATCTTCAGATGCAGACCAGTGAACCAAGATCTTTGAAACAAGCCAGTGATCTCAGAGAGTAGACAGATTCATTGAATATGTTGACCAGAATCCCTAAATAATTCCTGTTTTGCTTTCTACTGCTGCCTTACAATCATGCTCATTTTCTACAGATAATTTTTTTCATCCATTTATAACAGCTTTTTTTTTTGTCTTTTCTTTCTGCTTTGTGATAATTGTTACATCAGAACAGTCATTCTAATTCCACTATTAGATTATCTCAAAAAGTAGTCACTACATTTCATCTATCATTGGATCCCCATGATAAAACCTCTGGTAAACTGTGGTTTCAGCAAATGGGATAATAGTGAATTATAAGCAATGACGTTTTCACTTGCACTTTTAACATGGATAAATGACTTTAAACAAATCAACCTGTAACTCTTCTAGGAAAATGATCAGTTATTAAAATCTACTGATAAAAACTATGGTTATTATAAATTTGGACTCAACAACCTTCATAAGATGATGACAAAATACTTGCCACCCATGAGACACTAATTGAGATTCAAATTTGTAAAACAACTAATGTAAGATCATGATTCTGACCTGCCATGAACCACTTCTTTTCTTCTTGGCTCTCCATGAACCCTTACTAGATAGCCCTTCCTTTGTGCTCAGGATATCTGGTCCTGTTTGCCTCAGGCTAGCACTTTATATACTTTAGAATAGTACTCTAATTTACTTATTCCACTCAGTATAATGTTCTCAAGGTCCATCCATGTTGTTGTAAATGGCAACATGTCATCAATTCTTATGGCTGCATAGTATTCCATTGTATATATGTACCACATCTTCTTTATCCATCCTTTATCAAAGGACACTTTGGTTGTTCCCATGTCTTGGCCACTATGAACAATGCTGCAATGAACATGGGGGTGCATGTGTCTTTATGTACCAATGTTTTTGAGTTTTTGGAGTTGATACCCTGTAGAGAAATTGCAGGGTCATATGATAGTTTTATCCTTAATTTTTTGAAGAACCAGCATACTTTCTTCCATAATGGTTGTACTAGTTTTCATTCCCATCAACAGTGAAATAAGTAAATCAGAGAAAGCTAAGAACTATATGATTTTACTGATAGGTGAGATATAAAACTGAGACTCATGAACATAGATAAAAGTGAAGTAGTTGCTAGGGGGAGGGGGATGTAGAAGAGGGTGTGAGGGAAAGGAGTAAAGAGGGACAATCATTTGACTTTTGGTGATGAGTATACAACATAATCAACAGTTCAAATGCTATAAAAATGCTTACCTGATACCTATGTACTCTTATTTATCAATGTCATCCTGTTAAATTTAATTTTCTAAAAAAAAAAAAAAAAAAAAAAGGAAGGAAATAATATGCTGACACTTGTCTGCGCCTAATTCTATAAATCACCACAGCTGGAAATTCTGATTCAGACATAAGCTCCAAAACAATGCCACCCTTGATTATTCAGGTATTCTACCTGGGGGATTACTGACATATTGTTTCTGCAAACAATCAGAGCAGTGTTCCTACCTGTGGGAATCATAAAACTTATCATTAATTTTGGTAGAAGTTATTAATGATACCACCTCTGCTTTATATGAAATACAGATCAGTCTCAACTCACTGCATGGGTAGTGATGGACAACTGCATTGTTCCAGATTTCTCATTGGCTAGTCATGGTAGCTTTTGTGCCATTGCTAATTCTTGCTTTACTTATATCAATGGTAGAACATAGCAGAACAGGTTATATGTAATTATAATGAAGAAAAACTACTTGTCTCTCTAAAGTTGATCCTCATCTTGTATAGGATTTGTTCTTGGCCTAGGTTGGATGACTGGAGTTCCTGGTTCTTTGCATTTTATAGAAACTGTTCATTGTTCTTGTTTTGGTCATAATGATCATTATGTTGATTTATTGCATTCTTCTCAGAATGGCTGCTCCCTCATCAAATGATCACCATGATGGTAGTTAGTTATGAAAGTGGCTGAAAAATTCTTAAACAAGAAGCAGTGGTTCTATCTTGAGCTTTTCATGAACTTGTTAACCTCTCACAAGAAAGATACTGACCAAAAAGGGAGATAAAAGACTGAGTATACAGATAGTGGCTAGACCATATCATATGTGACAATAGAACTGTGACTCACAACCCTTATCAAATTGCCTGCACTGCCAAGCCAAGCCAAAACCTCTTTAGCAATTGTCCCACAAAAGGCAGGCATGATCATCCCTACTTTTTTTTTTTTTTGCCTCTGTTTCCAACCTAGGACCAACAAAAATAAGCAAATACGCTCCCTAAGCCAATTACATTTTATACCCTACTTTTACTTTAGTTTTCCCTTCTCCAGCATTCCAATGCCAACCTCTTCCAATCAGGTTACCACTGAAGCTTCCCTTTTTGTATTTCACTATCAAGCTTTCTCACTTCTTTGTTCATCATTGAGTCTCTGTGAAATTCAAGTGATGGTGGCTGGCTTCTTTGCTAAAGTTAACTCTGAACACAAAGTCTAGTCTGTGCTGATTTCAGCAGTCTTCGTTTGTTTCTACTGTTACCAATCAATGACTTACTTTGTGTTAGGCTATCTATGCCGCAGGCAAGCCGTGATGAGTATATTCAGGTTTTGAGCAGGAACGGTATGGAATTAGAGAAAATAGACTTAAAGAATTAAAGAATATAAAAGATGGGTTCAGAAGGGCTTCTCAGTTTCTGTTAGCAGTAAACACTGCCCTAGCAGGGCTGCAAAACATGGCTTCTCCCAGAAATTGCATCTTTCTCTATTTACAGGGCACAGTGGGCCATTAGCAAATAAATTTGGTTTCCAAAACAACCCAAGAACTCCACCAAGTGTAGAAAATCCCCACCATACTCAAACATCCCAACCTTACACAAAGAAGTAACTTGCTTCCGGTCCTTCAGGGGAACACGAGAGGGGGGGCAGGACGAGTATCAAAGCACAGCCTTTTGCAACTTAGTGAGATGGGGGGCTGGGCAGCAGTCAGTTCCCCACACCTCTGTCCCCAAAATCCAAACTATAAAATACCCTGTTGGCTTTTTGGTCCCCACATATCTATAGCAATGGGCAGAAAGGTAGTAAAACTATAAAGTTAGTCTTAGATATAAAAGATAACGATGAGGATAGTCAGGTAAGATTCTTTTGTTAAAATGAAGGACAAATGGTTTCTAAAATTTTGCTTAGAAATTTTCTGGAAAATACAAAAGGGAAGAAAATAAGCAATTTGTTTGGTTTTGGAAAATAACTTGTTGGGCTAGATGGAGTCCTTATTTTTTACAATAAGAAGAGAATGGGAAAAAATGTTTAGTGCTTTGTATCTGAGAGCAATCTTCTTACCCAGATTCTAAAAGTACTTTGCAAAAATCATCTAGTGTCAAGTATTATAAATTCTTTCTAAAAAATGACAAGCTGGAGCACTGTTGGTTTTTTCAGGAGAGTAGAATACAGATTTAGTACTTTCCCATTAAAATAGTCTAATAGCTATTTCAGTACCATATTGTTCCACGGCCTAGTCTGCATGGCAAGCTTTTATATATTGTGGATGCTATGTAAACTCTGCACAATGGAAAAAAACCCAATAAATTGTTTTTACCTTTTAAATTTAGTCTGTTTCTCCCTACGATGCTCAGCAGGCTGGCACTGAGGTTACATATTTATGTGAGGTGGTTTTATGACTTGAAGTAATTCTCACACCTCAGATCTACTTTGTCGACAACACTTTCTATCATCTGGAATTTACTGGCTTTGCCTTGATTCCATAAATAAAGAAAAAAGAAACCTTGCCTTAATCTTCATTTTTCTGCTTTAGTTTGGAAGACTGCTTTAATATTGTAACTGTGGCCTGTAAATCCAATTCTTGGAAGCAAGGTTTATTGCTTTTGACTCCATTAAGTATGGAAAACATGATTGAGTTGTTTGAAAGTTGTGATATATTATTGTATTTTTAAATTGCAGTTTACTGCTAATATAATGATTCTTAATTTTCCAGAATGCTTTCAGTATTATCTGAGAATTTCCAAAAGGTTACTGTTAAAAACAAGTGTATGCCTGTTTTTAATTTTTTTTATTTTTATTTCTTCAGAGAGGTGGATTGTGAGATAGAGTACCAACAAGGCTTTATAGTTTCAAAGAGGTTGGTAGAGAACTTTCTGATTTTTAAAAGTGGTCTTGGTTTCCTTACTGCCAGAGTTATTAGAATAGGAACTAGGCTTTGTACAGTACTCTTGACTTGTCAAATATTGTAGACCCTTTAAATCTGAATAAAAAAAATTTTTTTTTGCCTCTGGTTTCTGCTTGCAATAGGTGTTGCCGCTGTCTGCCTACAGAGATGACATAAGAATTAATTAGCTCAGTAACACTGTACTGTCGAGACGAAGCTCGTCAACCTGGTCATTCTTTCTTTCCTATAATCTTTGCAAAGATCTATATTCTTTCATAAGGATTTTATTTCCCCTGGTGTTATTTCTCCTCTCAATAACTACAATATTACCACCTCATTTTTATCATTCATATACTTTAAGAGTAGAACATGACATGTAAATGTAAGTCCCTTTCTAATTATAGGTATTTAATTAGAAATTTAAGATGTGGTCTCCTGCTTTTTTTTTTTTTTTCTTTTAGGTGAGAGGAGTGGAGATTGTGAGGCAGACTCCTTCATGCGCCCTGACCTGGATCCACCCAGCAACCCCATCTTTGACCCATGCTGGAGTACTGGGCTGTTTTTAGTGCCTGAGGCTGGCACATTCCGAAGGAGCTATCCTCAGCCCATGGGGCCATGCTCAAACTAATTGAGCCACTGGCTGTGGGAAGAGAAGAGGGAGAGAAGGGGGAGAGAAAGGGGAGACAGAGGTCACTTCTGTGTGCCCTGATTGGGAATCGAACCCGGGATATACATACACTGGGCTGACACTCTATATCCACTGAACCTCTAGTCAGGGCCAGGTCTCCTGCTTTTTGAAACTTATCTTATGCCATCAGAAACAATCTAATTTGCTTACCCAATAAAATAAAACTGTTTTTAATGCATGTATTTTTACCCAATAATTTAACCAATATCATTGACCACTTACTATATGTCATACACTGTAGATACTACTAAGACTTTCTCAAGGTGCTCCTCTCTCTTACTGAAGTCTAATGAACTTAGCTTGGTAAAGACGTTTTCATGGTGGCTTTTAGGGGAATCAACAAGAGTCATTCCTATTTACTGTTTTATAGCTTCATGCTATAGTTTCGACTGCGTCCTCTCCCCTGTCCAGCAATCTTTTCACTCATCTATTATTCTTTTTAAATTCTTGTCCCTAGATGCCTATAGCAACACTGTATCCCACAGTTTCAACAAATTACCTGGTTTCACCTTTTCTGTCCTTAAGTAGATAGGAAATGAACTGTAAGAACAGTTTCAATGTTGTCTTGTCTCTTAGAACCACCTTTGCCATTGGTCTAGCTAGACCTCTTGTGGTCTTCTTCTCAGTGCTGTTATTTATTCTCTTTCCTATTCATCATTTGCTATTTGTTCCTTAAATAAAAGTATCCCACAAGTCATCTTTGCTTTTCATTCTGTCTCTGAGACCAGTCTCATTCTGTTTCATAGCATTGGCCATAATCTCTATGAAGCCAGTTTTACTTTCTGCTTTGCTAGCTTGAACCTCTCATGTGAACTTGAGATGTAAAACAGTGACAAGACTGAACCTCAGTTTCAACATAACTCATGGTTTTTTCCTCACCCACATCTGCTCTTTCTCTTATTGTTCCCATCTTAGTTCATGACCTTCCTAATGACCATTCTCTGCCAAGGAAAACAAAACAATAAGAAACACATTTAAAATAAGAAATAACTTAGTTGTGGCAGGATTTTTGGTTAAGTGGAGCTTGATTTATTTTTCCTGGCAAACATAAAATGAAGTCACAAATTTTCTTGCTGCACCATTCAGGTGTGCAAAGAAAATAAAGTTTATTTTCTATTTTGGATCAGAGGAGTCATAGTTAACAATTAGATGTATGTCCCTAAGCTTAAAAGCTGACTTGTTCTTTTGACAAAATCACAGATGTCTACATATCTTCTTCCAACACATTTCCCTCCTCAGTCTCCTCACTGATGAAGTCCAGAAGGAGAAACATGATAGAGTAACATAATGATAACACTGTACAGGAAGACTGACCGCCCAACTTCCTGTTAGAGGGATGAGGTTAGTTAGGAATTAGTTTATGTCTATAAATGGTAACTGGTGCGTGAAAAAATTAGGCATGGAAGGAAGCCAGGTTAGAAAGCTACTATGGTTGGTGTTTTGAGTAAAGAGGTTGGGGCCAGGGAGGAGCTATATCTTGATTCAGCGATGGCTCTGAGGCTGTATCATGCAGCTGGGCTGCTAAGTTTTGTTTTAGTCCTTTGTGCCACATCAGAACCAAAGACAGGTGTGCTGGCTTAGACCCTTTCTGGACCCCTTTAAGTCCTCTGTGCTATCATTTTTACTCTGCTCTATTGGTATTATGTACTGTTAGCACAGGCCCACACTGAACTTGGTCTTCTCCAGAATCCCAAACGGAACATGACATAAGAATTATTTAGCTCTCACTTATCCTATTAATTTGTGTACTTTACCTATCAGGTTTTCTTCCTGGGGTGTTGTGGTCACCACGAAGTATAAAGGCTGACTTCTGCTTGCCTCCGTCCATTCTCCCTTGCATATATCCCTAGAGTGGGGCTGAGTGGGCTTCATCCTGCTCCCTGTTCCATCCCTGTGCCTACTTGTATTCATTTTCAAAGTGAAATGCACTCTCCCACCCTCCCCCAGAGATGTAATGGGAGAATGGTTACAGGAAAACATGCTTTATGAGCGAAACAGATTTACATCAGTTTAATATATTCAGAGTATTAGCTCTGCTACCACAATAGTTCTTGCTGTGGTTAAAGAAAAATATATTTAAGGACACTGGTTTAAGTTGGTAAAGCAACTTTATTCAGGACCATGACAATAGATATGGGGACAACTGTAATGGGTTTTTACAATGAGAAAGACAGATTGGGTTGAGCTCTGAATATAGCATAGACAAATGGGAATTTATAGCTTAGGAAGAGAGTGCAGGTCAGTGGATAGGAAATGGCTAAGAGAAAACATCAAGTAGAGATAGGAGGGAATGGTCCTGGCTAAAGCAATCTGATAAGAGTCTTGCTGAAGACAGGCCAGAGTGGCCACACATCACCTGGGGGCGGAAGGGGGATGAGTAACCTGATCGCGGAGAGCAAAGGGTCCTGGTTACTCTGACTTTAGCAGGGTTCTCGCTAAAACTAGATTTTATAAGGATGTGCACAGGTGGGCCTGGGAGAAGTTTCAGGTAAAGCAAAGAAAGTTTGTTCAATATACACAAGTTTTCCAGGCAGGGAAGTGACAAATATGCAAAGGATCCCGGGGTGTTCTAGCAGTAGAACGGTTAAAGCTAATTCTTTCAACATGAAATCAAAGTTATAGATATTTGTAAGGGTAGAAGGAATGTTTATGACAAAGACTTGGTGGCAGAGAAAAGCCATCAGGACAGAGGAGGTTCTAGTGGAGAAATGAAGCTGATTATTTACCCAGGTGGGTGACTGAAGAGAGATATGGTCTGGGACCAAGAATCAAAAGACAATGGACAGGTCCCAGTCTGGGCATGGGGCAGGCAGGTGGTCAAGGAGGTGAGAATGCCTCAGAGTTGGGGGCCAGTTTTGTCACAGTGGAAAAGGGATGAATGACCATTCTCCCCCACACCTTGAAGCTTCCCTGTGACTTGCGTCAGGCCTTGTGGCGGTGCTTGAAACAGGAGACAGAAGATCTCTGTGCTACCAGCTCAAACACTGGTTCTCCAGTTTGGAGGCTGAGGGGTCCATTCTACAGTAACTGTGTCTTGGGATATTTCTAACCCTCTGGTTTTGTTAGCGACTTGGGAGTAAACAAGATTGGTTTCTTGAACATAAAAAATCCCCTGGGAATTTCTGGGGATTACCAAGGAGGGAGACAAAGAAATGCTCTTCAAGGGTGAGATGATTGCTTGGGCGTGTAACTGCAACATAAATGGTATGTCAGTATTTTGTGTTCCCAGCTGGTGAAATAGGTCATTTGAGTTGTACTATCACTCACCAAGGCCGCTTGCTTCCCTGATGCAATGATGCTCAAATTTACCTCTACTTAGTGTTTTTGCATTCCCAGTTTAGTCCTTACTTTTCTCTCTCTCTGTCACAGTAGTAGCTATGGAACCATGTCTCCAAAGTTTGCCTTTGTGATCCAGTACCTGTAGTGCCAAAGGAGTTATCTTCCCAAGGATAGGAATAAGTCTGTATTCATCTTTACTTCTCATTATAATGGAATAAAGTCTAACTTTCTCAGTGTTGTTCAAGCCTTCCATGATAACACTACAGCTCATTCCCCAACCTCAGCACACACCGCATCTCTGCTAGTAATGCCTCCTCCCACATACCCTTTCCTTCAAATACTCTTGACTACTCTGCTCTTTGCCTCCACACCAAATATGTCCTCACATAGAGGCCTTTGTCTTCCTTATGCCTCACCAAATTAAAGTTTATCTAGTTTTCCCCTAATACCAATAATCCATGAGTTATGTGCTTCTATGGTATTCTGCACCTCTCATATAACATATGTTTAATTCCACGCCCATATGTTTAGATTGATGATTGTCTTTCCTTTGAGGCAGTAAGCTCTTTGAGAGCAGATGCAAGTTCTGAGACATCTTCAGGCATCCTGCGTGGTTTACATTGTGTCTACTGCACAGGAGGTGCATACAAATCTTAAAATGAATTGAATTGAATGGGCAGACATAGTGCATGACTGGCACCGATGTAGAGATTTAGAAAATACAGATAGGAACAAGTGAAGGTGTCGGGGCATCAGGTAGTCTGGAGTGTAAGGAGCATGTTTGTGCGTGTCACCTGGTAGAGCGGGGAGAGACAGAGATTGTCAGTGAGAAGCCTTGGTCATCTCAGCTACCCAGCTCTTCCTCTACTGACCTCTTTCTCCTGGTATTCTGAGAACTAACTGCACAGCCTTGACCTGTGGTCATCAGTTTCTTACAGATGCTCATTTCAAGGGTGAGGATGGGCTTAGGGTAAAACAGCTTGCTTTGCTATCACTGTTCACCCAGAAAGAGTCTCTTCAAGAGTCTAAATGGCTGTGAAATAAAATTGAATCCTTTGTCGCCCCCAGCATCTACTGACACTGATTCATTCTGTACAGGTAGCTTTCTGGCATCGGTCGCTGTCTCTTCGTTCTCTGGCATGAAGAACTCTCTCCAGCCCAGGCAATTCTGCTGTTCTGTCCTGTCCTGTCCTGCTCCCTGAGCATGGGAACCGTATGTGGTGCTGACATTGAGTTCCCTGAAAGTGAAGCTGCCGAAATCAGCAATAGAGCTCAGGGAACCTGCCAGGCTCTCTAGCTCTTTCTGTTGAACAGTGTGGGCAATCACAAGTTTGTCATTCATCTGATGATTGGTACCTGCTAATGGAATCGTAGGGGTTTTAGAAATGTGATAGGAGTGGAAAAGGTCAATGTCCTTTGGTCAGGCTGTCAGGTTTTATTATAAAAATATAATCTGCAGTTTCTGACATGGTGGTAGGAGTAGAGAACTAAGAGACTACAGGGTTGTTGCTCTATTGACAGCCTTCTCTTATCCTAAAGCTCACTAACAACTTAATAGCACAGGTTTATATAGAAAAAAATATACTGTTTGTATAAAGTTAAATGTACATATTGATTGCAGGGTGTACCCTGATTTCAGAAGCATTTAGCTGACAGGAAACCCTTCATTTAATAATCAAGGCAATATAAAGACTTCTTAGGTTTGTAGTGATTATTTTAGCCAGGCAAGAGTCAGAACGTGATGAGAAAACAGCTTAATTTCCTTTCTCCACAGTGCATTCAAGCCTGCTTTAAAGTTTTTAAGAATGACTCTTTCCCATCCACTTAAATGAAACTTAAATGAAGGCCCATGAATTTTCTGGTTACCCTTTTGACCCAAAATGCAGTCTAAGTTCAGGACTTAGTATGTCCAAATCAAATGAGGAGATTGCAGAATCAGGTAGTCCCACTAACTAGAATCTCTTGCCTGAAGTTCACTTAGCACAGGGGAAGACAACTATAGATTAATTTTGATTGCTATGACTCTGTCTTTTACCCCTAAGGAACTAGTGAGACCCTTTTAGTTTCTTTCACTGAGGTCTTCTTGGACCTTCAGATAGTTTCATAGACAAGATCAACGAAAAATTCACATTAGCTTTCTTGTACATGAGCCACATTTCATCTGTAGGAGATATTCGTATTTATTTCACCCCAACAAACCCTGGGAACACAGAATAGCCACCCCAGTGTAGCCACTACATCTTCACTTCTTTATCAGAGAAATAAACAGCTGTAGTCTCATGTCCCTTATAATTTTTAAGCTATAATTAAAAAATCTGTCCACATACCTTGCTCAGAATTGTTCCTGACTTGAAGTCAGGGGAAGGTAGCTTTTACTTACCTGCCATGAGATGGGAGCTCACAGCACAACATTCCACACAACACAGTCTTCCAATATTCCATACTCTTCTCAACCTCTTTTTATAAGCTAGAGGTGATGATCACATAATGGTCATAAAACTAGTTTTCAGAATTGTCTTTTCAGCCTTAATTATGGTACACTGTGGTATTGGTACAGAGTATTTTTAGTTTTGGGGGCCTCAGCTGAAATTAAGACTAAGAAAATCTATTTTAACATTTAATTCCATGTTTCTCATATCTTACAGGCAATCTATTCAAATTGGTATCAAACTACCTTTTTCTGGTTATAGAGCTCACCAGTATTTATCACCATTGCTATGGATACTGTGACCTTGTAATTTATAATGAGAAATATATTTTTGTTATTCATTCTGGTTCCTAAGTGATGAGCCATAAAAGTGTCTTTGTTGTGTTACTTGGGTGACTTTTGGAATGAATGCACCTAAGGATGGGGATGGTTGCGAGGAGAATCAGTCATGAGATAAAAGGTCTGTAACTTTCAGTCTTGCCCTCTGGACAGGAAGTTGATACAATTGCCAGTGACCAATGAGTTATATCAACCATACTTATGGAATAAAACTCCTATAAAAACCTCAAAGGACAGGGTTTCCAGGGCTTCGGGTTGGTGAACACGGAGATTTGGGTGAGCATGCTGACGGCATGGAGCTCCACGTCCTTTTTCCACACTCTGCCCTGCACATCTTTTCCACCTGACTGCTCCTGAGTTACATTGTTTTATACTAAACTGGTAACCAAGTAAGAAATATGTTTTCTGAGTTCTGTAAGCCTATTTAGCAAATTAACCAAACCCAAGAAGGGGGTCATTGGACTCTCCAATCTATAGCCTGTTGGTCAGAGGCACAGGTAACAAGCTGGGATTGCAGTTGGCATCTGGAGAGGAGGGCCATCCTGTGGGAGTGAGAAGGTAACCTGTGGAATCCGATGCTATCTCTGGGTACCTACCTGAATTGTAGGAACCCAGCTGATGTCAGAGAACTGCTTGATGATATGAGGAGAAAAACCTCACACATTGGAATAGAGTGTCAGAATCTCAGATACAAAACATGGAAACCCAGCTCACCTTGGCTTGCCAAAATATGGGATATATTAATTCAAAGGATGTGGTCCAGTCCATAAGTGGGAGTAGCAGAACCCAGGTACTGAGGCAAAGTAGTCAAGAGTTGTGCTCTACTTTTTAAAATTCATTTTAGAAAGGTGTGTGAGAGAGAAAGAAAGAGAGAGAGAGAGAGAGAAGAGGGGAGGAACAGGAATTAACATCACCTCCCATATATGCCTTGACTAGGCAAGCCAGGGGTTTCAAACTGGTGACCTCGGAGCCCAGGTTGATGCTTTATCCACTGTGCCATCACAGGTCATATCTTATGTTAAAGTAAAAAAAAAATTAGAGTAAAATCATGACTTTCAGGCAAATAATAAATGAACCAATGTCAAAGATTTTATTTATGAGAGAACCATAAAGATATTAAAACTGGTCCAAAAATCATTTTAGAAGCTAGGCATTTGTAGGCAACTCAGTAAAAGCATACTAAAATGAGCTTTCTGGATGAATATACACCTTGGTTAATATCCAAGAGAGCACTGAACTGGAAACTTTAGGATAATCTGTTCCATTGGACAGACATTATTTGCATCTCTACCAGACCAATATCTGCAAGTTAACATGGGACTTCACTACTTCTGGATTTTTAATCAAATAGTGAAGAGTGAGTCAATTTAAGTTTATTTCCCTCCATAATTCTTAGGAGGCCTTCATCCCTAAAAGGGTATGTTAACTAACTCTTTGCTTTATCTTCAAACTTTACATAATTTTTTGCAACTCTTGGCTCTACTTTCTCTACATTCATTTGTTTCTGAGGCAAGCTTTTGCCATTACCAATTTCTGGCAGCTTTAGGCTTCCATTTTCCTTATTGTTTGTAATGTTAGTAAAAAGGAATCTCACTTTTCCAAATATTCCATCAGAGTCTTGTATTTTTATTTTATGGCCTGCTTCTGGCAATGGGCCAGTCCATACTACATTCACAATGGCCAAAGGATGCAATATATTGATCAACCTTTTCTGGAACTCATGTCCGTCTTCAGAGTGGGGAAGTGGGTTAATTGCTTCTAAACTACAAAGACTGAGAGGGAAGTAGGGGTGCTTTCCGGGAGAAAAGTTTGGCTTTTTTTTTACTTGAAAGAAGGACACATGCATTTTGTGTAATCAAGAGCAGTATTTGTGCATCATGCCTGTGCTCACTCAGGACCTCTAGCCTCTGTCAGAGTCTTCTAGAAGTTAACGAGAATCCTTGGGGATATCTTATAAGATTTCATGAACTACTGTGCTCATGTCAGGAGCTGCCACGTGCTGGGGCTGCTTTACTGAGTACAACCAGTATCTCCTACTTGGTACAGCTTCCCTCTGAGGGCACGCTGCCCTCTCTGCGTGCAGCTGTGCCTCCTCCGAGCATCAGTGTAAAAGCACAGCAGGTCTTTCAGTGCTGGGCTTCTGCAGTAGCTCAGGCAAAATGGAGAAACGCCTGCTCTCCTTTTAGGACAGAGTTGCAAGAAGGGTCACACAACACTAGAATTGGACCCGATAATTTTCATAATTTTTTTAGTGAATCCAGTCTTTCAGTTTTCAATAATTTATTGTTAATTAATTCCTTACCTCTCCATTGAACTTAGACAAGGGGTTAGTAGACAAATAAGAAAGATAAACACTGTTACCCATTTAAAATAACCACTTTGCTGTCAACTGAGGCTTTGCTTTCTATCAGGCTCAGGAGTCTGGCTCCTTCTTTAGGGATACATTCTCCCAGGAAGCCTCTGGCTCCTCCCACCAAGGCCAGCAAGTTGGCTGCCAAACAAGTCTGCCCGCCACACAAGTCTGCCCAACATGCCCAGATGTGTCTACATATTCTTTGGCCTCAAGTTGGAAGCCCAGCTTCCAGTATGATAATTCAGTATCATAACCAAAAGGAAGCTTACATATTCAGATTTCTATCAATGGACAGATGTAGCAACCAAGGTTGAAAGAGGTCAAATAATTTGGTCAGGATCATCCAGCTCTTAGTGACAAGACTAAGACAAATCCCAGGTATCCTAACATTTTGACAAGTACTCTTTTCACTTCAGATTTCTGCCTACCCTTACCAGACCATGATATACTGAAATGATACAGATAGGATATTATGGTCAGGAAACAACTTGCTGGTTTAGAATCAAGTGCCATTATATACCCCATACATTTAAAAAAAGTCAGTAGACTTTCATTCAGATCTATCCTGTGTATGTGGAATGTCTGCCACTCCTATATGATAATGTCAATTGAAAAAAATTTCCTAAGAGAAGAAAATATTTGTTCTCTTTCCCCTTCTTTCTTCTCTCTATTTCAATTACATTATGGGCTTTCTAAGTAGTTCCCTTCAGATCTGAGGTAAAGATCAGCAGATTCAAAATAATTACTTCTTTCATTATTAGCCCACATGAGTGGAAGCTCTTGATAAATTTTGGGGACTTTTTGAATAAAAGGAATAACTTCTGGCTTTTCAAAAAGTAGTCAAAGAGATAAGTCCCACAACTTTCACATGTTAGAGTAACAATAGCTATGGGGGAAGTCTGGGAGGATGATTTGAAGGCTTGCTCACAGGGTCCCAAGGTCTGTAATATGATGTGGGAATGCGGATTAGAGTCCATGAGCCCCAAGGAGGCACAGAGGTGGCTGACCAGGAAAGACCTCGTGGTGGCATTAGCAAGACAGAGAATGAGAAAACTGAGAATGGACGATCAGTAGGCTGGGGGGTCTCAGCAGCATGTGCAAGAGGACAGGAACAGGCTCAAGATAGTCAGGATAACTGGGCCTCAGTGGAGGTTGGGAAGGACTGACAAAGATTCTCCTTGACCAAACATTAGGCTTCTCTGAGCCCTCTTTTTGACTTGGTCTTGACCTTGGTCCTGAACTGTTTTTGGCCTTCCCAGAGCAGTTTCAGCAAGGAGCCCTGCTGAGTCATCTCCCAACCCATGATACCTGACCAAGCTCCTCATCTCCCCTTTTTGTTGTGTGAATTCTTGGCCGACCTTTTGTAAGAATCCTGTTGGGTTTGTTAAACAAGAATCTCTCTACCACTGATGTCTGCTCTTAGTAATTTTCCATCCACGGGTCCCCTCACTCTTTCCTTGGCTATAAATCTGCACATGTCTTTGCTGGATTCAGAGTTGAGCCCAATTTCTCTTCCCTATTGCAATAATGTCAAATATAGTCTTCCTTAACATTTAACAAGTGACAGAATAAATGTTTTTTTAACAGGACAGAGGAGAGCATACAACCAAATGCACCCCACTTAGCCACCAACTACTGCTGGGATGCTGCGTGAACTTCCCTAAATCTAGATGCCACCTGTGAAGAAGGGAGGGAAAAAGCCCTGAGCTGAAGGCAAATAAACTAAAAGAGCCTGAGCAGTAAACCACAAGAATTCAGTCATCTTGAATCAGTACCATTAAGGATTTCTGTTTGCAATGAAAATTGGGGTTGATAAGTCAAGTTCAGGTATGAAAAAGTTAAGAAAGTTGTACTTTTAAAAATCTCAGCTGCTTTACTGCATTTGAATACCATCTATTTCTGAAAAATATCACCTGTAGGATAATTTAATTTTTTGACAACAGAAAAATAAAATGTACCTTTGGCAGAGACTGATTACTGTCCATTAACAGAGTTATTTGCCTTCTGCATTAACTCTCAAGGGGAGTCCAGGTCTCTCTTCAAATTTAGTTATTTCTGGGAATCCTTTATGGGGAGAATTTCCCATTTAGTAAAAAAAAAGAGGCGTTTATAGTCTCAGATATTCTTCTCCACCATGTAATTTGCATTCACTTATTCAAAACCTTATTTTTCACTCTGCAAAAAGTCCAGTCCAAATGAATACCTGTGTTTATGCGCTCTCCAGCTAATAGCCCGGGAAATCTGTCACAGTCAATCTAGCTCTCTGCACAATTCGGCGAGCGGTGCTCCTCAGGCAGGGAATGCCAGGGTGACAAATTGCCAGGTCCAGAGTGGCTCCTCTTCCCAGCAATGAACACTATTCAGATTGTCTGGCTTTTAAGTTTCTCTCCCCCTTGTTTCTCATAGAAGAGGGAGAGGGGGAAAGATAGTAATGTGCTTTGTTCAGTCAGATGTATTTATAAGTCAACAACTTTCCCCGACGCAAAGGGAATGTTACTCTGTGCACAGCCCTGGGTCTGGCGGATTTCTGGAAGCCCAGGGAATTATGCCGCACTTTGGAAGTGTGCTGTTTTCTTTCCTTTTCTCTTGAAGGATGGTGGTAGTATTTAAAAAGCTTAAAAAATAAAATGATGTGTAGTAAAGGTATATTTATTACTCTCTTTTGCAAATTGTGAAATGCTAGCTCTTCGGTATTCTAACCCGTTTTTGAAACATTCTGGGTGCCATGCTTCAGTGTATAAGGATAGTTCCGAGAGCTCTTTCTCTGGAAAGAGGCCCCTTGTACAGGAATCTGAAGGAAAATATGAGAGTTTAAATTGGGTGTATTTAAAAATAGTCTGAGGAGTCAATATATTTGGAACGATGTGTTATCAGCCATTTTTTCTCTCTTCTCTCACATACAATCACTCAATCAAGGAAAATTCAAGCCGGGGACATACCTTCAACTTGCGGTGAAAACTCAATGGTGAGTACCCTTGCACTGGTGTGAGACTGAACCAAACAGCTATAAAACCCCTTCAAAATTTGACACTCACTTACCCAGGTAATTTAAGCTCCAAAATTTTATTTGACATTACTTATTTGAATAATTCAGATATGAGGAGTATGTGTCATGCAAGATCAAAGTGAGTGTTTCACTGTGGCTTTCGTGAACCAACTGGACTCTATCTTGTTTCATCTGCTTGTATATGGTATTGAAATTCTATCAATTATCAGACTGTCACAAGTCCTTCTAAACCATTACTTTTTTCATCATTTAAGCAAAATCCTTTTCTTGATGCTCCTACCCTCAGATCATATCACTGTCCTTGGTGTCACTCAAGTCTGCTCATTCCTGGTCTTTCTTTATGGCCTCAGGATTTCTATGTTATTTCCTCAACTCATCACATGGGTGACTTCAAGGTCCATTACTATGTACCAGCCTTGCTTTAAAGTTTTTTGATATCCTTTACTTCAGTACTTATTATCTAGACTGCAGAAATCTATATCCATGGGCACACCTATGATTTTAGATTGTATAATTTTTCCACTTCTGGAATTCTAAATTCCCTTTCACTCTAATCCCTGAATTTATTCTGTATCTTTGATACTCTGGAGGATGACCCAGAGATCCCATTTGATTTCACACCAGAAAACTGTAAGCAGGTAGAAGCAATTGTGAAAAACTCCCCAGAAGGCCATAAAGCAGCGGCTGTGCTTAGAGTCCTGGGTGTGACCCAGTGACAGAATGAATGACTGCTAGTTTTACAAGTACCTCCAATGAGAGTCTAACAAGTAGCAGCTTTTTCTATAATTGAAAGCCAGTTGGAAAGTATAAAATTCAGGTATGTGCTACTACACCTTGTGTTCTTCAAAATGCTGACAGCATACTGGTCATACTCTTCCCTCATACCCTGCAGAGAAAGCTGGGGACAAAGTTTGGGGAGATGACACGAACAAGCTTTTCACTTTTTGCTAATAGTGAGAATAATTACACACATTTATTTTCATTAGCTGAGTAGTGTTTGTAACTCAAGGTTAATAAATAAAAGAACTTGGTTTTTGTTTATACCTGAGCAGAATACCAGTAGTTTATAAGAGTGAGAAATACCCTAAATAACATTTATGTTATATGTATGTTTGTATTAAAATCTAGTTAACATCCAATTATGTTTAGATTCTCTTGTTGGAAGTGTGCAAAATTCTTCTTTCTATCTTCCTAACTCATTTATAGCAAACATACTTCATTAAAGTCAACTTGACTTTGAGACTGACTATGAGAGTATGTATTTGTATAGTTTGTACGGCATTTTGGATTTCTTTTCTCAGACTAATGGCCAAATACTTTATATAACAGGCTGTAATTCCATCTTGGTAGGAAAGACTGCTTCCCTGCATGTTTATGTTCTAAAGTTTCATTTGTCCATGAGTTCTGATATGCCTCCTTCCACCTTTTTCTCCAGTGGAAGGCAGAAACTATCCATTCTTGAATAAATTCTTTTTAACAAACCTGTGAGGTAGGCAGCATTTACCTAAGGTTTATTAATCTTCATTTTTCTTCCTGTTGGTGTTTCTTCTCTTGTCTTCCCCCAGCCATCCTCTCCCTTACCACACACTCTATATCCTTACTGTCTGCCTTCAATAGCAAAGCTATTTCCAGCACAGGAGACCATACAAGTGAAGGTCATTGTTAAGGGTTGAATTTTGTCCCCTGAATTGGTGGTGGTTATGCTTTGACCAGGGGGTTGTCTGTGGAGATAGAGAAAAGAAGATGAATTTGAAATGTGTTAAGGATATAGATTATGTATTCGTTGTCGGTTGAATCATAGCAAATTACTCCTCCCCCGAAAAAGAAGTGACTTAAAACAGTAAACATTTATTACCTCATAGTTTTTGTGGGTCAGAAATTCATGAAGAGTGTAGTTGGGTGGATCTAGTTCAGAGTCTTTGTGAAATTGCAGTGAAAATCTGACTGGGCCTGTGGTAACCCAAACCCTTGGCTGGGGCTGGAGGAGCCACGTCTAAGAAGGCTTGTCTGGTCTCTGTCAAGGGGCCTCAGGTCCCTGCCAACTACTGGCCAGAGACTTCAGTTCCATCCTGTAGGTCCAATCCATAAAATCAGTCTGAGGGTTTCCATGGCATGCCACCTGACTTTCTCTAGAGTCAGGGATCTAAGAGACACTGCTAAAGAGTAAAGAGTCTTTAATGACCTGGTCACACACTGCCATTTCCACTATTTTCTATTCATTAACTATGAGTCACCAAGTCCATTCTGCATTCCAAGGCAGTATAATTGGGTTTTACCTTTTGGAGGGAAGAGTATGAAGAATTTGTGGGCACATTTTGAAACCACCACAGACAGGAGGATGTTATTGCTATAGTCCAGGTTAGAAGCTATGAGGCTTGAGATACTACAGCGGCAGCAGGATAAAAGTAAGGAGGATAAGATACATGAGGGACTAGACTTACTAGAACTTGGTGATTATGGATATTGTACATAAGAAAGATGGAGGGAAATTAAGACATATTTGTGTTTCTGGTTTGAACAGTTGGCTGGATTCTGCTGTCCTTGAGGGAAATAGTCATTACAGAAAGAAAAACAGGGCTGACAGTGGCATGGAAGCAAAAAATAATGTGCTTTCCGGGAGGGGCATGCGAATCCTGCATGACTGTGGACATTGCAGTGGAGATGTCCAGCAGGCAATTGTTTATACCAGTCTAGCCTGGAGATTTATATTTGGGGAGTGACTGCCTTTCAAAGGGTAGAATACATGGAGTCAGTTTTGCTTGGGGAGGAGGAAGACCCATAGGCACAAGGTGGAACCTAGTGGGATAAAAGTATTAAGAAATGACCAGTGAAATAGAAGTCTAGGAAAGAGATAAGAGAACCGCTGTTGGGAAGCCAATAAAGTGCAGTCATGACCAAAAAAAGAGACAAAAAAAGAGAGAGAGAGAGAGAGAAAGTTTCAGCATAAAGAGAGTGGTCCTCTTTAAAAGCTTCAACTGAAAGTCAGGCATCCAACAGTGGTTCAAAGAAGTGCTTTTCCATATGTAGTGCTTTTCTCAGTGTTCCAAAAATTCATATTGTTGGGGTGGCTTCGTTTCCTCTTTCGTTCTTGACTCTTAAATCCTGATTCTACTTGACTTCAGCATGATCTTTCTTTCTTCATTCATCAAAGCTGCATGAATCCCCTACCCTCTTTCTCACCCCTGAAAGTCTGTTGACTTAAGCTTCTGTTCTGTTTCAGGAATTCAAGGATCTGGTATCCTTACCTAAGCCAATCCACTCATAGTACTTCAACAACAGTTATATCTTTAAAGCTTATTGTAAAACTCTTCCCTTGGACATGATCATTTGTATATACAATTCTTGGTTGGTTTCTGTTCTGTTTTTTAAAGAAATATCTTAGAGTTGAAAGGACCTTCAGGAATCAGTTTCCTTCTGTATTCTTTTTTTATTGTTTAGATTTTATTGATTGATTTTTAGAGAGAGAGAGAGAGAGAAAAAGAAGGGGGAGGAACAGGAAGCTTCAACTTCCATATATGCTTTGACCAGGGTTTTGAACTGGCAACCTCAACGTTCCAGGTCAACGCTTTATCTACTGCACCACCACAGGTCAGGCCCTGGATTCTTAAACTACATAACTGTATTCTTGCCAAAGTGATCATTTAGGCTGTTAAAGACTTTTATGAGCTCATTGTACTCACATAGCCCTTCAGGTTGGATCTCAGGGTAATTTTTGTACATGGCCTTGACACAGTGTGCCTCTGTGGGAAGTAGAAATGGGTATTTGTGTGAATGTACAAGGCTCAGCAAAATGAAGGCACTTTCAAGGAACTGCTATTATGATGCCCATTCTGGGCTATTCATACTGTGGATGCAGGGCTTGCTGCACTGTTGACATCTTGGTGCAAAGATATAGGTGAATTGGTTGGGACTGCATAGCCTCACATCATTCTTTCAACCAACCCCCATTTGTAGAGCACAGACTACAGAGCTGTAAGCTTTGACTTTGTCTCTAAGTCAAACTTCCTGTGTCTTTCACTCATTGATTAGTTCTATAAACTTGAAAGGATGTGATAGATTCCAGTGCTTTTCTCTTGTATATTTATTTGTTTTTTTATTCAGTGCAAGGAAGGGAGGCAGAGAGAGCTCCTGCATGCACCCCAAATGGAATTCACCTGGCAAGTCCACTAGGGGGTGATGCTTTGCCCATTTGGGGCATTGCTCTGTTGCTCAGCAATGGAGCTCTTCTTAGCACCTGAGGTGGAGGCTGTGGAGCCATCCTCAGTTCCTGGGGCCAACTTGCTGCAATTGGGACATAGCTGCAGGAAGGGAAGAGAGAGAAAGAGAGAGAAGTGAGAGGGGGAGGTATGGAGAAGCAGATGGGGGCTTCTCCTGTGTGCCCTGACTATAAATTGAACCCAAGACATCCATGTGCAGGGCTGATGCTCTACCACTGAGCCAACCAGCCAGGGCTTGCTTTTCTTAATATGGCAATCATTCAATATTTGAAGAGAACTATCACATTGTTACCTAAGTCTTCTCTTTAGGGAGAATCATTTTTTGCTGAAAAGGTATGGTTTTAAGACACTATGATTCTGTTCTTTCTGCTATAGATGAAGTCTAGTTTGTCAGTTCCTCTCTGAACTTAGTAAAACAATCCACCTGTGTTTTGGTTAGTGAGGTTGATTTTTCCATTAATCAAACACTTACTTCATGTCTATAAATGTAGGCTAAGGGAAGATTCACTTATTCTTTTTCTGCCAGCTGCATTACCCAATTTTCAACTGAAATCTAGAGCTTAATTCATATCTCATTTTGTACAATTTAATTACAATATAGATAGTCTTGAATATA
Organism: Saccopteryx bilineata; assembly: GCF_036850765.1. Classification (NCBI taxonomy): domain Eukaryota; kingdom Metazoa; phylum Chordata; class Mammalia; order Chiroptera; family Emballonuridae; genus Saccopteryx; species Saccopteryx bilineata. The sequence continues at coordinate 208,770,700 of NC_089494.1, forward strand.
GATTCAGGACTTTCCCTTCATCCTTATTTCTTAACACCTTTTTTGCTTATATGAAGGTTTATTATGCAACACATGTCAGTATTTTTATCCTCAAATAGTGAACCACCTATTCATTGTGCATATTTTTGATGTGTTTATGATAAAAACACTAGTATTGATAACAAATCCTTTTAACTTTTTTAGCATAATTTAGACTAAAGCCTCAGTTAACTTTTCTAATATTGGCACAGTGTGAACCTCCTGCATTTTTTTCCTTTTTCTGCGTCTTTTGCTCAGGTAACTGCACTCACACATTGACAAGAATCTCCAACTACATTTGGCTGGTACCAGCTGTAGCATCACTGGGTTAGTAATAGAGAAGTGTTCTGTGTGTACCAAGCACCTATCATATCTTCGGTAAATCCAAATGCATTAGAGTGTGGAGCAAAGGGCTCAAGGCAGCATCCATAAAGTCTGGAGAAATAATGATGACTTCCTATTTAGCTACTAAGTAGAAAAATTCAAAGACATGTAATTAAAGCATTTCATTTTATCCCAGGAGACATTGTCTCATTGTGAGCTAGTTGAACAAGTATATTCATTGGCATAAAATACTTGGCTGCTTCCAAGGAAACCAGTACCTTTGATATTGAAAAGATTTTAGCTGTGAGGTTGATGTATGTAGATTTTTCAAAAATATAAAGCAAAACAGATTAATGGCCCTGAGCTGTCCATGAAAAACATCTGGTCCTCCAGTGTCTTTGTACTTGATGTAATTGATAATATTAATTTGTTTGTTTATTTGATAAGTCCCAATTTTCCTAGCAACCTGAAGAAAACACAGGGTAGCCAAGTATATAAAGCCTCAGAGTGGATTTCACTTTCCCTGTCTAGGTCTAGTTCAGTTGTTCTGTTTTAGACTGACATCTGGTGGTCATGAAGATCAATCAATTGTCCTTGCAGTGAAGAATTCTATCAAAGCAAAGGTGTGGTCATTTAATGCTAAGTTCTTGCTAGTAAATATACCACAGAACTATTTATTTTCATTTTCTGTTTTACATAAATCAGAATGGTGGTCTGAATTTGACCTCATTTGTTGAAGCCTTTAAAAATTCTTAAAGTATTTTGACCCAGCACTACCATTTTTAAAGATATATCTCAAAGAAACGCATATAAATTTATGTATAAGCATGTTCCTCAAAGTGTAATTTATAATAACAAATTTAGAATTAACCCAAATGTTCAAAAATAAAAGTTGTTAAAATTAGACTGTTCCATTACACTGTGCACTTTAGAGGAACATTTAATGACATGGGATATTGTTTAATATATGACAAAGTCAACAGAACCAATTAAAAAAACAGTAAAACCTCATGATTCTGGTTTTGGTTTTCTGTATGTTTTCTCCTGTCAAAGGCATGGACATGTAATATTTCTTGACCAGAAAGAAAAAAATCATTGTAAATATGAGATATATAATTATATATATGTGTGTGTGTGTGTTTGTGTGTGTGTATGTATATATGATTACTGGTATACTGACATAGTAGAGCAGGGGTCCCCAAACTTTTTACACAGGGGGCCAGTTCACTGTCCCTCAGACCGTTGGAGGGCTGGACTATAAAAAAACTATGAACAAATTCCTATGCACACTGCACATATCTTATTTTAAAGTAAAAAAAACAAAATGGGAACAAATACTATATTTAAAATAAAGAACAAGTAAATTTAAATCAACAAACTGACCAGTATTTCAATGGGAACTATGGGCCTGCTTTTGGCTAATGAGATGGTCAATGTGCTCCTCTCACTGACCGCCAATGAAAGAGGTGCCCCTTCCGAAAGTGTAGTGGGGGCCGGATAAATGGCCTCAGGGGGTCGCATGTGGCCCGTGGGCCGTAGTTTGGGGACCCCTGTAGTAGAGAATCAGCACCAACTTTTTTCAAAGTAACAAGCTCTTTAAGGTGTCTCTCTTGACCTTTGTCAGGTAAACATGCTTTTATAGGATATGAGTGCAAAAAGTCATGAACAACTAACTGCTTCACTGTTGAGATCAGGAATAATTCAGGAGGCTGCAGCATGCAGCTGCCACTTCAAGCTTGTGAATAGGTTTTGTGGCTGAGACAAAAATCATGTTATTTTATGTATGACCTTAAAGCAGAGGTTCTCCAAATTTTGAAGTCGGGGCGCATTTAAAATCCTACAAATAATTGTAGGTGCACTATATACAAATTTCTGAGAGATATGTTATAATAATTAAATCAAATATTAAAGAAAAAATATAAAGTCCAAGCATGATTTTATGATAATTAAATGAAATAAATACTACAAAATTAAATTTATTCTGACATTAAAAAATATTTTTATGTTACATTTTTTAAGTTATGCTTTTTAGAATTCGTAAAAAAGAGGGGTTAAAAATTTTAAAAAGGTGACGTCACGGAAATGGCGCCGTGAGAAGCGCATCCGACAGCTCTCCCCTAAATCACAACAAATTTATCAACTAGAAACAGAAAAATTTATCCTCGGAGCATTCCGGAGTTCCACACAAACTGAAAGCAAAAGGACTGTTATCACTTGAATCTGAGAGACGAGGGTGTGGAGGAAGCTACCGCAGGGACGCTCATTCAAGCCGCCAGGGAGTGCGCCCGGGGTGAGTCAGCCCATATACTTGGGAACCGCAAGCCGCCGCGAGCGGCCGACCGCGAGCCGCCGCGAGCCCACGAGCTGCCGCGAACCCCCGCGAACCGCCACCGCGAGCGGCCGCCTCGAGCCGCCGCGTGCGCGCCAGGTCCGGTTGAGCACTGCTGACGTTCCCAGCGGCCCGCACACTGCGAGTGGGGGTCGCCAGCCACCGGTGCCCTGAGCGCCCCATTCGCGCGCGTGCCTTGGGCATTCCACGCGCCCAGGGCGCCCTACTGGCCCGCACACCCAGGGGGCTCCATTATCCTGCGCCTGGTGCGGTCAAGCCGCCAGCGGCGGGGCGATCGGGAGAGGCTTGGGAGATTCTCTCCGTGGGCGGGGCACCTCACCCAGCCATTCAAGCTAACAATCAAGCGTTGGGGGAGGGGTGCGCGCAGGCAGCCTAAAATACCTTCGGAAACACAGCTGCGACCCAATCACTGAAATTAGCTTAACCCATAAAATCTGCGCACCCTCGGTTCTAATTGATAAGATCTCTCTCAGTTCAGCGATCCAAGACAAGAGGCGTGATATTTTTTAGTGCCTCTCGCTAAAGGGGCGGGGGCAACTTCTGATTGATAGAGCCTCCATATTCAGGGATAAACGCTAACAAGAAGGACTTGGCAGATAATAAGGTCTATACTACACTAGTCGTAAGCAGAGACTAGTGCCTCTTCTTCCCTGCAAAAACAGGCTACAAAGTGTGGAAAGCCTGGGTTGAGAGGTCCAACTAAATGATAGGCGCTGAACAGTCACCTTGACAACAATTGACTCCCACCCCCGCCTGATTACACTGGAGGCCCTGACTCTCAGAGCCTTTCCCAAAGCCTTGCACTGAGTGGGGATAGAGTGGGGATTTCCCAGCTCTTTGAGCCTCTTACTCCCCAGGCAGAAGCAGTTGCAGCCTTATAGCTGGATCACCAGGCTGCTAATTGAGAAAGGGGGGACTAGGAGAGAGAATCCAGGAAAGCAAACTCTCTCATCGTTGGACCCTGCAAACGCCAACAAGCCTTTACTTCCAGCAAGACTAAAGCCAATTATATGACATTGCCGTAGAATCCCATCAACTGCAAATCCCTACCTAAGAGTGACACAGGGGCAGAGCCTGGGGTACAGAGTCACCGACTAGGAAGAGGGAGAGAAAAGAAAAAGGAAGAAGTTAACCTCTCAAAATCAAGAAAAACCCACAGACTGTACAACTTGATCCACTAATTTTTTTTTTTTGTTGTTGTTGTTGTTGTTGCTTGTTTCTTCTATCTTTTTGCCTTTATTTCCTCCACCTCGGTCCTTCTATTCTCTGCCCATCTTATGCTTCCCTTTTCTTGAACTACACTACCCATGAGTGTTGCATTTTATTTTTCTTCTTCATCCTCACCCTCCTTTAAGGTTATACTCCAAAACACTTAACTCTCACTCTCTCCTCTTTTGTTTTTTTTTTTTTGTCTTGCTTTATTTTGTTTTTTTCTCCTCCTATTTTATTTCTTCCTTCGTTTTTCTCTTTTTCTTATTTTTTCCTTTCTATTCGTTTTTTCTTTTCTCATTTTACTTTCCTCCCATATAATCCTCAATCACGAACAAATTAGTTAATTTGGGACTCAAGGCTTTTTTTTTTGGTTTTATTTCTCTTTTTTGCTTTTGTTTTTATTTTTTTTTTCTCTTGTTTGTTTATTTTTGTGGCATTTTGGGTCCTCCCAACCCAAGGTCTCCATTGTATTTAGTCTTCGCTCCACTTAATACAACAGATTTTTACTTATTATTTTTATTTTTTCTTCTTTATTATTCTTTTTTGGTCCTTTTTTCTGATTCCCTCTTATCCCTCTCATTATATCTCTTAGTTGACCATCACTTACAAGCAAATCATCTTATGCTTGTCTAAGTTTTTCTTCCTTTTTTTTTTTTTTTCTTTTTAGTCTTTATTAATTCTAATTAGTGCTATCAATAAGACCACCCTCAGATGCCGATAAGAAAGAGGAAATCGAATATTATGGATACAAAAGAAAGAGAGGTAACACAAATAGATGTGGAAAAATCTATGGAGAAAAGACTTAACATATTGGAAGCCTTGGAGCTAAATGACAGAGAATTTAAACTAGAAATCTTAAAAATACTCACAGATATACAAGAAAACACAGAAAGGCAATATAGGGAGATCAGAAAACAACTCAATGAACACAAAGAATATATTACCAAGGAAATTGAAACTATAAAAACAAATCAAACAGAAATGAAAAACTCAATTCATGAGCTGAAAAACGAGGTAACAAGCTTAGCTAACAGAACAGCCCAGATTGAAGATAGGATTAGTGAAATAGAAGACAAACAACTTGAGGCACAACAGAGAGAAGAAGAAAGAGACTCAAGAATAATAAAAAATGAGAAAGCCCTACAAGAATTGTCTGACTCCATCAGAAAGAATAACATAAGAATAATAGGTATATCAGAGGGAGAAGAGAAAGAAAATGGAATGGAGAATATACTCAAACAAATAATAGACGAGAACTTCCCAAGCCTGTGGAAGGAACTAAAGCCTCAAATTCAAGAAGCAAACAGAACACCAAGTTTTCTTAACCCCAACAAACCCACTCCAAGGCACATCATAATAAAGATGACACAAACCAATGACAAAGAAAAAATTCTCAAGGCAGCCAGGGAAAAGAAGAGTACAACATATAAAGGAAGGCCTATTAGATTATCATCAGATTTCTCAGCAGAAACTCTACAAGCTAGAAGAGAGTGGACCCCAATATTTAAAGCCCTGAAAGAGAGGAACTTTCAGCCAAGAATACTATACCCATCAAAGCTATCCTTCAAGTATGAAGGAGATATAAAAACATTCACAAATACAGAAAAGATGAGAGAATTTATCAACAGAAAGCCCCCACTCCAGGAAATACTAAGGGGGGTTTTCCAAGCAGATTCAAAGAACAAAAGAAAACAACACCACAAGTAACAGCTCCACCAAGAACACAATAAAATCAAACTTAAACTGTGACAACAAAGGAAAAAAAGGGGGGAGAGGATGGAGATTAACAGTAGCAAAGGATGATGAAGTGCAGAAATACTTATAAGATAGGGTACTACAATGAATATGGTAGGTACCCTTTTCATTACTTAATGGTAACCACCCTTAAAAAAACCACCACAAAAACACTTGACTTAAAAAAGGTAGCAACAGAGGAAAGAAGTATGGAACACAAACAAACAAAAACAAATGATAGAAAAACAAAAGAGAAGAATCAAACTAGATACAAAACTAACAGAAAGCAATTTATAAAATGGCAGTAGGGAACCGACAAGTGTCAATAATTACACTAAATGTAAATGGATTAAACTTACCAATAAAGAGACACAGAGTAGCAGAATGGATTAAAAAAGAAAATCCAACTATATGCTGCCTACAAGAAACACATCTAAGCAACAAGGATAAAAACAAATTCAAAGTGAAAGGCTGGAAAACAATACTCCAAGCAAACAACACCCAAAAAAAAGCAGGTGTAGCAATACTCATATCTAATAATGCTGACTACAAGACAGAAAAAGTACTCAGAGACAAAAATGGTCATTTCATAATGATTAAGGGGAAGTTGAATCAAGAAGACATAACAATCCTTAATATATATGCACCAAACCAAGGAGCACCAAAATATATAAGACAGCTACTTATTGACCTTAAAACAAAAACTAACAAAAATACAATCATACTTGGAGACCTCAATACACCGCTGACGGCTCTAGATCGGTCATCCAAACAGAGAATCAATAAAGATATAGTGGCCTTAAACGAAACACTAGAACACCTGGATATGATAGACATCTACAGGACACTTCATCCCAAAGCGACAGAGTATACATTTTTCTCTAGTGTACATGGAACATTCTCAAGAATTGACCATATGTTGGGCCACAAAGACAATATCAGCAAATTTAGAAAAACTGAAATTGTACCAAGCATATTTTCTGATCATAAAGCCTTGAAACTAGAATTCAACTGCAAAAAAGAGGGGGAAAAACCCACAAAAATGTGGAAACTAAACAACATACTTCTAAAAAATGAATGGGTCAAAGAAGAAATAAGTGCAGAAATCAAAAGATATATACAGACAAATGAAAATGAAAATACGACATATCAGAATCTCTGCGATGCAGCAAAAGCAGTAATAAGAGGAAAGTTCATATCACTTCAGGCCTATATGAACAAACAAGAGAGAGCCGAAGTAAACCACTTAACTTCACACCTTAAGGAACTAGAAAAAGAAGAACAAAGACAACCCAAAACCAGCCGAAGAAAGGAGATAATAAAAATCAGAGCAGAAATAAATGAAATAGAGAACAGAAAAACTATAGAAAAAATCAATAAAACAAGGAGCTGGTTCTTTGAAAAGATCAACAAAATTGACAAACCCTTGGCAAGACTCACCAAGGAAAAAAGACACAGGACTCAAATAAATAAAATCCAAAATGAAAGAGGAGAGATCACCACAGACATCATAGAAATACAAAGAATTATTGTAGAATACTATGAAAAATTATATGCCACCAAATACAACAACCTAGAAGAAATGGATAAATTCCTAGAACAATACAACCTTCCTAGACTGAGTCATGAAGAAGCAGAAAGCCTAAACAGACCAATCAGCAGGGAGGAAATAGAAAAAACTATTAAAAATCTCCCCAAAAATAAAAGTCCAGGCCCAGACGGTTATACTAGTGAATTCTATCAAACATTCAAAGAAGACTTGGTTCCTATTCTACTCAAAGTCTTCCAAAAAATTGAAGAAGAAGCAATACTTCCAAACACATTTTATGAGGCCAACATAACCCTCATACCAAAACCAGGCAAGGATGGCACAAAGAAAGAAAACTACAGACCAATATCTCTAATGAATACAGATGCTAAAATACTAAACAAAATACTGGCAAACCGAATACAACAACATATTAAAAAAATAATACATCATGATCAAGTGGGATTCATCCCAGAATCTCAAGGATGGTTCAACATACGCAAAACGGTTAACGTAATACACCATATCAACAAAACAAAGAACAAAAACCACATGATCTTATCAATAGATGCAGAAAAGGCTTTTGATAAAATACAACACAATTTTATGTTTAAGACTCTCAACAAAATGGGTATAGAAGGAAAATATCTCAACATGATAAAGGCCATATATGATAAACCATCAGCCAACATCCTATTAAACGGCATAAAACTGAGGACTTTCTACCTTAAATCAGGAACAAGACAGGGTTGTCCACTCTCTCCACTCTTATTCAACGTGGTGCTAGAAGTTCTGGCCAGAGCAATCAGACAAGACAAAGAAATAAAAGGCATCCATATCGGAAAAGAAGAAGTAAAGGTATCACTTTTTGCAGATGATATGATCCTATACATCGAAAACCCGAAGGACTCCACAAAAAGATTATTAGAAACAATAAACCAATACAGTAAGGTCGCAGGATACAAAATTAACATACAAAAGTCCATAGCCTTTCTATATGCCAACAATGAAATATTAGAAAACGAACTCAAAAAAATAATCCCCTTCACGATTGCAACAAAAAAAATAAAATACCTAGGAATAAACATAACAAAGAACGTAAAGGACCTATATAATGAAAATTACAAAGCATTGTTAAGGGAAATCGAAAAAGATACAATGAGATGGAAAAATATTCCTTGTTCTTGGATAGGAAGAATAAATATAATCAAAATGGCCATATTACCCAAAGCAATATACAAATTTAATGCAATTCCCATCAAAATCCCTATGAGATTCTTTAAAGAAATGGAACAAAAAATCATCAGATTTATATGGAACTATAAAAAACCCCGAATAGCCAAAACAATCCTAAGGAAAAAGAATGAAGCTGGGGGCATTACAATACCTGACTTTAAACTATATTATAGGGCCACGATAATCAAAACAGCATGGTATTGGCAGAAAAATAGACACTCAGACCAATGAAACAGAATAGAAAGCCCAGAAATAAAACCACATATATATGGTCAAATAATCTTTGATAAAGGGGCCAACAACACACAATGGAGAAAAGAAAGCCTCTTCAACAAATGGTGTTGGGAAAACTGGAAAGCCACATGCAAAAGAATGAAACTCGACTACAGCCTGTCCCCGTGTACTAAAATTAATTCAAAATGGATCAAAGACCTAAATATAAGACCTGAAACAATAAAGTACATAGAAGAAGACATAGGTACTAAAATCATGGACCTGGGTTTTAAAGAACATTTTATGAACTTGACTCCAATGGCAAGAGAAGTGAAGGCAAAGATAAATGAATGGGACTACATCAGAATTAAAAGTTTTTGCTCAGCAAGAGAAACTGATATCAAAATAAACAGACAGCCAACTATATGGGAACTGATATTTTCAAACGACAGCTCAGATAAGGGCCTAATATCCAAAATTTACAAAGAACTCATAAAACTCAACTACAAACAAACAAGCAATCCAATAAAAAAATGGGAAGAGGACATGAACAGACACTTCTCCCAGGAAGAGATACAAATGGCCAACAGATATATGAAAAGATGCTCAGCTTCATTAGTTATTAGAGAAATGCAAATCAAAACTACAATGAGATACCACCTCACCCCTGTTAGATTAGCTATTATCAACAAGATGGGTAATAGCAAATGTTGGAGAGGCTGTGGAGAAAAAGGAACCCTCATTCACTGTTGGTGGGACTGTAAAGTAGTACAACCATTATGGAGGAAAGTATGGTGGTTCCTCAAAAAACTGCAAATAGAACTACCTTATGACCCAGCAATTCCTCTACTGGGTATATACCCCAAAACCTCAGAAACATTGATACGTGAAGACACATGTAGCCCCATGTTCATTGCAGCACTGTTCACAGTGGCCAAGACATGGAAACAACCAAAAAGCCCTTCAATAGAAGACTGGATAAAGAAGATGTGGCACATATACACTATGGAATACTACTCAGCCATAAGAAATGATGACATCAGATCATTTACAGCAAAATGGTGGGATCTTGATAACATTATAAGGAGTGAAATAAGCAAATCAGAAAAAAACAAGAACTACATGATTCCATACATTGGTGGAACATAAAAATGAGACTAAGAGACATGGACAAGAGTGTGGTGGTTACCATGGGTGGGGGGGGAGGGAGGACATGGGAGGGAGGGAGGGAGAGAGTTAGGGGGAGGGGGAGGGGCACAGAGAACTAGATAGAGGGTGACGGAGGACAATCTGACTTTGGGCGAGGGGTTTGCAACATAATTTGATGACAAAATAACCTAGACATGTTTTCTTTGAATATATGTACCCTGATTTATTAATGTCATCCCATTACCATTAATAAAAATTTATTAAAAAAAAAAATTTTAAAAAGACAAAAATGTTATCTTTTTATATATATAGATACATTCTTGGTAAGATTTAGTAAATTATACAGGTCCTAGTGTGAATGTGTTAAGTTTTTTCATTCTTGTGTTTATGAGAAATAGGAGCCTGATGTGTCCTAGCTATTTCTTCAATGTTTGGGCATATATTTGAAAGGCAAACTCTCATTTCCTCATCAATACATTGAAGAATTTCTCTCTTTTTACTCTTAATTGTGTTGAGGGTAGGAAATCCTAATTCACATAAATAGGATGTTGAAAATTGTAGTAAAATGTTCAAAGCTTTTTTAGATACTGCCACATATTCTTCTTTTATAGAAATCCAAAAGGCTTCAAGAGAAAATTCCTTATGTTTAATCCTCAATCCAAAACCCCCATCATACATATCATCTTAACTTTACACCAAACAAAGGATAGAAGAAACTTGCCTCCAGTCTTTCTGGGGAACATGGGGGTAGTGTAAACAATCCAGCACCACAGCTTAACAGCCTTTTGCAACTTAATCAGGCAAGTGAGGTGGGTGGTTGGGCAGATTGTCAGCTTACAGCCAATTCTCCACACCCCTATCCCCCCAAAACCCAAACTCCAAAAACCCTATTGGTTTTTTGGTCTCCAACAGGCACATATTTCTCTGGAATACCATAAGGCACACCTAGAAATCTTTTAGGGTGCACCAGTGTGCCTTGGCACATGCTTTGAGAACCAGTGCCTTAAAGATTCATTAATTCATTCTGGGACTTATATTTTGTTTCCAAGAGTTGTTGATGGTATGTGGAAGATGCGATTTAAATCACTGTGCAGTATGTGCAATACCAGAGCTCTATTTTATAATTGGACAAAGTGCATTTCTTTAAGAAGTTTTAAGATGTAGCTTTGAGAACCTAGGTTTAAAACCCCAAGGTTGCTGGCTTGAGCGTGGGTTCATCTGGCTTGAGTGCAGGATCGCTGGTTTGAGCGTGTGATCATAGACATAACCTCTGGTATCTGGCTTGAGCCCTAAGGTCACTGGCTTGAAGCCCAAAGTCACTGGCTTGAGCCCAGTGATGCTGGCTTTAGCAAGGAGTCACTTGGCTCAGCTGGAGTTCTCTGGTTAAGGCACACATGAGAAAGCAATCAATGAACAACTAAGGTGTGCAACTAAGAATTTTTGCTTCTCATCTCTCTCCTTTTCTGTCTGTCCCTGTATGCCCCTCCCCTCTCTCTTGCTAAAAAAAATAATAATAATAATAATAAAAGATGTAGCTTTGAGATTTTTCTTGGTACAATGAAAAGGCATAAATAGACCACTTCGCTTGCTTTACTGTGTGTTTAGTCCCAAAAAAAGAAGGCTGAAGGGATCTCACAGATTTTCTTAAATAGGGGTAGGAGCAGTGACCGTTGGGTCTGGGAGCAGCTGTGTGACTAGGTGTTCCTCCCATGGCACCTTACATCTCACACTTGTTTACTTAATAAATTTAGACTTTATTTCCACTAACCTGGTTAACATGTTGTTTTTGTCTACCCTAAGGACACCAGGTGGCAAATACAAAAAGAGGAAAATCCTTTTCAGAGCTCCCTGCTGGCTCAATGAACACTTCTCAGTTCTAATTAGATGGTTAAACTCTTTTTTTCATTTAGCCATTTGGTCAAAGAAACTTTGATGGTTGTTAGAGGAGTCGTTTATAATTTTTATACCATGAGATATTAAGACCATTGCTGTTAGACTGACAAATAGAAATTCAATGAATCCTCCAGCTCTGGCTTGTGAATCTTTCACTGAATTAATTCTGCTAAATTCCTTGGGGAGGGGGGTATTGCCAATGTTGCTACATAGTCATTTTCAAAAGAATAGAAATGGAATTGGAATGCTGTACATTCACTTGTGTGTGCTTCTTAAATTAATGTACAAAGATAAATTGACTATCATTTATATATTATCTTACCAAACTTTTAAAATGAATATGCAAAACTGACAATAGTAAATGAATATTTTAATTTTTTAGTTGTTAAGTAGTTCTTCTTATGCTGGTTATGTTTTAGGAATTCAATAAAAGTTCAATGGCTGTTTTATGTATCATGGTATTGCATTTAATATAAGTCAAACATTCTCAAAATAACATTCACTAGGAGATATGATTCACTCTACACACTGCGATTAGGGAATATGACACATGATCAAGTTCTGTTATCATAAAGATCTTTTTTAAAATTGATTTTGGAGAGGAAAGGGGAGAGAGAGAAGGAGAGACAGAATGAAAAAGAAAGAAACATTGATGTATTGTTCCACATATTTATGTATTCATTGGTTGATTTTTGTAAGTGCGCTGAACAGGGATGAAACCTATAACTTTGGCTATCAGGATGATGCTGTAACCAACTGAGCCAACTAGTCAGAGTCATAAATATCTTTAAGAAATGGTGGGTGGGCCTGACCTGTGGTGGCGCAGTGGATAACGCATCGACCTGGAAATGCTGAGGTCGCTGGTTCAAAACCCTGGGCTTGCCTGGTCAAGGCACATACGGGAGTTGATGCTTCCAGCTCCTCCCGCCTTCTCTCTCTCTCTCTCCCTCTCTCTCTCCTCTTTAAAAAAAATGAATAAAGAAAAAAAGGAAAAAAAAAAAAAAGAAATGGTGGGTGGAACACACCAGGGCCAGTGTTACAGAAAATCAAGGACAAAAGAATTTCTTTTTCAAAGTTAGACCTTTCTTAGATCTCATGTGTTCTGACTTCAAATGAAATTTTAACCCTTAAGAAACTGCTCCCAGCTATTTTCTGAGGTTTATCATTTATCAGAATTTTAGAAAGATATGTTTCTTTTTTGATCAAGAAAACAATGCAGAAAAGTGGTCTTTTACTTAAGTGTGTTAAACCTCAATTACTAGCTACAAATTTCAAGTATTAGTAGTTCATGATTTAGAAGTAAAAAAACAAGCTGCACTTAAACGAGTCTATTCCCAGGCTTTGTAAGTTGAGGAATACAGTGAGAAAAAGAAAAGAATATAGGCTCATAAGATAGGTATGCTATCATAATGATAGTTCCAATTTATTGAGTCCCTATTATAGTTTTATTTTCTCAATACACAGTCATATATATTAACACATCTAAAGTAGCTTCTAACTCAAATAAACAGTGCTATCCAATAGCAATTTCTGTAATGATGGAGAAATAATTCTGTATCTGAGCTGTCCAATATGGTAGCTGTACATCATATATGACTGTGGAAGACTTGAAATGTAGCTACTGCAACTGAGGGATTGAATTTTAGTTTAATTTCAACTTAAATGACCACATGGGGTTAGTGGTCATTATAGCTGATAGCCTGGCTTTATTCCATTAACTGGTTTTATTATACTCTTAGTACTTAGTGTAAACTATAACAATTATCTTTTTAATGTATTTGTTTCCTTGTTAATTGTCTATCTTCTCATCACTAGCTTGTAAGCTCCCTAAGAGACCTGGTCTATTTTTTTCTAAGCTATATCTTTATTACCTAGAACAGAGCTTGGTGTATAGTAGATATCCAAGTTATTTATTAAAATATATAAGGATATTATTATTGTGCATGTTCTACACATGATCAGTAGTCAAGAGGAGACATATCTTGCCAAAGGTGACAGGAATTTGAACCCTGGGACTATCTGCCTCAAGCTCAGAATCTCTTCCTTTTACCAACTGGCCATAACTGTTTTTTCGTGGCTTCACTTCAGATTCCTGATAGCCAACCCCAAGGATTGGAACTGTTTTGGTTAAATTAACACCAAAAGCTAACTAGTCCTAGATCTGATTTGGTTGCTGACATTCTGGTAAGAAATCTTTCAGGCCTTTGGGTTAAGGCAACTGTTTCAGGAGTTTGAAGGCACATATGTTATTACTGAGAAATAATATTTTAATCTAGAATTTCCTAGACTGTTCATACCACATAAGAATTCTATTGCTCTTTGAGATATTATGAACTTCTCTGCTGGAAGGGATGGGGTGGAGAAGGGAAGGCTCTGGAAATACATTTTTTCCAAAAATGTACTTACAATGTATGTGTGAGGAATAGATAAAATACATTTCCTTGGCTGTTTTTATTATTTTGAGATAATCTACTTCAGAAAAAAGTGAGTCAAAATTCCTAAGAAGCCACATGTGGGAACCCTGAGGTTCGACCCACTAAGGACTTACAAACGAATCTTCAGAGTAATGCAGTAACCATTTATTTACCATTGCTTGTCTGTGTTGTCTGATGCGGTAAACTTGCAACACATTCGTGATGTTATCTTTTGTTTTTGTTAAACACTCAGACTACGCAAATGTATGTTTTATATGTTTGTGCCTGGAAGAGAGAAATTTTAAATACAGAGCATTCAAACTGATTTGTATAAACAATTCAAGTCCTTCAAAGAAGAAGTAAATAGTTCTCGCTTCAGTTTTCTTAAAAACTGACAGACGTGCTTTACAAGGTGAAATAAAGATTTTTCCGATGGCCAAATGCAAGAGCACCTGCATACTGGAAAGCCTCCGTGTTTTGTTCTTTCTGCTGCAGGATACCTGTGCAAACAAGTTTCATAGAATGTTGTAACAGAAAATAGAGTACTAAGACTCATACATAATTACACATTGCAATAGCATTTCTAATATTAAGCAATATCTAACTGACAAAAGATGCTATGTGCATTTTAAAAAATAACAAAAATATAACAATGATGTTTTTCTTGACATACATTGCCTTTTTTGTTGAGAATCAATATTTAACATATTTAGCATACTTACTATAAGTTAATAAATAATATAAGTTTTTATAAATATAGGTTAAATAATTTTTAAAATTTAATATATTTAATTATTTTTGTTTTGTTATAAAGAAATGCATACAAGCTCATTTTTCTCATTTTGAGGATTCAAATAATGAATAACTCTGACCGTTTTTGACATCCTTTTTCAATCTTCGTGTGCATTATATCTTACAAGTTCCTTTTGCTGTTTTGTCATTACATTAACAGTTTTAAAATATTTTTATAGTAAACTTTGCTTTAGCTCTTTAATGCCCTCTATCTACTTCAGTAACCATATCAGCATTTTGGCTAGCTTTCCCTTATCAGGAAGCATGACTCTGCAAACCAAGGTGAGTCTCTTTGGACTGAGAACCAGAGAAAACTGACTAGCAAGTACTGATTAGAAGGGATAGGCCTTGGTGGCATTTGCAGACCTAGAATGCTAAGGGGAAGGCGTAAAGGCACCTGAGGGAGGAATAAAGGGGGAATTTTGTTCTGACCTCTGTCTTAATCCCTCTTATCGGGCAGCAGGGACCAGATCCAGGCTTGGGGCCCTTGGGGTCTGAAGCATGATATAGTGCACAGAGCCTTTAGGAATGTCTTTACAGCTGGAGGCCGACTGTCAGTCAATGTCCTTGGAGTGAGTGATGGGTCAAGTAAGAGACACCAAACTTGACAAGGTCAAAGGTAAGAGCAGACCCCAAACTGGAGAGAGCCAAAAGAGTGAGGCAATTCAATGTAATGATACCGAGGTAAAAAAATAAAGTAGTTTGAAACTAGTTGAGTAAGTGCATGGTTTTGGAGTGTCTTATTTTAACTTGAAATAAAATTGTAGAAGGTGGCAATATTGGAAATTGAGCCAACTCCAGGATCATATAAGTTTTTTCTCCTTTTTTCACCCAAAGAACATCTTTGAGACTTTTTTTTTGTAGATAATGCTGATAATAGTAGTCTTTATCTCATGAGATGATTGTAAGGATTAAGTGATTATAATGCCGTAGACCAGTGGTCCCCAACCCCTGGGCCGTGGACTGGTACCAGTCCGCAAAGAAAGAATAAATAACTTACATTATTTCCGTTTTATTTATATTTAAGTCTAAACAATGTTTTATTTTTAAAAAGTGACCAGATTCCCTATGTTACATCTGTCTAAGACTGACTCTTGATGCTCGTCTAGTAAGTTCGACAATTACATTTAAAAATACCACAGTTTTTACACCGGTCACATAATTTTATTTTGTGCATTTATCCGTCCCACCCTAAAGGCTGGTTCGTGAAAATATTTTTTGACATTAAACCGGTCCGTGGCCCAAAAAGGGTTGAGGACCACTGCCGTAGTCTGTATAGACAAACATCTGTTACAGATCAGGGCTCCATAAATGTAGCTGTTATTATTAAGGCAAGGAAGGCCCTGGGCTGTGATCATGAACAGAGCTCCATGAAGGTAGGTTACTATAGTGGCAACAGCACATGTGCTTTGGAATCAGATAGGTCTTGAACGAGTTACTGACCCATCTCTTTAGTAGTAAAACAGAGACAGTAATTACCTCATTGGTTTGCTGTGAAGGTGAAGTTAAATAGTGTATTTAAAACTTTGTTGCTTGTTATAGGCTAAGGCTCCATGAATGCAGAGCCTGTGGTCTGATTTTATTGGCTCTCTACTGGGTTAACAGGCTTAAAAGTAAAGAATTAGATTGACATTCACAACTTCGGCAAAGGCCAACTTTTGTATTGATTCATGGCTTGGAAAACCGGATTTTCAAAATTCTTCATGCCAATACACTATTGCTATACAAATGTGTAAGATATAAAATACTTATGATGGCTAAGGATACAATAACCTTTCATTATTGGATCTGTATTTCCTATTGCTCCATCCTCATGCAGTCTTAATATTTATTTGAGCTGCATAAAAACAGTATCAGCAGCATATTATCAAGGTTATAATCTAGGGAAGACTTTTAAAAGTGCCAATATTTTGTTTCAACTTTCATTTTTATTAAAAATTGCTGATGAAGATATTTGGTCTCTCTTTTTGGGGACTGCTATATTTTGCTTCCACTTATTTTAGGCAGTTCATGACTTAAAAGGGCAGAATTAGTTGGAAAAGAATAATGTGAAAATATGAGGAACAGTTTGCTGGGAACAAGTCTTAGAGGTGAATCAAGGGAAAGAGATGTTATTTAGACATTAAACTGTAGCACTTAAACTGTAGACATTAAACTGCATCCATGGAAGATACACAGAACCCCAGCTCTAAGTGTAGAAAAATATAAAAAATTATTAGGGTATGTCATTATTATACTAATCTCTCTGCTGAGCAAATTTACTTGATCCTTTTGATGTTTTCAACTATCCAGCCTTTGATATCTGTTGGGCAAATGAGTTTGTAGAATTTGTATTTTTTGAGTTTGCTCACTTTTATTAAAAATTGACACTGGGCAGCCATGTGTGTGCTTGCCCTAAGAGCAGGGCAATTGATTGCAAATTGCAGATTGCATTCCTGCTTGGGAGGCGCCATTGTTTTGCTAATGTTTGCTGGAGGAGGGGTCTTTGTGGGCCCAGCCAGTTTTGCAGAGAGAGAGAAGTAGTGTAAATGGGCAACCAGAGGTGAGGGGCTTTGCGAGCATTACTGAGACTGGTGGGCCTTTAATTCAAGGAGGAGAAGATTCTCCTGGTTGTGGAACCAGAGAATGCATCAGGGCTTTGGGAGCCCTGAATGAAAGGGAAGTGTTTTCCCCATGTGTTTGCTCGTTACTGGTGCAAGACTTTTGAGGAGCCACTGAGCAACTTCATCCTCAGGTGTTGTAAGGTACCAAAAACTACAAAATTAATATTTTAAGAGGCTTGGAGAACATTTTATTAATTTGGGTTAAGGTGTGCAGAGAAATTGTGAGAGTAGTCTCTGTACTGTGTGATTGGCATGACCAGGATGGCCCTTGGCATTGTATTGTAAATGCAAAGGGGAGGAAAACATGGATTCCCAGACATTCCACCATGCCTGTGGGGAAAAGGGTGAATGGCTAGCCAGGTACAGGGAGAGAAAAGCCAAAATAAACCTTTTCTTATCGCAATGAGCCATTCACGGCATTTGGCCCCACCGAAACTACCTCTCCTATGTAAATGCGTGTGTGATCTGGACAGAGAGATAGCAGATAAACACTAGATAATATAGGAATGCCTTTAATATGTAAAGAGACATCTTTCTACCATTGTGTTGGCTTGTAAATTTTGTTTTCTTTAAAATGATGTATGACTTGCAAATTGAACATGGTCCTATCATGTTAAAGGACATATGACTATAACCAATAGTGGTAAAGGGCTCCTAATTACAATTTTTGCTTCTGTACTTCCCACTTACAAAACTATAAAAACTAGGTAGAACAAAGGGCCGGCACACTCTCCCTCAGATTTCTGTTGGAGCTGCTGCTGCTTGGCCAAGCTAGACAATAAAGCTTTGATGTGTAAACGACGGACCTTGTTCCAGTCTTTCATGTTTTGGGTCCCTCCGAATTTGGCTTAACACTTTAATAAAGGAATGGCTCACCATTTTTTGACTCCATTGTTTCTTTGCCATCTTCCCAAATCCAATGTGAACCTGCATGGCCACAACAGCAGTGGCCACTGGCTTTACAATATATTTTTTGTTTTTTGACTATTTATCTAAATTATTGGCTTGAATATTATCTGTACTTGAAGTCTTAAAATTATTGATTTATTGTTCATATAACATAATTTAATGGTTTAGATTTGATAACAAAAAAAAAATTTTTAATTAAATAAAATACATGCTTGTTGCCCCACTCCACTTTCCGGTTTAAACAATATAAATTAAAGAACTTTTGGTAGCTTCATAATATGTCAACTTGACTAGACTGAACTACGTTTTTTGGTATTTGCTTTTCTTTATGTTTCTCCTTAGGGTGGGCTACAAGAGAAATTTTTCTGTGAGATGGGGTTGGGGGAGATTCATGCAGGAGAAAGCAGCAGCCATTTTGTAGCTCATACTCAGCATTACTGATCTGTTGAATCACATTCTTGGGTGTGTGTGTGTGTGTGTGTGTGTATAGAATTATATACACATAAACACATACAATTATTTATAATGCATATAATATTTTTTCTAGTAGTGTGCTTCTCTAATTGAGTCCTGATTCTTTGATGTATTCTAGACCTTTCTCCGAAGATACTCTCTGTTACTAACGTTGTGTACAATCTGGATTTTTTTGTAATGTGTTCTTACCTAAACGTCACAGAGCACACCAACATGTTTCTCACAGTACTAGGTGTTTTCATGTGGTTTAAAAAAAAATGGAGCCTCAGATTGCTTGTGCCTTCTCTTTTGAAGCATTATTTCATTGATATCAAGATGTTCTTGTGAGGTCGGTTGGCAATGGGGGAAGGTCACATGAGGAACCAGGCCTGGGAACTTTGGCTAGAACCGCCCACACCCATGCCCGCCAAAAAGAAATGGCCTGGAGCCCTTTGAAAAGGAATGACCGTCTGTCAGCCAATGAAATTTTGCCATGTCATATCAACTCGCTGTCACCGTACTGACCCTATAAATCAGTGGTCCCCAACCTTTTTTGGGCCACGGACCGCTTTAATGTCAGAAAATATTTTCACGGACTGGCCTTTAGGGTGGGACAGATAAATGTATTAAGTGACCGAGACAGCATCAAGAGTGAGTCTTAGATATAACAGAAGGAATCTGGTCATTTTTTAAAAATAAAACATCATTCAGACTTAAATATAAATAAAACATAAATAATGTAAGTTATTTATTCTTTCTCTGTGGACCAGTACCAAATGGCCCACGGACTGGTACCGGTCCGCAGCCTGGGGGTGGGGGACCACTGCTATAAATTACCCCCCAGTAGAAGAATGCGCGCAACTCCTCTGGCCCATCTCGTGGACTAGAGAACCTCATTTGGGATGCGCTCTATTAAATAAAGCTTTTGCTGCTCCACATTTGGTGGCTATGCCCTTCTTTCTTCCTCAGCAGAATACCAAATGTACACCTTACATTTGGTGCCAAAACCTGGGAGCAGTTTGAAGCCCACTGGGACCGCTCCTCTCCCCTTCCCTTCCAAGGAAAAACCAAGACCTCTGATTTTCCACCCACTTTGGCACATGGTGTGGTAAGTCCCCTGCTTCCAGCCTCCCCTCAGTTCTTTCTGCCGAGACTCCCTGTCCATAATTACAGCTGCATCAGGGACCTCTTATCCAGTCCGAGTACGTGTGTGCCCATGGAGACATCCCGGACACGCCCACTCTACCTAACAGTCCGGTGACCAGAGATTGAGTTGCAGGATGCCAATTCTCATCGTTGATCACTCTGGGGACTGAGGGTGGCCATGGGGGACACAGGAATCTAAACCTGACTCAAAAACATTCCTGGAGTGCCTTATCCAGAATCTCTCCCTCCCTTAAAAAGAAGAAACTGATCTTCTTCTCTGATGTGGCCAGGTCAGAGAACCCACAGGATAATCGAACCAGGTGGCCTCCTGAAGGGACTTTTGATTTTAACACCCTCACCAATTTAACTATTGCTGGAGAACTGGGAAATGGTCGAAGATCCCTTACATTCAGGGCTTCTAGTATTTGTGCTCCTGTCCTAATCTCTGTGCTGCCTGCTACACGGTGCAGGCCCTTTTTGGCCAGAGAAACCTCACATGAACCCTCCACTCCTGATCTTTCCTCCTTTGCTGACCACCAACTCTCTCCCCCTCCTGTCCGACCCCCAGGGATGCCCTTCTCTTGGGACCCCTCTCTGGTCCCTCTATTGCCCTCTCCATTAGAGTCTCTTCCCTCCAGCAAGACCGCTCCCCTGCTGGCCAGGAGCCTCTCCCTTCTCCACTGTGTTCTTAAACGCCTCCCCCATGAGGACCTTCTCAACTGGCCATTGGCCCTCACGTTGGTTTGCAGGGCTCCTGACCCCATGGCCCAACCCTGGTCCTCTTGCAGGAAGGCCTGGCCCTATCCTGCCTTTGGCTCTGGCGTTCCGGCTAGATCTGGGTGCCGGGCTCCCCAGGAGCCCCTACCCTCCCCCCCCTTATTCTCAACTCCCAAACACCTATCCAAGACCTGTGAACATGACATTTAAAGTTTTTAATGGTTGGGAGGAAAAGTTGAAGCTGCTCGCCAGGCCCGCATGCAGCAGAAGGTAACTCTCCAAACCCAGACTCTTGTGGCAGCCCTGAGGCCGGCAGAGCAACAGGGACAAGGTATAGGAGGTGCCCCACCCAAGTCCGGGCTGCAAAGAGAAATCCCACCAGAAGCTTGCTTTAAATGTGGCAAGAAGGATCACTGGTCCCGACAGTGCCCCTGCCCGAGGCCACCCACTAAGCCCTGCCCTGACTGCAAGCAGCCGGATCACTGGCAGAGCAATTTCCTCCTTTGGACAACAGATTCTTCCTCGGCAACTCTACATGGAGGACAAGCCACCTAAATGGGAGGCTAAGCCAGCCATGTGGGCCCATCACTTGAACTCCTAGGCCTCATAGATGACTGACACGACCTGACTCGAAGACCCCCATCACCCTCGCCAAGCCCAGAGTAATAGTGCAGGTAATGGATAAGTCTATCTCATTTCTTGTGGACATGGGGGCTACCTTCTCTGTTTTGCCATTACACTCTGGACCTCTAGTTCCCTCACAGGTCTTGGTTATGGAAATGGATGGGACCCCTTCTTTTCCCCTTCGCACACCACTCCTGACATGCAGTTTGGATGGGACCCGATACAGTAATATTGACTACTCCTACTGCAGCCAAGCTCCTAGGGCAAACACCTTAATACCATGTCTCTCGCCTCAAGCTTGCCTCCATACAGGAGTGCTGGCAGTTAGAAACACTGGGCCCTACCCGTCTCCAGCTCACCAAAACGTTGGGCGCTGCCGATCCTCCTGTTGCTCCTACCTTCCCACTGGGAACCTGCCACCAGAGTTAAAGCAGGGAGCAATGCTGTTCAATGAGACTGGCCTGGTGGAAGGAAACACCAATGTCCTCAACCATCTGCAAGAGAAACTGCACAGGAATCTCTCCTTCTACAACCCGCTTAACTCCTGCTGGCAGGCACCCATCCTCACCTGGGTTGCCCCTATCCTAGGTCCTCTTCTAGTCGTCAGCATATTACTCATACTTGCTCCTCTTTTTTAGATTCTTACCTGGCCGCATCCGCAAGATTTCTCAAGTCACGGTCAAACAGATGCTCCTACACCCATATACACGACTCCCCTCAGAGCCACCACCTTCCAACCTCCCTTTCCCAATGACACTCCTAACCAGCAGGAAGTAGCCAGACAAATAGCGGCACTCCTATCTCACATAAAAGGTCAGAATGTGAGGTTGGTTGGCAATGGGGAAAGTCACGTGAGGAACCGGGCTCGGGAACTTTGGCTGGAACCACCCACACCCATGCCCGCCCAAAAGAAACTTCCTGGAGCCCTTTGAAAAAGAACGACCGTCTGTCAGCCAATGAAATTTTGCCACGTCTTATCAACTTGCTGTCACCCTACCGACCCTATAAATTACCCCCCCCCCCCATCTTACGGACCAGAGAACCTCGTCAGGGATGTGCTCTACTAAATAAAGCTTTTGCTATTCCACACTTTGTGGCTACGCCCTTCTTTCTTCCTCGGCTGAGAAAATACCTTACAGTCCTTACTTTATTGTTTTGTGTGCTTAGCTCACAGTGGCTGTTCCCCTTTTTGTTAACAGTTTAATTAAGGTGTTCGTAACTTAGTTAAAGTTTCTCCTCCATTGCTTGAGAATTGTTTGTGCAGTTACTTTTGCAATCACTGAATAACATGGAGCATGGGGATTCAGAGTGAGCATTCAAAAATCTCTTCCCTCCCCTGAGAGTGTTCTCCCTTTGCTTAGTGATTTATAGTGCTCATGTTTGCACTCAGGTTTTACATTTCCTGTTCTACTTTTTAGGTCAAGGGTGAACAATTCAAAATTTTAGACTGGGAAAAAATAGTCATTCATATGTTTCTTATTTTCTTTGATTTATGTCATTTCCAGTTTTGTCTGCCTCAGAAGAGGAACGTGGTTTGGGTGCAAAATAAAACCAAATTACTGGAAATGTAAATTATGTAAGGTGTAGTAGTAGGTATTGTGGAAAAATGTAAGGACGTATAAGAAATAATCTTTGTTTTCTAGTATGTAATATGTACTGCTCACAAACATTAGGGGGTATTTTATAGCTTCATATTCGTTTTGAAATACCCCCTAATGTTTGTGAGCAGTATAGTTAGGAAAGGTGGGCGTAAAGATGTTAAAATCTAATTTACAACAAAAGACAGAAGTTACAACTCAGAAAATTGATGAGCTGTCTCCAGTTGGTACGGGGTGAATTGCCACATGAAAGCCGAAGAGTTGGAGAAGCCGTCTTCACTGGGTAGAGAGGAGAGTGAGAGAGACACATAACTGAAGTTTCTTTCCATCTCTTCAGCTCCCGTCCATTGCCCCAACCTAAATGAGAATAACTGGTTGAAAGAGGAGTATATCACATCATTTTTTTTTAAGCAAAACCAAATTCCTCCTTTCTATTTGTGTCTCTCGTAGCCTCCTCCTGTATCCTGGCTCTTTCCCCAACTACCCAAACACCTGTCTCAAGAGCCCACATTTCAAAATCTCTTTTTACTTATATCAAGCTATTAAAGCTTGCTTTCTTTTGATGGTATTTTCTTCTTCATAATTATTTTTCCATTTACTAGTCATGCTTAAAATATGCAGATGCTCTTAAATTTGATTTAATTACTTCTGGATTATGGTAGTGACAATATTTGTATCAGTTCCTGGGTGTTTTTATGTGCAGCCAGGACTTATGTGTATCACTGTACCAAGCATGCTTTGGAAAAAGTTGACATGATTATAACTGGTTGTTTACATCCCTTTTAGCCGAGTCTTGAAATTATGTAGATTGTAAGCTTGTCAAGGGAGGGTCCAAGTCTTGTGCACCTTTGTGACTAATGTATGTACTTCGGAAAATAGCTACTTGATGAACCTAGGTCCACAGTTTTATGATTCCAAAATCTCAAAATTCTGAAAGTGGAAAAATGTTTTGTAACTTATTTGGTAACAAAATATGACTTCACCTAATATAACGCTGTTTATAGTCTATTTATATAACTTAGTATGGATCCTTATTTCACTTCAGAGTGTCAATGTGTCTGATTGTGGGGTGTTTGTCTAGACTCTTCTGAAGCTGTTACATATTTTAACACACACACACACAAGACATGTCTCAAAAATTCTGAATTCTGAAACACACCTGACCCCAGATAGAATTCAGAGAGATAATGTAGCAGTTTTTATTGATGTTTTATCTGGAAATTTAAGATAGCTGAGGTCTTGGGAGATAGGGTAGAATTTAGAGTTTACCCCAGTGGCTCTCAAAACTGATAGAATCACCCATGGGGCTTTTCAAACCTAACAGTGCCCTCGAACTACCACCACAGATTCTGACCCAGTTGATCTGGGCTTGGGCCCAAGCACCACATCCTTTGAAAACTTTTCAGGTTATCTTATTATGTAGCCAGAGTGAGAACCAGTGACATAGACTAATGCTTCTGTGAACCCTGGGGACTAAGAAGGGCTTCTGGTGGCTCACTGGGCTCAAATTAAAAAAATAAAAGGCAGATCCTGGCAGCCATTTTTATAATATATAGGGGCCTCTTACACAAACTGCACTTGGCAGAAACACCTCTACCCCTAACTTGCCTTATGTACACTGAACTGCCTCCCTGCACTGTGTTTCTGTCCTGAGCCAGCTGGTATAAAAAAGTTCCTGGAATTCTACTTCAACCAATAGGACTGAGCCTCTCCCCATCCAATCAGAGCTGCACAGCTCTGATCAGTCAGAGACCAGTAGCAGGGACTTCTGTCGATGAAAGCCAGCTCCCCTTTGGCTCTGAGAGCCCATTTTCCACCAAAGGCTGGAGACTGCTTTCCCTTGCTGGAGCTGAAACACTAAAGACGTCTTTCCTGAGCAGAGTGTTATAGACCAACATGACCAATGAAGAACAGAGCGGAAGAGAGCAGAGTAGAGCAAGAGGGCACAGGCTGACACAGACAGGCGCAGAGGGGGCTGAGCAGACCTGCCTAGCTGAGGCCCTAGGGCAGCCTCACGGCAGTGCTGTTCTTACAGCAGCCATAGTGCAAAACTGTGTAGCTGTTCCACAGTGGTACCGTTTCCATTGCATGTTGTGTTACTGTCAAGCTGTTTGCATAAATAAAGTTTCCGTCTTCACAGCACCCAAAATTGTAGAGTCCTCTTGGCATTTGAACTGGTGTCAGCCATTGGCTGACAATTCTTATTTGGGAGCTTGCATGCTCCTTTCCCTTTATCTAAGGCACTTTGTCAAAAGCCGTGTGGTTCTTTGGAGATGTGCCTCCATCACTTCACACTGCTGAGGAGAGCTGCTGTCATCCATGAGGAGTGTGTTGAAGCCCTTAGTCGTTTCTGTCTGGGAAAATATTGAGAACCTCTGACTGAGGTAGCAGAAAAGGAAAGTGAGTTCTAGGTACTGAGGCTAGCTTGTGTAAAGGACAGGCTGGAAATCATTAGGGACATAGAATAGAAAGTAGTTTGAATTGACTGAAGTATAAGGCTAGAGAGGCATTTAGGCCTCTGACATTAGGAACTTGTATGCTTCCTTTATTGCATTAGAATACTTTTGTTTCTTTAGAAACTGTGAACTGGCCTTTCCTCTATTCATTGTTTAAAATAAATTTTTCCAGTTCTTCTGCTTTTTGGCAATAAATAGGCTCCAATTTTCAAAATGGGTTTGGCAAAGCTTTCTGTTTCCATGGTGGTCTCACTGTAATCATCTCTGGTACTGGGTGTGAAATTTTGATGAAATGCTGTGAAAATTCACAACAGGCAAGAATGAATCAGCGAGGGTGGGGGAAGTGTCTGTGTTGTGAAAGAAACGTGTCCCATTCCAAGGAACACAAGAAGTTATCGCACATGAAGTTTCATATGTCATGCTGGCTGCTGTCCCCCTTTGGGAATTTGTGCTTCATGAGTGGCGCGTCATTCCTGTGGACTATTGGACTCTCACCCGGTTTTAATGTATAGCGGCATGTCAGAGCCATAAATTATAAGCTTTAAAAACCAGCCTCAATAATGACAAGTGAATTGGGTCATGCAATGTGCATTAACACGTTCAGCCTGTATATGCTTCCTGATGATGTGCGATAAAACAAAACAAAACAAACAAAAAACCAAAACCAATGAAGAAGTTTTTAGAAGTTTTAACTTTCCTGTTTGGAATCTTAAAATAATGAATGCTTATACAATCTAATAAAAGTGCTTGACTCAGATTAAATGTTCAAAAATGTCCATGTTGTCATTGTTTCTGGCATTGTTGTTGCCTTTCTGAGGTGTTGGGGAGGTTGGGGTGACCTGGGGTAGCACTCAATACCTTGGAGCCTTGCCATCATGCAAGAAATACTTCAGAAATGAAGCAACCCCCCTCCCCCACCACCACTGTCACGTTTCTTTGCTCAAGATTAGAGTGTCATTCCCATCAGTCTTTGAATTGGGACCAACTATGTGGTCAGGCCCAGCTTTTGGTAGGTTTGCTTCTGCATTTAAACTTGAGTAGTTCCGTTTCAGTTACTTGAGAAGAATTAATCTGTGAGATGCACCTTGGCATACAGGAAGAGGTCCTGGGTTGGGAGTTAAAAAGACGGGATTCTTGTTTGGGTTCTGCTGCAGACTAGAGCTGGAGGCTATGAGTGGTGACTTCAGAGCCCTGTGCCGTTTTGCTATGGGTAAGTGGAAAAATCAAACTAGATGGCTGTTATCATCCTAACCATTTCTAAAGGTATTTTATTATGAGCTTAAAGAAAAACAAGTTTAAGCTTAAATGGTAGACTTTGAAGGACTGCTGACTGCAGGCCTATACCAGGAGTTGGCAATTTATGGCCTGAAGAAATTTAAATTTTCACTGTGTTTATGTGATACGGGAGCTACAGATTTTTTTCTCACGGCTTTTAATAATGGTATAAGTATCTACATAATAATCTTAATCTCGCCTCTTGGTTGCAAAGCCTAAAATATAAGAGTGGGCAAAAGCAGGTCTACAGTTGTAATGCAAATAAATAATACAATAATGCAATAATTAATAAATATACCAAAAAACCTCACCTACTGACAACTGTAAACCCACTTTTGCCCACCCCTGTATTTACTAACTGGCCCATGACAGTAAAAGCTTTGTGACTCCTATAGTCTTCACATCCTGCATAGGAAGTTGAAATAGAAATCCTGTGATGATTTACTTATCAGAGATTCTACTCTGCCTTTCTCTTTGAGATGGATAACTAGCTTATGTTTCTCCCCTAAGTTAAATTAATTGTTTTCTTTGCTTTTTTTTTTTTAGTGAGAGAGACAGAGACAGAGAAAGGGACAGATAGGGACAGACAGAGAGGAAGGGAGAGAAATGAGAAGTATTAATTCTTAGTTGTTCATTGATTGCTTTCTCATATGTGCCTTGATCCCAGGGGGTGCCAGCCAAACCAGTGACCCCTTCCTCAAGCCAGCAACCTTGGGCTCAAACCAGCCATCTTGGGCTTTAAGCCAGTGACCATGGAGTCATGTCTATGATCTCATGCTCAAGCCGGATGAGCCTATGCTCAAGCCGGTGACCTTGGGGTTTTGAACCTGGGTCCTCTGTGTCCCAGGCTAATGCTCTGTCCACTGCACCACCACCTGGTCAGGTGTCCCTTTGCTTTTTTTATTAGTGCTTTAACTTGCATTAAGTTGTTATTTTATTGGAAGAATGACAGTCATTTTTACAAATAGTTATCAACCATTCTAAGACATACAATTTTTTTTTCTCTTTAATTTTTATAGCACAGCTCACTTTTTCTAGGAAAAGCCAGCACAATCAGTTCTTCCTTGGGATTTTCTGTTCTTCTGGGCAACATGCCTCTTTCTTTTCTGACCACGAAGCTTTAAGGGTCCAAGTGCTGGTGCTGTCAGTGGCCCCACGGCCAGCCTTATGGAGATGCCATTCCATGGTATAGAAATGAAGTGGACATGGAGGCAGAGCAGAATGAATGAGAAACAAAGAGGGAGAAATGAGCGGGCAGCATTGGGGTTCTGCTTCACCACGCTACACCTGTTTGCTATGTGAACCCCAGTTTCCTGCTTTGGTCAGCTCAGCTCAAGTTAGTTTCTATCATTTGCAGCTGGAGTTGTTCTTGACTAGGAAGACCATTCATTTTTCTCAGGATGTCAACCTTCGGACTTCAGAATGTGTGACCTTATTTGGAAATAGGGTCTTTGCAGATGTAATTGGTGAAGAATCTCTGGAAGAAATCATCCTGGATTTAAGGTGGGCCCCAAATCTAATGACTGATGTCCGTATAAGATGTCCTCTCCCTAGAGGATGCAGAAAGGCACATGCAGAAGGAGGCTATGTGAAGATGGAGACAGAGATGGGAATTGTGCTTCACAAGCTAAGAAACTCCAAAAGGCACCAGAAGATGGAGGAAGCGAGGAAAGATCTGCAATTCACAGTGTTGAAGGCCAAGCTGACACCTTGCCTTCTGTTTTTGGCCTCCTGCACTAGGAGAGAATCAGTTTCTTTTGTTTTGAGCCACCCAGTTTGTAGCCACCCAAATTGCATGATGACAGTCATCAGAAATGGAAACATTCTTTTAGTATCTGGTCAAAGAGAACAAAAGCATCTCTTGCTTTTCTGAATCCCAATGAAGGTCTCAGCACCACACCTGTTCTCACAGCAGTCATCACATTGCACTATAATGACAAGCCCACATCTCCCTCTTTTCTTCTGGAGTTTGTCTCCTCAAGGGTGAAAAGCCTGCGATGCCCTTTGGGTCTGCTCCCTCTCCTTGGTGGCACTGATAAAAATTTGTTGTGTGAATGAATGAATATGTCCAACACTGTGCTAAGCATTGAGGGGAAGGAATACAAATATGGGAATTTACCTGGAGTTTAAACTCCTGGATGAAGAGCAAAGGCAAACTGGAAGCAGATACCCTGCAGCAGTGCTATTGAGAACCAGTCTGCGTGTGACTGAAGAAGAGGCCAAGGGCATCTTTAATTCATAAAGCTCTCTATACCTGTCCCTCCCTCTGGCCTCCATAACAGTGTTTGCTCTAGAATTAGACTGGATGGCTCCATCAACCTGGCTTTAGGCTTGTGAAGCTGTATGACTCTCCCGAATGGAGTTTCCTCATTGCTCTTTAGGGGTTTTATGTGGGTCAAATAAGATAATACGTGCAAAGTGCTTACATAGTGCCAAGCAACTAGTAAGTGCTCAGAAACTGCTTGCTGGTGATTATTATTATTCCAGTTCTCTCTCTTCAGGCACTGCTGGCCATTTCCACAGAAAACGCTGCTGTCACCTTGACCATGACATTTCTAAAACCCAGCATTACATCCCTCTCCAAACTGGCCTCTCTCTTTTCCTTAGGGTGCATCTTTTCCCGGTCACCCTTACTAAACACCTTAAAGGCATGCTTAACTTCTTGCTCCGATAACGACATCAGCAAACTCTGTGTAAAGTGTTTTCCATTTGTCCTTTTATTTTAGGTTCTGCTACTAATGTCCTAATTTAAATTAGACTCCCTAAGAACTCACACACAACTCAGAGAGTCTATACGCTGTAAAGTAGATATAATTCATGGCTGGAATCATGCGTGTGCGAATATTGGTAGACAAACCTCTG
Organism: Saccopteryx bilineata; assembly: GCF_036850765.1. Classification (NCBI taxonomy): domain Eukaryota; kingdom Metazoa; phylum Chordata; class Mammalia; order Chiroptera; family Emballonuridae; genus Saccopteryx; species Saccopteryx bilineata. Next base: position 208,800,206 of record NC_089494.1, read on the forward strand.
CGTGTACCGTATATATGAACAATGCTATTTCTTATGTAACGTGCTCCTTGAAATCTTTAATACTTACTGTAAGATTTCAATTTTATTTTATCCTAAAGCAAAGGTGATTTTAAACTGAAATTCATGTGTTATTTATAAGGTTTCAGTATATGGGAAGCATGTCTTATGTTTCATTTGTCTCCTACAGATCAAGTAGCAGTGCTGGAAGTATTCTAGGGAGTTATTCAGGCCCAAACTCTCAGCAGTCACCCTCCATGTCTCTTGACCTGCAATCTTAGCTCTAAAACATCAGCTCAACCTTGAAATATGTGTCAAATGGAATCACTTCTCACCCTTCCACAGCCACTTTTTAGGTCAGCTCACCCTCATCTCTTGCGTAGACAACCCAACGTATCTCTTAGTGGTAGCCTTCTTCCCTCTTTTTTTCTTTAATTCTATTCTTCACAGATCATTCAGAAGGATCTTTGAAAAACATAACCTTAAACACCTACCAATCAAATTAGGCAGATATTTCAAGCTTGAACTACTTTGAGTGGCCTATGAGGTCTGTGTCTTTGCTCTCTGACCTTGTGTCTAAACATTCTCTTCCTGCCATGTATTCTCTTCTAGCTCTTTCTTATCCCACAAGCATTCAAGCTAATTTTTAATTTTTGTTTTTTTTTTTAAAGATTTTATTTATTCATTATAGAGAAGGGAGAAAGACAGGGAGAAAGAGAGAGAGAGAGAAGGGGGGATGAGCTGGAAGTATCAACTCCCATATGTGCCTTGACCAGGCAAGCCCAGGGTTTTGAACTGGCAACCTCAGCGTTTCCAGGTTGATGCTTTATCCACTGCACCACCACTGGTCAGGCAATTTCTGTTGTATTAGTCACATTTCCGCTGCATTAATGCCGTCTAACCAGCTGGAGGCCAAGCCAAACCACACAAGAACATTCAGAACTTCTGGATATATGTGATTGTATTATAACCACTCCTTTACCATTGGGTCACAAGCAGAACTGCATCTCTGTATCCCCAGCATGTGAACCGTGCAGGACCCTGAGTCAGAGCTCTCAATAAAAATTGTCTAGACTAAGCAAATTAAACAATACTAATGATTGCTTTCTTCTTCTTAAAAGGAAGATTAATTGAATGGGTAACATTACAATCAGAACTTTTCATGCCAAGAAGATTGTATAATTTTTTCTTTCTGTTGAAAGCTCTGTGTATGTGTGAAAGATTTATACTCTTCTCAACTTAAAAGAATATACATTTGACATTTAATTTTTTTCTTTTCCTCCTCATTTAATGAATGCCTAGGCATGTAGACTCATCACCCCAACAAATCTCATACAGTTTCTTTTTTTTCTACTTGTACTTCTGTCTCTGAGTTTCAAACTCTCTCCTTCCTTGAACAACAAGATCTTAACTGGTTTTGCTGGTTCCTAGCTGTTGTATACATTATATATGAGAGCTCTCATTCTAAAGTCAAGATCTGATTATATGACTCTCATATTTAAAAACATTCAGTTCCTTCTAGTGGTAGGATATATTAAGAAAAAAAAAACATTATAGGAAGTTATGTTTGCTGTTGCCTTAAATGATATTATTCCTCTTTTTTTCAAAACAGCTATAGAAAATTATTTGCTTTGGATTAAAACAAAAATCAGTGACTGACTCCTCAAAAACACTAAAACATTATTTATTGTTTGTCTGAAATTCAGGTTTAATTATGTGACCATTGTTTTATTTGTCAAACCTGACAGCTCTACCTTGAAGGCAAAAGCAGGAAACCCTTTGAGAGTTGTTTAAAAAATAAATTAAAAAAAGAACAAACAAAAAAATCCATACAAATCTATTATAAAATCCCAATTCCAAAGGACTCATTTGACTTCTGAATTACCCATAATGGCCTTGATGTTCAGTCCATTGAGCTATGTACATAGCACATTTTTGTTACTGTTCTGTGTTCTGAGTAATTCACTGTGGAAATGGTGGTGGCCCTGTCACCATGGTCTTTTGCATTATACAATCAATTCAGATTATGTAATGCCTCCCAAGGATGAGTAAAATAAAATAAGTAAAATAAATAAAAATGTCCTTATATCATCACACACTGTCTTTCACATCAAATCCTTACAGATCTTTACAAATGGAACGTTCTTATAAATCGCTCCCATTGGCACATAACAGAGGGCTCAAGGAGTCAGAAGGGCTGCTCAGAGGCTGTCAAGCACGTTGCTTCATAGACTGTGAAAAGTCCCCCATGATGACTTGATTTCAAAGCATAGAGTGAACATGTGCTCCAAAGGGAATGACAATAATAATAACAAACCCTGATATTTATACGTTGCTGATCAACATGATCTCATTGGAGCCTCACCAAGTGCCTGTGAGGTAGCTATTATTTTCTTTTTGCAGAGGAGGAAATTGAATTAAAAATTGGAGAAATATAGTTAAAAAGTCACTGGAATAAAAACCTGCAATATATTGCAAGGCAAAGCAATTCAATGACAAACACTAATTTCCTTGAAGTTGTTGTCACCTTTCCCCCCGCATAACGCTTGCGACGCAGCTTGGGTGTCTAGATGGCAGATGTCCAACTTTTTAATTTGAAATGAGGAATAACTGAGAAAATTATATTGACCTAATCTTTAGCATGTTGACATTCAAATACAACTAATACGTTTGGTGTTCTACTACTTCTCCGATAATGTTAGCACTCCCTCCTCTCTCTTTTTGAGCACTTGTGTGTTCTAGATGCTGCTAGGCGCTTTATAACAAATTATCAGAACAAGTCTAACACGTAGGTAATACTCCACACTGATTCATTAAATACTTACTGCTTTAGCCAGTATGATCTGTTTCACCAGCTTCATAGAAATAATGGATCCAGTATCTTTAATTTTTCAGGTTAATCCCTGTAGCACCCAGGTTTCAGGATGCTCATTTTGGATCCTTTGACATTCCCTCCCCTAGCCCTGTTCTTCATTCTCACCATCCCTTACACTTGTTCCAGAACCCTGAGGACCTATTTGATAAAAGGCCAGGTTAACTCTCACAGGCCAAGCAGAATGAGAAAACTGCCAAGTTTTATCAGCCCACCAGCATCAATGTTTTGGTTCCAACCTCCTGGTGTTTATGTTGTAGAACACTGGTCCTCAATGGTCTCATGTGCAGTCATCCATTCTGTAGCCAAGCTCTTGATGTTTGTCAAACCCATGCTTGGGAGAAACTGAAATTATCTAGCTGATAGCCTGAACAAGAGAAGAGGTCAGGCTGGTGTGACAATATCATGGCAATGTAGCGTGGACCTGAGTTCAAATCTTGGCTCTTCCACTTTCTTATGTCTATATGACCTTAGATAAGTAACCTACTTTTACAGCCTTCAGTGGAGCATTGTCTCCTTGTGAAAGTCTCAGCCTACCTTCCTAACACTGTTGATATAAGCTCTTACTGTTGTTTCATTTCCCCCAGACCCTGAACGCCCCTTGTACCTCCCATTTCTGTAAATCCTGACTCACTGACATGCTGTTAGAGTCATGTGAGCTTCTTACTAAGCCTTCCCTTTCTGTCTTCATAAAGATTCTTTTTTTTTAAATGATATACCAAAAGGTAGTTTATTTATTTATTTTTTGTTTTTTTTTGTGCGGCAGAGACAGAGAGAGTCAGAGAGAGGGACAGATAGAGACAGACAGACAGGAAGGGAGAGAGATGAGAAACATCAATTCCTCACCACGCCTCCTTAGTTGTTCATTGATTGATCTCTCACATGTGCCTTGATGGGTGGGGGTGAGGCTATAGCAGACAGAGTGACCCCTTGCTTAAGCCAGCGACCTTGGGCTCAAGCTGGTGAGCTTTGCTCAAACCAGATGAGCCCGTGCTCAAGCTGACAACCTCGAGGTCTCGAATCCGGGTCCTTGGCATCCTGGTCCAATGCGCTATCCACTGTGCCACCACCTGGTCAGGCTTCATAAAGATTCTTGATAATTCAATCCTGAGAACTGCATTTTTAATTTCCTTTCTGATGCTGTGCCTTAGAATATCTGGTCTCTGTTCTTTTCTTTATATAATATATTTTTTTGACTTTGTCCTGGAGCCCCAGCAGGTTGCAGTCCTAGCTTCACATTTTTCCATTATCTGCAGGACTCTATGTCTATGGACCCTGGAGGACACCAGCAGTTTGCACTCTTCCTCTTCCTCACAGGTGAGGTGCCTGGTTCAGGGTGAGATGGGATGGACTAGGAAATGAGGGCTCTGAGAGTGGTGGGCAAGAGAAGCAAGAGATGTGACTTTAGGAAATACCCAACGTGAGCTCATGACAAGGCACAGGTGTGCATATATGTATATACTAATGAGTGTGTACATGCATGTTCTCCCAAGTGTGTATATATGACCACATATTCCAGCAAAGGTTTATGTAGAGGGGCTTCTTGCCTGCTGATCCAGAAATTGGCTGATAAGCTGAACTCTACATTGACCTACGTGTTCCCAAATGTGAATGTGTACATGATGTAAACAGGCTTCTTAGATGTGGCATATATGTGCAGTGCACAACCTGAACATAGGTATTGGAAGGACCACTGGTTTTTCAGCACATCTAAGTAGAGGTCTTAATAAGTAAGCCTTTGAGTATACTGGGTTTGATACTTAGAGAATCATCTGTGTGAAATGAAAACCTGCCTAATAATTGTCTCTTTAGGAATGATTGATCATACAATAGATTAGACCTGGCAGCCTGTGCAAAGCATACGTGGGGCTCTTTTTCCCACTTAGATATCTATTCAGTGTCTATTTTCTCCACCTTCAGAACTGGGTGGAGAGATTTATCCAGAGGAGTAGGCTGCATTTCTTAATTTAAGTCACAGCAATTAGGAAGAGTCTACCATTTCTAACAAAAAAAAAAATGTGGTTAATAATCTAGCACCATACGGATTTGTCCAGCCTACTTGGCTAAGAAAACTCTGTCTTGAACATTATTGCTGTGTGCATTTTTCTCTGAGTTACTTGGAGGGGCCACACCTCTCAGGTGCAGTCAGCTGCCTTCTGAAATGACTGTCATCCTAGAACCATAAAATAGATGCTGACAGACTGGTATCCCATATGCTGCTGAAGTCAGTGTGGCTTTAATTATTTCCCTTGGGGGTGAGCTCAAGTGTTCAGGGAGTCTCAGAAATCTTGGAATAACACTGTGACTTAATATGTAGCCAGACAGGGTGTGATGGATCCCCAGTAGGGCTTAGCAGCTGTGGACCATCCACTCGAAGCTGTGATATATACAGATGTTGCTATGGTGACCTCCATAACTCAGATGGTGTGGGAATTTAGGGATCCCCAAGGAAGCATGGCAGTTCCTCTCACCAGCTCCTGTAAACTGGCATTTGTAAGCTTTTAAATACAAGTTATAATAATTAAGGTCCCTAAAAATCTGATCCTCTGGTGTGCACATGCAATAACCATATGAACTTTAATGAAAGACATTTAGGGTGTGAGTGCATATATGTGTATGTGTGCATATTATGGAAATGTGTTAAGAATTTTATAGTATTAGTATTAATGTCTCACAAGGCAGAATGCATGCATCTCATTTCGTTTACATTTTCTAGAATCATAATAGTTTCCTTGGTATACAGTCAATTACCAGAAGTCTAAAGTTTTTCTCCTACACTCTGCTGTTACTTCCTCATGATTGATCATCCTGACTATAGTGTCTAAATTTTAATAATAATTTATTTGCTTTTTAACATGAATTATTGAATGCCCACTCTGTGTATAAAATTATACTTTATGGTTAGACCTCATTTATGAAAAAATGGTATTGAAAGAGAGGAATTTATTTCAGTTTAAACTGTGATATCCAGTGTTTCTTTGAGTAGTTTCATCATTTAAAATGTCTACTTTGAAAAATCAAAGGATCTACTTTAATAATGTGGATATGCAGAAACAATGTGAGTCAATTTATAAAGTCTGCAAATGAAGACAATCCTGAAGCTTTACCTGGTTGACAATAAATTGTACCTAGATATTCAACTAATCAAACAAATTCATTTAGTGCATATTTATTGAATGCATGCTCTGGGCAGAGTACAAGCCCTGGGCATATAATGATAAATTAAATAATTAGCGACCCCATTTTAAAGAGCTCACAGTCTAGTGAAAGAGGGAGACAACAAATGCATAAGCTAACATGAATTTATAATTGCAACTTGAAAAATACATGCAAGAATTAAACGGAACAATGTTATAAAGGATAGGTTGAAGGCTAGTTAAGTGTACATGAAATATTGAATGCAGTTAACATGTATGATTAAGAATGTGGCATACTCTGAGACTTCTTTGTGGACTGAAGAAGACAGGAATTTTGTGCTTGTATATACACTTGACTGGTTAAAATCATGGTCATTTGTGTTCAGGACCTGAGGATTTAGTAATTGACTGAGATAGGAAGCTAAGGAAGGGGAGGCATTAACCTCTGGCTTTTTCTAAGACTAAAATGAATTTTATTTTCTCACCCTGCGGGTGGGAGAAGACTGCAGAGGTGGGGTGGGTGGAGTTGAAAATGAGGCTACCCTTACCAAAAATGCTGGAGAATAAATGTTAATGTTTTTGTGAGACTGATTCCCAGGAGAAAACTTAAGAGAAGGGAAACTGACATCTATTTAATATATATCATGTGCCAGACATTTTATACATTATCTCATTTATGTGTAGGTATATTGATATTTAGGAGATTGGGAAATTGAGATTCAAAAGATTAAATAATTTGCTCAAATTCTTATAGCCAGTGAGCAAAGAATATGGAATTCAACTCTTGCTCTTCTGAGTCCATAACTTTCTGGTCTACATAATTTTTTTACCACCTCTATGCTTTTTAAGCCACAAATAGGCACAATTCCCACTTATAATTTATACACACCAATTTCACTTGTCTTTTTCATATACAACATTTTATTTATACTGTGTATTTCTCTGTAGTGTAATAGGAGGTACTATAACAGTCTAACATAAATATTTCAAAATGTCCTTAAAATATAAAGATCATGTTTATAGATTAAACAATTCATATTGTAAATATGCTAATTTGCCTAAAATTAATCTAAATAGTTGATGAAATTCTAAGCACAATACTATTGGAGATAAAATTCACTAATTCCAGTATTTATATAAAGTGAATATAGGTTTATAAATAACTAAAAAAAATTAGAGATCAGAGATCCATCCTTTGAGTGGTATTTTATAGCTAGAGTTAAATAGAGTTCAGAAAGAGATCTATGTTTATATGGGTATTAATTATGTACCAGGAATAATATCCCATATCAGGACAAATTAACTGCATAAAGAAGAATAAAATTGGTTTACTCACACAACATTAAAAATTGATTTAAGATTGAATTATGAAAGGTAAAATTGCAGAACTCTTGTTGATCTCATGGTAGGTTAAGCATTATTAAATAAGAACTCAGAAGTTCAAACATTAAATCTTCCTCCCAAAAAAGGAATCCAAAAACAAAACAGAAAAAGCCAGCGAGTGTGACTAATTATAGCAAAATTAAATATTTTTGTACAGTGAAAGATCCCATAGACAATTAACATCTGGGTGATAGATTAGAAAGAAATATTTCAATACCAACAAGAGATTAATATTTAATATGTATAAGAAATTTTGCAAATCAACAAAAAAGTGAAAAATTAAAGAAAATGGCAGGAGATACAAAGAGACAATTTATAGAGTAGGAAAATGAATGGCTGATAACTATATGAAGAAGTGCTCCACTTCACGATTAAGAAAATGCTAGTGACGCGCCAAACCCAAACAAAGAAAGACAAGCGGAGCGGCCATTTTACCCGGTCTCCTGGTCGGTGCGCAGTTAGTGGGAGAGAGATTTCTTCCTAAGCCCCGGAAGTGGGTTCCAGTGTTGCCCCACGGAGAGGCAAGGTCAGAGGCCTTTCTGTGGGCTGAGGGCAGCGTCTCTGGGCAGCCCCAGCGCCCTGGGAGAGCCACGCGTGGGAGGGAGTGAGAACTAATTCCAAAGGTGGAGATTTTCCGTGCTGGAGGCTGTTTCACTCAGAGGGAACCGCGGCCGGCCTCATATCCTGGTGTGCGCGCGCAGATAAGGAGGGAGCGATTCCTCCGAGTGCCTCCGCAGTGCGCGCCCGTGTTATCACACAGAGGGGCAGAGTCAGGGGCCTTTGTGTGGGCCAAAGCGGAATCTCAAGCCGCCCCAGCGCCTTGCAAAAGCCGCGCACGGGGATGGAGCGAGACTCAATTTCAACGCTGCAACTTTTCCCTGCGGTTGGGGGTTTCACTCAGAGCGTGAGACTGCTGGCCGGATATCCTGGTTGCAGACAGTGAGTGAGAGTTTCCTCCAAGCGCCCTGGAAGTGGGCGCCCGCTTGTGTTACCGGATAGAGTGGCAGAGCCAGAGGTCTTCAAGTGGGCGGAAAGCCCGCCTGATTATGCTAGCAGCTCTGACTGACTGAGCCTTACCGAGAGCCCTGTGCTGAGTGGAAATAGAGTGGGGAGTTGCCAGCTCTTTGAGCCTCTTACTATCCAGGCAGAGGCAGCAGCAAACCCATAGCTGGATTATCAGGCTACTAATTGAGGAAGGAAAGACTAGGAGAAAGGCTCCAGGAACACGGACTCTCTCACTGTCGGAGCCTATAAATGCTAATGAGCCTCGACTGCCAACGAGACTAAAGCACAATACATGACATTGCCATAGAGACTTATCAACTGCAAACCTCTACCTGAGCGTGCCAAAGGGGCAGAACCCGGGGTACAGAGTCACCGACCAGGAAGAGGGAGAGAAAAGAAAAAGCAAGAAGATGACCTCTCAAAATCAAGAATAATCTGCAGACTTTATAACCTATCCCATTTTATTATATTTGTTCGTTTGTTTCTCTTATCTTCATTCTTGAGACTTTTTTTTCCTCCTCCAATTTGGCCGATTAACTCTCTACCGGTCTTACTCTCTCCTCTCCTTGAACTACACTACCCATAAGTGTTACATCTCCCATTATCATTTCTCTTCTCTTCCTTTCTCTCTATGAGGGTTGCACTCCAAAACCCTTAACTCTCTCTCTCTCTCTCCTTTCTTTTTTCTTCTTTTAGTGGTTCCCTCTTTTTTTCTCTCTCTCTCTTTCTTTTCTCCCTCTATATTAGTTTCTTCCTTTCTCCTTTACATCTCCTCTCATTCAAACCTCAATAACAAACAAATTATCTTATCTGGGACTCAAACCTATGTTTGTGGCATTTTGGGGGGTTTTTACTTCACCTTTTTAACTCACTAGCAGTGCTCCCATCCCTGGCTCTCCATATTATCTAGTTCTTGTTCCACTAAATACAATAGTAAGTTTTTAATTTGTCCCCCCATTTTTCCGTTTTCCTCTTATTCCTCTCATCATAACTCTTAGAAAACCAACACCTAAAAGCAAATCATTTTATTCTTGACCCAAATTTTTTCCTTATTTGCTTTTTGTGGGTCCATACGCTCTTTTTTTTTTTTATTTTTTTTTATTTTTTTTTCCCTTTTTTTTTTTTTCTTTCTCTCTTTTTTGCCCCTTTATTACTTTTCCCCAATTCAGGCCCTCCATCACAGGCATTGTTTGTTATAACTCACAGTCCACCATAAGATTTTCTCAAGAAAGAGGGGAGAGGAGAGGAGAGGAAAAAAGGAGGGGGGGGAATAATTTCCTTTTTTTAAAAATTTTTATTTTATTTTATTTTTCTTTATTTCATTATTAATTTTTTTTTAAAAAAACAACTCTTTTCGATTTGTTATTTTTTTATTTTTTTTAACTTTTTATTCTTTATTAAATCTCATTAATACTATCAACAAAACCACCCTCAGATGCCATTAAGGAAGAGAAAATCGAATATCATGGATACAAAAGAAAGAGAGGTAACACAGCTAGATGAGGAAAAATCTATGGAGAAAAAATTTAATATATTGGAAGCCTTGGAGCTAAATGACAGAGAATTCAAGATAGAAATACTAAAAATCCTCCGAGATATACAAGAAAACACAGAAAGGCAATATAGGGAGCTCAGAAAACAACTCCATGAACACAAAGAATATATGTCCAAGGAAATTGAAACTATAAAAACAAATCAAACAGAGATGAAAAACTCAATTCACGAGCTGAAAAACGAACTAACAAGCTTAGCTAATAGAACAGGTCAGATAGAAGAGAGGATTAGTGAAATAGAAGACAAGCAACTTGAGGCACAACAGAGAGAAGAAGAAAGAGACTCAAAAATTAAAAAAAATGAGATAGCCCTACAAGAATTATCTGACTCCATCAAAAAGAATAACATAAGAATAATAGGTATATCAGAGGGAGAAGAGAGAGAAAATGGAATGGAGAACATACTTAAACAAATAATTGATGAGAACTTCCCAAGCCTGTGGAAAGAACTAAAGCCTCAAGTTCAAGAAGCAAACAGAACTCCAAGTTTTCTTAACCCCAACAAACCTACTCCAAGGCATATCATAATGAAATTGACACAAACCAACAGCAAAGAAAAAATTCTCAAGGCAGCCAGGGAAAAGAAGAATACAACATATAAAGGAAGGCCCATTAGATTATCATCAGATTTCTCAGCAGAAACTCTACAAGCTAGAAGAGAGTGGACCCCAATATTTAAAGTCCCGAAAGAGAGGAACTTTCAGCCATGAATACTATACCCATCAAAGCTATCCTTCAAATACGAAGGAGAAATAAAAACGTTCACAGATACAGAAAAGATGAGGGAATTTATCATGAGAAAACCCCCACTCCAAGAATTACTAAAGGGGGTTCTCCAATCAGATACAAAGAACAAAAAAAAAACAGAGCCACAAGTAAAAGCTCCAAGAAGAACACAATAAAACCAAATTTAAACTGTGACAACAACAAAAAGAAAGAGGGGGAGAAGACGGAGATTAACAGTAGCAAAGGACGATGGAGTGCAAAAGTACTCACAAAATAGTTTGCTACAATGAACAGGGTAGGGACCCTTTTCATTACTCAAAGGTAACCACCATTGAAAAAACCACCACAGAAGCACATGAGATAAAAAAGATAGCAACAGAGGAAAGATGTATGGAATACAACCAAATAAAAACAAAAGATAGAAAAACGAAAGAGAAGGATCAAACAAGACACAAAACTAACAGAAAGCAAGATATAAAATGGCAATAGGGAACTCACAAGTGTCAATAATTACACTAAATGTAAACGGATTAAACTCACCAATAAAAAGGCACAGAGTAGCAGAATGGATTAAAAAAGAAAATCCAACTGTATGCTGCCTACAGGAAACTCATCTAAGTAACAAGGATAAAAACAAATTCAAAGTGAAAGGCTGGAAAACAATACTCCAAGCAAATAACATCCAAAAAAAAGCAGGTGTAGCAATACTCATATCGGATAATGCTGACTACAAGACAGGAAAAGTACTCAGAGACAAAAATGGCCATTTCATAATGGCTAAGGGGACACTGAATCAAGAAGACATAACAATTCTTAATATATATGCACCAAACCAAGGAGCACCAAAATATATAAGACAGCTACTTATTGATCTTAAAACAAAAACTGACAAAAATACAATCATACTTGGAGACCTCAATACACCGCTGACGGCTCTAGATCGGTCATCCAAACAGAGAATCAACAAAGACATAGTGGCCTTAAACAAAACACTAGAGCACCTGGATATGATAGACATCTACAGGACATTTCATCCCAAAGTGACTGAGTATACATTTTTCTCCAGTGTACATGGATCATTCTCAAGAATTGACCATATGTTGGGCCACAAAAACAACATCAGCAAATTCAGAAAAATTGAAGTTGTACCAAGCATATTTTCTGATCATAAAGCCTTGAAACTAGAATTCAACTGCAAAAAAGAGGAAAAAAATCCCACAAAAATGTGGAAACTAAACAACATACTTTTAAAAAATGAATGGGTCAAAGAAGAAATAAGTGCAGAGATCAAAAGATATATACAGACTAATGAAAATGACAATACGACATATCAGAATCTCTGGGATGCAGCAAAAGCAGTGATAAGAGGGAAGTTCATATCGCTTCAGGCATATATGAACAAACAAGAGAGAGCCCAAGTGAAACACTTAACTTCCCACCTTAAGGAACTAGAAAAAGAAGAACAAAGACAACCCAAAACCAGCCGAAGAAAGGAGATAATAAAAATCAGAGCAGAAATAAATGAATTAGAGAACAGAAAAACTATAGAAAAAATTAATAGAACAAGGAGCTGGTTCTTTGAAAAGATCAACAAAATTGACAAACCCTTGGCAAGACTTACCAAGGAAAAAAGAGAAAGAACTCATATAAACAAAATCCAAAATGAAAGAGGAGAAATCACCACGGACACCGTAGATATACAAAGAATTATTGTAGAATACTATGAAAAACTTTATGCCACTAAATTCAACAACCTAGAAGAAATGGATAAATTCCTAGAACAATACAACCTTCCTAGACTGAGTCAAGAAGAAGCAGAAAGCCTAAACAGACCTATCAGTAGAGAAGAAATAGAAAAAACCATTAAAAACCTCCCCAAAAATAAAAGTCCAGGCCCTGACGGCTATACCAGCGAATTTTATCAAACATTCAAAGAAGACTTGGTTCCTATTCTACTCAAAGTCTTCCGAAAAATTGAAGAAGAAGCAATACTTCCAAACACATTTTATGAGGCCAACATAACCCTCATACCAAAACCAGGCAAGGATGGCACAAAAAAAGAAAACTACAGACCAATATCTCTAATGAATACAGATGCTAAAATACTAAACAAAATACTAGCAAATCGAATACAACAACATATTAAAAAAATAATACATCATGATCAAGTGGGATTCATCCCAGAATCTCAAGGATGGTTCAACATACGTAAAACGGTTAATGTAATACACCATATCAACAAAACAAAGAACAAAAACCACATGATCTTATCAATAGACGCAGAAAAGGCTTTCGATAAAATACAACACAATTTTATGTTTAAGACTCTCAACAAAATGGGTATAGAAGGAAAATATCTCAACATGATAAAGGCCATATATGATAAACCATCAGCTAACATCATATTAAATGGCACTAAACTGAAGGCTTTCCCCCTTAAATCAGGAACAAGACAGGGTTGTCCACTCTCTCCACTCTTATTTAATGTGGTACTAGAGGTTCTCGCCACAGCAATCAGACAAGACAAAGAAATAAAAGGCATCCATATCGGAAAAGAAGAAGTAAAGGTATCACTTTTTGCAGATGATATGATCCTATACATCGAAAACCCCAAAGAATCCACAAAAAGACTACTAGAAACAATAAGCCAATACAGTAAGGTCGCAGGATACAAAATTAACATACAGAAGTCAATAGCCTTTCTATATGCCAACAATGAAACAACTGAGAAGGAACTCAAAAGAATAATCCCCTTCACGATTGCAACAAAAAAAATAAAATACTTAGGAATAAACATAACAAAGAATGTAAAGGACTTATATAATGAAAACTATAAACCATTGTTAAGGGAAATCAAAAAAGATATAATGAGATGGAAGAATATACCTTGTTCTTGACTAGGAAGAATAAATATAATCAAGATGGCTATATTACCCAAAGCAATATACAAATTTAATGCAATTCCCATCAAAATTCCAATGACATTTTTTAAAGAAATAGAGCAAAAAATCATCAGATTTATATGGAACTATAAAAAACCCCGAATAGCCAAAGCAATCCTAAAGAAAAAGAATGAAGCTGGGGGCATTACAATACCTGACTTCAAACTCTATTATAGGGCCACAACAATCAAAACAGCATGGTATTGGCAGAAAAATAGACACTCAGACCAATGGAACAGAATAGAAAGTCCAGAAATAAAACCACATATATATAGTCAAATAATTTTTGATAAAGGGGCCAACAACACACAATGGAGAAAAGAAAGCCTCTTCAATAAATGGTGCTGGGAAAACTGGAAAGCCACATGCAAAAGAATGAAACTCGACTACAGTCTCTCCCCCTGTACAAGAATTAACTCAAAATGGATCAAAGATCTAAACATAAGACCTGAAACAATTAAGTACATAGAAGAAGACATAGGTACTCAACTCATGGACCTGGGTTTTAAAGAGCATTTTATGAATTTGACTCCAATGGCAAGAGAAGTGAAGGCAAAAATTAATGAATGGGACTACATCAGACTAAGAAGTTTTTGCTCAGCAAAGGAAACTGATAACAAAATAAACAGAAAGCCAACTAAATGGGAAATGATATTTTCAAACAACAGCTCAGATAAGGGCCTAATATCCAAAATATACAAAGAACTCATAAAACTCAACAACAAACAAACAAACAATCCAATAAAAAAATGGGAAGAGGATATGAATAGACACTTCTCCCAGGAAGAAATACAAATGGCCAACAGATATATGAAAAGATGCTCATCTTCTTTAGCTATTAGAGAAATGCAAATCAAAACGGCAATGAGATACCACCTCACACCTGTTCGATTAGCTGTTATTAGCAAGTCAGGTAATAGCAAATGTTGGAGAGGCTGTGGAGAAAAAGGAACCCTCATTCACTGTTAGTGGGAATGTAAAGTAGTACAACCATTATGGAAGAAAGTATGGTGGTTCCTCAAAAAACTGAAAATAGAACTACCTTATGACCCAGCAATCCCTCTACTGGGTATATATCCCCAAAACTCAGAAACATTGATACATAAAGACACATGCAGCCCCATGTTTATTGCAGCATTGTTCACAGTGGCCAGGACATGGAAACAACCAAAAAGCCCATCAATAGATGACTGGATAAAGAAGATGTGGCACATATACACTATGGAATACTACTCAGCCATAAGAAATGATGACATCGGAACATTTACAGCAAAATGGTGGGATCTTGATAACATGATACGAAGCAAAATAAGTAAATCAGAAAAAACCAGGAACTGTATTATTCCATACGTAGGTGGGACATAATAGTGAAACTAAGAGACATTGATAAGAGTGTGGTGGTTACGGGGGGGAGGGGGGAATGGGAGAGGGATAGGGGGTGGGGAGGGGCACAAAGAAAACAAGATAGAAGGTGACAGAGGACAATCTGACTTTGGGTGGTGGGTATGCAACATAATTGAATGACAAGATAACCTGGACTTGTTATCTTTGAATATATGTATCCTGATTTATTGATGTCACCCCATTAAAAAAATAAAATTATATAAAAAAAAAAAAAGAAAATGCTAGTGAAATATCAAAAACTAACACTTTTCTCCCCCAGTCCTCTCAAGAATTAGGAAGTTAAGTAATATTATGTGTTGGGGGAGATGTGGAGAAATACAGCCTTGATGCCTGGCAGTGGTAGTGACGGCTCGTGCTGACGTTCTGGGGGGCCATTTGTACTACTTAGAAAACTTTCTGTGAAAACACCTTTCTACCCAGCAATCTCACATCTGGGTATGTACTCAAAAGAAATTCCTCAGACAGACCATGAATTCCATTGCCGACTATGTACAAAACAAAAATGTGTTGGTTTATGTTCACCAAAAGATTTGCGCAAGAATACAGGGTGGGGCAAAAATAGGTTTACATTATCGAGTACACAAATCAGTTTATTCTTGTATTATTATTTATTAATTATTGTATTATCTTCCATATGAACAACTATAAACCTGCTTTTGCCCCATCCTGTATTAATATAGACATTATGCATAATAACCAAAGTAATATATATGTCTGATTACAGTATAAATAAATAAAGATACAGTAAATTATGATGCAGTCTTTGGCTGAACCTCCTCAAGGTCTATCAAAGCCTTGGAACTGAGGCCATGCTCTTTCTTCATGGGCAACCCCCAGTCAGTGAGTGACGAGGGTGGGGAATGCAGGGCTTTGCCACTGCTGCCCCGTGGTTTTAGAATGACGCACTGGGTTGGTAGAGAGCTGGCAGGCCTACATCGTAGTCTGAGGCTCTCCTTGTCCAATCCTGATTCCTCCTCCCATTTTCTTACAAATGACATTTCAACCTCGTGCTTGAAAGGTTTTTCCTGCCCAACCTTTTTTTTTCTTCCCTCTTCTTTTTGATGGTTTATTAGAAAGGTGGGGAGAATGTCCTTGCTTTGGCCCCAGACTTCATACTGTGAGAAATAGATTTCTGTTGTCTCTAAGCCATCCGTTTTATGGTTATCTTTGCTATTGCAACCCAACAGACTCAGACAGCTTTCAAAGGCCTCCCCCCCCACACCTTTCCAACAAACCTCTTGCACTTCCAAATCAGTCCCGGTGTCTGTGGCCTACACAACCTAAGTTTTCCAGTGACTAAATGGTGTGTCTGTTGGATTTTACGTCTTTCTCCATCAACAGTGTCGGGTCAGCACCATCACCCAAATCAGAACAGCAACAAAGCAAAAACAGACTCAAATGTTATTTCCTTAGGTTCCATCTTGTCACCTTATTTTTGTAATTGTCGACAATATTACGCATCTCTAGTTTAATATGTTCTCATAACAAATGACCATTCTCAAAATCTGAAGTTTTCTCCTTATAATGTTAGGTGGTTGTGCCCCCTCTTCCGTTGTCACCATAGTCAGTGACTTGTTGGCAGTCACTCTGAGAAGAAATTGAGGTGCTGTTGTGATGGGCAGTTGTGCCATCTGGAGTTCTGATCTCAGCTTTATCACCCACTAACAGGGAGGCCTTGGAAGAGTGACTCTACGAGCCTTGTTTTCCATCCTCTGGGAAGTGAGGTAATATCATTTACAGTGTTGTTGGGAGGATTAAAAAGCATATATATTTATATATACCAGTGATCGGCATACTTCTATTACTGTCGCTGTAAGGTCTCAGTAGAATGCTGACATCATCCAGGATGAGCTGCTTCTGGTTACATTCAATTATTGCCGTGTTATTGTCTAATTTTCTCCTGGAGTGTTTGGAATTTTACATATTTTATTTCTATCTCATTTTTGGACCTGTTGCCAAAAAAGTTTCTATAACAAGAAAAAAAAAGCGCTTTTTTTTTATTTCTTTGTGCTATGTTCTCATTCTCATTTATTTTTCTGAATTTAACCTGAAAAAAACCCCACAGAAGTACACCAGTAGTTACCTTTAGGGAGAGAACAGGGAAGTGGGGGGAGGGGTCAGAAAAGACACAGAGGAAGTATTGAAAATGCTGATAATATTCTGTTTCTCAAGCTGAACAAATATCAGATATACGGGTGATAATTTTATTGTTATTCTTTATTATTCATGTTATAAGTGTCTTATAAATATTTGACATTTAATTTTAAAAATTAAAAAAAAGAAGCCTAACCTAAGTTTAATTTGAGACTTTTGTAACTAGGAGTTATAGAGTTTAAAGAGAATGTGGTTTGGCCCTTGTTGGCAGAACAGCTATGTTAGGCTTGGCCGCTGATGGATGGGTGCTCATGCTCAGGAGATTGTGGATGGTGGATTGTGGATTGCCTGCCCACCACTGTGAGGGGCCGTTTTTCTGTTTGTTTACCTGAAAAGCAGTTTTCTCTGCCTGTCTGCTCATCTGCCCTTGTGAAACTCTATTAAACAGAATGGCCAAATGCTTTCTGGTTCCACAGTTCTTCTACTGTCTGCCCGAATCCAATGTGAACCTGCCTGGCCTTGGCCACTGGCATTACAGCCAGAATAATTATATTATTTATGTGAAGTATTTGAAAAGCCCAGTTATCTGCCCTTTCTTCACCATTTGCCTTCTCTTTGGCTGCTAATCCCAGCCCTGATTCCATGAATAAATTGGAATTGTGATGCCATCACCTCCTGCCCAGCAGTCTTATCACCATTCATGCTATTGAAATATTCATGCAATGCCCACACTGAACCAGGCATAGCTCCAGAGTCTGAGAAGCTGTGCAGTTGCTTTCGATTTAGGAACAAGAGAGCTCGAAATACCTTCTCTTTTGCAGGCTTTCTCTTAATCCCCCTGTGTACTCTGCATGCCGTGTGTAAAACAGACAGGCTATATCTCAGGTACTCCCTCAGCAAAGAAACTGTGTGTTATAGCCTGAATGGTTGGGTCACCTCAAATGCATATATTGAAGCCCTACCTGCCTCATCCCCCCGTGTGATGTTGTTAGGAGTTGGGGCTTTTTGTAAGGTAATTAAAGTTAGATGAGATCATGAGGGTGGGCCCTCATAGTGGGATTAATGCCCTTATAAAAAGAGACATAAGGATGCTCATTGAGATCTCTTTCTCTCTCTTTCCCTCTCCCTCTCTCCCTGACACAAAAAGAGGGTAAACACAGAAAGAGGGCACTCACCAGAAATTAAATTAGCCAGACTTTATGAACGTTTGACCCCACTTGGCTCTCTCCTTCACCTACTTCAGGTTAAGCTTTCCGATGAGTTAAGTCCTCTTGATCAATTGGCTAAGCTAACTATGACCTCAGGAGTCCAATGTTCTTTGATAATAATAATAATAAAAATTAACAGGGAATTCTGGGCAATAGCTCAACTCTTCAAAAATGCACAGTAGGAATTAAAGGTAGCTCAAGATGAAAAAAATTCCCTACACTCTCTTCTTAATAGTGTAGTCCAAGAATCAGCAGTCTGCTTCCTAAGCAGAAATGAGATAAAATAAGAGGAGAGAAAGAGTTTAGGGGAACCATTGAATCAAGAGATAAGTTACAAAGCAGGGGACTGGGAAAACCTCGTTATATTGTCACCCTGGTGGTTGTAACTCCAGTGAGGGGGTAATGAGAATACAGGAGACACTATCCCTGGATCTGGAGAAAATGTAATAGTATGATTACATTGCAAAGGAAATCAAATTAGAATCTGCAATTCCTGCCTAGGAGAGAGAACCATGTAAGCATGAATAGGAGTCGTCTTCTCTCTTAGCATGATCCGAGAATCAGAATGAAACACCTGTGTCAGAATCACCTATGTGCTTGTCATATGGACTGTGTCCTGGGCCTCACCTGAGACCCACTGAAACAGGGCTTGGGGAATCATTTTGACCAAACTCCCCGGGAGGTTCATAGGTGCCATGAAGCTTGAGAATTAGTGATTTAGAAGATAACTAAGAATATAAATGTACTTTTACCCACTGTCTTAATTTGTGATTCAACTATTAAGCCCATGAAATACCACTGAAAGATTCCAGGGCAAACTCTGAAAATATCTGTAGAACGGAAGCTTACTTTCTTAGTGTGTCACTAAAAGAGCCAACTGCCGATGTACAGGGCTGGTTGAACGTCTTCATTGACATGAATTTAACTAGTTTGGAATTTAAAGAATTATAAATTACAGAAATTTATTAAGCTCATGAATATGGAAGAGCAGTGAATGTAAATAAGATATAGTTAAGTATTTAGTTAAGATGTCAGTATAAGCTCTGAATTTGTAATGTCCAGATAAGATAAACAATGTCATTCTTTATCTTTTCATTGAAACTGGACTGGATTGAGCAATGGTTACATAACAGAGTATGAAAATAGACACATTAGATAACTGAGCTACGAGAGAAAACACTCATTTGAATTTGAATAATATAGTGGCAAGAATTAGTTGATCTATAACAAAAGAAAAGGGGATTTGGAAAAGAAGAGGATAGTTTGGGGAGAGCTATTTGTGTGCGGTGAGTCCTACATTCCTCTAAAGGAGAAGGCTGGTGGACTTTCCCATTCATTTAGACTCAAAACAAAGTGCTCTAAGGAGACCATTGAAGGTTTAGTGAGATCATTGTGAGTTTCCTGCAGTTTGAGAGGTGCACAGCCACTATGCAGCAATCCTGTCTGAAGATAGAAAGGGTGAAGGTCAAGCTGCTGATGGGTAAGCTGATGTATCAATGTCCTGGGACTGGCCTGCATCCCCAGGGTTTCTGTGAAAGGTTACCTGCATCTTTCCGTTTTGCCAGATGTGGACTGTACAATGTATTCTGCACACAGTGAGGATGCTGGACTGGAGTTTTCTTAGTTCCAGAAGATGCCCTGAATAACTCAACGAAGAGAAACTGAGGATATAGTCAAGTTCCTAGGATGTAGGCAACAAGGTGGCATAGATGTATACCCAAGACAGTCAAGGAATCTTTGGGAGACCACTCTGTGATGGAAGGTTAATGAACAATAAATAAATGTGCGCAGCTGAGGAAAAGCCAACTCTAACTATCTGCCAGGCCCTGAAAGTTCTAAGCCGTTTCTGACAGGGCCAGCAAATGAGAAATTTCCTGTTTCCCTTCCCTTCCCTTCCCTTCCCTTCCCTTCCCTTCCCTTCCCTTCCCTTCCCTTCCCTTCCCTTCCCTTCCCTTCCCTTCCCTTCCCTTCCCTTCCTTTCCCTTCCTTTCCTCTCATTGTCCCACACTCTTGTCTCCAACCTCCAGGGCATCAGAGGTAGCAGCTGGCTAACTATAGAGAATGTGTGTGTGTGTGTGTGTGTGTGTATGTGTGTGTGTGTGTGTGTGTGTGAGAGAGAGAGAGAGAGAGAGAGAGAGAGAGAGAGAGAGAGAAGATGCCAACTACCCTCACCTTCCCCCTCTCAGCTTTGCTACTGGCTGCAGAGCCTGCCTGGAGAAGAAAGGAGTGTGACCTTTGAATGAGGCTCAGACATCCAGATTTTAAATTGAGACTTTACAACTTTAAAAGCAATTAAATTTCAAAATACTTAAAGGTATTTAAAAAAGCATTTTCTGGCTTTTTTCTCAAAACAAGGGAAAAACAATGATAATAATAACAAAATAAAGATTAGGGGAAAAAAATATAAAGTTGCTTTGTGATTGCACCTAATGAGCTGTTCTTGACCAGCGTACCAATTATACTTAATTAGTGTAGCTCTCGAACTTGTGTGTCTTAACATGTAATTTGAACAAATTTATTTTGTCAATATTATTATTATAGTTATTATTGTTATTATTTTGCTTGATTACTCAGACAAAAAACCTAGAACTAAGGGGGATCTAGGCTTTCTAGAACCTGGTCTTAAAGGTCCTCTTTAAGAAAAAGTTTATAAAATCACAAGTACAAAATTTCTAGACTGCCCCCCCCAATGCTCAGAGAGTGTGCTTTTAGGTGAGTGGCCTTGAACCTCTAGCTGCTTTGGCTTCATATTAATCTCTCACTAGAAGTCAACTTTTCTCTCCCCCCCCCCCTCTGGTTCTATCATCCAACCATTAGCAACTCTTATCAGCTCTACTTTCAAAATATATCCCAAGTCACATCACCACATCTTACTAGCCCCAAGCCAACCCACCATCATTTTACACCTGGGCTATGCGTTTACCTCTTACTTTTCTCCGGGCACTCACCTCTGCCCTCTCTTGCATGTGCAATAGTCAAAGTGATCTTGTAAAAAGATAAATTATGCTCTCATATTACTTCCCTTTTCTGATAGATACCTGTCAAACTTTGAAGGAAACTCCAAGTCCTTACCATGTATCAAGAGACCCTATGCTATCTGGCCCCTGGCTACTTTCTGACCTGTCATTCTCCTTGTTACGCATTCTGCTCCTGCCGCACTGGCATTCTTGTTTCTCCTCAGACATAAAAAAAACATTCCCATTCCAGGGCCTTTGCATTTGCTCTTTCCTCTGCCTGAAATATTCTTCTCTCAGATTGTCTCGTAGTTTGCATTTCAAATTTTACCTCTTCAGATAGGCTGACCCTGAACATCTTGCTTAAACTAGCCCAAACACACACACACACACACACACACACACACACACACACTACAGCTTGATTTCAGTTTCTATTCTTTAGTGCTTTTTAATTCCTTCATAGCACTTAATATAGTCCAAGGCTGTACTCCCTAATGTTGCTTTAATTTCTTCATAGCACTTAGCACAGTCCAAGACTATATTGATTGTTTTAAGTTCATTGTGCAGGAAGAAGGTGGTCAGAATAAGATCGCATTTGTCTGGGTTCTTCAAGGAAACAGAACCAATAGTATTTTTTATAAGGAATGGGCTCACATGATTATGGAGTCTGAGGAAGTCCCACGATCTGATGTTTACAAGCTGGAGCTCTAGGAGAGGCAGCGATGTAGTTCTGATCCAATGCAGGGGGGGACTGATGTCCCAACTCACAAGCAGTAGGCAGACAGCAAATGCTCCCTTGCCCTGCCTCTTGTTCTGTTCCGTCACGATGGGTTGGATGAGGCGACTCTCATTAGGGAGGGCAGTCTGCTTTACTATGACTACTGATTCAAATGCTGATGCAAATGTTACTCTCAGCAGAAACACCCTCAAGATAAATCCAGACTAATGTTTAACAAAATATCTGGGCACCTCGTGTCCCCATCAAATTGACACATGAAAATAACCATCAAAAATATTAAAGGGGAGACTTTTTGAAGAAAATTTTAAAGATGGTTTTGAAAGAGCAGAGACTCGCCTAAAGTAAAGCGATAGGGGTTTACCTTTGCCCAGAGGGTCTTTCAGGAATCTTTCGCTCTCTGGTTTTCTAAACTCCTCCCCTGGGAAGTCTTTAACCCTCACCATGGAAAACATGCCTGCTCTGCTGTGGGTCTTTTCTGTACCTTTAAATCTTTCCTTTATATTTCCCAGCACTTCATTTTAGCTGATGCATGTCCAGCACAGTGTGCGGCACACAGCAAGTCCTCAGTGTATGCCACAGAAGTAGCTGCCAGTCAGTCAGGGACAGAAATGACAGGGAGATCTATCACCAGTGGAGTCCTGAGTGTAGGGAGTCAGAATGACTCACCCCAAGATGTGCTTCTGTGGTATGCAGATTGTTTTGAACTAAGGTCAACCAATATGCTGCGGGCTTAAAAGAGACTTCGGTCCTCTCCCCGTTAACTACCTAGAGGAATTTGACTAAGGAGCCTTGCCCATAATAAGAAATTATCAGAGATAACCTTTTGGACCTATCTCAAAGGCAGGACAAACTACTAATTACTGAACATCTGCTCTTCTTTTTGCCCTGCAGTGACCTCTCTCTCCTCCGGAGTCCCGGGAACCTCACTTCATCCTTAGCTCAGCATAACTCATTTTATCTTTCTGTCTCTGAACCTGTCTCATGGATGTGGGGTCTCTGACTCTCTCAGGGATGTGGGATTCTTCTATATACTTATGTAATTGTTTATTTTCTCTTGTTCATTTAGTTCGTGTAGCTTTAAGTAGTAGACCAGCTGAAAGAACCTTGAAGGGTAAATGAAGTTTCTTCCTCTCCCAACTGAATCTGTTTTTAATACCTCAGGGTATATGTCTGGATTCAAATTGGGGCTTGGCCCTTTATCAGCTAGTTGAAAAAATTAACCTCTCTGTGCCTCACTTTTCTCATCTGCAAAATAGAGAATAACAATAGTATCTGCTTTTATAGGGTTTTTTGAGTTAATACATGAATAAGTTAAATACATGAATTGATGCATGAATAGTAATGTGTGGTTGGCACACAATACATGATTAATAAATTTCAGGAACTATTATTCTTTTTTTTTCTGTGACAGCAACAGAGAGAGAGACAGATAGGAACAGAGAGACAGGAAGAGAGAGAGAGATGAGAAGCATCAATTCTTTGTTGCGGCTCCTTAGTTGTTCATTAATTGCTTTCTCATATGTGCCTTGACTGGGGGGCTACAGCAGAGCGAGTGACCCCTCGCTCAAGCCGGTGACCTTTTGGGCTCAAGCTAACTACCATGGGGTCATGTCTATGACCCCACAATCAAGCCAGCAATCCCGTGCTCTGTGCTCAAGCTGGTGAGCCCATGCTCAAGCCAGCAATCTCGGGGTTTCAAACCTGAGTCTTCTGTGTCCCAGTCTGATGCTCTATTCACTGCGCCACCACCTAGTCAGGCAACTATTAATATTCTTGTTATTGTCACTATTATTCTGTTTAATATATTTTATAAAATTCTTTGATTTATCTATTTTTTTGTTCTTTAATTACATAGTGCATTCTGAGAGCAGAGTCTCATTTAATACGGTCTGTCCAGAGCCTTGCAATGTATCTGACACATAGTGGGTGCTTTCCCCGATTGCTGAATGAATGAATTGAGTGGATATAAGTGTGAGGGAAGTACCCTGGAAGAAAGCAGAGGTTTCTCTTGGTCTGTTTATGTTGCTGATAAGGTTTAGGCGGAGGACACAGAGCTGTGGGTGAAAAACTGTGGGTGCAGATCCCATTTTGGGAAGACCTTTGAGCAGTAGCACTGAGGGCGTTTCTTATTCTTTGTCTTTCAGCCTAAGATTTGAAGTTTAACTGATCTTTATGCACAAAATCTTGGTAATGAATTCAGCTCATGTTTGAACAGAAGGTGATAAAAGTCAGGAAATTAATGAAGCAATTAACACTAGTTAGCATGTTATGTGACCCTGGCCCAAGGAATAGATAACAAAATAAAGAAAAATGCCTGAACCGAGAAAAGGGTTTATGATCAATGGGAAAAGGGGAACATACTTAAAAGCCATGCTAAAAGGGCAGCAACAGAAAAAGCTCTATGGGACTAGTACTTACGGGCGGTCCCCATAGAAAGAATATGGGTCGAAATTTGGGCTAATGACAACCAGGACATTGCAAGGGTCATTTGTTAAAGAAAAAAAAAAAAAACAGTAGTTTTTTTTCATTTTCTTTTTCTCTCTGACTTCTCTTTCTGTTTCTGCTTCAACATTTTACTTAGCTTCCTTAGAGCAATTCTCTCCTATGTGATTGGCCTTCCCCTGACCCCCACACCTCAAGAGAGACTCCCTGAGGTTAGGGCCACTCAGGAAGTAAGCAGACCCAGGTAGCTCAGGTAGATCTGCACAGCGCCATGCCTCCGTCACAGCTGTGAAGTCGGTACCCCAGGCCGCTGTGTGCCCCTCCTGGTCAGCCCCCCCTCCTTCTCCACGTTCAGAAATCTTTGCCTCACTTCTGTAACCTTTCTTGAAGGCATCAGGATCAGTCCTGTGATGGTTTGAACCTGACCCGGAGGTGCTTTCTTCTCTAACCCCAGCCTCTGCTATTAGATATATTGGAACTAGCAGAATCCAATGGACATCTTCTACTCATTTTTATATATATACAACAATATAGACTGAGTATCTGTGATTCATATGATATGGTTTACACTGCAAAGAATGCTGGCTATGTGAATAAGTTCTCTGCCCTCATGTGGTCTATAATGTGGTCAAGGGGGAAAGTCATGGAAGCACATGAAACCAATACGGTGACTTGGCTGCTGAGCTGGAACTCTCCTCCGGCTACACTGGGGGCACAAAGGAGAGAGGACTGCATTCTACCAGGAACTGGAAATCCACAGAAGCTTCACAGTTGAGGTGACATCCTGACAGGTAGGAGATATTCGCTAGGTGGATGAGTCAGCACAGGCATTTTGGTCAGCAGAAAATGTTCAGCTGTAGAGACAGGAAACTGCAAATAGTTCAAATATGTAGTCTAGGACCACTGTTGTGGGGGGAGGGTGGGGCCACCATCAAATATCTACTAGGTCTGAAGCAGTGAGGAGGGCTGGGTCCTCGGAGCCTTTGTCTACAGGCAGAGGAGTCTGAACTCACCTCTGACCACGGAGAAATAGTGAAGTGTATTCAGCAGGGTAGCAACATGTTTACTCATTTTTCTTTTAGTGTTTGATAGAATAAACATGTTTTGAACATGTTACATGCCAGGCAGTCTTCCAGACATTAAGGACACATGAATAAACATGAAAATCTCTGCCCTTGTGAAGTTTACTTTCTACTGGAAGAAGACAATATATATTATCAATTAATAAATTATATAATATGTTAAGCTAGATGGGCTATGGAAAAATAGAGCTCAGGCTAGGGGGAATAAGTATTAGTGGGGTGTAGGAAGAGTTGCCCTCTGAAATAGGGTATTGAAGGATTTGAAGGAGTAAATGGCATAGATTGCAAGGAGAAGGGAGAATATGTCACAGGCAGAAGGAATTATTGGTCGAAAGGCTCTAACGTGGAAGCAGGCCTGGCATGTGTAAAGAATCTTGAAGAAGCCTGAGGGGATGAGTCAAGGAAACAGGGAGTGTGTTGATGGAGATGAAGTTGGGAAGTAATGGAAAATGGATCACGAAGTAGGCAGGCCATGACAATTTGCAAGTAGTGAGACTAGCAGCCAGAGAGAGGGAAGATGAGAATGAGCAGAGAAGCAACATGATCCAACATAAA
Source organism: Saccopteryx bilineata (assembly GCF_036850765.1). Classification (NCBI taxonomy): domain Eukaryota; kingdom Metazoa; phylum Chordata; class Mammalia; order Chiroptera; family Emballonuridae; genus Saccopteryx; species Saccopteryx bilineata. The sequence continues at coordinate 208,826,302 of NC_089494.1, forward strand.
TTCAAGGACCAGCTACACACAGACTGTGGGGTTAAGAGCAAAAGCAGGAAGACCAATAAAGAAGCTGTTGCAATATTCTAGGCAAGCAATAGGGGTGGCTTGGACAAGAATGGTAACAATGGAAGAGATAGGAAGAGGTGGAATTCTGGCTATATCGTTGTAAAATGATCAGTTTTTGTAATATAGAGAATAAAATTGTACATGGGGTTAATATTTATTTCATGCTTACTATGTGCCAGACACTAGTCTAAGCACTTTATATATATTCATTCATTTATTTCCCACAATTCAGAAAGGAGAGTCATTATTATTTGTCGCTTTACATATGAGGGTAGTGAAGCAGAGAAATCATACTGGAGCCGGGAAAATCAGTTAGAAGACTATTCCAGGCACAAGATGATAAAGGTCTGAGTTAAGCAATAGCATTAGAAATGAAGCAGGAAATCAGATTGTGAAGTGGTGGGGAAGAGAAGATAATATTTTTTATCCTAGTTATTTTATTTCTTTCTTTCTGAGTGGGGCTTTGCTTAAGTGGCCATTAAGATGGTGCAGGTGGCTTGAATCTCTTTTCTGGACAAAAGTGCTTTTGAAAACATTTTCTCTGTAAAGCCATGAGAGACACTTATTGTTTGCAGAGATATCATTTTGATTCATGGAGAAAGGTATTTTCAGTGATAATAAAGGTGATAGTTGAAAATCACTGCAGTGTAAATAGATCCTTAAACTGAGAAATGATGGAAATATAAAAGTTGAGAGGGTTGAAGGAAAGGTTTTTATAATAAATGTTTTAATTTCTTTACCATGTTATCTTCTGCTAAATAAATTTATAAAGGAGGGGCATAATTTTTTTCTTATCCCTGGGATGACAGGTAATGACAATTTGCAAGTCTGGATGGACTTGAAATGGATTTTATTAATAAAGTTGTCAGCACTAAGGTGGCAGAAAAAGACAGTGTGCTAGAAGATATATTGGATTCAGCAGTAATAGACCATGATTCTAGTTCTAATGCAGAGATTTGCATCATAAAACTTCTTTATCACTTCTTTGTATAACAAAGACAACAGAAAACAGCAATGGGAATGGATGCTTTCAAGGTTTTAGGAGAATGAAAAAGATGCTAAACACACGAAAGGTACATAATGAAAAAGTAAAACCTCACATTATGAACATTTGAAGGAAAAGAATTTAAAAATGTATTTACTCATTCCAGGGGATTTTTCTATTGAATTTATTATTTTGACAGTTTGCCTAGAGAAAGGGATACAGCAGTTAGAAGTTATTAAGATTTATAAACATCATTTGTCATCACAGCTGGCAGTCTCAATATTAGCTTCTCAGCCTAGACATTTCAAGTCTTGCCCTTTGTCTTCTTAGAGCATCTACTATAGTTAAAAAAGATCCTTCCTTTAGATTTCTTTGATCATGGGAATATTTACTCTGCTTAAATGCAATCTTGTGTTGATACTACTGTACTAATTCTCCACTTTATGCCATCAACCTATATTTAAAAATATAGTCCCAATGGCTGAAAGATAGTGATTTGGGCTGTGTCAAAATTTAACTTCTGTAACTCACATTTAAATGATTTGATAATTACATTAGCTTGTACTTGTTGATATGTGTAAAGCCAGGGCCCACGGCCACCATCACAGCTGCCTGGCCCATGTAGGTTCACATTAGATTCGGACAGACGGTAATGAAACAATGGAGCCAAGAACTTGTGGGCCATCATCTTTAATCCTAGCTTGCACCTGGTGAGCAAGTAAAAACACACACTCCAAAACCCACTCACATGCAGTGCTCACAAAGCTACTGACTTATCCAAGTTTCCTACAATCAAAGGTTTCTAGCTCACCAGACTTATTCACCTCTGTTCCCCATCTCCTTCCTTCTCCCTGCACAAACTCTGCACAAACTGACTTCTCATTCAGCACTTCACCATCTTGGCTGCTTCTCCTGCCTCCTCCACGTGGCCTTTCTCTGCTTTCCTCTCTAATGCTACTCACAGGAACCGAGAGAGCAAGCTCCCAGTCTGCCCCCATTTTATAGTGTAGAAATCAAAACCTTTAATCCAATATACAAATAAGGAAGTCTCTGATACAAAGTCACTTATCTGAGGCATAATGGGATTCCTCGTGAGAGTGTACCACCCCACATCAAAAAGGGTGGGAAAGGCTTAGTCCTAAAACCAAGCCCCAGACTACAAGGATCCTGCCTGCCCACAGCCCGCCCCCAACACACATTAATATAATCATGCCCATTTCAAGCAAGAAGGGCAACTAATATCACCTGGGCTACGGGCTTCCACGTGGGCAGCATCATCTTTAACACAGTGAGCATAATATATTTTATCTGCCCAACAATATGCTAAGAATTCAGAAATTATTAAATTTATCACTTAGACCAATAAATGATGATTTGTAACAAATACATTTTAGTATTTATTTTTTCTTTTAATAGGAGCTGGAGAGCACATAAATATTATGGAACACCAAAGGAACGAGTTTTAAATTAAATTTTAAATTAAGTTGCAATTTGAAGATAGTCTAGAATATGAAGGAATTCTTATCCATTTGTAAACTAATTTGCCCTTTAAATTATTTTTTAAATGTCTTGTTTGTGACAGATTAAGCAGAAATGGTTTCTTAGTGACTACCTGGTCATTTTAAAACTGTGTTGAAGGAAGAAATCTTGATATTGTTGTATTCACATTTAATGGCTGAAAAAGGCTTTTTAAGGTCATCTAGTCTTGGAATTGCAGAATATCCAGGTTAAGTGTAAGATGAAATTATTTGAATTTCCTTTAAAACACATAGCACATGCCATTTTCTGTGCCAAGGAACTCATTATTTCCCAAGGGAATCTATTCTCTCATTAGAATTTTAGACACATCTTTTTTATATTGAATCCAAATTTATCTGCCTCTTACCCTTAGGTTCTCATTGCAACCACTGGGCTGAGCAGTATGAATATAATTTATTTCCCATGTGTCAACTCTTCAAATATTTGAAGAAATCTATCATGCAAGCTACTTTTCTCGCCTCCTTACCTCTGTCCTAGTCCTATAAGTTTAAGGCTAAAACAACCCAGAAAGAATCATTATGAAACAGTGGCAAGAACCCTCATCAGTCTCGTTAAGTGTGGCAACTTACCATTTATGACATACATGTTTTTCCCTTTGGGGCTCACTGTATTTCCTTATCTTTTCTCTTTTAGAACTGTTTTCATTTGGATTCGTAATAGCGCCTCCCCTCCCCTACTCAAGTATCTATTTGTCTTTCTGTTACTGGCTTATTTAACTTAACGTCCTCAAGGTTCACCCACAGTTCTTTCACATTGCAGAAACCCACACCTGTCAAAATTGCTATTATCAGGAAACAAAAGACCATTGTTAGCGATGATATGGAGAAGTTGGAACCCCTGCATACTGTTGGTGGGAATATAAAATGGTACAGCTACTTTGGAAAGCATCATGGAGGTTCCTCCAAAAATTAAAAAAAGAACTACCATGTGATTCAGAAATTGCATTTCTGGGTATTTATCCAAAAAAAATTGAATCAGCATTTCAAATAGATATTATAACTCTTATTTATCTTCATTGCATCACTATTCACAATAGTCAAGATGTAGAAACAACCTAACTATCCATTGCCAGATGAATGGATAAAGAAATGTGGTATGTATATACAAGGAATACTAGTCAGCCTTGAAAAAGAAGAAAACCCTGAACTCATTTTGAGTTTTGATACCTCATCGGGTGCTTTTTCTCTTTCTTTTCTTCTCCTTGAGAGAAAAAATTAAATCTTGGTAAAAGTAAAGATTTAAAGAAAGTGGGTATGTATGTGAGAGAGAGAGACAGATGCATGTATGTTGCACCATTGACACAAAGCAATTGGTCATGACCCTGTAATATTTTCATTATAAACATAATTTGGACAACCTTTTTGTGAGTCCCAAGTCATTTTCATACACCTCAGCCTCTTCAGATGCTCTTTGACAGGTCTGTGACAGTTACTCATATCTGCACTTGACTTTGTGACTTTTCCCTTCAGTTTTTATATCATTCTTAACTGAAATTGTTACTAATTTAACCATTGGAAGCATGTTTTTAAAGAGCTTTTAACTCTCTGGGACATTTACCCTCTTTAGCTTCTCAGGCCCTATGAACACACCTCTTCTTCTCTGCTGTGCCTTGAAAGCCTTTCTTCTTTCAACCGAGTGTACATAGCTGACTCTAGTCTTTGTCTACATGGCCATAACTAATTCTAGGGTTGTATAGTCATTTTTCTCCTATGTTTTATTTTTTTTTACCTTTATAACCAATTTTATTCTGTGAGTTAAGATTACACCCAAAGTAGCAATTCCTCCATCTCTTCCTCTATATTTTGAAAAGATACTGTTTTTCAGGAAGTCTAGTGAAGAACTCATTTAGATGTACTGTTGTTTCCAAATGAGACTTCCAGCAGGTAGGTAAAGGATCACTTACCCACCACTACCATTTGAACTACTTAATGTCATAATCAATGATTTACTACTAGGTCATTGGGTTCGAAGAATGTGCTTAGGATTCAGAACTTGAGCGTGTAATAGCATAACTCTGCCTCATATCAGCTACGTGATTTAGGGCAAGTTATTTAATTTTTGTGTTTAAATTTCCTCATCTATGAAATAAAAATAACAATAGCATATGATATAACTATATATAATGTAATTCAAATATATTTAGTGACAATTTAAAAAGTACATGTAGATAAAATGCTTAGAATAGTGCTTGGTTCACAATAAGCATCAATAAGTGTTCATTGTTATTATTATTCTGTCAGAATAAGGAGGCACTCATATAACCTTTACTAAAAAAATTCTTCCCCTTTCTGTGATGGAAACTTATTGAATAGCTGGATTGGACAGGACCACTAACCTTGTCCAGGATAAATGCTTTCACAATGGGATAAAAGTTGCTATAAGCCAAATACTCTCATGGCTGATGTATTGAATTAGGCAGTCCTAATACTTCCTAATCTAATGCCTGGTACAGTGTGATCATTCAATATTTATTTAATGAATGGGAATACAGGAACAGTGGTAGAAAAAAAATTTTTGACCAATTTTGCTATTATATGGGTAAAGAAAATATGAAATTATCTATCTGGTCGGTTGTTTGCAAGATATTCCCACAATAATGTTTCTTCTATTTCCCTATTTTCCCCCTAATACTTTTTATCATGCTTCATAAGGTCTGCTTTTAGGACCTTAGATTCCTGTGTGCTTAAATTTCTAGCTTCTTTTCCAACAAATTTGCTTCTTCCTAATATTCTATTCCCATGATTGCTACAATTGCACCAAATGTTAGGATAACTTTGAAACTATCTTGAGTATCATCGTAATAGTTAATATCACATACTTATCATGTATCAGCCATCATGCTACATGCCTTATATGAAATCTTTCATTGAATCCTAAGAACCCTAAGTGTAAGTTCTGCTGTAATATTCAATTTAAAGATGCAAAAATTTGTGTTTGGAAAAGTCAAGTTATAGCCTAAAGTCACATAACTGATAAAAAGCAGTATTAAGATTTGAATCCAGGTTGTATCCTTCCTTTAGAGGACATACAAATGGCCAACTGATACATGAAAAGATGTTCATCTTCACTAGCTATTCGAGAAATGCAAATCAAAACTATAATGAGATACCACCTCATACCTGTTAGACTGGCTGTTATCAACAAGACAGGTAATAACAAGTGTTGGAGAGGCTGTGGAGGAAAAGAAACCTTCGTTTACTGCTGGTGGGAATGCAAATTAGTAAAACCGTTATGGAAGGAAGTATGATGGTTCCCTAAAAAGTTAAGAATAGAACTACCATATGACCCAGCAATCTTTCTACTGGGTATATACTCCAAAAACGAGAAAACATTGGTACATAAAGATGCATGCACTCCTGTTGGGGACCAAAATATAAACAGGGTATTTTGCAATTTGGATGTATCTTGGGGACAGAGGTGCTGGGCTAAACCCCCACCTCACCTGCCTAGTTGACAAAGAGCTATACCTGATTCTCACTTGTCCCACCCATGTTCTTCGGAAGAGGCTGGAAGCTAGTTTCTTATTGGTGTAAAGTTAGATTTGAATGGTATGATGAGGGTTGTCTTTGAGTTGTCTTGGAAATAATTGAATTGCTAATGGACCATTTTTTTCCCTGAATAAAGATAGATGTGCTTCTGAGGGATGCCATTGTTACAGCTCAGGAACAGTAGAGACTGTTTGCAGTGCCAACCTATCGAACCCATCTGTATGTATATATCTTTAAGTCTCTGTCTATCATTTATTCAATTCCATACCTTTTCCTGCTCAAGACCCCGGAATAACCTCATTGGGGCTGGACCGCGACACACTCCCATGTTCATTGCAGCATCATTCACAGTGGCCAAGACATGAAAACAACCAAAGTGTACCCCAATAGAGGATTGGATAAAGAAGATGTAGTACATATATACAACGGGACAGTACTCAGCCATAAGAAGTGATGACATAGTGACATTTATGACAACATGGATGGACCTTGAGAGCATTGTACTGAGTGAAATAAGTAAATCAGAAAAAGCTAAGAACTGTATGATTTCATACATAGGTAGGATATAAAACTGAGACTCATGGACATAGATAAAAGTGAAGTGGTTATCAGGGGGAAAGGGATGTGGGGGAGGAGGACAGGGGAGGGGTGGGGGGAAGGGTTTAAAGAGGGACAAATATAAGATGACGGAAAATGATTTGACTTTGAATGACGGGTATACAACATAATCAACAGTTCAAATGCTCTAGAAATGTTTACCTGAAACCTATGTACTCTTATTGATCAATGTCATCCTGTTAAAGTTAATTTTCTAAATAAAATTAAAAAATTTAAAAAGATGATTCAAATTTCAAGACAGCAGTATACTATTCTTTTTGCTTTAAATTCTTATTTTGTTATTTAAAACATTAGCACATATAATAGTGTCCACTAACTCTTCCAAGTTAGTTTTTCCTATGGAATCCCTTCTCATGGATCAAGTGATGGTCACTTAATTAATCTCTAAGGGCTGATCTATACATCCCTCCATACTTCATTCCAAAGGAGAAATGTTGACAATAGTCCAGGATTTAATGGTGTCCTCAAAGATTTACAACTGGACCACCTGTGCTAAGAGGTGAAGCATTTAGATGAAAGAGCAAGGGGTTAATGGTGCTGTTTTCTTCATGGTACTGCATACACATTTGGCTAAAGGCTTTGAGGCATTGCTGGACCAGGAGACAGTATACGGTAGAGAAGTTAGGCAGGCTAAGCCAATTTTGTCCTATATCTAGAGGAAATGGTTCTCTTGATCCCGGGCTTGGCCATCTTACCTCCTTTTGAAATCTTTGGGATAAAATTCAAAAGACAGGATCAGGATGTGACCTATAAGAAAGGCACCAAAGAGGTGGGTATATTGTCTTTTAGTGTCACTATGTTTGGCTCATTATAAGTTCCCCGTAGAAATTTACTAATAGGGTAATCAAATGATGAGCTATTTACTGGGGCAATTCAGTTGATCAGTTTATTCACATTTAATATTCTTTCTTTTCTTTCTACATTTAACATCAGAGACTGTGCAGATACTTCAGTACTTTCAGCCTTTTGTATAGTGCATTTTCACCAATGAAATAAAAGTTGATTTTGCATCTCATTTGCATAATCAAACAACTTTCTTTGATTTGTTTGCTTTTCTGAGGTTTTTGTTTAATAAAAAAATCAAATGCTTCTTTTCTTTATCACTTCATATTTGTTTTGAAATATCCCCTAATTTTTGTGAGCAGTATACATTTCTTCTTCTTGAGAACAAATTAGAAGCTGGAAGGAATAATAAACTGTAGATTTTTTTTATAGTATTTTTAAAAATTTTGCTTCTTCTTGGAAGAAAAATTACTCATTATGATTATTCCTGAAAAAGTTCTCTGGATTTTAGTTACCTGGATTTAGAATGTCTTAAATCAAGTGTCATCCAGTCATATAGAGTTCTATTTTTGTTTGCTACAGTTCATAAAGGTCATCTAAGTTTTCCAAAGAGGTTAAATAGTTTTCTATTGTGGTTGCAGTGATAGGATGTCATGTAGCCCCCTTGCATTCAGGCTCAGAGGAAGAAGGAAAGTTTACAAGGATCTGGAGAAGTCCATTGTCAGGAAATATGGCACAACTACCCAGAATGCATGTATGTAATACCTGTATTACGTCTCCTCCGCAGCTTGGCAACCCAGCAACAGGCCTGATCTTCTGCTATGAAAGTCTTCAATTCTATATCATAGGCTCTGAGAGCAAGACCTAGTTACCCATATATTATTTATGTATATTTAATCAAATGATTTAACTTACTTTATTCTTATTTGTTTCATCATTAAGGTAAGGGGAAGGATAAATTTCCTAAGCTTATGATGAAAATTAAATAAGAAAATATAAAACTACAATAGATTCTTTGTATATTATTTCCATACAGGGGGCTTTATAAAATTAGAAGCAGATATTAGCACCATTATAATGCTCATTACAGTTAGATTTAATGGTATGACCATGAAGCAGAGGAAAAAGGCCCACTCTCCCCTGGTTCAGCTCTGAGCCAGGTCCCCAGTCTTAACTGAGCCACCTAGGTTTGAATTTCCAATGACATTCTACAAATCTTTCTGCTACCATGTAGAAAAGGAAGGCCATTTGTTCTGCAGGCCTAAGTGGATCATAAGCAAAACAGAAGGTGAGCAAAGATCGGCTCGGCTCTCTTTCCTTTGCCCCTTTGCTGGGATCCTCCTCCTTCTCTCATTTCTTTGCCAGAGTGAGCTGACCTACTTTTTGACCTGGCATCTCAGCCAATAGTCTTTAAGGATGCTTTACATAGCAATCAGCCATTACTTGTCCCATCTCACCGAGCGGCTGCCTAACTTTCATACTAAAATTAGTTCATTTATATTAAGAAGGTCAAGGGTATTAATATCTGGATACATTAGCTCTCTCAGATAACAATTTTGAGTTTTATATGAGCATCTATCACTAGGAACTTTATTCAAGAAAGAAAATAAATTTAGTGAATGAAAATTTTAGGCAACCATACAAAGGTATGTGAGTGTTTATGTTGTGGACAGGAGGCTAAAATAACACAGTTGAGGCCCCAAGCCACTCTGCTGAAACACCACTGGCCCTAGACCGGAGGAGGTCTAGGAGTTCATCATTTTGAGTCCAAAGTGCCATATTTTATCTAACATAGAATGTCATTGATAAGATACATTATTATTTTATGAAAATTGAAAAGGGACTATGACTAATGTTTTTTTATTACTTAGAATTTTAATTTTATTCTAATTAAAGAAACACACCGTTCACAAAAATTAGGCGGTCAGGGAATGTGCAGCTATTTCAGAATTTTTAACCTTTTGTCTAGTGTATTTCATTTTCCACCAATGAAATACAAGTTGATTTTACATCTCATTTGCATAATTAAACAACTTTTTTTGACTTGTTGTTTGCTTTTCTGATGTCCTTGTTTAACAACAACAAAAAAAATCAAATGCTTTTTTTTTATCGCTTCATATTCATTTTGAAATATCCCCTAATTTTTGTGAGCAGTATATTTTAGATTGTTTAGTCATAGATTTTTATTATACACACATATCTGTTAAACAAAAACTTCCAGAGCAAAAATTATCCTAAAACAAAGGGTTCATTGAGCCATATGCTAGCCAGCAAAAGAACCAAACCCTGGGGCATGCAGTCTCAACTAGCAGCAAGGTTACATGGGGAGGCAAACATACATGCTGTCCTAGATTGGGCAGAGCTCTTTTATACAAAGCATTTAAGGGAGAAAGATGTACTTGGACATGAAAGAATTTTCCCTGGGGATAGATAAGGAGGGTGGAAGACTGTGAACTGGGGAGAGTTCTGGGAAAGGTGAATTACCCACAAGGAAGAAGTACTTTCTGCTTCTTGGTTGGTTGTGGGCAACAGTTCAGGCAGCTCCCGTAAGCAGGAGGCAGTGGCATCTGATGGTCGGCTATTTCTAGATAATGGCTGAGATATCTGCCTGGAAGCTGATTCAAAGTTTCAGTCTATACTCAGGAATGTGAGCCGTCTTTTGTTGGTTGTGGCCCACAGCTGCTAACTGATGAACTCCTCTTGTTTCTTTCTCTCTTCTCTGTCCTGCTGTAATTTAATTTAGTACATCTTGGAAGTTTTCTCTTATCATTTGACCCTTTTCATCACGATCTTTTGTACAATGTATCACTGGTGAATGTCTGTAGGATTTTACATCATGCTTAAATGGCCTCTTTATGTTCAGGGAATTGTCCCACATTGCTAGGAAGCCTATTCCTAGAAGGTCATGTCCCAAAGAGGAGGGAAGCCCAAGGGTTACATCAAGTTGATGAGATATTTTAGGCCAATTATAAGCAACAAAAGGGAGAGAAGAAGAAAGAGAGTGTCATTTATTAGCCACCAATGAACAGCTTTAATTATTTTTGAAGAAAAGCTTCTACTGAAAAGATTTAAGTGGCCTATTCAATCTGTTGAACAAACATAATGTTAGCTGGAGTCTGGTTCAAAAATTTACATAAATAGAGAAGCAACAGGTATAACACTTAAAGATTATAATAATAAAAAAAAGCGAAACAATTATTAAACCAACTTATAATACTTTTAAAAATAATGACTCTGCCTCTGCTGGCAACCACCTAAAATGTCACTAAATACATTAAATCCTGGTTCTTTGGTAGAGACTTTTGGGAGCCAAGGTGAGTAACCTCTTTTCTAATGCTGTCTAAATAGGTTCACACTTCATGAAAGGTGTGCATGAATATACAGCAAGACGTATTAATCATCATGCATGTGCCTTGTTTTTCTGTCAATACTGTTCTAGAGCAATTATATTGGCTATTTCTTGGTGGTAGTTTCAGTAACTTTCCCTAAGTTTTTTTGATAAGTTTCAAATTATATATTCATTTTTTGCAATGCCTACCTGAAGAAAAATTATTCTCCCAAATCTAGCACCTTTACTGGGGTTGAAACCACCAGGCATTGAACACCCTTGACTCTGTGTACAACCAGGTACACATGCTGACCTTTGAAGTGGGTTTGAAGATGAAATCTAAAATTGAGTTATCTTTCCAGGCAGACATCACATGGAAAATAAATAAATAAATAAATATTATAGTGAGTATTTGGCCTCTCACATTATTTTTGAGGTAGGAAAGAACTAAAATAAAGAGAAAAAGGACAATTAAAAGTATATATAAGGTCTACCAGAAAGTTCTGTCCGTTTCTATTTGGCACTCGTGCCAAATATGTCACTTAATGTATACATACTGATGTAGCAAATTAACTAAAACATGTCACTTAATGTATACATACTGACGTAGCAAATTAACTAAAACAAAGTTGATTCACGTTAGTCTTATGTGTGAAGCCATAGTGTAACCATGGCTACTAATAACGTTTAATTACGCCACTGTAATTTTTACAAATTTCAACAAGGAAAAAATGCTACAGAAGTATGTCTGTCACATCCACCATATTCCCCGGACTTAGCACCCTTCTACTATCACTTGTTTTTGTCTTTACAAAATTTTTTGAAGGGCAAAAAATTCAAAAGTGAAGAAGATATCAAACAAGCACTGGTTCAATTTTTCACATCAAAAGATAAAACATTTTTCAAAAATGGGATATACAAATTGCCCTCAGGCTGGCAAGAAATCATTAATAATAATGGCAATTATATTATTTAATAAAGTTCATTGATGGTAAGAAAAATTTGTATTTTGTTTTATTCCAAAAATGGACAGAACTTTTCAGTAGACCTTATATTATACAGACCTGGTTTGGAATCTATTTCCCTTCCTAGTAATTGTTTTTTTTAAATCCTCTGTTACTGTTCATAGACTGGTTAAAAGTACCTGATATGGTCTTCAGCATCTTGGTAGAAAAGAGTTCTTATGAAGATGTATTTTCCAGTGTATTTAATCTCCTGGTTAGAAATTGTGGTGTTTTAATTGCCTTATCTTCTTTAATTAATTGGATATCACATACAGAGAAAGCTAAGTGCACAGGTCTACTTGGTAAGGCTGCTGGGAACTCTGTAAGCAAGGTATCAAGCTGACTTTCTCCGTGGAGGCTTTTGTCAATCAAACTTTGTTCCTCAGCACTGACTGATCATATCAAAGATTATGCATGTCTTTCACTAACATGACATTCCAGTCAGAACATTAATAATATAAACAATGTTTTCAGCTTCTTGTTGTAAAGAAAACATTTTTTATTGAACTTATGTAAATAATTATAGGAGAGCTTTTGGATTACACAGATAAGCTCAAATTCAAAGGGTGAAGAAATATTTTCCACTTCTTGATGAGAGAAGCTACTCAATATTGTGGCTACTTGTTTCCGTCTACTACAGTACACTCTCTGAGTACGATTACTTCTATTCCACCCAAAGCAAAATACACTGACCTCCCCCATGATTGTTCTAAAATCAGATTTAATGTGGTATCAGTTTTAAGATCTAGTATCTTGTAACATATCTTATTCAGATGTAGATGAAATCTTGGAGTGTGACATCTTGGGGGCACCTCCTCTTCATCCAGATACCTCTAAATTTATGAGAAGATGCCTGCTCTTCACACATACCATGTAATGGAGAAACAGAGACAAAGTAACTACAATATGAACTCTCATTCGAAAGGGGAAGAAACAGAAAAACAGAGCATTCATTTGTCCATGGCATTTCACATGTCCAGCTGAGTTATATTACAAGATTTTTATGATCAGACTTCCCTCCATGGAGAAAGGAATGACCCCTGATTACAATGCGATTCTGTGTGCAGGGAGCAGTTCTCCTGTTCAATGCGCCCTGCCTCTCTTAGTTCCACTCCCTACACTCCTTCTTCCCCTATCTAAGATGTTCTTCATTTTCCATAGGAAATCACACATGTTTGCAACTAAGTAGCTTGCTCAGACTACTTCTTTCCCACTTAAAAAATTGGGAGACCGGTAATTTCTTTATTTTGAACTCTCCTATCCGGTTTGCCTATTATGTTTAGTTTCAGTGAAGACTATTAAAGAAACACAATTAGAATGAGACTTGAAGCATTTAACCAGACAAAAGAGTGAGGGAACTAAGAGAATATTAGAAGGAAAAGAAATATTTCCTGCCTATAAATGGTAGGACATTGGGCAAGTTCCTTGAGGACAGACCTGGAACCTAGGTCCTTCTCTGCACCATGGTGTCAGTAATAGAACCTATAGAGTTCTTACAAGAAACAGAATTTTATCTATAACATGCTTAATAGAGACTCTAAAACAAAAGTACATACTTGATAAATATTTTTCTAGTGATGGTAACAGCACCCAGCCAGACTTACTGAATTTGGGTCCTGGATTTGCCACTTAACTAGCAGTGTGACCCTGGGGAAGACATTCCCCTCCTGTCCTTCAGCTTCTGCTTTGGGGTGGCACTAAGGACTTGTGCAGAGGCCTGTTGGGAGGATTCCATTAGTTCCTCTGTGAAGCAGGAGAATGATTTTATGCACATAATATATGTTACATGAATGGTAGCTTGTATTAAGAATAAGGAAATGCCACAAGAGTCCAGTTGGGCATTTATAAATTACTCTATGGATTTTAGTAATTTGAGACTCAAAAGAAATGAAATAAGTAGTTACCTAAGTTGCCTTAGCTAACAAATTCCATGATCTGAAACTCAAATAGACAATTTAGTTGCACATCATGAGGCCTCCCTAAGCTCCAGTAAAAACTGCCTTCTTGAGAAGTAAAAGAACAACTCTTGGCAAATTGACATAACGATATTACCAGTGTAATGCTGTCCCTTGGTCCTTTTCAAATCAGTGAAGATGAATTTCCTGAGAAGTCTTTGAGCTGTGGGGAAATAGGTGGAAATTCTTGTCACCCAGAATCACTTGTGTCAGAATATTTTAACCATAGCACTAGGCGATTTATGTTTATGAACAGAACTAAGTCTCAGCTTTGAATATGAGCTATAAGAAGTGCTGAGAAAAATGCTCTGGTCTTGGAAACACACTTTTTCTTCTCACTGTTTGAGAACAAAAGGAGAGCTTTTCAACTTACAAAATAAATTGTCAAGATACTCTGATGTGATAAGAGTCTCCCATGTCAAAATGCTGATGGGAAAACACCCCCACAGAGCTGAGCTCCTTACCACACCTGTGTGACTCCAAATCCCTGTCCCGCCCACATGTGCTGCCCCCAGAGGTCATCTGTATTGCTCTTGCATGAGCTTCCGGAAGAGAGAAAAGGAGAAACAGGAGGGGCTGGAAAAAGCACATACATGCACAGAAATGTAGGGTCCGGCATGGCTGTAGGGCTCCCCTGGTGCGTCTCTGAACAGGACTGTGCTTCACACTGTTGTGGACCAGAGAAGTTTAGATTTGAAAAAGTAGTCACCAAGGCCAGACACATCCTTAATATGTACCGTTATCTTTCAATTCTCTTTTGGTTTGGTTTCCATGGCAACCTATAGGATGATTTTGTGTGTATTTGCTGAAGATAAGGGGCTGCTTTTGCTTAGCTTGTGGGGAAGAAGCCTTCTGAGGAAGGTCATGGATCTTGTTTTATTTTGTAAGGAGTCTTAGGCCAAGGACTTTAAAAATAACAATTCCTCAAACTTCGTGGTAAGCATTACTAAACATAAATTAAACTGAAATTAATTATAAGAATAGGAAGGAAAGGGGAAAGAAGGAGGGAGAGATGAGGTCGGGGTAGAGTGAGGAAGGAGGACAGAACGAACACACGGAGCATGTGGACACTCTTAGAGGACCGAGCTGAAGTCCGGCCACGTTCATTGCTTACCTCCACACTCCCAGGGCATTCCTCTTCATCCCTCCTCTGTCCACCTCCCTCACCCTCTGCACTCTGACCTCTGCCCCTGTCACTGCAGGGAGGCAGAAGCGACAGGCTGGCAGACAGGCAGGGAACCCACGTTCCCACACCATCACCACCATCTGACCTCAGTTCCAGTGATCTAGAAACTCTGCCTTCCCACTGCCAAGGGTCTGCTCCTCTGCCTGAGGGCTTTCTCCACAGGGTGGGGCCTGCTCTGCCTGTGAGCAGGACATCCCACACGTACTGGGGATTGAATGTCCCTCCCACAAGTAACAACCAGTCAGAGGCTGGAGTCTGTGGATAAAAATCCCATCTTGACACACGCCTTGGCGGAACGCTTCCGAGGCACGCTGCACGGCTCCTCTAATGGGCCCCTGTGGGAACAAGCTCCGCTGCCCAGAGGCAAACTCCCTCACCAGCCCCCCTTTCTGGAGCTCCTCCCCTCTCTGTGTCAGTCTCCTGCTCTCTTACTGCATTCCATCGAATTCTGGTTTTAAGTGCATGGAACCCGGGGACACTAAGGTATTCCCTCTTGGCATCAATGAATGTAGGAAGTAATGTTAATAATTAAATTAATATTACTAATTATTTACACTAAATATTAAAGTAAACACGTGATTTTTTGAGGATTACTATGAGCCAAATGCTTCATTCTGGAATGCATTAGGGAAATAGAACCTCACTTGGTTTCCACTGGGAGAGCTGGGGGATCAAAGGTCAGGGAGCTACAGCTAGAGCCTGTGAGTCCAGGAATGCAACCGGAAATACTCCGAACCTTATCAGTCATCTGCCCAGAAATCAGCTTGCAAGTGCAGCTAGTGAATAAAAGCTTCTGTTTTATTCCCACCTTTCAAATTTTATGCAGATTCAAATTTAGAACTGTAAGCAGAAAAGGGTTCTGGAAAGTTGGATTCCAGCTCTGAGGCCTAAACTGCAGATGGGCATATAGAAAAGGAGGCAGCCACGCACAGATTGTAGCAGAGGATTCAGCCCATGCAGACACGTGCTCTCCAGAATGCCCTGAGAGGTCAGAGCCGAGGGTGGGCAATGCGGGACGCACGCTGACAAGCTATTGCTACCCAATTTCTTCTTCTCCGGACTCCATGAGGACCACCACACACATCATTTGACATAACAGAATTAAGGAGAGAAGTTGCAGTCAACCAGTTAAATCAGAGACTTTTATAACAACAGGCCAGTGCCAAACATGCATACCAGTCACCTTGACTTCTCCAATGTCCCTACCAAGGGTTCTCGACCAAGTATCGACAAAACATCTTTGCATTTACAACACACCTACTAATTCTTAAACCCTTTGCACTCCACTGCCCCACTGTGGCACCATCACCACTAATGCCTGCGTTCTGCTCCTTCTCCGGGTTCTCTATTTAAGTTAAACCAGGATAATATTAAACACTTATGCATCTAGTTTAAAGGCTGGCTGGACAAGCTTTATGCCAAGGAGCCCAACTTCAATGAGAGGAAACAGCAACTTTCTGTATTACTAGAGAAACAGATCATTGCTTCTGACCGTGTAAAACCTCTGACTTCCTCTTAGTTTCATCCTTGAGACACACGCCACCACAGGTCACCCTCTGTTCATGCCCTCTTCTCTCCCTGTGGTTTTCCTTCCATGCACTTTCTTGGTTCCCCTCCCAGCCCTGGCCTTTCTCTCTGCCTTCGCTGGCCCCTTTTTCTTCTCATTTGGCTGCTTTTTTGAAAGCTTCACTCAAACTTTTCTGCTTTTATCTCTGTGGTGGTTCTTAGCACTTGAGGGCACAGCAGATCACCTTGAGAGTCTAGTAACCCAGGAACATGCACATAATATGTATGGGGACAGTTGTTAATTTTTTCCTTTGGCCTCACTGAGTTTACAACTTTGCCTTAGTCTTCCCTGGCCTGAATAGTAAGCGTCCTCCAATCAGAGCTTAGATTTCTTGCCTCTGTCAGTTTTTTTTTTTTTTGATCTGGACACTGGGTGGAGAACAAGACAACTGCCAGTGGCCAGACCCAGCAGAGTGAGGTAAGAGCATGGAGGCCGTGATGGATGGTGGGCTCAGAGGCCGGATGGAGGCTGAGAGGGTAGAAACAATAAGAAACCAGAAGTCAAGTCAGCAAGGACAGAATGGGCACTGCTCCCTGGGCTCGTGCCTGGGCCAGAAGATAGGACCCTGAGGCAGGCAGATAGTCACCTCCCTCCGAATTCAGCATCCATGGCCATCATAAGACACGGCACATAGCCCAGTAGGCATAACCCTGCCTAACAGTAGATGCCTGCTGGAACAATTCGAGTGCCCACCTGAGGCCTCAACCCCTTTCCTCACCCCCTACACACACTGGCAGGCATCCCTACACTAAGGCCCGCGGGCCGCATGTGGCCCCCTGAGGCCATTTACCCGGCCCCCTGCTGCACTTCCAGAAGGGCCACCTCTTTCATTGGTGGTCAGTGAGAGGAGCACTGTATGTGGCGGCCCTCCAACGGTCTGAGGGACAGTGAACTGGCCCCTTGTGTAAAAAGTTTGGGGACCCTTGCGTGTAGAGAAACAGGAGGAGAAGGAGTCTCACAGAAAGCCTGAGTTTTGTATTCCAAGGGAGCCAGGAGAATTCTGGAAGTAACTCTTTACATTGGTTTAAACTAAATTGGACATTTAAACAGTATTTTTTTCCCACACTTCCTTGCATATGAATATTCAGGAGAGATAAACTAATTAGTAATGGACTACTTTAATTTATTACATTTCTTTTTTTGGCACAACCAATTTAGAATGTGAGTTGCATTTTTTTTTTCACCAGAATACATGCATTTGCATTGCTTTCCAAGAACTTTTAGCATCTCTGAGGGTGAAGAATTTTACTCTATATTCCTGCCTTTCAAAATACAATTCACTTGTGGTTCTGCTTCTTTGAAAATCTGTATTTTCAGCCTGTGTGTATAATGTATATATGTCAACCACTAGCAAGACATGTTAACGTAGAGGTTCCATAAGCAATCTGAAGCTCAGTGACTGTCCGGGGCAACTAGCTTGTCCCCTGAAGTCAGCTCCCATCTCACTGTCATGACCACAGCATTTCTGTGTCCCAGCATTTCCTGCTCACAGAATCAAAGGTACCTTTATCTTCTCCCTTTCACATTTATTTCCAAGAGTATTAGATATTCTTGCTTTGAAGTGATCTGTGTTGTACCCCTATCTCTCCATTCCCCTTTTTACGTTATTATTGCACGTCAAGACACTCGAAATCAAGATATAAGCTTTTCCTTGTGACCTAGCCTCTGGGCCCTTTAGTACATTGTCAATACTCTCGATGATTCTTTTAAAAAAAAAATTAAGTCTTTATTTATTTCATTAGAGATAAGAGAGATAAAAGGGGAGAGGAACAGAAAGCATCAACTCCCATATGTGCCTTGATCAGGGAAGCCACAGTTTCGAATTGACGACCTCAACATTCCAGGTCAATGCTTTATCCACTGCACCACCACAGGTCAAGACTTCATGATTTTTTTATTTTTTATTTATTTTTATTTTTTTTTATTTTTTTATTTTATTTTTTTAATTTTTTTTATATTTCTGAAGCTGGAAACAGGGAGAGACAGACAGACTCCCGCATGCGCCCGACCGGGATCCACCCGGTACGCCCACCATGGGGCGACGCTCTGCCCACCAGGGGGCGATGCTCTGCCCATCCTGGGCGTCGCCATGTTGCGACCAGAGCCACTCTAGCGCCTGGGGCGGAGGCCACAGAGCCATCCCCAGCGCCCGGGCCATCTTTGCTCCAATGGAGCCTTGGCTGCGGGAGGGGAAGAGAGAGACAGAGAGGAAGGCGCGGCGGAGGGGTGGAGAAGCAAATGGGTGCTTCTCCTGTGTGCCCTGGCCGGGAATCGAACCCGGGTCCTCCGCACGCTAGGCCGACGCTCTACCGCTGTTCATGATTTTTTTAAAAGGTGTAATTTCTTCTTCTTTTTTCCCCCCAGTTAGAGGAGGGGAGGCAGTCACAGACTCCTGCATCCTCCCTGACCAAGATCTACCCGGCAAACCCACTAGGGGGTGATATTCTGCCCATCTGGGGTGTTGCTCTGTTGCTTAGCAACTGAGCTCTTCTTAGTGCCTGAGGTGAGGCCATCCTCAGCACCCAGGGCCAACTCACTCCAATCGAATCATGGCAGCAGGAGGGGGGGAGAGAGAGAGAAAGAAAGAGAAGAGTGAGGAGGAAGTGGAGCAGCAGATGGGTGTTTCTTCTGTGGGCCCTGACCAGGAATTGAACCCAAGGCATCCACATAACCAGGTCAATGCTCTACCACTAAGCCAACTGGCCAGGGCCTAAGTCTTTTCTTGACCTGGATCATTCTTGAACTTCAGGTCTACATGACCAATTGCTTGCTGAATCCTCTATGTGAGGAGACTGAGATTTGATAAGGAAAGAGAAATTGGATCCCAGGAAACAGGGAAGGATAGGGCACCTGAAGAAAGAACAGTGTGAGGGGGGAGTTAGAGGAAGACAGTTAGAGCCTGGGAGTCTTGCTGAAGGCCTAGGATGACCCTGATTTGGGTCCAAATTTCTCCCTACTGGTTCTTAGCTTGAATAGTTTAGAAACAATTCCTGAAATCTTTCCAGAGATGAAATGGGTACACTACTGAGGTGTCCAGTGAAGTTTCATTTTTAGGAAAAGTAGGGGAGTCAGTATCTGAACCAAGAAGAGATGACTATCGCCTATCTCCTGGTCACACCTGATGGGCCATCTCTTTAAGGTGGGTTACTGAGGTTACTAGGAGCATCCCCACATGGACAGTGACTCAGAGGAAAAAGGGTTAGTTTAATCTCAGCCTGGACTTTGGAATGTCTTTTCATGAAGACTTGTTTATAACATCCCACTCATTCCTCCAGGCCTAGATAAATACCATCTCTTCTGAGAAGTCCTCCCTAACTCCTTCAATCCCTAGTCCATATTAGCAATGTTTTATTTATACATGTTAACGGTTATCTTTTCTACTATAGAACAAAATTCTTGGGGACCCAGACGGAGTCTAGTTAATTCTTTTATACTGAGTTCCTGGCACTATATACTATGGCTATAGTCATGCCGAATATGTATTGGATGAAGGAATGAATTTATGGCGTTTTTGTTAGCTATTGTGTAATATGTCTTTTATCTTACTTGAAAACATTCACTGTCTTTTGTTTTTCTCTCTCCCTCCTTGTACTTTCAACATTTTTGTATCTGTGCTCATTGTCAGCTTTTGGAAATATTTAATCGGTTGAGTTAGAATCTGAAGGTAGTTTATAAAAAAGACGAGTTTTGATTTTAAGTATGTAACTGATATCACATGAGGTGATGATATTACCATGAAAAAGAAAGATGCTGCTATTCAAGTGTAATTTTTAATGGATTGGAAAGGTTTATGATGTTGATATATCTCCCATGATTTAAAAGAAATACTATTTCTTAGTTATCAGGAAGGCAAACATGTGCTCAGTTGATGCCTGAATGGTAACAAATCCTAGGTCGGTGGAAATTATGTTAATGTAGTTCTATCAAATTCAAGGGACTCAAGCAGTGTGTAGTTAATTCTGGTTATCAGAAAAATATTTTTAAAATGACATTAATTTGTATTAACTTCACTATTTGTAAAAGCTTCAGGAATAGCCAAACTGTCACCTCTTTATATTCTTTGTGTTTTGAAACATTATTTTGATTTCAACAAGTTAAATACTCTTCAACAAGAGCATGATATTAAGCTGGTGTGCATGCCATATTGTTCAATCTGTATGTTTTAGTCAGGGTCCTTTTCTCCTATTTTTCAGAGATTGTAATTTAAGAAACAATAGGTAGCCCTATTAAGTCTGACTGAAAAGTTGAATTTTAAAAACAAGCAAACAGACAAAACACTAAATTAGCTGGTTGCTACAGAATCCTCTCTTTTTTATTCATGTTCAGTTTTTTACTTTTTAAAATGTTCCACCACTTTGTGAACCACATAGTCTTAGCAATCACTTATTTAGCCAATAGTATGACTCCAGAACAACCTATTTCTGTTTCTTTCTATTTGAAAAGTGAATGATTTCAGTGCACTTTTATTTCAAAGTCTGAAATAACAAAATTAAGAGGCAGACGACAATGCTTTACTAGTAATTTGATGTGTCAGGGTATTTAAGCTTCTGAGCCTTAGGTTTATCATTGAGTAAGTGGGTGTAATAATGCGTACTGTGCAAGCACGTTGTGGATAACAGATATGGGAGGCTGTGCCTAGTTTCTGGCCTAGGCTATTTTTAATACAACCAATGATGTTGAGTCTACAAATAGTGAAGTTAACTCTACCTCCAAAATTAGCTAACATTTCAGCATAATTTAAAAATGATTAGGCCTTTAATTATTTTCAATAGCAATGTAATAATTTTTCCTTAATTATTATTATTTTTTACAGGAACAGAGAGAAAGAGAGTCAGAGGGAGAGATAGATAGAGACAGACAGACAGGAACGGAGAGAGATGAGAAGCATCAGTCATCAGTTTCTCGTTGCGACACCTTAGTTGTTCATTGACTGCTTTCTCATATGTGCCTTGACCACGGGCCTTCAGCAGACTGAGTGACCAGCAACTTTGGGTCCAAGCTGGTGAGCTTTTTGCTCCAGCCAGATAAGCCCGTGCTCAAGCTGGCAACCTCGGGGTCTTGAACCTGGGTCCTCTGCATCCCAGTCCAATGTTCTATCCACTGCGCCACCACCTGGTCAGGCCTTAATTTTCTCACGGAGTATTTTCAAGGGAGGTTGGGAATTGAGGTAGGAATAATATAGGGAGAGAAATGAGGCAATTATACAGAGCCTGTCACTCAGTTGGAATTCTGCACCTAACCATGGCTCATTCAGATAAGAGTTGGAAGACATTCTTTCAAAAAGGATCATGAATTCTTAAAAATACAGTAAATTTTTACTGTAACAGTGTTGTGATTTAACTTAGAAATTAACTTTGT
Organism: Saccopteryx bilineata; assembly: GCF_036850765.1. Lineage (NCBI taxonomy): Eukaryota > Metazoa > Chordata > Mammalia > Chiroptera > Emballonuridae > Saccopteryx > Saccopteryx bilineata. The sequence continues at coordinate 208,848,173 of NC_089494.1, forward strand.
GTTCTCTATGAGACTGATTAGAGAGCATCACGATTGTCATCATCATCATCATCGCCATCACCATCATCTTCATCATCACCATCATCTTCATCATCACTCTTATTGCTCTTACTACTTATAACTAATATTAATTGAAACCTTACCTAGAGAGTGCTTAAAGTATCCCAGGTGCTGGCTAAGCATTTTGCTGGCATTATCTCATCTAATCCACTCAGCCCATGCTATTATTATTTATTTTCTCTTATTGACGAGGACAGGAGGGGGCTTAAGTAATTTGCCCAGGGCCTCACCATGAGTGACAGACAGACCCTGGACTGAAGCCTAGAATTGTCTGAATAAAGATTGTGTGCTCACTTAGACTTTGTGTTAAAATAGTTCAGCAACAAGTATCCCCATCCCTGTGCCATTTATGGATTGATCAGGAGCTCTGGTTCGGTTAACAGCTCCGATGCTTTGACATGCAGCTGAAGATAGGATGCAGATGGGGGCTGGTAGTACAGCCCACAGCTAGATTAACGTTAGGAATAAAACCACCCAACAAACAAAACACACTGGGCCCTGGCCAGTTGGCTCAGTGGTAGAGCGTCGGCCTGGCGTGTGGAGGACCTGGGTTCGATTCCCAGCCAGGGCACACAGGAGAAGCGCCCATTTGCTTCTCCACTCCCCCCTTCCTCTCTGTCTCTCTCTTCCCCTCCTGCAGCCAAGGCTCCATTGGAGCAAAGATGGCCCGAGCACTGGGGATGGCTCCTTGGCCTCTGCCCCAGGCACTAGAGTGGCTCTGGTCGAGGCAGAGCGACGCCCCGGAGGGGCAGAGCATCGCCCCCTGGTGGGCAGAGCGTCGTGCTGGGTGGATCCCGGTTGGGCGCATGTGGGAGTCTGACTGTCTCTCCCCGTTTCTAGCTTCAGAAAAAAAGAAGAAAAAAACAAAACAAAACACACTGGGTGAGTGATTTTTATTTCACAATTACTAGTTCCATTTTATTGAGTAAACAAATGTTTCTAGGTTGTTACAAGAAAAAAAAAGAATATTCTAGATGTAGGTTGATTGAAATTAGTTGATATATTGCAGTATTTCAAAATGGCTTTTCAAAGCAAGTCAACTGAAGACTCTCAGTTCTCATTAAATGAGCATATGACAAATTGCTGTCTAGTTGAAATCACAGTTTTAAAATATTTTATTATTCTGCATATATCTTATAAGAATAACTATATGTCACAAAAAGCAACTTTAAGAAGTTCTATGTTTGTAAAGAGTTTTGTTTGCCTTCTTTTAAACTGAAAGAATGAAGAAAACACATCTTGAAGTACTCCTGTTGCACATTTTTTGGTAACTTTAACTTGAGTAAGAATTATAAAACATGGAGAAAAAAGTCTTTAAAAACACATGTTTGATGAACATTTCTTTGATAATATTAACTGTAATTATAAATTACATATATCTAGATACCCACATTTTTATATTTCTAACAGCAAGTATATTTCTTGAATATAATTGATGATGTTGTTTTTGGAGTTATATCATTTATTTAGTTTCTTAATATAGAAATTCAGATGGTTTCAAACACCAGTGGCTGACAGATCGTAGGAAAGAATTAGTTTACTAGAATGTTAACTAGATGTTATTATAAGACACACATTCTCAGGAACGGTAACATTAGCAGACAGTCAAGAATAGTCTGTTGCACGTTATGTTCCGGCATTTAACACTCCACTGCCAAAGACGATCACATGGAGCAGGTTCCTCTGCAGAAAAATGCCTTGAAGCATGAATAATTTTTTGAAGAGTAGACTCCCTAATGCAGCAACCATAGCAAAAAACACACAAAAACCCAAAACTATAAACCAAGATTTTTACACCAAACAAACACAGCTGTACTTTTGTTGCTCTTCAGAGTCATTTTTAAATCAAGTAAGTTATTTTGTTTCAGGGAAACTCCGCTGACCCCGCCATATACGGAATTTTTCGGTGAGTGCCCATCTTGAGTTCTGCTCTCCAAGACAGTGAGACAGGTTAAAAGTCTGAAGACAAAGCCTCCAGGGTAACTAACTTTCTGAATAAGCTTTGTTTAAATTTCTTTTTTATGAAAGACTGTATCCACTAGAATGACGTGACAGCTTTTTAAAAGAATTTTGTTCACTGGTGTAGTGCCCGAACCTAAGGTACTCAACACTTAGTAGGTTCTTACAATTTTTTTTTAAGTACAAGTAGAATATATTAAAATGGAGGTTTCGTTAAGGAAAGAGCTTGGTCTTAAGGCCATGGGCGTAAAAACACGTCCTGAACATTTTTCCTAGAACTTTGTACAAACCAGGGCCTTATCCACGTAGCAAGTTATCTGACCCAGAACATCTCACTCCACTCTCTATGTGACTTGCTTACATCATGAGCAATGATATCAGGTGGAAAATGTGAAAGACCCAATTAATCCACTTCAGGAAAGAAATAAAAAGCTTTTCCCATCTCAATCCGTCACTTAGTAAAGTAACATCACTGGGACCAGGAACATCTCACCTCACAGCTCCCGTGCACGTAAACCTTATCCCGCCACGTCTGGTGTATTCTGGGACAGGGTATGAAACCTTGCTTTGTAATAACATCTGCTGAATACACTGCTAGAATTTAAGAGAAATTCTGTAGAATTTGACAAAGATCCAAGAAACATCTACCCTAACCCAGGATTTGAGGCAGAGACCTCCTTTTACCAGAGCCAGTCCAGTTCAGAGGTAACTTCCTTCAAGAGCTTTCTCTGATTCTTTTTTATTTTTTTAATTTGTGTGTGTGTGTGTGTGTGTGTGTGTGTGTGTGTGTGTGTGTGTGTGAGACAGAGACAGAGAGAGAGAGACAGGTAGGGACAGACAGACAGGAAGGGAGAGAGATGAGAAGTATCAATTCTTCATTGTGGCACCTTAGTTGTTCATTGATTGCTTTCTCATATATGCTTTGACCGGGGGGCTACAGCAGAGTGAGTGACCCCTTGCTCCAGCCAGTGACCTTGGGTTCAAGCTGGTGAGTTTTGCTCAAACCAGATGAGCCTGTGCTCAAGCCGACAACCTCAGGGCTTTGAATCTGGGTCCTTCACGTCCCAGTCCAATGCTCTAGCCACTGCGCCACTGCCTGGTCAGGTTCCCTGATTCTTCAAAGCTGGCTTAGTCACCTTCCTCTCTGATCCTGTAATACCTTCAGCCTCTTTTAGAGCACCAAATTGAACTGAAATGATGAATGAAAAACTGTCTCTCCCACTAAAGCTTCCTAAGGGATCATGTCTTACTCCTCCTTAGTATTTGTCATTGTGAGAGGCACAGTGCCCGGAATATAGTAGGTGCCCATCAATGCTTGCTGTCTCCCTCCTCCCGCTGCATGCTCTGCAATCATAATCTTGAATGGCTGTATGTGAAAGTGGGTACTGTTGCTAGAAATGTCCCTCTAATACAAGCGAAGGCACTATGTGAAAACTGTAATTGGATATTCTATCTAATAGCGGACGTCATTTCTGCTCTAAGAAACCGTTGTTTACAATATCATGATGCACTAAAATTAGGATCTTCGTTCCAGGTTACAAAAACCCAAGTAGGACTAGCTTAAGCCAAATGAGGAGTTTATTATAGAGATAACATGTCTCGGAGACCACAGACAAAAACAGCATGAGGCTAACCATTGAAAATACATGTACAAGGGACACAGACTGTCAGGAAGCTGGAGTCTCATCTCTGTTTTCTCTGATCAGCTGTCTCTGACTTTTTGATCTACCCAGGGAAAAACATGATTGCCCATAGCTTTAACATGCACTTTTTCATACTCCAAAACCCAAAGGAGACTGACTTCAGTTCAAGTTCCCAATCCTCCGGAGAATGACTCCAATTGGCCCAATTTCATTAAGTACTCACCTTAGACCAGCTAAATGCAATGGAAAGTCAGGCTCAAAAACATGGCTAGGCTGCTGGGCAGACAATCCAATAGGCATGTCCACCACACTTCTAAATTCTTTTGTTTCTAAGGAAAACATCTGTTGGTCAGAACGGACTATTTTAAATGTATTAATGGCAGTCCCTATAAAATACAAAGTTTTTTCAAAGCACTAATATTCGAATATATTTCTTTTTAATAATACATAGTAGTAATAGAAAATTCCCAGGTAGGTATGTGTTTGCTTTATTTTAAAAATAAATTAATTTTATTATTTGATAATATTGACAGTTTATTTATCCAAGGTCATTTACTATATGCAAAATACTTGTAAAGACATTTTTGAAAAGATATAAAAATCCTTGGAGTTCTTTCTCGACATCCAATTTTCAAGAGGCATCATTAACATTTAGAACCAAAACAAAATTCCCCAGCCTGAATTCTCTTGAGAGATTCCATTGGTCAACCAACATCAGTTCAGGAAAAAAGAAACATTTACACCTTGTTTTTGTTTTTAAATGCTCAACAAGCATTTCTTTCAAGCATTCTTAGTATCAAAGAAAACTGAGAAAGAGAAAGGCTAGAAAATGAGTCCAGGCCCTGGCTGGTTGGCTCAGTGGTAGAGTGTCGGCCTGGCGTGCGGAAGTCCTGGGTTCGATTCCCGGCCAGGGCACACAGGAGAGGTGCCCATCTGCTTCTCCACCCCTCCCCCTCTACTTCCTCTCTGTCTCTCTCTTCCCCTCCCGCAGCGAGGCTCCATTGGAGCAAAATGGCCCGGGCGCTGGGGATGGCTCCATGGCCTCTACCTCAGGCAGTAGAGTGGCTCTGGTTGCAATAGAGCGACGCCCCGGATGGGCATAGCATCTCCCCCTGGTGGGCGTGCCAGGTGGATCCCGGTAGGGCGCATGCAGGAGTCTGTCTGACTGCCTCCCAGTTTCTGGCTTCAGAAGAATACAAAAAAAAAAAAAAAAAAAAAGAAAGAAAGAAAGAAAATGAGTCCAGGGGGAGACTTGAAATGAAAACATATGAATTAGTTGTATATAATCCTATTGTCAGAATGGCTACTAAGTCAGGTGAAAAAAAAAAGATTTAGAAAATTATCAGTTGTTTTACTTAGCTCTCCTTGAGATGGGAGCTATATCTGTTACATAGGTGGCCAGCCTCAGTCTCACTCAAAACATGACGCATGATAAAAGGTGATATACAACTTCACCTCTTGTCCAAATACTTTGCTTTGTGTATGGAGTCTGCACTGTAAGGTAAAATTGACAATCCTGGAAAAGAAGCTGCTTGGCTGAGAGCTGCAATATCCGAAGTGCAGCACTTTGGAGACATCTCCATCTGCTTTTGTAGAAGGTCTACCCAGTCACTGTGAAAAGTTCCATATCTTACGGATATTGGCTAAGTGTAGATTTTGCCTTGTCAGTTTTTAAAGAGTCCTTATTATACATATATACTAAGGAGTTAAAGGAGCATTTGGCAAGATGGTCTCAAAAAATAGACATATAGACATGATTTTATTGCAACAATATTCTCTTGAGAGCAACCACAGGTACTGCTTAGCAGAAGAACAAAACTGAGGATATGGTCACAATCAGTTTCTGCCTGGGCTCTGCTATGCTGTCGCCGACCATTATGCTGGGATCAACAGCACCTTCCAGTGTTACTGCTGATACTTTAATGAGCATGAACAATTACTGGGGCTTAAAGACTGGCAGGATGCAGGGCAAATCTGTTTGCTTTACTAATATAAAAATGTATGTGTGTCTCTGAACATTTATAAAAAAGCAAAGAAACATAATAAAAGTCAATGTACAGAGAACATGGTAGTAACAGAAATATATATACATTCATGACTCTGCATTCTGAGTTTTTTGCAGGAAAATGGGCCCAGTATCTAGAGCCATGGCAAAACTCAGTTCAGCAGAAAGACATTGGGTTATAAAAATGAGTTACATTGTACCAACTCTGTTGAACAAAAATAATTGTTCAGAGCATATATGTTGAATTGGGTAAATCCTGGTTCCAGTTTAAGCTCTGACAATTCTTAACTCAGGAAGTCGAGGATTGATTATTTAACTTCTTTAAGTCTGTTTCTATAAATGGGAAGTGAGGATCATAATTGATATTACAGAAGTTCTTGAAAAGGTTAAAGGAAATAATATATCCAACACATGGTAACTGTTGGATAAATGGTAGATGGTATCATTAATGCAATTTCTAAGATCTAAACTCCTTCCTACTGTTCTTTTTTGTTTAATAATCCTGGTGATGAAAATTCAGTGGAAGTTTATTAATATTTCCCTTCTTAACTGGGTGCTTCCCCCCCCCATTTACTAAACAATAATAAAATTTATTATCATTATTGTTATATTATTATAAAAACAATAGTAAACAACACAAACTGTTACAAACAAAAGTAAATACATTATTTAAAATTCATTTTGTAAGCTGTTTTCCTGAGACACATTCTGTTCATTTTCAATTAGGCAAGGCATTTTGTAGCTTGCCACCACCAGCCTGGAGTTACCTTCATAGACTGTAAGAAAAAGAAAAAAAAAAGACCAAGTTATTATTTAAAAGAAATGTACTATGTATATATTTAAAAAAAAAATCTAGAGCCAATATTTTTAGTTTCAATTTATTAGCGTTAACCTGGTGATAAGTGAAGAAAACATTATAATTTTTTTCTTTGTTTTTTTGTTTGTTTGTTTTTAGTGAGAAGAGGGGAGGCAGAGACAGACTCCCACATGCACCCCTACTGGGATTCACCCATCAAGCCCACTAGAGAGTGATGCTCTTCCCATTTGGGGCCATTGTTGCTGAAGCCATTTTTTAGTGCCTGAGGCAGAGGCCATGGAGCCATCCTCAGTACCTGGGGCCAACTTGCTCGAGCTAATGGAGCCATAGCTGTAGGAGGGGAAGAGACAGAGAGAAAGGAGAGAGAGAGAGAGAGAGAGAGAGAGAGAGAGAGAGAGAGAGAGAGAGAAGGGAATGGGTGGAGAAACAGATGGCCGCTTTTCCTGTGTGTCCTGACTGGGAATTGAACCCGGGACATCCACATGCTGGGCCAATGCTCTACCACTGAGACAACTGACCATGGCCCTATAAGTTCTTGAGAAGCATTTATTGATCTTCTGGGAGTTTCTGGGAAAGTAAGTTCTTTGCAATGCTGGGAGAGTTATGGAAAGTCACTGTGTCTCTCTTGCTGAATATGAGAATGAGGAACCATATGACCTTGATTGCTACTAACTTTAGAGTCAAACAGTGAGTAGAAAGACAGAAATGTTTCCCTGCACGGGAGCCTCTGATTCAACCAAGGGTACAGACTGCCTTCCTTCTGGCTTGCCAGTTCATGTGCACCATACGTTCCCTTCCTTTCAAACCTGTTTGATTGTGTTCGATGCTATCACAGCCAAACTGACTCTGCTGACTACTGGATATGTTCAGTTTGCCCTTTTCTGCCCTGCTGTGCTCTCCAAGGGGCTGCCTCTATAGATTGCATCACAAGGGTTCCCTTGCCTTCCTGGTTCTTCTTGGGTTTGGTTAATAGAAGGTACCTGCTGAAGATCTGAAGGCAGAAGGACAGAAGGTTTGGGGTATTTTTCTCCATTTCTTGCTTCCCTCCTTGTTTAGGTTCTAGCAGTAGTTATTTCCTTCCACAGAAACAGCTCCTGCATGATGGGTCTGCCAGCAGCGCACAAGGGAACACAGCCCCAGCCCTCATGGATATGAGTGGGACACACTCTCTTGCCATGGTTAGACTCCAAGAGCCTCCACATTCAACCCCACTCCACCCCTGCCCCAGTCCCTTCATCAAAATCTCTGTATTGGATTATCTCAGAAGATTTGTGATTCCTGCTGTGATACTAACTGATACAGCATTCAAAGAGCATAGAACAGTGTTGGCATATGGTAAATGCTTGATAAATGAAGCCATTAATAAAACATTACTATTGTTATTTTCTTTCGATGAGAGACGTCTAAATTCAAATACCTGTTCCTTATGCCCAAAACTTAGGAGAAAAAATATAAAATAACTACATAACCATGCATATTTAGAAAACCAGATATAGATCTGGCTATACTAGGAAAAGGATCTAAAAGTCCTCTATTCCACATGAGTGTATCTCTGTGATAACATGCCAAAGAAAGATATAAAAAAAATTTTTATTTGACTTTGGAGTCTATGAAAAAAAGTCTATTTATTTTTAGATATTCTTAAACATAATCAAACTCCAATTAATGATTTACTAGATGCAATTAAACCCCATTTCCCAGGTAAATGTCACCTGCATGGTTTCCCATCAACCAAACTTATCACACTCACCATTAAGCAATGCTAGTCTCTTGAATATCTTCGTTTACAGGAGTTATGTCTTTACCAAGATTTGCCATATCTTCTTTCTTTTTCCTTCGAAGAGGACTTTGAAAATGGTGTTAGAAATTAGCATGGGCCTGTTAGTTCATGCGAAGACAAAATTAATCATCAAAAGAGCAGCCTATGATTTTATTTCTAGACTATTAAGAGTGCATAGGTTCTTTCTTTCTTAAATATTTGAGGCTTTCTCTTAAACTCTCTCTTTCTCTTGATTCCTTTGATAGCCACAATAAGCAACAGTGGGATAAGGCAGAGCTATGTCTAAATAGAAAGAATATGGTATCTGAGTGTTGATGGAAGTTGGTTAGCACAAGAGCATTTTCCAGAACTAGTCATCTTACAAACTAGACTGATAGAATGTTACTTAGTGTGTAAACGAGATTTAGTACACAGTGGAAACAGACATAAGAAAACCGAGAGCACTTCTGGACACGTTAATCAAGCTGCCAAATATAATAAGAAAGCTGGATTTTAGCCCTATTTTCTTAAAGTATAATTCAAAATTACTGTAATAAAATAGGCCATTTCCCAGCTCTGTCTAACTGTTGTTTTGCCCCAAACCTGGCTTTATAAAAATTCCTTTATGCATAAATTAGGTATAAATTTCAATTTTATAGCTAACAGTAATCCTACAGATTATTTAATTTAATCTTTTCATTTTACATAAAATAAAATTAAAGAGAATGAAAATGTTAAGAGACTTGTTCAAGGTCTCAAAGATAGACAGTGGCCGAGTGGGAACAGAAATCAAAGGCTCCCAGGAACACTGCTTGTGTTTTTCATCCCTGAGGGCTGTAAAGGAAAGAGTCACGGGAGACCCTCATGGTCTGTCCCACAGACCAGAAGTAACAGCATCAGTTTGGGAGGCTGCACTAGCTCCTCAAGACAGGAAGACAGCCCGGGACGACTCTTTAGCATACTCCTGGGCGTTCTAGTCTCATGTGCTCTTGGATGGGTTTCCAAAGTTGCTACCTTAAGTTTTGTACCAAGCCACTCTCTCTTGCAGACAAAAAGCAAGGTGTTTTCTTGAGTCTCAAAATTGTGGTATATAATGAATAGTAGAAGAGAAGAACAAAAGTATACTATCTTTTGTAAATTAAATTCATTATTTTGATGTGGCCACAAAAAAAATGTTTTATTTGTTCATTTTTACCTTTCAAAATTAGTTTGGCATGGGACAGCTTGAGATAAGTTTTATTTAGCCCTCTAACAGGCTCACATAAAATATGACCAACTTTAGGACTAAATGATGGTTTTCTTTAAATTGGGAGATTTATACAAATTTGATTTTTCAATTCTAATAATTCTACTTAGTCATATGATCAATATTATGTGTCATGTGTTTATATATAAATAAATAACTTCAATATAAATGGCTGCAAACCTGGAAAAGTGATTTATTCAAATCAAAGCATAAAAGAAAAGAGAGAAGTTAGGAAGGCGGGAAGGAAGGAAAGGAGAAAGGAGTTAGGCAGTAAGATACAGTTTCTCAGATTAACTGAAAATTAAATGAAAAAATACTTACTGACAGCATGCGCAGACACCAATCACCAAAATGATCAATGTCACCATAACTGCGGTCAGACAAATCACCAACACCTGCCCCGTGTCCCCTCTTAGGTAGAAGAAGTCAACTCTCTCACATCTTGCCCCAGCATAGCCGTCTTCACAGCTATAAAAATAAAACATACAAGGTAAAAAACACAGGACTTTTAGGAATCTCTACTATTTTTTTTATGAAGAAACTAACACTGATTTCATTACCTCCTTTTGTTTTCTTTTGTTTGATTTGATTTTTTTTTTTTTTTAGTTTTGTAAGAAAAGTTTAATTGCCAGGTTGTACTATAGTTTGTGTCTGACATGAGCCAATGCAGTTAATTTTCTTGAGGCATATAGTTTAGTAAGGAGATCCCTTAACAATAATATTGCATAGGACACAATGCTACAAAATTAAACAAACAAACATACGAAAACAAGCTCAGTCACAACCATGAATTGAAAGAGGAAGCTTGATGCTAGCACAGGAGAAAGACACCTAATGCCATCTATTGTAAAAGGAGCCCAGAACCTATGAAAGAAACTGCTTCTTGCAAGAGAGCTAGGTTTCTTCACTGAGAGGATAAAATAATGGAAAGAAAGCTTTGAAATATCTTGAAATATAAAAAATCTCTTGTCATAGGCCAGGAACACAGGGAAAAAAATTGCTTTTAATTGCATCTGTGGGATAAAGTATTTTTAAAGAGTCTGTTTTTTAAGGTCATAATTCAAATCTTACAAATATAGTCTCTTCTAATTAGCTTAAAAGTTTCTCTAACAAATTTATTAAGTGTGATATTTTTAAACAATAACTTTGTCCATAAAACATACAGCATTTACTTGAGCTCTTTTAGAATGTTTTCTTAATTATAAGGTCTGGGTTCCATGGCTTAACCACAGTTCAGTCGAATTTCTCAGTAATCAGCTCTTCTCGCAAGTTATAACCCAATGAGCCATTGTGAGAAGGTGAAACCTAAATCAGTTATAATGGCCATCATGTTATTTCATTTCTCATCAAGCCAATAATAACCAACATGTTGATGGTCATTTCAGTGGAAGAGAATGAGGCAAAGGGGACAAGTTCCTGTTAGATGTATGTTAAATGCTGAATAAGTGAGTTTTTATTTAATAATTAAAAATCACATAGAGTTTAAAATAAATTTTAAAGATGTCCATGACCATTGAAGACTCTGCAACATCAGATTTGAAATCACTGTTCTGAAATAATCAACAGACACCTATCTAAGAGGTTTATAAGTGTTAATTCAATTGATTTTTAAAACAACCACTGAGGCAGGCCCAGTGATTAACCCATTTTACAGATGGAGAAACTGAGCTATAGAGAAATTGAGTGAACGGGGCTGGGATACAAAGGCAGGAGATTGCCTCCCAAGTTCAAACCCCAACCCATATGTAACTCCACTTAAATGAAGTGTGCTGTATAAATCAATAAAAAGTATGTGTCTGGAAACAAGTCATCGCCATTCCAAGAAAATACCCCAGAGCCTAATAGAGGACTGGGGTTATTTGAAACACATTCTGGTATTTACACAAAGACAGGAATCCACAAACGCCTGTGATCCCAAGCAAAGGACATGTTTCTGGTTCCCAGGTAGCGTGGCCGTCACAGACTGGGAGGACAGTGCTGCCTGAATCCTTGCTGCACCAGGTCACCTAAAAGGTCAGGCCTAAGTTCAGTGTCTCCCACTCATTTCATGGTGCAATTTAAGGACCATTTACTCTCTGCCTAGTACCATAATTAGTATTTTTACTTAAAGTTTTATTTTGCTTAATTTTCAATACTTCAGAAGAAGAGATTATTATCCTGTTTTACAGATGACAAAACTGAAGCTCAGGAAAGGTGACTGACCCTCTGGGGAAAAAACAACCTGCTTATTCTTGGTGGAAACAAAATCTTAACTTAGGGCTATCTGACTCCCAGACCAGTCCTGTGCCTGCACTTGCCCACTTCCCACTGACTCAGTCTCATTCCACCACGAAGAGGGCAGCTCTAGCTCAGAGTAAGGCCTTGGCTTGGACACTGAGCACTGCATTAGATTCTGGACCGGGATAGGGGGACTCAGCCATTTACTCACCAGTCGTTTCATGAGCTCCTAGTGAATTCTAGACATGGGGGCTGGCACAGGAACACAAAACGAATAGGCCACGAACCCTGACTTCTAGATGCTAACAGTCACAGAAGTGACACTTAGAGAAACCCACATTTATGTTCCAGGAGAAAAGAGTTTTCATAGAGTGAGACTAGATGGCAAATAAAGGATGTCTGGCCCACACCTGAATGTGTGTCTGAGAAAAAGGATATTCATGCAGGTGTCCAGGGAGAGCTGGTGTTTGAGTTGCATGTAAATCACCAGTGAGAATAAAGTTTGTTGACCATGAGAAGAGCTTGTGTGGTAAACCAGGCAAAGGAGTGTAGAATTGTAGAGGAACATTGACTCCATAATGGAGATGTGGTTAGAAAGTTAATCTAGGATCAGAGGACGTGGAGGCCAAGGAAAGGAGTTTTCACTCAGACAGAAGTGGGCAGGTGTGTACTGATGTTGGGGAGGTAGATTACACACTGCGCTTTTCTTTTTAGAAGGAAGCAATATTAAAGAACAATAAATATACAGATACAGGGATCAGTTAGAAATACGAACTTGGGTTAAGGGGATTTATATTCTTGAAACTCAATATATTCTTTTAAACCAGTGAGCAATTAAATAAAAAAAAAAAATTAGCTCTATTTTTCCCAACATAGAGGCACATTTTCCTTATTTCCTTACATTAACAATGATTATTCCCCTCTAACTATAATTCTTGCATATTAATTTTTTAATTAAATTGAAATAGAATTAAATGTTAAGAAGTTCATGAATCAAACATTTCACAAAATTAGGGACTGGAAACACTGTTCAGAGGTTGTTATTTAATAAACTGCATGCTGGGGAAAATGCAAAGCATATAAATATTCTATGAAATTTAGGTTAAAATTATACTTAAATGAATCACGTTGTTCCTCTTATAAGGTCTCAGAGCACTTTAGAGGGACATCTCTTTACAGAAAACTGAATATTTAATTTATGCAAACAATGTTACTTGTGCCTGAGTAAAATTAATCTTGGACTCTTGATCTACTAATAGTTGAAAAGCTAATTTTTCTGCCAATTCCTTATCATACTAACCAAGCCTTGAAAATCTCTACTTATAAGTAAGACTGGTTTCCTTGAACTTATTTGACACTTGCAATATTAACTTTTAATTTGGCCAAAATTCTTTTACATTTAAAGAATTACAAACCATATAAAAATGCCAAAAAAATTTGTTTCCATTCAAAATATATGGGAGATAAATTGAGCTTTTAAAAGTACCCTCGTGTGAAGCTAATGTAACCACTCTACCATGGAAACAAGATGGGTTAAGAGTAAAGGTTTAAGCTCTGGTCGATTGGCTCAGTACTAGAGCATCAGCCCAGTGAGTGGAAGTCCCGGGTTCGATTCTTTGCCAGGGCACACAGGAGAAGTGCCCATCTGCTTCTGTACCCTTCCCCCTCTCCTTTCTCTCTATCTCTCTCTCTTCCCCTCCTGCAGCTGAGGCTCCATTGGAACAATGTTGGCCTGGGCCCTGAGTATAGCTCTATAGCCTCTGCCTCAGGTGCTAGAATGGCTCCGGTTGTTACTGAGCAACATCCCAAGACAGGCAGAGCATCACCCCCTGGTGGGCATGCAGTGTGGATCCTAGTCAGGTTCATGTGAGAATCTGTCTCTCTGCCTCCCCACTTCTCACTTCAGAAAAATACAAAAAAAGAAAAGAGTAAAGGTTTACATGATGATGACAGCACCATAGAAAGGTTATGTGCATATCACGATGTACTAGCAATTGAAGAGAAGCACGCAGGAGGGTGTCACCAAAACGGAGGCAAATTCAACAGAGATCTAAACTTGGATTGCTGGATTCAAAGTCCCTAGTGCCAAGCATTACAACATGGAGCCACAAAAGCAACCAAATGCCCATCAGTAGACAAGTGGATAAAAAAGTGTGGTACATATCTACAATGGAATATTACTTGAGCATAAAAAGAATGAAATTTTACCATTTCCAACAGCATGGATGAATCTAGAAATGATTATTCTAAGTGAAATAAGTCAGTCAGAGAAAGACAAGTACCATATGATTTCACTTGTTTGTGAAACTAAAGAACAATGTAAGCGACCAAACAAAACAGAAATAGACTCATAGAATCAGAAAACAAACTAATGGTTGCCAGAGGGGAAGGGGTTGGGAGACGGGGTTGGGGGGTGGGGGGTGGGGGGAGACGAAGGGATTGAGAAGTACAGACTTGTAGTTGCAGAATAGCCATGGGGATGTAAAGTACAGCATAGTGAATATAGTCATAACATTGTGATAACTATGTATGGTGCAGGCGGGTACTTGGTATTGAGAGAACACTTCGTAAAGTATATGATTATCTAAGTACTATGCTCTACACCTGAAACGAATACAAAGTATGTACAATATTAAATGTAATCTGTAATTTAAAAAATAATATTAAAACTCTATATAGAAAGAAAACAAAATAAAGCATTCCTAACACTGGGCAGAAGCAGTCTTGCTTGTCTAAGGCAGTGGAATACAAAGTATGTACAATATTAAATGTAATCTGTAATTTAAAAAATAATATTAAAACTCTATATAGAAAGAAAACAAAATAAAAGCATTCCTAACACTGGGCAGAAGCAGTCTTGCTTGTCTAAGGCAGTGAAGGTCACAGCCCTGCCTGCTAGCAAATCTGGACACTCCAATGTGAGTCAGTTTCCCCATAAGTAACTGTGAAGGGGGCCCCTAAACAAGTGGCTGGGTGGGGCCAGGGGAGCTATGTCCTGACTATGGTTTGATTAGCTTGGACTTTCCAGTCCTGTTGAGCCCCAGGCGAGCACCCTTCTGCACCCCTTTGCTTGCAGGCTCAGGACACTCCACTTACAGGCAGGAGGGCGTCTGCAGGGACCCCACAAAACGACATTTCCCATTGATGCAGTAATGCTCGTATTTCTCGGGGCATGGAGAGAAGTAGTCATTCCACTTTGACTGTGTCGTGGTAGCTAAAAAAAAAAAAATAAGAAAAAGTTCAATAGGTCAACTCACTTTAAAAACCCATTTGTAAGTAGTATTATGTTCTTATCTTACTGCCAGGTTTTCTGTAGAATATACTATAATCTCCCATTTTTTCCTCTTTCCTCACCAGAATAAAAGTCACACTTCTGTGGCTCCACAATAGCTCTGGAGATTAGGTAACAGGGATTGTGAAGGGAACATTTTGTATTTTAATTAGATTGTTGTCCAACCTAACTCTCAAAAACGTTGGTGTTCTTTAAATAGCTGAGCATAGCTGTGATGAGAAGGTTATTCTTTTCATATAGATTATTAGAGTCATGAGGCTGATGCATTGAAGAGAAAAATATGTTTTTCCTTTCCTTTTGTTCTCTTTTAAAAATTGTTTTAACTTAAACACTTCCATAGTACTTCCTGGATACCAGATGTTGGTCTGTTTACTTTGTTTATATTATTAACTCACTTAATTCTCATAATAGCCTTGTGAAATAAGCTCCATCTTGAGCTCCTGCTTATTAAAGAACAAATCTCCTATTTATGAATGAGAGGCAAAGGCCCCTTCCAGCATCCACAGTTGATATAAGACAAGCATGAAATGCACTCAGCACATTGTCAAGCCAGCTATTCGAAGATGCCTGTCCTTAGCTCTCCACTAAGAAGCACCCAGAAGTCATGCTTCTCTGAATGAAAGATTCTCTTTCTCACTTGACTTCTAGAGGTTTTCTCTAGTTCTGAAGTTGGACAAAAGTCCTGGAAGCTTCCTATTGACCATTTTGTCTTACCTCTTAGGGTAGTGACTGCCTAATTTTTCAACTGGGGACAGTCAAATGTGACAATTTTCTCAATATAAAATGTTTCAATCAGTAACAATTGTCAAGAGGAAAAGCACAGAAATACTAATGAGCTGTTCCCTGTGCTGATTCACAATAGACATGTGCCCACACCCAGAGAAAACAACTAACTAGCAGCACAAGCCCAGGGTGGACTTTCCATGACCAGCGGCTCGCAGGACTCAGATACCCATGGAGCCAGAAAGACCACAGTGCTCACTTCAGGAGGGCATTTTACACTAGGTGTGGTGTGGCACCTGGCACCCCAATGACATCAAGCAATCCTTTTATTAATAGCAACGACTACTAAACTTCTTCCTTCATATTATGTAATGAGAACATATAATTGCTCGGGGCCACCAGCGAGAGGAATCTCAGGCGCCCTGGATGATCTATACTCGGCCAGGGCCTGATGCCTGCTCACAGTGTGAGGGGCGGCAGAGTGCGGCTGAGGAACTGGCTGACCGGGTTTTGGTTGGTGACTTAATTATAGCCGTGCTCACTGCTGGTCCGTGCCAGGTATTTCTGCTATGCATGCCAATCATGGGAATCTTATTAAAATCTGCCAGAAATGACTGCAAAGAGCCTCAAAGGCAAAGATCTGTGTGTTTTGGCAAATAATCAGTCAACTTTCACTCATCAAATACTTTCTATCTCCAGAATCCTGTAGAAGGCATTAAAATAATCAAAGAACAATGGATATCCTCTCTCTCTCTCTAAATCAGCAGAATAGAATAAACTCAAGAAAATAATGAGCAACCAAACAGCAAAAACAACTATAGTAACTGTGTAAACAGTTTGTCCACTGGAAACAGCAGATAGAACCCAGGACTGCGAGGAGGAAATAGTGTTTCATTTTCAGCTCTTCCTTTCATTTGCCACATGGGTCTGGCAAAGTGAAGTAAGCTGCCTGAGCCTCAGTTTCCTCATCTGCAAACTGTAGATGCGAACATCCGCCTTGTTCAGAGCTCCAAAATATAATGCACGCGGAAATCATAGCACGGTGCCCGGACAGTGAAGTCCTCAGTAAATGAGTTGATCCTAGAATCATGGAAATCTGGGCAATTCTAAGAGAAATCTTGTGTGAATACAAAGATGTTTGATTAATTAAGGAAAAATATCTGGAAATGTAGATTTTTTTTTTCTCTTTAATTAGGAGGAGGTGAGAAAGCAATTGAGATTTGGAGAATGTCAGGAACACAATCTCAGGGGCAGGAATATGCAAACCTAATTCAGGGGCAAATTGAATGGGAACAATGGAAGTGACTTGAAGGGGAGGAGCCAAGGATGGCTGTGAATGGAGTCAGAGACTCCAGTTGTCAGGAGGCTGAAGTGTTGACCCTTGAAACCCAAGGCACAAGACAGCTGAATAAGTTCCTTATGGATTCAATTCAATGGTACATGTGCAAACTGAACTGGGAAGCATTTTATACATGTGTTAGGTAAGAGAGTGTCCACTGAGGAGGAAGATGCAGGACAAGGAGAAAAGTGGGACACACCTGAACCCTGCAGGTACAGGCGATGTGGGCCTGGGGCAGGGGCGTGCGGGGCAGGGGCCTGCGGAGCAAGGAGAAGATAAGAAGCAATAGGAGCCTGACCTGTGGTGGCGCAGTGGATAAAAGCATCGACCTGGAACGCTGAGGTCACCAGTTCAAAACCCTGGGCTTGCCTGGTCAAGGCACATATGGGAGTTGATGCTTCCAGCTCCTCCCTCCCCCTTCTCTCTCTCTCTTTCTCTCTCTCTCTCACTCTCTCTCCTCTCTAAAAATTAATAAAGAAAAAAATATATATTTTAAAAAAAGAAGCAATAGGACTTAGTGACAGATTCGCTGTATTTCAGAGAGGTCTCTTTTACATTGCAAAACATACCAGACTTTACATAGAATCTGTATGGTTCTGTGTTCTGATCTTGACTGTCACCTTTAGTTGTTGTTCCCATTTAAACAAAGCCAGCAGTCTCAGAAACAGCCCACTGACCATGATCCCCAAAACCGCCTTTATTAACAGCTGCTGCTGGACACAGTATTTGCTCAGCTTGGTTCATCCGACAACATGCACCTGTGCCGGGGCAATGTTGCCAGGCCCTGTTCTGACAGCTCGCAGAGCTCTCTTCTTTGTCAAGTTAGCATGCTTTTAAAAATTCACGGCTTTATTTGGATTTAAAAGCCTTTCCATGCCATTAAATAGAAAATATCCAGTGATTTCTTAATAGAATTTTAAAACCTGGAAGAAAGGTACATCACGCATACTGCCCCGCCCCTTCCAAAAAAAGCCAGGATGATCTAGTTTTTCTCTCCCACGGAAATTCTAAGCTTATAAGCATTGCCCCTTTGGAATTGCATCTACAATTTTATTTACTTTCATTTAAAGGTCATGAAATTCACATTATTTGAAAGTTGAACAACTGTGAAATTTAACATTTTCTGCCTCTCATGAGATCTGATGATTTAGGGTGGGGAATGACATTTTATACCATTCCATTCAGGGATGTGTCCCAACAAGAAGGAAAAGTTAATCCTATGACAAAAGTAAGATTAGTCCCATGTATTGAGTTTCTCTGTTGAGAATCGAGTGGCATGGTCTGGACAATGTAACAGTCCTGAAAATTCTGCTGGTTCTGGGGTGTGGAATTAACTGATCTTTTATCCCCCACCTTCCTCTTTTCCAACACACATGGCCCCAAACCAAGACATTCCTCTGGGAGTGAGCCTGCCACAAAATTGCACTGGAAAACTCCCTCCTCTGGCGGGCCAGGTCACGGCAGTCTCACCAGTGCACGGGCACCACAGGTAATCTATCTCAGTCTCTTCCTGAGACACCATGTTCCAAAGATTCTAAGTAAGAAAACGCAAGGCTTGCTGCAGGTCAGTGTATATTAAAATGTGATGCTAAGAGTTAGCAAAAGGGATCAGAAGTAAAACTTTCTTTGATCATATGGACAGATGAGCAAGAAGTGGCTCTTCCTTGGGTGATAGTGATAGACAAGACATGATGGTTTCTCTTGAGCCAAACTCAGCAGGAGGACACAGCAAACACCCAAATCACTTTGTTTAAATATGGATTTTCCCTCAAGTTGATGAATGGTTTGATTAACAGCATTCTTCCCTGGTCCTTCTGTACATGATTCTTATTCTCAAGTCAAAACAGGCTTTGTGATGTCTTTGTGATGAAAACTCTTCAGATTTGAAACACTAGGTCTATTATTCATAAAACCTTCACTTATTTATTTGAATCATGCTCATTACAAATGTATTTAGTAGGTTTGTAAGTGATTCATATCAGCAGTTCTTCAGCAAACAGCACTAAGGATAATGCACAATTATTGCAATGTTTTTTTAAACTTTATTACCATGTTTATAATCTCATAGTATATCTGACCCCAAGTTAGATACATAGTTAAATCTCCATGTAAGAGAATTAAAAGGAAGTGCTCAATGTTGAGATATATGTCCCACAAGTGTTAACAAAGAGAGTGGAAGGCACACAAACACCTATAAATGCATCTTCCCACACAGACACTCGACTGAAAAGGGAAACCCCTAGAGCACAGGATAGTTTAAGTGGCCCCCACAGGGTTTGGAGAAGTTTCTCCGTAGCCCTGAAGTAGAGCCCTTGCTTCCAGCCATCTTCCCAGTAGCGATTTCCTCCTTTTAAAACCTTGTTACGCCAAAAGGTAAGAAATAAAGTTTTATATTTTTAAAGTTATTTTCCCTTCTTGCCTTGCTAATAAACTCCCTGAGACCAGGGAATCTAGATTCACAATGCCCCTGGAGAAGCGCAGCATTTGACATTTAGTGTAATTGAGGAATCCCATTTGTCTTGATCCAATGCCATTTCCTGTAGAAATGGGAAAGGGCTGGCTGCTCCAGAACAAGAAGCCTAGATCTCACAGATGCTCTTGTTACCCCTCCTGTGCTACTGGAATATGCTTGTGCAGGAGGCTCATTAATCCCACTGTATGTCTTTTACCTGAGGGATCTGCCAACCATTTCTGACCTGACAGGAGTGGGCTGTCACTTAGAGCTACCTTTTTTTTCACTCTATACCTTTCAAGAAAAAGAAAAAAGAAAGAAAGTGAAAGAAGGATCCCATGTTGAAGTGTGAATGTATTTGCATATACCTGAAATTATTCATAGCTGGGTAGTGGCAAACAAAGAGCAATGGACAGGAGGATTTTTTTCTTTTTTTTTTGAGTGTAGAGTATGCAGTTTTTAGGGCTATGATGTCTCCTTTGCTCATTTTCCTTTGCTGGTTCTTTCTCAGCTCCCCAAACTCCAAATTTTGCATGGCATTGGGGTTCAATGCTTTTCCACCCCTTCTCTTCTCTCCACTGCCTCCCTCAGTGTTTCTTGGCATTAACATATTTATAGTAACAATTTCCAAATGTATGTTTTCATCCTAGATCTCTTTCCTCAGTGTCATCTGTCCAACTACCATCTCCACTTGGCTATCCAAGGCCATTTCAGTTTAACACTTCCAAAATGGAACATCTGACTTTCTCCCTTAAATCAGGTCTTTCCTCATGTCATTAGTTATTCACATGCTTTCTGTAATTCAGGTCAGAAATTTTGCGGTCATCTTGCCTTTTTCTTTTTTACTCTACATCCAATTCTTCAGAAAATTCTATTGGTTGTATTTAAAATATGCAGAATTATCCATCTCCAATACCCTGGTCTAAGCCCATCATCATGTCTGGTCTGGAAGTCACCTCTGTGGTAACCACTGCTAAGTAGTCCCCCTGATTTTTCCCCTAACTCTCTGGTCTGCACACACAGAAACCATATGGATGCTGTTAAAAGTCACTCAGAGTGAAAGTCGAAGGCTTTCATCTCCTTGCAGAGTCTCTACAGTACACCACTCATTACTTCTTTTTCCTCATAACCTCTCTGATGTCATCTTTGACTATTTTGTTCATTACTGCATTCTTGGCACCTGGAACAGAGCCTCCTGCACAAGAGGTGTTCATAAATATTGGTGGAATGCATAAACTCCTCACTCAAAACAGAAAGTGACAAACTAAAAATGAAATGCTTTGTCTCTGGAGTTATTTAAAGATAAAATCATGAAGTCATTTAGAAGCAGGAACAACTTCTAAAGCTCATCTAATTCACTTCATTGTACAGTTTAAAAACTGAGTCTTTGAAAGCTTAAATGACTTGTCCAAGGTCACATGATCAATCAATAGAGACAATATGCTTTTTGTTCACATTAGTTCTTTTTTCAAGAACTTTTGGTCAATATTTGAACTTTATTTTCAAGCAATTATTTTTCAAAATTCCCTTATTTATATATTCAGCAGTCTGATCTTCCCATATGATGCTAGCTAGCAGTTAGCACGGTGATTAAGATCACATATTCTAGAGCCAGTCTTTCTAAATTCATGCTAAGTGGGGGGGGGGTAGGGGACAAAGTTTTGCCCCTCACCAAAAAAATATAGGTCTTTTGGGATATTGATTTGAAGCTGGTAATAAAGGAAAAAATAACTCAGAAAGAACATTTGACCCTCTCCCTGTATTACCTAAAAGACATTTAGATAGAGCACATGCTGCAGGAAGGGAGATACAGATCATAACAGAACCACAGTTTAGTGTGAACTGCTAGGATGTGGCAGGCAGGGCGGAACCCACCGAAGCCTGTTGGATCAAAGTCCTGGCTGTGTCGGTTGTGAAAGACGGCCCAGCAAGCACTTATTTACCAAAGATTTGTTGTTCCATCTCCACGTGAGTCGCTTTCTGCCCTCTGAAGTGTCAGACCTCAACATTTCCCCTCCCCTCAGCTCCAGATTGGCATGTAGGCCTCAGCTGTCCAGTGGGTCATTGAGTCCCAGGTTCTTATTGCACTCACACATGTAGCTACTATTAAATTTCGCTATTTTCTCCTGTTAATCTGTCTCATCTAAATTTCATTATTAGCTCATACAGAAGAATTTAAGAAGGTCAGGGTTGGGGTGGGGATTAATTTTTTGACCTCTGTAGAGGCTACTCTGCTTACTGTGTGACATAAACAAACTAAACATCTTTTGCACTGTAAAGAAAGAATCAACAGACTAAAGAGGTAATCAACAGTTACTATGACAAATAATATGTAGTTTCTTCAAATAATTAAAAATACATCAAACATATTGATCCACCAATCCCACTTTTGGATATAAATGCTAAAGAATTAAAATCAGTATCTCACAGTAATATCTGCCTCCTATGTTAATTGCAGCACTGTCCAGTCACAGAAGGACAAATATAACCTGATTCCACTAATGTGCGGTTTCTCAGTAACCACCTCCATGGGAGCAGAGGAAAATGGTGGTTGCCAGGGGATGGAGGGAGGGAGAAATGAAGAATTTTTGTTCAATGGTTATAAAATTTTAGTTACACAAGATGACTAATTTATAGAATTCTGCTCTACAACATTATGCGGATAATAAACAGTACTATATTGTACATTTAAAATTTTGTTAAAGGGTAGATATCATGTTAAATGTTTTTACTACAATAAAGAAAATTAAAAAAACATTTAGGATATGATGAGGCAGATTGTTTAACACTGTCAATCATCAAATTATGGAATAATTCCCCCAAAGAAAACATGTTAATGCCATCATTTAAACCATTTGAGTCTTTAACTCAATATAACCTCCATTTAGGGACTGATTTTCATGAACTTTATTAAGAGTGATACTGAGATGAGGGAGGCATATGATGCACTTTACTTGTAGCAAAGTATTTTACATAATTCAGTTCAGGCTGATAAGGCTAATTGTATTACCTTGGCGAAGCCATTAAATTTCTTTGACTTTTTAGTTTACATATTTAAAAAAATAAAAAAAGGTGAAAGGATTAAGCAAACAAACATACAAAAAATCCAAACAATAAAACAAAACAAACAAACCCTTATAAACACATGGACACAAACAACAGTATGGTGATTACCAGGAAGGAAAGGGGGTGGAGGAAGATAGGAGAGGGGATGGGAGTAATAAGTGGTGGTGGTGGGGAGCTTGGCTCGGGAAGTGAGCCCATTATAAGGTGTATGGATGATGTGTAATGGAATTGTGAACCTGAAAACTATGACTTTGTTGGCCAATGTCACTCCAATAAATTCAATAAAAAAGGAAAAAAAATAAATGATGGTTTTGGAGGAATAAAATAAACCATTTGAAATCTAACTAAAGAAAAACACACAGGCACATAAAGTTGGCCTTGTTCTTCTCCTTGCATGGGTGAAAAGACCCACACAAACATGAGCTAAGACACCCACAGCCTATGAGCACTCTCCCAGGGGTCCCCAAACTTTTTACACAGGGGGCCAGTTCACTGTCCCTCAGACCGTTGGAGGGCTGCCACATACAGTGCTCCTTTCACTGACCACCAATGAAAGAGGTGCCCTTTCTGGAAGTGTGGTGGGGGCCGGATAAATGGCCTCAGGGGGCCTCATGCAGCCCCGGGGCCCTGTAGTTTGGGGATGCCTGCTAGACCACCCACTGGTATGAAGGAAGAAAGAGAAAGATGGGCCGGAATTGATGATTCACATCAGAACAACTTGCTCAGCATTTTCCTGGCTCAGTTACAACTTCTCCAGGGTATTAGGAAAGGAGCCCCAAGCCACCATAGCCCCAACTCAAAAAATCTTCTACAGAATACAGGAGGCTTTACACTCTACCCTACATTTGGAATTGGCCTGTGTTTTGTTTTATTTATTTTATTTATTTGGGGGGGGGGTAGACAGGAACAGACAGACCAAAAGGGAGAGAGATGAGAAGCAACAACTCATAGTTACGGCTCCTTAGTTGTTCATTTATTGCTTTCTCATATGTGTCTTCACTGGGGGGAGCGGCTTCAGCTGAGCTACTGACCCCTAACTCAAGCCAGTGACTTTGGGCTTCAAGCCAATGACCTTTGGGTTAAAGTCAGTGACTATGGGGTCATGTCTATGATCCCACACTCAAGCCGGTGACCCTGTGTTCAAGCTGGTGAGCCCGTGCTCAAGCCAGCAACCTTGGGGTTTTGAACCTGGGTCTTCAGCATCCCAGGTAAATGCTCTATCTACTGCATGACTGGCTGGTCAGGCCTGTTTTGTTTTAAATCAGAAACAACAAATGTAGAAGACCAGACCACACAATCTATAAAGGATAGACATAACTTTAGATCAGGGGTCAGCAAATTATGGCTGATGGGCCAAATGTGTCCCACAGTCTGTTACTCTAAATAAAATCTTATCAGAAGACATCCAAGGCCAAAGTTTTCATAGTATCAGTGGCTACTTTCACAGTAAAATGGCAGAGTTGAGTAGCTGCAACAAAGACTCATGGCCTAAGATAATATTACCTGGCCTTTTATAGGCTGACCTATGCCTTAGACCAGTAGTCCCCAACCTTTTTGGGGCCATGGACCAATTTAATGTCAGAAAATATTTTCATGGACTGCCTTTAAGGTGGGACGGATAAATGCACAAAATAGAATTATGTGACCGGCGTAAAAACTGTGGTATTTTTAAATATAATTGTCGAACTTACGAGACAAGTGTCAAGAGTGAGTCTTAGACGGATATAACAGAGGAAATATGGTCATTTTTAAAAAATAAAACATCATTCAGACTTAAATATAAATAAAACGGAAATAATGTAAGTTATTTATTCTTTCTCTGTGGACCAGTACCAAATGGCCCACGGACCGGTACCGGTCTGCAGCCTGGGGGTTGGGGTTCACTGCCTTAGACTAATAATTTTAAGAATAGTAATTCAAGTATCTCTAAGGTAAAATACATAAAAATGACTGCCTTCTTTTCATCTTTTAAATTGTGGAATAGAAAAAAAAATTAATATAAATAGAATATGCCAACTCTCTACGAATCTAGTCTATGATAGCACATGCTAGAGTCTAGAGCACCCATCAATGACACTACAGTACTGTCATGATTAAGAATGAAAGCACTAGAGTCAGAAAGACCTGAGTGTGAATCCCGGATTTGCTCCTTGCCTGCTGTGTAATCTTTAGCGGGTTACCTAATCTTTCTTTCTAGGCTTCATTTTGAAATAAAGTCAGAAATATTACCCAACTCCTAGGGCCTTTGAGAAGAGTGAATAAATGTAAAGCCCTTAGCACAGTACTTGGCACATTAGTATGTGTTAAACAAAAAACTACCTAGTTTTATGACTATTACATTATCAAAAAAATTAAATTAGGGAAACACCTTTCCAAGATTGAAGATGAAGTTTATGACACGCACATGCATGGCTTGTTAAGCATTACCTGCACAGTTGTCTCTGGCATCCCCACAGAGAAGGCCGTCATGTTCAGGACTTCTGGTTGAATTCCCGTCTGCCACAGCACAGTGGAGGGTCACTAGACCTTCATGTTCAAAACAGAATCAAAACAAACATGAAAACTTGAAAATTTTCCTCAATTTTGAAATACACTATCAAAATTACGACCCATTTATAAAAATAAAACTGTGACTCCCATTTCCAACCCGTTCTCCCACAGTGAAGGGTGTGTACACAGGCCAGTATGTCTCATAAAAAAAAGCTCAGTGCTGAAGACAGAATTTTCAAGCCCGCATAATTATGCACCTTAAGTGAGGAAACCATAATTTGAGATGAAACCTTATTATACAAACATAAAATAGAGTTCTCAGCCACTGGAGGAATATATTAATGAATTTCCAGAGAGATGGAATGATGGGCCTATATGGCAACGTACTTTCTCCATTCCACACAGACCCAATGTTACTCAGGGATTAACTCTGGAGGGTCCTTTTTCCTGGAAAGATGTAACCTAGATATTCAATTCATGGGAACCATTTTAACACTTCAAGTTCCTCCACTACTTATCTCTGTCTCTGAGAAAGACAGGCCTCTTAGAAAGGAATAGGGGAGAGAGAAACACAGCATGTGGTTGGAACAGTTTAGAAAATAATGTGAAGTTTTTGCCTGGACCTGATTCAAGTGAGCCAGAAGGCTCCTGGAGTCCGAGGCATTCTTTTTAAAGGGCCCACACACAGACTTACTCAGACTCACTTCCTCTGAGCTCCAGTGCTTGAAAGGAACCAGGGACAAACAGAGAGAAACTGAATTGTCTGTTATCAGGGCAGGAGTTGAGGGGTCAGCTTTCTGTTAGAGAAACGTGCTGTCAGAAGCCAGTTTTTCTTTTTTGAGCTCTCTACCCACAAAAATCATGAGTGGGCTCCATAACTGGGTCTCCATCAACTTGGCTAACACTGTTCCCCCTGCCATGATGATTCCCAGAGATCCCACCCCACACAATTTGCAGGCCCACCCAAGGTTTCCAGTGGCTTTTCCCTATGAATGACCCATCTTGGCTCAAGCTTCAGACTTTCCAACAGTCTCTCAAACAAGCAACATCTGGCCCTGGCATGCTCCATACTTCTCACTAAGTGGCCTCAGGCCTGACACTAATGGAAACTGGCCTTGATTCACAACTTGACCTCTCCTGGGCAGCTCTAAGCCCAGCACAAGTAGCAGCCACCTGAAGATAACTTTGTAGCTCATGTTGAGTGGCTCCAAGCAGAACACAAGCAGTGGTTGACCTTGGCCTGTACCTTCTGGGAGGCCCCAGAGCAAGTGGACAGCTTCAGACGACATTGAACCACCACCTAACGACCTCTACAAGTGACACACTCAAGAGGTGGATTCAATGGCCATTAGAGCTTCACGGAAGTAAGTCTTGTTTTGTGGGGTGGACCCATGCACAGCTGAACCTCCGTAGTGATCACAGCCATGTTGATTAGCCTGGGGGTAAATTTCTTCCACTGATGGGCCAACAGCAATCAAGGCTCAACTATAACAGAAAAATGTACATAACCCACACAAAAAAATCTACCTCGAGTGCCCAGCACAGGTGGATGAGGAGGCTGTACCACTGGATCCTACAGGGCACCTTCTACCTTAGGCCACTCTACCAAGCCAGGGAGACACAGCAGTGCTACCTAATAAATAGAAAGAAACACAGGGAGGCTGCCAAAATGAGGAGACAGAAGAACTTGTTACAAATGAAAGAACAGAACAAAACTCCATAAAAAGAACTAAACCCAATGAGAACAAGAAATCTACCAGATGCAGAGTTAAAAACACTGTTACAAGGATGCTTAATGAACTTAGGGGGAAGAGTAGATGAACTCAGAACTTCAACAGCATAAAAAAATACATGGACACCACAGAAAAAGAACCAGTCATAGATAAAGAACACACTAATTGAAATGAGGAATAATTTACAGGGAATCAACAGTAGAGGAGATGAAGCTGTGAATCAAAGCAGTGATTTGGAACATCAGATAAGCAGATAAGAAACATAAAAACATCCAAACAGAACAACAACAAAAAGAATTTTAAAAAATTACATTAGTGTATAGAGCTTCTGGGACAACTTCAAGTGTACCAGCATTTGCATGGTGCGGGGTGCTAGAAGGAAAAAAGAGAGAGCAAGAAATTGAAAACCTGTTTTTAAAAAAATGACAGAAAACTTCCTCAACTTGGTGAAGGAAATAAACCTACCAGTTTAGAAAGCATAAAGAGTCCCAAACAAGATGAACACAAAAAGACCCACACCAAGACACATAATAATTAAAATGTCAAATGTTAAAGACAAAGAAAGAATCTTAAAAGCAACAAAGATAAGCAGTTACCAACAAGGGAGTTCCCATCAGACTATCAGCTGATTTTTCAACAGAAACTTTGCAGGATAGAAGGAATTGGCAAGGATTACTGAAAGTGATGGAAAGCAAGAACCTATAACCAGGACTACTCTGTTCAGCAAAGTTATCATTCAGAATCAAAGGACAGATAAAGAGCTTCCCAGAACTCCTTTTACTAAAGGAGTTCATCACCACCAAACTAGTATTATATGAAATGTTAAAGGGTCTTCTTTAAAAAGTTAAAAAATATGAACAATAAAGCAGCAATGAATACATATCTATCAACAATTAAATCTAAAAAAACAAAATAAATGAACAAGCAGAACAGAAACAGACTCATAGATACAGGGAACATTTGAATGATTGCCAGATAGGAGGGTGGGTTAAGGGGAGTGGGTGAAAAAAGGGAAAAGATTAAGAAGTACAAATTGGTAGCAACAGAAGAGTCATGGGAATGTAAAATACAGCACAGAGAATATAGTCAATAATATTTTAATAACTATGTGTAGTGTCAGATGATCACTTAGTAAGTAAGTTATATAATGTCTAATCACTGGGGTGTACCTGAAACTAATATTGTATGTCAACTATAATTGAAAAACAAAAAATGATTTTTTAAAAAAAGAAGTTGGAGAGGAGAGGGGAGGAATGAGAGGAGAGATAAGATGGCTTGGGAGTTATCTGGTCCTGAGTTCCTGATTTGTTTTAGCCACTTTGCAGCCATGTGTATTAGTAAATGTCATAACCTCTTAGTTTGTCTTTGGCAAAGTAAAGCTAATGATTTTTTCTTTTTCAAAATACTGTTGTGAAGATACAGTCAATAAGCATGCAAAGCACTAATAGTGCTGGCATATAATCAATGCTCATTTAAATGGCTCATTATTATGTATGTAACTGGCAGTAATAGAATAACTTGCTTACTGGTCATGTTGACTTTGATATATCTACCCAATGGCTTAACTATCTACATTCTGTGATTCAGTTCATGAACAAACATTGATGAGAAGACAGATCAATAGGACATGCTCTACCTTCAAATTGCTCCAAAGCTACAAAGGCAAGTATTCAGCCAATCACATAACCTTAATACAAGTGATAGTATTGTACCAGAGACATAGTATCTAGCAAGTTCAGAGGTCGCTAGAGTTTTTAAGAAGCCTTCGAAAGAGAGATTCTTTTCAGTCTATCAAATTAAAAAAAGATGTTTTATTTGTTTTGAAAAATGGTACAGGAACTGTGAAAAGAAATGGAGACGTAAATCCAATGGGTGGGAGTAAATTCGCACTCCCTTTTAGAGGACAGTTTAGCACTGTATGTGCTAAAAGCAAAAGATGCAGAAATGCACAAATGCTTAAATCCAGTAATTTTTGTCTAGTAGTTTTTCTTAACAAAATAATTCAAGATACATAAAAATACTTAGCTGCAAAAATTTCCTATATTATGTGGGTTATAGAGGAACTTAATTGGTAAAGTTTAAACTTGGTAAGTCAAGAAATAGCATCACCAGTGAATTATTTAGCAAGACAGAGTTGAATATAGAAGAAACACCTAAAAGAGTCGAACATGGTTGCATTGAGGGAGGTAGAGAGGGCGGGAAGGCTTGGAGCAGTGATCTGCTATTTGCTGGTATAAAGTTTTTAGTACTATATAATTTTAAAATATCTATGTGTATTTATTACACTATTAAAAGTAAAGCTAATTTTTTTTTCCCGAAGTTAGAAGTGGGGAGGTAGTCAGAGACTTCCGCATGTGCCCAACTGGGGTCGATGCTCTGCCTGTCAGGGCTGTTACTCCCTTGTGGCTGGAGCCATTCTAGCACCTGAGGCAGAGGCCACGGAGCCATCCTCAGTGCCCTGTCGAACCTTGCTCCAATGGAGCCTTGGCTGCAAGAGGGGAAAAGAGAGATAGAGAGAAAAGAGAGGGGGAGGAGTGGAGAAGCAGATGGGTGCTTCTCCTGGTGTCCTGACCAGGAATCAAACCCTGGACTCCTACACGCCCGGCTGACACCCTACCACTGAGCCAAAAATCAAGCTAATTTTTAAGAAACGGATAAACTTGTAATTAACCAAGACATTCTAAACAAAAGGGACAACTAGGAAAAAAAGAATTGGCAAAAATAACACAACCTGTCCAGCCTGTATGGAGGAGGGTGGGGAGTGCGATGGAAGAGGAAGTTGGAGGGCCAGGAGGAAACACATGGAAGAGGAACCGAGGTAATTAGTTTGAACTCTGTTATGCACCTAACATGGGTCATTGAAAAGTTATAAGTGAGAAATAACATAATCATTTTTCTTTCTTGCAGTTTGAAACGGTTACTTTCATACCAATACAAGTGATTCAGACCCTGAGTGACCCTTTGTCTCTTCTGCCATGTGAGCACACAGAGAGAAGGTATCTACACATGGAGAAGCAGGTCTTCTCCAGGTGCAGAATCGGCCCGTGCCTTCCTTCTGAAATTCACAGCCTCCAGAACTGTGACAAATAAATGTTTGTGGTTTACCCAGTCTGTGGTATTTTGTTATAGTGGCCAAGAGTGGCTGAGACAGGATTAGAGAGAGAGATTCAGCTTTGGACACTCTGAGACTTGACACGACTGTGGCTTATTGAGGAGATAGTAAATGGATATTGGACCTGGAATGCTGGAGGGAAGTCAACGCTGCAGGTTTTACATTTGGGAGTGAGTCACAGGAAATAAACTGGTAGCTCATGCCGTGTAAGTGTGTATCCCAGAAAAAGCCATGTGAAAAGAAAAAGATGATTAGGGACAGAATCCTGAAGAATACCAATGTGCTAGAGAAACAGAAAGAGAAATGTCCTTAAGTGACTGAGAAGGAGCAGCCACAGGGGTGAGAAAAAGTTTTTCTACAAAAATTTAATCAAAATAAACTGATGAAGAATTCAAGAACTGAATTAAAGAACTGAAATACACTCATTGGATATGCAGCCAAAAAGCACTAATAATGTGTTGCTAGAGAAATATTAGTGGTGTGAGAAGGAAGCAAATGATTGCATATTATACTTCAAAGATGTTGAACTGAAAAACAGGAGTGAAAACATTAGTCAATATGCACAGAAAAAAAAAGTATTTTGTTTATGTTTCAAATGTGAGAGAAAATTGACACAAAGAAGCCAAAAGTATAGAATAAAAGCAAAGGATGAATATTCAATAGATGCAGAAAACCTTGGAAAATTTACCCAAAAGGTAGGGCCTCTTTTCTTAATTACAGCAGTCCCTCCTTCTCCATGGGAAACTCTCCAAGACGCTCTGTGGATGCCGGAAAACTTGGATAGTATTGAATCCTGCATTTTTTGTTTATTATCCATATATAGATAAAGTTTAATTTATAAATTAGACAAAGTAACAGATTAAAAACTATAATTAATAATAAAATAGAAGTTACAACAATATACTGTAATAAAAGTTACATGGTATTAGTAAGTAAAATAAGGGTTCCTTGAACACAAGCACTGTGGTATCATGACAGTCAATTTAATAATTGTGAGAGCTACTAAGTGACTAATGAGTGGGGAGTGTATACAGTGTGGACATGCTGGACAAAGGGATGATCCCTTCTCCAGGCAGGACAAAGCAGGATGACCCGAGATGTCATCATGCTACTCAGAATGGTAAGCAATTTAAAATTTATAAATTATTTATTTCTGGAATTTTTTATTTAATATTTTTGAGCTATATTTGACTTCAAGGTAACTAAAACAATGGGAAACAAAACCTCAAACAAGGGGGGACTATTGTATAATCCTTTTCAGTCAAAGCTAACAATTCTGGCAAATATAACTTTATTTTGAGTGAATGAAAAGTCTTTTAAGAATAAGAGCTTAAATATATTTTATATTCTGTATATATCATCTTATTGTTCAAGGAAATCCAAGTTCTGGTGTAAAATGAATGAGAAACATCCAATAAGTTTCTCAGTTTACACATTTTAAATATTCTGAGTTGGCTAATTCTTTGTTGCAGAAGGCTGTGCATAGTAGAATTATTAGTAGTATCCCTGGGTTTTACCCTCTAAACACTAGTAACATCCCACCACCACCCTTCCCTTTATTCCTAAATTATCACAACCAAAAATGTCTCCAGACATTGCCTAATGTCCCTGGGAGGAAAATTTTTGTGGTTGAGAACAATTGTAATTCTTTCCAAACTGTTTCTGTATATTTTATCCAACATACAGTTTTTTATTTTAAATCTGCTTTAAGTCAATTATACATCCTCAAAATCTCAAATTTTGACTTAAAAAACTTCTTAGGGAAAGTACCATTATATTTTGAAAAGATCATCAGACTCATTCTTTAATTCATTATGTAATTTTGAATTAATTAACAAACTATCCTGACCTTTTCCTCAAGAAAAATTAGAATCATAGGTTCCCTGTTCATCCCATCATTTAGTTAATAAAAATCAAATCAAATATACAATTAAAGAATTTGTAAAGGAACACACATTATATACAATGTATGTAATAAAGGAATATACATTATTATAATATATGCATGTTTATTATTATAGCATAATAACATATAATAACATATAACATATAATAACAACATATAATATATATAATATAATAAAACTCATTATCTTTATCAAAGAAATTATAGGTTGTTTTTTAGAGAAAATGTGCTTAGATGTGAAAAACATTATATTTTTATTCAAGAGAGTCACACTAATTATATAATTCAGAATTAGTAAGAATATTAAAGGCATTAAGATCTTTTACCCATCAACTCTCAACTTTTCTAAAATAATCTCTTTAAAATTTCAATACAGATACTTCATGAGCTTCTAAGGCATTCAGTTTCTATGACCATTCATTCATTCATTCATTCTATCAATCACAGTCATTTATTAATTCAAAAATTTATTAAGGCCTTTGGCTGGTTAGCTCAGTCAGTTAGAGCATCATCCTGAAACAACAAGGTTGCAGGTTCGATCTCTGGTCAAGGCACACAAGGGAAGCAGACACTGAGTGCACAACTAAGTGGAACATCAATGAGTGCTTCCCTCTCTCTTGCCCTCTCTTGCTCCCTTTTTTTCTCTCTCTAAAAGCAATAAAAAAATTATTAAGCATCTAATTCTAAAGCTCTACAAATGCATTTTGATGGTGAGCTGGTTTTAGTCTTTCTATAATTGTACTCTGTTCAATAGAATCACTTAGAATAAGTTTAATAGCTCTTTTTGCATGACAGATCTTGTATATATGTATATACAAAATTTATATATATCTTATGTGAGGCAGGGAGACAGAGACAAACAACAGATTCCTGCAGGTGCCCTGACTGGGATTCCCCAGGACAAACCCCATCTGGGACTGATACTCTGTTGCTCAGCAACTGAGCCATTAGCACCTGAAGTGAGGCCATGGAGCCATTGCAGCAGCGCCTGCCTGCCTGGGCCAATTTGCTCATTCAGCCACGGCTGCTGGAGGGGACGAGAGAGAAGGGGAGGGTGAGAATTAAGGATAGAGAAGCAGATTGTAGCTTTTCCTGAGTGTCCTGACCAAAAATTGAACGCTGGACTTCCACATGCAGGCCCAACACTCTTACCACTGAGCCGACCAGCCTGGGCCAGATTCTTGTATATGTATTTAAAGCCTGCTATCAAGATTTCCTAAAATAATTTCTCTTTTTCAGGTTAAACATTCTGGTTTCTTCAACTGTATTTGACCTGACATCTTCAAAACCCTCATAAGCCTTGTCATTATCTCCTAAATTCAAGGTCAGAATTATGTGCCATTTCACATGGTTTGGCAAGGACATAATAGAGTGGGGACCTCACATTGTGGGCATCATGTTTCTGATAATGAAGCCACATAAAATTAGCTTTTCTCTTTTGGTTGTCCCAATTAAATACTGGGGGTTATTTGACTTACATTAAAATGAAGACACTATTTTTTTTGTACTGGGAAGCAGTGTATTGATGAGTTTATTAGTTCTGGTATTGTTCTATTTTGCTTCATTTTTATTTTTTACCTAAAAACATTTTTACACTTAATCCTTTTTTAATGTTATTGTAGTAAGCCTGGCCAGGTAGCTCAGTTAGTTACAGCATTATCTCAATATGCTAAGGTTGTGAGTTCAGTTCCTGGTCAGGACACATATAAGAGTCAATCAGTGAATGTATAAATAAGTGGAACAACAACTCAATGTCTCTGTCTCTTTCTCAAATCAATAAAAACAAAAATTAAAAAAATGTTACTGTGTTAGATTTCCCTTGTCATTCAAATATTTCACAATCTTTATTTTGTTTTGTTTTTTTTTTGTATTTTTCTGAAGTGAGAAGCAGGGAGGCAGACAGGCAGACTCCTGCATGCACCTGACCAGACTCCACCCAGCATGCCCACTAGGGGGCGATGCTCTGCCCATCTGAGGTGTTGCTCTGATGTGACCGGAGCTATTCTAGCATCTGAGCCAGAAGCCATGGAGCCATCCTCAGCACCCAGGCCAACTTTGCTCCAATGGAACCTTGGCTGCAGGAGGGGAAGAGGGAGACATAGAGAAAGGAGAGGGGAAAGGGTGGAGAAGCAGATGTGCACTTTTCTTGTGTGCCCTGGCTGTGAATCAAACCTTGGACTTCTACACATCTGGCTGATGCTCTACTGCTGAGCCAAGAGGCCAGGACCCACAATCTTTGTTTTCTTATTCTTTCATTCAATCATTCCTCTCTGCTTCACATGACTTGAAGAATTTCTCAGCTACATTAAAGCAAAGAAACAAAATAAAACAATATAATGTTATATTAGCTTACTTGCTAAAAGATTGAAAATTGAGTCCTAATTTTCAAGGCTAGTTTTTAAATACCAATTCAGTTCATAAAATTAAAGACAAAAAGGAAAATAAACCCATTTTTCCTTTAATGAGTCAAAGCTCCATTTACTTTTATGCTTTATGAGATTTTCAAATTAAAAATTATGGAATGTATTAAAAGTATTATCCCTGTCAGCCAGAGTGGGGAATGAGTCATTGGGGACAATACAAACATTGAATGAGACACAGCATGACAAGGAGCATGACCCACTGTTTCAAAGTTGCTGCTAATGCTGAAGTAAGTCACACACCAGCTGGATCAACTATTTAAAAAGATCAAATGTGAACAACCTAAACAGTCATGTATGTTGTATTTGCCTCATCTCTGAGCTGAATTTTCCATTTTTAGAGCCAAAAGCATTTTATACAAGGTTTGGCAAATGTAGGCTTATAGTTATTTGTATAGAAAATAATACATTAATTAATAAATAATGATACAAAAATAAACTCTGTACTTCACATACAACTGTAAACCAATTTCCCCCTACCCTATGTTTTAAAAATAAATATAATATTATCACAAAATTTCCATTACACTATATTCTTATGATTTAAGACATCTGTTTAGATTAGATATGTTTAGATATGATTTATTGGATACAAACAGGCCTGTTTGTATCCAATAAATCAAGTGATTCTTATGACATCACATCGTTCTTATTTTAAGATTTGAACCTCACTCCATTCCCCATTAGAAAATCTAACTGTAAATCAAAGGAGAATTTATTAATCTATGAACATAAACAGAAGTTGGGAGAGTATTTCAGAGTCAAATAAATTTTTATTTATTTTAGAAGGAAGCAGTGTAGATTAATGGTACAAAGACAGGTTTAGAGACAAATGAAGATAAATTTGAATCCGGGATGTACCTTTTAATCACTAGCTTTGTGATTATGATGAAGTAGTTCAACATAGAACTTTAGGGTTTCTACCTATAAACTGAGGCTCACAATATATAACTTACATGGTAAAGATTTACCTATGCTTAAAAAAAATTAAAAAAATAAATTATGAATTATTAACCTTGGTAATGTCTGACACAAAATAGCAAGTATAAGAGACCTGAAGTAAAAAAATAAAAAGAATTTGAATTGCTCTGGTAAAACAAGTTCTCATGCTTATAAGTGGCTCTTGACAAATATCTACATAGAGGGTCTGATTTGACTTGTATATAAAATATGTTTTTGGAACAAACTACAAAAGATAAATACACAGACATTACAGTGCATACTAAGCAGTGTGCTTACATATATGTACTTAGTGAGGCAAAGGTCTTTGTTGGTCTTTCCACATGCTTGTTACTTTTCGTTGTTTTTTTTTTTTTTTTAAGAGTTTTGAAGTGAATACTCCTCAACTGATTAACAGAAATATAGTGTGGTTCTTTGTATTCTCAGTACAATTCTGCCAATGACTCAGCCTACTGTTTATGTCAAATGAGATTTCTGATTCAGTCATCACTTAGTTGGCTAGGTGACTCAGTGGTCCAAATACAGCAGATAAAGTCAGACCTTATGATACTATTTAAAGACCAAGTAGATTATAAATCATATTTCTGATTTTGGAAAAATAAAGTTAACAAGGTTCTTAAAAGTTTAAATCAACCTTCAGAATAAAAACCAGGAGCATCTGGGGAATTTTCTCATTGTATCTTCATGGTCCAGAATAAAAAAGGAGCCTTGAGTACGTAGACCATACACAGAGCATTTTCGAAGTCCAAAAAGAGATCACCTCTAACATGAAGTTGACAAAATATCAGAGGGTAGAAATGGTGTTTGACACTGGGTTTGTGGTTGGCTGAGACAGAAACTGTGAAATAGATGAAGTTTGACATTGGTCTTTTTCTCCATCTTTTTCTGTTATCTTTTTTGTTGTCATTTTTGCCCTCCTATAAACAGTATCCTCATATTATTTCAATATTCTCCCAAATAGAAAATGATTCTTTAATATATTTTCTTTTCTAATTGTATTTGATTTCAAAGCAGACCTGCAAAGGAAAGAAATAACTCAAAAGAAATACACTGGAATCAAGTGTCCCAATCTGAGTTTTCTAGAAAGCAGAGTCCAAGGTACAGATTAAAAGAATTATCACTTTATTTGGGAGGTACTAGTTCTGGGCTGTGGGAATGATAAAATAGAAAATGATGTAAAAAGAAAGAGGCAAAGAAATGCAATATGCATACCCAACTTGCTGAGTATAGCTCCAAGGTGAACCACAGAGACAGAAACATGCTCAGACAGCAAGTTCACTCATACAGGGGCTATGTAAAGCATTCAGAAAGGAACTATGTCTTGAATGAGTTCATGGAGAAAGACTGAAAGAAGAATCTGTCCCAATCACTTTCATCATCTATTTCCTACTGGACAAAATGTTCCTCACTAGGTGCTAACTCCTTCAATCTTTGGACCTTCAGTGGGTGAGAAGCCAGAACTCATCCTGGGACATGATGTTGTATCCAAGTCCAAAAAGAGGGGTGATCTGGTGTAAGTGGGGAGCTGAGCAAGAGAAAATGAAGGTAGTTGAAGGGGTCTTAAGTAGTGCACTTTGTTCATGTCCCAATACAGTGGGGATTTGGGAAAGCAGGTTATCTAATGGAGAGCTGTTTCAGGACAAAGTAATTTTTCTAAGGTCTCTCAAATCACAGCACCTAGAGAATTGCTTATTTTGTAAAACTGAGAGATAAGCTTCTTAATTTTCAAGGCTGGGAAGGGAAGCATAGACATGGGCAGAGAAATAAGAAGAGGGTCTTTATAAATAGTTTATGTCCATTCAACATTAAGAAAGTAAAATACCAACTCATTTCTCCTCCAAAGTCAAATGCTATTCCAAATAGCAGATACAATGTCTTGCTGTTTAAGAATAGCTAAGAATGGTGGATAACACTTTTTCTTAACTCATAAAAGTAATCTTAACTCCCGCAGTCATATTTTTAAAGCTCAGAGGAGGTAATTTAACAACCTGTCACATTAACTCATATATCTGAAAACTGTCAACACCACAATAATGCCTTTGCCAGTAAATCAACTTCTTTATTTTTTTTACCATGATTGTTATTAAATCTGTGACAACAATGACTAAATTAAATGGGACCCTATAATAACCTAGAGCTAGTTTCTTAGAAATCATCAGTCGTCAAAACGACGTTTCGATTCCTATTCCATTATTAGACCAGATTAACCGGACATTGTAATACTTTAAATGAAAAGCTCAAGGGTTCACTGAATTTCCATCATAGTTACAGAAGAGAAGGCAAAAAGAACGAAGGGAAAAAAGAACAATTTCTTCTCAGGGAGGATTATCCAAGTGCAAAGTGAAGAGGAATAGTGGTGTTGGCCTTTGGATTTAGAGATAACACAGCCTTTGATCCATGAGGAAACAGTCATCAGCTTTAATAATGGTAAAGAAAAGATCGTAAGTTTGGAGTAGTTGCATAACCAACCTGAAAAAAAAAAACCCTGCAGAATTTAGGTCCTTAAACTGAGTTAAGGGAAGTCCACCCAACTTAACATTAATACATTATTATCTATGTTGATAAAATCATTTTTCAGGGAGCAGATAAAAATAAATATATAATAAATAAATAAAAAATCACCAGGTAGTATATTTTAAGTGACAGGTATACAAAAATAAACTCTATTGGAATTCCAAAAAGAAGCAATGTATTAAGTGTAGAGATCATAAAGAAAAGTTTCATGGAAGTTGAGAACTAAACAGAACGAAAGGCAATGACATAGACATGAGCTTGGTATGTTCTGGAAACAGTGAGTAAAGCTATCCAGCTGGAATGAAAAATTATGCAAAGTAAAATTCAGAAACAAGGGCCTTCTTGATGTGTATGGTAAGGATGTAAAATAATTTAATTAGTTTCCTTGTATGGCCTATGAAAGTAAGACTCATTATGAAATGGTCACACCATTTTTTTCAGTTGAAGTTTTGCAATGTCTATTTACCATATCCTGAAAGATAGATTACCAATTGAGGGTATGACTAAACTAGAAAATCATGCAAAAATATATATATTTTTTTCCACAGAGACAGAGAGAGAGAGTCAGAGAGAGGGATACAATAGGGACAGACAGACAGGAACAGAGAGAGATGAGAAGCATCAATCATTAGTTTTTTGTTGTGACATCTTAGTTGTTCATTGATTACTTTCTCACGGGCCTTCAGCAGGCTGAGGAACCCCTTGCTCGAACCAGCGACCTTGGGTCCAAGCTGGTGAGCTTTGCTCAAACCAAATGAGCCTGCGCTCTAGCTGGCGATCTCGGGGTCTTGAACCTGTATCCTTTGCAACCCAGTCCAGTACTCTATCCACTGTGCCACCACCTGGTCAGGTGCAAAAATATTTAATAGTGGTGAGTGCTTTTGAATAAAAATTAGTAAGAAAAAATGGGATATGTTTCCTTTTTATGCTTTTGCAAAAGCAAATGAGAAGTACAGATTACACTGGGGAATAATTTTTTTTCATTTTCTGTTGCATGAGGTTTCAGAACTGTTTCTATATATTTCTGCATTGCTGATTCCAAATCTGAAATCCATTTTTTAGTGCATGCTCTAACTTTTATGCAATCTTAATTTCTTTTTGTTACAGTTAATGGCATGCATTGGTTTTTAAATTGGAGTTAAAGGGCAACGACTCTTGGATTGAACATAACCACAATTAATGTTTTATAAACATCACTTTTACATAATTGTAGTTGTTTTTAAATATAAAAAATTATTATCTGATAAAAACACCCTTTTATTTTGTTTTAAGATCGAATTATGGCTTCTTTGAGTAGGTGTAAATGTAAGAATAGTCCTAACACCTTCTGTTATATATGTGGCTGTTACACACTTCAACGTCAAAGGTGCAATATCTCATCATTTGTGACACGTGCAAATATTGCCTATTTTCAAGTTCCCCTTGGCAATCAAGACAAGAACTGTGCTCCTCATATTGTGTGTCATAATTGTGAGGAAATGCTTCGTGACTGGACAAAAGGAAAACACAAAGGAATGCCATTTGGTATTTCCATGGTTTGGCGTGAACCTAAGGACCACAGCAGTGACTGTTATTTCTGTCTGATCCATACAAAGGGCATCGGCAAGAAAAAATGACATATGATTGCATATTCTAATATTCCTTCAGCAATACGACCTATCCCACACTCTGAGACACTCCCGGTTCCAGTTTTCAATGGTTTTATTTCTTCTAAAAATGAAGAAAGTGAACATGGTGATCAAGTGTATTTTGCTAAGATGCATGAAGAAATGGTTGTAGAATCTGAAGGGTCTTCTTCTGATGCCAAGCAGTCATTAACCCCTCAGCAGTTTAGCCAACCCGAATAGAATGACTTAGTAAGAGATTTGGGCCTATCAAAGAAAGCAGCTGAGTTATTAGTCTCCAGGTTTCAAGAAAAGAATGTACTTCACTGGTCAGCTAAAGTATCTCATTTCAGGAAGCATGAACAAATTTTTGTGGGCTATTTTTCCGAAGACAAACACTTTGTTTACTGTCATGATATCAGTAGTCTTCTCAGTCAGCTAGGTGTTACCACTTCTAGTCCAACAGAATGGCGGCTATTTCTTGACAGCTCTAAATGGAGCCTGAAATGTGTTCTCCTACACAATGGTAGGAGGTACCATTTATCTTAAAATGGTAAATTTCCTGTTAGGACAACAGAGAGGTTTCACAAAGTATCCTTGCTTTCTGTGTTTGTGGGACAGCCGAGCTTGAAAGAAACACTAGACACAGGAGTGACCAAAACGTGGAGCTTTGGTAGTAAGGATGCAAAATATTGTGAATGAACCTGTAGTTAATTGAGACAGGATCATTTTCCCCCCACTTCACATCAAACTCGGCTTAATGAAGCAGTTTGTTCAGGCTTTGAATAGAGAAAGTGAATGCTTTCAACATATTATTTCTGCTTTTCCTGCCTTGTCTTTCAAGAAGATAAAAGCAGATGTATTCGCTGGACCTCAAATTTGAACCCTCATACATGACAAAGAATTTGCCATGAAGATGAATAAGGAGGAGAAAGCAGCATGGCAGTCTTTAGTTGCAGTTACAAAGAACTTCCTTGGCAACAAAAAAGCAGAAAACTATGAACTTCTGGCTCAAAGGATGCTGTTGGCTTTCTGCAACGTTGGATGTAACATGAGCATTAAGATCACTTCCTGAAGAGTCATCTTGATAAGTTTCCCAAAAATCTTGGAGCTGTTAGTGATGAGCAGACTACTGCTGGAGCATCAAATGAGATTTCCCTCAACAAGTACACAAACGCAAGAGCTAAAAGTGCAAATTTTTGCCTGAATAGAATTTAAATAATTTTGCGCAAATTTTATGATTAAAATAAGTGTTTTAATATGTTCTATTTTGAAATTGTAGACAAATTCTGATGCAATCATATCTTTAGTGTATTAGTGTATTTATTGCATTATATAAATTATTATATTTTCACAAAGATGATGCCCAAGAAGACATTCTACTTCATTATGTTAAACTAAATGTTGAAAATTTTACAATAAGATGAAAACCTAAAATCTTGAATTGCAAAAAAACTGTAGCTTACAGAGAAAAAACTAATGTCAGATTTGAGATCAGCACACTTGAATTAGGTAAGAACAAGTGTTTTTGTGGATGCAACAAAAATTTTGTTCCTCAGTGTTATTATTCTTGTGTGTAGTTTTATCTCAAATCTAAATCATACTTCCAGTCACTCTTTTTACCTTCCATTACAAGATAACTGTCATTTATCTAAAAATAATTAAAGAATTTTCTCACAGTTCTTTTTATTATGTGATGGCAATCTTAGAAATATGTCTTCTGAGATATTTGAAATTTTGTCAATATAATTTATCAGTTGTAGTTATGCTGAGGGTTTTTTTTCTTCACAACTGGATCTCAGTGGATAATTATTATCCTAGTAAGTAGTAAAATATGTGTAAAGGATGCAGCATTTTTAAGAGAGAACCTCAACCTGGGGAATAGAATTTTCTTTACCCCAAGATGAGGCTCATGAGAAGGCACGGCCACACTGCCTGACCAGTCAGTGGCATAGTGGATAGAGCATCAGACTGGGGTGCAGAGGACCCAGGTTTGAAACTACAAGGCTGCTGGTTTGAGCACAGGCTCACTGGCTTGAGCTGTGGGGTTGCTCCATGGTCGCTGGCTTGAGCAAGGGGTCACTTGCTCTGCTATAGCCCCCCCCCCCATCAAGGCACATAATTAGAAAGCAATCAATGAACAACTAAGGAGCCGCAACAAAGAATTGATGCTTTTTCATCTGTCTCCTCTTCCTGTCTGTCTGTCCCTCTGTGTCACACACACACACACACACACACACACACACAAACACACACACATGCATGGTCACTGAATCAAGTTTTGAGGGGAAAATCTCAAGTAATTTTCTTTTTATTTTTTTCTTTCTTTTTATTTTTTAAAAATTCATCACTATTGGTTTCCCAAGTCCCTACATGCCCTGTTTTTTTTTTTTATTTCCCTTCCCAAAGACAATTTCTTAGTTTGAAATTCTACTTACCAACCTCCAAAACATTCCCAAAATTCAGTAACATCACCCTGAGTTCCCGGGAAATAAAAACCCTTGGTAGTCATTTGATCCACCTCCTACCTCACCTAGGAAGCACCTGTGCACAACTTCCTGTAAGTGCCATCCAGACCTCAAACATGTCCAGGCATGGGAAGCTCACCACGTCCCAAGTCAGTGGACTCCATTTTTTCAAAGCTCTACTTGGAAGATAATTCCTCCTAAATTAAGGTGAGAGTTGTCTTTCTGTAATTAACACAAGTTGTGCCCTCTGAATTAAACAGAGAAAACCTGTATTGAGACAACTTTTCAACTATTTGATGTTGGCTCTCATAAATAAAAACTTTCTTGTTTCTACCCACCACTCCAACTTCTATCCTCTTGAGTCGTGTGTGTGTGTGTGTGTGTGTGTGTGTGTGTGTCTTCTCCAGTTACCACCAATCTCTTGTCTTTTAAGAACACCGATGATTTCCTCATAGCCCACATAGCAGTGGCTTCTTCTTGAGCCTCAGCTGCCTCCATTTCCATAGTATTTGATATGGTTGACCTTC
Organism: Saccopteryx bilineata; assembly: GCF_036850765.1. Lineage (NCBI taxonomy): Eukaryota > Metazoa > Chordata > Mammalia > Chiroptera > Emballonuridae > Saccopteryx > Saccopteryx bilineata. The sequence continues at coordinate 208,890,485 of NC_089494.1, forward strand.
CCAAATCTCCCACCTACAAACTACCTTCCCTCTTGGCTTCCTGACTTCCTGAATTGTGTTTCCCTTTTCACTCAACTGTGCCAGCTTTTTTTTTCTGACTCCCCACATCGTAAATATGGGTGCCATCAACATGAGGCTCTGTCCTTTCTTTTCCATTCTTTTTTTTTACTGTGGTAAAATACATATAGCATACAATCTGGCTATCTTAACCATTTTTTAAAAGCACAGTTCAGTAATATCATTCATACTGTTGTACAACGATCACCATTATTCATCTCCAGGACTCTTTTCATCTTGCAACACTGAATCTCTAGACCCACTCAACAATTACTCCCCAATCCTTCCTCTCCCAGACCCTGGTAACCACCCTTCTACTTTCTGTCTCTATGATTTTGCTTATGCTATTCAATCTCACAAAATACTCATGGACTCAGTATTTGAACAAATATTTCTTGAAGATGTATTGTGTGCTAGGCAAGATGTTAGATCCTGAAATTATAATCAGATAAATTATTTATTTAAATTTTCAATCCTATTTTCTAACTAGGTGGTTGTCCAAACTGGCTAGTCATTAGAATCTCCTGTAGAACCTTTTTTGTTTTTAAGTAATAAACTTTATTTTAAAAGACAGGTTTTCCTCACTATCTAAAAGTAGAATATTCTTATGAAAACCTTTTTAAATCTCAAATGGCATCAGGTAAAGAAGCAATTACCTTAGAACAAACACAACTTGCTAATGGATACACAGAATAAATTGAGATAAAGCACAGATGCTCACAAACCAGTCAAAAGCTATAGGGCTTGATGCTGAGATGCTGAGTGTGGCTCCCGGGGATGGAGCTTGGTGGCACTCTCACCACTCAGGGTGCTCACTGTCTCTACAATGGCTGGCTGCAAAACAGACACTGAATGCAATTTTCGCTTTTCACCTTTTATCACAAAAGCGAAGATCTTCTGATTTCTTTTACTTAACAAGAACAGGTACTCATTGTAAAGTGGAGTAGTGTGAAGTGAACTTTTGAAAAATGAGGGATACCTGTAATTTTAGATTTACAGAAAATTGCTAAGTACAGAGCATTACCGTACATCCTCACTCAATTCTGTGTCCTCTGATGTTATCACCTTGCATTGTGGTACATTTATCAAAACTAGGAATTAACACTCATGCATTATTATTGACTAAAATCAAGGCTTTATTCTGATTTAACCAACTTTCTATTAATATCCTTTTTCTGTGTTAAGATTCTTAGTGTCTTCTGGTCTGTGATGGGTTCTTAGTCTTTTCTTGTTTTTTTATGACTTCATTGACAATTTTTTTTTTATTATTCACTGAGAGACAGGGAGGCAGACAGATTCTCACATGCACCCTGACCAAGATCCACCCAACAAGCCCCCCCCAAAGGGTGATGCTCTGCCCATCTGGGGTGTTGCTCCATTGTTTGGTGATCGAGCTCTTCTTAGCACCTGAGGTGGAGGCCATGTCACCATCCTCAGTGCCCAGGGCCAATTCACTTCAATTGAGTCATGGCTACAAGAGGGGAAGAGAAAAGATGGGGAGAGAAAGAGAGAGAGAGAGAGAGAAGCAAGAGGGGGAGGGGTGGAGAAGTGGATGGGTGCTTCTCCTGTGTGCCCTGACAGAGAATTGAACCTGGGACATCCACACACCAGTCCAAAAACTCTACCACTGAGTCAACTGGCCAGGGCTTCATTGACAAATTTTATGAGTATTGGTCAGATGTTTTGTAGAATAGTCTTCAATTTTAGGTTTGTCTGATGTTTTTATAATAATTGGACCAATATTTTGGGTTTTAGAGTGAATGCTACATAGAAATGTTCCTCTCATCACATTATATGAGGATATGTGATACCTACATGGTATTGCTGGTGATGTTAACCCTGGCCAATTGGTAAGGTAGTGTTTGCCAGGTTTTTGTACTTTAAAGTTATCATTTTACTTCTTTTTATACTTTATTCTTTGGAAGCAAGTAACTAGGTCCAGTCTACACTTAAAAGGCTCAAGAAACTAAGTTCTACCTCCTAGAGGGGCAGTATCTACATGTATTATTTGCAGTTACTCTATAAGAAAAATTTTTTCTCCTCCTGGAAAGTCTTTAAACTGTTATCTTCATTGGAACATGTTAACCAGATTTTAGGAGGTCTGGGGAGAGGCCTGATAACCTGTACTTTTTATATTTCTTAGAACAATCTGATTTGGGTTCCACTGCTCTAATTTGAAGCTAACTTCTATATTTCCAAACGTTCACAGGACATTTGAATATCTCCAAAACAGTTCACATTCCCACAGAAAGGAAGTTCTCGTTTACATATGGTACCATAAACTCCTTGTCTCTCTCGGGTTAGTGGTCTCAGTGATAGTTTTATTCCTTCTTTCCTTTTCCTTACTTACCTACATGTGACTTGTCATTATATTCTATAAAGTCATGTTTAGAAATAGTTATTGAGTTTATTTCTTCTCTTCATTGCCTAGTCCAGACTTTCCAGGCTAGTTAATAGCAGCTGTCTCTTTTCTTGTCTCTTATTATATTAGTCTCTCTTTTTCTGATCTACTGTGCACACTAAAACCAATATTTAAAGGACTGCATGCTCTATATTAATCATTTCCCTATCAAAAAATACCACAAGCTACCTATTATCCATTAGTGTTGTACTTCCAGGAAAGCGGCCCTCTGACATGGCATACTAAGTTAAGTAAAGCTAAATGAATTAATAAACACATGGTTTTCCAAAGAAAGAAATGTTATGTTGGTAACTGACCCTGTTATCCAACCAACTCAGGCATGTTGAAATAAGACTTAATGCAAACATTATTAAACTTTTTGTCACTGTTTCAGAATCAATGCTTCTAGTCCATAGACCAGGTAAAAAATATACTACATATCCTCAAAAAAATGTAAAGAATAAATATAAGTATTTCCTGGCTATTTGACTTAGCCTTGTTTATAATCAAAGTAGGTTATTACCTAATTGATGTGAATTGATTACATACCTCATCTCTCTTCAACCATCTAAAGAATTCTCTCCTTATTTCTTTAAATCTAGCAATTAGAAATTCATTTGAACCACCAGGATTTCTTTTTCAAGATATAGACATGCCTGGGAAAGCTAGCAATCATTAGCAGTACAAAGCATACCCATTTTGGTCACATTGCTTTCCTCTCAAATTATTATTATGGAGCACTCTTTTTTTCTTCTTTTTTTTTTTGTATTTTTCTGAAGTTGGAAACAGGGAGGCAGTCAGACAGACTGCATGCGCCCAACCGTGATCCACCCGGCATGCCCATCTGGGGCATGGATCTGTTGCAACCAGAGCCATTCTAGTGCCTGAGGCAGAGGCCACAGAGCCATCTTCAGCGCCTGGGCCATCTTTGCTCCAATGGAGCCTTGGCTGCGGGAGGGGAAGAGAGAGACGGAGAGGAAGGAGAGGGGGAAGGGGGAAGAAGCAGATGGGCACTTCTCCTGTGTGCCCTGGCCGGGAATCAAACCCAGGACTCCTGCACACCAGGCCAATGCTCTACCACTGAACCAACTGGCCAGGGAGTTTGGAGCACTCTTGACCAACTGAACTATGGGTTCTTTATGGATCCAGGGCTTGTCAGAGCAATTCTGGAAGTGTATCATGATCATGGCTTAAGGCTAAACTGCATGCAACCTGGATTCCTGCTTGTCGGGAGTCTCCTGGGAAGACATTGATCCTAATGAGGATGCATGGATCAGCGAGGTGACACTGGGTACAGCTTGGTTCCTGTCCCTCTGACTGTCCCCTGGCCCAGCCTCTTAGTGACATTCATGTCTATGTCCTGGCATGACCTGACTAGAAAGAAAGGGTGAGAACAAAACAAGATGAGTTTCCACTAGGCTGTCTGTGGACTTAAGGAGCCCAGGAGTACCGGGGTGAGCAGTCTCCCCAGAGACGAGGCTTGGGTCACTGGGATAGACGTTGTGCTCTCTTTTCTCTGCACCTTCAATTCTGGCAGACATTGGCAGGCCAAGCATCAGCGGGGGTACCACAAAGTATACCTGCAGTACTGGGGTCTTCTAGAATTATTTGGGAATTTCCACACAACAATGGGAACAGAACAATGGCAAAAACTGATCTGTAACAGTTGATAACACGCAAGTGTAGCCTGTGAAACCTGAGGTTTTTTAAAAGAAACACAGAGAACAAAAAACAAAAAACTTCCAATGTTCTTTTAAGCCAAAGCAGAACTAAAGAGGCAAATCCTCAAATCTCTCAGTGTTTGGGGCTTCAGTTACTTCAAATTTATCATGGGAATTTTACCTGCTGCAACCACCTGCTTTTAACTTGAAAGCTAGATATTACTCCACAAATACAGTCATGTTTCAAGCAAAACTTAAAACCAACTTACAAATATTAATGTTTTGTATTTTAATAAGGAAAACATATTTTTTTACCTTAAAGCTCACTCATTTTTTGAAAAGAAACATTTTTTTCCCTTTTTTCACCGGTGTAGTGTTTGTGTTATATAGCAAGTAGATGAGAGGGAGAAACTAAAAAACAGAATTAGAGAGAATAATACCATTTCTTTAAGATAAAAAACCCACTTTAAAGAAAGTGACTCCCCTTTCACCACATTTCTTAAAGAGTCAAGCATCCGTGCTTCTCTCTGTGATGATAATGTTTGCATGAAACAATGATCTCATCACAAAGTAAATGGTAGTTAAATACTGCTGTAAAAAGATTTTCTCTTAAATTTCCCAATGAAAATGTTGGTTAAAGATCAGTACAGGCCCTGGCCGGTTGGCTCAGTGGTAGAGCATCGGCTTGGCGTGCAGGAGTCCCGGGTTCAATTCCCGGCCAGGGCACACAGGAGAAGCGTCCATCTGCTTCTCCACCCCTCCCCCTCTCCTTCCTCTCTATCTCTCTCTTCCCCACCCGCAGCCGAGGCTCCAGTGGAGCAAAGTTGGCCCCGGGTGCTGAGGATGGCTCCATGGCCTCTGCCTCAGGCGCTAGAATATCTCTGGTCGCAACAGAGCAGTGCCTCAGATGGGCAGAGCATCGCCCCCTGGTGGGCATGCCGGGTGGATCCCAGTCGGACGCATGTGGGAGTCTGTCTGACTGCCTCCCCGATTCCAACTTCAGAAAAAAAAAAAAAGATCAGTACAATGTCCAGGTGGTAAAAGCCCTGGTCTCATCTAAAGCAATCCCTTTATTTTACAAGTGAGAAAAACGAGGCCCAGAAATTTACAACTCGCAGGCATCTCAGTCACAGATCGACAGAGTTGGAACCAGGTCTCATGTCTGCTCAGTGCCAGTTCTCAAGGCACTTGTCACTGTCACACACACACACATGCATGCACACAAACATGCCTGTGTACTAGTTAGTCATACAGCAATTACATTGCTTTCGGAAAGTAAGTAAAATAACATGTGACTTAAATTAGGAATGGGACCTACATGTAAAGTGTGCATGAGAGAAGGGGACCACTTTAGGGAAACACTGATGCCAACAAATCACACCCTTTGGCATTTTGCAAGGACTGGATCTTTAGGAGATCTAAAGACTGAATTCAACTCCTTAAGCCAAACATCCAACAGGGAAGTTGTACATTAGGTTACCCTGGGTATACTGGGGCACTAGATTAGAGGTTGTTTTTTCATTTCTGCTCTTTGACAAGTTTTGAGAAAGAAATAAAGCACTGAGTGAAAGTAAAGGCAGAAGAGTGTCCATTAAACTAGAATAATTATTTCTATCATAACATTTCTGCTGATATGTCACCCTAATTTTGGTCTGAATTAGCTCATACCTGGATCATAGCTCCTGTCTCCTCACTCCCACACTGAACTCCTCTGACAAATTTACCCTCTTAAATCTTTGTTTGCTTTATATCACTCCTGTAGTCAAGATCTGTGATGGTGTGTGTTTAACTGTCTATTGATTCATATCCAAATATTTATTTTAATGTGGCTTTTTTCTTTTTTTGCTCTTCATAATCTGTCTGCCTCTCACAAATTCTACTTTCTAGTTGGCTAGCTGGCTGTCTCTCCAGGAAAGCCATCTTATTTTTTATCACTGACCCTTCACTAAAAGCCATTTCTCTTGTCTATTGTTGGACTCTCTTCCCTATTGTTTCAAATCCTGCCCACTCTTCAAGGCACCCACTCGCGTCTTCCATGCAGCTATTCTCCACTGCCCCATGCCACACTGGTGGAGCTTTGGTAGGAAGTAGGTTTCTCTTTCCTGGGTTCATGAATTTTTCTCTTTTTGTGTTTTATCTGTTAGTCTTGTATTTCCAATTTCAATATAATATCTTTTAGGGCAAAAATCACATCACGTCTTAGAAGTTATGTCTTAGGAATTTCTTGAGCCCTTACCCAACCGCCATTCCCCTATACTCTAGCATCTTGCTGACGGTGGCGTACTTTCAGTAAATACTTTGAGCATTAGGCAGTCCAGATGAGGTAAGGAGAAAATGACTCCTTCGCCCAGTACTGGTGAAGCACCAGAACTAGTTCTGGGCTGAACTCTCAGCCCCATTGCTCTTCTTGAGTTGCCACATCACTCCACCATCAATTGTTCCTGACTTCTTCCTCCTCTGCAGGGTTTGTTATATCAGTCTCTTCTCTCTAGCCATGGTCCTAAGTCTGTTCCACTTTCAACCAATGCCATACCTTTTTTTTTTTTTTTTTACAGAGACAGAGTCAGAGAGAGGGATAGACAGACAGGAACAGAAAGAGAGATGAGAAGCATCAATCATCAGTTTTTCATTGTGACACCTTAGTTGTTCATTGATTGCTTTCTCATATGTGCCTTGACCGCGGGCCTTCAGCAGATCGAGTAACCCCTTGCTAGAGCCAGGGGCCTTGGGTTCAAGCTGGTGAGCTTTGCTCAAACCAGATGAGCCTGCACTCAAGCTGGCGACCTCAGGGTCTCGAACCTGGGTCTTCCGCATCCCAGTCCGACGCTCTATCCACTGCGCCACTGTCTGGTCAGGCCAATGCCATACCTTTGAAGCCATCTCTCTAACTCAAAAAACACAGCCAGATGAAAGTTTCCATTTAGATTCCATTCTTTTCCCTCCATTAAAGAAATCCCAGCCCTTCTGAAGCTTGAAGCTGTAGACACTTTGGCAATGAAGACTCTCTCTTACATTAATGTCCGAAGCTCAGGTGTCCCTGCCCCTAATCCCATCTAAGCCAACAAAACATTGCTAGTTTGACCTCTCTTCACTCTCCTCAAAATGACCATGGTGTAGACAGGTTGCTTTGAAGTGGTAGCATTTTCCTCCTACCTTATCACACTGGAAGGGAAAGGGAGCATGGCTTCCAGCTGCATAAGCCTCCCCCAGCACCTGAAGTTTCAGGTCTCTCTCTGCCATCACTGACTCCCAAGGAGGGGAGGAGAGCCTCAGGTTCCAGAGACCCTGCTACTCCTTCCACTCGCCACTCTTCCGTCATACCAGGTGACCACACCCAGTGGCCTTTAATTTAACAACCCAGATTGAAACTTTGAAGTGAAAAAAAGTTTTCCCTCCTGCAATTTCTCTTTGAATTACTAAAAAATATACAGTCACATGCCACCTAAGGAGGTTCGATCAATGGTGGCCCATATGACTGTAATGAAGCTGAAGAATTCCTATCACCCAGTGACTTCATAGTTAGCATAATGTTGCAGAGCCACACATTACTCATGTGTTTGTGATGATGTTGGTGGAGACGAACTCGTTGTGTTGCTGGTCTTATAATAGCATGGCACATATAATTTTGTACAGTACAGAACACTTGAAAAGAAGTGACTGTTACTAGTTTATGGTATTACCTATATTATATTACATATTACTTATATTATTTCAGAGTGTAGTCTTTCTATTTATTAAAAAAGTTTGCTGTAAAACAGCGTGCTCTCTTACGCTGGCAGCAGCCTCACACAGGTGTTCACCAAGTGTCTTGATTGCATGATTTTCTCTTGCACTTGATTTAACCTCCTGTTGTTTTGAACAATAACATGCTGTATATAGGCTTGGAGCCTAGGAGCAATAGGCTATTCCATACAACCAAGGTGTTCGTAGGCTACACCATCTAGGTTTGTTAAGTGTGTTCTATGATGTTTGTGCAATGACCAAATCCCCTAATAACTCTTTCTCAGAATGCACATCCTGGTCTAAGCAGCACATGCCTATACTCCGAGTGAAACATCTGTATTTCATGGATCGCGCCATGGAAACATTGTCATTTCCTTTTCCTTTGCTTTCTTATGAGCAACGGGAGATTCAGGTTTCACAAGTTGTCTTTTTTCCTGCAACACCTCCCAACTGCCTGCAAGAAAAGGTGTGATACTTTGTCCCGGCCACGGCCAGCTTGAATCTCTCCAGGGGCGTCCCTCTCTTACCTCTGGCATAAGCTCTAGGCAAAGAACCCTCTTCACCTTGCCCGCACTCGTAAACCAAGAAATTCCTTTTCCAACTACTTCCAGTCTCGCTGGCCCAGTCTCCCAAGCCTTTGCTTTTCATCCCACCAGTTCCCAGTCGCCTGCTCAGCGCCCCCATGGAGCCCCCAAAGCCTTACGGACACCGGTCCGGCGACCTGGGTCCTCCGCTCTGCGCCCACATCTGCAGCACCAGCCGCAGGGCCCCAGGACCCCTTCCGCCGTCGGGCCACCCCGCGCGCCTGGGGACAGCCGCAACAGGTGCCAGCTGCCAGACCCTGAACACCGGCCTCTCCCAGTGGTCCAGCCTCTCTGACCCGCCCCTGTCTCCCCTGCGCACCCTCGAGTCCAGATGCCAGCGTGGATCAGAGTTCGCCCTTCCTGCGCCTCCAGCCCAGCCTTTCTTCCTGGGTTTCCAGTGCCCAGCGCGGCCACTTACCCAGGGCCAGGAGCAGTGGCAAGGAACTGGTGCCGCTGCCCGGGGCGGTCCGGTCCATCCAACCCGCGCTGCGGGGCAGGGCAGCCCCTAGACGAGCCTCCGGCCCCCGCTGCGCCCCTTTCCCAGGCCGCGGCGTCCTAGGGGTGTCTGGAAACTAGTCCCGGAGCCAGGAGGAAACGAAACTACACTTCAGGCTGGAACCCTGGCTACAGGGCAGGCAAACACCCAGGGCGGTGGCAGCCGGCTCCCTGAGTGTCGCTGGGAGGAGGGAGCCTCCTATTTATTCTGCTCTTTAGGCACACACCCCGCCGGCGAGGCGCGGGATGTGGTAGTGGTAGTCTCCAGGTTGTTCCCATCCAAATTACCCCACACCCACACTCAAGTTCATATCGGGGCTGCCTCGGGCCGGCTCAGCCACTCCACCTGCTGGGTCGCACCTGACGGTTCAGGTCCCTCCGCCTTGGGGAGTAAACAGCTCGGGAGGGAGCCGGGGAGAATGCACCCGAGAGGTGTCAGATGTGCCCGGCTGTGCCAGCGGGCAACCTGATGAGAAGTCCTTGCTAAAGGCCCAGAGCAAGCTGAGGGAGAACCCGCTGCAGGAGAAACGTGCTCTGGAATTCTAACTTCCCCTGTGTCAGCCAATTGCTGGTCTCTTGGCGGGACCAGAGCCAAGAAGCACTGTGGTTAACCTCAGGCATTTGACAATTCACAAGCCTCCCATTTACACGTATCATTTGTTGGATATATGGGAGTTTGGACTCAACAAGAGCTATGTTAGAAGTTTTATTTATATGTTTATTTATCCATTTACTCGTTTGTTCGTTGTATTTTCATTTATTTATTTAATTCACTTACCCTATTGTCTCTGTAGAAATAAGGAGAACGCTTTTTGCCTCTTTATTTCATCACACCTCCTCTTTTATGGAGAAGTGGAATCTGTCTGATCTAGGCCTGTTCTGGAAAACTAAGGCAAAGACAGAGAGAGCAGCATCCAGTGTTACCTTATGTGATTAGTATATTGCCTACAAACTAACTGAAGGGTATGGCTGTTTCCAGTCTGACCTATATTCCTCTTGCCAGATGAGTGTGTGCAATCATGCCCTCTCACTAGAGAAGTTGTATTTCTTTAACATCCAAAAGGCCAATCAACGTTCATTTATATATAAAATGCAGTTCACAAGTCTGTTCCTTCATCCTCATTATTTAAATTAAATAAATTACGATACATCTTTTTTTCCACATCATTTTAGTGCTCCAAATAACCCTTATACCCAGAGGAATAAACATCAGCTGTTAATTTTCAGAATTCCATGCTAGCACTCACATGACAGCTCATGGAGCATTGATAGAGAGAACCTGCATGGGGTTTAGAGAAGTCCAAGGTTGTGGGACAGACCATTACAGTGGAGGAGGAGCACAAGAGGCCAAGCATTTGGCACTGTCTGATCCCTCCCTTTTCCGTTTTGAAATTCTCTCCTTCCCTGAGGATCAGGGTCCTGTGGTAAGGCATCTTTCCCACTGAGATGACACCCTAGCCAGCAACAGTCTTGTTATCCTCCAAAAGAACATTACTATTTTATTATTCTTTTCCATTCATACTAATAAAATATAAAGCACACATAAACAAAAATACTAAATCTTTGATCAGTATTGTAAAGTGCCAGGACTTGGTGTGTAAATATTCATTGCTCATGCCATTCAAATGGTAAATTAAATTTTTCAGGCCACGAGAGTATGAAATAGTGTAATTTTATATAATAAACGGGTCAGATAAATTAATAACATTCCCTAAGGGCTTTATTTACTACCAGAAATAAAATAAGTACCCTAGAGAATATGTCTTCCAAATTTCCCGACATAGGAGGTTCAATCTCTTCAAGGTCAAACAATATCCCTTCCTTCCTTCTTTCCTTCCTTTCCTTCCTTCCTTCCTTCCTTCCTTCCTTCCTTCCTTCCTTCCTTCCTTCCTTCCTTCTTCTCTCTCCTGTTTCTCCTTTTTCTTCTTCCTCTCTCTCTCTCTCTCTTCATGTATTCATAGGGGAAGTTAAATCTAGAATCAAACCATAAACTTTGGAAGTGTAGAAGGTAAGAATTGACCTTCCTGCGGCCTCATTGATGTAATGAGGTGTGTCTCAATGCTTTAGATTGTAAGTTGAGCTGTTGCTAAGAGCAGAGTAGATCAAAGCTACTCTGAAGTCACAAGGAAGACCTAGGGATTGGTTGAATGGTATCTTGCTTGTTCCAGTCTTAAGCAGGTAAAACCAGCCCTCCCAAATCTGGTATGAAGCTTAAGAGAATTCCTCTGAAGGGCCTGTGAGCATTAATCTTTTCTGTTCCTACACAGAGCAGTCTTCAGCAGGAACACTCTTTCTCGCCCCACCCCTCTGGATAGGACAATATAAGTTAGTAGTCATTTGTGGGGCACAACAAAAACAGACACTGAGGCAGTGGTAGAAAAGATATTTTTAATGTAATTATTCTAGGCCAGCCTCTATTCTCCAAATGATCACTTTAAGGTGTTTGATAGTATAGGAAGATTTCTTCTTGGTAATTTACATTATTTAATTCAATAAGAATGGGTGAATGGAAAGAAATATGAATGATGAAGGACTTCTAAAATTCAATGTTTTAAAAGTAATGATAAACATATGCATTATAAATTATTAAAAATTAGCCTGACCAGGCGGTGGCGCAGTGGATAGAGCATTGGACTGGGATGTAAAAGACCCAGGTTCGAGACCCCAAGGTCGCCAGCTTGAGCACGGGCTCATCTGGTTTGAGCAAAGCTCACCAGCTTGGACCCAAGGTTGCTGGCTTAAGCAAGGGGTTACTCGGTCTGCTGAAGGCCCACAGTTAAGGCACATATGAGAAAGCAATCAATGAACAACTAAGGTTTCGCAACAAAAATGTAGAGTAAACAAAAAACTAATGATTGATGCTTCTCATCTCTCTCGTTCCTGTCTGTCCCTATCTATCCCTCTCTCTGACTTTCTCTCTGTCTCTGTAAAAAAAAAAAAAAATTAAAAATTAGTAGTGTAGTATATGTAGAGAGCTTTCAAATATTCTATTTGAAACTATTGAATTAGTCTCTAAGGAAAACCAGTGAAAAATCACTGCTTCAAAGCTGTATTCAGGATATTTTGTTTTACAATCTAGTGTTTTTTGGGGGGAAGAGAATTATTGGGGTTTTTTTCTTACCTATTTTATTGTACCTTCTTTTCCAGTCTTTAAGGGATCCATTTTTTTATATGAATGTCCCAATCTGTTTGGTATGCTATCTTTTTAAGTGGCAGCTCAATTCAAGTTTAATAAAGTTCAGATATAATGTTTTCTGTAATATTATATCTATTAGTTTCAATTCATCATTATGCTCTTTTTCTTTGACCACAGTCATACATACTCCAAAATGATAACTTCTGAGTTTTGTTTCTTTTAAGATCTGAGCTTTGGTGCTGGCCCTAGTTGTACACTAAGCAGAAAAGCATCTAAGTGGCATAATTATTATGCTGTAATATGACAAGGCCCTAAACCTTCTCACCTAATGACCCTGCCACTCTGGTTTCCTTCCCTCCTACATGGTTCCAGGTCCCCATCAATGAAGACAACCTTTTGGGTGGGACAACAGAGGAGAAATACTATGTAAAATTAGTTTTGGAGTTTGTTCAGTCTGTTCAAATTGGACCTGTGCCACAGAAAGCCCGGCTACAAACTACTCACTTCTATGAACCTTAGTTGTCTTATCTGTAAAATGGGATGAGAATGATTTGCATAGCTTTAATGATTTACAATGCTATATATATCTAAGAAAATATATATTATATTCAGTGCATTATAATTATTTTTATTATTATAACAAGGGAGACTAGCTAGAGGTTTTTGCCATGGAGAATACTTCCAGCCTAGAGAGAATGTTGGGCTTAGACCAGAGTAATGGGAATGAAGGGATAATTCTGCATATGTTTTAAATACAACCAATTGGATTTTCTGATGAATTGGATGTAGAGTAAAAGAGAAAAAGGCAAGGTACCCCGATATTTTAGACCTGCATTACAAAAAGTATATAGATACCATTTACTGATGTGAGAAAAAAAACCTGGTTTGAAGGAGGAAGTCAGGTGTTTCATTATGGAAGTCTTAAACCGAAATGCCATTGGACATCCAAGTGGAGATGGTAGTAGGACATATGGCGCTGAGGAAAGAGATCTGGGATGGAAACATAAGTTTGGAAATTGTTACCATAAATGTGTTTCATGCCAAACAACACCGAGGGAGAAAGTGGAGAGAAGAGAAGGGATGAGAAAACATTGAGACCCAATACCTTGCAAATGTGGAGTTTGGGGAGCTGAGAAAGAAACAGCAAAGGGGAATGAGCAAAGGAGGCATTAGAGGCCTAAAACTTGCATGTCTTCCCCCTTGAAAACCAAAAAGAAATACACATTTTCCTTCTGTGCATTGTTCTTTGTTTGCCATTGCTTGGCTATGAATAATTTTAAATATATGCAAATACACTCACACTTCAACACTGGATTCTTTTCTTTCTTTCTTTTTAAAATTTTTCCTTGAAAGGTATAAAGTAAAGAAAAAAAAAAGCAGCTCTAAGTGACAGCCCACTCCTGTCAGGTCAGAAATGGTTGGCACATCCCTCAGGTAAAAGACATACAGTGGGATAATGAGCCCCCTGTACAAGCATATTCCGGTAGCACAGGAGGGGTAACAAGTGCATCTGTGAGATCTAGGCTTCTTGTTCTGGAGCAGCCAGCCCTTTCCCATTTCTACAGGAAATGGCATTGGATCAAGACAAATGGGATTCCTCAATTACACTAAATGTCAAATGTTGCGCTTCTCCAAGGGCATTGTGAATCTAGACTCCCTGGTCTCAGGGAGTTCATTAGCAAGGCAAGAAGGGAAAATAACTTTAAAAATATAAAACTTTCTTACCTTTTGGCTTAACAAGGTTTTAAAATGAAGAAATCACTACTGGGAAGATGGCTGGAAGCAAGGGCTCTACTTCAGGGCTAAGGAGAAACTTCTCCAAACCCTGCGGGGGCCACTTAAACCCCTGTGCTCTAGGGGTTTCCCTTTTCAGTCCGGTGTCTGTGTGGGAAGATGCATTTATAGGTGTTTGTGTGCCTTCCACTCTCTTTGTTAACACTAGTGGGACATATATCTCAACATTGAGCACTTCCTTTTAATTCTCTTACACAGAGATTTTACTATATATCTAACTTGGGGGAGATATACTATGAGATTATAAACATGGTAATAAAGTTTCAAGAAGCATTGCAATAATTGTACATTACCCTTAGTACTGTTTGCTGAAGAACTGCTGATATGAATCACTTACAAACTTACTAAATACATTTGTAATGAGCAGCTGTTTTCTGAAAAACTGGTGATATGAATCACTTACAAACTTACTAAATACATTTGTAATGAGCATGATTCAAATAAGTAAGTGAAGGTTTTATGAATAATAGACCTAGTGTTTCAAATCTAAAGAGTTTTCATCACAAAGACATCACAAAGCCTGTTTTGACTTGAGAATAAGAATCATGTACAGAAGGACCAGGGAAGAATGCTGTTAATCAAACCATTCATCAACTTGAGGGAAAATCCATATTTAAACAAAGTGATTTGGGTGTTTGCTGTGTCCTTCTGCTGAGTTTGGCTCAAGAGAAACCATCATGTCTCATCTATCACTATCACCCAAGGAAGATCCACTTCTTGCTCATCTGCCCAAATGATCAAAGGAAAGTTTTACTTCTGATCCCTTTTGCTAACTCTTAGTATCACATTTTAACATACACTGACCTGCAGCAAGCCTTGTGTTTTTTTACTTAGAATCTTTGGAACATGGTGTCTCAGGAAGAGACTGGGATAGATTACCTGTGGTGCCCATGCACTGGTGAGACTGCCGTGACCTGGCCCGCCAGAGGAGGGAGTTTTCCAATGCAATTTTGTGGCAGAGACCCAGTCCCAGAGGAATGTCTTGGTTTGGGGCCGTGTGTGTGGGGAAAGAGGAAGGTGGGAGATAAAAGATCAATTAATTCAACACCCCAGTATCAGCAGAATTTTCGGGTCTGTTACATTTTCCAGATTAAGCCACTCGATTTCTCAACAGAGAAACCAAATACATGGGACTAATTTTACTTTTGTCATAGGATTAACTTTTCCTATTCATTGGAACACATCCCTGAATGGACTGGTATAAAATGCCATCCCTCACCTGAAGTCATCAAATCTCATGAGACGCAGAAAATTTAGTTTCACAATTTCAGCTTTCAAATAATGTGAACTTCATGAACTTAAGATGAAAGTAAATGGAATTGGTAGAGAAAAGAGTTGTGTTAGGCTTGCTTGCTTGCACATTGCATGATTAGTACACTGAATGAACGTAGACCGACAAATTTATTTGCCAAAATCCACAGATATCTGCCTTTGAGCTTCTTTGCCTACCCACCCTTATGAGGGGTCGTTTTTGCTGTTCATTTGCCTGCTGCCATGAGAAGTATATAGTTTTCCCCTGCCTGTTTGCCTGTCTGCCTTTGAGAGTCTCATTCAACGTGACAGCACAATGCTTTCAGATCTGCAGTTCCTCTGATGTCTGCCTGAACCCAATGTGGACCTGTCTGACCTTGGACGCCTGCATTACAGACTTGTAGATGCATTTCCAAAGGGGCAATGCCGATAAGTCTCTAATTTCCATGGGAGAAAGAAGGATCTTTCTGGCTTTTGTGACTGTGTGTATGGAGGGGGAGCTGTATGTGATTTACTTTTCCTCCAGGTTTTAAAGTTCCATCGAGAAATCACCGGATATTTTCTACTTGATGGCATGGAAGGGTTTTAAATCCAAATAATGCTGCAAATATTGAAAAGCAGCATGCTAAACTAGCAAAGAAGAGAGCTCCGCGAGGTGTCGGAACAGGACCTGGCAACGTTGTCCCAGCACAGGTGCGTGCTGTTGGATGAACCGAGCTGAGTAAATCACTGTGTCCAGCAGCTGCTGGTCAAGGGACTCTTTGAGATCATGCAGTGGTTTTTATGAGAAGGCTGGCTGTGTTTACAGAGGCACAGGTCATATGTAAAGTCTGGTGTGTTTTGCAAAGTAGAAAAGATCTCTCTGAGACACAGCGGATCTGTTACTAAGTCCTATAGCTTCTTCTCTTCTCCTTGTCCCGCAAGCCCCTGCCCCACAGGTCCCTGGCCCGCAGGTCCCTGTCCCCAGGCCCACATCGCCTGTGCCTGCAGGGCTCAGGTGTGCCTCAGTTTTCTCCTCGTCCTGGCATCTTCCTCCTCTGATCTATTCTCTTATATAATACATGTATAAAATGCTTCCTAAATCAGTATTTATATGTATCATTTAATTTAGTTCATAAGAAACTTCTTCATCTCCCTCCTGCATTAAATTTCTATGAAAACACTTCAGCCTCCTGACAACTGGAGGTCTCTGACTCCATTCACAGCCATCCTTGGCTCCTCCCCTTCAAGTCACTTCCATTGTTCCCATTCAATCTGCCCCTGAATTAGGTTTGCATATTCCTGCCCCTGAGATTGTGTTCCTGACATTCTCCAAATCTCAACTGCTTTCTCACCTCCTCCTAATTAAAGAGAAAAAAAATCTACATTTCCAGATATTTTTCCTTAATTAATCAAACATCTTTGTATTCACACAAGATTTCTCTTAGAATTGCCCAGATTTCCATGATTCTAGGATCAACTCATTTACTGAGGACTTCACTGTCCGGGCACCGTGCTATGATTTCCGCGTGCATTATATTTTGGAGCTCTGAACAAGGCGGATGTTCGCATCTACAGTTTGCAGATGAGGAAACTGAGGCTCAGGCAGCTTACTTCACTTTGCCAGACCCATGTGGCAAATGAAAGGAAGAGCTGAAAATGAAACACTATTTCCTCCTCGCAGTCCTGGGTTCTATCTGCTGTTTCCAGTGGACAAACTGTTTACACAATTACTATAGTTGTTTTTGCTGTTTGGTTGCTCATTATTTTCTTGAGTTTATTCTATTCTGCTGATTTAGAGAGAGAGGATATCCTTTGTTCTTTGATGATTTTAATGCCTACTACCAGGCTCTGGAGATAGAAAGTACTTGACGAATAAAAGTTGACTGATTATTTGCCAAAGTACACAGATCTTTGCCTTTGAGGCTCTTTGCAGTCATTTCTGGCAGATTTTAATAAGATTCCCATGATTGGCATGCGTGGCAGAAATACCTGGCACAGACCAGCAGTGAGCACGGCTATAATTAAGTCACCAACCAAAACCCGGTCAGCCAGTTCCTCAGCCGCACTCTGCCGCCCCTCACACTGTGAGCAGGCATCAGGCCCTGGCCAAGTATAGATCATCCAGGGCGCCTGAGATTCCTCTCGCTGGTGGCCCCGAGCAATTATATGTTCTCATTACATAATATGAAGGAAGAAGTTTAGTAGTCGTTGCTATTAATAAAAGGATTGCTTGATGTCATTGGGGTGCCAGGTGCCACACCACACCTAGTGTAAAATGCCCTCCTGAAGTGAGCACTGTGGTCTTTCTGGCTCCATGGGTATCTGAGTCCTGCGAGCCGCTGGTCATGGAAAATCCGCCCTGGGCTTGTGCTGCTAGTTAGTTGTTTTCTCTGCGAGTGGGCACATGTCTGTTGTGAATCAGCACAGGGAACAGCTCATTAGTATTTCTGTGCTTTTCCTCTTGACAATTGTTACTGATTGAAACTTTTATTGAAACTTTTTATAATGAGAAAATTGTCACATTTTACTGCCCTCAGTTGAAAAATTAGGCAGTCATACCCTAAAAGGTAAGACTAGAAGGTCAACGCAGTGCATAGTTGAAATGTTGGAAAGGGAGTCCAGAATTTTCCTCCTTCAGGGCATGAGAAACCTTCTGTGGGTCAAGTGAAAGGGAAAATTGTTCATTCTGGAAGCATAACTTCTGGGTGCCTCAGACTGAGGGCAGATGACAGGCAAAAGGCTGGCTGGACAAAGTGGCAGTGTGGAGTGGTCAAGAGCATGGACCCTGGGGCAAGACCGCCTGGGTCACATTGCTGCCTTCGGTTACTAGCTCTGTGATTCTGGGGGTGCTCTTAGCATTGATGTGTTGTGCTTTGCTTATCCATAAATAGGAAAGTAGAGTGACGATTACATCACCAGGTTGTTATGAGCATAAAATGAGTTAATATAAACAAAGTATACAGATGAACAGCTGGCATTCAGTAAGTGATATGTAAGTGTTTAAGTTTAAAAAAAAATAAGAAATAAAAAGAGAAAACAAAGCATTCTTATCTTTTTATTTCCTTCAGTTCATGGCTGTGATAATCTTCACAAAAATAATAGCCTCTTCTCTCTTATTCTAGTTATGCTTTATACCTAACACCAGTGTTTCTGAGAGTAGGCTGGACAACAATCTAACTAGAATATAAAATATCCCTACCAGCATCCCTGTTACCCAGTCTCGAGAGCTTTTGCGGGCCCATGAAAGTGTGACTTTTATCCCGGTGTGGAGAGAAGGGAAAGGAAAGGCGGTTCTGCATTCGACACACACTGGCAGCAAAGCCGGGAATATGAATCTCCTTACTAGGTGTCTGTTTAAAGTGAGATGACATTGAATTTTTCCTCATTATTAAGCTGCCATCACACAATCAAAGTAGAGCAACCATACTCTTTATGCCCCAAGAAAGACGAGCATTACTGCATCAATGGGAGATGTTGTTTTGTGGGGTCCCTGCAGATGCCTTCCTGCCTCTAGTGGAGTGCCTTGAGCCTGCAAGCAAAGGGGTGCAGAAGGGTGTTTGCTTGGGGATCAACAGGACTGGAAAGGCTTAGCTAATCCAGCCATAGTCAGGACATCGCTCCCCTGGCCCCACCCAGCCACTTGTTTAGAGGCCTCTTGTAGTATTCCAGCCTGCTGGGAACTACCAGTGTCCTGTGGAAAAAACCTAGTCAAGACACAAACTGATGTCAAGAGGAAGAGGGGGAGACCTGCCAAGGGAAGCAAAGAAGACCTCCTGAATTTCCTTCTCCCTTAGCTTTTATTGATCAGAAGTAGAACAGAGGTAACAGGATTGATTACAAGAGAGGGAGGCCAGATGATAAGGGGAAAGAATAACTAATTGCAATTTGGTGACATGGAGAAAGGGCTTATTTAGGTAAGTACATTCTTTTGCTTTTGCTAATTAACAAGCACAAAGGAAGGGGCAATCTAGAACCGCTAGGCTAGTGATAGTCAACCTGGTCCCTACGGCCCACTAGTGGGCATTCCAGCTTTCATGGTGGGTGGTAGCGGAGCAACCAAAGTATAAATAGAAAGATTTAACTATAGTAAGTTGTTTTATAGAGATTTATTCTACCAAACTTAGTGAAAATTTGACATAAAGTACTTGGTAAATAATTATTATTATATGCTTTAACTTGCTATAACTCTGCTTTATAAATTTTATAAAGTAAAGTTACTTCCCCACTTTATCAATCACCATTACTGTGGAACCAGTGGGCGGTTAGAAAATTTTACTACTAACAGAGATACAAAAGTGGGCGGTAGGTATAAAAAGATTGACTACCCCTGAGCTAGGCTAATTTTCTAAAGCTCATTCTCATGCATTCCTTTGTGTCTGCACAAAGGTCACTCACTCACACAGCTTCTGGTGTTTGCATCCAAGAGACATTCACTCAGGGCTTTTAACTAAAGTTCCTTAATCCAAGTCATAGAAGGTTCAAGGTTAGATGAGTGATTTTTCTAGAGCCCCTTTCACAGCTAGCTTCTAATGGGGAAACTGACTCACATTGGAGTGTCCAGATTTTCTAGCAGGCAGGGCTGTGACCTCCACTGCCTTAGACAAGCAAGACTGCTTCTGCCCAGTGTTAGAAATGCTTTTAATAGCTCAGTTCACCTCCCTTGTGTTTTGAGTGGAAACAAAATCTGCTTGCATTAGTTATATGATTTGTCATTAATTTAAATATAAAGAAGTTTCTGTCAAATTAAAAGTTACTTTTGCAGGTTTTAGTTAAGTGCAAGGAAATCAGTCTTATTTAAAAATAGAGATTTGCAAAGCTTGTTTAGTACTGCAGAAAATTAGGGGAAACAATCTCTTTCTAACTGTTAGTAGACTGAGCCCAAGTTTAATTTTTCTCAGGCACAAGTAACATGTCTGCATAATTTAAACATTCAGTTTTCTGTAAAGAGATGTCCTTCTAAAGTGCTTTAAGACCTTACCTCATAGAAGAGCAAGGTGATTTTTTTGAGTATAATTTTAACTTAAATTTCCTAGAATGCTTATATACTTTGCATTTCTCCCAGCATGCAGTTTGTTAAATAAATACCTCCAAACAGTGATTCCAATCCCTAATTTTGTGGAATGTTTGATTCATGAACTTAACAATTAACTTTATTTAAATTTAATTTAAAAATAAATATGCAAGGATTATAGTTAGAGGAGAATAAGCATTATTAATGTACGGAAATAAGAAAAACATGCATCTGTGTGTATTGGAAAAGATAGAAATAATATTTAAAAAATTTCATTTAATTGCTCACTGGTTTGGGAAAATATATTCCATTTTAAAAATATAAGTCCTCTTAACCCAAATTTATTTTTCTGACTGCTCTTTGTATCTTTATATTAATTGTTCTTTAAAATTGCTTCCTTCTAATTTTTTAAATTTTTTTTATTTATTCATTTTGAGAGGAGAGAGAGAGAAAGAGAGAACGGGGGGGGGGAGCAGGAAGCTTCAACTCCCATCTGTGCCTTAGACGAGGCCAAGTGCAGGATATTGAACCGGCGACCTCAGCATTCCAGGCCCATGCTTTATCCACTGCGCCACCACAGGTCAGGCAAATTGCTTCCTTGTAAAAAGAAAACCGCAGTGTGTAATCTACCTCCCGAACATCAGTACACACCTGCCCACTTCTGTCTGAGTGAAAACTCCTTTCCTTGGCCTCCACGTCCTCTGATCCTAGTTTAACTTTCTAACCACATCTCCATTATGGAGTCAATGTTCCTCTACAATTCTACACTCCTTTGCCTGGTTTACCACACAAGCTCTTCTCATGGTCAACAAACTTTATTCTCACTGGTGATTTACATGCAACTCAAACACCAGCTCATCCTGGACACCCACATGAACGTCCCTTTTCTCAGACACACATTCGGCTGTGGGCCAGACATCCTTTATTTGCCATCTAGTCCTGCTCTATGACAACTTTTTTCTCCTGGAACATAAATGCGGGTTTCTCTAAGTGTCACTTCTGTGACTGTTAGCATCTAGAAGTCAGGGTTCGTGGCCTATTCGTTTTGTGTTCCTATGCCAGCCCCCATGTCTAGAATTCACTAGGAGCTCATGAAACGACTGGTGAGTAAATGGCTGAGTCCCCCTATCCCGGTCCATCTAATGCAGTGCTCAGTGTCCAAGCCAAGGCCTTACTCTGAGCTAGAGCTGCCCTCTTCATGGTGGAATGAGACCGAGTCAGTGGGAGGTGGACAAGTGCAGGCACAGGACTGGTCTGGGAGTCAGATAGCCCTAAGTTAAGATTTTGTTTCCACCAATAATAAACAGGTTGTTTTTCCCCAGAGGGTCAGTCACCTTTCCTGAGCTTCAGTTTTGTCATCTGTAAAGCAGGATAATAATCTCTTCTTCTGAAGTATTGAAAATTAAACAAAATAAAACATTAAGTAAAAATACTAATTATGGTACCAGGCAGAGAGTAAATGGTCCTTAAATTGCACCATGAAATGAGTGGGAGACACTGAACTTAGGCCTGACCTTTTAGGTGACCTGGTGCAGCAAGGATTCAGGCAGCACTGTCCTCCCAGTCTGTGACGGCCACGCTACCTGGGAACCAGAAACATGTCCTTTGCTTGGGATCACAGGCGCTGTGGATTCCTGTCTTTGCATAAATACCAGAATGTGTTGCAAATAACTCCAGTCCTCTATTAGGCTCTGGGGTATTTTCTTGGAATGGCGATGACTTGTTTCCAGACACATACTTTTTATTGATTTATACAGCACACTTCATTTAAGTGGAGTTACACATGGGTTGGGGTTTGAACTTGGGAGGCAACTTCCTGCATTTGTATCCCAGCCCCGTTCACTCAATTTCTCTATAGCTCAGTTTCTCCATCTGTAAAATGGGTTAATCACTGGGCCTGCCTCAGTGGTTGTTTTAAGAATCAATTGAATTAACACTTATAAACCTCTTAGATAGGTGTCTGTTGATTATTTCAGAACAGTGATCCCAAATCTGATGTTGCAGTGTCTTCAATGGTCATGAGCGTCTTTAAAATGTATTTTAAACTCTATGTAATTTTTAATTATTAAATAAAAACTCACTTCTTCAGCACGTAATAAACATCTACCAGGAACCTGTACCTTTGGTCTCATGCTCTCCTACTGAAATATCCATCAGCATGTAGCTTATTGGTTTGATAAGAAGTGAAATAACGTGAGAGCTACTAAAATTGGTATAGGTTTCACCTTCTCACGTGGCTCATTGGATTATAACTTGCAGGAAGAGCTGCTCACTGAGAAATTCAACTGAAGTGTGGTTAAGCCACTGGACCAGACCTTGTAATTAGAAAAGCATTCTAAAATAGCAGACATAAATTAGTACATTGTATGAGCTAAGTTATTGTTTAAAAATTCCATAGTTAGTAAATTTGTTAGCAAAAATTTTAAGCTAAAATAAACTATATTAGCATTATTTTAATTATGACCTAATAAAAAAAACTCATTAAAAAATCTTTATTCTACGTATGCAATCAGAAGTAATTTTCTTCCTTCAGCTTTGGACTTATGTACAAGAGATTTTTGGTATTCCAAGATTTTACTAAGCTCTCCCTGTTACTTTAGTTTTGCAATGGATAATAACTAGTTCTCCTTCAGGAAATGGCTTTCTCTAAATTCTGGGCTCATCTTGTAGTAGATAGCATTAGGTGTCTTTGTACTGCGTCTGCATTGATCCTTGTCTTTCAACTCATGGTTGTGACTGGCTTGTTTTTTGTATCAATGGATCAACTACAATATTGGTATTCAAGCATCTCCTTATTTGTAAAATATAGACTTCCTGGGAATTGACTGCTTGGCTCTTGTCATATATAAACTATAGAAGAGCCTGGCAACTGATCTTTTCTTTAAAAAAAATTTAAAAAGGATAGCAAAACATAATAAAAGAGATTGCACAGAAGTCTTTTCAAGAAGCATAATTTATTGGGTTTGTTTTTGAGATTTAGGTAATTACAAGGGGTCCTTCATTACAACACACTTCCATTCCTATGACAGTTATGAAACCCAAATATTGGTGTAGGTTGAAACATACCCTAGCCTAAATCACTTACCTATCTTCACACAGTTGTAAAATCATAATCTAGAACATAAAAATACAACTAAGCTACAGAGAAAGGAAAAGAACATAAATATACCATACTGTAGTAACAGAAAAAATGACAAAAAGTTAGTGTAAAATAAATTCCTTACCTTTATTCCTGTGGTTGGCTTGCACACTGGAAGGGGCACTGCAAGGTGGGAGAGAGTGACCTATTGGTAGGAGGAAGCTGGAGAGGCAGGAGAACCTGCAGAAGGTGCTGGAGATACTGGGTCAGGGGAATCAGGATTGCCTAAGGAACATGCAGGAGACGCTGGAGATGATTCTACCTGTATGACACCAACGGTGTAAACTAAAACATCCAAGTCTCAATTTTTTTAAAGTTTTTATGGGAGTATCATAAACTTGAAATGCTGTATGTCAAGACTATCGTAACCCAAGGAAACCTTGTATTTGTATGACCAATACTCTTCGTGTTTTGAATGAGTTTGAAAAGAAAAAGGAGAAAATATTTCTTAATTCAAAGACACTGATATTACTATACATAATTTTGGTTTTAAATGTCCTCAAACTTCGTACATCCTGTAAGTGTCTGACACACTTCAGAGAATACTATGGATAGTCAGTCCCCAAATCACTGAACTTTGAGCTTCTTGAGTGTTGTTTCAGAAAGTTTTGGCTTGATCAAACGGACCTTACTTTAACCTCAGACTTGGGTATCTGCTAAGTTGAGGTCACTCCTAAGTTTGCACTGAAAGCAAGTTGAGAACACGAGGGAAGTGATAGCTCCATGGGGGGAGACTTGTTGATTTCTTGTCACTGCGCTGTATGAGGGCCTCAGAGAAAGAAAGCCCTTTAGAAGAGTAGAGGGAATGTGGCCTTAGACTCTTACAGGATCAGACTGAGAAACCAGAAACCCGAACTGGAGAGAATAAGACCTATTGTGTTTGGGGGATGTAGTTTGGGGAAGTGGTGGCTAGAAGAATAATAGAAGAGCACCAGCTAATCTGTGAAACCTCAAGCAATAGAACTAGAACTATTGGATGGAAGTTGAGAGAGAGAGAGAGAGAGAGAGAGATGGAAATGAATCCAGTTGAATAATATTTATGGAACTTTATGCATGGGCAGATGTCTATGAACTTTCGCGTACATTCTCATTTTGGATCGTGTAAAACACTATATAGTTTTTAAATAAATTATAATAAGAGAACTGGGCACCCTGAAATTATTCACATTGCCCTATGATAAAATGGGAAACCCTGGGGGTTTTGAATTCCTTGCCATGCTGGTATTTAAGTGTTTGGAAATGTTGTGGAAAGACTGTATCATCTTCTCTTTCAACCCAGGATCTGAAATTTCAAATTAAAGTTCAGTAAACTGTCAACATACCTATTTATTTATATTATATATAGTGTTAATAATATTCAAGTGATGACAGATTTTCAGCAAAACAAAGAAAGAGAAATTTCTTCTGAACACAGTGGTGTACAAGCTTTAAATTTTTTTTAAAGGAATTGTTCTCTTTATTAATTCAAGTAATACAAGCAGTGTTATTTTCTTTGTAAAACAAATAGTAGAGATTTCTAAAGGTCCTGTGTTTTTTGCCTTGTTGCATTCTTGTTTTATTTTTATAACTGTAACAAGGCTATGCTGGGGAAAGATTTGAGAGCATTGACCTCTTCTACCTAAGAAGGGCCCCGGGCAGGTGCTGCTGATTTGTGTGACAGCAGTTGTGGTGATTGATCACTTTGGTGGTTGGTGTCTGCACATGTTGTCAGTATATATTTTTTTAATTTATTCATTTTAGAGAGGAGAGAGAGAGAGAAGGGGGGAGGAGAAGAAAGCATCAACTCCCATATGTGCCTTGACCAGGCAAGCCAGAGGTTTTGAACCAGCGATCTCAGAGTTTCATGTTGACACTATATCCACTGCACCACCACAGGCCAGGCAACTGTCAGTATTTTTAATTTAATTTTAAGTAAACCTAAGAAACGGTGTCTTGCTGACTCATTTTTTTTTGCTTTGATTTAAATAAATTATCTTTCCAGGTTTGTAGTAATTTATATTAAAGTATTTATTTATAACAAAATACATGATAAACAATATTTGTCATTTTACCGAGCAGAGTTGGTATTATTTAAAATCAATTTGTATAAATCTCTGAATTTAAGTAAAACAATTATTTAGTCCTAAACTCAGTCATATTTTCTGTGAGTTTGTTACATGAAATAAGACTTTTGTCTTCTCAAGCTATACAATGGCATAATAACTTTGAAAGATAAAAACAAAAATATTTTTCCTTGAAAACTAAAATAATAAATTTAATTCACAAAAGATGATCACTTGCGTACTCTTGTCTTTTAATTTTCATTACATACCTCAACTTTGAGACTCAAGAAACACTTTGCTTTTTCTCTGAGACAGAGTGGCTTGGGACAATATTTAAGAGAGGTTTTTTTTTGGAAATCCATTACTTATTTCTTTGACTAGGGCTGCCAGGTTGTATACTAAAAAGATATTTTCTTCAAGTACTATCTTCATGTCTTGGGAAGCTGGTCTAGCCGCCTGCACTGTCCAGTCACTTCCTGTGTGTTGTACAGACTAGAAGAGGGCGCTCACAATTCCTTCCTTTACAAATTTCATACATGAAAAACACAGAGCTCCTGGGAGACCTCAGTATTTGTCTCAGCTCTGCCATCGAATGTCTTTGAGACCCTGGAGAAATCTTTTACCATCTTAAACCCTTAATTTTATTTTCTGTAAAATTAGAGGATTAAATCAAATAACCTGTAGATCCATTTTAGCTATAAAAATGAAGGATATATCATAAATTAGGAATCTGAACTGCAGTCCAAATATCTAACACATTTCTTAATGTATCTGGCAGCCAAATGAACATATCTGGAGGCTCTTTGGTTTTCTTAGGTGTGTCCCCACAATGTACTATTTCTTATTTACATAATAAAGAAGGCTTATCAGTCTATGTTATAAAATGATTTGGCCCATGTCACATAAATTGCTATTTGGATAAGGCCCTGGTTTGTGCAAAATTTTGTGAAGGAAGTCCAGGATGTATTCCAGTGCCCATGGCTTTAAGACCAAGTTGTTGCCTTAAAAAGAACTTCATTTAGAAGAAAGATACTCAAAAATTAAAAAAAATGAGATAGCCCTACAGGAATTATCTGACTCAATCAAAAAGAATAACATAAGAATAATAGGTATATCAGAGGGAGAAGAGAGAGAAAATGGAATGGAGAACATACTCAAAAAAATAATAGATGAGAACATCCCAAGCCTGTGGAAAGAACTAAAGCCTCAAATTCAAGAAGGAAACAGAACTCTGAGTTTTCTTAACCCCAACGAACCTACTCCAAGGCACATTATAATGAAATTGGCACAAACCAACGGCAAAGAAAAAATTCTCAAGGCAGCCAGGGAAAAGAAGAATACAACATATAAAGGAAGGCCCATTAGATTATCATCAGATTTCTCAGCAGAAACTCTACAAGCTAGAAGAGAGTGGACCCCAATATTTAAAGTCCTGAAAGAGAGGAACTTTCAGCCACGAATACTATACCCATCAAAGCTATCCTTCAAATATGAAGGAGAAATAAAAACATTCACAGATACAGAAAAGATGAGGGAATTTATCATCAGAAAACCCCCACTCCAGGAATTACTAGAGGGGGTTCTCCAATCAGATACAAAGAACAAAAAAAAAGCCACAAGTAAAAGTTCTAAGAAGAACACAACAAAACTGAATTTAAACTGTGACAACAACAAAAAGAAAGGGGGGGAGAGGATGGAGATTAACAGTAGCAGAGGACGATGGAGTGCAAAATTACTCATAAAATAGTGCACTACAATGAACAAGGTAGGAACCCTTTTAATTACTTAATGGTAACTACCATTAAAAAAACCACCACAGAAGCACGTGATTTAAAAAAGATAGCAACAGAGGAAAGATGTATGGAATACAACCAAATAAAAACAAATGATAGAAAAATGAAAGAGAAGGATCAAACAAGACACAAAACTAACAGAAAGCAATCTATGAAATGGCAATAGGGAACTCACAAGTGTCAATAATTACACTACATGTAAATGGATTAAACTCACCAATAAAAAGGCATAGAGTAGCAGAATGGATTAAAAAAGAAAATCCAGATGTGGACAGTACAGAGGAAAGTTCACTGTGTTCTATGGCTCACTAAATTTAAATCCATGACCAAAGTGCAACGTGAATATCGGCGTGTTTATAACGAAGCACCACCACATAGGAATAATATTACTTGGTGGGATAAGCAGTTGAAAAAAAACAGCAGTTTGGATTAGACAAGATGGCACTGGAGTAGGCAGACATACCAACATCTACCTCCCAGAACCAAAGTGGATTACAAACTAATTTTAAGAACTAGCATCTGGAAAAACCAACTTTGGACTAAACTAAGAGGACTCTTCAACCAAGGAACACTGAAGAAGCCACACCGAGACTGGTAGAAAAAGCGGAAACGCGGAGAGGGCTGCCCAGCTCCCTGGAGCGAACGGCAGCAGGAAGAGACTCGTGTGGTGGGAAGTGAGTTTAGCAGAGGGGGAAGGGTCCTGAGCCCCAGGAACAAAGCCCCAGCCTGCAGCGCCAGAGCCCAGAAGAGGTGTAAGGACAGTATTTAGCTGGAAACAAGTCAGGATACTGTTTGTGAGAAAGAGTCTGATTTCTCAGACCCAGGATCCTTCTTAAAGGGACCACACAGAACTCTCTCACAACCACTTACCCGGGGCTTCTGGGGATGGGGAGAGAGGAGAGGACCAGAGGAACAGGAAGAGAGTGTAATCTAGGAGGCACAGGGAGAAACATTTTGGGAGATAGTCACCCTAACCCCTGGGACGAGTCACTCCCCAAAGCTGAAGTGAATATTTTCCCCGGAAACAGCAATACCAGCAAAGGGAAGCAGGAGAGCAGCTAAACAAGTTCCCCCGCGGCACTCAGAGCAGAATCGCATAGAAGGAGGGAGATTTGGGATCTACAGTAGTGAGTCTTAGGATCTGAGCTGCAATGCCCCCACCCACGTGGCTGAGGGCTTGCCGGAGGGCGGGCGGCAGTGGGAGACAAAAGCGCGGTTCTGCTGGCAGGGGCGGAAGCCAGCTGGCCACCACTGGGCTCAGGTGAGAGCTCAATCTTGCCCAGCTGGGGAGAAGGGGGCATGCAAAAGCAATCAAGCTCAGCTGCTGGCAGCCTGTAATCCAGCCTGCAGGAGAAGGGCGGAACCCCAGAAAGGGTGGAGACCAGCCCCTGAACAAGGGCGCAGGAGCACAGCCTTGCCCCGCCCGTGCAACGCAGGCTTGCAGTCTGACTTGGTAGCAGGCTCCTCCCACGGGGGTGGAGACAAAAGCCCAGAAAAGGCGGAGTTCCGCTACTGAGCTGAGCTTGGGCACACAGTCCTGCCTGGTGGTAGAGCCAAGGCTAGCAGCCGTCCCTTGAATGGGCTCCTCCTGTAAGGGCAGGGTGAAAGCCCGGAAACAGGCGGAGATCTGCAGCTGAGCAAAGGTGCTCGCCAGTGCCCTCAGGACTGAGCATAACGTCACACACAGGGGTGGGGCAAAGGCCAAGGCCACCAACGCTTGTACACCCGAGCACATGATCACAGCCACTCTTGCGAAGAGAAAATGTGGAAGCAGAGAAATACAACACAAATAAACCAAGAGAAATCCCCAGAAGAGAACCTAAGTGAATCAGATATAACCAAATTACCAGATGCAGAGTTTAAAATAACGATTGATAGGATGCTCAAAGATATTAGAACAACCATAGATGGCCATTACGAAAACCTAAATAAAGAGATAACAAATATAAAAAAGGACATTGAAATAATAAAAAAGAATCAGTCAGAAATGACAAATACAATATCTGAAATAAAGAACACAATGGAAGGAATTAAAAGCAGGATGGATGAAGCAGAGAATCGAATCAGCGACTTAGAGGACATGGTAAATAAAGGCATGGAAGTAGAGCAGAAAAAAGAAAAGAGTCTCAAAAAGTCTGAGAAAACTCTAAGAGAGATCTGTGACAACATGAAGAGAAATAACATCCGCATCATAGGGGTTCCTGAAGAAGAAGAGAAAGAACAAGGGATAGAGACTTTGTTCAAACATATCATAGCAGAAAACTTCCCCCAATTAAGGCAGGAAAACATTTCACATGTTCAGGAAGCACAGAGAACTCCATTAAGGAGAAATCCAAATAAACCAACACCAAGACACATCATAATTAAAATACCAAAGCCAAATGATAAAGAGAAGATATTAAAAACTGCTAGAGAAAAAAAGACTATCACCTACAAAGGAGCCCCCATAAGGATGACTTCTGACTTCTCAACAGAAACACTTGAGGCCAGAAGGGAATGGCAAGAAATATTCAAAGTAATGCAGAACAAGAACCTACAACCAAGACTACTTTATCCAGCAAGGCTATCATTTAAAATTGAAGGAGATATAAAAAGCTTTACAGACAAAAAAAACTTCAAGGAATTCACTGCAAGCAAACCAAGGCTGCAAGAAATGCTAAGGGACCTGTTGTAAACAGATCAAAGGAAAAAAAGAATATAGCAAAAGAGGAAAACAGTTTTAAAGAAAAAAATGGCAATAAACAATTACATATCAGTAATAACCTTAAATGTTAATGGATTAAATGATCCGATCAAGAAACATAGAGTAACTGCGTGAATAAGAAAACAGGACCCATACACATGCTGTCTACAAGAGACACACCTTAAATCAAAAGATGCACATGGACTGAAAATAAAAGGATGGAAAAAAATATTTCATGCAAATGGAAATGAAAAAAAGGCTGGGGTAGCAATACTTATATCAGACAAAATGGACTTTAAAACAAAGACCATAGGTAGAGATAAAGAAGGTCACTACATAATGATAAAGGGAGCAATCCAAAAGGAAGATATAACCATTATAATTATCTACGCACCTAATATAGGAGCACCTAAATATATAAAGCAAACTTTGATGGACTTAAAGGGTGAGATCAACAGCAATACTATAATAGTAGGGGATTTCAATACCCCATTAACATCATTAGATAGATCCTCAAGAAAATTAACAAAGAAACAGCAGACTCAAAGGACATATTAGATCAACTTGATTTAATAGATATATTCAGAACCTTTCACCCTAAAACAGCAGAATATACATTCTTTTCAAGTGCTCATGGTACATTCTCTAGAATAGACCACATGTTAGGGCACAAAAGCGGTCTCAACAAATTTAAAAAGATTGAAATCATATTGAGCACTTTCTCTGATCACAATGGCATTAAAGAGAAAGCAACCATAATAGAAAAATTGAAAAACATTCAAAAACTTAGAAACTAAATAGCATGTTATTAAATAATGAATGGGTTAACATTGAGCTCAAAGAAGAAATTTAAAAATTCCTAGAAACAAATGATAATGAGCATACATCAACTCAAAATTTATGGGACACAGAAAAAGCAGTCCTGAGAGGGAAGTTTATAGCATTACAGGCATACCTCAAGAAGCTAGAAAAAGCTCAAATAAACAACTTAACCCTGCATCTAAAGGAACTA
This sequence comes from Saccopteryx bilineata, assembly GCF_036850765.1. Classification (NCBI taxonomy): domain Eukaryota; kingdom Metazoa; phylum Chordata; class Mammalia; order Chiroptera; family Emballonuridae; genus Saccopteryx; species Saccopteryx bilineata. Next base: position 208,921,249 of record NC_089494.1, read on the forward strand.
GAAAAAGAACACCAAGTAAAACCCAGAGCTAGTAGAAGGGAGGAAATAATAAAGATCAGAGCAGAAATAAATGACATAGAGGTTAAAGAAACAATACAGAGGATCAATGAAACCCGGAGCTGGTTCTTTGAAAAGGTAAACAAGATTGATGAACCTTTAACGAGACTCACCAAGAAAAAAAGAGGACTCAAATAAATAAAATTAGAAATGAGAGTGGAGAAATAACAACTGACACAACAGAAATACAAAATATTGTAAGAAAATACTATGAAGAACTGTATGCCAAAACACTAGACAACCTAGATGAAATGGACAAATTCCTTGAATCATATAATCTTCCAAAAATCAATCTGGAAGAATCAGAAAACCTAAACAGACCAATTACAACAAATGAGATTGAAACAGCTATCAAAAAACTCCCAAAAAAGAAAAGTCCTGGGCCTGATGGCTTCAAAAGTGAATTCTACCAAATATTCAAAGAAGAACTAACTCCTATCCTTCTCAGGCTATTTCAAAAATTTCAAGAGGAAGGGAGACTTCCAAACTCCTTTTATGAGGTGAGCATAATTCTGATTCCAAAACCAGGCAAAGACAACACAAAAAAAGAAAATTATAGGCCAATATCCCTGATGAACTTAGATGCAAAAATCCTCAACAAAATATTAGCAAACCGGATCCAGCAATATATGAAAAAAAATCATACACCATGATCAAGTGGGATTTATTCTTGGGAGGCAAGGCTGGTATAATATTCACAAATCAATCAATGTGGTTCATCACATAAACAAAGAAAGGAGAAAAACCACATGATAATTTCAATAGATGCAGAAAAAGCATTTGATAAAATCCAGCACCCATTTATGATCAAAACTCTCAGCAAAGTGGGAATACAGGGAACATACCTCTACATGATAAAGGCCATCTATGACAAACCCACAGCCAACATCATACTGAATGGGCAAAAATTAAAAGCAATCCCCTTAAGATCAGGAACAAGGCAGGGGTGCCCCCTTTCACCACTCTTATTCAACATTGTTCTGGAAGTCCTAGCCACAGCAATCAGACAAGAAAAAGAAATAAAAGGCATCCAAATTGGAAAAGAAGAAGTAAAACTCTCATTATTTGCAAATGACATGATATTGTATATAGAAAACCCTAAAATCTCAGTCAAAAAAACTACTAAACCTGATAAATGAATTCAGCAAGGTGGCAGGATATAAAATCAATAGTCAGAAATCAGAGGCATTTTTATACACTAATAATGAACTGTCAGAAAGAGAAATTAAGGAATCAATCCCCTTTACCATTGCAACCAGAAAAATAAAGTACCTAGGAATAAATCTAACCAAGGAGATTAAAGACTTGTACTCGGAAAATTATAAAACATTGATAAAAGAAATCAAAGAAGATACGAATAAGTGGAGGCATATACCGTGCTCATGGTTAGGAAGAATAAACATCATTAAAATGTCTATATTACCCAAAGCAATTTATAAATTCAATGCAATACCGATTAAAATATCAATGACTTACTTCAAAGATATAGAACACATATTCCAAAAATTTATATGGAACCAAAAGAGAACACGAATAGCCTCAGAAATCTTGAAAAGGAAGAATAAAGTAGGAGGTATCACACTTCCGGATATCAAGTTATATTATAAGGCCATTGTATTCAAAACAGCATAGTACTGGCATAAGAACAGGCACATAGATCAATGGAACAGAACAGAGAACCCAGAAATAAATCCACAGCTCTATGGACAACTGATATTTGACAAAGGAGGTAAGAAAATACAATGGAGTAAAGATAGCCTCTTCAACAAATGGTATTGGGAAAATTGGACAGATACCTGCAAAAAAATAAAACTAGACCACCAACTTACACTATTCACAAAAATAAACTCAAAATGGATAAAAGACTTAAATGTAAGCCGTGAAACCATAAGCATCTTAGAAGAAAACATAGGGAGTAAGCTCTCTGATGTCTCTCGCAGCAATATATTTGCTGATTTGTCTCCACAGGCAAGTGAAATAAAAGACAGGATAAACAAATGGGACTTTATCAAACTAAAAAGCTTCTGCACAGCTAAAGACAATAAGAACAGAATAACAAGACAAACTACACAATGGGAGAATATATTTGACATTGCCTCTCATAAGGGGTTAATAACCAAAATTTATAAAGAACTTGTAAAACTTAATACCAGGAAGACAAACAATCCAATCAAAAAATGGGCAAAAGAAATGAATAGACACTTCTCCAAAGAGGACACACAGATGGCCAATAGGCATATAAAAAATGTTCAACTTCACTAATGATTACAGAAATGCAAATTAAAACCACAATGAGATATCACCTCACACCAGTCAGAATGGCGCTCATCAATAAAACAACACAGAATAAGTGCTGGCGAGGATGTGGAGAAAAGGGAACCCTACTGCACTGCTGGTGGGAATGCAGACTGGTGCAGCCACTGTGGAAAACAGTATGGAGATTCCTCAAGAAAATAAAAATCGAACTGCCTTTTGACCCAGCTATACCACTGTTAGGAATATACCCCAAGAACACCATAGCACTGTTTGAAAAGAAGAAATGCACCCCCATGTTTATGGCAGCATTGTTCACAATAGCAAAGATCTGGAAACAGCCCAAGTGTCCATCAGAGGACGAGTGGATTAAAACACTTTGGTATATATATACTATGGAATACTACTCAGCCATAAGAAATGATGACATAGGATCTTTTACAACAACATGGATGGGCCTTGATAACATTATACTGAGCGAAAGAAGTAAATCAGAAAAACTAAGAACTATAGGATTCCATACATAGGTGGGACATAAAGATGAGACTCAGAGACATGGACAACAGTGTTGGGGTTACAGGGTGGGGGGAGGAGAGAGAGGGGGTTGGGGGAGGGGAGGGGCACAAAGATCATGGCTTTTCAGCATTTGCCATATTCCCCTTTTAATGTATAGACAGACAGCAAATATTTACTTATAGTGTTTCCACTATAAAGACTGCTGTCTTAGAGACAAATGCTGATGAACTATTTTAGCAGTTCCTCCTTCTTCAAAGACATATATGTCAACATAGAGCTCCATGTTTCATAGGACATACTCTAGCTCACTTCATGCTCCCTGGAGCTTTAGCACAAGGGAATGCCCCCTTTTTTTTTCTTTTTTTTCTCTTTTCTTTTCTTTATTTTTTTATTGTTGTATTTTATTTATTTATTTATTTATTTATTTATTTATTTATTTATTTATTGTATTTTTCTGAAGATGGAAATGGGGAGGCAGTCAGACAGACTCCAGTCCGGGATCCACCTGGCATGCCTACCAGGGGGAAATGCTCTGCCCATCTGGGGTGTTGCTCTGTTGCAACCAGAGCCATTCTAGCAACTGAGAAAGAGGCCACGAGGCCATCCTTAGTGCCCGGGGTGGCTTTGCTCCGGTGGAGCCTTGGCTGCAGTAGGGGAAGAGAGAGACAGAGAGGAAGGAGAAGGGGAGGGGTGGAGAAATAGATGGGTCCTTCTTCTGTGTGCTCGGACTGGGAATCGAACCCAGGAATCCTGCACACCAGGCCAAGGCTCTACCACTGAGCCAACTGGCCAGGGTCTAGAAATGCCCTTGTTGATCAAGCTACCCAAAAGAAAATTATATAGAGCAACCATGACAGACCGAGCAAGTCAGTCTCGTACTATTCATCACCAGAACGCTGCAGCCCGGTGTAAACAGTTTCAACTCTCGGGAAGTAGCATGGCAGATTGGGAAATCCTGTCCAAGGGGTCCTATACTGCCCCTTCATTTAGAGTTAACCCTCAAGGACCCCTACCAGGACAACTTTGGCAGATGGATGTTACTCATATACTTTCATTTGGCAAACAGTCGTATGTCCACATTAGAGTGGATACATATTCCGGATCTGTAGTAACCTCTGTCAGAGCAGGAGAGGCTGCTAAGCATGCTATAGCTCATTGTCTGTATGCATTGTTCTATCATTGGATTTCCTAAACTGGCTAAACTGAAAATGCTCCTGCATATGGAGCAAAAGCATTCACTGTATTTTGTCATGCTTACAATCTTTAAAGTTAAGGTATTATTAAAGTGTACTCAGCAAACATTTTAAGGTCAATTAAAAAAATTTTTTTAAGGGGGTAGTCATATCCTGGAGCTCCTACGGGTCTAGCATATCATACTTTTTACTTAAAAAAAATTTACATTTCTTTGGAATGCTGATGAACAGGAGACACCAAATCTTTTTCGCCTGCAAACTACTACCTTCTTTATTAGATCCAGCTAATAACACCGTTTTTTCTTTTTCCAAATAGCTCCAGATATATGGAAAAGATTTACATAGGCGGATGGGGATCCTCAAACCCCTCAGCGAGATCTTCTGAGCATGGCTTTTAAGATACCTAGAGGCAGAAAAAGCCCAATAGAGATCAGGGGAACTACCAGATTTTAGGATACACCCTTAAAGGCTCCAGTACCCCAAAGGGGTCTCCTAGGATGCCATCTGGATCCTGCTTCAATAGTGGAAAGAAAGGTCATTGAGCTAACGCCTGCCAGGCTTACATGCCTCTGCTGTGAGGAAACAGGGACACTGGAAGGTAGGCTTCCCCCTCGCTCCTCTAAGGGAGGGTTCAGTCTCTTCCAGCCCTGCTCCAGCCACCTATGACCTAACATTGCCCAGAAAGCTGGGGTTTGCCGCTGAAGGCTGAAGGTGCCCAGGGCCGTTGGCCCCATCTACAACACTGTGGATGAGCCTACGGTATTTCTTCCAAGAAGCAGGTAAACTGATCTCATTTGCACAAGAGCCACTTAACTATGTTTTGCCTGAATAGTCAGGTTTTTTATTCTTCCCTCAAAGATCTCTGTTGTGGGTGTTGATAGTCCTATTTTCTGCTGCTTTGCTTAATATATAGTGTTTCCTTTATCTCTCCTACCTCAATGCCCCACTCATATTTCAGGCTGGGATCTACTCCTAATTTAGAGCTCTTTTTCCCCCTTTTGCCAACTTCTATTATGAACCTACCTTTGCCACCCAGCTTAGTGTATCCCAAGGTTCTCTTTACCATGCCACAGTCCCACAGCTCCAGGGAAAAGCAACCTGGTCTCATCTCTCCAGGCAGAGGAGAATAGAAGCTCCATATCCACGCATGCTGCAAATGGCTTTTCCAGTCTACCTGAATCATTACCAGCTAGAAGCAGTGGTCATTGGGAGTTGGACATGAGCTGCAAAGTGTAGAATGGTGACAATTCCAGTGCCATGCGGACTTTTCCTGGATGTGGACTTTTCCTGGACTCCTGCTCCCTGTGACAGCTCCTAACAGACTGAATTGGGATTGGGTTGCATTTTTCAGGGATTTGGCATGGTGATGGGGCAAACTTGGACTTGGTGAACATGTTAAGGACACTACTCTTATATGGATTCTTTCTGTATTGGCCAAGAGTTTGCTTTAAGGCTTTTAATCACTGTAAAAAAAATAAAAGACTGGATAAAGAAGATGGGGCACATATACACCATGGTATACTATTCAGTTAGAAGAAATGATGACATCAGATCACTTATAGCAGAATGGTGGAATCTTGATAACATTATGCGGAGTGAAATAAGTGAATCAGAAAAAAACAAGAACTTCAGGATTCCATACATTGGTGGGACATAAAAACGAGACTAAGAGACATGGACAGGAGTGTGGTGGTTATGGGGGATGGGGGAAGGAAGGAGGGAGAGGGAAAGGGGGAGGGGTACAAAGAAAACTGGATAGAGGGTGACGGAGGACGATCTCTCTTTGGGTGATGGGTATGCAACAGAACTAAATGACAAGATAAACTGGAAATGTTTTCTTTGAATATATGTACCCTGATTTATTAATGTCACTCCATTAAAATAAAAATTTATTTATAAAAAAAAAATCCAACTGTATGCTGCCTACAAGAAACTCATCTAAGTAACAAAAATAAAAAGAAATTCAAAGTGAAATGCTGGAAAACAATACTCCAAGCAAATAACATCCAAAAAAAAAGCAGGCATAGCAATACTCATATCTAATAATGCTGACTACAAGACAGCAAAAATACTCAGAGACAAAAATGGACATTTCATAATGGCTAAGAGGACACTGAATTAAGAAGACATAACAATATATTCTTAATATATATGCACCAAACCAAGGAGCACCAAAATATATAAGACAGCTACTTATTGACCTTAAAACAAAAATTGACAAAATACAATCATACAGGGGGAGGGGGAGGGGCACAAAGAAAACTAGATAGAAGGTGATAGAGGACAATCTGACTTTGGGTGATGGGTATGCAACATAATTGAATGACAAGATAACCTGGACTTGTTATCTTTGAATATATATATATATACTGATTTATTGATGTCGCCCCATTAAAAAAATAAAATTATATATAAAAAAAAAGAACACAGAATTGTACAGAAAAAAAAATACAATCATACTTGGAGACTTCAATACACTGCTGATGGCTCTAGATCAGTCATCCAGAGAATAAACAAAGATATAGTGGCCTTAAACAAAACACTAGAGCACCTGGATATGATAGACATCTACAGGACATTTCATCCCAAAGTGTACATCTTTCTCCAGTGTACATAGATCAATCTCAAGAATTTACCATATGTTGGGCCACAAAAACAACATCAGCAAATTCAGAAAAATTGAAGTTGTACCAAGCATATTTTCTGATCATAAAGCCTTGAAACTAGAATTCAACTGCAAAAAAGAGGGAAAAATTCCCACAAAAATGTGGAAACTAAACAACATACTTTAAAAATATGAATGGGTCAAAGAAGAAACAAGTGCAAAGATCAAAAGATATATACAGACAAATGAAAATGAAAATACGACATAGCAGAATCTATGGGATGCAGCAAAAGCAGTGAAAAGAGAGCAGTTCTAGAAAAAGGAGAACAAAGACAACCTAAAGCCAGCCAAAGAAAGGAGATAATAAAAATTAGAGCAGAAATAAATGAAATAGAGAACAGAAAAACTATAGAAAAAATTAATAGAACAAGGAGCTGGTTCTTTAAAAAGATCAACAAAATTGACAAACCCTTGGCAAGACTTACCAAGGAAAAAAGAGAAAGAACTCATATAAACAAAATCCAAAATGAAAGAGGAGAAATCACCACGAACATCGTAGATATACAAAGAATTATTGTACGATACTATGAAAAACTTTATGCCACTAAATTCAACAACCTAGAAGAAATGGATAAATTCCTAGAACAATACAACCTTCCTAGACTGAGTCAAGAAGAAGCAGAAAGCCTAAACAGACCTATTAGTAAAGAAGAAATAAAAAAAAACATTAAAAACCTCCCCAAAGGCCCTGGCCCGTTGGCTCAGTGGTAGAGCGTCAGTCTGGCATGCAGAAGTCCCGGGTTCGATTCCCGGCCAGGGCACACAGGAGAGGCGCCCATCTGCTTCTCCATTCCTCCCCCTCTCCTTCCTCTATGTCTCTCTCTTCCCCTCCCACAGCCAGGCTCTATTGGAGCAAAGATGGCCCGGGCACTGGGATGGCTCCTTGGCCTCTGCCCCAGGTGCTGGAGTGGTTCTGGTCGCAACAGAGTGATGCTCCGGAGGGGCAGAGCATCGCCCCCTGGTGGGCAGAGCGTCGCCCTTCTGGTGGGCGTGCCAGGTGGATCCCAGTCGGGCGCATGCGGGAGTCTGTCTGACTGTCTCTCCCCATTTCCAGCTTCAGAAAAATACAAAAAAAAAAAACCTCCCCAAAAATAAAAGTTCAGGCCCAGACGGCTATACCAGCGAATTTTATCAAACATTCAAAGAAGACTTGGTTCCTATTCTACTGAAAGTCTTCCAAAAAAATTGAAGAAGCAATACTTCCAAACACATTTCATGAGGCCAACATAACCCTCATACCAAAACCAGGCAAGGATGGCACAAAAAAATAAAACTACAGACCGATATTTCTAATGAATACAGATGCTAAAATACTAAACAAAATACTAGCAAATCACATACAACAACATATTAAAAAAATAATACATCATGATCAAGTGGGATTCATCCCAGAATCTCAAGGATTGTTCAACATATGTAAAACTGTTAACGTAATATACCATATCAACAAAACAAAGAACAAAAAGCACATGATCTTATCAATAGACGCAGAAAAGGCTTTTGATAAAATACAACACAATTTTATGTTTAAGACTCTCAACAAAATGGGCATAGAAGGAAAATATCTCAACATGATAAAGGCCATATATGATAAACCATCAGCTAACATCATATTAAATGGCACTAAACTGAAGGCTTTCCCCCTTAAATCAGGAACAAGACAGGGTTGTCCACTCTCTCCACTCTTATTTAATGTGGTACTAGAGGTTCTAGCCAGAGCAATCAGACAAGACAAAGAAATAAAAGGCATCCATATTGGAAAAGAAGAAGTAAAGATATCACTTTTTGTATGTTAATTTTGTATCCTGCAACCTTACTGTATTGGCTTATTGTTTCTAGTAGTCTTTTTGTGGATTCTTTGGGGTTTTCGATGTATAGGATCATATCATCTGCAAAAAGTGATACCTTTACTTCTTCTTTTCCGACATGGATGCCTTTTATTTCTTTGTCTTGTCTGATTGCTCTGGCTAGAACCTCTAGTACCACATTAAATAAGAGTGGAGAGAGTGGACAACCCTGTCTTGTTCCTGATTTAAGGGGGAAAGCCTTCAGTTTAGTGCCATTTAATATGATGTTAGCTGATGGTTTATCATATATGGCCTTTATCATGTTGAGATATTTTCCTTCTATACCCATTTTGTTGAGAGTCTTAAACATAAAATTGTGTTGTATTTTATCGAAAGCCTTTTCTGTGTCTATTGATAAGATCATGTGGTTTTTGTTCTTTGTTTTGTTGATATGGTATTACGTTAACCGTTTTACGTATGTTGAACCATCCTTGAGATGCTGGGATGAATCCCACTTGATCATGATGTATTATTTTTTTAATATGTTGTTGTATTCGATTTGCTAGTATTTTGTTTAGTATTTTAGCATCTGTATTCATTAGAGATATTGGTCTGTAGTTTTCTTTTTTTGTGCCATCCTTGCCTGGTTTTGGGATGAGGGTTATGTTGGCCTCATAAAATGTGTTTGGAAGTATTGCTTCTTCTTCAATTTTTTGGAAGACTTTCAGTAGAATAGGAACCAAGTCTTCTTTGAATGTTTGATAAAATTCGCTGGTATAGCCATCAGGGCCTGGACTTTTATTTTTGGGGTGGTTTTTAATGGTTTTTTCTATTTCTTCTCTACTGATAGGTCTGTTTAGGCATTCTGCTTCTTCTTGACTCAGTCTAGGAAGGTTGTATTTTTCTAGGAATTTATCCATTTCTTCTAGGTTGTTGAATTTAGTGGCATGAAGTTTTTCATAGTATTCTACAATAATTCTTTGTATATCTACGGTGTCCGTGGTGATTTCTCCTCTTTCATTTTGGATTTTGTTTATATGAGTTCGTTCTCTTTTTTCCTTGGTAAGTCTTGACAAGGGTTTGTCAATTTTGTTGATCTTTTCAAAGAACCAGCTCCTTGTTCTATTAATTTTTTCTATAGTTTTTCTGTTCTCTAATTCATTTATTTCTGCTCTGATTTTTATTATCTCCTTTTTTTGGCTGGTTTTGGGTTGTCTTTGTTCTTCTTTTTCTAGTTCCTTAAGGTGGGAAGTTAAGTGGTTCACTTGGGCTCTCTCTTGTTTGTTCATATATGCCTGAAGTGATATGAACTTCCCTCTTATCACTGCTTTTGCTGCATCCCATAGATTCTAATATGTCGTATTGTCATTTTCATTAGTCTGTATATATCTTTTGATCTCTGCACTTATTTCTTCTTTGACTCATTCATTTTTTAAAAGTATGTTGTTTAGTTTCCACATTTTTGTGGGATTTTTTCCCTCTTTTTTGCAGTTGAATTCTAGTTTCAAGGCTTTATGATCAGAAAATATGCTTGGTACAACTTCAATTTTTCTGAATTTGCTGATGTTGTTTTTGTGGCCCAACATATGGTCAATTCTTGAGAATGATCCATGTACACTGGAGAAAAAAGTATACTCAGTCACTTTGGGATGAAATGTCCTGTAGATGTCTATCATATCCAGGTGCTCTAGTGTTTTGTTTAAGGCCACTATGTCTTTATTGATTCTCTGTTTGGATGACCAATCTAGAGCCATCAGCGGTGTATTTAGGTCTCCAAGTATGATTGTGTTTTTGTCAGTTTTTGTTTTAAGATCAATAAGTAGCTGTCTTATATATTTTGGTACTCCTTGGTTTGGTGCATATATATTAAGAATTGTTATGTCTTCTTGATTCAGTGTCCCCTTAGCCATTATGAAATGGCCATTTTTGTCTCTGAGTAATTTTCCTGTCTTGTAGTCAGCATTATCCAATATGAGTATTGCTACACCTGCTTTTTTTTGGATGTTATTTGCTTGGAGTATTGTTTTCCAGCCTTTCACTTTGAATTTGTTTTTATCCTTGTTACTTAGATGAGTTTCCTGTAGGCAGCATACAGTTGGATTTTCTTTTTTAATCCATTCTGCTACTCTGTGCCTTTTTATTGGTGAGTTTAATCCGTTTACATTTAGTGTAATTATTGATACTTGTGAGTTCCCTATTGCCATTTTATATCTTGCTTTCTGTTAGTTTTGTGTCTTGTTTGATCCTTCTCTTTCGTTTTTCTATCTTTTGTTTTTATTTGGTTGTATTTCATACATCTTTCCTCTGTTGCTATCTTTTTTATCTCATGTGCTTCTGTGGTGGCTTTTTCAATGGTGGTTACCTTTGAGTAATGAAAAGGGTCCCAACCCTGTTCATTGTAGCGAACTATTTTGTGAGTACTTTTGCACTCCATCGTCCTTTGCTACTGTTAATCTCCATCTTGTCCCCCTCTTTCTTTTTGTTGTTGTCACAGTTTAAATTTGGTTTTATTGTGTTCTTCTTGGAGCTTTTACTTGTGGCTCTGTTTTTTTTTTGTTCTTTGTATCTGATTGGAGAACTCCCTTTAGTAATTCCTGGAGTGGGGGTTTTCTGATGATAAATTCCCTCATCTTTTCTGTATCTGTGAATGTTTTTATTTCTCCTTCGTATTTGAAGGATAGCTTTGATGGGTATAGTATTTGTGGCTGAAAGTTCCTCTCTTTCAGGACTTCAAATATTGGGGTCCACTCTCTTCTAGCTTATAGAGTTTCTGCTGAGAAATCTGATGATAATCTAATGGGCCTTCCTTTATATGTTGTATTCTTCTTTTCCCTGGCTGCCTTGAGAATTTTTTCTTTGCTGTTGGTTTGTGTCAATTTCATTATGATATGCCTTGGAGTAGGTTTGTTGGGGTTAAGAAAACTCGGAGTTCTGTTTGCTTCTTGAACTTGAGGCTTTAGTTCTTTCCACAGGCTTGGGAAGTTTTCATCTATTATTTGTTTGAGTATGTTCTCCATTCCATTTTCTCTCTCTTCTCCCTCTGATATACTTATTATTCTTATGTTATTCTTTTTGATGGAGTCAGATAATTCTTGTAGGGCTATCTCATTTTTTTTAATTTTTGAGTCTCTTTCTTCTTCTCTCTGTTGTGCCTCAAGTTGCTTGTCTTTTATTTCACTAATCCCCTCTTCTATCTGACCTGTTCTATTAGCTAAGCTTGTTACTTCATTTTTCAGCTCGTGAATTGAGTTTTTCATCTCTGTTTGATTTGTTTTTATAGTTTCAATTTCCTTGGACATATATTCTTTGTGTTCATTGAGTTGTTTTCTGAGCTCCCTAAATTGCCTTTCTGTGTTTTCTTATATATCTCGGAGGATTTTTAGGATTTCTATCTTGAATTCTCTGTCATTTAGCTCCAAGGTTTCCAATATATTAAATTTTTTCTCCATAGATTTTTCCTCATCTAGCTGTGTTACCTCTCTTTCTTTTGTATCCATGACATTCGATTTTCTCTTCCTTAATGGCATCTGAGGGTGGTTTTGTTGATAGTATTAATGAGATTTAATAAAGAATAAAAAGTTAAAAAAATAATAAAAAAAATAAAAAATCGAAAAGAGTTGTTTTTTTTAAAAAAAAATTAATAATGAAATAAAGAAAAATAAAGTAAAATAAAAATTTTTTAAAAAGGAAATTATTCCCCCTCTCCTTTTTTCCTCTCCTCTCCTCTCCCCTCTTTCTTGAGAAAATCTTGTGGTGAACTGTGAATTATAACAAACAATGCCTGTGATGGAGGGCCTGAATTGGGGAAATGTAATAAAGGGGCAAAAGCAAAAAAAAAAAAAAGAAAAAAGAAAAAAAAAGGAAAAAAAGAGCATATGGACCCACAGAAAGCAAATAAGGAAAAAATTTGTGTCAAGAATAAAATGATTTGCTTTTAGGTGTTGGTTGTCTAAGAGTTATGATGAGAGGAATAAGAGGAAAACAGAAAAATGGGGGGACAAATTAAAAAATTACTATTGTATTTAGTGGAACAAGAACTAGATAATATGGAGAGCCAGGGATGGGAGCACTGCTAGTGAGTTAAAAAGGTGATGTAAAAACCCCCCAAAATGCCACAAACATAAGTTTGAGTCCCAGATAAGATAATTTGTTTGTTATTGAGGTTTGAATGAGAGGAGATGTAAAGGAGAAAGGAAGAAACTAATATAGAGGGAGAAAAGAAAGAGAGAGAGAGAGAAAAAGAGGGAACCAGTAAAAGAATAAAAAAGAAAGGAGAGAGAGAGAGAGGGGGTTAAGGGTTTTGGAGTGCAACCCTCATAGAGAGAAAAGAAGAGAAGAGAAAAGATAATGGGAGATGTAACACTTATGGGTAGTGTAGTTCAAGGAGAGGAGAGAGTAAGACCGGCAGAGAGTTAATCGGCCAAATTGGAGGAGGAGAAAAAGAATCAAGAATGAAGATAAGAGAAACAAATGAACAAATATAATAAAATGGGATAGTTTATAAAGTCTGCAGATTATTCTGATTTTGAGAGGTTATCTTCTTGCTTTTTCTTTTCTCTGCCTCTTCCTGGTCGGTGACTCTGTACCCCGGGTTCTGCCCCTTTGGCATGCTCAGGTAGAGGTTTGCAGTTGATAAGTCTCTATGGCAATGTCATGTATTGTGCTTTAGTCTCGTTGGCAGTCGAGGCTCATTAGCATTTATAGGCTCCGACCATGAGAGAGTTCGTGTTCCTGGAGCCTTTCTCCTAGTCTTTCCTTCCTCAATTAGTAGCCTGATAATCCAGCTATGGGGTTGCTGCTGCCTCTGCCTGGATAGTAAGAGGCTCAAAGAGCTGGCAACTCCCCACTCTATTTCCACTCAGCACAGGGCTCTGGGTAAGGCTCAGTCAGTCAGAGCTGCTAGCATAATCAGGCGGGGTTTCCGCCCACTCAAAGATCTCTGGCTCTGCCACTCTGTCCAGTAACACAGTCGGGCAACCACTTCCGGGGTGCTTGGAGGAAACTCTCACTCACTGCAACCAGGATATCCGGCCAGCAGTCTCACGCTCTGAGTGAAACCCCCAACCGCAGGGAAAAGTTGCAGCGTTGGAATTGAGTCTTGCTCTGTCCCCGTGCGCGGCTTTTGCAAGGCGCTGGGGCGGCCCGAGATTCTGCTTTGGCCCACACAAAGGCCCCTGACTCTGCCCCTCTGTGCGATAACACAGGCGCGCACTGCCGCGGCACTCAGAGGAAACTCTCATTCACTGTCTGCGCACGCAGACCAGGATATGAGGCCGGCCGCGTTTCCCTCTGAGTGAAACCCCCAGCACGGAAATTCTCCACCGTTGGAATTAGTTCTCACTCCCTCCCGTGCGTGGCTTTCCCAGGGCGCTGGGGCTGCCCAGAGACTCTGCCCTCGGCCCACAGAAAGGCCTCTGACCCTGCCTCTCCGTGGGGCAACACGGGCACCCACTTCCGGGGCCTAGGAAGAAATCTCTTGCCCACTAACTGCGCGCACGCTGACCAGGAGACCAGGTAAAATGGCCGCTTCGCTTGTCTTTCTTTGTTTGGGTTTGGCGCGAGTTTTAGCTTGTATTGCCCGGGTTGCCACAGGATCAGTTTTTCCTCGGCTTGGATCTTCGTGCCACAGCCTGGTTCGGCCCTTTGTGCCGCGGCCTGGATCTATTCACCCCCTTTGCCCGTCTCAGTTTCTATATTCACAGTTACCAGAGAAAGCCGCCCTGTTTAGGTTAGTGAGGAAGGCGGAGCATTTCTTACTCCCTATTTCCTTCGGGGTTTGGTTATATATTTAGACAATTTTTCACTCAACCATACCTTTGGGTGTATTGCAAAGCATCTGGAGGCTCCAAGTATAGGTTTTTTTCTTTCTGGTTGAAGATCTTGTTGAGTTTTGGGGGAGATTTATCAGTATCGCTTCCTACCCCGCCATTACTCTGACGTCATCTCAGGTATCACTTTTTGCAGATGATATGATACTATACATCAAAAACTCCAAAGAATCCACAGGAAGACTACTAGAAACAATAAGCCAATATAGTAAGGTTGCAGGATACAAAATTAACATACAGAAGTCCATAGACTTTCTATATGCCAACAATGAAACATTTGAGAACGAACTCAAAAGAATAATCCCCTTCACGTTTGCAAAAACAAAAAATAAAATACCTAGGAATAAACATAACAAAGAATGTAAAGGACTTATGTAATAAAAACTATAAACCATTGTTAAGGGAAATCGACAAAGATATAATGAGATGGAAGAATATACCTTGTTCTTGGTTAGGAAGAATAAATATAATCAAGATGGCCATATTACCCAAAGCAATATACAAATTTAATGCAATTTCCATCAAAATTCCAATGACATTTTTTAAAGAAATGGAGCAAAAAAATCATCAGATTTATATGGAACTTAAAAAACCCTGAATAGGCAAAGCAATCCTAAAGAAAAAGAATGAAGCTGGGGGCATTACAATACCTGACTTCAAACTCTATTATAGGGCCACGACAATCAAAACAGCATGGTATTGGCAGAAAAATAGACACTCAGACCATGGAACAGAATAGAAAACCCAGAAATAAAACCACATATATATAGTCAAATAATTTTTGATAAAGGGGCCAAGAACATACAATGGAGAAAAGAAAGCCTCTTCAACAAATGGTGCTGGGAAAACTGGAAAGCCACATTCAAAAGAATGAAACTGGACTACAGTTTGTCCCCCTGTACTAAAATTAACTCAAAATGGATCAAAGATCTAAACATAAGACCTGAAACAATTAAGTACATAGAAGAAGACATAGGTACTCAACTCATGGACCTGGGTTTTAAAGAGCATTTTATGAATTTGACTCCAACGGTAAAAGAAGTGAAGGCAAAAATTAATGAATGGGACTACATCAGACTAAGAAGTTTTTGCTCCTCAAGAGAAACTGATAACAAAATAAACAGACAGCCAACTAAATGGGAACTGATGTTTTCAAACAACAGCTCAGATAAGGGCCTAATATCCAAAATATACAAAGAACTCATAAAACACAACAACAAACAAACAAACAATCCAATAAAAAAATGGGAAGAGGACATGAACAGACACTTCTCCCAGGAAGAAATACAAATGGCCAACAGTTATATGAAAAGATGCTCATCTTCTTTAGTTATTAGAGAAATGCAAATCAAAACGGCAATGAGATACCACCTCACACCTGTTAGATTAGCTATTATTAACAAGACAGGCAATAGCAAGTGTTGGAGAGGCTGTGGAGAAAAAGGAACCCTCATCCACTGTTGGTGGGAATGTAAAGTAGTACAACCATTATGGAAGAAAGTATGGTGGTTCCTCAAAAAACTGAAAATAGAATTACCTTATGACCCAGCAATCCCTCTACTGGGTATATACCCCCAAAACTCAGAAACATTGATACATAAAGACACATGCAGCCCCATGTTCATTGCAGCATTGTTCACAGTGACCAGGACATGGAAACAACCAAAAAGTCCATCAATAAATGACTGGATAAAGGAGATGTGGGACATATACACTATGGAATACTGCTCAGCCATGAGAAATGATCACATCGGATCATTTACAGCAAAATGATGGGATCTTGATAACATTATACTGAGTGAAATAAGTAAATCAGAAAAAAACAGAAACTGCATTATTCCATACGTAGGTGGGACATAAAAGTGAGACTAAGAGACATTGATAAGAGTGTGGTGTTTAAGGGGGGAGGGGGGAGAGGGAGAGGGAAAGTGGGAGGGGGAGGGGCACAAAGAAAACTAGATAGAAGGTGACAGAGGACAATCTGACTTTGGGTGATGGGTATGCAACATAATTGAACGACAAGATAACCTGGACATGTTTTCTTTGAATATATGTATCCTGATTTATTGATGTCACCCCATTAAAAAAATAAAATTATTTTAAAAATAAAGTACTTCATTTTAGTATATTGTTTATACTTTGTTATGTATTTATTCAAAAATATTAATTAAGTACTTACTACATGTCAAATATATTAGGCATAGAGGTGACATTAATGAGCAAAATGGTTAAAAAAAGCTGTGACCTCATGGAGCTTGTATTCTAGTAAGTATAAGCTTTCACGCCATAAAACTTAAGCAAGGTTTGTCTAAGAAGTTAGTTACCCAGGAGACTTTGTTATCAGACTTTTAACCTTTTTCACTGTCTGGAAGAGTGGAATTCAAGATGGGCGCTTACAGAAGAACTGGTTTATGGCAGGAGCAGCAGAGTTCCCCTTGTCCAATATATGTACATATTTTCATAATGACAGTCAAGGGCAAAAAATATAACTATGTTTTCTTGGTGTAAAAATCTTGATTCATAATTTCTTTTTTGTTATTGTTAATGAGGATTGATGCTACATTTGGGAATCTATTCTTCTTCAAAGAATCCTTCATGCTTCAAAATATATTTTTTTCTGCCTGACTTGTGGTGGCGCAGTGGATAAAGCTTCAACCTGGAACACTGAGGTTGCAGGTTCAAAACCCTGGGCTTGCCTGGTCAAGGTACATATGGGAGTTGATGCTTCCTGTTCCTCCCCCCTTTCTCTTTCTCTTTCTCTCTCTCTCTCTCCCCCTCTAAAATAAATAAATAAATAATTTTTAAAAGAACAATATATATATATATATATATATATATATATATATTTTTTTTTTTTTTTTTTTTCTTCAAAGAACCTGTTCCGTGTGATCATCTTTGGCAGCTGAGCGTTAATGCCGGAACATAATGTGCAACAGACTATTCTTAACTGTCTGCTAATGCTACTGTTCCTGTGAATGTGTATCTTATATTAACGTCTCGTTAGCACTCCTGTAAACTAATTCTTTCCTAGCACCTGTCAGCCACGGGTGTTTGTAGCCATCTAAAATTCTATATTAGGAAACTAACTAACTAAATGATACAATTCCAAAAATGACTTCAGCAACTATATTAAAGAGATGCATTATTAGGAATATCTCTGCTATTGAAAAATTCAACTTGTGGCTATCTAGGTATGTGTGATTTACAATGATAGTCAGTCCTTGTAGTATAAAAAAATATTAATCAAATGTGTTTTTAAAGAATTTTCCTCCAAGTTTTATTATTCTTACTTATTTAAGTTAAAAAAATAATAACTGCACAACAGAGGTACTTTAAGAGGTGTTTTCTGTTTTGTCTTCTTCAGTTTCTCTAAAAGAAGTTAACCAAAAAAAATCCTTCACAAAGACAGAACTCAATGTTGCTTGCTGTGGCAAATGTGATCAGTAAGACATGTAAAGAATAAAAATATTTTGAAACTCTGTGATCCAAGCGGGATAAGAATTTGTCAGATACTGAGTTTTAGTAAAAAGTGAGAGAACCTTTATTTGAATTGCTCTGTAAAACCATTTCTGAAATATTACAATGTGTCAACTAATTTTAATAAAACTGTTTCTAATACATTCTTTCTTTTTTCATCTATCACCATTTATCCTCTTTATACCCTCCTCTACCTCCCCCGTTCCCCCTCTCACCACACAATCTCCACACTGTTGTCCATGTTCATGAGTTTTTTTCTGGTTTTTTTTTGTCCTTTTTTATTTAATCCCTCCATTCCCCTTACTTTGTCTCTAATTTGCTTGTTAGTTCATTTTGTTCAAGTGTAAGAACATTCTTTTTGTTTTTTAACAACCTAAGAACTCTTGTTTACTCAATGAAATGGAACTAACAATTGTAAAAAAGAAAAACAAACACTTACTCAGTGTGTTTCATTTGTTGGGTGGTTTTATTCCTAACATTAATCTGGTTATGGGCTGTACCACCAGCCCTCTGTCTCCTAACTCCTGCTTCATGTCAAAGTATCTGAACTCATTTTTTTATATTATTTATTTATTTTTGTGACAGAGACAAAGAGCTAGAGAAAGAGAGAAGGACAGATAAGGACAGACACACAGGAAGCAAGAGAGATAAGAAGCATCAATTCTTCATTTTGGCACCTTAGTTGTTCATTGATTGCTTTCTCATATGTCCCTAGACCAGGGGACTACAGCAGTTCGAGTGAGCCCTTGCTCAAGCCAGCAACCTTAGGTTCAAACAAGAGACCTTGGGGTTTCGAATTTGGGTCCTTTGCCTCCTAGTTCAATGCTCTATCCATTGCAGCACCACCTAGTCAAGTAAATATCTGAACTCTCAACTGAACCAGAGCTCCTGATCATTCTATAAATGGCACAGGGATGGGGAAACTTGTTGCTGAACTATTATAACACAAAGGCTATATGAGCACATAAGCATTATTCAGACAAATCAGGGCTTCAGTTTCAGGTCTGTCACTTACAGTAAGATCCTGGCCAAGTTACTTAACCCCCCTCCTGTTCTCATCAGCAAGTGAAAACAAATAATAGTGTGGGCTGGGTAGATTAGATGAGGTAATGCCAGTAAAATGCTTAGCCAGCACCTGGTCTACTTTAAGTACTCTCTAGGTAAGGTTTCAATAAATGTTAGTTATGTATATATTAGTAGTGACAGCAATAAGAGTGATGATGATGATGACAATCATGATCTCTAACCAGTCTTATGGAAAACAAGAAATTCATTTCTTAGTTAAGTTACTGCACTGATATAATGAAAGTTCTTTGTATTTTTAGGGGTGTATGATCCCTGTGGAAAGAATGTTTTCCTACTCTTGTCTGAACAAGCCATGGTTAGTAAACAATTCCAACTCAATGATGAGCCCTATGTAATTGCCTCATTTCTCTCCCTACATTCTTCCTCTCTATCTTTTCTACTCCTTCCTTGAAAGCATCTCATGAGAGAATTAAGGAAGAATTGAAATTGAAAATAACTAAAGGTCTAATCATTTTAAAATTATGCTGAAATGTTAACTATTTTTGGAGGTGGAGTTGAGCTTCACTACTTGTAGACTCAACATCATTGGTTGTATTAAAAACAACTTAGGCCAGAAACTAGGCACAACCTCCCATATCTGTTATCCACAATGTGCTTGCACAGTACGCATTATTACACCCACTTACTCAATGATAAACCTAAGGCTCAGAAGCTTAAGTACCCTGACACATCAAATTACTAGTAAAGCATTGTCATCTGCCTCTTAATTTTGTTATTTCAGACTTTGAAATAAAAATGCACTAAAATTATTTACTTTCCAAATGGAAAGAAATAGACATGTGTTTGTCAATTGGCTAAATAAATGATTGTTAAGACTGTTTGACAAAGCTTTGAAACATTTTAAAAAGTAGAAAACTAAAGAGCCAACAAATACAAGGATTCTGTAGCAACCAGTCATTAGAATTTTGTTTGATTGTTTTTGTTTTTGTTTTGTTTTTTTACAGAGACAGAGAGTGAGTCAGAGAGAGGGATAGACAGAGACAGACAGATAGGAACGAAGAGAGATGAGAAGCATCAATCACTAGTTTTTCATTGCGCGTTGCAGCACCTTAGTTGTTCGTTGATTGCTTTCTCATTTGTGCCTTGACCACGGGCCTTCAGCAGACTGAGTAACCCCTTGCTGGAGCCAGCAACCTTGGGTTCAAGCTAGTGGGCTTTTGCTCAAGCCAGATGAGCCATGTTCAAGCTGGCAACCTCTGGGTCTTCCATATCCCAGTCCAACACTCTATCCACTGCGCCAAAGCCTGGTAAGGCTGTTTGATTGTTTTTAAAATTCAACCTTTCAGCCAGATATAATAGGCTTTGCTATTTTTTTTTTAAGTTAAAATATCTAAAAATAGGAGAAAAGGCCACTGAATAAAACACGTGCAGGTTGAGCATATGGCACGCACACCAACTTAATATCATGCTCTTACTGGGGATTATTTAATTTGATGAGATCAAAATAATTTTTTTCAAAACACAAAGGATATGAAGAGGTAAACAACCTGCAAAGTATTTGGCTATTCCTGAAGCTTTTGCAAATAGTTAAGTTTTCTACAAATCGGTGTAATTTTAAAAATATTTTTATGATAACCAAAATTAACTCTACATTGCTCAAGTCTTTTGAATTTGATGGAACTTCATTAAGTTAAAACCCACAGATCTAGAATTGATCACCATTCAGGTGGACTTAGATAGATATTTATCTTGATGATAGTTAAGAAATTGTTATTTTTTAAAAATCACAGTGGAAATAGCAATGTTAAACCTTTCCAATGCATTGAAAATTATACTTCAGTAGCAGCCTCTTTTCTTTTTTCATAGCAATATCATCACCTTGTGGGACATCAGTTACATGTTTGAAAGCATACTCATCATTTTATAAACCACTTAAAAATTTTAATTCAGCGGCCCTGGCTGGTTGGCTCAGTGGTAGAGCATTGGCCTGGCGTGCAGAAGTCCCGAGTTTGATTCCCGGCCAGGGCACTCAGGAGAAGCGCCCATCTGCTTCTCCACCCTTCCCCCTCTCCTTCCTCTCTGTCTCTCTCTTCCCCTCCCGCAGCCAAGGCTCCATTGGAGCAAAGATGTCCCGGCGATGGCCCGGACGCTGGGAATGGCTCCTTGGCCTCTGCCCCATGCGCTAGAGTGGCTCTGGTCGCAACAGAGTGACGCCCCAGAGGGGCAGAGCATCGCCCCCTTGTGGGCAGAGCGTTGCCCCCTGGTGGGCGTGCCAGGTGGATCCCAGTCAGGCGCATGTGGGAGTCTGTCTGACTGTCTCTCCCCGTTTCCAGCTTCAGAAAAATACAAAAAAAAAAAAAAAACCATTTTAATTCAGCTAATTGAGTATTATAGAATGTTAACAATGAGCACACACACAGAAGTGTTCAAAGTGCAGGGAGTGTAGAGAAGAGACCAAAAGCAGTGAATTTTTTCAGGTAAGAGGAAAGACATGTACAAAACAACTATAATAAAAAATATTCCTAAATTCATTCTTTCCAGTGACTATTCAGCATTTATTATTATGCACAACATAGTGCGAAGAACTCAGGATAAAGAATAAATTAGACTTAGTCTGTGCCCCAAGAATTTTATTCTTTAGTAGAGAGTATAGCCTTTTACATGTACAAATAATACATTGCTATTATGGACTTAGAATTAAAGAGATTAGAGAGGATATCTCAGAAGATTTACCACGGTCTGGAAGCGTGCGTGAGATATGATCGGCAAGTATTTGTGAGATGATATTTTAAGTTTTAAGCTGAGTTCAGACTAACCCTTTCTTGCTAGATCACTGTGTGTGTGTGGATGCTCAAAGTAACCACGGCAGACCACCTTGACGAGGTGGCCTGTCAGCCTGTGACCTAGATGTGGAATAGTAATCTTTTCCATGTCCAGAGACTGCTTCCCCTAAAAGTGAATCTTTACTAGACACCTCTCTAGGGTGGGTTCTCATTTAATCTCCAAAGAGATTCAGGTGATATCTCCCACACTGTTCCAGTTAAGAATAGGAAAGGAAGGATTTAGATTCCATTCATGTGATTCCACCCTTTCAGAGGGACTCTCAAGCCCTAACTTTCTTCTTTTTTACTTCCGCACTCCCAGCATTCCCATTCTGGCACCCTCTCCCCTCCTTCTTCCCTGGGGTCCAGTTCCAGTTTCCTAATCAAATTCTCAGATCCTTCCATTGTTCCACAAGTTTAGCAACCATAGTCATGGAAGGCATGTGACTTTTCATAAAAGAAGATGGGCTTTGTCTGGGTTTTTCTTCCCTGTTTCTAGGCAAGGTGGAGAAAAATGGATGGCTTCTGCTATTCCCTAATTAAGTATCTAAAGAAGCCAACTTTGCCATTAGAAGGATCCATTCTCTACCACACCCCTTTAAAAGAAATCTGTGTCCCTTTTTAAGTGAATCTCTTTTTCTTTCTTTCTTTCTTTCTTTCTTTCTTTCTTTCTTTCTTTCTTTCTTTCTTTTTCTTTCTTTCTTTTTCTTTCTTTCTTTCTCTTTCTTTCTTCCTCTTTCTTTCTTTTAGGAGAGAGAAGTGGAGATAGGGAGGCAGCCTCCTGCATGCACCCTGACTAGGATACACCCAGACCTCATCTGGGGCTGATATTTGAGTATCTAACTATTTTTAGCACCTGAGGCTGATGTGTTTGAACCAACTCTGCTATCTCCAGTGCCCAGAGCCACATTTGAACCAATGGAACTATTGGTTATGAGAGGGAAAGAGGGAGAGAAGGGGAAGAGGAAAGAGAAGAGAAGCAGATGGTCACTTCTCTTGTGTGCCCTGACTGGGAATTGAACCTGGTATATCCATATGCAGGGCTGACGCTCTATCCATTGAGCCACCAGCCAGGGCCTACTCTATTTCTTGAAAACTAATACCTTGGCATCATTATGTGGGAAGTGTTCCTGCCTCCCGTTCCTATCCTGTTGAGTTACATCACAAAGACTTCTCTCTTAATAAAAAGCATTTTAGGATAGAGGAGGGGAAAGTGAGTTCACCCTACTACAAAGCTTCAGATAATGTCTATGCCCCAGGAGGAAGGAGCTAGATATCTATAGCTGAGATCTATACAATGGATTTGGAGATCAACAAATGAAAGGGTAGGGTGAAGAATTCCCTCTGATGAAAGCAATCATTACAAATAAGATCACATGTATTTGTAAGAGTGGGGCACATTTGGAGAAAGCCGTATGGAACAATGTTGCAAGATAAGCTAAAGACACCTAGTCAAAGGTTAATTTCATATAAATAAAGAATAACATTTTTGCCTAAATAGATCCCAAACATTGCTGTGTAAGTGGGCATTCTGTACTTCTGTTTGCTAACTCTGACGACCCTCACTGGAACAGTGGAGCATGGGGTGTCATGGGGAATGTACCTGAAGATGAGGTTGACTGGTTGGGACAAGATGAGACAACATTGTAGCTGATGTCATGCAAAGAATTCTTGGACTTTACCCAATGGGAAAGACAAAATGTTTTGAGCAGTCAAGTGACAGGATATATCATTTAGAAAGATATTTCTGTAGGTGTTGTGAAGGATGAACTGAAAAACTGAGAGATGAAAGCCAGGAGGAATGATAAGAGGTGACATGGGAGGCGGAAGTATAAAGGCTCAGGACATTTTAGTTAAAGAATCAGCATGATTTTGTGATCTGGTGAATATAGGGACTTGAGAGAAGATAGAATTGAAGAAGACTGGTAGCTCCAGGCTGATGAGCAGACAGTTTGTGGTGTGATGAGCTGAGATGTGGATTGGACATAGAAGAGTAGGCAGGGGGTAGAGGATTGGGTGAGGTAGTTGAAAAAGTGACATTGGTTAAAAAGAAATATTTGAATTTTGGGTACATCTATGCAGAGGATCCAGAAGCAATTGTGAATGTAGAGTCACAGTTCAAGGAAAGTTCAGGTCAAGAAAAAGACAAGCCTTGAGCACAGGAAAGACACAATGAAATCACATCATTAAAATAATCATTGAGCATCCTGGGTCCAGAGATTGAGGTCACAAGGAGAAACTTGTATCTTGATTTGCAGTATTTTAATGTGAAATAATAATGTAAAAGGGGGAATGAGATATAAAGGTAAAACCGAGATCTACTTCAAAAGAATTAAGTACAGTGGAGAATAGATTGGAGAATGAGAAAGAGAAAAGACAGGTACCTTTGATTCTGTGAGCAAGAAAGACTGGGACACAGAAATTCCATGCTTATAATAGCAAGAGCAAGGTGAGATGAGAGCTGACTTTAGGGAGACAAGGTAGGGTCCATTGCACATTCACTGCTTTTCCAGCTGCCTATAGAACATCTAAGTTAACTAGTGGTTGCGATATCTAAGTTACACACAAGAGCTGAGTATACATTGTAACAGTGGCGGAACCCTACAAATGATTAGTATTTCTGAAGATATGAATGTGCAACAGAAGTCTTCACCTTCAGAGATGCTGTGAACTCCTTGAAGAGAAATGCAAATGTGTGTGTTTCAGAGAAAAAGATGCTACTCACACTCCAAATTGGTTGTCTGGAAAAAAATTAACAAATTAACATAGTCTGCTAGTAATTAGTTTTTCTCTCTTGAATGCTCATATAGTAGTAAGCAGAAAAACAATCTAATTAAAGGTTCAATCTGATTTAAATTTAGCATAACGAGTAATGTAAAGAGTTCCTTCCAGAATTCTCCTGGCTTCCTTGGAATACAAAACTCAGGCTCTCTGTGAGACTCCTTCTCCTCCTGTTTCTCTACAGTGTGTGTAGGGGGTGAGGAAAGGGGCTGAGGCCTCAGGTGGGCACTCGGATTGTTCCGGCAGGCATCTACTGTTAGGCAGAGTTATGCTGCCTGGGCCATGTGCTTTGTGTTTTGATGGCCATGGAGGCTGAATTCAGAGGGAGGTGACTATCTGCCTGCCTCATGGTCCTACCTTCTGGCCCAGGCATGAGCCCAGGGAGCAGTGCCCATTCTGCCCTTGCTGACTTGACTTCTCCTGGTTTCTTATTGTTTCTACCCTCTCAGCCTCCATCCGGCCTCTGAGCCCACCATTCATCACGGCCTCCATGCTCTTACCTCACTCTGCTGGGTCTGGCCACTGGCAGTTGTCTTGTTCTCCACCTAGTGTCCAGATCACAAAAACTGACAGAGGCAAGAAATCTAAGCTCTGGTTGGAGGTCGCTGACTATCCAGGCCAGGGAAGACTAAGGCAAGGTTGTAAACTCAGTGAGGCCAAAGGAAAAAATTAACAACTGCCCCCCATACATATTATGTGCATGTTCCTGGGTTACTAGACTCTCAAGGTGATCTGCTGTGCCCTCAAGTGCTAAGAACCACCACAGAGATAAAGGTAGAAAAGTTTGAGTGAAGCTTTCAAAAAAGCAGCCAAATGAGAAGAAAAAGGGACCAGCGAAGGCAGAGAGAAAGGCCAGGGCTGGGAGGGGAACCAAGAAAGTGCATGGAAGGAAAACCACAGGGAGAGAAGAGGGGCATGAACAGAGGGTGACCTGTGGTGGCGTGTGTCTCAAGGATGAAACTAAGAGGAAGTCAGAGGTTTTACACGGTCAGAAGCAATGATCTGTTTCTCTAGTAATACAGAAAGTTGCTGTTTCCTCTCATTGAAGTTTGGCTCCTTGGCATAAAGCTTGTCCAGCCAGACCTTAAACTAGTGTTTAATATTATCCTGGTTTAACTTAAATAGAGAACCCGGAGAAGGAGCAGAACGCAGGCATTAGTGGTGATGGTGCCACAGTGGGGCAGTGGGGTGCAAAGGGTTTAAGAATTAGTAGGTGTGTTGTAAATGCAAAGATGTTTTGTCAATACTTGGCCGAGAACCCTTGGTAGGGACATTGGAGAAGCCAAGGTGACTGGTATGCGTGTTTGGCACTGGCCTGTCATTATAAAAGTCTCTAATTTAGCTGGTTGACTGTACTTTCTCTCCTTAATTCTGTTATGTCAAATGATGTGTGTGGTGGTCCTCATGGAGTCTGGAGAAGAAGAAATTGGGTAGCAATAGCTTGTCAGCGTTTGTCCCGCATTGCCCCCCCTCGGCTCTGACCTCTCCAGGGCATTCTGAGAGCACGTGTCTGCATGGGCTGAATCCTCTGCTACAATCTGTGCGTGGCTGCCTCCTTTTCTATATGCCCATCTGCAGTTTAGGGCTCAGAGCTGGAACCCTACTTTCCAGAACCCTTTTCTCTTTACAGATCTAGATGAGAATCTACAAATCTCCTGAAAGTTTAGAAGGAAGAGGGAAAAGAAAGCTGCTAACCTTCAGGACACCATAGGCTATGTTCAGACAGTTGGCAGACAAAAGGTTTGCAGTGCTTTCCAGGTGCGTTTCTAAGACTCTCAGACTCTGGCTGCAGCTCTCCTGACCTTTGATCCCCCAGATCTCCCGATGGTTGCATGGACTTCTAATTTCCTGTAGTACCACTATTCTAGAAGGAAACCAAGTGAGGTTCTATTTCCCTGATGGATTCCAGAATGAAGCATTTGGCCCATAGTAATCCTCAAAAATATCACGTATTTACTTTAATATTTAGTGTAAATAATTGGTAATATTAATTTAATTATTAACATTACTTCCTACATTCATTGATGCCAAGAGGGAATACCTTAGTGTCCCCGGGTTCCATGCACTTAAAACCAGAATTCGATGGAATGCAGAAAGAGAGCAGGAGACTGACACAGAGAGGGGAGGAACTCCAGAAAGGGGGGCTGGTGAGGGAGTTTGCCTCTGGGCAGCGGAGCTTGTTCCCACAGGGGCCCATTAGAGGAGCCGTGCAGCGTGCCTCGGAAGCGTTCCGCCAAGGCGTGTGTCAAGATGGGATTTTTATCCACAGACTCCAGCCTCTGACTGGTTGTTACTTGTGGGAGGGACATTCAATCCCCAGTACGTGTGGGATGTCCTGCTCACAGGCAGAGCAGTCCCCCCTGCATGTGGAGAAAGCCCTCAGGCAGAGGAGCAGACCCTTGGTGGTGGGAAGGCAGAGTTTCTAGATCACTGGAACTGCGGTCAGGTGGTGGTGATGGTGTGGGAACATGGGTTCCCTGCCTGTCTGCCAGCCTGTCACTTCTGCCTCCCTGCAGTGACAGGGGCAGAGGTCAGAGTGCAGAGAGTGAGGGAGGTGGACAGAGGAGGGATGAAGAGGAATGCCCTGGGAGTGTGGAGGTAAGCAATGAACATGGCCGGATTTCAGCTCGGTCCTCTGAGAGTGTCCACCGCACCGTGTGTTCATTTTGTCCTCCTTCCTCACTCTACCCCGAC
This sequence comes from Saccopteryx bilineata, assembly GCF_036850765.1. Taxonomy (NCBI): domain Eukaryota; kingdom Metazoa; phylum Chordata; class Mammalia; order Chiroptera; family Emballonuridae; genus Saccopteryx; species Saccopteryx bilineata. The sequence goes on from NC_089494.1 coordinate 208,948,348, forward strand.
CTCATCTCTCCCTCCTTCTTTCCCCTTTCCTTCCTATTCTTATAATTAATTTCAGTTTAATTTATGTTTAGTAATGCTTACCACAAAGTTTAAGGAATTGTTATTTTTAAAGTCCTTGGCCTAAGAGTCCTTACAAAATAAAACAAGATCCATGACCTTTATCAGAAGGCTTCTTCCCCACAAGCTAAGCAAAAGCAGCCCCTTATCTTCAGCAAATACACACAAAATCATCCTATAGGTTGCCATGGAAACTAAACCAAAAGAGAATTGAAAGATAACGGTAAATATTAAGGATGTGTCTGGCCTTGGTGACTACTTTTTCAAATCTAAACTTCTCTGGTCCACGACAGTGTGAAGCGCAGTCCTGTTCAGAGATGCACCAGGGGAGCCCTACAGCCATGCCGGACCCTACATTTCTGTGCATTTAAGTGCTTTTTCCAGCCCCTCCTGTTTCTCCTTTTCTCTCTTCCGGAAGCTCATGCAAGAGCAATACAGATGACCTCTGGGGGCAGCACATGTGGGCGGGACAGGGATTTGGAGTCACACAGGTGTGGTAAGGAGCTCAGCTCTGTGGGGGTGTTTTCCCATCAGCATTTTGACATGGGAGACTCTTATCACATCAGAGTATCTTGACAATTTATTTTGTAAGTTGAAAAGCTCTCCTTTTGTTCTCAAACAGCGAGAAGACAAAGTGCTTCCAAGACCAGAGCATTTTTCTCAGCACTTCTTATAGCTCATATTCAAAGCTGAGACTTAGTTCTGTTCATAAGCATAAATCTCCTAGTGCTATGGTTAAAATATTCTGACACAATGATTCCGGGTGACAAGAATTCCCACCTATTTCCCCACAGCTCAAAGACTTCTCAGGAAATTCATCTTCACTGATTTGAAAAGGACCAAGGGACAGCATTACACTGGTCATATCGTTATGTCAATTTGCCAAGAGTTGTTCTTTTACTTCTCAAGAAGGCAGTTTTTACTGGAGCTTAGGGAGACCTCATGACGTAAAACTAAATTGTATGTCTGAGTTTCAGATCATGGAATTTGTTAGCTAAGTCAACTTGGGTAACTACTTATTTCACTTTTTTGAGTCTCAATTTACTTAAAATCCATAGAGTAATTTTAAATTCCCAAGTGGACTGTTGTGGCATTTCCTTATTCTTAATACAAGCTAACATTCATGTAACATATATTATGTGCATAAAATCATTCTCCTGCTTCACAGAGGAACTAATGGAATCCTCCCAACAGGCCTCTGCACAAGTCCTTAGTGCCACCCCAAAGCAGAAGCTGAAGGACAGGAGGGGAATGTCTTCCCCAGGGTCACACAGCTAGTTAGGTGGCAAATCCAGGACCCAAATTCAGTAAGTCTGGCTGAGTGCTGTTACCATCACTAGCAAAAAACAATATTTTCTAGGGCTTACTAATGTTATAGGCTCTATATTAAGCACTTTATTAAAAAATCTAGTTTGCTCCTCAAAATAAGTTTATGGTATACATGCTGTTTCTGACCCTACTTTGCAGAGAAGGACATAGATTCAAAATCTGAGACCAAGGAACTTGCCCAAGGCCACGGAGTTCATAGACAGAATAATTTATTTAAATACAATATTCTTTTTCCTCTACTCACCCTCTTTATCTTGTCTAAATTCTCATTATTCTTCAAGTCTCATTTTAATTTTTTCTTCTTCTAGTAGTCTTACCTGAAATGCTATAGGTACTATGCAAATTGGTATCAAAATGGACAGAGGAAGTTTAAAATAATTTTTTTTCTGGGTCCCCAAATTTTTATAAGAAGGGAGCAGTCTAAGAAAGCTACTTAGCTGCAAGCATTTGTGATCTCATATGGAAAATGAAGGACATCCCAGATGACAGAGGGCAGAGTGCAGAAATGGAACCAGGAGAGGCAGGGAGCGCTGAACAAGGGAACCACTCCCGGTGAGCTGAATCACATTCTAATCGGGACTCTTTCCTTTCCCCATAAAGGGAAACCTGAATATATATCCTCAGCTGGATATCAGAATTGCTATGAAACAATGACTGCTGTATTTTCCTATTTCTTCCCTTTTAGAGTGAAAGTGTTTATTATAGTTACTCTGTCCCTGTTTCTCCAGTGCATGCATGTGTGAAAATCAGGCATCTCCTCCTAAGTTTAGAGGCCTCTGGATGAAGAAGGGGTATCCCCAAGATGTTACACTCCAAGATTTCATCCACATCTGAACAAGGTACAAGTTACTAAGTATTAAATCTTGAGACTGATACCATATTGAATCCGACTTTAGAACAGTCATGGGAGAGGTCAGTGTATTTTGCATTGGGTGGAACAGAAATAATTGTACTCAGAGAGTGTACTTGGTAGACGGAAACAAGTAGCCACAATATTTAGAAGTTCCTCTCTCTTTCTTTTAAAGGGACAGAGAGAGAGTTATAGATAGGGACAGACAGACAGGAACGGAGAGAGATGAGAAGCATCAATCATCCGGTTTTCGTTGCGACACCTTAGTTGTTCATTGATTGCTTTCTCATATGTGCCTTGACTGTGGGCCTTCAGCAGACCGAATAACCCCTTTCTCAAACCAGTGTCCTTGGATCCAAGCTGGTGAGCTTTTTTGCTCAAGCCAGATGAGCCCACGCTCAAGCTGGCGACCTCGGGGTCTCGAACCTGAGTCTTTTCACATCCCAGTCCGACGCTCTATCCACTGCTTCAACGCCTGGTTAGGCTCTAGAAGTTCCTCTCATCAAGAGGTAGAATCTACTTTTCCACCCCTTGAATATAAATTTAACAATGTGACTCACTTTTGACTAGCTGGACTCTAGAAAACATGATACAAGGAAAGACTTGAAAAGTTCTTATGCATTGGGGCTTTCTCTTTCTGTTTCAGGAACCTTCCTTTTGAGAAAGCCTGGGCTTGCTTCCTGTAAGGTGAAATTTGACAAGAAGACAGTCCCGTGTCAAGCTCTGATAACCTAGAGAACCATGGGCTAAGTGAAATGCTTGTTGTTTTATACATCAAGATTTTTGGTGGTTTGTAATGCAGCAAAAGCTTACTGATATTGGTTGGATTAACACAAGTAGAGAGCAAGTATAAAAGGAGGAGTTCCATTTCTACTTTCCAATAATATAACATTAAGGGAATAGCAATTTAAAGATAATGCACGGAAACCTATGTACAGTAGCAGCTTCTTTAACCTTCTGGATTTAACTAATACATATGCAGGGTAGGTAAAGTAGGTTTACAGTTGTTCATATGGAAAAAAGATATGCAAGTTATAATTATTACAGTAGCTTCATTAACTCTGTGTTTCACGTATACACAAGAGTAAACACACATTTGTCACATCTTGTATATAAGCAGCTATACAAGTCCAGAGGTACAGAGAGCTCTAGCTGCAGTAATCAGTGCTTTCAGTGAGGATTATAGTGTGAGATGATACATTTAGAAGAAAGCTAAGATACCAAATCAACCAATGCTCATACCTATGAGATAGTCGAGACAAATTTAGTGTACTGAATGAAGCAATGAGAAGAAATTTCTCTCATTCATTCAACATTTTATTTTACTACGTGACTACTGTGTGTGTCATACCTGGGCAAAAGAATGTAAGAATGCTATACAAGAAAGGAAAAAAGCATGTGTGATTCTATTAAGATACTGTCATTGCAACTTAAATATGTGTCTTCTAAAGCATTTTTTATATTTGGTAATTCTAACTAAAAACTTTGATAATTAGGAAGACACTCAGTAAAATTAAAATAAAGTATTGCCTGGACAGTAATTTCACAGTAAATTTTGCTTTACTAAAGATTTCACATGAATAATTTTTAACTGACAGTCAAACATAGTGAGCTCTTTGGAAGATAGAAGTCAGTGAAATAAATGTTACACCTTGGTAATTTTAAATGTACTTGCAATATAGTGTCTAACAGAAAAGAAATACTTTTATCTGAATTTTGAAATTTATTGTTATGATTTCCTGCTTTTAGGTTGAGAAGGCATTCTAGTTATCTTTTTTTCTCCTTAAAGTCTTACTTTTTCTCTTTCCTGTGTAGAATTCTTACTTTATTCTTGTTAAAAGAGCTCTTTAAGAATTAGGCAAAATTAATTAATTAAATTATTCTTAAAATGTCTTCACATTTAGAGACTGATTCATTTAAATCACTTTAAAAATAAACTTTTAATTTTAGAACAAATATTTACAGAGAACTTATAAAGATACCACTGAGGATTCTCATATATTCCTACACTCAGTTTCTCTTATTATTAATATCTTGTATTGATATGGTACAATTGTTATAATTAATAAACATATTAACATATTATTATTAACTAAAAGTTTATACTTTATTTAGATTGCTTTGGCTTAATATATTAATTGAGAGCAGGAGAGACAGATAGACAGACTTCTGCATGAGCCCCCACTGGAATCTACCTATCAAGCCCCATATGGGGTGATACTCTGCCCAATTGAGGCATTGCTCTGTTGCTTGGTAAAAAAGCTCCACCTGAGGTGGAGGCCACAGAGCCATCTTCAGTGCCCTGTGCTTACTCACTCAAAGCAATCTACCATGGATGTGGAAGGGGGAGAGAGAGAGAGAAAAAGAAAGAGGGGGAAGGGTGTAGAAGCAGATGGTCACTTCTCCTGTGTGCCCTGACTAGGAATCAAATCTGGGACATCCATAGTCTGAGTGATGCTCCACTACTAAGTCAACTGGCCAGAACTCTTAATGTTTTTATTATTCATTTGTTCTAAGTTCTCATCCAAAATAACACATTATATTTTATAGTCATGTTTCCTTAGGCTCTTCTTGGTTGTGACAATTTCTTAGATTCTTTTTTTTTAATGACCTGTGAAGTTTTAAGAAGTGCTGTGTTTTGTAGAACATTTCTCAGTTTTGTCTGATGTTTTTCTCATGATTGGACTAGGATACTGGGTTGTCGGCAGGCCTCAGGCATAAAGTGCCATTTTCATCACATTGTATAAAGGGTCCATACTATCATCATGACTTGTCAATGTTGCTGTTGACCTTGATCATATGGATAAGGTGGTGTTTGTTAGGTTTATTCAAGGCAAAGTTACCTTTTCCATAATGTATTGTTTGGAAGAAAGTCACTGTGTGTATCTCACACAAGGATGGGAAGTTATGGTTTACCAACTTGAGGGTAAAGAAAGTACATAAATTATGTTACTATTTCAAAAAATATATTGAATTTATTGAGGTGACATTGTTTAATAAAATTATATAGGTTTCAGGTGTATAATTCTAGCCCTTTAACCCTTATTTCTCCTGAGACCTGTCAGCCTGTTGTCTGTATCTATGAGTCTGTTTCTTTTTTGTTTGTTAGGTTATTTTGTTCATTAGATTCTACATATAAGTGAAATTGTATGGTACTTGTATTTCTCTGCCTGGTTTATTTCACTTAGCATAATGCTCTCCAGTTCCATTCATACTGTAGCAAAAGACAAGATCTCTTTCTTTTTTACAGCTGAGTAGTATTCCATTATGTAAATGTACCCGAACTTTTTTTATCCACTCATCTCCTGATGAGCACGTGGGCTGCTTTCATATCTTGGCTATTGTAAATAATGTTACAGTGAACAAAGGGGTGCATATATTCTTTCAAGTTAGTGTTAAGGGTTTCTTCTTTGGATATATCTCCAGAAGTGGAATTGCTGGGTCATAAGGCAGTTTCATTTTTAATTTTTTGAGGAAACTCCTTACTGCTTTCCACAGAGGCTGCACCAATTTGCATTTACACTAACAGAGCACAAGCACCCTTTTCTCCATATCCTCACCAACACTTATTTGTTGATTTATTGATGATAGCCATTCTGACAGGTATGAGGTAATATCGCATTGTGATTTTAATTTACATTTCTCTGATGATTAATGACATTGAGAATCTTTTCATATGTGTATTGGCCATCTGTATGTATTCTTTGGAGAAGTGTTTAGTCAGGTACTTTATCCACTTCTTAATTGAATTTTTGGGAGGCATTGAGTTTTATATATTCCTTATAAATTTGGACATTAAGCCTTTATCAAATGTACTGGAAAATATGTTCTCCCATTCAGTGTGTTGCCTTTCATTTTGTTAATGGTTTTCTTTATTGTGCAAAATCTCTTTAGTTTGATATAGTCCCTTTTTTTAATTTTTTGTTTCCCTTGTTGATGAGACATATCAGAAAAAATGCTGTTATGAGAAATGTTCGAGATTTTACTGTCTATGTTTTATTTTAGAACTTTTATGGTTTTGAATCTAACATTTAAGTCTTGATTCCATTTTGAATTTATTCTTGCGTATAGATAGTGTAAGAAAGTAGTCCAGTTTCATTGTTTTTGCATGTTATCTGTCCAAGTTTTCCCAACACCATTTTTATTTACCCATTGTATGTTCTTGCCTCCTTTGTCAAGTATTAGTCTACATAAATTATTTAAAATTATTTTACATGGAAGATTAGTTTATTCTTTACATATTATCATTTATTCATATTAGTATGGATTCATGGATATTTATTTTATATGTTGGGTTACAATCTAACAATACTTACTTATTTGGTTGTTTAAGTCCAGCTTGGGCTGGGAGGCTCTTTCAGGTGATCCCTATGTCCCTTGACATGGAGCCACATCATATGGGGTCTTTCATTGGTTCATAAGTTTTTAAAAAACAAGCTTTATATAAATCTCATTTTAGCTTGGCACATTCTCTCTCTATCCCTGTTCCTGCCACTGTCTTTGCCTGTGTCTCTTTTTCACTTTTCTTTTTTTTAAATTTTTATTTAGACGATTAAATTTAACAGGGTGACATTGGTCAACTAGAGTACGTAGATTTTGGGCAAACATCTCCACGTCATTTGGACAGTCCATTATGTTGTATACCTATCCCCAAAGTCAGACCATCCTCTGTCATCTTATATTTGTCCCTGTTTATGTCCCTCCCTTTCCCCCACTCCTTCCTTTTCCTCTCAGTTTTGTGTCCCACCTAGGTATGGAATCATAATTCTTAGCTTTTTCTGATTTACTTATTTCACTCAGTGTAATATTGTTAAGGTCCATTCATGTTGCTGTAAATGATACTATGTCATTGTTTCTTATGGCTGAGTAGTATTCCATAGTATATATATGTACCACATATTCTTTATCCAATCCTCTATTGAAGGGTACTTTGGTTGTTTCCATGTCTTGGCCACTGTGAATGAAGCTGTGATAAACACGAGGGTGCATGTGTCTTCATGTACCATTTTTTTCAAGTTTTGGTGGTATATACCCAGTAGAGAGATTGCTGGGTCATGTGGTAGTTCTATTCTTAATTTTTTTAGGAACCACCATACCTTCTTCCAGAGTGGTTGTACTAATTTACATTCCCACCAAAGTGAATGAGGTTCTTTTTTCTTCACAGTTTCTCCAACACTTACTACTTATCTTGTTGATTGTTGGTCAAATAAGTTTGTAAATATAATATATAGGTTTGCTTGCTTATAGTTTGCATTGGGTGTGGGACAGGCTGTAAGCAGGCAACATTGTTTTACCTGCTCTTTGTATCAGAGACTTCCTTCTTTGTATATTAGATTAAAGATTTTGATTTCTACACTATAAAATGGGGCAGACCGGGAGCTTGCACTCTCTCGGTTCCTGAGATTAGCATTAGAAGAAGAGCAGCGAAAGACCACATGGAGGAGAGGAGAAGCAGCCAAGATAGCAGAGTGCTGAAGGAGAAACCAGTTTGTGTAGAGTTTGTGCAGAGAGAAGGAGATGGGGAACAGGGTGAATAAGGCTGATTAGGTAGACACCTTTGATTCTAGGAAATTCAGATAAGTCAGTGGCTTTGGGAGCCCTGAATGGAAAGGGAAGTGTTTTTCCACTGGGTGCAAGCTAGGATTAAAGCTAATGGCCCACCAGTTCTTGGCTCTGCTATTTCATTACCATCTGTTTGAATCAAATGCAAACTTGCACGGGCCAGGCGGCTGTGATGGTGGCCGCGGCTACTGGCCATACATTGATAATAGCCAATCTAACAGGTGTGAGGAAGTATCTCATTGTAGTTTAGATTTGCATTTCTTTAATTATGATCTAAAAATAAGAAAAAATATGTAATCTCAAATTTTGCTTTTTAAAGGTAAATTCATTCTTTTTAGAGCTTAGTCAGTAGTTCTCAAATATTAGTGCACAAAAGAATAACCTGGAGAGTTTGTTAAAAATGCAGATTTTTTCTTCTGTTATGGGCTGAATTGTGTCCCAGCAAAATTCATATGTTGAAGCTCTAATCAATGTATTTAGAGATAGGGCATTTAAGGGGTAGTTAATTGAGATAATTAGATAAGGTTGAGTGGGAATCCTAATCCGATAAGATTAGTGGTTTTATAAAAAGAGGGAGCAATTTATCTCTATGCACATGCATTGATGAAAGGACATATGAAGACACATGAGAAGGCAGCTGTTTATAAGTCAGAAAAACAGCGCTCACCAGAAACCAAATTGACCGTCACCTTGATCTTGGATTTCCCAGACTCCAGAACTCTGAAAAAATACATTTCTGTTTTTTAGTCATCAAATCTATGGTATTTTGTTATGAAAGCCTGGGCTGATAAGGACATCATTTCCTTCCTCTGCTCTAGTCAACATTTTGATTTATTAGGTAAAAGAAGGGGCTTAGGATTCTGTGTGCTAACAGGCACCTCAGGGATACTAATGGGATTCTTGGAGGACTTTGTTTGGAAAAGCAGAGAAAGTAAGGATGGAGGAAGATCTTGTGTCACACTCTTTCCTAAGGGCAAGTAGCTGGCCTAATACACAATTTGTTTTTCTTGTGGCTTGTTATATGATTTGGGCATGTATACCTATTGTTTGTGATACAAGGGATATAGATTTTATTCAACACTTAAATTACTTAACCATAGGAAAAAATAAACTATATTTCAGATTTAGGCTCAGAGTTGGGTATTTTTAATTTTTAACATTACAGTATATATAAGATTCCCCTTCCTCCACCATTTTTTCCCTCTTCACAAGACATAGCATTTTAAGGTTGGAAAAAAAATTAAGAGATCATCAGCTCTAGTCCTCTTTCCCCTAAATGTACAGGGGAAAAAATAAAAGAAAGTCCATGAAAGATTGGATTATCCAATTTACATGCTTATTGATGGGAGAGTGTTGGGCAGCTAAAATATATATATTATGCTCACTTTGTTAAAGATGGCGCTGCCCACGTGGAAGCCGTCACCCAAGTGCTATTAATGTGTATTGGGGGTGGGCTGTGAGCGGGCAGGATCCTTGTAGCCTGGGGCTTAGTTTTAGGACTAAGCCTTTCCCACCCGTTTTGATGTGGGTGGTACAATCCCATCATGCCCCAGATAAGTGACTTTTGTATGATATTAGACACTTCCCTATTTTGTATATTGGATTAAAGGTTTGAATTTCTACACTATAAAATGGGGGCAGAATGGGAGCTTGCGCTCTTGGTTCCTGAGATTAGCATTAGAGAGCAGAGAGCAGAGAAAAGCCACATGGAAGAGGCCAGGAGAAGCAGCCAAGATGGTGGAGTGTTGAGTGAGAAGCCAGTTTGTGCAGAGTTTGTGCAGGGAGAAGGAAGGAGATGGGGAACAGAGGTGAATAAGGCTGGTGAACTAGAAACCTTTGATTCTAGGAAACTCGGATAAGTCAGTAGCTTTGAGAACACTGAATGTGAGTGGGTTTTGGAGCCCAGTGTGTGTTTTTTACTTGCCTGCTGGGTGCAATCTAGGATTAAAAATGATGGCTCATCAGTTTTTGGCTCCGTTGTTTCTTTACTGACTGTCGGAATCCAATGCGAACCTGCATGGGCCAGGCAGCTGTGATGGTGGCCCTGGCTACTGGCTTTACAGAGAGTTAGGGCTAACAAAAAGTTTTCCTAGTTCGGGATTGTTTCATCAAAACAGACACAATTTAACATATTTGGTTTAAATAGATTAAAATCAAATAGATAATTTTGTTACTCTTTCTGTTTTCATATTTTTATATCAAGGAGCAATTTCAGGATTATAGCTATTGTTAGCTATAAAAATAGATGCTGTTAAATATCAATATTTTCTATTTAAAGGTCTGTGTTAAAGCTATTTTAAATGAAATATTAAAATATTAAAGCAGAGCCTGACCTGTGGTGGCGCAGTGGATAAAGCGTCGACCTGGAAATGCTGAGGTCGCCGGTTCGAAACCCTGGGCTTGCTTGGTCAAGGCACATATGGGAGTTGATGCTTCCAGCTCCTCCCCCCTTCTCTCCTCTCTCTCTCTCTCTCTCTCTGTCTCTCCCTCTCCTCTCTAAAATGAATTAAAAAAAATATTAAAGCAGATACTTAGTTATTGGGTCAGCCAACCTTATTCTGAGCAATAAGTCAGTCAGTAAGGTCAGCTTCTAATATGATAGCAACTAGATCTAGGAGTCAGACTTGAAAAGTAAAGCCTAATGGTAAGGGTGTTTGTAAGGCCAGTATTCACGGCCACCATCACAGCCGCATTGGATTCGGACAGACAGTAATGAAACAACAGAGCCAAGAATTGGTGGACCATCATCTTTAATCCTAGCTTGCACCTGGCAGGCAAGTAAAAACACACACTGAGCTCCAAACCCCATTCATTCAGTGCTCTCAAAGCTACTGACTTATCCAAGTTTCCTAAAATCAAATGATTCTAGCTCACCAGACTTATTCACCTCTGTTCCCCATCTCCTTCCTTCTCTCTGCACAAACTCTGTACAAACTGGCTTCTCAGCACTCCACTATCTTGGCTGTTTCTCCTGGCCTACTCCATGTGGCCTTTCTCTGCTCTCCTCTCTGCTCTCTCCTCTAATGCTAATCTTAGGAACCGAGAGAGCAAGCTCCCGGTCTGCCCCACTTTTATAGTATAGAAACCAAAACATTTAATCCAATATACAAATAGGGAAGTCTCTAATACAAAGTCACTTATCTGAGGCATGATGGGATTGTACCACCCCACATCAAAAAGGGTGGGATAGGCTTAGTCCAAAAACCAAGCCCCAGGCTACAAGGATCCTGCCCGCCCACAGCCCACCCCCAACACACATTAATATCACCTGGGCGACAGGCCTGGATGTGGGCAGCGCCATCTTTAACAAAGGGAGCATAATATATTTTATCTGCCCAACACTAGACTAGATTTGAGTTTGGCTTTCACCCTTACTAGTAGTGTGACCTTGTGCAAGGCACTTTAATCCTCTTGTCCTCAGTTTCCTTGTCTGTAAGTTGAAGGGACTGGTTTCAATACTATGGTAAGGTAGCAAAAAGCTGCAAAATTAATATTGATATTTTAAGAAGAAAGACCAGGCTTTCTGTCCTGTCTTTTCCATGGGGAGGGGAGGGAGAAGAATGTAGAAGCTTCCTGACTTACAAGGACAATGAGTCATTTAGTTTTAACTATAGAATAAAGGTTGTCTGAATAACTTCATTTCTCTTACAATAAGAGACAGAATTTACATACCACCTGTTGGTCAAATAAGTTTGTAAATATGATATATATGTTTGCTCGCTTGTGACTTATATTGGGTGTGGGGGACAGGCTATAAGCAGGCCAGGTCGTTGTAGCCTAAGGTTTGGTTTTGGGACTAAGCTTTTCCCCACACCCTTGACTGATTGTATGATCTGGGTGGTACACTCTCATGAGAAATCCAATTATGCCTTGGATAAGTAATTTGTATCAGAGACTTCCTTGTTTGTATATTGGATTAAGGGATTTTGGTTTTCTACACTATAAAGTGGGACAGACCAGGAGTTTGGACACACAGTTCCTGCTATCACAATTGCAGGGGCTTCCCTGGTCCCTTGCCCTTCATGGGAAGAGCTGGTTTTCTGCTTTTCCCTTGTCTTCTTTTGTGGTTAGCCTGTCTTGGTGAGACACCAATAAATAGGATGGCCCCCCATCCTCTGACTCCACCATTTCTTTATCGTCTGCCCGAATCCAATGGGAACCTGCATGTGAATGGCCACAATGGCGGCTCCTGGCCTTACACCACCCTACATTGATTTTGGCTCTTCCACCTTCCTGGAATCCTGAGAGTAACATACCTCTAGGCAAAAGAGGGGAGATGGACACTAAAAGATTTGTAAATGTCTTTGATTGTATTACCTTGAAAGTTTTAATGTTTTTGTGGATCCCCTAAACCAGTGGTAGTCAACTTGGTCCCTACTGCCCACTAGTGGGCGTTCCAACTTTCATGGTGGGCGGTAGTGGAGCAACCAAAGTATAAATATAAATAAAAAGATAGATTTAACTATAGTAAGTTGTTTTATAAAGATTTATTCTGCCAAACTTAGCAAAAATCCAACATAAAGTACTTGGTAAGTAATTATTATGATATGCTTTAACTCTGCTGTAACTCTGCTTTATAAATTTTATAAAGTAAAGTTACTTCCCTACTTTATAAATCATCATTACTGTGGAACCAGTGGGCAGTTAGAAAATTTTACTAACAGAGATACAAAAGTGGGCAGTAGGTATAAAAAGGTTGACTACCCCTGCCCTAAACAAATGTTGTAAGCTTGTGTTGGGCAGATAAAATATATTATGCTCACTTTGTTAAAGATGGCACTGCCCATGTAGAAGCCCATCGCCCAGGTGATTGCTTGGGATGGGTGTGATTATGTTAATATGTGTTGGAGGAGAGCTTTCACACCAAAAGGTTTTAAAAGGAAGAGAGATCACGTTGTTCCGGGAAAAGAGTGATTGCATTCTAGGAAGAGCCCATGCTGTAGGAAAGCAGAGAAAGGCCACGTGAAGGAGAGGAGAGGCAGCTAGGATGGCAGAGTGCTGAAGGAGAAGCCAGTTTGTGCCGAAAGAAGGAGATGGGGAACAGAGATGAATAAGGCTAGTGAGCTAGAAACTTTTGATTCTAGGAAACTCGGATAAGTCAGTAGCTTTGTGAGCACTGAATGAGTGAGTTTTGGGGCCCAGTGTGTTTTTACTTGCCCGCCGGGTGCAAGCTAGGATTGAAGCTAATGGCCCACCAGTTTTTGGTTCTGTTGTTTCACTACCAACTATCCGAATCTAATGCGAACCTGCACTGGCCAGGCAGCTGTGATGGTGGCCGTGGCTACTGGCTTTATAGCTTGTTAATAATTGTGCCATGATGTCATGTTTCCCCTAACCTGTGTGTAATCAAGGGTTTATAACCAGCCTCTGAAATGTATTTGGTATGCACGATTTGGGACTGCAATGCCCCGTGTTAGCCATGTGCTGCCAGCATATTTAATAAATCTCCTCCTTTTAATAAAACCCTTCAAAATTCATCTGGACTAGGTGTCTCTACATCAGGGGTCAGGAACCTATGGCTCACGAGCCAAATATGGCTCTTTTGATGGCTGCATCTGGCTCACAGACAAATCTTTATTAAAAAAAATAATAACGTTAAAAATATAAAACATTTTCATGTATTACAATCCATTTATTTCCTACTGCTCATGTTCACAGTTGTAGGTGTCTGGAGCCAATCACATCTGTCCTCTGGGACAACACTAAATTTTTATTGGATAATGCGTAACATACACGGGTTGTTGTATGGCTCTCACAGAATTACATTTTAAAATATGTGGCGTTCATGGCTCTCTCAGCCAAAAAGGTTCCCGACCCCTGCTCTACATAATCCTGCGGAAGTAAAGTCCGGGTACTTTACAACAATACCATTGATAAGCCTGCCAGATTTGAAGTTGCCGTGATTATGGATTTGTCATTTCTGAATTATCACTAACAAATGTCACAAAAAATGAATTAATTTACCTTTTATTGTTTGGTTAGTTGTTTTCTTTTCATTCTAGAACTTTGACTTGGCTTTCAGAATAGTTGTTAGAACTGGGAAAGAGTTTCAGGCCAGTCACATTTCTAACTGGTATTTTTTTTTTATCTACTAGAGGCTAATTCATATATGAGATGTTCAGGGCTACAAAGCTGGTGGCAACTTTAATTGGAAAAGACATGGCATCACAAGAGATGACATCTCATGTCATAGCCATGTACTACTGGAAGGTTGTGTGTGTGTATGTGTGTAAAGAGGAATATTTAAATAGAATTTGGAAGCAGATCGTTTATATATCTATGTCTATACAGTATCTATACAGCTAGAACTATATCTATTTCTCTCTATATCTGTATCTATATCGATATATATTTCTATATATCTACAGACCTATTTAGAAAGATCTATATCTCTCATATGTTTTTTGGAATGAATAAGTGTTGAATGAATATGAAAATCTGTGTATGCAGTAAGATTATTATGTTGTAAAGTACCCGTACCTCGATTCCGTGAATTTATGTAGAAACACCAAGTCCAGATGAATTTTGAAGGATTTTATTAAAGGAGGAGATTTGTTTAATATGCCGGCTGCATATGACTAACACGGGGCATTGCAGACCCAAATTGTGTGTGCCAAATACATCTCAGAGGCTGGTTATATATCCTTGATCACATACAGGCTGGGGGAGCATGACATCATGGCACAAGCTTAATAACATTTGTTTAGGGAATCCATAGAAACATTAAAACTTTTAAGGTAACACAATTAAAGACATTTACAAATCATTCAGTGTCTATCTCCCCTCCTTTGCCTAGAGGTATGTTACTCTCAGGATTCCAGAAATGGAGAAAGAGCCAAATCAATGTAGGGTGGTATGTAAATTCTGTCTCTTATTGAAAGGGAAAAGAAGTTCCTCAGACAACCTTTATTCTATAGTTAAAACTAAATGGCCCATTGTCCCTGCAAGCCAGAAATTTCTACATTCTTCTCCCTCCCCTCTTCAAAGGAAGGATGGGACAGGAAAGCCTGACCTTTTTTCCTAAAATATCAATATTAATTTTGTAGTTTTTAGGTACCTGTATGGCCAGGAGCCACCATCATGGACATTCACATGCAGGTTCCCATTGGATTTAGACAGTCAGTAGAGAAACAATGGAGCCAGAAACTGATGGGCCATCACCGTTAATCCTAGCTTGCACCCGGCGGGCAAGTAAAAAACACACACTGGGCTCCAAAACCCACTCACATTCAGTGCTCATAAAGCTACTGACTTATCCGAGTTTCCTAGAATCAAAGGTTTCTAGTTCACCAGCTTTATTTACCTCTGTTACTCATCTCCTTCCTTCTCCCTGCACAAACTCTGCACAGACTGGCTTCTCCATCAGCACTCCACCATCTTGGCTGCTTCTCCTGACCTCCTCCACGTGGCCTTTCTCTGCTCTCCTCTCTGCTCTCCTCTCAAATGCTAATCTCAGGAACCAAGAGAGAGCAAACTCCCGGTCTGCCACTATTTTATAGCGTAGAAATCAAAACCTTTAATCCAATATCAAAAATAGGAAAGTCTTTAATACAAAGTCACCTGTCTGAGGCATGATGGGATTGTACTACCCCACATCAAAAAGGGTGGGAAAGGCTTAATCCTAAAACCAAGCCCCAGGCTACAAGGATCCTACCTGCCCATAGCCCACCCCCAACACACATTAATATCACCTGGGTGACGGCCTCCACATGGGCAGCGCCATCTTTAACAAAGTGAGCATAATATATTTTATCTGCCCAACACTTATACATTATATATTAATTGTAGTAAGGTACTGTTGGGCAGATAAAATATTTATGCTCACTTTGTTAAAAATGGCACTGCCCACATGGAAGCCCATTGCCCAGGTGATATTAATGTGTGTTTGGGGCGGGCTGTGAGCAGGCAGGATCCTTGTAGCCTGGGGCTTGGTTTTAGGATTAAGCCTTTCCCACCCTTTTTGATGTGGGGTGGTACAATCCCATCATGCCTCAGATAAGTGACTTTGTATTAGAGACTTCCCTATTTTGTATATTGGATTAAAGGTTTGAATTTCTACACTATAAAATAGGGGCAGAACGGGAGCTTGCTCTCTTGGTTCCTGAGATTAGCATTAGAGGAGAGAGCAGAGAGAAGAGCAGAGAAAGGCCACGTGGAGGAGGCCAGGAGAAGCAGCCAAGATGGCGGAGTGTTGAGTGAGAAGCCAGTTTGTGCAGAGTTTGTGCAGGGAGAAGGAAGGAGATGGGGAACAGAGGTGAATAAGGCTGGTGAGCGAGAAACCTTTGATTCTAGGAAACTCGAATAAGTCAGTAGCTTTGTGAGCACTGAATGTGAGTGGGTTTTGGAGCCCAGTGTATGTTTTTTACTTGCCCGCCAGTTGCAAGCTAGGATTAAAGATGATGGCCCACCAGTTTTTGGATCCATTGTTTCTTTATCGACTGTCCAAATCCAATGCAAACCTGCATGGGCCAGGCTGCTGTGATAGTGGCTGCGGCCACTGGCTCTACAACAAGTTATATTATATATTATATAGAGAGTTTGGAGTAGAGAAAACTACATGAAATAACATGGGAAACTAGAGGTGCTGGTTACAATTTTCTTATCTATAGTTTATGACATTCTGATAAAATGTGAAGAGGAGAAGGTATTGTGGAGGGAGGGGCTCATCAGTCCCTTCTGTGAAAAAGAGATAATCTCTTTCTCCTGCAGTGTTGTTATGAGGACTACAATTAATGGATGTTAATATAAAGAGTTGATGGGGCCAGGTATCATAAAATGTAAAAACAATACATTTTGTTATTTTTTTTAATTAATTTATTTTCTTTACTTTTTAAAGATTTTATTCATTTTAGATAGAAGAGAGAGAGAGGGAGAGAGTGAAGGGGGAGGAGCAGGAAGCATCAACTCCCATATGTGCCTCGACTGGGCAAGCCCAAGGCTCTGAACCGGCGACCTCACTGTTCCAGGGTGATGCCCTTTCCACTGCGCCACCACAGGCCAGGCCACGTTTTGTTATTATAGCTACCATTAACCAGTTCCATTTTTCAGTTCTTCTTAAACAAACAATAAAATCTCCTGAATCCTACTTTTTTCTAGCAAAATTTTATGTGGGTTTATGTTGGGAGATGGGGACCCCAAGGAACTCTTAAGGATTGTGTTCAGAGCCCCCAAATGCCTCAAGTGTATCATGGAAAGCAGTGAGCTGGTCCCAGACCTCGTTTACAGCTGTGGGAGCCAAGTGCCAGAGGCTGTTGTGATTTATTGACTAAAAAACCTAGTTCTCTTCTGAAGCATCTCTCTTAAGTTGGTGAATTTTTTTTTTTTCTCAGAGTATGGTAATATACATTGTTATGTGATAATATATCTCTGATCCCAAGAAAAATACTTAACCTATTTTTTTCTTTTCTTTTTTTCCTCACTTCTTGGCTGTTACTCTTCTCACCCTACTGTTTTCTTTAGTAATTAGCTTTAGAAGGAAATAACTCACATAGAGAAAATGATCTAGAAACTCAGATTAAAAAAAAAAAATCTCTAGCCAACATGGAAATGTGTGATTCACAGTTGCTTTAAACCCACAGAAATCTGTTTGCCAAATTAATAATAACTTTTAATAAACAGATTTTGCTATTCACTGCTAAAATCATTCCAGTTGAGCTTTAGTTAGAAGGTATGATAGGAATCTATCCTCATAGCAACAGTATTTTTAGGAGTCCTTTATACTACAACAATGATCTGTAACAGTTTTTGAATGTTTCTGGGTATAAAGCCAGTGTCCAAGACCACCATCACAGCCGCCTGGTCCATGCAGGTTCGCATTGGATTTGGACAGTTGGTAAAGAAACAACGGAGCCAAAAACTGATGGGCCATCACCTTTAATCCTAGCTTGCACCCGGCGGGCAAGTAAAAACACACACTGGGCTCTAAAACCCACTCACATTCAGTGCTCACAAAGCTACTGACTTATCCAAGTTTCCTAGAATCAAAGGTTTCTAGCTCACCAGACTTATTCACCTCTGTTCCCCATCTCCTTCCTTCTCCCTGCACAAACTCTGCACAAACTGGCTTCTCACTCAACACTCCGCCATCTTGGCTGCTTCTCCTGGCCTCCTCCACGTGGCCTTTCTCTGCTCTCCTCTCTGTTCTCTCCTTCAATGATAATCTCAGGAACCAAGAGCGAGCTCCTATTCTGCCCCTATTTTATAGTGTAGAAATTCAAACCTTTAATCCAATATACAAAATAGGGAAGTCTCTAATACAAAGTCACTTATCTGAGGCATGATGGGATTGTTACCACCCCACATCAAAAAGGGTGGGAAAGGCTTATTTCCAAAACCAAGCCCCAGGCTACAAGGATCCTGCCTGCCCACAGCCTGCCCCCAACACACATTAATATCACCTGGGTGACGGGCTTCTATGTGGGCAGCACCATCTTTAACAAAGTGAGCATAATATATTTTATATTTTATCTACCCTACAGTGGGTTAGTATCAACTACCTAGGTAGGTGAAAGGAAAGAAAAATAAAGGACAAAGCAGAATATGTGGGTTTTGAATTATCAGCTGGGTGAACCTTACCTTAATTACATTCAAAGGTAAACCTGGCCCTGGCTGGGTAGCTCAGTTGGATGGAGTGTTGTCCTGATATATGTACTAAGGTTGCAGGTTTGATCTGTGGTCAGGGCGCATATAAGAATCAACGAATGAAAGCATAAATAAGTGGAATAACAAATAAATGTCTCTCTCTCTCTTTCTTTCTTTCTCTAAAATCAATTTTAAATAAATGGTGAAGCTAATGGTGCTTGTGATAATAAAACTAAAACTCTTTGGAAAGGTAAATTACCATTCTCCAGATACAAGCTACCAAACTTGAGGATTAATCTCTACCTGAATAAGAGCTCACACACAAGGGATTGGTAAGAATAATTAAGATTACTACTAGTTACTTAGAATCATCCAGAATTAAAACCAGTTTCTTCAGGTCATCAGCTCACAAGTCAAGGGAAAACTAAGCATTAAATTAGTCTCTGTTAAAAAGATGTTGCTATAGAAATGGCAGGTTTTGTCAGAACCCTGGCTTTCAGGGCCGGCTCACTCAGTTTCACCATAACAAGCAGAGACTTTAACAAGCAGCCTGTCAGGTGCGCTGTATGACTCTTGAGAAGAGAAATGCAGAGAAAAGAGGGGAACGCATTGTGCAGCCAGGCTCTTTTCTAGTGAGTCAATGCCAAGACAGGGACTTTGATGCTAAGTAAGCACCTAAGAAAAGAACCCAGAGCCCAGACTTCCATTTTAGAACATAAATACAAATCAAATGCAATTCAAGATGCCCCCTTTACTCCTCTTATTTTCTGATTTTGAAGGGGAATATTGCTCATGGTCAAAAATTTCAAGATTTACACATACACACACACAAAAAAAATGTAATGGGAAAACTCATCCATTAATAGCAGCTGTATTTTGACATTTTTCTGATGCACTAGAGTCAGACTCTTTGAAGGGAAAGGTATCCTTAAAGGTCAGGCTGCCAGCCTCCTGGTCTCCAGATGAGGGCAGTGTTCAGGCAGGGTGAGCCTGTGTTGAGCCCACACATACAAGTGCACCCAAGTTCACAGACTGCTCATCCAGACCGTTCTACCCAACATTACTTCGCCTCTCAGGTTCAATTATCTTCTAATCATTCAAAGAAATCATTAAATCTGCCAATCCTGGAGATTTCTCAGAGAACAACAGCTTGCAGGAATCAAATGTACATTCTGAGTTACAGACAAAGCCCAACTGTTCTTACTGTGATTCCCTAAATCCATTTTATAACTTGGACAGAGTCTTTCTAAGAAAACTGATTAATAGTGAAGGTGGGCAGAACATGTTATTCTCACCCAAAGTACATTTATTATTTTCTCTGGCCATGCGCTCTTTTGGTATTTGAGAGGGAGAACAAGAGATCTGTAGTTAAATAGTAAGTCAGCCTTTAATATCAATTGTCCTGGGACAATTGATACTACACTGAAGTGTTTCTGAATGATTAGGGAATGTCTCAGGACTCACAAATTCAGGAACATTTTAGATGTTCAAATTTTTAAGAACTCCATTTTTTATCATATCAAATAAATTAAAATATACCTAATTTCATATTGCAATCAATTGAAAGTTTGTGTGCCCAATACTTCAAAAAGCTAAATTTTAAAATGTCATGGTTTGGACTAAGAAAAGGTTTATTGATCAAGAAGGTGCTAAACAAGAAGATGGGGGCCTAATCCAAGTCTATCTTAGAGTACAGGGTTTAAGCTTCTGCTCTGTCAAAGGAAGGGAAATGGGAGCTGCAAGGGGTCATTGACGACCTCAGACATCTGGATGCCAGCAGAGGTCCAAGGAAAGTTGTAATAATTAATGTGAATATGGTCATGAAGTTCCTGCACATCTTTGATAAATAATACATACTTCTCCTATCTCCTCAAGCTGCAAGCAAAATTCCTCCAATGACTAATGTCTATATGTAAGACTAAGCAGAAGCTAGTAGACTGAAGACCGTGGGAACAAAGCAGGCTTGAATAAGACAGAGTCAGAGAATTTGAGCATTTTAGTATATTACAATATTACATATCATTTTTTGCTATAAAATTTATAGAAGGACTTTTACAATGTTGAGTGCTGTTAAGAATTCATGGTCTTAGGATATAAATTTTATTATAGTTATATGAGAGTTGAGGTGCAGATGACAACTTGGCATATGTATTAGTTTTCTGTAGTTGACATAACAAACCAAATGCCTAATAATGGTAGGAATGTATTCTCTCACAGTTGTGGAAGCCAGAAGTCCCAAATATGTTTCAGTGGGTTAAAATAATGGTGTTGGCAGAGTCACGCTGTCTTTGCAGGCTCTGGGGAAGAATCTGTTCCTTGACTCTTCCAGCTTTCTGGAGGCTGTCAGCATTCCTTGGCTTGTGGCCACATAACTCCAATCATTACCTCCATTTTCATATTGTTTTCTTCACTAGGTCTGTACAGTTGTCCCTCGCCATATTGCGGTTCACTTTTCTCAGTCTCACTGTATTGCGAATTTTCAAATTGTATATATCTAATTTTATATCACAGATTTTTTGCTATTTGGTCAGATTTTGCTGTATATAGGTATTTTTATATACTTATTTTAATTATTTTTGCAGTAAAATAAGCATTTTCTAGGTTAAAAAATTGAAAACAATGTAAAAATATAAAAATTATTAATTAAAACATTAAAAGAATATTAAATTGAAATAAAATATGTAGCATACAGCAGATGAGTAGACAAAGACTCACACGTATGGAAAAAGCAGGTATGGCCACTTCTGCTTGAGTCAGTTTGCCCACGTGAGATCATACGTAGCACACTATTGGCTGATGGACGGGAGGCAACCAACCAGGGCACTGTGTTCTGTATATATAAATAATAAAATAAACATAAGGTCGCTACTTCACAGATTTTTCACTTATTGTGGTGGGTTCTGGAACATAACCCCCGCAACAGATGAGGGACCAATGTATTTTGTTTGTTTGTTTTGTTTTTTTTTAAATAAATTTTTATTACTGGTAATGGGATGACATTAATAAATCAGGGTACATATATTCAAAGAAAACATGTCTAGGTTATTTTGTCATCAAATTATGTTGCAAACCCCTCGCCCAAAGTCAGATTGTCCTCCGTCACCCTCTATCTAGTTCTCTGTGCCCCTCCCCCTCCCCCTAACTCTCTCCCTCCCTCCCTCCCATGTCCTCCCTCCCCCCCCACCCTTGGTAACCACCACACTCTTGTCCATGTCTCTTAGTCTCATTTTTATGTTCCACCAATGTATGGAATCATGTAGTTCTTGTTTTTTTCTGATTTGCTTATTTCACTCCTTATAATGATATCAAGATCCCACCATTTTGCTGTAAATGATCTGATGTCATCATTTCTTATGGCTGAGTAGTATTCCATAGTGTATATGTGCCACATCTTCTTTATCCAGTCTTCTATTGAAGGGCTTTTTGGTTGTTTCCATGTCTTGGCCACTGTGAACAGTGCTGCAATGAACATGGGGCTACATGTGTCTTCACGTATCAATGTTTCTGAGGTTTTGGGGTATATACCCAGTAGAGGGATTGCTGGGTCATAAGGTAGTTCTATTTGCAGTTTTTTGAGGAACCACCATACTTTCCTCCATAATGGTTGTACTACTTTACAGTCCCACCAACAGTGAATGAGGGTTCCTTTTTCTCCACAGCCTCTCCAACATTTGCTATTACCCGTCTTGTTGATAATAGCTAATCTAACAGGGGTGAGGTGGTATCTCATTGTAGTTTTGATTTGCATTTCTCTAATAACTAGTGAAGCTGAGCATCTTTTCATATATCTGTTGGCCATTTGTATCTCTTCCTGGGAGAAGTGTCTGTTCATATCCTCTTCCCATTTTTTTATTGGATTGCTTGTTTGTTTGTTGTTGAGTTTTATGAGTTCTTTGTAAATTTTGGATATTAGGCCCTTTTCTGAGCTGTCGTTTGAAAATATCAGTTCCCATATAGTTGGCTGTCTGTTTATTTTGATATCAGTTTCTCTTGCTGAGCAAAAACTTTTAATTCTGATGTAGTCCCATTCATTTATCTTTGCCTTCACTTCTCTTGCCATTGGAGTCAAGTTCATAAAATGTTCTTTAAAACCCAGGTCCATGATTTTAGTACCTATGTCTTCTTCTATGTACTTTATTGTTTCAGGTCTTATATTTAGGTCTTTGATCCATTTTGAATTAATTTTAGTACACGGGGACAGGCTGTAGTCGAGTTTCATTCTTTTGCATGTGGCTTTCCAGTTTTCCCAACACCATTTGTTGAAGAGGCTTTCTTTTCTCCATTGTATGTTGTTGGCCCCTTTATCAAAGATTATTTGACCATATATATGTGGTTTTATTTCTGGGCTTTCTATTCTGTTCCATTGGTCTGAGTGTCTATTTTTCTGCCAATACCATGCTGTTTTGATTATCGTGGCCCTATAATATAGTTTAAAGTCAGGTATTGTAATGCCCCCAGCTTCATTCTTTTTCCTTAGGATTGTTTTGGCTATTCGGGGTTTTTTATAGTTCCATATAAATCTGATGATTTTTTGTTCCATTTCTTTAAAAAATCTCATAGGGATTTTGATGGGAATTGCATTAAATTTGTATATTGCTTTGGGTAATATGGCCATTTTGATTATATTTATTCTTCCTATCCAAGAACAAGGAATATTTTTCCATCTCATTGTATCTTTTTCGATTTCCCTTAACAATGCTTTGTTATTTTCATTATATAGGTCCTTTACGTTCTTTGTTATGTTTATTCCTAGGTATTTTATTTTTTTTGTTGCAATCGTGAAGGGGATTATTTTTTTGAGTTCGTTTTCTAATATTTCATTGTTGGCATATAGAAAGGCTATGGACTTTTGTATGTTAATTTTGTATCCTGCGACCTTACTGTATTGGTTTATTGTTTCTAATAATCTTTTTGTGGAGTCCTTCGGGTTTTCGATGTATAGGATCATATCATCAGCAAAAAGTGATAGCTTTACTTCTTCTTTTCCGATATGGATGCCTTTTATTTCTTTGTCTTGTCTAATTGCTCTGGCCAGAACTTCTAGCACCACGTTGAATAAGAGTGGAGAGAGTGGACAACCCTGTCTTGTTCCTGATTTAAGGTAGAAAGTCCTCAGTTTTATGCCGTTTAATAGGATGTTGGCTGATGGCTTATCATATATGGCCTTTATCATGTTGAGATATTTTCCTTCTATACCCATTTTGTTGAGAGTCTTAAACATAAAATTGTGTTGTATTTTATCAAAAGCCTTTTCTGCATCTATTGATAAGATCATGTGGTTTTTGTTCTTTGTTTTGTTGATATGGTGTATTACGTTAACCGTTTTGCGTATGTTGAACCATCCTTGAGATTCTGGGATGAATCCCACTTGATCATGATGTATTATTTTTTTAATATGTTGTTGTATTCGGTTTGCCAGTATTTTGTTTAGTATTTTAGCATCTGTATTCATTAGAGATATTGGTCTGTAGTTTTCTTTCTTTGTGCCATCCTTGCCAGGTTTTGGTATGAGGGTTATGTTGGCCTCATAAAATGTGTTTGGAAGTATTGCTTCTTCTTCAATTTTTCGGAAGACTTTGAGTAGAATAGGAACCAAGTCTTCTTTGAATGTTTGATAGAATTCACTAGTATAACCGTCTGGGCCTGGACTTTTATTTTTGGGGAGATTTTTAATAGTTTTTTCTATTTCCTCCCTGCTGATTGGTCTGTTTAGGTTTTCTGCTTCTTCATGACTCAGTCTAGGAAGGTTGTATTGTTCTAGGAATTTATCCATTTCTTCTAGGTTGTTGTATTTGGTGGCATATAATTTTTCATAGTATTCTACAATAATTCTTTGTATTTCTATGATGTCTGTGGTGATCTCTCCTCTTTCATTTTGGATTTTATTTATTTGAGTCCTGTGTCCTTTTTCCTTGGTGAGTCTTGCCAAGGGTTTGTCAATTTTGTTGATCTTTTCAAAGAACCAGCTCCTTGTTTTATTGATTTTTTCTATAGTTTTTCTGTTCTCTATTTCATTTATTTCTGCTCTGATTTTTATTATCTCCTTTCTTCGGCTGGTTTTGGGTTGTCTTTGTTCTTCTTTTTCTAGTTCCTTAAGGTGTGAAGTTAAGTGGTTTACTTCGGCTCTCTCTTGTTTGTTCATATAGGCCTGAAGTGATATGAACTTTCCTCTTATTACTGCTTTTGCTGCATCCCAGAGATTCTGATATGTCGTATTTTCATTTTCATTTGTCTGTATATATCTTTTGATTTCTGCGCTTATTTCTTCTTTGACCCATTCATTTTTTAGAAGTATGTTGTTTAGTTTCCACATTTTTGTGGGTTTTTCCCCCTCTTTTTTGCAGTTGAATTCTAGTTTCAAGGCTTTATGATCAGAAAATATGCTTGGTACAATTTCAATTTTTCTAAATTTGCTGATATTGTCTTTGTGGCCCAACATATGGTCAATTCTTGAGAATGTTCCATGTACACTAGAGAAAAATGTATACTCTGTCGCTTTGGGATGAAGTGTCCTGTAGATGTCTATCATATCCAGGTGTTCTAGTATTTCGTTTAAGGCCACTATATCTTTATTGATTCTCTGTTTGGATGACCGATCTAGAGCCGTCAGTGGTGTATTGAGGTCTCCAAGTATGATTGTATTTTTGTTAGTTTTTGTTTTAAGGTCAATAAGTAGCTGTCTTATATATTTTGGTGCTCCTTGGTTTGGTGCATATATATTAAGGATTGTTATGTCTTCTTGATTCAACTTCCCCTTAATCATTATGAAATGACCATTTTTGTCTCTGAGTACTTTTTCTGTCTTGTAGTCAGCATTATTAGATATGAGTATTGCTACACCTGCTTTTTTTTGGGTGTTGTTTGCTTGGAGTATTGTTTTCCAGCCTTTCACTTTGAATTTGTTTTTATCCTTGTTGCTTAGATGTGTTTCTTGTAGGCAGCATATAGTTGGATTTTCTTTTTTAATCCATTCTGCTACTCTGTGTCTTTTTATTGGTAAGTTTAATCCATTTACATTTAGTGTAATTATTGACACTTGTGGGTTCCCTACTGCCATTTTATAAATTGCTTTCTGTTAGTTTTGTATCTAGTTTGATTCTTCTCTTTTGTTTTTCTATCATTTGTTTTTGTTTGTTTGTGTTCCATACTTCTTTCCTCTGTTGCTACCTTTTTTAAGTCAAGTGTTTTTGTGGTGGTTTTTTTAAGGGTGGTTACCATTAAGTAATGAAAAGGGTACCTACCATATTCATTGTAGTACCCTATCTTATAAGTATTTCTGCACTTCATCATCCTTTGCTACTGTTAATCTCCATCCTCTCCCCCCTTTTTTTCCTTTGTTGTCACAGTTTAAGTTTGGTTTTATTGTGTTCTTGGTGGAGCTGTTACTTGTGGTGTTGTTTTCTTTTGTTCTTTGAATCTGGTTGGAAAACCCCCCTTAGTATTTCCTGGAGTGGGGACTTTCTGTTGATAAATTCTCTCATCTTTTCTGTATTTGTGAATGTTTTTATATCTCCTTCATACTTGAAGGATAGCTTTGATGGGTATAGTATTCTTGGCTGAAAGTTCCTCTCTTTCAGGACTTTAAATATTGGGGTCCACTCTCTTCTAGCTTGTAGAGTTTCTGCTGAGAAATCTGATGATAATCTAATAGGCCTTCCTTTATATGTTGTACTCTTCTTTTCCCTGGCTGCCTTGAGAATTTTTTCTTTGTCATTGGTTTGTGTCATCTTTATTATGATGTGCCTTGGAGTGGGTTTGTTGGGGTTAAGAAAACTTGGTGTTCTGTTTGCTTCTTGAATTTGAGGCTTTAGTTCCTTCCACAGGCTTGGGAAGTTCTCATCTATTATTTGTTTGAGTATATTCTCCATTCCATTTTCTTTCTCTTCTCCCTCTGATATACCTATTATTCTTATGTTATTCTTTCTGATGGAGTCAGACAATTCCTGTAGGGCTTTCTCATTTTTTATTATTTTTGAGTCTCTTTCTTCTTCTCTCTGTTGTGCCTCAAGTTGTTTGTCTTCTATTTCACTAATCCTATCTTCAATCTGGGCTGTTCTGTTAGCTAAGCTTGTTACCTCGTTTTTCAGCTCGTGAATTGAGTTTTTCATTTCTGTTTGATTTGTTTTTATAGTTTCAATTTCCTTGGTAATATATTCTTTGTGTTCATTGAGTTGTTTTCTGATCTCCCTATATTGCCTTTCTGTGTTTTCTTGTATGTCTCTGAGTATTTTTAAGATTTCTAGTTTAAATTCTCTGTCATTTAGCTCCAAGGCTTACAATATGTTAAGTCTTTTCTCCATAGATTTTTCCACATCTATTTGTGTTACCTCTCTTTCTTTTGTACCCATAATATTCGATTTCCTCTTTCTTATCGGCATCTGAGGATGGTCTTATTGATAGCACTAATTAGAATAAAGAGTAAAAAGAAAAAAAAAAAAGGGTAAAACACCCCACAAAAAAAAAACAGTAATAATTTATTATTTCCCCCTTTTTTCTCTCTTCTCTTTCCCTCCTCTCCCCTCCTCAGGGAAATATCGTGCCTATAATGGAGGGCCTGATTTGGGGTGAAGAGTTCAAGGGGCAAAAAAAGGGAGTAGGGACCTACTAAATGCAAAAAAAAAAAAAAAAAAAAGGAAGAAAATCTTAGACAAGCATAAGATGATTTGCTTGTAAGTGATGGTCAACTAAGAGATATAATGAGAGGGATAAGAGGGAATCAGAAAAAAGGACCAAAAAAGAATAATAAAGAAGAAAAAATAAAAATAATAAGTAAAAATCTGTTGTATTAAGTGGAGCGAAGACTAAATACAATGGAGACCTTGGGTTGGGAGGACCCAAAATGCCACAAAAATAAACAAACAAGAGAAAAAAAAATAAAAACAAAAGCAAAAAAGAGAAATAAAACCAAAAAAAAAGCCTTGAGTCCCAAATTAACTAATTTGTTCGTGATTGAGGATTATATGGGAGGAAAGTAAAATGAGAAAAGAAAAAACGAATAGAAAGGAAAAAATAAGAAAAAGAGAAAAGCGAAGGAAGAAATAAAATAGGAGGAGAAAAAAACAAAATAAAGCAAGACAAAAAAAAACAAAAGAGGAGAGAGTGAGAGTTAAGTGTTTTGGAGTATAACCTTAAAGGAGGGTGAGGATGAAGAAGAAAAATAAAATGCAACACTCATGGGTAGTGTAGTTCAAGAAAGGGGAAGCATAAGATGGACAGAGAATAGAAGGACCGAGGTGGAGGAAATAAAGGCAAAAAGATAGAAGAAACAAGCAACAACAACAACAACAACAAAAAAAAAATTAGTGGATCAAGTTGTAAAGTCTGTGGGTTTTTCTTGATTTTGAGAGGTTAACTTCTTCCTTTTTCTTTTCTCTCCCTCTTCCTAGTCGGTGACTCTGTACCCCAGGCTCTGCCCCTGTGTCACTCTTAGGTAGGGATTTGCAGTTGATGGGATTCTATGGCAATGTCATATAATTGGCTTTAGTCTTGCTGGAAGTAAAGGCTTGTTGGCGTTTGCAGGGTCCAACGATGAGAGAGTTTGCTTTCCTGGATTCTCTCTCCTAGTCCCCCCTTTCTGAATTAGCAGCCTGGTGATCCAGCTATAAGGCTGCAACTGCTTCTGCCTGGGGAGTAAGAGGCTCAAAGAGCTGGGAAATCCCCACTCTATCCCCACTCAGTGCAAGGCTTTGGGAAAGGCTCTGAGAGTCAGGGCCTCCAGTGTAATCAGGCGGGGGTGGGAGTCAATTGTTGTCAAGGTGACTGTTCAGCGCCTATCATTTAGTTGGACCTCTCAACCCAGGCTTTCCACACTTTGTAGCCTGTTTTTGCAGGGAAGAAGAGGCACTAGTCTCTGCTTACGACTAGTGTAGTATAGACCTTATTATCTGCCAAGTCCTTCTTGTTAGCGTTTATCCCTGAATATGGAGGCTCTATCAATCAGAAGTTGCCCCCGCCCCTTTAGCGAGAGGCACTAAAAAATATCACGCCTCTTGTCTTGGATCGCTGAACTGAGAGAGATCTTATCAATTAGAACCGAGGGTGCGCAGATTTTATGGGTTAAGCTAATTTCAGTGATTGGGTCGCAGCTGTGTTTCCGAAGGTATTTTAGGCTGCCTGCGCGCACCTCTCCCCCAACGCTTGATTGTTAGCTTGAATGGCTGGGTGAGGTGCCCCGCCCACAGAGAGAATCTCCCAAGCCTCTCCCGCTCGCCCCGCCGCTGGCGGCTGGACCGCACCAGGCGCAGGATAATGGAGCCCCCTGGGTGTGCGGGCCAGTAGGGCGCCCTGGGCACGTGGAATGCCCAAGGCACCCGTGCGAATGGGGCGCTCAGGGCACCGGTGGCCGGCGACCCCCACTCGCAGTGTGCGGGCCGCTGGGAACGTCAGCAGTGCTCAACCGGACCGGTCGCGCGCGCGGCGGCTCGTGGCGGCCGCTCGCGGTTGCGGTTCGCGGGGGCTCGCGGCAGCTCGCGGTGGCGGTTCGCGGGGGTTCGCGGCAGCTCGCGGGCTAGTGGCGGCTCGAGGTCGGCCGCTCGCGGCGGCTTGCGGTTCCCAAGTATATGGGCTGACTCACCGCGGGTGCACTCCCTGGCGGCTTGAATGAGCATCGCTGAGGTAGCTTCCTCCACACCCTCGTCTCTCAGATTCAAGTGATAACAGTCCTTTTGCTTTCAGTTTGTGTGGAACTCCGGAATGCTCCGAGGATAATTTTTTCTGTTTCTAGTTGATAAATTTGTTGTGATTTAGGGGAGAGCTGTCGGACGCGCTTCTCACGGCGCCATTTCCGTGACGTCACTCTGTATTTTGTTTTTAATCTCTCTTTTATAAGAACACTTGTGATGGCATTTCAGACCCACTCATATAATCTCAGATTACCTCCTCAGCTCAAAATCTTTAACTTACTCATATGTACAAAGTATAGTTTTTTTCAAATAAGATAACATGTATAGACTTCTAGAAATTAGAATCTAATTATCTTTAAGGCTACCATTGAACCCATTACAGTATAAAATTACATTTTGTAATCATTTCACTAAACTTTTATCAATTTTGATTTAGTAAGATTTTTATTTTTGTGTGTTGGTACCACTTCATTTTTTCCTGTCTCAAACCTTTCTGTAGGCTTTTCAGAAGCTTCAAGCTTGGGCACATTGTTCATAACAGATAAAATAGGAGAGGAATTTTCTCTTTATTTGTAGCTAGATTGATTGACAGACATCCTCTCATTGTAACTGGAGTAGGCATTTTTTTTTAAATTAATGCGAGGCATTTTGCTAGAAAGTTTGGCAAAGGAGAATTTTTTCTGCTAGTCCTTGGATGTCTTTTTTCTGTGCCAGAAAATAGGAGAATTAGAGAGAATGAATCACTTGATGTCAACTAAAGTCCAGGCAGAGAACGACTATATTGTACTTTAAACCCCAAACTGAGCAATGGCTGCATTTGCCAGCTCTCAGGGACTTGTTGTTAGGCATTGTGTTAGGCTCTTTTCAAGGATTTGCTTTAATATTCACAACATCTCTTCAAATGAGGTGTAATTCTCATGTTATAGATGAGATAATTTGTTTCAGAGAAACTAAGTAATTTGCCCAAAATCATCCAGCAAGTGAGCAGCACAGCCAGAATTTAAACCCAAGCCTGTATTGCTACAAAGTTGAAGTTCTTTTTTGTGTTCCATGCTGCATAAGTTTAGAAACAAAGAAAAGAGTACATTAAACATATGACGAAAAAGTAAAAAGTGTAGCCTAGTGAACAATAGGATTAGAACCAGGACAGAGACTTGACCTTCATTTCTATCCTGGGATGCTGGGAAAATAGTTAACAAACACCATTACTTGAACTATCATTGTTGTATGTATGTGTGTGCTTATTTGTGTTCCATAGTATGAGTTCTTATTTGTTCAGTTTTTTGCTCTTTGAGTATCTTAAATTAACTTCTTTAGAGATTGTTAATACCCAGACTTGTTGGGTTCAGTTAACAGTAAGAATCATTAGCACTGTGGTTAGATTACATGGACCACTCTAGCTTTTACAGAAGTAGTTCCCAAATGTTAGTGCTGTAATAATTGTCTGTAAGTATTCTTAATTCAATATTTCTTTAATCTTGCATTTTTATTTATATTTATTTTAAAAGGCAACTATCACATAATGGGAAAATCTATATCACCTACTAGACATGGAAGGTCAACAACAATTATTAATGCAATAAAAAGAAAATAATATTTCAAAATTTTGTCTAGACAGTATTAGCTGTCCACGGAGTAGGTACTGGGCTTGCTCTATTGCTAGAAAGGGGGGTTTGTTACTAAGTGTTAAAGGGTGGTAAATGCTCATTAGCACTATTCCCAGACATCCTCCTTGACAAAATCTGAGGACTGAATAAAACATGAAAAAAGGAGTAACCTTCTCACCAGATGATTCGATGTGATTATGAGTGTCTATGTGAACACACTTCCCTACCCCCTGTGCTGCTCTGACATCTAAAACAGAGAGGGCCTGGAATGGCCAACCACAACCTCCCCTTTTCTGATCTAGTCTGTGGATAAAGTCCCCTGGCTAAGCAACCCTCCTTATCATGGTGCTTGCTTATCCCTCAGTCGCAGGCTTCAGCTCCCTGCCTGCCTAGAGGAGATTAAAACAAGAACCCCTCCCTTCCACAGACACCAGGGGTTACCTCATCTTCTTGCTACTACAAAGCCCGCCTCCCACACTTCTCTGCTTTTTTGTTCTGTTCTCAAGTGAAACTCTCCAGGTGGCATGCATATACCTTTGAGTATATGACTGGTAAGTGGCTGTGATCGCATCTCTCTGGTGTCAGGTCTGGGTGTTCGGCCATCCTGCAGTCCTAAGGAGGGCTTCTTCCCTTGCCAGTGGAGTGAGGAGGTGAGCAAAATGCCCCTGACTTTGGGCAATACAACCATCCCATAGAATGGTGCCTAAATAGATACTCTGCCATTTATGGGAGCCCACTGATTCCTTAAAGAATCACCAGATCATTACAAAACGGACAAATGCTATACGTGTCTTTCAGGTAATATTATAAGTCCTTGAGATGAAGAAAGCTGTGTTTTCTCTCCGTGTGAGCCTCCATTTAACTCTAGAAGAGGATAAGAGGCTTGGTTTCACACATAATTTATAGAATCTTATCTACAGGTTTTATATGAGGACCTTTTCATACCAAATTCTCTTTCCTGATGTTCATTTTCCAAAGGTGACAGATAAAATGCTAAAAGCTGGGCGATGTGGTAGTTAAGAGCATCAGACTGCCTGGGTTTAGATACTGAACCACTCGTTTGCTCTGTGAATTTAGGTAAGTTGTTGAACTGCTCTGAGCTTCAGTTTTCTTATTAACAGTACTTTGTTCATGGGATGGCAGTGAATCTTAAATGGTTGAAAAGATCTTAGAACAGTAAGTGTTTAATAAATGTTAGCTATTATCATTAAAGAAGAAGCAACCCACTACAGCTTTAACACCTGGGCTCGTCTTGACTCTTTTTAGGTCGTCCAAGTAGTGAGAACCTGAGGAACAAGGACATTGGACACACAGATTTGCATGGAAATGTGGACATAGCTACCATCTGAAGCTGATGGGGCTTTTCAGGAGAAGCTGGGGAGCAGAATAAAGTCTCTGGACACCTGGGGAGAGAAGAAAGAATATACAACAGGCAGGTCAGAGGAGTGAACATAAGCTCCATTGTTTTTATTTTTGTGGAAGACGGTTCATCATTCCATATACTGGGCTTCCCAGCAGCGCTCTTGGTTGGCACTTTGAGAGGTTGACAGGACATTGTGTTTTCTTCCTTCTCCAAAGCACTGCCATGTCCTACCCTGTGTTGTTGTTCTTTCTGTACACATCTGTAAAGCCAGTAGCCATGGCCACCATCACAGCCGCCTGGCCTATGCAGCTTCTCATTTGATTCAAACAGATAGTAATGAAACAACGGAGCCAAGAACTGGTGGGCCATTAGCTTTAATCCTAGCTTGCACTGGGTGGGCAAGAAATACACACAGTGGGAAAACACTTCTTTTTCCATTCAGGGCTCCCAAAGCCACTGACTTATCCGAGTTTCCTAGAATCAAAGGTTTCTAGCTCACCAGCCTTATTCACCTCTGTTCCCCATCTCCTCTTCTATGCACAAACTGGCTTCTTCAGCATTCCTCCATCTTGGCTGCCTCTCCTCTCCTCCACGTGGCCTTTCTCTGCTTTCCTATTACTGCTCTCTCTCAACATGGGCTCCTTCTAGACGTAATCACTCTTCTCTGGAACATCGTGATCTCTCTTCCTTTTAAAACCTTTTGGCGCAAAAGCTCTCCCCTAACCCATACAATATAATCACGCTCATTCCAAGCAGGAAGGGCAACTAATATTATCACTTGGGCAATGGGCTTCCACGTGGGCAGCACCATCTTTAACAAAGTGAGCATAATATATTTTATCTGTCCAACAACATCTTTCTCTTACTAATTTTTAAGCTCCTGAGGGCAAGAACAATACTCTCTCATCTGTTTTATTCCCCGCTGTGTGTAGCACGATGGCCCAGGCCAAGGAATGAAGGTAATTGCTATACGTTGAATCAATCAATCGCTTTGGGTGTAAAAAGGGACACATATTGAACCTCTATCACAAAGAAACCCCCAAATACAGTGGCTCAAACAAAATAGAGGTTTGTTTTTCTTCCCTGTCACACCTCAGAAGTAGGTGGCTTTTCTCCATGATGCCGATCAAAGAATCAAGATCCATTATTTTTGGCTTTACTATCCCCTAAAAATCTATCTTTATCTACATGATCAACATTGTTTAGTCCAAAGGAAGAGGAAAAAAGTGGAGGCCATGCAGCCTCTTTTGAGGAATAAGTTCGACTCACAGCCCACTTGTCAGCACTGGGCTATGTGTGCACTCTTAGGGGGGAAAGTAGCCTACAGACGGGCAGTCATGTACTCTGCTGATGCTCAACGAGAAAAAGGAAGAAGGGCGGATGAGGCTGGGGGACAATTACTAGTCTTTGCACATGTTCTTAATTCTTCAATATTTACTAAGCCCTGGTTCTGTGTGTTTGAGTGCTTCCTTAGAATGGAATGAGGCGGAGAGGGCACAATGATAATCTTGACTCCAGCTCCCTCCCATCATGGGATCTCTTTGTGCCTAGCCCTCTGAACCAGGCTATCTGCTGACGGTAGCCTTATTTTCCCAGGAAGCTACAGGTCTGTGGGAGATTTTTGGTTTACAGCCAGATGGCCAGTGTTAACTATAGCTTGGAATCATTTTTCCTCTCTGTGACAAATATATAAGGGGAACAGAGAGCTTGAGTTACATGTGAAGCATGGTATGCCTTTTTAAAATTAAATGTATACATGTTTTGGCTTCTGGAGCAGTTCTACCAAATATAGAAAGCATTTCAGAATGCTCTGAGAGCAAGCCCAGCTTGGAATGTAAGTGTCGAGTTGAGAAAGCATTTCTAGTGCTGGTAGACAAACAGAAATGCAAACGAGGCTTTCTAATCTAGGATTTTCCAGTTCTGAGTCATGAAAACTTCCATTAAGCAATTTTGACTCATTCATCATATGATAAAATGTTTCCTGATGTGAATGTTCAATATAGATGGCAATAAAATCAATAGTCCATGTTTGTGGACAATCTGACTGTTAGAATAGGCAGTTGGAGGTTTCAGAGTTGGAATAACTTCTGTTTTCTTTTATTCTTGCTTCTTACATGGGTCATGACAATTCGAGTGTAATGCAGTCACCTATATGTTACTATAAGGATGCCATTTACTCTTTTCTTAGCTCCTTTGTTACACTTGAGAATAACTCCCTTAATATAGTCTTTAAATGGGATTATAATTCTTCCATTAGGAAAATAAGAAAGAACTGGTTTCAGAAGTAATATTCTCATAAAATGTTATCATATGAAAAACATCTAGTAATCTTACACACACACACACACACACACACACACACACACACACACACACACACACACCTTATTAAACCAGACCTTGAAAATACTGCCAAGAAGTCTAGGGATATATTTTAGTTGTATCTCTTTTATTTGAGTTAGAGGGTGGGCTACTTAAACTAGGAAACTTCTGTTCACACTGATGTGGTTTCTCCATGAATGTACCATAAAAAACAGGCATTGAGGAGGTGATGGTTAATTTTTTTTTAATTTAAAAAAATTTTTTTCTGAAGTGAGAAGCGAGGAGGTAGTCTGACAGACTCCCGCATGCTCTCGATGGGAATCCACCCAGCATGCCCACCAGGGTACAATGCTCAGCCCCTCGGGGGCATTGCTACGTTGCAACAGACCTATTCTAGTGCCTGAGGCAGAGGCCATGGAGCCATCCTCAGTGCCTGGGCCAACTTTGTTCTAATGGAGCCCCGGCTGTGGGAGGGGAAGAGAGAGATAGAGAGAAAGTAGAGGGGGAAGAGTGGAGAAGCAAACAGATGCTTCTCCTGTGTGCTCTGGCCAGGAGTCGAACCCAGGCCTTCCACACGCTCGACTGACACTCTACCACTGAGCTGATGCTCTACCACTGAGCTAGATGGCCAGAGCTCAGTGATGGCTAATTTTATGCATCAACTTTCCTGAGCCACGGGGAGCTCAAATTGAACATTATATCTGAATGTATCTGTGAGGGTGTTTCCAAAAGATATTAGCATTTGAATTGGTGGACTCAGTAAAGGAATTTTTCTCTTGAATGCTGGTGGGCATCACCCAATCCCTTTGAGACCTGAATAGAATAAAAGGTAGAAGAAGGAAGAATTGGCCTTCTTTTTCCTGACTCACTGCTGAGTTGAGACATCTCATCTCATCTTCTCTGCCCTTGGACTTGGATTTACACCACCAGCTTCCTTGGTTCTCAGGCCTTTAGACTCAGACTGAATCACACCACCAGATTTCTTGGGTCTTCAGCTCACAGCAGATTGTGGGACTCTTTTGCCTCCATAATTATGTACACTTTACGTATAGATATCTATCCTATGGGTTCTTTTCCTCTGGAGAACTCTGACTAACACAGTGAATTAGAGTGTGGTCACAGACTCGGATGCCAGTCGCCATGATCACAGGGCACCAACAGGAAGCTCTCCCCCTTGGTGTACACACCGTTGTATTTCCACAAAGCTGTCTCTTACCTCAAAGGGCAGTCTTTGGTGGGTAACTGGATGAGACTTTGGAGTGGTCTTCACTGGGAAAGGGGAAACCATGTTCGATGATGAGGAAGAAGACCCTCCGTGGGTTTCAGCCAAAGTCATGAGCAGGAGCCGTGCGCAGTGTTCTTCCCCAGGCCTCACTTCTCACTGAGGCTGGAGATCTAAAGCACACATCCTCCCTGAGTTACCTGCAGCTGGAGAGACCAAGCGACCCAGAGCTACCAGTGAGGCCTAAGTGGGAGTTAGACTTCAGAAATACGATTGGTTTTTTTAAGGAATGGACTTGGCAAATATTATTTTCAGCCCTTTTATCTTTTTTTCCTGATCCCTACTTATTTTATTCTTGTCTAGACTAGATATACAATACCTGAAGGTTTAGCAGCCATTTTATAACAGTGAAAGTGAAACTTAAGATGGTGGGCTAGGAAGACAGAAGCAGTCCTTGGGATGTTATTAAGCAGTTGTTCCAGGTCCACACTTACCATTACATGAGAAAAAGAAACTCCTATGTGGTAACCTGTTCTTTATGCTAGAAGATCAGTTCTGAATAATTGATAGCTATTTTTATTATTGTTTTTATTATCATTAGCAAAGAGGTAGTATCCAGGAACTTAATGAGATGCAATGAGGCCTGGCCATGCTGGAGACAATCTACCTGCCTTTGTGAACGCAGATGTCCCCCAGAGTCTCCTCACTGTGCACTCTCAGAGATCGAACCCACTGCTCCTTACCATGTGAAGCTCAGTTTCTGCCCTGAAATACCGGCTATTGAAAAACAAGTTTTGGAATTGACTGATTAGGTTATATTATCTCACCCTAACCTCCTGTGCTTTTTATTTCTTATATCACAAAGGTGGGTTGGGTCTCTTTTCTAAAAATGCTCCTCCCTAGACTGCAGCACACAATTGTCCCTCATTTACTCATACCCATTCACAGGAACTGTCAAACTGCAGTATCATCTGATAATACACCCCAGCTCCACAACTTCGAGTTTGTGTGCTAGCTATGTACAGTGGATGTTAAACATATTCATTTAAAGTCTGAAAGCTTTGAAATATTCAGAGAGAAAATTATTATTTTTTTAGAAAAATGCATTCTAACATTTTCAGGTTATGAAAGTTGATCTGTCTTGATTCTTCAGAAGAAAACAGCATGAATTGAAGTGTCGGGCGCCGACGGCCATGAGAGAGAGAAAGAGAGAGAGCAACTCTGAAACGAACAAGGACCTAAGGAAGCTGAGGTTTCAGGGCGCTTTCTAAGACTCTGTATCTAATTTTATGTTTATAGTTTTGTAATTCTCATCTTCAAAAGGTCCCTTGATCTAATACAGCTTTCAGGCCTCCAACTTAGTTTTTCCCCAGGAAACAGTGAGACGTGGAGGAGGGGGAAGGGGCAGGGAGGGGGAGGAGGAATTGTTCTTCGTGGCAGGAATGAAGAAGACAATTTTAAGAACCAGGAGGATTAATGTGGATTTTAGGCTGACCGCCACGCCGCACTGAGATACAGTTTCCTTCTGTATCCACACGGCTGCTGGCGCTTTAGAAACCTCAAGAAGCAGGGAAATGTCTTCATGCAAGCGGACAGGGTGAAAGAAAAGGTCAGTGGGAACAGAAGACGGGATGCCGAGGGGTGTCAAGAATTCAACTGCAGCTGGGCACAGAAGGTGGCTAGGAAAAATTTAAGTCCCCTGCTCTCTCTAATCTTTAGAGACAATAAATATGCCACTGTAGGTGATACAGGGACTCACACTTCCTTTCTTTACATCTTAAAGAGGATAAACCTTGCAGGGTGGAATGCATTGCAGACATCGGCACACCTGGCACTTGGGATACATATTTAAATACAATATAAAAGTACTGATTAAGATCCACATTTGGGCCCTGGCCGGTTGGCTCAGTGGTAGAGCATTAGCCTGGCATGCAGAAGTCCCGGGTTCGATTCCTGGCCTGGGCACACAGGAGAAGCACCCATCTGCTTCTCCACCCCTCCCCCTCTCCTTCCTCTCTGTCTCTCTCTTTCCCTCCTTTCCCCTCCCACAGCCAAGGCTCCATTGGAGCAAAGTTTGCCCGGGCGCTGAGGATGGCTCTGTGGCCTCTGCCTCAGGCGCTAGAATGGCTCTGATTGCAGCAGAGCGACGCCCCAAGATGGGCAGAGCATCGCCCCATGGTGGGCATGCCAGGTGGATCCTGGTCGGGTGCATGCGGGAGTCTGTCTGACTGCCTCCCCGTTTCCAACTTAAGAAAAATACAAAAAAAAATGCATTTTTTAAAATTGTTGGTAAAGTCTTTTCTCTGTTGAGTTCTCTGTTGGGCTGTTTTCCCAGCCTCCTTCCTATTCTCTCAGCTCCCTGGAGTTTGACTTCTCTGGTCAGAGGGTTCCCTGAAGGGCTTGCAGCTTCACTTGTATTCCTCTGAGGATAGAGATGGATGAGGCGTGTGAGTTTGTTGATGTTCACTTGGTATTTTTAGTCCACGGTTAACAAAAGTAGAGACAGCAGCAGGCTGTCGTCCATTGAATATGAAATTTCACATCTGTCCTGTGAAAGCCCCTTTCTTTAGGAAGGTCTGTTAACACTGGCTCCTGCTGCTGCCCCTGGCCTTCTGCCAGGATTGCCGTCTGAATCCTGTGCCTCTCTGTTGCCAGGAATCTCTCTTTTCCTTAGAAGGTTTGATGTGTGGTCGGTCACAGGAATCCACCTTAACGACTATAATTATAACTAATTTTGTTACACGTGTTTCTAAAGGATTTTTGTCCATCTTAGGAAGTGCCTGCTACCAGACTTCACAGCTGTGGTTGTTCCCTGGTGGACTCGGAGCATAGTGTAGGAAGACCACTGGCTTCCGACTTCCAAGTCCATCCCCATCCTCATCCAAATAACATATGGCTGCAAAATTGGTTTAAGGTTTCTTTCCCTTTTTTTAAAAGCATTTTTTTCTTCTTTTCTAAGTGAGAGAAGGGGAGATAGAGAGACAGGCTCCCACATGTGCCCCCACTGGGATCCTCCTGGCAAGCCCCCTAATGGGTAATGCTCTGCCCTTCTGAGGCCATTGCTCCGCAACTGAGCTATTTTAGCACCTGAGGCAAGGTCATGAAGCCATCCTCAGCACCCAGGGCCAAATTGTTCTAATCATTCAAGCCATGGCTGTGGGAGGGGAAGAGAGAGAGACAGAGAGAGAAGGGGGAAAGGGAGGGGTGGAGAACCAGATGGTCGCTTCTCCTGTGTGCCCTGACTGAAAATCCAACCAAGGACACCCACAGGCCAGGCTCTACCACTGACCCAATCAGCCAGGGTGGTTTAAAGCTTCTTTACAGTTTACTTAAAATAAAGTAAAAGTTAATATTCTTACTTGGTATGCATCTCTACTCTGTGACTAAATGGAGAGGCAAGTATATATGTTAAAGTATATATGTTATGTGAATGTGTGCTCTGTGTATATATGTGTTCATATGTAGCATATATATGTGTGTATGTCATTTAATAACAGGGATGCATTCTGAGAAATTCATAATTGGGTGATTTCATCATTATACAAACATTATAGAATGCACTTACACAAACCTAGATGGTATAACCCAGTGTTTCTCAACCACCAGTCCGTGGACTGGTGCTGATCTGCCAGAAATTCTGTGCCAGGCTACAAAAGAGTTAACCACCCTGATCTTGTATAAAGGTTATACTGTAGATCCAATGATCTTAGTCAAATTCGCTTATGCTCAGGGTGATTGCCACTTATCAGCCTGTGTCATCAATTAAAGTACTATTGAGGTTGCCTAAGATATCTTTGGAACTTCTAGCTCATTCAAACAACTTTTTTTTTTTAATTTTAATTTTTTTTATCATGCAGAGCATTTACAAATCATGCACAATAGACAAAAGGCGTTCAGACAAACTTAGGTAGTTTTCAATGTGTTGTATGTGTGGAGTTTGACAACCAAACACCAGCTGTATTGTGTTACACTGTTACGCGCGATAAGATAAAACTTTATTTGTTCCATGTTTCCATTTCCAGCCAGCTACGCCACTGGTCCCCAAGTGTAAAAAGGTTATTTATACACTGGTATAAGCCTACCACATACTTAAGTTATATGGTTGAACCTATTGCTCTTAGGCTACAAACTTGTACAGCATGTCACTTTACTGAATAATGTAGATAACTGTAATGCAATGGTAAGCATTTATGACTTGAAATATATCCAAACATAGAAAAGGTACAGTAAAAATGCAGTATGAAGGATAAAACAAAAGTAGTACACCTGTACAGGACACTTACCATGAATGGAGTTGCCAGACTGGAGCTGCTCTTGGTGGGAGTGGTGAGTGACTGTGAAGGTTTAGGGCTCTACTATGCACTACTGTAGGCTTTATACACACTATACACTTAGGCTACACTAAATTTATTTTAAAAATAGTGTAGCATTGCTTTATGATGTTACAAAAACTATGATAGCACTAGACAATAAGAACTTTACGGCTCTGTTAAAATGTTATGAGACCGCCACTGTATACGTGGTCCATTGTTGACCAAAACGTTATTATGCAGTGTATGACTATATATCTTTAGCGCTACCTGGACACTTATGTTGGGCTTTCACTTCTACATTTTCACTGTTCATCTATCAAGGGCCCCACCCTTTGTTTTGTTTTGTGTGTCATGCACCATTGAGGAAAGTGTGGTGGTATCCATAAAAGGCAGTTTGAATGGGCTTCAGCAGAGTCTCAGGGTCGATGTTCTATTGATGGTTCCCAGGCATTATGCAGCCACTGTCCAGAGGACACCCATACCTAAAGGCAAGGAGATGGCAGCTAATGTAACTCTTCTCTGAAGGAC
Source organism: Saccopteryx bilineata (assembly GCF_036850765.1). Lineage (NCBI taxonomy): Eukaryota > Metazoa > Chordata > Mammalia > Chiroptera > Emballonuridae > Saccopteryx > Saccopteryx bilineata. Next base: position 208,988,704 of record NC_089494.1, read on the forward strand.
CGAAGTTGGTTGGTTTCCACTGGCCCAGCTCGTCTGAGCTGACAGCAGAGTGGACTCCGGGAGTCACCTCTGCTCTTCTCCAAGAGATCCCCCTACATTTTCCCCACCAAGCAGGCAACTCTTCTCTCTTTTCTCTCTAAGGGGTAAGGCTCCAGGTGCAGGGGGACAGGCATGGCAAGGTGTTTTGGTTCTTTTCTTATTCTTTTCTCCTTCTTTTGTTATGATGCAATCTCTGAGTTTCCTAAAGACCATCCCTTTTGATGACCAAAAAAGGTTGTTTTAGAATAAATCTGAGCGCCTCCTCCCCCTAACATCAAAGACTCTTCTTCTTTTCATTTTTGTTGCAATATGACTTCTCTTTAAGCCATGAATGCCTCCAAGAGAGTAATGGAAAGACTAAGTACACAGAAATGAGGAAAGGACAGGACGAGAGTGAATATACCATACTAAGCAGTAAATGCATTTAATTACCTGTTGATCTTAAAATCCAGGGATTATTTCATAGAATGAACTTCAAAAGAAATTCACTTTTTTAAAATTTCTGAATTTGTTAATTTGCTATATTAGATACTCTGCACAATCCTCTTGATGAAAATAATACTGGATAAATATGGAAAAATAAACTTAAAAAATATACCACAGAGCTAACAAGCAAGAAATATAGAATCTGAGAACAGAGTTGATGGTGTATTTCTCTAAAGAGGATTTATATTTCCTTCAATTGGCTGCTAAAACATGACATAAATTCACTAGGACATAAATTTTTCTGTTTTGGTCTATTATTTGACCAAGAGCAGATTATAGGTGATAGTAGATCTCAGAAGAGCCATGTTTCTCAAGGTTGTAGAAGAAGGTTATAGACAGGCCAGGTGAAGACTAGAATGGTTTACGCAGTAATGAATTAGAGTTGGAGACATTAGCAAGAACTTGTTTGCATTAATATTGATGTGAATGAATGCATATAGAAATTTTTATAGATATATGTATATATGTGGATTAATGTATACACATATATATTACATGAGTGCACCTCGCTCTGTGAGCTGAAAGGGGCTTAAAGCAACTAGCAATGAGCTTACTCAGCACCAGAATGTTTATTTTTAATACCATTTTCCAATAAAAGGATCCAGAGATAGTTGGAGAAATGGCTGATTCTAAAACCAGGGTAAAAATTACACAATATGAGCCTGTTGCATCTTGTAGTACCAGAAAGTAAGAAAGTGCTCATTCCCTCCCAAAACAGGCCCCGAACTCCCAAAATATAGTATGATAAGGGTATGTCAAAGAAAAAGAGGGGCAAACTGGAATACACAACAATTTGGATGATTCTACCAATCACTCTGCTAAGTAAAAAAAAAAAAAATTCAAAGTTGCATACTGTGTGATTCCATTTATGTGATAACATTTTTGAAATGACAAAGTTACAGAAATGCAGGAAAGATAAGTGGCTTGCAGAGAGTGGGTGGCGAGGGCGGAAGAGCAGTGCTGTATAGAGGGGCAAAAGGAAGAGTCGTGTTGTAATGAAAATGACCTGGATCTTTATGGCAACAATCTCAACAACCTGGTTGTGGTGTTACCTTATAACTTTGCAAAATGTTACTTTGACAAAAACTGAGTAAAAAGTACAGAAGATCTCTCTGTATTACTTTTATAATTGAATGTCAATTTATAATTACCTCAAAATAAAAGATTTAATTAAAAGAAGCAAAGCAGCTTGTGAAAATGAAGGGTGGCTTTACATTTTAATGTGCTAAGATGCCAACCAACAGCAAGGGCAAACTACACATCTGTCTAATGGCTTTCTGAGATGAGATGTTAAATTAATTTCAGATAAAGTGTTTATTTCACAGGGTAGAAATTACTTGAAGCATAGAGATTTAAATAAGGTCAGTGAGAAGACTCATATCACGGAAGTAGCCTCACCATGAATACGGTGGACCCAAACACCCTTAGGGGAGTAAAATATAGATGCGGAATGGTCGAAAAGCCAGACAACAAGGTAATGACTTGAATATTGCCACAAGAGGGCGCAAAAATTCCAGCTATTAAATGGGCAAATGGACCAACAGGTACAAAGAGGATCTCAACTAATACTATAGAGATAAACAGAAATGATGTTCTTTTATAAACCACCTTTTAAACTGAATGCTTACTCTGAAGGATACATTTGTGGTTAGTTTTTTTTTAACTACTTTAAATAAATTGATAAAATATTTGTAATTACTGGGCAAATAAAGAAAAGAGAAACAGGTCATAAGAGGTGTGCAAGAGAAGATAGTTCTTGTTGGGACTCCGTTGTGGAAGGATCAGACAAGCTCTCCCTGTTACTTCCTATGAAGATGCTAACACATACTCAGGTACTTGAAAACATTGATGCAAATAGGCATCAGTTATTCAAGTGGGTGTCATATTTACAAAATTTACAAGGCAAATGATCATAGAGAACCTATCCAAAACCTTGGGCCACTTTAGTTAGATCAGAGTTTTTAAAAGGGTCAGAGAGAAGATGGGTTGTCTGTCCATTTGTGGCTATAAAATTGGAAAAAAGAAGTCTTTATAAAATGCCAATCTATGCCTGGCAGACTGGAAGGGACTCTGGTCAAAGCTTGACTCCTTCCCACCAGGAAATCCAAAGGGAGGAACGGGTGGGCTTCTGGATGCCAAGGGCTGAGGAAAGAGGTACAAGTGACCAGTCTGCCTCAAGCAGTGTCTACCTTGGTCAAGAGAAATGCAGGTAGCTTCCTGAAGACTGCCCCAAGAGACACAGCTTTAGCCTCTTGCCACCTGCGGAGTCTGAGTTGTCTCAGCCCAGTGAGAGCCTGTCCCCCCACCCTTACACCCCGCTCTGCCCTCTGCTTGGTCCTTGGTGCTGATTGAAAGTTGCCAGAACCAGTGTGTTAATCAGGGGAACTGGAGAAAATGTAAAGCTAAGCTTAGAATTTTGACTATAGTGTGGATTTGGACATTTTATTTTCTAAATTGAGATTGTTTTGTAATTAAAATTTATCTGAAATCTTATTTAAGATCACCTAGAAAAGGAATGGACTCAGTTCTTCATCCAGGACCAGGGGAACATAACCCCATGAATTAAATTTCAGGGACAGTGAGAGGCAAAAGTAAAGATGTTCTTTGTATTGTGGGGCTCCTTCTACTTAATCTAAGGTGCGAGCTAATTCATAAATGTTGATTTGGTGTTTAACTTTGAATGTCTTCCCTTTTCCTGGCTGTTTGAGAGAGTTTGCTTCTGGAAGTCAAGCTGTTTAACTTCTGAGCATTAATCAATTAATCAATCATGGAGTGAAATGTAAAAAAACACCCACAAAACTGAACAAACCACTCTAAGCAGCAGCAGATATAAGAGATACAATGACCTATTGATTAAATGTCCAAAAATACCTCAATCTGCACAGGCCCCAAACAGAATTCTTCATTTTCTTCCATGCCCACCAAACTTGTCACTGCTTTGGTCTTCCTCATCTCAGCAAATGGTATGACTGTTAATTTGTTTTTTCTAGATAAACCCCTAGAAATCCTTCTTGACTCCCCCTTTCGCCTACAGTATATTCTCCATTCAATCAACCCAAGAGTAGTCAGTCAGCTCTGCCTTCAATGCATCCACATCTGATCGCTTCCCACCCTGTCCAGCTCTGCATCCTGACCCTACATGTTGTTGAAAAATGAGTAAACACAGACAAAAGAGCTGAAATCGAGTTTGGCATTGGAGCTGTGTGAGTGCATCTCAGTCAAACAAGGGAGCTCTTCATGTTCTGGGACAATGGAATGGGGAGAGATGACTATTGGACTCAGAGGCATTTGCAGGGCACAGAGTGGAGGAGAGGAATCTCAACAACCTGTATTTTCTTAGAGAAGTAAATGCTAAGGGGATATGCTGATGTGAAGGGAGCAAAGGTTGGGTACGAGACATGAGGCAGTGAAACCCTGGAATATCCTCTAAGCGGGAGTGCTACAACGGAAGTCCATTGACTGACAAATGCCCAGCAGCTGGGCAGATAGTGTTTCTGTGACAATTATGCTCTGGACCTAATGGTTGATGACTTATAGTTGATGACTCCTGTCTTTCTCATGAGCTGTTAGTAAGCACTAAATTGTGCTTGGGCTTACTTTTATTTCCAAAGATAATTGTTGTTAACACTATTTTGCTGTTTTAACTTCTTAATCAGAAAGCATAATAAATGATGAAACTGGGAAAAGGAGGTTCAGCAGAAAGTCTCCCAATCGAGAAATCATGGGTGTACGTTCATTAGTCAGCTGGAAGCATTTGACCTGTCAGGTAAGCAGGGACACTTACCTGTATTTCTTAGTTTCATCTGACATATCTAGGCATATGTAGGCACTTATGCATTTATTCATTCATTCATTTACTCAGTAAACATTGAGTTACCAAATGCTCTATCCTACAGTCAATGAGAATTCAGCAAGAGAAAAGCTAGTAAGAAGTGAATACTTTTGTGAATGTGGACCCTGAGATTTATCTCGTACACCTACTGAATGTCTAACAGTAAAATTAAATATTACTGGTGTATTAGGTAACCCATGTGTGATATTTTTGTTTTATTTAATTTAGGTTTTTGCCCTACCTTTGGTGCTGCTGCTCAATTGAAAACAGAGATCATGTTTTATGAGTTACTAGACTGCAGTAACCGCCTTAGATGTAGATAAGTAGCGTGAAAACAGTGGCCTCTTGTATACTGCCCCTTGTGTACTGCTTTAAACCCTACCCTTTACCTTCACCCTCCCAGTTACTGTTCTGTGCAAGACCCTGCCTGCCCTTTAGCAGTCATTCCCCCACAGACCTCCCAGAGCACTGCCTGTAGCAAAGAAATCTCTTGGCTGCTGCCCAAGCTCCTGCCTTTGGCCTCTGGGGGGCACTGTTGACCTTTCTTACCCCTTGATGTCTGTAAACAGGAATAAAAGACAATTCATAGGCAGTAATAAAAGAAACCTTGTAAAAAATTTCAATGTATTATAATGATTATTTTGAAATATAATTTTCATTTTTTAGCCATTGAGGTTGGAGAGTTGTGTTGATAATAATCTTCAAAAGAAAGGTCCGGTTTCCTTCATTCCTTTTTTCCTCCTTTTTTTTTTTTTTTTGCATTTTTTTTTTTTTTGCATTTTTCTGAAGCTGGAAACAGGGAGAGACAGTCAGACAGACTCCCGCATGCGCCCGACCGGGATCCACCCGGCACGCCCACCATGGGGCGACGCTCTGCCCACCAGGGGGCGATGCTCTGCCCATCCTGGGCGTCTCCATGTTGCGACCAGAGCCACTCTAGCGCCTGAGGCAGAGGCCACAGAGCCATCCCCAGCGCCCGGGCCATCTCTGCTCCAATGGAGCCTTGGCTGCGGGAGGGGTAGAGAGAGACAGAGAGGAAGGTGCAGCAGAGGGGTGGAGAAGCAAATGGGCGCTTCTCCTGTGTGCCCTGGCCGGGAATCGAACCCGGGTCCTCCGCATGCTAGGCCGACACTCTACCGCTGAGCCAACCGGCCAGGGCTTTTCCTCCTTCTTTACCTCCCTCACTCTTCTTTCCTTTCTTCCTTCTCCTCTTTCTCTCCCTCCTTTCTCCTCTTCTTCCTTTCCTTCTTTTATTCATTCATTCTGAAATTATTTACCAAGCACTTATTCTGCATTAGGCTCTGTATTAGGATCTGAGGATATAAGGTAGAATATAAAACAGATTTTGCACTCAGGGACCTTATAGACAGGCAATACAAGCAGTGACTATGCTATAGTGTGTATAAGCCATGATAACAATAGACATAAGACACTACTGGAAAACAGCACAAAAGAGAGGCTCATAGAACGGCATGGTAATCAGGTAAGGCTTGCTGTGAGTTGATTCATAAAGGCTGAGCAGGACTTAGCCATGTGAAACAAAGTAGAGGGAAAAGAAAGATCTTGCCTCCAAACTTAGAGCTTTTTTTTATTGATTTTAATTTATTGTGTTTACATAAATTCTAGTGTCGTCCTGAATGCATCCCCCCTCCCCTGTATTCCCCTCAACACCTCCCTTGCCTCCCTCCCCACAGTGCCCTCCCCCCTTCCCTTCAGGTTTATCCCATCCTATCATCCCCATTTCCCTCTATCCTCTTTTCCTCTGGTCCCTGTGATCCCTCCTCTGTCTCAATTGCATTCCTCAGTTCACATTGTTCATTGGATTCCTCAAATGAGTGAGGTCATATGATATTTTTCTTTCTCTGCCTGGTTTATTTCATTTAACATAATAAATAGTTTCCAGGTCCATCCATGTTGTTGCAAAAGATAAAATTTCCTTCTTTTTCATGGCCCCATAGTATTCCATTGTATATATGTACCAAGGCTTTTTAATCCACTCTCCACTGACAGACACTTGGGTTGTTGCCAAATCTTCGCTATTGTGAACAATGCTGCCATGAATATGGGGGTGCATTTCTCCTTCTGAAACGGCGATATGATGTTCTTGGGATATATTCCTAAAAGTGGGATGGCTAGGTCAAAAGGCAGTTTGATTTTTAATGTTTTGAGGAATCTCCATACTGTTTTCCACAGTGGCTGCACCAGTCTGCATTCTCACCAGCAATGCAGGAGGGTTCCCTTTTCTCCACATCCTTGCCAGCACTTATTATGTATTGTTTTGTTAATAAGCGCCATTCTGACTAGTGTGAGGTGGTATCTCATTGTGGTTTTAATTTGCATTTCTCTAATGATTAGTGATGTTGAACATTTATTTGTCTATTGGCCAACTGTATGTCCTCTTTGGAGAAGTGTCTATTCATTTCTTTTGCCCATTTTTTGATTGGATTGTTTATCTTCCTGGTGTTGAGTTTTATAGGTTCTTTATAAATTTTGGTTATTAACCCCTTATCAGAGGTATTGTTGAATATGTTCTCCCATTGTGTAGTTTGTCTTTTTATTCTGTTCATATTGTCTTTAGTTGTACAAAAGCTTTTTTAGTTTGATATAGTTTCATTTTTTAATCCTGTCTTTTATTTCACTTGCCTGTGGAGATAAATCAGCAAATATATTGCTCCGAGAGATGTTGGAGAGCTTACTGCCTATGTTTTCTTCTAAGATGCTTATGGTTTCACATCTTACATTTAAGTCTTTTATCTATTTTGAGTTTATTTTTGTTAATGGTGTAAGTTGGTGGTCTAGTTTCATTTTTTTGCAGGTAGCTGTCCAATTTTCTCAACGCCATTTGTTGAAGAGGCTATCTTTACTCCATTGTATGCTCTTACCTCCTTTGTCAAATATCAATTGTCCATAAAAGTGTGGGTTTATTTCTGGGTTCTCTGTTCTGTTTCATTGATCTATATGCCTGTTCTTATGCTAGTACCAAGCTGTTTTGAGTAAAATGGCCTTGTAGTATAACTTGATATCAGGAAGTGTGATACCTCCCACTTTGTTCTTTCTTTTCAAGATTTCTGAGGCTATTCGTGTTCTTTTTTGGTTCCATATAAATTTTTGGAATATGTATTCTATATCTTTGAAGTATGTCATTGGTATTTTAATTGGTATTGCATTGAATTTATAAATTGCTTTGGGTAATATAGTCATTTTAATGATGTTCATTCTTCCTATCCATGAATACAGTATTTGCTTCCACTTATTTATATCCTCCTTGATTTCTTTTATAAATGTTTTATAACTTTCTGAGTACAAGTCTTAAATCTCCTTGGTTAAATATACTCCTAGTTACTTTATTATTTTTGTTGCAATAGTGAAGGGGATTGTTTTCTTAATTTCTCTTTCTGATAGTTCATTGTTGATGTATAAAAATGGCTCTAATTTCTGAGTATTAATTTTATATCCTGCCACCTTACTGAATTCATTTATCAGGTCCAGTAGTTTTTTGACTGAGACTTTAGGGTTTTCTATATACACTATTATATCATCTGAAAATAATGATAATTTTACTTCTTCTTTTCCAATTTGGATGCCTTTTATTTCTTCTTCTTGTCTGATTGCTATGGCTAGGACTTCCAGGACTATGTTGAATATGAATGGTGAAAGGGGGCACCCTTGCCTTGTTCCTGATCTTAAGGGGATTGCTTTTAATTGTTGCCATTGAGTATGATGTTGGATGTGGGTTTGTCATAGATGGCTTTTATCATGTTGAGATATGTTCTCTGTATTCCCACTTTGCTGAGAGTTTTGATCATAAATGGGTGCTGGATTTTATTAAATGCTTGTTCTGCGTCTATTGAAATTATCATATTTTTAATAGATATCTTCAGAACCTTTCATCCTAAAGCAGCAGTATATACATTCTTTTCAAGTGCTCGTGGTACATTCTCTAGGATAGACTACATGTTAGGGCACAAAAAGGGTCTCAACAAATTTAAGAAGATTGAAATCATATCAAGCATTTTCTCTGATCACAATGGCATGAAACCAGAAATCAACCACAATAGAAAAACTGAAAAATACTCAAACACTTGGAAATTAAATAGCATGTTATTATGTTATTAAATAATAAATGGGTTAACAATGAGATCAAAGAAGAAATAAAAAAAATTCCTAGAAACAAATGATAATGAGTATACAACAACCTAAAATTTATGGGACACAGCAAAAGCAATACTGAGAGGGAAGTTCATAGTATTACAGGCATACCTTAAGAAGCTAGAAAAAGCTCAAATAAATAACTTAACCCTGCATCTAAAAGAACAACAAGTAAAGCCCAGTGGTAGTAGAAGGAAGGAAATAATAAAGATCAGAGCAGAAATAAATGACATAGAGGCTAAAAAAACAATACAGAGGATCAATGAAACCTAAAGCTGGTTCTCTGAAAAGGCAAACAAGATCAATGAACCTTTAACCAGACTCACCAAGAAAAAAAGAGAGAGCACTCAAATAAATAAAATTAGAAATGAGAGTGGAGAGATAACAACTGACACAATAGAAATACAAAATATTATAAGAAAATACTGCAAAGAACTGTATGCGAAAAAACTAGAGAACCTAGATGAAATGGACAAATTCCTTGAAACATAGAATATTTCAAAAATCAATCTGGCCTGACCTGTGGTGGCGCAGTGGATAAAGCATCGACCTGGAAATGCTGAGGTCGCCAGTTCAAAACCCTGGGCTTGCCTGGTCAAGGCACATATGGGAGTTGATGCTTCCAGCTCCTCCCCCCTTCTTTCTCTCTGTCTCTCTCTCTCCTCTCTAAAAATAAATAAATAAAATAAAAATTAAAAAAAAATATCCCTTAAAAAAAAAATCAATCTGAAAGAATCAGAAAACCTAAACAGACTGATTACAACAAATGAGATTGAAACAGTTATCAAAAAACTCCCAACAAAGAAAAGCCCTGGGCCAGATGGCTTCATAGGTGAATTCTACCAAATATTCAAAGTAAAAATAACTCCTGTCCTTCTCAAGCTATTTCAAAAAATTCAAGAAGCAGGAAGACTTCCAAGCTCCTTTTATGAGGCAAGCATAATTCTGATTCCAAAACCAGGCAAAGACAACACAAAGAAAGAAAATTATAGGCTAATATTCCTGATGAATTTAGATGCTAAAATCCTCAACAAAATATTAGCAAATCGGATCCAGCAATATATGAAAAAAATCATACATCATAATCAAGTGGAATTTATTCTTGGGAGGCAAGGCTGGTACAATATTTGCAAATCAATCAATGTGATTCATCACATAAAGAAAAGGAAGGACAAACTTAGAGCTTTTAATTCAGATCCTTGATATTGAGAAAGTCAATCAAAGAAATAGAATAAACTTACAGTAATATCTACTGAAAGGGACCAACCAGGAATATATTTCTTTTTTGTATGTTCCTTTGAAATATTGACTTCCTTTTTCATCTTTCAATTCATATCTGAATTAAAGAATTATCAGAGTACATCACACTTGTTTGTCAGTTAATCTGGGATCAGAAGGTTTGAGACTTAATTCTTTCTGCCCTACTGTAGTTCACTGTTTCTGATACTGTGTGGTTAGCTTGTTAGGGTGAGCATAAGGCTTAGACAGAAGTATTCACAATCCTCCCCACCAATAAGCAAGGATGTGAGGCCTTTCATTTCATTTAACTTTCCAATGTGGGCAAAAGTTTAACTCCCTAAAGTGACTTCTCAACTTAGCATACACAGAAAAATTTCTCAAGGATGTTTTTAAAAACATAAATGCTCCTCCTTTTCTCTAGGAATTTCTGATTTGGTAAATCTATAATGGTATCTAGATATTTCTGCTTTAAAAGAAAATCCCCTAATAATATTGATGTTGAGCCAGTGCTGAGAACCCAAGTCTTTGACTAATAATCAAGTAGTATCTTGTGATGGAAAAGTTTTAACATTTGGAAGGAACTGAATTCTGGTTCTGTCACATTTTTACTGTGTGACCATGGCTAGTTACACAACCTCTCTGAGCTTCAAATTTCTCATCTGTGAACTGCCACCAAGAGCATCTACCTCACAGGCTTGGTATGTTCAATAACCCTTTCTTATAGAAAGCTCAAGGATTCATTGTACACCAAGATTGTAATGAAAGTGGGATCTTAGGAACCAATATTTTCAACCGAGTTAGTGAAACAACTAAGACACTAATAACCTTTCATATTTCTCAGCTTCTCCTGAGAATGAGTTGCCACTGAACATAAGGGGAGGGTGTCGGGTGTCGGGGAGAGTTCTGACACTCAATATTTTATTGGTCGTCTACACATTTTTTGAAATAAAATTTGTTGAACATCTATATTTTATGAAAGGCTTTTATTTTTTTTGTCTTAAAAAGCCACAAATCTTCACCCTGTCTGATACTGTCACAGCTTAATCTCTCATTGCCTCTCACTGTTCTACTGGATTCCTAAGTGACCAACCTGGTTTCCCTCTCATTTACCTCTAGTACAGAGAAGCTCACAGCTTCGCTGGTTCAACCCTCTCTCCTCCAGGACCACGTCCAAGCTTCTTAGTAGGGCAAACAAAGCCCTTAAAAGTTGCCTACTTCTTGATATTTGTCTTATACTATCTCCCTGTTGATCAAGGACAATAAAGAAACATTAATGATTCTGAATGAACTGTCCTGGTACCTTTTACTGAGGACATCAGCCTGGAACACCCTTATCCCTTTTCTAATGAAAGACAAATGTTTCCACCTATAATTACTGAGAGATTGGCTTGAGTGGACCACTTGAACGACCTTTCATTTATTTCTCAACTACCTTTATGTGTTATGTATTGTTACTTACATTTTACCATAAGGAAACTGAAACTAAAGGAGTTTTGGAGACATCTTCCCCTATCTTCCCAGGGCCCTTTCTCCATTTACTTATAACTGCCTTTTTAGTGTAGAAGTGAATGGAAGGAAGGAAGGAAGGAAGGAAGGAAGGAAGGATAGATTTGAATGTATAAAAGTGGGAACTTGGTCTTACTATGTTTGAGTCCCCTTTATGCAACACAATGCCCGGCTTGTGTAGTGATAATATATAGGTCAAATGGAAAAATGGGTATATGACTTATTTGTTTCTAGATGATAAACTTTTAAAAAATGACCAACATCAATTCTTTCATACCCAGGACTATAATCAACACCTAAATAATGTCAAATTCAGTTCAACCATCCTCTCCCATAATTGTGAAAAAATGAGTATATTGTATTTTTATTTAGACTATACAAGTGCTGTAACAACCCAACTTTTGTCATTAGAACAATGTATCCCCAATCACCCCTATCGCTCTTATAACACCTACCCACTTTTTACCCTATGGCCTCAATAAGGACAGATTAGGTATAAAGCAAATAAACAAACATAGCAAAACAAAGCCAAAAAGAAACTTTAGTTAAAAAAAAATTAGCAGATCATCTCCAACCAAAGGGACCGCCATTTGCAGAAAAAACTTCTAGTTCAATGCGCCTTGTGCTAACAGTTAATTATGCTTCTTTCTAAACAAATCTGGGGACCTCTGCTTCTTTGATGGAGACTGTGTTTAGAAGTCCATGGAAATGTTACATAACATTACAGGATATTGAACCATGTCTCATAGCTCATAAAAGTCTATGATTTGTTAAACAAACATTCCTTGATTAATAAAACGCGGCAAGTGTTTCAACAGAAAAGGGTGCAGCTCTGTATCACAGAGGGTTGGCTAGTCACACATCTTTGTTTTGTCATGATAAACAGTTATTAAAACAAGCAAGCTCTTTAAAATGACAGTTGCCAAGTCAGATGAGGTTTCTCTGAAGAGTGATTAAACGTGAGGATATTCACCTCACGTTCCCGGACTATCTCTGGGAAAACAGCTATAAACAGAGAAGAGGGAGGTCAGAGCCATGAGAGCATGGGCTTCAATGGGGCAGGCCTGGAGTCCTGCCCAGGGCACTCTGGGGTGGAGCAGAGGCCTCTGGAGGAAGAGACTTACAAGGCCTCTGTCATCAAAGAGAAGTCTCATGAAAAACATAATGCTTTCATAGCTTAAGTGCCACTCTCATACAGATAAGAGACCACATGCAATCTCCAAATTTGCTTCTCGTTGGTTAGACTTTCTCACCATCAAAGCATAATCTTTCAAGATGACTTTCTATTGAAGAACAGTGACAGAACAGTAAAAATTACACCTTGATTTTTTTTAAATTTTATTTATTCATTTTTAGAGAGGAGAGAGAGAGGGAGAGAGAGAAACAGAGAGAGAGAAGGGGGAGGAGCCAGAAGCATCAACTCCCATATGTGCCTTGACCAGGCAAGCCCAGGGTTTCGAACCGGCGACCTCAGCATTTCCAGGTCGACGCTTTATCCACTGTGCCACCACAGGTCAGGCCAACACCTTGATTTTTAAGAGGAATAAAATTACTTGCAATTATATAAGCGCCTCAAAACCACTTGGGTTATGAATGAAAATTAGCTGCTTTTAGGCCAACTGTTTTGTTTTATTCAAATTGTATTTTATGAAATAGAGGTACACACATTATATACACAGTGTATAAAGAGCTCCTTGAGCTCTAAGAAAAAAAAAAAACTCCTCACATTTTCTCAGTTTTTCTAAGAATAGACGAATAGATGTTAAAAAATAAATAAATAAATAAGACAATACCAAAAAAGAGTTTGAAAAAATATTCAAACTTAATACCAAATGAGCTGAGCACAATCTAAAAGAGCAGTGAGATACAATTAGCAAGGATTGCAGAAGCGGAGCTCATGGGGCATGGGTGCCCGCCCTGTGACACCTGCAGTTTCAGACACGTGAAATGAGAACAAGCTTTCTCACAAACCTCTGGCAGTTCTTACGCAGAATCTCTAAAATGTCATATTCTCGGAAACAGTAATTCCGCTTCTGGGAATCTATTTTAAGGGAATGATTGAAAAAAACAAACCTTTGCACACAGACATTGCAAGCATAACGTAATATAAATAAGAGCTAACCTGAAACAATGTAAATATCCAACAGGAGGGGAATAGGTGAGAAAGTATTACATATCTTTTAAAATGACATTAACACAGATATTTTTTTGTTATGGGAAATGCTACTATAATTTTATTTACTTTATGCTCTCATCTAAGTAAAAGGTCCTCCTTCTTCTACTGCTATTATTACTAAGAAAAGCCAAAATGTGTCCAGCTCTTGGACTGTGTCAGGTACCCTTCCAAACCCTTTACATAGGTTGTTATTTAATTCCTACAACTCAGTGGGGTAAGTGCTGATACTGTTCCCACTTTACACACAAAGAAATTGAGGTACGCTAGGATTAAATAACATCTCCCAAGTCACATAGCTACAAAGTGTCAGAGCTAGCTTTCTTTTAAGGTTCATTTAGATATAATTTATATATTATAAAGTTTACTTTTTTTTAATTTTATTTTTTTTATTTATTTAATTTTTACAGAGACAGAGAGAGAGTCAGAGTGAGGGATAGACAGGGACAGACAGATAGGAACGAAGAGATGAGAAGCATCAGTCATTAGTTTTTTGTTGCGCAGTATGACACCTTAGTTGTTCATTGATTGCTTTCTCATATGTGCCTTGACCATGGGCCTTCAGCAGACTGAATAACCCCTTGCTCAAGCCAGCGACCTTGGATCCAAGCTGGTGAGCTTTTTGCTCAAGCCAGATGAGCCCACGCTCAAACTGGCAACCTTGGGGTCTCGAACCTGGGTCTTCCGCATCCCAGTCTGACGCTCTATCCACTGCGCCACCGCCTGGTCAGGCTAAAGTTTACTTTTTTAATGTGTATAATTCCTAGTATGAAGTTGGATAAACACTGGTCACAGGAAGTATCTATCTTTGAAATGGGAGGGATTCCAGAGCAGAGTTTTCTAGAATCTGAGCTATTCCCTTGTACGTAGTGCATGGAGACAGGACACTGGGCCCTTTTCTTTTCTCCCCATGGTATCCCAGGGCCTGACAGAGCTCCTGGACCATAATGGACATATCTTTTTGTAATAATAAATAAATGAGTGTCTTAGTGATGTGGGGGCTAACTCTTAATGCCAAAAATACCCAGCTGGCTGAGCTTGGGTTTCCTGATTCCACACTGCCTCTCTGACCTTTGGCCAAGGTTGAGCTTCTGGTTTCTGAACTTCTCATTTACTGCTGACCCACTGCCTTGTGTGACCTACTTGTGCACGGTGACTCAGACTGACTGCTCACTGGGGCCTTGACTGCCAGCTCTTTGTGAACACAGCCCAGCCCCGTCCTGGGCTGACTGCCTGCCCTGCTCTCTCAGCCCTCTCGGCTCTCTCAGGGTGATTCTACCTTGTTTCCATTATTGCCAGCCATACCTATTGCCAATGAGGAAATTCTCCTCGACTGGTTCAGCTTCTTCTCATGAATGTCCCCCTACCTGCACATCTTAGTCCTTGGAATACCACAGAGCGAAGGACTTTGTGAAGAGAGAAGCTCAAGAACCATCTCTCCTGCAAAGTGCCTTTCCCCTCTGTTTATAAAAACAGAAAAGACTTGGAATTTGGTTTAGTTGTTTTGAAGTAAGAATTCTTTTTTCAATGAGAAAAGTTAAAAGAATCACTAGTCTACTCTTTTCCTTAGGATACCTATGTAAAACTATCTCTTATGATGTCAAACCTGTCCTTTCACTTGATCTATAAGGTTATTCTTTTTAACCATCTAAACAAACACTTCTATTTGAATATTATTATTAAACTCAACAGCAACAAAACCAAACTTACATTTTTCTCTGTTCATCTTTATTTACTACTTCTACCAACTGAAGTCATTATTTGCATAGCTACTTAGTCATTTTAAACTCATTTCTACCTTACATGTCCTTACCTTTATTTGGGTAGTAGTTTCAAAAGAACTTTTTTCTTCTGAAATATGTTTGGTATTAACTTTTCGCTTTTCAATATTTTTTTTAATTTCACATCCAAGATCTCACCACTGAGCCATATATGACTAAATATAGTTCTCTGTTGACTTCAGTGGTTTTGAAATTTTTTCTTTATTTTTTTCATAGTATTGTTAGGATAACTAGCAATAATTTCTTACATTCTCCAACTCAACATTCCTCAATGTCTTTTTCCTTAAAGTATCAGATTGCAAGACTCTTTTTTTTTTTTTTTTAAATTTCTTCACTATCTCATCCTAACCTATTGATTCAAAGTAATTTGTTTCTAATTCTTGAAATGTCTCCCTGGCATTAGATGGGCTTACTGATCCAGGTGTGCACCAGAACATGCTTGTCTCTGAAGCTTTGCTTTATTTCATTTGTCTAGAATATTGTCTCCAGTTCATGCCTCCCTTCTTCTACCAACCCAAATTCATTCTACAAAGTTTTCTTTTTCAAGAAAAACATATCTAACTCAGTCACTAGCAATCAGACACTGATAGTCTTTAGAGTGAACACTGTGGCTTCCGACTACATTAATCACTGTTTTCTAGTTTTTTATGTCAATTGACCTTTTTTCCAAGAAAATTATAATCTCTTTTGGGGCCAAAAATCTAGCCACTTAATTGTCTTGTGTTTTGTAGCATATGTGCACAATAATATCTTTTGCTTGAGTGATTGGGAAGGAGGAAAGAGTTGAGCCAACAAAGAAAATACATGTAACACCTTTCAGAAGAATTCTGTCCTTTCCTTTGTACATGACATCTGATCTAGAGATTGAAACACATTGAAGTGATCTTGGGGTTGACTATTTTTGTGTGACATCTTCAATGGTATTCAAATAAGATGTTTAACTTCTAACTTTGTATCTCTATAGTCACTGGTTTCAGAATACTTCTGATTGTACTCTTGGTGTTGTCTGCTGATAATCTTTTGAATCCAGAGTGCCACCTTTAGCTATACTACAAACTACTTTTCTATGATTGTGATCTTGTAGATTGTGTCAGAGTACTCTGGGGCTATAACTGAGACTCTTTTTATAAGCATTCTTGACCATCTTCAGAGCTAATGCTCTCCTCCTTCTAGGTATTTGCTCGGAACATAAATTTCTCTTTTCTTATCTCTTGTTTCTTTGCGAGAGCCCTTCTAAACCATCACCACATTTCCCTTTCATTCTTCCAATGAGCCACCCGGAATCCACAAGGCATGTGTCCTATATGTTTCCCGAGCCCTCTGTCTATGCCCTGTGTCATAGCACTTGGCAGGTGATAATGTTATTTCCTGTTAACTTGACTAAATCTCCACTAGACTGAAAACTCGAGGAGGACAGGGTGTAAACCTGGTCTTTTCCACACTATATTGCCACCCCTTGATATTTAGAATAAATGTAAACTATATAACAATAAATTTTTGCAATTTAAGAGAATTGAGTGGTTAAATGATCTCTTATATCAATTGTTTTTCCTAATTAAATTTCACATTTTATGGAATTTTTCTATAATATACATGATTTTTCAATGCTATATATTTAATCATATATAGTATTTTAATTGTATATTATAGAAAATTCTAAAAAGTATGGATTTTAATTATCTTTTCTTATAACTCTCAATGAATTTCCAACCTTCCTCATTATGCATGAATTCTACATAATTGTAGCAATACAATTTTCTGTTGTTTTATTTAACCTGACTGACTTTATGTACCTATGTTTTTATATGAATACAGCCATATTTTTAAAAATCTTTGATTCATTTTTAATTAACTTAAGCACTCAATCATTACTGTCTTTTAAGGCTACTTATATTTTCTCTGGTACTTATATTTCCAAGAAATTGGGTTTGTTTCTTTTTATTTGGGTTCTATAGATAGCAACAATGATAAACTTTATACTTCATGATTGCTCCTGGCAGAATCTTTAGTAAACAATTATACAGGTGACTTGAGAAATAGGGTAAATATGTACAATCTGGTTTGTTGAGTCTCTGATAAGGATAATTAATGTTAGATTGGGTTGTCTTTACTGAAGGCCAGATTTCTTTTTAAAGTGCTTTCCAGGTCAACTTACCCTTTATCTAGAGGTACGCTGTGTCACAGAACAGTGGAGTAATAAGTTATTTAAGTTTTCTTGAGTAGATCCCCTTTGGGTTGCAAGGACAGTGGTCCAAACTCTTGCTCAGATATTGTCATAATAGTCATCACATCTGAAGGGCCCATTTATCACGAAATGGTAATGTAAAGTTGGGCTGGAATTTCTGGGAAGTTAGGATGGGTGGAGTGAGTGGAAATCAAACATATTTGTTATAAATTCATTTGCTCTCTTTAAGCAAAATATATTCTTGTATGTGGGAGAATAAGTCACATTCAGACTAGACCCCAAAATGGCACTCACTCATGGTCAACGAATATTTAAACTGTTCAGAGATTTAGCTGTCAAGGGGTTATGATGGGTTGTGCCCCAGACCAACCACCAGTATGTGAAGAATAATGGCCTTTATTTCACCTGAGTAAGTCATGTGAGGAAGGAATCTGTAGTGATTGACATTTTCCACTGTGCCATTGCTTCTGGGACTCATGGTGCATCACATCTGTTGTTTACTTGCCTTGTCCTGTAGCAATTGAAAATGCAGCCTTATTTGGGTAAGAGGTTATGTCACAGCCAACTTTCTCTCTTACGGACAAAAATGCATTTCATTCAGAAAGAAGATTAGCAACCTACAATGGTTGTGATGAATGATTGTCTCCTGTGAGAAGACAAATGGGGTCTCTAATAGTCACACATCAGAAAATGTTTTGCTGAGACCCAAAGGATTGTGACAATAAAGTAAAGATAATAACATTATTTTATTGCCTTCTGCCTCATTAATTCACTGGGACATAAAATACATTACAAATGGTACCACGGCCTCCAGATTGGCCCTTCAAAGGTTTAGGGGCCTGGAGTAAAATGTCCCCGAGTCATTAGTCACAGTGTGAGAAGCCAGTGCTCTGGGCCTCTACTCATTTGCAGCTCTTCTTATTTTAACAAGTTTAAATATCTCAGAAGAGTTCACTTACCTCGTTAAACACTGTGTTTAATGAATGAAAGGAACAAAAACATTTAAAGTTTTAAGTAAAGCTTTCCAATTTGGCAGAGGTGCTCAATTAATTTTCACCAATTACTCAGCGTGACAATTAGTCACACAATTTTAGGTAAATAGCAATGAGCAAAACAAGTCTGAGCTCCCAGATCAGGAGCTGAAAAACCTGGGTTCAAATCCTAGATATGCTGCTGTGTACCCAGGAAAAAGTAACTAAACTACTTACACCTCCCTGGTTGTTGTTGTTATTGTTGTTGTTTTTAATGTATACTTAAAAAAATTTTTTTTTATGTGTCTAGCACTATTCTAAGAACTTTCTACTTAATCTCTACAATGTTATCATGAATGTAATTTATCTATCTCTATTTTAGGACAGTGAAGCATAAAGTGGTTGAAAGTTATCTAAAGGGATGGAGACAAGTGGAGGCAGAACCCAGGTCCAAAACCCAGCTGTCACAGTAGCTGTGCTCTTAACCCCTGAGCCACAGTGTTACCGGGCCAGTGTTGTAGTAATATAATGTTATAATAATTAAATATATAAAATACAAAATGTGGAAGATATATATATATAAAAGCAATTAAGATATAATATTAAAATTAAATAAAGATATGCCATCTGGATAGGAATTAATATAGTGGGTGCAGATGTGATAAACAGACTCTGACTTTCAAGTAGGGCCCAGTTCGTGTGTGTGAAGTTATACATAGATAAGAAGTGGCTTGATGTCATAACTTGTAAGTTAACGTAAATAAGAACATCTTAAAAAATGGTTTGATGTAACATTTCAGTAGATTAACATAAAAGGGGTTCCCTGCGAGGAACTCCCAAAAAGGTGGTTTGACTGTTAGAAGGTGCTGGCCAGAAAAGGCTGAGGGGCCCCCTGCTGCAGTAGTCACCCAGACTCCAACGTGAACGTGAACTGTCTCCACGTGGCTCTGAGCTCTGACCAAAGACAGCCGAGAAGAGCACGCCTACGGGATCCCCTTAAGCTGTACCCAGGCACGCCAAAAGGATTTGTGAGTAATAAATTGCCTGTGTGATTCTTGCAACTAACTGTGTGTGTCTGTCTCGTGCTTTTCCTCCGGTGGCAGTTAGTGTCAGCACTGGTTAGTAGCATCCTCATAGCCGCCTCAACAGGAGCCTTGCAGAGGCTGCCAGCCCTGCTGATAAGCAGGAGTGTCCCACTGCATGAGACAATCAGGGACGCCTGACTGACGCAGAGCTTGGGCTCTACTGGGACAGCCAGCCACTTCCCTGATCCATAAACACAGGGCAAGTAATCTCTTGTGAAGAGACCATTTATTTCTTTCTCTTATGTTTAGTGTCTAGGCTGGCCTTGAATCAGTCGAAATTTAGATATATCCACTTCAAAAATAACTAAGGTTAGAAAGTCTTTTCTAGAAGTTTTATTAAAAGCTAAAAATTTTACAAGCTACTAACTCATCATGAACAAAGTTTTAATTTGATATGTGTCTCTCATAAAAATCTTCTAAAATACTCAGGAAAGTTACTAAGTAAATTAAAAATAAAACCTAAATCAATTTAGGAATGGATAAACAAATTGTATTATATCCACAGAAGGGAATTTAATTTCAGAAAAAAATAAGAAAGAAAGAAAGAAAAGAAATAGATGCCTACACTCTTAAATATAAGCAACAAATCTCAAATCATTATGCTGCTTGAGAGAAACTAGACACTGAAAACTGCATATATATGACTATACTTATATGAAATTTTGAAAAAGTCAAAACAGTAGTGATGGGAAGCAGATCGATATCTGACAGGTGTTAGGAGTAGGGGGAAGAAAATTTGATGATATATTGTGGAGGTGGTTACATGACCATGACCAGATACATTTGTAAAAACTCTTTGAACTATACTTTTTTTTTGTTTTGTTCTGTTTTTGGTGGTTACTAGAAGAAATAAGGGATAGATAGAGGTTGAAATGGTTAAGATGGCGAAATATACGTTTATGAAAGAGACTAGACTTTGGAAATAAACACACAATGCAATATAGAGATGATATAGTATAGAATTGTACACCTGAAATTATAATGCATGTCTCCCTGTTGGGAAGATAAAATATATTATGCTCACTTTGTTAAAGATGGCACTGCCCACGTGGTAGCCCGTCACCCAGGTGATGGTATTAGTTTCCCTTCTTGCTTGGGATGGGCTTGACTATATTAATGTCTGTTGGGGGCAGGCTGTTGGCAGGCAGGATCCTTGTAACCTGGGGCTTAGTTTTAGGACTAAGCCTTTCCCACCCTTTTTGATGTGGGGAGGTGCACTCTCATGAGGAATCCATTATGCCTCAGATAAGTGACTTTGTATCAGAGACTTTCTTGTTTGTATATTGGATTAAAGGTTTTGGTTTCTACACTATAAAGTGGGGCAGATCAGAAGCTTGTTCTCTCTTGGTTCCTGAGATTAGTATTAGAGGAGGGAGCAGAGAAAGGCCACGTGGAGGAGGCCAGGAGAAGCAGCCAAGATAGTGGAGTGCTGAGGGAGAAGTCAGTTTGTGCAGAGTTTGTGCAGGGAGAAGGAAGGAGATGGAGAACAGAGGTGAATAAGGCTGGTGAGCTAGAAACCTTTGATTCTAGGAAACTCAGATAAGTCAGTAGCTTTGTGAGCACTTGTAAAGCCAGCAGCCAGGGCCAGGACCACTATCACAACAGCCTCCTGGCCCATACAGGTTTGCATTGGATTCGGACAGTCGGTAAAGAAACAATGGAGCCAAGAACTGGTGGGCCATTTTCTTTAATTCTAGCTTGCACCCGGCGGGCAAGTAAAAACACACACTGGGCTCCAAAACCCACTCACATTCAGTGCTCACAAAGCCACTGACTTATTCGAGTTTCCTAGAATCAAAGGTTTCTAGCTCACCAGCCTTATTCTCCTCAGTTCCCCATCTCCTTCCTTATCCCAGATACAAACTCTACACAAACTGGCATCTCACTCAGCACTCCGCCATCTTGGCTGCTTCTTCTGGCCTCATGGCCTCTTTCTGCTCTCTGCTCTGCTCCCTCTGCTCTCTCATGCTAATCATCCCAGGAACCAAGAGAGCAAGCTCCCGCTCCATCCCCATTTTATATTGTAGAAATCCAAACTCTTAATCCAATATACAAAATAGGGAAGTCTCTAATACAAAGTCACTTCTCTGAGGCATGATTGGATTGTACCACCCCACATCAAAAAAGGGTAGAAAAGGCTTAATCCCAAAACCAAGCCCCAGGCTACAAGGATTCTGCCTGCCTTTAGCCCACCCTAACACACCTGGGCGATGGCCTCCTGGTGGGCAGCGCCGTCTTTAACAAAGTGAGCATAATATATTTTATCTGCCCAACAGCACTGAATGAGTGGGCTTTGGAGCCCAGTGTGTGTTTTCACTTGCCCGTCGGGTGCAAGCTAGGATTAAAGGAAATGGCCTACCAGTTTTTGGCTTCGTTGTTTCATTACCGTCTGTCTGAATCTAATGCGAACTTGCATGGGCCAGGCGGCTGTGATGGTGGCTGTGGCTACTGGCTTTACAATCCCCAATAAAGTTAATTTTTAAAAATGGGTGCATTTAGTAAATTATACTTTAATAAAACTGATGAAAAAATCTAAATTAATGTAGCAAGATTATATGAAGAGATATTAAAAAGTTGCTTTTCTTTCCCTTTTCTTGTGTGCATTATACTCTGCCTCATGATTTGGGCGGAGATAATAGCTTTTTTATAAAGCAGCCATCAGGAATGGCACAGATACAGCCCAGGATTGTGCTGTCTATTATAGAAACCAATAGCCATTATGACTACTTGAATTTCAATTAAATTTAAATAAAATTTAAAATTCAGTTAGTTCCTCAGTCACAGTAGCCACCTTCCCAGAGCTAAATAGCCATGTGTGAACAGTGGCTACAGTACAGGACACAGGACAGTGCAGTTATACATAGCTCATTTCTATTGTCATAGAAACTGGACAGTGGTACCCTAGAAGAATACATTTATGAATTCATTTTGCAAGCAAATAGCAAATGTAGAAATCTGAAAGCTTTTTGATTTATAAAAGTCAAACCTTGTTGAAAGAGAAAATGTATTCCCTTCTCCCACCCCCACATAGGGTATTAACATATCTAAGAATGAGTGATGAGCTACTGGGTTAAGGCCTCCTCTGCAGACTGTGAGAATGGGTCATCATGGGTGTCATGACTTCCAACGGAAAGTGTCAGCTGATAATAAGGACAGGGACTAGCGAAGATCAGCAAACCTCCAGAAGTTGTCAGCAAGGACAGGGAAAGTCAGGCAGCCCAGGCAGCCTTCTTAGAATGCCAGGAATGTCCAAGGCTCCTTAAGCGTAGGTTACCTTGAATAAAAAAGGAGAGGAAACTCCAGGGGAATCAGAGGTCTTAGAATTTGGCTAGGGAGCTATTTAAAAAAAGACATGGGCTTTAAATGGAGATGAATAATCAAGTTACCATAAATTAACAAAACAAAGTTGTCAGCTACCAATAGAAATCACCCTCTAATTAAACATAAATTTTGTTACAGGACAATAAAGACTGTTGCAGCTCACAAAATTTATCTCACTTTATTAAACTAGAAGTTTTTGTGCATTTTTTAACAGTGATTCAAAATAAGAAAGACATTTCTCATTCTAAACTCATACATGTGTAATTGAAATAAAAATTTACCCTAGTTACTTGCAGTGTAATATATTTTCTACCTTAAACTGTTTTATTTCATTTGAAAAAAATAATGTTGGTCAAGATCCACTAAATTAGTTTTATCATCCATGAATGGATCAAATCCAGTTACAAACAGAGTGAAATATATTTTCCGTTTGAAAAGAGAGTGAGAATGAGTCAGCATAAATGGTATTGAGTAAGAGTTATACTATGTCATTGCGATAATCATGTCATTTTTGCCAGATGAAAGTCATGGGTCTTTAGTAAGTAGATCTGTAAGAATGATGTAATTATTCCACAATCTTTACAATTTCTAATCTAGAAGAGAAAAGTTCAAAGAGTAGAGAGTGGAAAAAAATACTTTATTGCTTTTTCTGAAACTAGTTATTTACAGATGAAAAGAAGCTGAAGACAGAGGGGAAATACACTGTTAAATTTAAACCAATATATACAGTGGAAGAAAGGAACTGATAGATTTTGTTACCAAGACTCTAAGTGAGAAGGAAAAAGGGAAGTAACACAAAGGGAGCACCTACTAGCTATTGAAGATTGAGAAAAATATGTAGCAAGGTAAAGTGTCATCAGAATAAACCAAGGTGGTTATTCACAAAAAAAAGGCTTAAAGGTCTCATTCTAGATCTGAAAATTTAATTTTGTTGAACCCCTACAGTGAATCAATTGCTTGAGGATACCCATACTAACCAAACACATAAAAGCTTGTTTTATAAACTAGAATGCCAACACATATATTTACAATGGGAAATAAAACTTCTCCACCAGGCCTATTCTCTGAATCTAGAGGAATATTTTTCAGAGCATGTTTCTGGGACCATCATATCAGAAATCACTAGGAGCTTGTTGAAAATTGAAATTTCTTACCTTGATTCTTTTATATGAGCCTAATGTATTGTTTTATATTATATGTATATATATATATTTATAAAATATATATTTCTACTTTAGAATGAGCTTCCTGGTGGCAGGAAGAAGAGGGGAGAGGTGGAGAACTACATTTTAACATCCACCCCAACTGCATTCTGATCACACTGATATGTTTGACAAATACTAGTCTAGGTACTTGGGGCTAAGTGAATTCTAGATGGAAGCCTGGTAAATTCATTTGTTCAACAAATATTTATTGAGTACTAAAATGTGCCAGGTTCTGTTCTAGGAATTCTGACATGAATTGTGTTATTTTACTTATTGTAGCTATGAATGTATTTTGATGTTGATAGACTATTCTTAATTACCTTTTTTGCCCCCTAAAAAATACTGGTTATTCTCAAATATTTATTGGTGGTTGGGTTAGGTATGGTGGTTGATTCTTTGGGTTTCAGAGTTAGGATGACCTTAGTTTAAAATCTCAGCTCCAGCATTTACAGTCCAGAAACTCAAAGGACTCTGGGAAAATGACCCCCACTGAAGATGAGCTCATATTAATACTTACACAGCACTGAGAAAAGTTCCCACGTGTGAAGGGGATCCTTTATTTCTGGATCTTTTATTTCTGTTATATTGATCACAGTATTCCTTGGCCAGTCTCAGATTGTTATTATTCAATGGGTTTGTAATATATTTCACAATATAAAAGGGCAAGGTCTTCTCTATTTACTATATTTTTCCAAATTTTCTTGGTTATTCTCATTCTTTGTTGTCCTTCAGAAAGATGTAATCTAAGCTTACCAGGTTAAGACGCTGAGATTCTGATTTGAATTGTCTTAAAAGGTAGCATCTCTACAGTACTAATTTTTTCCCTTCAAAAACATGCCATATGTTTCTCTATCCAGTTCTTTCGTTATGTTCCTATACTTTATACATTTTTGGAGGATATTTGATTCTTCTATTTATTTCTAAATATTCATTACATTTTCTTACTACTTGTTAAATTACTATAGAAATGTTACCTGTTTTTGTATGCTTGTTTGGAAAAGTGCCACCTTATTAAATGGGTTTATAATTTCAAATTAATTTTCCACTGACTTAAAAAGTTTTCCCCATAGATAATTATGCCTGAAAATAATAATGATATGCCTTCTCTTTCTAAAATTTATGATATACCATTTAGAATCTTATTTTGACTTTCAAAGCCATTTTAAAAAATAATTAAAATAGAGAGAATTTTTGCCCTTTTTTTGGATTTAGGTGGAGGACTGTGCCTGTTAGGGTACCTTTAGCTACTTAAATAAAATTCCCTAAAATAGAGTCTGAAGTTATAGGTCTCTTGAGTTAGCTTCTTGAAAATTCACATCATTATTATTTTTTTTAAGCTTTTCCTTGATGATTTTGAGATGGTTGATGGGTAAAAATGTATGCATTATATTAAACTTTAACACATAGTGCCAAATTATTTTCCAAAATGTCACATTCTCACTAGTAATTAGTAAAGTTTTCTGTGGCTTTGTATATTTAGTAATACCTGGTAATGTCCCATTTCTTGATTTTTGGCAATTTATGATCAAGAAAATTTTAAATTAAATTATTTGGAGGTAGAGTATCTTTCTTTTTCTTTAATGATTTGTTTTTCTTCTCTTTGTATGTGTGTTAATATCTCTTGCTTACTTTTCTATTTAATGCTTATATGTATTGTTGTGGTAGTCTCTTTAAGAATTTATTCTTTTTTAACTGTTGAATATATAATAGAATTCATTTTATTTCAGATTTAAAGTTGATTCAAAAGTAACACTTTGGTGCTCCTTGTTATTTATTTATTTTTATTGAATTTATTTGGGTGTCATTAGTTAAAAAACCAGATAGGTTTCAAGTGTTCAGTTGAATAAACCATCTAAGGCATACACACTGTATCATACACCCATCGCCCAAAACAAAGTCTCTTTCCATTCCTATTTATCTCCCCTTTGCCCACATCTACCTACCCCTACCCCCTTTCCCTCTGGCTATCACAGCACACTATTGCCTGTCTATGCTTTTTATATGTACTTTTTTTTCCCACTTAGTCCCTTTACCTTCTTTCATCTAGTCCCCTCAAACACTTTCCCTCTGACAGTTGTCAGTCTGTTCCTTGTATTCATACCTGTTTCTATTTTGTTTGTTAGTTTATTTTGTTCATTAGATTCCACATATGAGTGAGATCATACGGTCCTTGTCTTTCTCTGACTGGCTTATTTTACTCAGCATAATGCTCTCCAGGTCCATCCATGCAGTCACAAATGGTAAGATTTCCTTTTTTTACTTTTTATGGCTGAGTAGTATTCCATTGTGTAAATGTACCAAGCTTTTTGTATCCACTCATCGACTCATTAAAATAGTTTATTTGTTATATATAGGCTGTCAATGTTGTCTACCAGTTTGTAACATTTCTTTTCACTTTCTCAGTGGTGTCTTTTAATGAACATATTTTTTAATTGATTTTAATTTATTATGTTTACATAGATTCTAGTGTTCCACAGAATACAACCCCCCATGTTCCCCTCAACATCCCCCTTGCCCCCTTGCCTTCCTCCCCCAATGCCCTCCCCCCTTCCTTCCAGGATTTGCTTTTCTGCTTTCTATAACACTGTGTTATGTGTATATAATTTCACCAATCTCTTTCTCTTCTTTGATGCCACCCTATTATCCCCTTTCCCTCTGGTTCCTTTGATTTTTTTTTCTTTACAGAGACAGAGAGTCAGAGAGAGGAATAGACAGGGACAGACAGGCAGGAACAGAGAGAGATGAGAAGCATCAATCATCAGCTTTTCGTTGCGAGACCTTAGTTGTTCATTGATTGCTTTCTCATATGTGCCTTGACCGTGGGTCTTCAGCAGACTGAAAAACCTCTTGCTCAAGCCAGAGACCTTGGGTCCAAGCTGGTGAGCTTTGTTCAAACCAGATGAGCCCACGCTCAAACTGGCAACCTCGGGGTCTCGAACCTGGGTCCTCTGCATCCCAGTTCAACACTATCCGTTTCACCACCAACCGGTCAGGCTGATATTTTTTTTAAAAATCCTTTATATATACTTAAATTATCAGCCTCATTCTCAATATTTCTTTGTATGAAAATTAAAATTAAAAAAATTCCATTTAATGTGAAAGTGTTTAATTCCTCTATAACTAACTTTTGAGAATGATTCATTGTTGAAATTTGATATTTTTATTACCATATGGATAACAAATTATCCTATGAAACATCTCCTTCCCCCATAATGGAATGTCACCTTTCTCATATACAGAATGTCCATATATATTTCTAGATTCTAGATTCTATCTTCTTTTCCATTGTTTAACTGATTTATCTTTGAGCTAATATTATACTGCCTTAATCATGCTCTCTGCAATTTCTTTTTTTTTTTGGTATTTTTCTCAAGTGAGAAGCAGGGAGGCAGAGAAACAGAGTCGTGCATGCACCTAACCAGGATCCACCCAGAAAGCCCACTAGGGGGTGATGCTCTGCCCATCTCGGGCATTGCTCCATCGCAACTGGAGCTATTCTAGCACCTGAGGTAGAGACCATGGAGCCATCCTCAGCACTCAGGCCAACTTTGCTTCAGTGGAGCCTTGGCTACAGGAGGGGAAGACAGAGATAAAGAGAAAGGAGAGAGGGAAGAGGGGAGAAGCAGATGGGCACTTTTCCTGTGTGCCCTGGCTGAGAATTGAAGCCTGGACTTCCACACGCCAGGCCAATGTTCTACCACTGAGCCAACTGGCCAGGGCTACAAGTTCTTATTTTTAATAACAAGTTTCCAACTTCTTCTCTTTTGAAATTTTGTTAGCTATCCTTGCTTGGCAATATAGGTATTTTCCATAAATTTATACTTATTATGATTTTATCAAATTGCACAAATAATATTGTTAATATTTTTATTGGAATTCATAGATTAAGGATAAATGGCATTATTGCTATATTGAGATGTTTCGCTCATTATCATGGTATAGCTCTTCATTTTTTCAGTTCTTTTGTGTTCTTCAATAAAAATTTTAAAATTTTTACTGTATATGCTTGTTCTTAGATAAATTATTAAATACTTCAAATTAATAATCACTAGTGTATAGAAACTCTTCTTATTTTTACATGTTGATATTTAAGAAAATTATAATAAAAGGAAAACTTAGATTCTTTAGTGTGGTACAAAAGGTGGGAAAAAATAATTTTTTTCTTTTTTTTCCTTGGACTTCCACATGGCTCTCTGAGAGTATAATTAGTAATTATATTCTATATGACATGCAAAATTTAACTGCTCAGTTTACATGTGTGTGTGTGTGTGTGTGTGTGTGTGTGTGTGTTTTACTTGTACTGCATTTCATAGAAGTAGAACACTGACACTTGTTTTGGGGGGAATAGTGATCTAAAATGTGGCTCACTTGAAGTTATTTCTAAATGATAAGGAGAGTGAAATGTATACATTGCTTGTTTTTCTCATTTTCCACTTCATAGTCTAGAGAACAAATTGTTTAATGTTCTAGACAATTGCAGGGATGACAGCTATTCGCTTAGCTTATAAAATGAAAATAGATGCAACTTCAGACTCTTCAGTAGACATTCTAAACATTACTTTCATTTGGCCAGGATTGAAATGGAATAAAAACATATTTGCCATCTCTAGCTTAAGTAATAGTGAGTATGTAAGTAGAGACTGATCATGTAATTAGAGAATAGAGCACATTTTTATTTCCTTAGTTATAATAGTAAAAAGCATTCAATTAAAATCTGAAATCTATAAAACATTCACTAACATTTCTTTCTGGCTTTAGTTTTCTGATGCTTTAAAATGGCAGATCTGTAATCCTGCCTTCGTTAGTGTCACCTGTAATGGAAACTGCCTTTTTGGAGATGGGTTTGGATTTCTCATAATCTTGTTCTAAAGAGGTAGAAATTACACAATTTAGCACATCTATTTTTCATGGAACTTGCTTATAAAAATAAGAGTATGATTGCTTGAGACTGAAATTGGAAGAAAGGTCTCTTGTGAAGCTGGTATTGTTCCCAGAAGAAGGCTTCTTCTGGGGAGTGAGTTAATGGACACCGAGGAAGAGCACACAGATGAAGGCCTTGCATCAGAGTCAACAGGAGGATCTTATCAGCCAGACAGTGGTTTGGTAATGAGGTCATAGGTCTACATGACTAAGCCATATATTTAGCCTTATTGCTTTGCCAAAGCTCATAAGAGTTAGTGACCTGACATTAGCTGAGGCCTTCTCAGAAAAATAGGAGAATGAGCTAACAAAATCCATACTCTGACCTCAACCTTACCATGGTGCCCAGAGCTTAAAATTGAGCACATTTGTCATTTATGAATCAGAGGCTTTAGGATCTTGAGATGGGAGGTGGCTCCCACCTCAGTCCTTTCCTTACCATATTAAAAACAGTCATTCACCTTATAAATTATGTTACTTTAGTTTATCTTGTCCCTTTAAGATAAACTTATTTAAAATTTAAAGCTCTGAATTAATAATATCTTATCTTTGATATTTCTATCCCTGTGGAGTCTTATGTAATAATCTGTTTTGTATATTGAGCATCTCAGGTTAGATTTTAATTCTTAGGGATTTATTTTATAAATGTTAGAGTTGATTATTTTAAACCTAGGAACTTAATATTACTAATTGACCTTCCAATTAGTGAGTCTTAAACATGGGCTACCTCTTTAAGAATGATTATGGCTCATTTTGCTCAGAATTTTTTTCTTTTTTTTCTTTATTCATTTTTAGAGAGGAGAAAGAGAGGGAGAGAGAGAGAGACAGAGAGAGAGAAGGAGGGAGGAGCTGGAAGCATCAACTCCCATATGTGCCTTGACCAGGCAAGCCCAGGGTTTCGAACCGGCGACCTCAGCATTTACAGGTCGATGCATTATCCACTGTGCCACCACAGGTCAGGTAGTAGAATTTTTTTTAATGTTATTGTGGATAAATATAATATGGAGTATAAAACATACTTAACATTGCAGGCACTTATTATTTAAAGAAATTCTGTATAATTCTTTATACAAAACAAAAATTACTTTGTTTACTTGAGTGAATAATAATTATGCTAATTTGTTCATCTAGAGTTTAGATTTTTATATTTTAGGTTTTCTTAAACAAAACCTCCATATTTATCCTGATATAAGGAATTAGTGTACTGCTCACTTGAGAATTTTACTGCTCAGATATTCATAGTCTGCAGTTGCTCTAACTCTTATAACACTACCAAAATGAAAGAGTTGTGGTAAGGGTTATATGAAGTGGATAAAAAATGTTTAAATGTTATATAAATAACAATGTGTTATACAAACCTGGAACTGTTATCTAAACCATCAGAGTGTGTGTGTGTGTGTGTGTGTGTGTGTGTGTGTAAATGGTTCTTTTGTCTATCCTACTGACCTAAGTACTCTCAAATTGGGGGCAGAGTGATCTTCAGTATCATTGAATCAACTTAGTAGAAAAATCTTTGAACCTATAACAATGACATTGTGATTTGAGGCATTTAAGCATCCAAGTTCTTCTGTTGGCAATAATTTCTCTCAGTGAGAAAGTTTCCCATGTAGAATGTTCAAGTAAAGAATACCTATAACTAACCAACTGGACTAACTGTAGATAATCATCTAGAATCTCTTGACACTTTTGCACTATTTCTTAAGAGAGTTCAAAATTTTGCTGATAATAGTTATAATTTTTTATATAGTGGAGAATTGAATACCAAATAGATAAGGCATAGAGAAGTCTTTAAATGGACAAGACAATAAACTAGAAAAATTCTAGTAAGAGCTATGCTGCTCCTGGTGAAAATGCCTCCCTCTGTGTCACCCACCTCCTATCTCACCTACACAGCCCTGTCGGTAGCATCAATGCTTGCTTAGTTGTTAAGTAGGTTTAGATGGTGCTAAGAACATAGCACCATCTTTTCTTCCTCTGACAAATGGAAGAAAAGGAAGAAAATAGAGGCAATGAATTGTTTGATGTCTTTGCTAAAGGTTCATGAAGTCAGATTTTATCTTAAGATGATGCTACTATGGCAGAGACCACAGGTGAAATTAGAATAATGTTGCCTCACCAGGTGGGCTCAGTTGACATTTACAGTGATTCAAAAATTGATCTCGGAGGAATTTTGAGGGGTAAATGCCTGGCTCTCTCCTCAGACAAGTTGTCAGAAGTTTTGGGCATGTCTGTCTTATTAGAATTTGCATTTCTAATGTCTAGTAAAATATCCGATAAGAAATTAGTTTGCAACATATGCTTGTTGAGTGAATGAAATGGCTTTTTAAAGATTTCTGACTTTTACCCATTTCCTCATCAAACAGTACTTTGATCTAGCTGTCCAGATGAAGAGACAAAGAGAGAGAGGAAGGACAGAGAAAGGTAGAGAAAGTGAGAGATCAATTTATGAGAGAGACATTGATGGTAAAGTATAAATGATGAATAATAGCCTAACAGGTTCTCTCTTTCCAGAGATTTTTTAATAGGAAATACGATGATAAACTTCAAAAATATGTCTGTAATACTAGGCTTTCTGGCAAAGAAAATAAAGAAAAGAAACTAGTGATGCAGACATCCTCTTTTGTTTTTTTAATAAGAAATGAGTCAGCAGGACAAAAGAGGTCTTCCCATGCCTACTTTATAATTTTGCATTCATAACTTCCTGTTCTATGTCTGCTCAAGTCAAGGGACAAATCCACATTCTCTAATATTGCTTGTTCTTTACCGTGATAAGACAAAATAATTTTTATTTTTTAACAGAATTCTTTTTCCAATTGCTTTAGGTTAATTGAATTTCCTATCTTATACTCTATTATTCCACTATTCAAAATGTGTTGTTGTTCATCTTGAAATGAAGAAAAAAATTTTAATTGAAGATTAAGCTTGATGGGTGTTACGAGTGAAAAGAGAAAAGAACATGCAAATCAGAAAATGACAGAGTCCCATAAGCCTCTCCGAGAATTGCAGGAGTCATATGCCCAATTGCAAAATCAACACTATCGTTAAATATGCAGGAGGATAATAACACAAAGTATGAACCTGCCAAAAACCACAAGCCCTGGAACAAGTTCAAACCAAACACAGACAGGAAACCACCCACTCAGGCATAGAGAAGTTGAGTGCTCCTGAGCCAAAAGCAAGACTGATTGATGGTCAACTCTCTTTGGTGAGTGAGTCTGCCTAGTGTGTCTGAAACTAGAACTGGGGAAGAATAACTGTATCCAAAAACATTAGAGAAAAAAAGTGGAGATATAAAATTAGTGCAGCTTAGACATTTAAAATAATAACATTTTACTATTTTTCATGGAACTAAATCTCTTAATAGTTTGTTATTTACTTAGTTATGTTGCTAGAAATGCTATAGTAAAATATTTTATAACATGAGTTATAAAATAGATTGATAATTAAGACATTTTTACTTAAACGTGAGGAAGTTTTAGTTGTTGTTATTGTTTTCCTTTTTTTTAAGTAAGAGGAGGAGAGATAGACAGACTTCTGAATGCATCCTGGCCTGGATTATACTCAACAACCCCTGTTTTGGGCCACTGCTCAAATCAGTTAAGCTATCCTCAGTGCCCAGAGCTGATGCTCAGACCAACCAAGCTATCTTCAGTGCCTGGAGTCAATGCTCTAACCTACTAAGCCCCTGTCTGTGAGAGAAGAAGAGAAAGAGAAGAGGGAGAGTGAAGGTAAGAGAAGCAGATGGTTGCTTCTCATATGTGCCTTGGCCAGAGATCAAACCCAGGACATCCACATGCCAAGCCAATGCTCTATCGACTGAGCCAACCAACCAGGGCCTACTATTATCTTTTAAAACTCCCATTTTAATTGAATTTTATAATATACCTTTTGATGGTGTAAACTTTTCATACTATCTACTTACCTACCTACATACCACCTTTACCACCACCAACATTACTGCTTCAACTAGAGAACACGAATAAAACATTTAACAGATGTCAAGCACTGTTCTAAACATTTGACATATATTAACTGCAATTTACTCATTAGCTACCCCAATGAGTTAGTGTTATTATCTCCAGTTTTTAGAAGAGGAAATTGAGTCACAGAGAAATTAAGTTATTGTTTGTAAGTGACCGAGTCAGGATTATTACAATAACACAGACTTACAAAAATAACAGCAAATTAACAGTTTTTTTAATGAGTAATTTTTTTTTCTGAAAACTTAGTTGGATTTGGGAAATAGTTATACAACATTTATTCACACATTCCAATATGTACAAGATGTCTACTGTGTGCCAGGCTCTGTACTGGGAACGAGAGGTTCAGGTTGACATAGGTATCTGTCTTCATTTAAAGATGTACAAGGATGAACACTTAATTCTTTTCATACTTCCTTAGAACAGCTGTTTCTCTGTGTTGACTCCTGGAGAAAGGATAGAGCATCAGTTTCCTCCTAACCATTTCAGGTGTTCTGACAGTCTCAGCTGGGCTGCTTTACTTGTACTTTGCTTGTTTCTGCACTTGTAGAAAAGCAGAATGCCTCTGTAGAATGATTCCCCTTCCTTGTTGTTTTTTGTTGTTGTTGTTGTTTTATTAACAGAACCATTTTGGCCAGATAGTCTTTCATGTCAGTCAGTAGAAATCTGTCTAGTTGTACATGACTGATTGTTTAACCCAAAATAACAGATTCTTTAAGGATATGTTAGAAGATCCAGAGGTTCCTTGCGTACCTTAGTAAGAAAGAAAATAAGAAAATAACATCTGCTTTTATTTAACACAAGGTCACTAGGTTCAGCCTGAGGAAGATTCCATGGATTAATTGACAAAATAATTTTCTTTTCTTCTATTGTTCTTAAATTTAGTCATAACTCCAGTTAGGTCTGCGGAGGACGTGAATGTAACATCCATCTACTCCACTGCTATCTTAGAACTCTGTATATATATATATTTTTAATAATTGAAGTTACTAGGGTGATACTGCTTATGAGATAACTTTCTACTCAGAAGTATTCTGTCTCCCTTCTACAGCTAAGAGTGCTGAGGTGAGCCAACATGAAGTCCTGTGTTGTATCTCTGCACCAACTCCTTTTGTCTTTGGTTCTGTGCAGAGTGCCAGGTTCTGTTCCTCAGCCCAGTGTTCTTAGAAAGTGAGGATACTGAGTATGTATCTTACAACATAATATAAAATATAGTTACACATTATCTTGGTTTTGGTACCTCAAAATAAAGATTTTGAAGGCAATTAGCTTATTTGAAAAGTTCATCACTTTTCTATTGATAGAAAAATGCTAATAACAAGCGACTATTGCTGTGTGCTAACAACAGCAGCAGGTCTTTAGCTCAAGGAAATACAGCATTGAGCTTTTTAAAAACCAGGCTCCAGGAGTCTTTTATCCTCTTCCTGGGACCAGGGACAGGGCATGCCCTTCTCATGAAGATGATAGAGGACAAAGACAAGCAGATATACAAAAGTATGTTTTAGGACTCCTGCTTTGGTCATGTTTGCTAATTACTGCAACAAAGTCACAAAGCAGGTCTGGGCAGCAGATGCCAAGACTGCCAAGATGAGAATAAACATGTTAAAATTCTGTAATGAAAAGCAGCTTTGAGAGAGACTAGAGGGAAAGCGGGGAACACTGGGATAGCTGTGGGACCGTGATTTACATCCGGTCCTGCTGAATGAGAGAGGGAAGGAGGTTAAGTGGAAGTGTCCTAGACCAGTATTTTTCAACTACTGCTCCATGGACTGGTGTCAGTCTGCCAGGAAATCTGTGCTGGCCCATGAAAGAGCTAACCACCTGATGTTATATGAATATTATAGACCCAATGATCTTAGTTAAATTCACTTATGCTCAGGGTGATTGCCACTTATCAGCCTGCATCAATGATAGAAATACCGCTGAGGTTGTCTTACATATCTTTGGAACTTATAGTCTCATTTGAACAACCTTTTTCACTGTACAGAACATTTACAAATCGTGCTCAATAGACAAAAAGCATTCAGACAAACTTATGTAGTAGTCAATGCTTCATACATATGGAGTTTGGAAACCAAGCACCAGATTGTATTGTGTTGCACTATTATGCACAATAAAATAAAACCTTACTCTTTGCATATTTCTATACTGTATTTCTATCTGGCTAGGCCACTGCTTCCTAAATGTAAAAAGGTTGAAAAGCACTGTCTTAGATGGTCCTATAATTTAAAGATGCTTTGGCAAGACCACTGGGGAGTCTTCAAGCCAAAGTTGACCATCAGAGGAATCCCACATCTTCCAAGAATGGTTAGTCATTGGCTAGAAGTAGTCTTAGAAAGCATTTCCTTAGTATAGGTGTAGCAACGAATTTGAGCATATCAGATAGGGTCTGTGGCCAATAGCCAACTATGCTTCATATAGTTGGAGGCCTGAGAAATGCATTCTCATGGTTGCCACATAAGTCCAGCCTAGATTCAGAAGGTGAAGACATATATTCTGCTTCTTTAGTAAGAGGAACAGCTAGGTGATATGACAAAGAGTATAGATATAAGGAAGGGTAAAAATTGGGGACCATTCATGCAATCAGCCAGTCTACCTTTGTAGCTGAAGAAAATACTAGCAATGGAGTGAGGGGAATGAGACAAGGAAGGGAAACAGCCAATAAAGAGAGTGTCACCAAAGTAGCTACCATTGTGGGAGACCAAATTTAAGCTATTAGCAAAATTCTAGGAGCAGTGAAAAACACTGGTTGCAGAAATATCCCAACCAAAAGTGATGAATATTTATAATTTGGCTCAGATAAAATTTAGTTTGGAATATAAAAATAATGGAAAGTAAACATTTAGAAAGGTAAAGGACCAGAAAAGAGTGTCTACCTGGCTAAGAAGTTGGTAGTTTATTGACAGGCAGTAGTGTGTGAACATTTTAAAGCATAGTCAGCATTTGATATAATCTGTAGGTCAACTTGACAATGAGGGAAGAATGAGGTGCAGAGTAAGGATGGAGAAATAAGAGGAAAAGGAACCAGTTATGAGCCAATTATAAAAGTCCACGTAAGAAGTTCGAGAGGTTGTGCTAGAGTAGCATCTGTGGAATTAGATAAGGGTACATTTTTACAGACTTTTTATACCGAAGGGGAAATTTTGGTGAATATTGTTTCACTCTGGGTGGCAAAGGCTGGGAAGGTCAAAAATAATTGGAAGGATGTCAGTCTGTGTGACTGAAGGAATGGTGGGGTTTAGGGCAGACACGGTGCAATTAGGAGAATAAAATAATGCGCATTTATTCTTGGTGGATGAAGACTAGTGATGTTAGATTCTTGGTCAGGTGGAGGTACTAACAAAACTGCCAGTTAGAGATCTTTATCAGAAGACGGGCACACAGAACTGCTGGTCAAGTGAGAATATGAGCTAAGAATGTAGAAATAGGAATGGTTCCAATGGCACCAACAGCTGTAGCCAGGCATGATCCAGAAAAGACTTGCTATGGAAATATCCTCACAAGATTGAAGCCCATAACATTTCCTAGATCTGACTCATTGAAGAAAATACGGCTTCCCTCTGCTCAGGTCAGCACAGCACTTTCCGCCGTCTGAAGCTAGCCCAGGCACAGGAAGTGTTCGGCACACACAGAAGGCTGGGGCAGGATGACTGGACCTAAGTTCCTCTCTTTCATTTGAGTCTCTATTAATGCTTGACTCTGTTTGTTTTCCAGCTTTATTCAGGCATGCTTATGCTTTTCTCCATCTTCTTTTTCTGTCTCATTTGCAGGAATTTAAAACTATCTTATAAATTTGTCTTGAATGCTAGTTTTCCAATTAGTGCCCAAATTGGAGGAAAAAAAGAAATGTAAGATATGTAAAAAAACGACTGGGACAAATTCTTCATGGTAAGTGGCATTTGAATCTATAAATCCAGTTTGAGACTATAAACCAAATGCAAATGCTAGCGGAAATTCCCAGGTTTCTGCCAGACGGGTTTAAATAGGACCAGGACAATACTGGGTCTTGATAGCTGATTCATAGAAGACGTTGTAATTATTTCAGTGTAGGCGGCAGTTCATTTCAAGGTGCCTAACGAAACTCGTTTGCTGCCTCACGTCTTTCCTGCATACCTGGAAGGTTTTCCCTGCCCACATGCAAATCCATACCAGGCCACTGGAAGGAACTGCTCACTAAATTCACAAACATGGCCACAGTAGACCTCACTCGAGAGTGCTCCCACTACGGTGACATGTCCTCTTCCACTGAATGAGATCTCATTATGTACTCGTGTTTGTGCTGTGTGTCAGCTTCCTTCCCAAACAATTATCTGCTTATTAATAATTACAACAATAACTCCTTTATATTAAGTGTATTTTACTGCCAACTTCTGTGCTAAGCATTCTGCTTATATTACTTCATGTTCATCTTTACAATAACTCTCTGAGGTGGATATTATTATCTCCACTTTGTGGTGAAGAAACTGGTTTATTACGAACTAGCTATATGGATAGGAAGTGGCAAAGTTGGGATTTGAACCCACAGCTTTCTATTACTTTAAAGAAGAGAATATGTAAATGTGGACGTATAGTGGCTGTGGGATAATTTTTATTGTATTTATTATATTGTTAAGCCTGTAAAGTGACTTGATACTTTGTTTTTAAATGGACTCTCCAACTTGCAGTTACTGGCTTCTTGCTTACTTGCTGAAGATGGTGGTGGTGGTGGTGGTGGTGGGGTGGTAGCTGTCCTACATAATTAGGTCATGAAGTTCTGATCATCTACTTTATCTGTCTTAGTTATTTTTTTTATTGCTCCTCATGTACCATTGATAAACATTACTTGAGATACCTGTGAAACAGTAAAGTAACAAAGATAAGAAAAGTACTCTATCATCGGCACAGAAACTTCTTCCTCTGAGTTTGCATTATATCTATTTAGCTAAGGTAGGGAGGTCTGAATTTGACCTGCCTTGTTGCCCTCACTGAACTTCACTAAATAAAAGGACATCAACTTTAAAGCGTTGCAGCTTTGAATGAACCATTGCAGTGTTGATGTAGACAAAAGCCCAGACACAGACACCATCCATTGAAGTTGGGCTGACCACCAAGAGGAATCCACACAGGACACCATTGTTCTGGCCACAGTGTTGCAGTCCAGAGTCTGGCCTTCAGCTGTGTTGATTTAGAAACCAGAATATGTAAATGCAAAAGAAATGGATCTGGTTCTCAGAAAAGACTTAGGTATCCTTAGAGAAGAAGTTGTAAAATCAAAATACGAATTTATTATTATACTTCCTAGATGCTAAATTGCAACTTTTTTGAATACTTCAACATTTTTTAAAATAAAAATATTTCTCAAGATGGAAACACTCATTTACTACATGGTATTTTTTTTTAACTTTTTTTTTTTTTAAGTGAGAGTAGGATAGATAGACTCCCACATGTGCCCTGACTGGGATCCACTCATAAATCCCTGTCTCGGGCTGACACTCGGACCAACTGAGCTATCCTTATTACCCAGGACCAATGATTGAACCAATTGAGCCACTGGCTGCAAGAGAAGAAGAGAGAGAGATGGGGGAGAGGAAAGGGAAGAGAAGCAGATGGTTACTTCTCCTGTGTGCCCTGACCAGGGTTTGAATAAGGGACATCCACACACTCTATCCACTGAGCCAACCGACCAAAGCTTGTTTGTTTTTTTAATAACTGACATACACTATAGTTTGTATCTTAGCACTGAGAAAATATGGCACTTAACGTGTGAAATAAAAGTCCCAAGAAGACTGGAGTCCTTCAGCCAGCACTTTTATTCTCAGGATGCATAGTACACAGGAAAAAAAAAATTGTAGTTAGTTCCCAGGGAACATGGAATCTATTAGAGTGAGTACTTTGATATAAATGTAGAAAGAAATAAGACTAAGGTAATTTCATGCATCTATCTAGGACTAAAATGTAAGACTTCCTTAGAGGGCACCTATTGGCCACAGCAGATGTGGTGGATTGGCTCTGAATATCCATTCTCTCCTATTAGTGGGCATTCCTGCACTGCAGAGGTTACAAAGGTAATATTTACCAGTCCCTTCTCTCATATAATCGGGTTCTGGGAGTGAAGAAGTTTCTCCCAGTGACACAGGAGGCTGAGGCCTTTTTAAATTTTCTGAGGCCTTTGGCTATTTTGAGATAACAAGCAACAGTGTCCCGATATCCAATCTCTTGCTTTCAGAACTAGTTGAAGTGGTGGCAACATTTTACCCCTTGAATCATAGCTACTGTGGTATGTTCTTGAATTAAAAAATGTTGGTGCGTTTTTCTGATTTCTTACCCTCTTGATTGAGGCAGTCAGTTCTGTAGTGTTCTTTGGGGAGAGGGTTCCATGGTGGAGGGGAAGGTTCCATGTTTATGATTTCAGTTTCCTGAACTGAACTCTGCTGATTAGTGATTTCCCTGATAGTCCTATTCTTTCTTTTGTTATACTGAGGTATCTAGTGATACAACAGTTTTGACAACCTAGGAGACATTTTTCTCCTTTGCATAATTGTGTACCTCTCTCCTCTGTCCTCTGATATATTGATTCTATCTTTTGGCTCTTAGAGATTGATGTTATTTTCAAGTTTTGGGAAATAGCTCATTTTTGCTTCCTTTACTACCTACAAGAAGGGGAACGATGTCCTGGGGAGATGCTTCCACACATAATACAGATGTAGCAACCACAAGTGAGTGAAGGAGAACATTACCAAATGTGAAAGTACATCACACAATGATTATAATTGTTGAGTTTTATACTCACTCACTCTACAAATTTAGTGCATTAGACCAGCATCACCTCTTACTTACTTCAAGCATTTTCCCCCTGGGAAACAATTACCTTTTTCCTTTGGCAGAACAATCTGAGCATGTCAGCAGTTCTGAGTAGCTCGCAGGTTCATGGGCTTGGCTGATACAGTCATATACCATATTTTTTGCTCCATAAGACACACTTTTTTTCCCCAAAAGTGGAGGAGAAAATGCCTGTGCATCTTATGGAGTGAAAATATGGTATTTTATTATATATTTTAACACACCATTTGGTTCAGATTTTTTTTTTCTTATTTTCCTTTTTAAAATCCTCAGTGTGTCTTATGGTCAGGTGCATCTTATGGAGTTAAAAATACAGTATTTGACCAGAAAAATATAATTTGGAAGACAATATTTTGCAATAGTCTTCTTTCATCTTCCAAACACAACATAATTTCAAAAATATGTTTCTGAATGACAATAATGATGTGCCTCTCCTCTCCCCTCCCCTTTCTCCCAAACCATCATATTGAAGTAAGAAAATCATCTTTGTGACATGCCATGTAATGTCCTTCAAGAGAACAGATGATATATTATGGAATTGTATACCTGAAACCTATGTACTTTTATTAACCAATATCACCCCAATCAATTCAATTAAAAAAAGAAAGAAGTAATAATATCCTGACCATTTACTTCATCTGACAATTTTTTAACTTTTCTTTTTAAATTTATTTATCTATTTTTTGTGTTTACATAGATTCTAGTGTCTCCCCAAAAGCATCCCCCTCTCCCATATTCCCCTCAACATCTCCGATACCCCCCCTCCCAACAGCTCCCTCCCCCCTTCCCTTCAGGTTTAATTCTGTTCCTCAGTTCACATTGTTCCTTGGATTCCTCAAATGAGTGAGGTCATATGATATTTTTCTTTCTCTGCCTGGCTTATTTCACTCAACGTAATAGTTTCCAGGTCCATCCATATTGTTGCAAAAGGTAAGATTTCCTTCTTATTCATGATCCCATAGTATTCCATTATATATTTGTACCACTGCTTTTTAATCCACTTGTCCACTGACGGACACTGGGGCTGTTTCCAGATCTTCGCTATTGTGAACAATGCTGCCATAAACATGGGAGTGCATTTCTTTTTTTTCAGTCGGTGATATGGTGTCCTTGGGATAATTTCTTATCTTTTAAAACTAGCTAAGATACATTTGTGCCTATGATCCCTTCCCCTTGTATCTTTCATTGTAGTTCCTTATTTTATCTACTTGTTATAATTAATTATGTTTAAATTAATAAACCAAAGCTGCAACCTTTTTATTCCCCAAGACGGGTGACTCTAGTTCCCATAGACAAATTCAGGCTCTGTTTACTCAGAAGTAGTTTGTTGCTTTTCTTTTAAATACTTTGTCAGAATGAAAACTATGTGAACATTGGAAGCACAACACTAGTTCTGGCCCACCAGATATTCAGCTTTTTTTTTTTTTTTTCAGTAATGGTTTGAAAAAACCAAAGTCCTTTTCATAAGACAGAGAAATGTAGACTCACTAATGTCATTTCAACAGATGAATCATCAATTCCCTTTAATGACTCATTATAAGTTCATACTTCATCAGCATATTTAAACTCTACTCTGTTCTTATTTTGTGCAATATTTTAGGATGTTTATTATTACCCAAACTTTATGGTTAGGGAGGTCCTAAAATCCCTTCCTGAAATTCCTAAGTGTTCTGAAATTCACTAAACTGGATTATGTCTATTCTGTAAGAAGAAAGAGGCCCTGGCTGGTTGGCTCAGTGGTAGAGTGTTGGTTGGAGTGTGGATGTCCCAGGTTCGGTTCTAGTCAGGGCACACAGGAGAGGCAACCATCTGCTTCTTCACCCCTTCCCTTCACTTCTCCTCCTGCAGCCATGGCTTAAATGAGCAGGTTAACCCCAGGCTCTGAGGATGGCTCCATGGTCTTGCCTCAGGAGCTAGAGTGGCTCAGTTGTTAAGTAATGAAGCAATGGCCCCAGATGGGCAAAACATCAACCCCAGCGTAGGATTGCCTGGTGGATCCTGGTTTGGTAGCATGTGGGAGTCTGTCTCTTTGCCTCCCTGCCTCTCACTTGATTAAAAAAAAAAGAGTTAGAAAATCAAACTGAGAATGTGGGTATAAAAAAGATACAGGGGAGAGGCTAAACAATA
Source organism: Saccopteryx bilineata (assembly GCF_036850765.1). Taxonomy (NCBI): domain Eukaryota; kingdom Metazoa; phylum Chordata; class Mammalia; order Chiroptera; family Emballonuridae; genus Saccopteryx; species Saccopteryx bilineata. Next base: position 209,030,522 of record NC_089494.1, read on the forward strand.
GAAAGCAAAAGGAGAGGCTTTCTTTTCTTCCTCCCTTGTCTCTTTGTCTGCCTTCTGTTCATGTTTGCCTTTTCCTTAATGATCTTTGGTTTATACAATCAAATTTTCTTCCCCTTCTCTACATCATTTCTCTGTTTCTTTTGCAGCTAGAGGATGTGGATGGGTAATAGCACCATTCAATCCATGCGCCCTGACATAGGGTAGAAGAGGAAGAGCGGTTTCTCCATTGCTGTCTGGGCTTTTCCAGTGTTCAGGATTTGCCTCAGAAATAACCGCCACCACCACGGCTTCACCATCGCTGAAACAGTTTTTGTGTAAGTTTTAGGGAAGCTTGCATTGTAATTTCAACTCCCAGCAGCATCCATCCATTCACCTTTATTCTGCCCTTCACACCGAAGGAATGTCTTCTTTTTACATTGCAAGTTTTTCAATATCTGAAAAACTTACCATTTCTTCCCTAGTCCCTTGACCTCCAAGCTAAAGATGTCATTTACCATGCGTTCAAACTCTTCATTATCCAGGTTACATTTTCAGTTTGACAAAGTCCTTAATATATAGCGTAGAGAACTGCAAAGATTCTTTGTGACTGCTACCTTCACTGATGCTGAAAAGTATACTTAAAACAATTGCAAGTTAATGTTCCATGTCTTTCCACAATTTTGAAAATTGAAACTGAGGTCAACTAAAGTCTTCATATCTTTTTTATAAGCCAAGTTCCTCCTATGATCTGTTTCATAATTTTGTTTTTTGTCATAAATGTAAGATTTTTTCTTTCTTTCTTTTTTCTTTAAGAGAGAGAGGAGGAAGATATGGGAAGAGAGAGAGAAAAAAAGCATCCACTTATTATTTCACCAGCTGTGCACTCACATGTGCCTCGATCAGGACACAAACCGGTGCCCCAGAGATTGAACTGTGTCCTCAGTGCTCTGGATTGACACTCTACTCACTGCACCACTGGCCGGGTGACTTTTTATTTCCTTTAATTCTCAACTGGTTGAATTCAGTCTCCAGTTCACGATTGTTAGAAACAATTTTAAATCTTAAATTTGTCTATTTATTTAGCTACACTTTAAATTTGATAATAGTATTTTCATGACCTTGAAGATGAGAACATAATAGCTGTTCAATAAAATTAAATAGAATGTTACCAGGTTATAGCCATGTAAAATCATAATAAAGAATTATATCCACTGTAGAGCAGCTTTTCTTACAGTTGTTTTTAAACCCTATATTTCCCATTGATTAAAATTAGTGTGTGGTCATTATGCACAATATGTACAAAGAAAAGAAAAGTCACCAGTAATTCCCCTGTTCAGACATAATCAAGGCTAACATTCTAGAACAGGGGTCAGAAATCTATGGCTCGTGAGCCAGATGTGGCTCTTTTGATGGCTGCATCTGGCCCGCAGACAAATCTTTAATAAAAAAAAATAACATTAAAAATATAAAACATTCTCATGTATTACAATCCATTCATTTCCTATTGCTCATATTCATGGTTGCGGGTGGCTGGAGCCAATCACAGCTGTCCTCCGGGACAACACCAAATTTTTATTGGATAATGCCTAACGTATACAGGTTGTTGTGAGGACAGGAAGTAAACTTCCCTCCTTTTAATCAAGTAGTCAGCTAGCTAATTGCAGAAACCCTTTTGACGAAGAAGATGGCTAAAAGAAAAAAATATGAGTATCATATTTTTCAGCAGGAATGGACAAAGGAATTCACCTTTGTGGAGAGAGCAGGTTCTGCAGTGTGTCTAATATGCAATGATAAAATTGCATCAATGAAATGGTCAAATATAAAGCCGCACATCAACACATGCCATACTACATTTGCATTGAAATATCCAGCGGGGAACAGTAAGAAGAAAGCATGTCAAGAGCTACTGTGCAGAGTGCAAGCTAGTCAGTAGCAACTCTGTATTTGGACCCAACAAGGTGACTGGAATTCGGCTAGCTTTGCTGGTGCTTTAGCAATTGTGAGAAATGGAAAGCCATTCACAGATGGGGAGTATGCCAAAACATTCATGCTTGATGTTGCCAATGAACTTTTTGACAACTTTTTGGATAAAGACAAGATAATCAAACGAATAAAAGATATGCCTCTGTCGACAAGAACTGTTCACGATTGTACCATCATGATGGCAAATCAAATTGAGGCAACACAAGTGAAGGACATAAATGCAGCACCATTCTTTTCTCTTGCTTTGGATGAGTCAACAGATGTAAGCCATTTATCCCAGTTCTGCGTGATTGCAAGGTATGCTGTTGGTGACACACTATGTGAGGAAAGTCTTGCTGTTTGGCCTATGAAAGAGACAACAAGAGGGGAGGATTTATTCAAGTCTTTCACTGAGTTTGCTAAAGAAAAAAATGTACTGATGGATAAACTTATCTTGGTGGGTACTGATGGTGCTCTGTGCATGGTGGGGAAAAACAGAGGATTTGTAGCATTTCTTCATGAACATAAAGAGAGACCCATCCTAAGTTTTCACTGCATCTTACATCAGGAGGTGCTTTGTGCTCAGATATGTGGCAAGCAGCTTGGTGAGGTGACGTCGCTGGTCATTCAGGTAGTCAACTTTATTGTTGCCCAAGCTTTAAATGATTGTCAGTTTAAAACACTGCTGGATGAAGTTGGGAATAATTCTCCTGGTCTGCTTCTGCACAGCAATGTGCATTGGTTGTCAAGAAGGAAGGTGCTCAGCCGTTTTGCGGCTTGTCTGAGTGAAATCCAGACTTTTCTTGAAATGAAAAATGTCGAGCATCCTGAGTTAGCTAACATTGAATGTCTCCTGAAGTTCTACTATCTAGTGGACATGACTGAACATCTGAACCAGCTCAATGTAAAAATGCAAGGTGTTGGAAATACAGTCTTATCCCTTCAACAAGCAGTGTTTGCATTTGAAAACAAGCTGGAACTCTTCGTTGCTGATATTGAAATAGGTCGTTTACTACACTTTGAAAAACTGGGAGAGTTTAAAGATGCATGCACAACAAGTGACCCTGCTCAACATCTTGATCTCCAGCAGCTAGCAGGCTTCACATCTAATCTCCTGCAGTCATTCAAAGCGCACTTTGGAGAATTTCGTGAGCACAGTCATCTTTTTAAGTACATCACCCATCTATACGAGTGTGCAGTGGACAGCACCGACCTGAGTTACATCCCCAGTGTCTCCGTCAGAGATTTTGAGCTACAAGCTGCTAACCTGAAGGCCTCAGACATGTGGGTGAATAAGTTCAAGTCACTGAATGAAGATTTAGAAAGACTTGCACGACAGCAAGCAGAGTTGGTGAGCAAACACAAGTGGAGAGAAATGAAAAAACTACAACCCGCGAACCAGCTGATTGTCAAAACTTGGAACGCACTTCTCATCACATACCACACACTGCAGTGTGTGAGTATTGCTGTACTGACAATGTTTGGCTCTACATATGCATGTGAGCAGTCTTTCTCACATCTAAAGAACGTTAAGACCAACCTACGATCATGTTTAACGGATGGAAGTCTCAATGCCTGCATGAAGCTTAACCTCACCAAATATCAACCAGACTACAAAGCCATCAGCAAAACCATGCAGCACCAGAAGTCACATTAATGATAAGAAGTACTTTATTCATCATTGGTTAGCAACAGCATAACAATGTTATTAAAAAGAATTCAGAGACTTATTGTACTTTAAAAGAGTTGGTCTTACGTAAAATGCACACATTTACTTATATTTAGTGTTAAATATATTTTATGGCTCTCATGGAATTACATTTTAAAATATGTCGCGTTCATGGCTCTCTCAGCCAAAAAGGTTCCCAACCCCTGTTCTAGAATATGTCTTCTAGATTCTCTTCATGCATATATACCCATCTTTTAAATGGAATTATAATTATACACAGTGTTTTGTCACATACTTTCCTTTCTTTTTTTTAATTCATTCTTTAGAGAGGAGAAAGAGAGAGAGAGAAAGGGGGAAGAGCTAGAAGTATCAATTCCCATATGTGCCTTGACCAGACAAGTGCAGGGTCTTGAACCTGCGACCTCAGCATTCCAGGTCAACACTTTATCCACTGTGCCACCACAGGTCAGGCACTTTCCTTTCTTAATGATCTTGTCTACTCATTACATATTTTCCTAAAAGATTACCTTTAGTTGTTCTATAGTATTTCATTGTGTGAATATATGATTGTTTTATCATTATCTTGTATTTGGAAATAATTATATTCAATGTTATAGATCTAACTACTTTTTCCCATTATACATTTGCTCTCTGACTATATTGAAAGCCTCTCATTCTTTCAACTGGCTCTGACAAGAAAGACAATATGGCCTGACCAGGCAGTGGCACAGTGGAAAGAGTGTTGGACTGGGATGCAGAGGACCCAGGTTCGAGACCCTGAGGTTGCCAGCTTGAGCGCGGGCTCATCTGGTTTGAGCAAAAGCCCACCAGCTTGGACCCAAGGTTGCTGGCTCAAGCAAGGGGTTACTTGGTCTGCTGAAGGCCCGCGGTCAAGGCACATATGAGAAAGCAATCAATGAACAACTAAGGTGTTGCAATGCGCAATGAAAAACTAATGATTAATGCTTCTCATCTCTCTCCGTTTTGTCTGTCTGTCCCTGTCTATCCCTCTCTCTGACTCACTCTCTGTCTCTAAAAAAAAAAAAAAAAAAAAGGAAAGACAATATGGTGCCCTCTAAGAAAGAGCTTAGTGGCCTGACCTGTGGTGGCGCAGTGGGATAAAGCGTCGACCTGGAACACTGAGGTCGCCGGTTCAAAACCTTGGGCTTGCCTGGTCAAGGCACATATGGGAGTTGATGCTTCCTGCTCCTCCCCCTTCTCTCTCTCTCTCTGTCTCTCTCTCTCACTCCTCTCTCTCTAAAAATCAATAAATAAGAAAGAGTTTAGTTGGCTACACTCTTTATGTTTGTCTTGAGTACTTTCTTTCTGCTCTATTGCCACTTCTTGCATATTTAAGGTGAGAAACGCCACAGGAAGAAATTCAAGTGTAGCTCCAGTAGGTGGAAGAAGATTAACTTTAAAGGACATTTGATGGGCACATTTTTCTGACATTAAAATTGAGACTGTTGACCCTGGCTGGTTGGCAAGAGCATCAGCCAGGCATGTGGAAGACCCAGATTTGATTCCCAGTCAAGGCAAACAAGAGAAGCGACTATCTGCTTCTCCACTCCTTCTCCTCCTCTCTCTTTCTCTTTTCTCCTCCCACAGCTATGGCTTAATTGGAGCAAGTTGGCACCAGGCACTGAGGATGACTCCCTGGCCTCACCTCAGATGTTAAAAAGCTCAGTTGCTGAGCAATGGAGCAGCAGCCCCAGATGGGCAGAGCATCGCCTGGTAGGGGACTTGCCAGGTGGATCCTGGTCAGGGCTCATGTGAAAGTCTCTGTCTGCCTCTATAACTCTCATTTAATAAAAAATAAAAATAAAAATTGAGAGTGTTAGTTACCCATATTATTTTATCTCTTAAGAATAAAGTATATTGTTTTCAGTTTCTAAAAGTTCTTAAATGTGAAGAGTTGTAATGAAATACTGAAGACAGGATTTTTTTCTTTAAATTTTTTTTTTTAAATTTTTATTAATTTTAATGGCGTGACATCCATAAATCAGGGTATATATGTTCAAAGAAAACATGACCATGTTATCTTGTCATTCAATTATGTTGCATACCCATCACCCAAAGTCAGCTTGTCCTCCGTCACCCTCTATCTAGTTTTCTTTGTGCCCCTTCCTCTTCCCTTCCCCCTCTTCCTCCCTCCCTCCACCCCCATAACCACCACACTCTTGTCCATGTTTCTTAGTCTTGTTTTTATGTCCCACCTATGTATGGAATCATGGAGTTCTTGTTTTTTTCCGATTTACTTATTTCACATCGTATAATGTTATCAAGATCCAACCATTTTGTTGTAAATGAGCTGATGTCATCATTTCTTATGGATGAGTAGTATTCCATAGTGAATTTGTGCCACATCTTCTTTATCCAGTCATCTATTGAAGGGCTTTTTGGTTGTTTCCATGTCTTGGCCATTGTGAACAATGCTGCAATGAACATGGGGCTACATGTGTCTTCACGTATCAATGTTTCTGAGGTTTTGGGGTATATACCCAATAGAGAGATTTCTGGGTCATAAAGTAGTTCTATTTTCAGTTTTTTGAGGAACAACTATACTTTCTTCCATAATGGTTGTGCTACTTTACAGTCCCACCAACAGCGTATGAGGGTTCCTTTTTCTCCACAGCCTCTCCAGCATTTGCTATTACCTGTCTTGTTAGGGGTTTTGTTTTTTTTTTTTAGTCCTTTTCTTCTTTGAAGGATCACCTTGTTATATATCTAGAAACTCAGAAGTCATCTTTGAATGCCTTTTGGTTTTTTTTTGTTTTTTTTTTTACCACCTCTTTCAAATAACCAATCCACCATCAGGTCATGTTCACCATAATTTCTAAATGTATTCAGAATCTGTCTTCTTTTCTCTTTTCTCCCAACCATCATCTTGTCTGAACCAGGAGTGTTACATTCTTCTAACTTGGAGTTAAATAGTTTCCTACCTGGCCCCTGTCACTCCAATCTATTATTTCCCACATTGTGGCCAAGATGATCTCTTCAAAACACAAGTTTCATCATGCCATATCTTCCTTAGAAAGTGTCAATAACTGCCCATTATTGTGAAGATGGCTTGTCCCACAAAGTCCTGGCCATCCATGGCCTGAGAGGCAGTACAGTATAGAAGTTAAGAGCATGGACTTCAGAGCCAAGGCTGCCATGGTTCAATTCTTGCTTCTAACACTTATTAGCTAGGCCAACTTGAGGAGTTCTTCAACTTCACTATTTCTCAGTTTCCTCGTCTGTAAAATGAGCCTTATAATGGTCCCTCATTAATATCATTTGAGGAACATTGAAAAAGTTAATACACTGCTCACAAAAATTAGGGGATCAAGAAACGTGCAGATATTCCAGTACACTCAACCTTTTGTATAGTGCATTTTCACCAATGAAATAAAAGTTGGTTTTGCATCTCATTTGCATAACCGAACAACTTTCTTTGGCTTGTCATTTGCTTTTCTGATGTTCTTGTTTAATAAAAAAATCAAATGCTTCTTTTTTGTATTGCCTCATATTTATTTTGAAATATCCCCTAATTTTCATGAACAGTATATTTCTAAACACTTAAAAACCTATTAGAAACATGATAAGTACCATGCAAGTGTTAACTATTATCATTATCTGTTCACCTTCATCTTATACTAATACCTTCCCTTCCCCAGGCTTTCGAGCTCCAGCCACAGTGGCTTTCCCACACTTCCTTAGATGCACCAGTCTCCTTCCTGCCCCAGTCTCTCCTAGCCTGCCCCCTTCCTCTGCCCATTCTCTCCTTTCATAGAGGGAGCTCTGGCCCTGCCTTCCACATCAGTCAGCACTCCCTGATCCCTGAGACTATGACCTTTCCCTCTTGACCCTTCTCTTGTGATTGATTAATGTTTGTCTCCTTTGACTGAGGGGAACGCAGCCTATTTTGCTAACAACTGTAGCTCCTCTGCCTAGCACAGTGTTTGACATAGGATAGCCCTGGATAAAATGAAGTTACTAATTCTTTGGTCTTTCAATTTCTGTCTTGTCATGTTACATCACGCCAGCAGGTGGCACCAAAATGCATATTATCAGTGGCTAAGCTCCTGGACTCTGGAACTCTTCATAGCTTAGTCCGAAGGCCAAAGGCAGTTTAGAATATCTATTTCTCATTTTTTAAGAGTAAGAAAACTTCGGAAATTTAAGCTATTTATATGTTCAAACAAATCTTACCTGGTAACAAGTGACTTTCTAAGTATTAAGAATTACAAACATCTGATGTTCATAAATTAAAATCATTATGCTTCTAAAATTTAAGAAGATCCAAATTAAATATTCAATATTCTACTAAGGAGCCTCACTATCAAGCAATGCTTATTTTAGTTTTATTTCAAGGTTCTGAAGTTTAAAATTTGAATGTATCAGACTATAATTCGTCACAGAATTTACCAGAGAACTCTCTGATTCTCGTATATTCTAGTCTCCCTTCTTCTATGACTCCATTTTGCTGAGTCTAAGATGTGACTGCAGCCATTTCTGATAGACAGCATAACTGTGAGAAGACAAGAAACACCCAAATAAGTTCAATTTATAGATAATCAAGTTCTTTTTACTCTAATTTCTAAGTCTTTTGTGAACAAACATTTTACAAAGCCTTAAGTTCATTTGACAGCTTTCATTTATTTATTTGCTTTTTCATTCATTTATTATTTTTTCACAAGGCAATGCTCTAAATGTTGTGAACAATAAAATATATGGATGGTATAGTCTCTGTTATCTATTAATACAAGCTTACAATATACTAGTATGTTCAGATTCTTGATATAGTTTCAGCCCTTTTATTTATGTTATCCTTTTCTTTCCTACCCTTGCTTGTTTGAACCTTTCACAAGTAGCTAACATCAACTCAATTTAAAAAAAATAACAGCGTTTAGGGAAAAGCAGTGTGGTCATGTTTTGGAATTGAAGGTTGAGAGAAGAAATGATGACGAACTGCTGTTTTCTATGTGGAACGGAAAAATATATCAAAAATTAAAGTATCATTTGGCTCAATACAGGCAGTCTGTGAGTTGGTTCTGTAGGTTTGTTCTTAAGTTGAATTTATAGTTAAGTTATAACAGGTACATTTAGTTATTAAAAGCAAATTAGATGTTTGTCATAATATAACATTTATTTTTACCTTTCTGTACATATAAACACTTAAAAAATTTCAAAGCTACAGAGCCTATCTCATTTATAACCCAGGAACTGCCTATAATGATAAAAAGAATACCATTTCTAATCATTTTATGTACATTAATTTGTTTTTTCCTAATAAAAATCCATGATGTGGGTATTATTGTTGCCAATATTTTATAAATCAGGAAGCCGGTGTGGTTGGTAAAAGTTAGAAATTAGCACCAGGGACTGAGAAAAAAAAAGTTAGAGTTTCATCACAATTGTTCTTTTCTTGGCGTCAGTCTTGAAAATGTCTTGACAGTAGACCTACAAGTTAATGGGCCTTTTTTGGACCTTTGGTAATAAAATTTTTAGAAAAAATATAAGAGAATTTGAGTTATGCTCACTAGCACTCCAGACTTCTTGTATTTTATGTGAAATCCCATGAATTTGACGTGTCCTTCGCAGGAAGATATCCAGTCTTAAGGAATGAAGCTTCAAGTCAAGTCATCACTGACTAGAATTTGATGGAAGAATCCCCATGCAACCTGTTTTCAATTTTTGAAAGAAATAGTCTAAACCAAGAAGTATTGTGCTAGTTCGAAGAAAGAGAGCTAACACCCAAAATTTTCATAAAGAGTGTGAATTCTAGGACTCCTCTCTTCATAGACATTAATGCAATCTCTCTTTAGTTGCATCAGGCCTCATTTCAGCAAAAATGCACAATAAAGTATATGTTAGAATGAAAAGAAAAGAGAAGGGTGACTTTTCCTTAGTTTTGAGATTAAGGGGGCAAACACCAACCAGAAAAATTGCAGAAAATGTTGACATTAGTTTTGGCTATTGTGGCCATACCCATGATTACTATGGCAACAGGTAACATAACAATGACATTGTCTCTCAGTTGGAATGCCAAGTTTAGGAAACGAGTCACACCCTGCGCCATTCAAAGGGCTGCCTCTCTAACCCTCCTTTCCCGGCTAAGTGACTGTTGAAAGAGCAAAACCACAGAGACACTCATCAACATCAGAGACAATATTAATTAACTCATACATTTATTTATTCATTTATTTACTCAGGAAATACTTACAGTCCAGCTACTTAGAAATTCTTTTCCTAAGGGCAAAGTCAGTTCTTGGAGAAAGTTTGAAACGCTATTTGATCTGCTTTTCCCTTAAAGAGGCTATCTAAACATGATGGTGCTTCTTTCCATGTTTCTTAAAAAAAAAACAAAAAAAAAAACAACTAATGAACTTTAAGAATACGGTGCCCCTTTCCTTTTGGCTATTGGGGAAATACAAATGACTCGAAAACACTACTTTGTCTTTTTGGCACCTCTGAGACTGTTGAAAGTTGGGTCCCTGCAAGAGGGGAGAGTCTGCTGACATCACTAATAGCGAGTCCCCAACTCAAGGTCTCTAAGTTCTCTGAGAATGATTTTTCTTATCTAATAAAGTCTTTCAACTTGGTCTCTAATTCTAAAATGAAAAGAATTTATATTTTTAAGAATGGAAGTGTAACAAAAAAAGCCAACAAATATGCGTAACAGAAGTGAAATGGAGAAAAATAAAAATGCAAGAACATTTTGGAAATCAATTGTACTATATATTTGTACATTATTTTAGGCAATTCTTAGAAGAGCATCAGTTAGGTAGTGTATTACCCACATTTTACATATGAGAAATATGCTCAGCAAGTTGCCCAAGGTGTGGTCTTGAGTTGGACAGGGCTAGCTTTTCAACTTACATCCATTCGACTCTAAACTCAAGGTTTTTTCACTACACATAAACAGACTATTGATTTATTGAACAGTAGTTGTTAGCACATTGCTCAAGCAGAATCTGCTGTATTCTCAGCCATTTTGATGTGTGTGTAATTTTACTTCAAATAAGGCAACGTTAAGATGATCAGAGCAACATAGGAGCCCATAGAAACTTAAACAACGTTGGTCCATGGCAAAATGTGTGCGTCCACAGTCTATTACTATGATGAAGCAGCTGCCCAGTTACTTACATGCTCATGCAATTACTTACAGGCTCATACACTTCCTTCAGAGTATGACAAGTAGAGTAGTAAGAGTATAATTGTTTAAACAAGAGTTAATTAAGGTTATTTGGAAAGAAAATTTGTATATTGTGCATGAATAGTAAATAATAATTGTAGAATTTATGGCCCAGAAAAAAATAATTGGCATACCATTCATTTATTTATTCATTTATGAACTCAAGGATATTTTAGGTTGAATGATACATGCCAGGTACTGTTTTAAATTCTATAGAGAGACCATGCCAAGGTAATTGAGATGCAGTTCTCCATTTATATAATGTATGTAAAGGTGTCTATGAACATTCCCTCTATACTAAGCACTGCTTTAGGCACTTGGGCTACTTCAATGAATAAAAGGGACACAAATATATGCTCACATGGAGCTTATATTCTACTGGGATAAAACATAAATAGGACAAATGATGATAAGTCCTATGAGGAAAAAAAATTAAGCTAGTGAGTAGAGAGCATGGTACTAAAGAGATAGGATGATCTTCTTGAGTGAGTTGTATCCATCAATATTGAAGGAGGTGAGGGAGTGAGTCACGTAAATATATTGGAGAAAGATAGTCCATGCAGAGGCAAGGGCAAATGCAAGGGCTCAGAGGGAGCAAAGTGCAGGGGTGTTTGAGGAGGGTGAGGAGGTCAGTGTGGCTGGAGTGAAGTGAGGTGGGAGAGCAGCAGGAGAGGGTCCCCGCTCTTACTGGGAGCCAGGTGTGTGAGATTCTGCAGGCCAGGGGAAGCATGTTGACTCTTATGCTCCAGTTGATAAAAAAAACCATTGGAAGACAATGAACTGATGAATGACATGACCTAACTTAGATTTCAAGTGGCCACTCTGGGTTTTGTGATGAGAATGGACTCTAGGAGAACAAGGATAAAAGTTTGGAGTCACTCTGGAGGTATCACAATAATTCAGGTGAGAGTGTTAGCAACAAATAAACAATATTTTAAGTAAAAAGAACAGAGTTTTCAGCAGAGAAAGCATGTTGCTGAAAAATAGAAGAGATGAAAAGTTAGAGTATTAGGGTGCAGAAACATATGGAGTCAATGAGGAAGAAATAATCAAGGATATTGAGAAAGCAGTCATCAGTGGCCTTGATTGTTGGGATCAATAAAGGTGGCTTAGTAGCTATGCGATGTTTGTTAAGCAACTTAACCTCTCTAGGCCTTTATTAGCCAGCCTTAAAATGGTGCTAATAGTAATGCCATCAAATGATTTTTTTCAAAGTAATCAAGTATGTGCATGGAAAACACATCAGAGGATCTAAGAACTTAGATTCTCTGTCATCAGTTGTCCTTTTGTATAATTTAGATGGAGTCTGTAAATTGGAGTTGTTTTTACCTTCAAAAATACCAAAAAGTATTCACATAAAAAGCAGTCTAATTACTGTATTTTAGAATTCAGTTCTGCTTGATCAACAAACATTTATTAGCCACACAGTCTGTGTTAGACTCTGAGTTATGTGCTAATGGTACAAAAATGAGTGACACATGATCTCTATTCTCAAAATGACAGCAGTCTTAAGGAAGAGATCACCACATATATAGACAGCTGTAATATAATATAAATATTGTTAAGAGAGATAGGCACAGAGATTCTCCCCTTAGAACACCTCATTAGAGGGTCTCAAACTGTGCTTAAAAATTATCTGAGGGCTTTGTTAAAAATACAATTTTTTTTAATTTTTCCGAAGCTGGAAATGGGGAGGCAGTCAGACTCCTGTATGCGCCCAACCAGGATCCACCCGGCATGCCCACCAGGGGGCAATGCTCTGCCCATCTAGGGTGTTGCTCTGTTGCAACCAGAGCTATTCTAGCGCCTGAGGCAGAGGCCATAGAGCCATTCTCAGCGCCCGGGCCAACTTTGCTCCAATGGAGCCTCGGCTGTGGGAGGGGAAGAGAGAGACAGAGAGGAGGGAGAGGGGAAGGGGTGGAGAAGCAGATGGGCACTTCTCCTTTGTGCCCTGGCCGGGAATCAAACTTGGGACTCCTGCACGCCAGGCCAACTCTCTACCACTGAGCCAACTGGCCAGAGCCAAAAATACAAATTTTTACCTGCTTTTTTAACCACTGATGCAGATGGGATCTCTATCTTTACCAGGTGATTCTTGTTTACATGAAGGCTTGGTACACACTGATTTATAGGACCAAAGAGGAACACTCTTCTCTCAACTCAGAGATGCAGGTATGACACCTTGGCTGAGTCTTCAAGGTGAATTATAGATAACTAAATTAAAAAAAGGTGGAGACAGGTTTCAGTGCCAAAGTTTCAGAGTGAGCAAAGGTAAGGCCTTAGGTAGAAATGCATGGTGTGGCTGCATAGTGGGGTATTCAGACTCACTAAATGTCCCAATGGTATGAGTCAGGGTGTGAGAGTGTGGCTACCAAAAATGACTAAAGTCTCAGCAAATTGTTTTTGTATGTTCTTCACCTGTCCTCATGATTTTCCATGTTGCACATATTAAAAACATCTATCCTATCAGGGCTATGTAAGAGCTTCTGAATCACTAAGAAATAGCAGAATATCAGAATTGAAGAGATTTAAGACATTGTGAAATATCCTGGATTTGCCCTTCTGCCTCTAGATAGATTGGACTTGAGATGCAAAAGAGGATATCATTGGATGCTCATTCTTTATCTTTTGGTTCATAATAACCTAGCAGGCTTGACAAAGCATAATAGCAGGTGCTAGCAGACCAAGAATTCCACTGGTGATACTATCAGGTGAGTTAGCATTCTATAGGTTCTTAGAGCTTAGCCCGTGAGGTGGGGCAGGCCTGCACCTTTTCACTCCTACTGAGATTTGTCACAAGCTGGAATGCCTCAGAGAGAATGTCATGCCATCACTTGGTTGGATTTCTTCACTCTCCCAGAATCCACCTTCTTTATTTTATAGAATTCTCCTCTTGGTGAATTGCCTTGGTTTCTTCATAAGAACTAAAATATATGAATAAAAGGGGCTGTTGAAAGTGGTTTCCTATAAAGGAATGAGACACAACCCAAAAGCAATGGCCAGATTTCATTTTGTTCCTTCTCATCTAAAGATACCACTCCCATTTGTCTTTGATCCACAGGGAAGCGTGTTTGCATTGTACACAGCACTTGGCCAATAACTCTTGCAAGCATTAATCAAAATGATTCCTATCTCAGGATTTGATGAAGAGATTAAGAGTCTCCCAGCTTGTTAGGAAATTCTGTGCTTTATGTAGTGAGGTCAACAATTGAATTCCACTGGATGTTCCTGAATGAAAGAACAGCAGTTAAAGATCTTTATCTTCTTTGCTTATCTATCCAATGTAAACTGTACTCCCCTGCTTAGAATGCCAGCATGAGTGCTGAGCCACCAGTTAACAGTTTGCTAATAATATCTTTCAGATTCTCTGGAGACATCTTATGATTTGTTTCTATGAAAAAATTCAAATAAACAATATAGTAGGACTCAAAAAGGAAATGAAGTTTACCCTTAATAATACCCCTTAAAATTTATTTTCATGTTTTGTGGTGATATTATACTATAATTGAATGATCCATGATTTATGAGTTTTGCTCAGATTTTATGATTATATATAACTTGTAACAATCAATTTATTATTTCTATACCCATTCACAAATTTCTATAAAGGCTTTTCATGTTAATTAAAACTCATGTTACAACAAATCTAATTTAATATATTTTGATCATTAAATGGAGTTTATTGGTTTGCATAACTAAAATGTCTAATGGCAGATTTAGGTATTCATTCATTCAGGAGTTCAATAGATTTAATCCAGAATGTCTTTCTTTGTCTGATTTCTCAGCTGTGGTGTGTTTGTAGACAGAGGTTGGGAGAACTAGGGGTGGGTGAATAGGTGTATGTGTGGAGGTGTACAGCTACTAAACTTTTACATCTATTCTCATCACAATTGCTTCAGCACATTAGATGAGAATAATTTTTCTGTATGATTTGGCAGAAATGTCATTTCTACCAAAGGGAAGAAGAGCATATAACTTGAAACATTATTGGCTTAGGAATCTTCAAATAGGAGGGTATGGCTAGAATGCAAGGTCCAGGGGGAGAGTAGTAAGACCTGTGAACAGGGGCCATATAAGGATGGACTCTGCAAATCTTGATAAAGGACTATAGATTTTTTTAATTTTAGCAGCAGGGAATCATTGAGTGTCTCTAAGTAGCAAAATGTAACAAGATTTGAACTTCACTAAGGTTGTTCTGGTATTAATATGAAGAGTAGATTTGACAAGGTTAAGACAGGGAGCCAGGACTGCTCATGGTGAAATAATAAAAGATAATGAGGGTCTGAACTAAGATAGAGAGAATGAAGTATAGAAATGAGGAAAAATGTTAAAGATCTTTGACAAGTTGCATATTCAGGGTTTAGTTATCAGCAGTTTGAGGTGAGGGAGCAGAAGCAGTTAAGGGAGAGAAAACAGGTATAAAATTACTTCTGGGCTTCCAACCTGAATGAACCATAGTCTATTCAGAGATAAGAAAAATAGGATGAGAAGCACATTTTTGCTGGAATTGAGGTATGTTAAGGGACAGATAACCCAATATGGGGCATATTGTCATGCAATGAGCTCAGGTGAAGACCAACAAAGCAATATCTGAATAGGCTCAAACTCTCACACAGAAGCAGGTGTGTTCTTCTTGGTGTCCTCCAGAGGGATGTGCTTGGGTAGGAGGGCAGTTGAATACCACATAGAACTGGGTTCCAGTGGAGAGAGCATGACTTCTCAAGGCTCTCCCTTGACATATGTGCAAATTTGACGGAACTTTCTGAGGGTAACAAATACTTGGGTGGGTGGGGGGCAATGGCTAAGCAGCCAGAGCCTAGGTGCTAACTAAGGAATTGGCTTCAAAATGTCAGATTTTTAGGGCCTGAGTTCACTAGGGATTTTGGGTTAAATAAAGGCCTGGGGTTAAAGGGAGCCTATAGTTCCTGACAACTTTTCGTTAGGTTGTCCAAGAGACAGCTCTGTGGTCGGTCCTTCTTTAGAGAATTCTGCTAGTCTCTACACATATTTTCAGTAGTCATTTGTAAATATAGGCCTATAGTTTGGAAAGAGTTAGTGAATCAAGTTACATGATTCAAGACAATAATAAGTAGGTTGTTCATTAAAATAATGAGATAAACCACGGTAACAGCAAAATATATTGGTAGTGCTCATTTAAACCCTCCCCGGGAGACTGGAAGTCCTGACCCACCTGCCTAGAGTAGAGCTGCCTCACTGATCTGCTTGTCCTTGTTGTGAAGATTAATTCACCAGGCCGTGCTGAGCTTCACATAGCTACACTTATCAAGCTTCAAAGTATCGATTGACTTTCTTAGGTAAGTATTCCATATGTTGAGTAGAGTGGTACAATGAAAAATACAGTTCCTATGTAAATGAATGCTGTCACCTTCATTCTCGTGTTTGGTCTGTTGGTAAAATTAGATTTCTGAATCTGTGAGGATGAGAGTCAGAAGGTGATCGTTCCCCACCTTTTCCGAAGCTCTATGGGAAACAGAGCTGGCCTCCTGCTGAACTTTTCTATCTTATTGCTCATCCTAGAAAGTCTGCCGCCATAACTTAAGGGGAAAAAAACCCCCGATAGCTTTTAATACAGGCATGAAACATCAAAAATTACAAAATAATAATAAATCAACATGAAAAATCCCACTTCTATAAAAGCCCAGCATAGAATAGTGAATGATTAATGCCAGTTTACTAAAACTTTTTCTTTTGTTCACTAAAAGAGGTGGTCTGTGAACTGGCCTTTAAATAATAAGAAATATTATTCAGACAAAGATGGGATAAGAAATGCATTTCAGGTAGAAGAAATTGCACACATAAAGCCTGAAAATCAGGAAAGAATAATCAATATATTTACAGCATGAGTTACTAAATGAATCATTATCCAAATCTAAAAAATAATGAGCAATTCAAGGTTTGTCTTTACAAGTATGTCAGGACTGGATTCCATTAAGCTGTAAATATTCCAAATAGAAAATGTTTAATTTTTGAGCAGATTACAGTATTTTAAGACCAAACTAGAACATGAAAACACAAGTTACCTTAATGCAATTAGTATATTTCATATCATCAGTGCTATTTGATTTAAATTTAAATTATAGGTGGATAGTAAATAGCTAATATCAAAAATCAGAAATTTCATCTTGCTCTTTTCTTAAAAGAATGAATGTTGCATTTCACATAGGAAGGGGTTCAGTGTACTCAGGGTTGGATAATTAGTAAAAACAAGGGTCCCCATACTATTTTTGTAAAGTCAAGCTCAACCACTTTGCTCAGGGGGTGAAAGATTAAAAAAAGTTTTTTTACTAATTTCTTGCCATCAAATTATAAAGTCGTAAAACCTAATTTTATTTAGTGCTCCTAAAAGTAACAATCAATGGTTTTTCACAACTAGAAGTTAAAATATTAATAAATAAGACATATTAACATGAAAAACTGCAATTCATGTTACGATCTGAATTCATACAAAAGGAAAGTTTTTTTAGTTTTTTTAAACTTTGCTTTAAATTACCAATGATTAAAATACAATTATTGCTGGGGAACTCTAAACAATAGTCAAGCATCTTGCAGTACATATTACTGTAATAATGCAACTTCATTTGGACATATATGAGAGCATTAAACTCAGTAACTCTTTAATTTGTAATATTCTGACTTTGTGATCATATTAATAATAGATCTTAGTTCTCAAAGAAGTAATATGGAGTGATTTTTATTCTTTTGACTGTTGAAACTAAAAAAAATGACAAGTGAATTTTTTTTCTTCTTTTTCACTTGGTTAAGTGACTACCAACTCTTTGGGATATGTTTTTAGGTAAGAGTTTTGTGGTGCCCCAGATCAAGACATAAGAGAGACTAAATAAATATAAGAGAAAGAGACTGAATGACAAGAGAGAGAGATTTGTTGAGGTATATATCTAATAAAAATTTTTTAAATTTTATTTCAATGATTAAACCTGAATTGTTTAGACTCTTTATTAATAGCAAAGATACCTTTCTTTTAAAGTACAGAAGTAAAATACTTGACTGTTTGTGATGTGAGCCCTACATGTTAGATACAATTTTTTTTCAGCATAAAATGAGACAAGTTACTTTCCCAGCCAAGAAACATACATACTACACATTGGCCAGGGCTGATCTAACAGGAAAAGCAATATACCTCCATTCAGTGACACACTTACTGAGCTACCAAAATTGTCCGTGTTTTTGTTTCTCCTGGTGTGTGGTTGGGCTACTTTGTTTGAAGTGTCACAGTTCTCCTATTTAAGCATATCTGAAGCATAACTGGTTGTTACACTCATTTCTTTGTACCGAGGCAAATCTCTTTCTTTAAACCCAACCCCTAATACTATCAGATGTTCCTTGTAGGATGAGTTATAGGAGAGAGTATTTTCTTATTATATAGCTAATAAAATTCAGTTTAGTATAAGTCTTCACAAAGATTCCATGAAAAATTGCTTGCTTTTAATTTTGGAGGATGGAATTTCCTTATATAGAGCTTATGGGGATATTCGAGAACCAGAAAATTGATGCTATTCTCTATGAGTCAAATATTGTGCAAACAGCATATAAAATGAGACTGACTTTCAATAAGAATATATGGCTATGAGAAAACAAATGGTTATCTAATTTAAGATTGGACTTTTTTAAAGAACATTGAACTCACTTCACTTATATATTATTTTCTCTTTCAGTTGGTATCCCTTCGGCTCTAGAAAGTGGCAATTATATGAGTGTATTCTTGATCTCATCCCTCAACATAAATTTTTGAAATGTGGAAGACACAGGGAGTAAAAAGAGATAATGCTATGAGGATTAACTCCCAAATCTTCCTCAGAGTATAAATGAAGTAAAGAAAGTTCAGTCCAGTTTGAGCAGAATATGGCATTAAACAGAGTAAGTAGCTAAGTCAACAGTGTGGGTAACTTCCAAATCTTGTTTGCCATCTCTCACCAAGTATCCATAACTCAGCCTCTTAAGTATCTTGGAAGTGTCCAATCTCCAAATGACTGCTTATGAAGATGAGATGCATCTTGAAAGTAATGTCTCCCATTAAGAGGAATCATATTAAAGGTGACTCATTTTTATCAACCCTTTCTTTCAAGTAGCATTCTTTCTACACAACACTAGTAAGAGAACACTCCACTGCCCAGGTGGCTGGTCAGCAAAAATCTAAAATATTTTGTTTTCTTTGAGAAAATCTGTGTTTAAGACAAAATTATGAAGTAGGTGAAGTTGTGTGAGTTTTGGAAATTGTAGACAGCCAGTAAAGAAAAAAATTCTAAGCCATTCAAATCATAACAAATGACATATACAGGGGTGGGAAAAAAGTAGGTTTACAGTTTTAATATTAAAAATACAATAATAAATAAATAAATAATATAAGAATAAACTGTGTTTAATGTACTCACAACTGTAAATCTACTTTTGCCCAGCTTGTATATATTAAAGCTACCTAAATAAGAAAGCTTTATTTGGGCATTTTGATTACAGGCCCTTGAAAATGATCAATTTTGGCTATCTTTCAGGTTGCATAAAATGTTATTATAAGGTTTTTTAAAATTTAACATAGTACAATAAATAGAATCAAAGCACAATTACCTAAATGTATTTTCTAGTTAAATTCCTAATTTGTACAATTATTCCACCTAAATTCCAATACTAGTTGATAATTTAGGGAATCCAAGTTACTTTTAATGTTCATCCAAGCAAGACAGAATTATGCAGATATCCTATTGGGAAAATTGCCTATAATGCATTATAAAATCAAATTGTGTTTTAATTGTTATGATTTCAAGCTTAATATGCAACACTGTTCCTCTCTATTAGAAGATATTTTTATATGTCTTAGGACTAGAGGCTTTAACAATAATACTGAACTTCGACTTGGATTATTTTTACAGCACAACCCTTTTCAGGGTCTTAAAGACATTTGAATTAAAAAATCTTCAACATGACAAGAATCCTATAAGTATGGAACATAAAAGGAGGTAATTTAATGAGAAATGACTACCAGGATGGCCTAAAGTATCTTCTCTTTAACATTGAATTCCATAAGTCAGCAAGGTAAGTTTTGCCTCATTTTAATGGAAAAGGATATGATCCTTGCATCTGATGTATAACATATGTATTGTTCACAAAATTAAAATACAAAGGCCTAGTGCCACTGAAAAGAAAATTAACCTAAAGAATTGTTAGTGCTTATGGCAGATCGTACTTTCCAGTGACACCTGTCCCAATGTTTTTGGATTTTGACTTGCCCATGACGATTGAAGTGCTGTGCACGTGATTCTGTGAGAATTCAGAAGCGAGGCCTTGAGAGGTGTTGCAGGTTCTGCTTAATTAACTGAAACATTGGCCTGGGAAATCTGAGGAACTATACAAGAAGTTTGACTCATCTGAATAACCATGCTCTTCATTTCCATTTGTTTTAAAAAAGAAAATATGAGCCCTGGCCAGGTGACTCAGTTGGTTAGAGTGTCGTCCTGATATGCCAAAGTTCTGCATTTGGGCCCCAGTCAGTGCACATATGGGAGACAACCAATGATGGCATGAGTAAGCGAACAAGTCCAACAAATTGGTCTCTCTCTCTCTCTCTTTCTCTCTCTAAAAATCAATAGATATCTTGAAATAACATATTTTTAAAAAGAAAATATGAGTAGTGCTTGAATAGGTATAGCCCAGCAAAAAAGGAGGAAGAGAGTTAAAGATATCAATGTCAAAAACAAATACAGATGTCCTTCAACAACCAATAGATAAATAAATTGGGTTGAGTCATACGGGGAAGAGCTATGCACTGACGACAGGGACAAGCTCCCGCTGCATAGAACATAAAGAACTTTCACTACACAATGCTGAGCAAAAGAAGCCAGACACAAAAGAATGTGCACTGTATAATTAATCCCATTCATATGAAATTTAAGAGGCAAACTTAATTTATGCTTTTAAAATTTTAGTTTAAAATTTTTTCATGGTATATTTTAAGTCTTATGTGCTCCCTGGATGGCCAGTTAATTTGTGGGGTAGAGATGTTTTGAAAAATACGGGAGCATTGCTTGTCAGTCATAATGGTTTAGGCAGTACTCAGATGCTTGATCGGGGATTTTTGCCCACTAAGGGTCTAGGGAAAGAAAAGTGAGGAATTCTCACTGCCATTGAAGTGGCACCCAATACCAGAAGGTGTGGATTAGGATATCAAAATTTAGCATAGGGGCCTTGGTAGCTCCTGCTACCTCAATAATGCATTGTGCAGACCCAATTACTTGGAAACAAGATAATTCTGTATGGGTAGACCAATAGCCCCTTTCTCAGGAGAAACTTAGGGCAGCTGCTCAATTGGTACAAGAGCAGCTACAGCTTGGGCACATTGAACCATCTAATAGCCCATGGAATACTTCCATATTTTGATCTTGTCACCCCCTGGATTATCAAGGGGCATAGGCGACCCTTACAGCTTATAGGTTTTGAGCCTCAAAATTATTGTTGTTCCCTTTTTCAAAGGATCAACAACAATGGCTATGGGAAACTTCCACTAAATGGCAAATCACTTTTGCAAATTAATGGACAACTTTATACTGAAACTATCAACTTAAAATCAGCTCAAAGACTAGAATTATAGGCCATTATTATGGCTTTTCAGCACTTGCCATATTCCTCCTTTAATCTATATACAGACAGCAAATATTTACTTATGGTTGTTTCCACTATAAAGACTGCTGTCTTAGGGACAAATGCTGATGAACTATTTCAGTATTTCCTCCTTTTTCAAAGACTTGTATGTCAACATAGAGCTCCATGTTTTATAGGACATACTCGAGCTCACTCCATGCTCCCTGGAGCTTTAACACAAGGGAATGCCCTTGTTGATCAAGCTACCCAAAAGAAAATTATTTGGAGCAACCATGACAGATTGAGCAATTCAGCATCATACTATTCATCACCAGAACGCTGCAGCCCTGTGTAAACAGTTTCAACTTTCTCAGGAAGCAGCACGACAGATTGGTAAATCCTGTCCAAGGGGTCCTATACTACAATCTGTCCCTTCATTTGGAGTTAACCCTCAAGTATCCCTACCAGGACAACTTTGGCAAGTGGATGTTACTCATATACCTTCATCTGGCAAACAGTCCTATGTCCACGTTACAGTGGATACATATTCTGGATTTATAGTAACCTCTGTCAAAACAGGAGAGGCTGCTAAGCATGTTATAGCTCATTGTCTGTATGCATTTTTCTATTATTGGATTTCCTAAACTGGTTAAACTGACAATGCTCCTGCTTATGGAGCAAAAGCATTTACTGTATTTTGTCAAACCTTTTGAATTATGGGTATTTCTTACAATCTTTAAAGCAACGGTTCTCAACCTGTGGTTTGCGACCCCGGCGGGGGTCGAACGACCAAAACACAGGGGCTGCCTAAAGCCATTATTAAAGTAAAGGTATTATTAAAGTGTACCCAGCAAATATTTTAAGGTCAATTAAAAAAAATTTAAAAAGGGGGAGTCATATACTGGAACTCCTACGGGTCTACAATATCATGCTTTTTACTTAAAAAATTTTAAATTTCTTTGAATGCTGATGAACAGGAGATGCCAAATCTTTTTCTCCTGCAAACTTCTACCTTCTTTTATTTGATCCAGCTAATAACACTTTTTTGTCTTTTTCCAAATAGCTCCAGATATGCGGAGAAGGTTTATATAGGCGGGTGGGGATCCTCAAACCCCACAGCAAGATCTTCTGAGCATGGCTTTTAAGATTACCAAGAAGCAGAAAAAGCCCTATAGAGATCAGGGGAACTACCAGCTTTTAAGATATGCCCTTAAAGGCTCCAAAACCCCAAAGGGGTCTCATAGGACTCCATCTGGGTCCTGCTTCAATAGTGGAAAGGAAGGTCATTGAGCTAAAGTCTGCCAGACTTACATGCCTTTGCTGTGAGGAAAAAGGGACACTGGAAGGTAGGCTTCCCCCTCGCTACTCTAAGAGAGGGTTCAGTCTCTTCCTGCCCTGCTCCAGCCACCTATGACCTAACATTGCCCAGAAAGCTGGGGTTTGCCACTGAAGGCTGAAGGTGCCCAGGGCCATTGACCCCATCTATGACACTGTGGACGAGCCTAGAGTATTTCTTCCAAGAAGCAGGTAAACTGATCTCATTTGCACAAGGGCCACTTCCTTATGTCTTGTCTGAATAGTCAGGTTTTTTATTCTTCCCTCGAAGATCTCTGTTGTGGGTGTTGATAGTCCTATTTTCTGCTGCTTTGTTTAATATATAGTATTTTCTTTATTCCTCCTACCTCAATGCCCCACTCATATTTCAGGCTGGGACCTACTCCTAATTTAAAGCTCTCTTTCCCCCTTTTGCCAACTTCTATTATGAATCTACCTTTGCCACCCAGCTTAGTGTATCCCAAGGTTCTCTTTACCACGCCACAGTCTCAGAGCTCCAGGGAAAAGCAACCTGGTCTCATCTCTCCAGGCAGGGGAGAACAGAAGCTCCATCTCCACACATGCTGCAGATGGCTTTTTCAGTCTACCTGAATCATTACCAGTTAGAAGCAGTGGTCATTGGGACTTGGACATGAGCTGCAAAGTATAGAATTGTGACACCAATTCCAGTGCCATGCGGACTTTTCCTGGATGTGGACTTTTCCCGGACTCCTGCTCCTTGTGACTGAACCGGAGCTCCTAACAGACTGAACTGGGGTTGGGTTGCATTTGCAGGGATTTGGAATGGTGATGGTGCCAACTTGGACTTGGTGAATATGTTAAGGACACTACTCTTTTATGGATTCTTACTGTATTGACCAAGAGTTTGCTTAAAGGCCTTAATCACTGTAAAGAAAAAATAGAAGACTGGATAAAGAAGATGTGGCACATATACACCATAGTATACTATTCAGCCATAAGAAACAATGACATCAGATTATTTACAACAAAATGGTGTGATCTTGATAACATTATACAGAGTGAAATAAGTAAATCAGAAAAAACCAAGAACTGCAGGATTCCATACATTGGTGGGACATAAAAACGAGACTAAGAGATATGGACAAGAGTGTGGTGGTTATGGGGGAGGGGGGAGAGGGAGAGGGGGAGGGGCAGGGGCACAAAGAAAACTAGATAGAAGGTGACGGAGGACAATCTGACTTTGGGTGATGGGTATGCAACATAATTGAATGACAAGATAACCTGGACATGTTTTCTTTGAATATATGTACCCTGATTTATTGATGTCATCCCATTAAAATTAATAAAAATTTATTTATAA
Organism: Saccopteryx bilineata; assembly: GCF_036850765.1. Classification (NCBI taxonomy): domain Eukaryota; kingdom Metazoa; phylum Chordata; class Mammalia; order Chiroptera; family Emballonuridae; genus Saccopteryx; species Saccopteryx bilineata. The sequence continues at coordinate 209,054,576 of NC_089494.1, forward strand.
AAAAATAAAGTAAAATTTTTTCATGGTATTATTCTATAATCTGAAAAAATAATTCTAAAGTTTATCTGGATGAATAAACAGTAAGGAATTTATGAGAAACTTTAATATTAATACCAACAAAGAGTACTTGTTCTATCTGGTTGTAAAATGTGATAAATTACAATAATTGAAAGAATTTTGAATTGGTTCAAAGAGGAGTTCAAAGGAATGGAAAATTTTCTGTAAAAGATGTTAATCACTCTAAGATTTATGTGAAATAATTTACTAATTATAAATTACTGTTTTTAAATAATATATATGGTTATATGAATTATTATCATTAAAAACATTTTATTAAAGCATATACATTTAGGAAGATGTACTTGAGCAATTATTATGAATTAAAACACATCTAGGTAGGTCAAGTAATAGCCCTCTGAAAGTCCTTTTTCATATTCCTTCCAATCTCTACCCCTTCCAATCTTTTCCAAATTAGCTACTATATGAATTTCCAACATCATAGATTAGTTTTATCTTTTTTTAAGTGTGTATAACTGGATTATTAATACTGCACATATTCTTTTGTGCCTGTTATCATATACTTACTATTATGTTGAAGGGACTTTTAAAATAATATCAAAAATGATAAATTATTTGCAAATTAAAAAAAAAATTTTTACCTTACATAAAAAGCAAGAAGAACCTGACCAGGCGGTGGCGCAGTGGATAGAGCATTGGACTGGGATGCGGAAGACTCAGGTTTGAGACCCCGAGGTCGCCAGCTTGAGCGCGGGCTCATCTGGGTTGAGCAAAAGCTCACCAGCTTGGACCCAAGGTCGCTGAGCAAGGGGTCACTCGGTCTGCTGAAGGCCCACAGTCAAGGCACATATGAGAAAGCAATCAATGAACAACTAAGGTGTCGCAACGAGAAACTGATGATTGATGCTTCTCATCTCTCTCTGTTCCTGTCTGTCTGTCCCTAGCTATCCCTCTTTCTGACTCTCTCTCTGTCCCTGTAAGAAAAAAAAGGCAAGAAGAAAATGTACACTGGAACTTTAAGTGAAAGAAGAAATTGCTAGATCTGATATAAAGTTAAATCTATAGCAAAACTGCTATAAAAATTATAAAATGAATGAACAACTGGGGAAAATATGTACAAAATACATAAAAGCAAAGTATCAATATTTACTTTATATATAAACAGCATTTATAAATCAAAAGTATTATTACCCCAACAGAAAATTGGACCAAGCTATAAGTACACAAATCACAGATGTAAGTTAGCATAAGCAGATCAGAAAAAATATATATCTCAATTTATAAAAGTCGATCTTGGTCTCAGCCGGTAGCTTAGTGGATAGTGCTTTGGTCTGGTGTATGGACGTCCTGAATTTGATCCCCGGTCAGGGCACACAGAAGTGACCATCTGCTTCTCGCACTCTCCCTCTTCTCTTTCCTTTCCCCTCCTGCAGCCAGCGGCCTGATTGTTTGAGCATGGCCCTGGCTGCTGAGGTAGCTCCGTTGGAGCACATCAGCCTCAAGAGCTGAAGATAGCTCAGTACACCAGCATCGGCCTCAAATAGGGTTGCTGGGTGGTTCCCAGTTGGGACACACGTGGGAGTCTGCTTAATTGTCTCCCCTTCTCTCACCTAAAAAAAAAAAATCTATATTAAGAAAATCATCTCAATTTCAGATAAATATTTTATGTAAAGATACTTTATAACATTTAAAACCATCTAAATGGTTTAACAGTAAAGAGAATTGTCTTATAGATGATAAAACATTCTTATTCTGGAATATTATGTAGCCATTAAAATTATACTTTTAATTAAGATTTTGATCATAAAGAAAAAGTCTTTACATTAATTGTAAAACAAAATATTTAAAAAATATTTCTTATGTCATCATTTCTTATGGCTGAGTAGTATTCCATAGTGTATACGTGCCACATCTTCTTTATCCAGTCTTCTATTGAAGGGCTTTTTGGTTGTGTCCATGTCTTGGCCACTGTGAACAGTGCTGCAATGAACATGGGGCTACATGTGTCTTCACGTATCAATGTTTCTGAGGTTTTGGGGTATATACCCAGTAGAGGGATTGCTGGGTCATAAGGTAGTTCTATTTGCAGTTTTTTGAGGAACCACCATACTTTCCTCCATAATGGTTGTACTACTTTACAGTCCCACCAACAGTGGATGGAAGTTCCCTTTTCTCTGCAGCCTCTCCAACATTTGCTATTACCCATCTTGTTGATAATAGCTAATCTAATAGGGGTGAGGTGGTATCTCATTGTAGTTTTGATTTGCATTTCTCTAATAACTAATGAAGCTGAACATCTTTTCATATATCTGTTGGCCATTTGTATCTCTTCCTGGGAGAAGTGTCTGTTCATGTCCTCTTCCCATTTTTTTATTGGATTGTTTGTTTGTTTGTTGTTGAGTTTTATGAGTTCTTTGTAAATTTTGGATATTAGGCCCTTATCTGAGCTGTTGTATGAAAATATCATTTCCCATTTAGTTGGCTGTCTGTTTATTTTGATATCAGTTTCTCTTGCTGAGCAAAAACTTTTTATTCTGATGTAGTCCCATTCATTTATCTTTGCCTTCACTTCTCTTGCCATTGGAGTCAAGTTCATAAAATGTTCTTTAAAACCCAGGTCCATGAGTTTAGTACCTATGTCTTCTTCTATGTACTTTATTGTTTCAGGTCTTATATTTAGGTCTTTGATCCATTTTGAATTAATTTTAGTACACGGGGACAGGCTGTAGTCGAGTTTCATTCTTTTGCATGTGGCTTTCCAGTTTTCCCAACACCATTTGTTGAAGAGGCTTTCTTTTCTCCATTGTGTGTTGTTGGCCCCTTTATCAAAGATTATTTGACCATATATATGTGGTTTTATTTCTGGGCTTTCTATTCTGTTCCATTGGTCTGAGTGTCTATTTTTCTGCTAATACCATGCTGTTTTGATTATCGTGGCTCTATAATATAGTTTAAAGTCAGGTATTGTAATGCCCCCAGCTTCATTCTTTTTTCATTTACAGCAAAATGGTGGGATCTTGATAACATTATACGGAGTGAAATAAGTAAATCAGAAAAAAACAAGAACTACATGATTCCATACATTGGTGGAACATAAAAACGAGACTAAGAGACATGGACAAGAGTGTGGTGGTTACCAGGGGTGGGGGGAGGGAGGACTTGGGAGGGAGGGAGGGAGAGAGTTAGGGGGAGGGGGAGGGGCACAGAGAACTAGATAGAGGATGGCGGAGGACAATCTGACTTTGGGCGAGGGGTATGCAACATAATTTAATGACAAAATAACCTAGACATGTTTTCTTTGAATATATGTACCCTGATTTATTAATGTCATCCCATTACCATTAATAAAAATTTATTTCAAAAAAAATATTTCTTGTTAATGTGTTCATATGTGTATATGTTTGTATTGAGAAATTTGGAGGCCCTGGCCAGTTAGCTCAGTGAATAGAGCATTGGCTTGGAATGTGGAATGTCCCCAGTTTGATCTGTTTGGTCCCAGTCAGGGCACACATGAGAAATGACCATCTGTTTCTCTTCCCTTCCCTTTTTCCCTTCTTTCTCTCTTCTCCTCTCACAGCCTGTGGCTCAGTTGTTCCGAGCCTCGTCCTGAGGCGCTGAGGATAGCTCAGCTGGTTTGTGCATTGGCCCCAGATAGGGCTGCCCAGGGGGGCTCCCAGTTGGGGAGCATATGGGAGTCTGTCTCACTGTCTCCCATCCTCTCACTTAAAATAAATAAATAAATTTTGATAAAATTACTTCAGCATGACTCTGATTGCCTTAGTATGGTTGGTGAGATTACAAGGACTTTCATTTTCATTTTCTGCTATTTAATTTTCCAGATTTTCCCTAATTTTTTTACCTTGAGCTCTTTCTATTTTTTCATTCAGTCAACAAATATTTTTGCAGCAGGCACTGTATGATTAGAAGAAAGAAGGCTGGAGAAAAGGGGACTATCTAGGGATCATGATGTAGCAAAGGAAGGGAAAGGTATGCAGAGAGTTTGCAGGTGTTTTGCTTTAGAATCACCACTCAAGTCTGTGACAACCCCTTCCCTCAGATTCTGTCACCTCTTGGGGCTACTGTGCCATTCTGCGCTGGCCTCAGTTTTGGCTGAGCTCTCTTTTCTGCTGGTGCTGTGAACACACTTGTCACTGCATCCAATTCTTATATATATATGATTTATTGATTGAGTTTTGAAGGTGTTCACCTTCCATAGGCACATATGTTAAGTGCATTCAGGGGACTGCACGATGAGCTTCATCCCGAAAGCAACAAATAGCTCAACTGTCAGGATTTTACTCACATATTTGTACCCATCTGTCTCCTCTAGCACGTATGACTAACTGTCCAGCCTGGAGAAGGGTGATTTTCTCCTTTGCCTAAAGGCTGAAATGTGCATTTAAAATGTGATTTATTCTATTATTTTCTCAGTGTTTTTATGAGAACAATGGTCCTGAGAACAAATATAGATTTGCACATTAGTTTGACCAGAATCTAGCTCATTTGTTACCCAAGCATATAATAATAAGTAATGTCCTCAATCTAATCTAGAAATGATAAAAATTGTTACTGAGCTACGCAGGCATAAACGTCACTGATTCATTCTCATACATTCTTAGTTGTGCATTTATTGTCTATTTAAGTCAACAAAATAATGATTAATAAAGAAATACACCCCTTATTAGAGGCACACCTTCTTTGAAAGCAAATTCTCCATGCTCTCTAACAAGAACATGAGCTCATCCTAACGCTGCTCCTTAGACAATTTCCTCCAGGACCTGATATTAGATACTCAAACATTTGCACTTCCTGTTAAATAATTTTAAAGTAAACAATTCAATGGGCTCAGGGAGGAAAATGCACAGCTATTGGGATGCATCAATTATTTATTAAGGCCCAGGTTTTCGGAGGCCCAGCTCCAGGAAACAAGCTGGTCCCTACACCTACCCATTTTTCCCCTTTTCTCCTTTTTCCTGTGAGCCTCAAGACTGTGTCCTGAGGTCATGCTGCTGGCCGGCCCCTCCTGTTCTCAGTTCTGTTTATCTAAGTGTTCTTGGATACTCACTTTGCTACTGCAATGCTTCAAATGTTACAAAATCACTATGCTAAGTTAAATAAAGATAGACCTCAAGATATGAAATATGATGATTATTTTAATTGGCTTGGGCTTCTCCTTGGTATTACCTAAATTAAAAAAAAATACTTTTAATTTCTGTTGGGTCCACAGCAAATGGTCATGAAATCTTTGGTTCTACTTTCAGAATGTATTTAGTATCCAAGATTAGATTTCAGTAGACCATTGTATCCCCAATGCCCACTTTCCACTGCTTTCATTTCTGTTTCCCCAAAGAAAGCTACCACCATATACTGTCCGCATTCCTTACTGAATCTCATGCTTCTTTTTCTTCCTTTCCTACCATGCATTCTCATTAGAGCAGCCAGGGTGATCCTGTTAAAACCTGTCAGGGCTCTGCAAACATTCCTACATCACTCACTCAAAGTGGAGAAAAATCCATGTCCTTACCACATGTCATAGTCTGTGTGGGCTGCCATAACTAAGTAGCACAGATGTGGTGATTTAAACAGAAGAAATATATTTTCTCAGAGTTTGAGAGTCTAGAAGTTTGAAATCAGGGTGCCAGCATGAATGATTTCTAGTAAGAACCCTCCACTCATCTCAGTGTACACTCACATGCCAGAGAGAACAAGCTCTCATGTGTCTCATATATAAGGGTACTAATTCCATCAGACCAGGACCCTGCCCTGAGGACCTCATGTGACTCTGCTTCCCTTCCAAAGGCTTCACCTCCTTATACCATCACACTGAGGATTCAGACTTCAACACAGGAATGGGGGGAGGTGCATAAACATCCATGGCATATAAGACCCTTCGCAATCTAAACTTTGTTCTTTTTTCCCACCTCTCTTTTTTTTCACTTACTGAGATCTAACCATCTCTGTACCTTTGATTTTCCTTGAATTTACCCAAACATAATCCTGTCTTGGGGTCTTTGCACTGATTATTTTTCTTTTCGTCCATAGCCAAATGGTTCATTCTCATACTATTCACTTATTGTTCAACTGTCAGTTCATCACAGCTAAAGTGCACCAGGAACACACCGCCAGCCAATGTTGAGTTTCTTGGCTTGCTGCAGTGAGAAAGACCACATACCATAGGGAGCCATGAGGTGGACCAGTAAGGGAGTGTTGTAGGAGCTTGACATAGGGCTCAAGTTTGTGCTAGGTCATTTTAGGGGTGGTCCAATGAAGTTTAATTTTGCTTTGTTCTGGAAGCTGTCAGGATGTGGGGCAATTCTATAACTGGGTATCTTAACAATTTTTAACTAGGAGTAGTAGAGTAAGACTAAAGTGGTAATTGGTAAAGGGCAAAAATTTGCTGTTACTCATGTTAGCTGGATGATGAAGATGTTTGGTTATTTTTGTGACTTGTACAGTGTTCTTGCTTTGATGTGTGTGTGTGTGTGTGTGTGTGTGTGTGTGTGTGTGTGTATATGTTTCTTGCCTTCTACAGGTCACTTGCATTCTTTGGCTCATGGCTCCTTCCTTCATCTTCAAAGCACATCACTAAACCTCTTTCTCTAGTCACATCTATTCTCTGACCTTGCTGTTTCTGCCTCCCTTTTAGAAGGACACTTGAATACACTGGGATTCAGGATAATCTTTCCCTCCCCAGATCTTTAATCTTATTTGTTAAATCATTTTTTGTTACATAAAGTGACATATTTTTAGGTTCCGGGGATTAGGACTTTGTGGCGTTGTTGTTCTGTCCTTCAGTGTTTACATGCTAATTTGCCAATTACAAGGCAAAATTTGATATCTGTGATCTTCAAGGTTTCTTGTTTCTAGAATGGGATTATTAATGTCAGTCTTATAAAAATTAAAGAAGACAATGAGTAAAAAGCTTTTAGTGCATTAGCTGGCACACTATCAATAAATAGCTAGTTTGTACTATTATTCTTGAGTTTGACTAATCTGATAGATTGGTTCTTCTATTGACTCTGATCATAGAGACAGAGGCCTTAGAAGTTCAGAAGCATTATTTTTTTTTATTTCCTGAAATACTAATATCATGTATTTTTAATTTCTGCAACAAGTGACCTATTTCCCTGACAAGGAAATAATAATGAAACTGCAAGAGGGAAATAAGAGTAAAGAAAATATCTTAGGAAGCTCTGTCTATAAGGATTTTAACTGAAATTAACTTTATAACTGAGAGCATGCTGACCTGATGTGCTTTGGACAGTACCCCACACACTCACTGGCTGGGAGTCTTCCAGGGTGGCTGTCAATTTCTGGCACTAGTAATCAGCCCATTGGGTTCTGAGTAAGAAGTACATACACACTCAAAGTGGATGAATACACACATGACCACATAAATAATTTTGAAGATAAGCAGCATATTAGTAAAGTACTGTGAGCAGTGTCCTTAAATAAGGTATGTGTGCAATCTGTAAAAATAGTTTCTTCCCTTTTGCTTAACTTACAAAAATTATTCAAAGAAAATTTCAAAAAAGATATAAATGTAAATTTTTCAAACTAGTAGTTTGATTTTTTTTCTAAAAATATTGTAATCATTTTTTCATATGTATGTAACTAGTCCAACTTTACCAGTCTATCCAGTTATGGAATTTACTTTGATATCTAACTTTATAACAATTTTGCTTGCAGAGATAAAATATCCAGTTAAACTTTGTGTAAAAAATAGTCAAATATAAGGTCTACTGGAAAGTTCTGTTCATTTTTGGAATAAAACAAAATACAAATTTTTCTTACTGTCAATAAACTTTATTAAATAATATATTTCCACACCAATCCTATCTTCCAAATATGGTCCAAAATGGTTTGCTGAGCTGCATTAAGCCTTTCTGCAATCTCCAATGTTGTCAGAAAAGGATCTTGCTCCAACATGGTCTTAACAACATCGTCATCCATCAAAGATGGTCGCCCAGAACGTGGCTTATCAGAAAGGTCGAAATCACCTGTTTCGAATTTTTCCAACCATCTTCTGCATGTCCTATCAGAAACTGTACCTTCACCAAACACTTTCAATAAATTTCTACCTGCTTCTGTAGCATTTCTTCCTTGTTGAAATTCATAAAAATTACAGTGGCGTAAATGAACTTTATCAGTAGCCATGGGTACACTATCGCTTCACACATAAGACTAAAGTGAATCAACTTTGTTTTAGTTAATTTGCTATGTCAGTATGTATACATTAAGTGATAAAAATAGAGAAGCACACATGCACCAAATAAACATGTGCTTACATGTCAAAAATTGTTGTGATAGAAACGGACAGAACTTTTCAGGAGACCTTATATTTTCCTCGAAAGGCTCTAGCAAGAATACAGCCCTAGTGACACTGGCATGTTAACCCCCTAGACCTATTTTAGACTTCTGACCTCCAGTCCTGTAAGATAATAACTTTGTGTTGTTTTACGCCCCTAAGTTTGTGGTTATTTGTCATAGTAACAATAGGAAACTAATCCATAAACCATGATCTATCTAACCCCTCTGCTATATTGTCATATGATAAGATGTGCATTTTAACTGACTCATCAACTGATTGGTTATATCAAGCAAATTAGGCTGAAAGAAAACATTTATCTTCCTCTAATTAGTATAGGTCACATCTTCTGCATATTTGAAAATTACTTCGTGAAACATCTCTGTTTCCACTACGTGTGTTAAGGAAGTGTGTTCTTTCAGTGGCTTGCTCCAGATGTACTTATGTGTGTGCTGTGTCCAAAACAGACCATAATTTGCTTAAGAATGAGTAATAACAAGTTCAATATTATATTCAGTCATCACATTGTACGTACTGTAAAACTGCTTAATCTACTAGTTTAAACATGCATATTGATTTGGCCACTCAAGTTAATCCCTTTGGGTGTACTTTTTGAAAAGCATTAATGTGTCATTATACATTGAAAAGTTAATGCATCATCAAAATAGAGTTACAAACCAGGATAATGATAACCATCTTTATCAGCAATCTTCTTTTAGCAGGTATAATGGGATTAAAGTCTTTTCCCAAATACCAGTACCTCTGGTAAAGGAATCTGAGCTGAATCTTCAGTCTTTAAGGAAAGGGAAAGAATCAGTGTGATAATTTCTCTTCCACTTCAAAGAGTTAAGTTAGACAGAGATGGAAACATTCTAAGGGAAGATGATAATCACCACCATGCTGGCAATATCTCCTTTCATTTACCCAACATGTATTGAGCGCTATGTATTTTAGAGGCAGATATTACATTGCTGTGCAAGCCAGAGAAAAATGAGGATTACTTTGAAATGTGTGAGATGAGAAAATTAACACAATTATATAAAAACATGAGAATCAACAGAAGATCTATGAAGAAAAAGTAGTAGAATTAAAAGTCTTTGTGAGACCACCATCTGGTTTCAATACACAAAATAGAAAAAAAAGTGAAGTAACTATCTTAGAATTAACTAATTTCATTATGAATAGATACTCATGGGAAATTTAGATTTTATGTAGAGCAAAAGCAGAAAGACCATTAACTCCAGATTTTTCTTATTGGCTCATCTGTTTACTTGATGGAAGCATTCACTAGTATTTTATTTTAAAATCACAAGTCCTCTGTACCAATGGCTGGATCTCACAAGGACAATGGCAGTGTGACAAACATAACATGCTGAATTTGTCCCTCAGCAACAAAGAATGAGTTTTTCCTTGCTGTATCTTTTAGTCTATGCCATCCAAGTTGCCACTGAATGTTGCCATTTAATGTGGCATGTCCAAGAAAAATACCAATATCAGAAGGTAGTCTTGGTTGTTTGATCATCAGTACTCCTTCTTGGCACCATGAGACCGGTCACTGTCTTTCAAAGAGAAGCTCATGTGAGGCATTAAAAGTACATTCTTAATTTTCAAATGCAGTTTTAGGTCTCTTTCAGCTGAAAAGTGTTATGTTGAATATGGGTAAAAGAAGGCTTGCCCCTAGAGTTCAAGTCTCAAATTGTTACGTATCTCTAAAAATCTGAATACATAACAACCAGAGTTGATTTGTTTTCTATCTACATTCTTTAATAACACAATCTATGAAATTTGAGAGGGCTGCCTGACATTTCATCATTAAGAAATCTATCAACAAAGATTGGATGTGGAAGGATCCTGCTAAGTGGTCTGCTTGCTATAGCTCCCCGAAGAACGAAGATTAGCCTGTTTTTACATGAGATATTAAGAAAATTTTATTACTTGTTGGATTTTTTTTTTGTCTTTTGTGATTGTTTAAAATTGGCACTGTCTTTCTTCTTTGGGAGAGACTATGCTTTGCTTCCTTTTATCAAATGAGATCAGAATAATTCTAGTACTTCTGGCTGCCATTAGGATTCAATAACCTCCTTATTGAATTTGTCTGACCCAGCTGGCAGTCACAATCCCTCAAGGTCTTCTTTTGGGATTGGGGAGACAGAGCAGAGGGTATCTATTCTTCTTTACTGTTTCACTTAGACAGAACTTAAGGGCCCATGGCAACCACCCAAACACTTTTTTTTTAATTTAGTACAATAGGAAACTTTGCTGTCCATCTTTTATATGTTAAAAGTTCTTTCTTTCTTTCTTTCATTCATTCATTCATTCACTCATTCATTCATTCTATACATATCCTTTTAAGCACCAGGGATATAGCAGTGAATAAAATTAGACAAATTTCTGACCTCATGAACATCATATCCCAATAAAATGCTCTCTCACAATGACTTTGTTAATGTTACATATTTATTTCTTCTTCTTCTTTATTGCAGATATGTAGAATGTCATTTGGAAAGGGCTCGGAGAATTTAGAGATTCTTACTTAATTCCATCTTGTTTTCAAGGAGAGGGAACAATTACTATCCTCAATTGAGGATATTCCCAAAGATTTTTCTTCAATAGTAAGTTTCTCTTTTATTCTCTGTCATTAATTAGAATTTTGCTTGTAGGAGACAGAAATCAAAATCAAATTAGCTAAGCAAAAGAAGGAATTTATCACCTGGCAGAATTGGGGAGGGAATTCCAAAGGTAGCATGTTGGGCGGCACAGGGTATGTAAATGATGTTGAACTAGCTCTCTCATTTTCTCCCTCTCTCTTTACCTCTCTCTCTCTTTCTTTGTCTCTGTCTTTCAACTCTTGATTTTTTCTTTACATTGGTATCATTCTATCTTTATGCAGATGGGCTTTCTCCAGGTTATTTCCCACAGGATTGGGAGCAATGTTTTATGTAGAGTAGGTATACTTTACCTCTAGAGAATGAGTCAAGGTTTGAATGAAGCAAACTTCCATATTCTGCTGAAAGGGAAACATGGCTACAGACAGCTGCAGAATTATATCATTTCTGCTCAGTGATCTTAGACCAGGGGTCCCAAACTATGGCCCGTGGGCCACATGCGGCTCCCTGAAGCCATTTATCCAGCCCCTGCCGCACTTCCGGAAGGGGCACCTCTTTCATTGGTGGTCACTGAGTGGAGCATAGTTTCTATTGAAATACTGGTCAGTTTGTTGATTTAAATTTACTTGTTCTTTATTTTAAATATTGTATTTGTTCTCGTTTTATTTTTTTACTTTAAAATAAGATATGTGCAGTGTGCATAGGGATTTGTTCATAGTTTTTTTTTATAGTCCGGCCCTCCAACGGTCTGAGGGACGGTGAACTGGCCCCCTGTGTAAAAAGTTTGGGGATCCCTGTCTTAGACTGTGTACACAATGTTTGTATACAGATGCTCAGGTTTTGCTGTGTATCTATCCCTGGGTCAGATCATGTGACCATGACAATATGAAGTTGAAAAGCAGGCACCAGAGAAAAAGGCTGTTGTTACCTGAAGAAGTGAAAATGGGATACTGAAAATAAATTTTAACTCCGTCCTACAGTATCACTGCTAAGTAGAGCTCATGAACCAGGGTCTCTGACCAAGTGTGCAGGAGAAGGCTCCTCCTTTCCTACCATGTGCTCTTCAAAATACAATTCAATGAAGAAGGGTATTTTCAATACCCTACTTTCAATACCTAGAATTGTTCATGGTACTTGGTAAGTAACAAAAGTTGGTTGACTGAGAAAGAAATACTAGAGGATATTCTTCATGAAAACAAGAAAGTAAACTAAGAAAGTAGAGAACAAAAATATCTGAGAAACAAGGGATGTAGTAGTATAAAATGGAGAAGATAAGAAATTTCTAGCCTGACCTGTGGTGGCGCAGTGGATAACACATCGACCTGGAAATGCTGAGGTCTCCGGTTCAAAACCCTGGGCTTGCCTGGTCAAGGCACATATGGGAGTTGATGCTTCCAGCTCCTCCCGCCTTCTCTCTCTCTCTCTCCCTCTCTCTCTCCTCTTTAAAAAAAAATGAATAAAGAAAAAAAAAGAAGAAAAAAAAAAAGAAATTTCTAATATGATGATAAAACAACAAACTTCAAGATTAATCAAATTAAACTGGGGCAGATGAGAAGGTTTGTAGAAAAGATGAAATTTATAGACTATTTGATGTACTTAATGTTTGAACATATAGAAAGGAGGTTTGCATAGAGAAAAAATTTTAATAAGTTATCCTTACATACATAGAAAATTGACCAAGAAATTTAATAAAATATATCTTTGGGATTACAAAGAATGTGAAAAACAAAAGATGTGAAAGACAAAAAGTACTCAAGATATATAAAATGGCTCCATTGTCAATAACATCTGCATAATCATAATAATATAAACAATGAAAATCAATTTCACTTAAACTTTTAAATTGTCATATTAGAACAGGAGGATAAGTATATCTTGTATCCATGTGTATGATGGGACTGTGGGTAGGGTGTGAGAAAGAACTAAATTGTTACTATCCACAGTGGGAAGCCAATATGTACGGTTTAACAATGAAAAATCAAGAAGTAGCCATATAAGCATGTTATTTAATGATATGAAATAAATATAATATAGTTAAACAAGTTGAAAATGGTTATAAGAATCATGGTGAAAAGATGCAGGAAATAAGCTTTATATAACCACAAGACCCTCTAAGCTTTGTATATAAAAAAAACTTTTTTTTTCCTTTTTTTTTTTTTTTTTTTGTATTTTTCCAAAGCTGGAAACGGGAAGAGACAGTCAGACAGACTCCCACATGCGCCCAACCGGGATCCACCCGGCACACCCGCCAGGGGTGATGCTCTGCCCACCAGGGGGCGATGCTCTGCCCCTTCGGGGCGTCACTCTGTTGCGACCAGAGCCACTCTAGCACCTGGGGCAGAGTCCAAGGAGCCATCTTTGCTCCAATGGAGCCTTTGGCTGCAGGAGGGGAAGAGAGAGACAGAGAGGAAGGAGAGGGGGAGGGGCGGAGAAGCAGATGGACGCTTCTCCTGTGTGCCCTGGCCGGGAATTGAACCCGGGACCCCTGCATGCCAGGCCGACGCTCTACCACTGAGCCAACTGGCCAGGGCCTATAAAAAACTTTAATAAACAGAAAAGTTACATCAGAAATGTCAGTAGTGCCTCATTTCATGTTGGCAGCCTTTGATGTACATTAACTGATAATTTTCTAGTTTGTTTTGTTTTTGTTGTTGCTTCAAGTGAGAGGAAGAGAGATAGACTCCTGCATGCACCCTGACCAGAATCCACCTGGCAACCCCAATCTGAAACTGATGCTAGAATCAACTAAACTATCCTCAGTGCGTGCAGCCAATGCTCTAACCAATTGAGCCACTGGCTGCAGGAGGAGAAGAGAGAGAGAAGGGGGAGAGAGAAGAGAAGAGAAGCAGATAGTTGCTTCTCATGTGTGCCCTGGCCAAGGATTTAAGCCTTCTTTCATCAAAGGAATGACTGTCGAATGATGAGTTTCAGGTACTAGGGTGGCTAATAAGGAGATATTGTCAGGCCTCTGCTAGTGCTCCTCCAGCCACTCCACATGGCTTACCACTTGCCTGACCTACTTCTACTGAGGCAGATGTCTTCAGAGAGCTGAGGGAAAGGGGGCAATTTTGCTGTCTTTATATCCTTCTTCTAAAAGCCTTATATAGTCCAGAGGTTTTGGAGGTTAAAGAGTCCACATCTAGTTTGCCTTGTTAGTCATCTCCAATCTGGCTTGATGCATTCCCAACTGTGAGGAAGTGTTTCAGTACTCTTTAGTAATAACTGCACTGCGAACACCAGCCACCCAAAGTCTTATCTATAAATATAAAAGAAAGAATAATGTGGAAGACCTATCTGAAATATGGCAGTTGTACACAGGGTCATCTTTACTGTTTCTGGGACAGTTTCTTTGTTTATGTATTTTGTAGTGTATTAGGTTTATATTTCTGCTGTAATAAATTACCACAAACTTAGTGGGTTTCTCTGGGCTAAATCAAGGTACCAAAAAGTTGCATTCATTTCTGAAAACTAATTTATGTTGTCAGTGGAATTGAGTTCCTTGTTATTGTAGGACTGAGATTTTTATTTTCTTGCTATTGATCAGTTGAAGGCCATCACTAGCTTCTAGAAGATCCTCAAATTCCTTGGGTCATGGCCCCATTTCTCTACCTTTAAATTCAACAGTGATGGGTTTCTCTGTTTCTGTTATCTGACTCTTCTTTCTTTATCATCTCTCTCTCTGACCACAGCCAGTAAAGACTACTTTTAAGGACTCCTATTATTACATTGGGAACATCCAAACAATCCAGAAAAATATCTTCATCTCAAAGTCCTAAATGTTAATTACATCTGTAAAGTTTCTTTTGCTGTATAAAAGGCCTATTCACAGGTCCTATGGATATGTTTGGGAGCAGAGTTAACATGGTAAGAAGATAAAGAAAATAGAGTTGCAGTTGTAGCTCTGCTTACATTCTCAGACAGATAAATTCTCTGATTCTTACTTTATTCATTGGAAATGATATGTAAACCATTCTATATCTCCCCTTACCTGAAGAATGTTAGGATCCTTATACATTTCCAAATAGCCAGACTTTTTCATATGCTCTCATAAATTTGTTTTTTAAGTGAAAGGGATAACCCTTTTCACTTCCTGATCACTAAGTGTTTATATAGGACTGAAACATTTTATAACTAGAAATTGGGCACAGTGACAGGTTGTTCCAAGGGCTGTTAGAGCTATGTCTGTATCACCTGTGGTTGCTCTGGACCCAGTGTGACTATCTAGTAGTAAAGAAGATTGGATCCAGGTTTAGAAATGCATTCATGCTGCTGACCTATGCTAAGAGTTCCAGTTCAGTTGTTTGATGTCTTGATAATTTTACTGTTGATATCTCTGTCCTAGATCTTAGAGTGAATATGATTGTTCTTTTCTTACTGTAAGGAGAGACAGGCTATACATGTTCTACAGTTATCCACCATCTAAAGAAATGGTATTTAACTGTTACTTTACTTTTTTTTTTTTTAATAATTTTATTTTTTTAATGGGGTGACATCAATAAATCAGGATACATATATTCAAAGATAACAAGTCCAGGTTATCTTGTCGTTCAATTATGTTGCATACCCACCACCCAAAGTCAGATTGTCCTCTGTCACCTTTTATCTTGTTTTCTTTGTGCCCCTCCCCACCCCCTATCCCTCTCCCATTCCCCCCTCCCCCCTGTAACCACCACACTCTTATCAATGTCTCTTAGTTTCACTATTATGTCCCACCTACGTATGGAATAATACAGTTCCTGTTTTTTTCTGATTTACTTATTTCGCTTCGTATCATGTTATCAAGATCCCACCATTTTGCTGTAAATGTTCCGATGTCATCATTTCTTATGGCTGAGTAGTATTCCATAGTGTATATGTGCCACATCTTCTTTATCCAGTCATCTATTGATGGGCTTTTTGGTTGTTTCCATGTCCTGGCCACTGTGAACAATGCTGCAATAAACATGGGGCTGCATGTGTCTTTACGTATCAATGTTTCTGAGTTTTTGGGATATATACCCAGTAGAGGGATTGCTGGGTCATAAGGTAGTTCTATTTTCAGTTTTTTGAGGAACCACCATACTTTCTTCCATAATGGTTGTACTACTTTACATTCCCACCAACAGTGTATGAGGGTTCCTTTTTCTCCACAGCCTCTCCAACATTTGCTATTACCTGACTTGCTAATAACAGCTAATCGAACAGGTGTGAGGTGGTATCTCATTGCCGTTTTGATTTGCATTTCTCTAATAGCTAAAGAAGATGAGCATCTTTTCATATATCTGTTGGCCATTTGTATCTCTTCCTGGGAGAAGTGTCTATTCATATCCTCTTCCCATTTTTTTATTGGATTGTTTGTTTGTTTGTTGTTGAGTTTTATGAGTTCTTTGTATATTTTGGATATTAGGCCCTTATCTGAGCTGTTGTTTGAAAATATCATTTCCCATTTAGTTGGCTTTCTGTTTATTTTGTTATCAGTTTCTCTTGCTGAGCAAAAACTTCTTAGTCTGATGTAGTCCCATTCATTAATTTTTGCCTTCACTTCTCTTGCCATTGGAGTCAAATTCATAAAATGCTCTTTAAAACCCAGGTCCATGAGTTGAGTACCTATGTCTTCTTCTATGTACTTAATTGTTTCAGGTCTTATGTTTAGATCTTTGATCCATTTTGAGTTAATTTTTGTACAGGAGGAGAGACAGTAGTCCAGTTTCATTCTTTTGCATGTGGCTTTCCAGTTTTCCCAGCACCATTTACTGAAGAGGATTTCTTTTCTCCATTGTGTGTTGTTGGCCCCTTTATCAAAAATTATTTGACTATATATATGTGGTTTTATTTCTGGACTTTCTATTCTGTTCCATTGGTCTGAGTGTCTATTTTTCTGCCAATACCATGCTGTTTTGATTGTCGTGGCCCTATAATAGAGTTTGAAGTCAGGTATTGTAATGCCCCCAGCTTCATTCTTTTTCTTTAGGATTGCTTTGGCTATTCGGGGTTTTTTATAGTTCCATATAAATCTGATGATTTTTTGCTCTATTTCTTTAAAAAATGTCATTGGAAGTTTGATGGGAATTGCATTAAATTTGTATATTGCTTTGAGTAATATAGCCATCTTGATTATATTTATTCTTCCTAGCCAAGAACAAGGTATAATCTTCCATCTCATTATATCTTTTTCGATTTCCCTTAACAATGGTTTATAGTTTTCATTACATAAGTCCTTTACATTCTTTGTTATGTTTATTCCTAAGTATTTTATTTTTTTTGTTGCAATCGTGAAGGGGATTATTCTTTTGAGTTCCTTCTCAGTTGTTTCATTGTTGGCATATATAAAAGCTATTGACTTCTGTATGTTAATTTTGTATCCTGCGACCTTACTGTATTGGCTTATTGTTTCTAGTAGTCTTTTTGTGGATTCTTTGGGGTTTTCGATGTATAGGATCATATCATCTGCAAAAAGTGATACCTTTACTTCTTCTTTTCCAATATGGATGCCTTTTATTTCTTTGTCTTGTCTGATTGCTCTGGCTAGAACCTCTAGTACCACATTAAATAAGAGTGGAGAGATTGGA
This sequence comes from Saccopteryx bilineata, assembly GCF_036850765.1. NCBI lineage: Eukaryota > Metazoa > Chordata > Mammalia > Chiroptera > Emballonuridae > Saccopteryx > Saccopteryx bilineata. Next base: position 209,072,056 of record NC_089494.1, read on the forward strand.
CAACCCTGTCTTGTTCCTGATTTAAGGGGGAAAGCCTTCAGTTTAGTGCCATTTAATATGATGTTAGCTGATGGTTTATCATATATGGCCTTTATCATGTTGAGATATTTTCCTTCTATACCCATTTTGTTGAGAGTCTTAAACATAAAATTGTGTTGTATTTTATCGAAAGCCTTATCTGCGTCTATTGATAAGATCATGTGGTTTTTGTTCTTTGTTTTGTTGATATGGTGTATTACGTTAACCGTTTTGCGTATGTTGAACCATCCTTGAGATTCTGGGATGAATCCCACTTGATCATGATGTATTATTTTTTTAATATGTTGTTGTATTTGATTTGCTAGTATTTTGTTTAGTATTTTAGCATCTGTATTCATTAGAGATATTGGTCTGTAGTTTTCTTTTTTTGTGCCATCCTTGCCTGGTTTTGGTATGAGGGTTATGTTGGCCACATAAAATGTGTTTGGAAGTATTGCTTCTTCTTCAATTTTTCGGAAGACTTTGAGTAGAATAGGAACCAAGTCTTCTTTGAATGTTTGATAAAATTCGCTGGCATAGCCGTCAGGGCCTGGACTTTTATTTTTGGGGAGGTTTTTAATGGTTTTTTCTATTTCTTCTCTACTGATAGGTCTGTTTAGGCTTGCTGCTTCTTCTTGACCCAGTCTAGGAAGGTTGTATTTTTCTAGGAATTTATCCATTTCTTCTAGGTTGTTGAATTTAGTGGCATAAAGTTTTTCATAGTATTCTACAATAATTCTTTGTATATCTACAGTGTCCGTGGTGATTTCTCCTCTTTCATTTTGGATTTTGTTTATATGAGTTCTTTCTCTTTTTTCCTTGGTAAATCTTGCCAAGGGTTTGTCAATTTTGTTGATCTTTTCAAAGAACCAGCTCCTTGTTTTATTAATTTTTTCTATAGTTTTTCTGTTCTCTATTTCATTTATTTCTGCTCTGATTTTTATTATCTCCTTTCTTTGGCTGGTTTTGGGTTGTCTTTGTTCTTCTTTTTCTAGTTCCTTAAGGTGGGAAGTTAAGTGGTTCACTTGGGATCTCTCTTGTTTGTTCATATATGCCTGAAGTGATATGAACTTCCCTCTTATCACTGCTTTTGCTGCATCCCATAGATTCTGATATGTTGTATTGTCATTTTCATTAGTCTGTATATATCTTTTGATCTCTGCACTTATTTCTTCTTTGACCCATTCATTTTTAAAAGTATGCTGTTTAGTTTCCACATTTTTGTGGGATTTTTTTCCTCTTTTTTGCAGTTGAATTCTAGTTTCAAGGCTTTATGATCAGAAAATATGCTTGGTACAACTTCAATTTTTCTGAATTTGCTGATGTTGTTTTTCTGGCCCAACATATGGTCAATTCTTGAGAATGATCCATGTACACTGGAGAAAAATGTATACTCAGTCACTTTGGGATGAAATGTCCTGTAGATGTCTATCATATCCAGGTGCTCTAGTGTTTTGTTTAAGGCCACTATGTCTTTGTTGATTGTTTGGATGACCGATCTAGAGCCGTCAGCGGTGTATTGAGGTCTCCAAGTATGATTGTATTTTTGTCAGTTTTTGTTTCAAGATCAATAAGTAGCTGTCTTATATATTTTGGTGCTCCTTGGTTTGGTGCATATATATTAAGAATTGTTATGTCTTCTTGATTCAGTGTCCCCTTAGCCATTATGAAATGGCCATTTTTGTCTCTGAGTACTTTTCCTGTCTTGTAGTCAGCATTATCCGATATGAGTACTGCTACACCTGCTTTTTTTTGGATGTTATTTGCTTGGAGTATTGTTTTCCAGCCTTTCACTTTGAATTTGTTTTTATCCTTGTTACTTAGATGAGTTTCCTGTAGGCAGCATACATTTGGATTTTCTTTTTTAATCCATTCTGCTACTCTGTGCCTTTTTATTGGTGAGTTTAATCCGTTTACATTTAGTGTAATTATTGATACTTGTGAGTTCCCTATTGCCATTTTATATCTTGCTTTCTGTTAGTTTTGTGTCTTGTTTGATCCTTCTCTTTCGTTTTCCTATCTTTTGTTTTTATTTGGTTGTATTCCATACATCTTTCCTCTGTTGCTATCTTTTTTATCTCATGTGCTTCTGTGGTGGTTTTTTCAATGGTGGTTACCTTTGAGTAATGAAAAGGGTCCCTACCCTGTTCATTGTAGCGAACTATTTTGTGAGTACTTTTGCACTCCATCGTCCTTTGCTACTGTTAATCTCCATCTTCTCCCCCTCTTTCTTTTTGTTGTTGTCACAGTTTAAATTTGGTTTTATTGTGTTCTTCTTGGAGCTTTTACTTGTGGCTCTGTTTTTTTTTGTTCTTTGTATCTGGTTGGAAAACCCCCTTTAGTAATTCCTGGAGTGGGGGTTTTATGATGATAAATTCCCTCATCTTTTCTGTATCTGTGAATGTTTTTATTACTCCTTCGTATTTGAAGGATAGCTTTGATGGGTATAGTATTCGTGGCTGAAAGTTCCTCTCTTTCAGGACTTCAAATATTGGGGTCCACTCTCTTCTAGCTTGTAGAGTTTCTGCTGAGAAATCTGATGATAATCTAATGGGCCTTCCTTTATATGTTGTATTCTTCTTTTCCCTGGCTGCCTTGAGAATTTTTTACTTGCTGTTGGTTTGTGTCAATTTCATTATGATATGCCTTGGAGTAGGTTTGTTGGGGTTAAGAAAACTTGGAGTTCTGTTTGCTTCTTAAACTTGAGGCTTTAGTTCTTTCCACAGGCTTGGGAAGTTCTCATCTATTTTTTGTTTGAGTATGTTCTCCATTCCATTTTCTTTCTCTTCTCCCTCTGATATACCTATTATTTTTATGTTATTCTTTTTGATGGAGTCAGATAATTCTTGTAGGGCTATCTCATTTTTTTAAATTTTTGAGTCTCTTTCTTCTTCTCTCTGTTGTGCCTCAAGTTGCTTGTCTTCTATTTCACTAATCCCCTCTTCTATCTGACCTGTTCTATTAGCTAAGCTTGTTACTTCATTTTTCAGCTCGCGAATTGAGTTTTTCATCTCTGTTTGATTTGTTTTTATAGTTTCATTTTCCTTGGACATATATTCTTTGTGTTCATTTAGTTGTTTTCTGAGCTCCCTAAATTGCCTTTCTGTGTTTTCTTGTATATCTCGGAGGATATTTAGGATTTCTATCTTGAATTCTCTGTCATTTAGCTCCAAGGTTTCCAATATATTAAATTTTTTCTCCATAGATTTTTCCTCATCTAGCTGTGTTACCTCTCTTTCTTTTGTATCCATGATATTCTATTTTCTCTTCTTTAATGGAATCTGAGGGTGGTTTTGTTGATAGTATTAATGAGATTTAATAAAGAATAAAAAGTTAAAAAAAATAATAAAAAATAAAAAATCAAAAAGAGTTGTTTTTTTAAAAAAAATTAATAATGAAATAAAGAAAAATAAAATAAAAATTTTTAAAAAAAGGAAATTATTCCCCCCCTCCTTTTTTCCTCTCCTGTCCTCTCCCCTCTTTCTTGAGAAAATCTTGTGGTGGACTGTGAATTATAACAAACAATGCCTGTGATGGAGGGCCTGAATTGGGGAAAAGTAATAAAGGGGCAAAAAAAAAAAAAAGAAAAAAAAAAGAAAAAAAAAGAGCATATGGACCCACAAAAAGCAAAATAAGGAAAAAATTTGGGTCAAGAATAAAATGATTTGCTTTTAGGTGTTGGTTGTCTAAGAGTTATGATGAGAGGAATAAGAGGAAAATGGAAAAATGGGGGGACAAATTAAAAAATTACTATTGTATTTAGTGGAACAAGAACTAGATAATATGGAGAGCCAGGGATGGGAGCACTGCTAGTGAGTTAAAAAGGTGATGTAAAAACCCCCCAAAATACCACAAACATAAGTTTGAGTCCCAGATAAGATAATTTGTTTTTTATTGAGGTTTGAATGAGAGGAGATGTAAAGGAGAAAGGAAGAAACTAAAGTAGAGGGAGAAAAGAAAGAGAGAAAGAGAAAAAAAGAGGGAACCACTAAAAGAAGAAAAAAGAAAGAAGAGAGAGAGAGAGAGAGAGAGAGAGAGAGAGAGTTAAGGGTTTTGGAGTGCAACCCTCATAGAGAGAAAGGAAGAGAAGAGAAATGATAATGGGAGATGTAACACTTATGGGTAGTGTAGTTCAAGGAGAGGAGAGAGTAAGACCGGGTAAGAGTTAATTGGCCAAATTGGAGGAGGAAAAAAAGTATCAAGAATGAAGATAAGAGAAACAAACGAACAAATATAATAAAATGGGATAGGTTATAAAGTCAGCAGATTATTCTTGATTTTGAGAGGTTATCTTCTTGCTTTTTCTTTTCTCTCCCTCTTCCTGGTCGGTGACTCTGTACCCTGGGTTCTGCCCCTTTGGCACGCTCAGGTAGAGGTTTGCAGTTGATAAGTCTCTATGGCAATGTCATGTATTGTGCTTTAGTCTCGTTGGCAGTCGAAGCTCATTAGCATTTATAGGCTCCGACAGTGAGAGAGTCCGTGTTCCTGGAGCCTTTCTCCTAGTCTTTCCTTCCTCAATTAGTAGCTGATAATCCAGCTATGGGGTTGCTGCTGCCTCTGCCTGGATAGTAAGAGGCTCAAAGAGCTGGCAACTCCCCACTCTATTTCCACTCAGCACAGGGCTCTGGGTAAGGCTCAGTCAGTCAGAGCTGCTAGCATAATCAGGCGGGCTTTCCGCCCACTCAAAGACCTCTGGCTCTGCCACTCTGTCCGGTAACACAAGCGGGCGCCCACTTCCGGGGTGCTTGGAGGAAACTCTCACTCACTGTCTGCGACTAGGATATCCGGCCAGCAGTCTCAAGCTCTGAGTGAAACCCCCAACTGCAGGGAAAAGTTGCAGCATTGGAATTGAGTCTCGCTCCGTCCCCGTGCGTGACTTTTGCAAGGCGCTGGGGCGGCCCGAGATTCCGCTTTGGCCCACACAAAGGCCCCTGTCTCTGCCCCTCTGTGCGATAACACGGGCGCGCACTGCCGAGGCACTCGGAGGAATCGCTCACTCCTTATCTGCGCGCGCAAACCAGGATATGAGGCCGGCCGCGTTTCCCTCTGAGTGAAACACCCTCCAGCATGGAAAATCTCCACCGTTGGAATTAGTTCTCACTCCCTCCCATGCGTGGCTTTCCCAGGGCGCTGGGGCTGCCCAGAGACTCTGCCCTCGGCCCACAGAAAGGCCTCTGACCCTGCCTCTCCGTGGGCAACACGGGCACCTACTCTCGGGGCCTAGGAAGAAATTCTCGCCCACTAACTGTGCACCGACCAGGAGACCGGGTAAAATGGCTGCTCCGCTTGTCTTTCTTTGTTTGGGTTTGGCGCGAGTGTTAGCTTGTATTGCCCGGGTTGCCACAGGATCAGATTTTCCTCGGCTTGGATCTCCGTGCCACAGCCTGGTTCGGCCGTTCGTGTCGCAGTCTGGATCTATTCACCCCCTTTGCCCGCCTCAGTTTCTATATTCACAGTTAGCAGAGAAAGCCGCCCTGTTTAGGTTAGTGAGGAAGGTGGAGCATTTCTTACTCCCTATTTCCTTCGGGGTTTGGTTATATATTTAGCCAATTTTTCACTCAATCATACCTTTGGGTGTATTGCGAAGCATCTGGAAGCTCTAAGTATAGGTTTTTCTGTTTCTGGTTGAAGATCTTGTTGAGTTTTGGGGGAGATTTATCGGTATCGCTTCCTACCCTGCCATTACTCTGACGTCATCTCCTACTTTACTTTTTAAGGCTGAAGCTAACAAACATTTTTCTCTTCTCTCCATCTGTAGAAGTAACTATTATTCTTTTAACTTGTTTCATGTGAAGTGCAGACTAAGGTATATAACAATGTACTCTTTATCCTTCCCTGCTCAGAAAATTGACTATTTTAATAAATATTTTAATCAACACATTGGGCCCAAATCATGTATATAACTATAATCACTTATGTATTTATTAATTTCTTCCTTTCTTCATTCAGTCTCAGTGTTTGAGACATCATCATCATCATAGTCAACATATATTGATATTTAGAATGAAAGACAGAAATATAAAATAATAAAAAAATGTTATAAGTGTTGTGATAGCATTAGAAGCAATGTGGTATAAATGCAAATAAGAAAAAGATTCTCTTTAACATGAAATTTAACAAAACACTTATTAAACAAAATAAAGATGGATGTGTTCATAGATCTCAATATTTGTAAGTTTTAAAAATGTATAGTATTACCCACTCAATGTAAGGAGTTAGCAAAATTGCCAAACTATTATCTACATCTGATTTAAAATTAAATGGAATATCCCATATCCTGACATTTGTACTTAGGAAAATAACACAGGAAATTAACAACTTCATACACAAGACAGTTATTTTAAATACAAGGATCAGTGCAGCTTAAGACCTGATTATCCCTGGAACTCAGAGTCCCTAAATGCTATCAAATTTCCCAAGAGATAATAGACTTATTATATTAAGCAAAATCAATATGCCTTTATCATCACAATATCTTGCATATATAACTATTTATAAGTTCTACTCTTAAAAATGTCCATATAAATATATATAAAAGTAAGCAAATATAAAATGGACACAACTATAGAACCAAAATTATATATAAAGCAAAGGGAAATTTCAATTTGTTTGCTTAGTTAAGTAAATGAGAGAAATCTAAAAAACTCCACTTAGAAAAAAGACAACTTTCTATTCTAGGAAAGACATTGTAATCTGAAAGTCATTACCATGATTCAATAAAATACTAGTATACATATTTAGTCCCATACTATTAATAAAAGGTAGTTGCAGGACCCTAGAATTGCATTCCTTGGTTGCTCAATTAAGCGATTGATTGATTGATTGATTGAATGAGTGAATCAATCAAAACAATGTCTTAAAAATTAAGACATGCATAGAATTGAACTAAAATTCAGTCCAATCACAAAACAATTTTACTTGAACTTTGCTTATACCACCTGAAGAACATCTTGATGCTGAGTTGCATTGTCTGTTGACTGTGAGAGCATTTGAGTCTCCTTAAAGGGTTATTCTCATACCAGGAAAGAGTATGATTACACTCACCATCAGAACGTACAGTACCTTGGTAATACTAACATCCCTAATTTCTTGTTCAAACAAACATCTTATGTGGTTTGTCTGAAGTCTTTTCTCATGACTACCCATTCTCATAGAACAGATGAAGGTTAATATCAGTGACTCTTTTCTTACAAATAGTCTCCTTTAGCTCCTCAAACACTGCATGTTTCTTAGCAAGCAGGAATACTGGGGTTATTGATAGTTACTCTTTTATTTTTAAAAATATGCACTCATAGGAATAAATAACAGTTCAGGATGAAAAGTAAAATCCCTGGCTTTCCCACTCCAACAAATCCTCAGAGGTAACCATTTAACAATTTTTTGTTTCCATTCAATTATTTCCTTTTTACATTTATACATATGTCCATACCCTCATTTTAAAATTTAACATAGAATTATACTTCACTGTTCTGAAAATATGACATTTGACCTGATGAAGAGAAAATAGCAGCAGGTTCAACATTGTACTGTTATTTAATCATTTTAGAAGAAACTCAGAACTTTGAAGTTCTTTAGGCTCAATTAAATTTTTATAAAAATAACATTCAAATTTGATCTAGTTCCTCCCCTGATTAACAGAGGAAGGACTCTGGCGCAGTCTGTGATTGGAAACCTGGTTCCATTGCTTTCTTGATATAGGACTTGACACACGATGCCTTAACATTATGTGCCTCAGTCTTCTAATCTGTCCTTGTCAGACTGAGTTAACGTGTAAATCAGACACTGACACATCTTAAACACTGCATTTTAGTGATAGTTATTACTGTCATGATTCAGTGGCTTCTTATTGCTCTATTTCTGATAAGGCACTGCAAGCTTGCCACCGCCTGCCTCTCTTACCAAACCATTTCTGGTTCACAATTTCTTAACTGGATTGGGCTTCCCCATCCCTTAGGTCTTTGCATATGTACCTTCCTCTGTCCTCCATTTTTGCAACCCTACCCCCTTCTCTGGTTAGCTCTCACGTCCTTATGTCTCAGCTGAAGAGTCACTTTCTGAAAAAAACTCTTTTACGGATCTCAGACTAAGTCAGGTCTCCTTTTATTAAAGTGAACAGTAATCACATACTTATCATCCAAAAGAGGACACTTATGAGAGTGAAAGAACAGGTATAAATTGAAATTGTCCCAGACAAACAAGAACATATATACTTTCTACCTATAATACACTGCTATGGCACCATTTCTTTTTTTTATACGTCAGTTTATAATTGTATTTAATTAATCGTGCTAGTGTTTGTTAATGTCTTGTTTTTCTACCAGGCTGTTAACTCGATGCATCTGTTTTCCAGCTCCTAGCATAGTGCTTAGCACACTGCCCCAAAATATTATCGAGCAGTGGCTGTTGTATCAGAATCAAAGCAGGTCCCACACTATGCCATTTCAGGCTGTTGAGGAGTGTAGAAGCCTGACTCTTTCTTCATTTGAAGCAATCATTGATCTAGCTTCCTTCCTCATGGTCTTACTTAGGCCTTTTCCCTGAGTTCCATTTTGAACAAGTAGAATATTCACTTTTGAATGATTCTAAATGATTGAATGATTCCGGGGTAGATCTTGAACCCTTGCCATTGTGTCTTTACCTTTGACAGCTCTCTTATACTTTTGATTTACAAAGATACATCAGTGGGCATTTGTGGAAGGCAGTAAATTAAAGTGGGCATTGTTATTTATGTAATTGTAAGGAACTGGACAAATGCCAGTAGAGTCTGAGGTCATACATACTTCAATGACTGGCTCAGACAACAGGCTTATTTATATGCTAATAACTGTAAATTGGAAATTACAATTGTTGAAATGGAACCAATATTTATATTATCTAAATGGTAGAAGTAATCATATTTAAATTATCAAGTATATTTTAGAATGTCCAAAAAAGTATTACTATTTAGAACTGTATGTAAAAAAACACAATAAAAAAGCTTCCAAAATTTATGGAATATGCATATTTATTGACTTGGTTCTTCTGAACTGCCACAAGGAAGACACCTATGTAGGTCATACTTTAATGATGGTAGTTTCCATGTTTGAGTTCTTTGAAGCTTATTGTGGATGCCACGTCTGACTCATTCATTCAGGAGGATTAGGTGTGCAGACTCTCCCTGGATCACATTCCATGGTTATAGCAAGGTACACACTCCACTGAACAGGAAATTGGATCAGAAAATGAAAACCAGTTAGAGAATGGAACACAAGCATGTATCTCTTTAGCAACACAAACTTTTATTTTGCCTTTGGACTTCACTGACCCAACTTCATCCCATTACCTTCTCTGGGATGAATTCAGATTATAATTTTATTATGTTTTAGTGCAAGAATTTAAGTTTGTTAACTAGTTTTATATCAGAACCCCCTCTTTCACCACCTTAAAAACCCTTTGAAAAGTCTTAGTGATTGCTGAGTAGGTAAAATTTAACATGAGAAATAGTAACTTCATCTTCTTTCATTTTCACCCTTACAATAAAGGCCAAAATTGAGGTCCATTTTCTATTATTCCTTATGTGTAGTTTCTTCATGAACAGTATAATGCCAAATTTTCTAGGGGAAATAAAAGTTCCCTGATATCATTTCTTCTTTCTTTGAGAAGTTTCAGGGTTCAAAATCACTTTCTGATTGTCCATAACTTTTTGTATTTCTAGGTTGTGACCTCTATGTTATATGAGTATAAAACAGTATTAGGATTCCCTGCAGCCAGTAAAATCTTAACCAGTCACATTTCCTCATTATTTTTCTTCTTATTTGTTATCTGAACATGTAACATTTCACAAAATCATTAACTGACAAATAAATGCTTTATAATTTTAAGATTTCTCATTTGAAACTGTGATGCACATCTTATAATTATGCAAGTATTTCTTTCTTTATATTCAAAATGATCTCGATGACAATAAATCATTTAGTTGGAAAACATTTCTTTTCATTGAATACAGTTGGAATCTTTTTTGCTGAATCTATACTGTCTCTTTATGGTAATAAAACATCCAATTAATATGTTAAAAAAATCAAATTGATCGATTCACTGATAGTCTTAGTATATGTGTAAGTAGTATTTTTAACCATTTTAGATAACAAAAATCCCTTTTAATTTTGTCATTTTTTTTCTAGTTGTACTTAGCTGGCTTAAAAATGTCTCCATTTGAAGAACATAAAAAGTATTCCTGCTTAGTTTTCACCTCCATAGTTAAAACTAGATAGAAGAAAGAACGAGGTGAGAGGTGGCTTGAAAAGAAAAACACAGTGATTAAACTAAAACAAAAGTTGAGTCTTCCTTTTGCTAATTTGCTAGGCACATTTCTAATTAGCTTTTAAATTCACCAGATAAGGCTTTTTAGCCTCTTTATTTTGGTATATTTTTATAGCATACTGCCAATGGTTGAATTCAGATCCAATATTCAGCTCTTCATTTCCACTGAAGAATGTATAATCAAAAAACATTTTTTCAATTAGGTAGAGTCATTCATCTAAGAATTTTAATGTATTCAGATATATCTGCTTCTAACTTTTAAAATTCAAATACAAGATTCTAATAAAGTCATCACCTTTCCCTTCATTTTAAAAACAATCAGATCAGTATAAGAAAAGCAAATATACTGCTCACAAAACTTAAGGGTTATTTTATGAATATGAAGCGATAAAATATCCCCAAATTTCTGTGAGCAATATATATTACATGGTATTTTATTTCTTTCACCAAACAATTATTTCTCTAAAATAACCTGGGAAAATAATAATTTTTTTTACTCACTTTCAATTCATTTGAAAGCCAGCAACAGAAAATTCAAAAGTTATCCTTGTAACAAATTTACTAGTTTAGGAATAGCTAGTTTTCCTGGATTAGTAAGAGTCCAATTATCTTAGAGAAATGTTATAGCTAAAGATACACCACATTTAACAATTGTCACACAGTTCACTATGTTATCAAATGTAAGCATCCTAATAGTGACAATTCTCAGTTCCCCCGAAATCCTCAGTGGCTGCCATTTTTCTCAGAAGTCCGGGAACTCCTTTCTACGGCCACAGCAGTTCTGTTCAGCTAAAATTTCCTAGCAGCTTTTAATCTGAGTATAAAACTTATTATTTAACTAGGAAGAGTTTATCTGCTGATCAAAATGCTGCCTATCTGCTAGCACAGGTTGGGCAAGTGTAAAGTTATTCTAGAATTCTTTGTTAAGTAATTTTTAAAATTATTTTTGCAAAAACTTAGAATGTTTATGATTTTTTATGCAGAAGTAGTGGTTAAAAGGCACAGTGGTTGAAAGTAGGATGCTTGGAGCTTCACAGACTGGGGCTGACTCTGTTCTGGTGTCATCAGCTACTGGCTGTGTGTCCTGGTTTGTTCAGCTTCCATGTTCTCATTTGTTATGTGACACGATGAAGTCTGTGATAGACACACTTGGTTGTCTGTGAAAAATCCATTCCCTTCTTCTCCCTTGTTAACACAGTGACTTCTTTGTTCAGGTTTGGAGCGGCCATGTATACAGAGAAGTCTGGACCTCTTCTCACCCTCAGGGGGCAAATGCTGATTAGTTTAAGCCAGTCAAAGAATTGTATTTACTGTGAGAACAACTGACATAGAATTGGGCATGTCATGAAATTATAGCTAATATGACATAAGATATGTTTATAGAGCAGCTTTTGGGAACTTGCCCTTCTTTTTTAAATGGGTCGTGTTCTCTATTCTGTACTTTGGATATTGTGTGAAGTTAGGATGCTCGGAGCAGCTACTGCCATCACGTAACCGTAAACCTTAAGCAAGACTATGAGGTCAGACAGAAGGTCTAACAGAACCTGGGTCCTTGATGTCATCACTGAGATGCTAAATTACCCACCTTTAGGACCACCTAACTCTGCATTTCTTGTTATTTTAAATAACATATTTCTTTTATTATTTACATCATTTTAAATCAGGTCTAACTTTAGCTCTTGCAGCTAAAATCATTTGAATGGGTACAAATAATTAACTTCATACAGTTATTTTGAAAATCGAATGAATTGGCACATAAGATGTGTGCTTGGTATAGGGCCTTGCACAGCTCTCAAAAATATTTCTTGTTATTATTATTATTGATGTTAAAACTGCTATTTCTGCAATAGTCTTCATGCCAGATTTTAACAGTAGTTTGAAGCAAAATTACGAGGCCAAAATAAGAAAAAATGAAGGAAAATTATTTTCTATCTTATTTTCTTCTTTCAGCATATCTTATACTTGCTTCTGTCCCTTCTGGGTTCACTCAACCAAACAGAGAAGGGATGAGTGATTATAATAGGTGAGGATAAGATGTTTAATAAGGCAATTTTTTACCCAATAGAATGAAACCTTAGTGTCAGAATTCCAAATATCATATCAAGCTGGTAGATAAGAACTTGGGTTATATGAGACTTCTCTGTATCTCCAAAATTGTTATCATATAAGCTTACACCTACATCTAAAGACAAACGTCCAATGTATAATTGGTCACCATATCCTACATAAATTTTCTGTTTAGTCACTGCCGTGTAAGAGAAGAAATCCCCTATCTGGTGATTGTTATTGAACAAGTACCAGGTAGTGCTCTGAGCATTCTAGATCAATGTTTGTTGACATTGAAAGGGTTGTTCATTTTTAAACCAGTAAAGGAAGCATATTGATAGGACCTGTAAGAGTTTTAAAACTGGGGAGATGTTGGTCTTCTTACATTTCCAGTGGCCTTGGCCTTTACAATTATTTACTTTACTAGAGTTAAGAGCAGTCGTTAATGTTTTCAAAGCATGAAAAAAAGTGGGTGTGTGCTGTACAGTGACACCCCAAAGAAGCATCCTAAAAAATTTTTAAGATAATTTCTTCCATTAGAGATCTTATTTAAAATGAGATATTGCCATACTCTTCAAAATGTGAAGCAAATTGTTAGGGGTGGGGGGCAGCTAATTATGAAAAAAAAAAATGGACAAACACTGTCTTTCACTTCTATCTCCCTGTAAGAAAAATAATAGAAACCTGAGCATTTTCACAAACACCTAGAATGCTTTGAGATTAATTTTATGGCTGATCTTCCAGGCAACCATACAGAAGATAGCCTTCTTCATCTCAATGTCCCCAAGGGTGCATTAGCAAGACTATTTCTCTTGATATGTGTTACCCTTACAGGTAGGACTAGCTAGATAATTTGTAAAATTTGGGTAACATAAAATTTGAGGATCTTGTTCATAAGGTATGAGACATTTCAAAACAATGGCAGCGTGGCATGAAACCAAGAACGGCAGCAGCTGATCTCAAGACCCATGTGACTGCCAGGGTGACTTCTTGTGAAGCTGGTCCCTCCGGCAGGGCTGCTCTCTCTCCTCTCTGCCTCTTCAGTGTGGGGCATGTGTACCAGCAGAGTCAGACAGACATAGCTGATGCCTGACCAGGCGGTGGCCCAGTGGATAGAACATCAAACTGGGATGCAGGGGACCCTGGTTCTAAACCCTATGGTCTCTGGCTTGAGCATGGGCTCGTCCGGCTTGAGTGCAGGGTCTCTGGCTTGAGTGTAGGATCAAAGACATGACCTCATGGTCATTGGCTTGAAGCCCAAGGTCACTGGCTTGAGCCCAAGCTTGTTGGCTTGAGCAACGGGTCACTCATCTCTCTCCTTTCTATCTGTTTGTCCCCAGCTCTCTTTCTCTAAAAAAGAGAGAGAGAGAGAGAGACAGAGAGACAGAGAGACAGACATAGCTGAAAGCCTGGTTCTTTTCTTTTTGAGTGTGTGAGTGTGAGTTACAGTTTCGCCTATTGCATAGCACTGCTCAGAGTGTTAAATGTTTTGAGCACCCAGCACAGCAGATTATACAAGAGGGACCTAGTGAGTGGTCTCAGGAGGCCTGGGTTTTATTTCTGAAAAAAATGAGTTTTTTTCTGGGTGACAAGGACCCAATTGGAGAGATTGTTAGATTATGGCTTTTCTGGCTTTCCTCTGTTCTATAGCCCACTTCCTAATAACATTTTACAAATATCTTTTGAACATGGTTGCAAGGAAAACTGAGTGAGAGGTCTTGGAGGGGTCAGCACAACATACCCCATATCATGAAAAATAATTCAACAGTCTCAGCAGTGCAACATCTGCATGCAGAGGATGACATGTTGTCATCATTAATAACAGATTTTCTTCTTTTCTTTTATATTTAGTTTTAATTTGTTAACATAATATAATAGGAAAGCATTTTAATTTTTTTTTGCTTTGAATTGACAACTATTATAAAAAAGCCAATATCTAAAATCTTATTAACAGAGAAAGAAGGTGCTTCTTTGGAAATCTCCAGCTAAAAGGATTCCTTGTTTGAACTTCATATCTGGTGTTGGAGGGCAACTAACTCACCAATCTGCATTTTGCTTTCACATTTCTAAGAATAAAACATGGGGAAAATAAACAGGTGAACAAGAGGGAAACACATTATGTGCATAACTGAATTAAATAGAAAAAAGAAATAAAAGGCTGCACTGTTACATAACTTGCCTAGATTTCTTGTTATTCTGTGGTTAGGATTTCTGCCCATCTTTGAAAAAAGGTTGCAACAGGAGAGAAGGGAGTTCCCCTTTTGACTTGGAGGTAGTTCTCCAATGTTGACTGACAACTGAAAACAAACATGGTTTTTTGGAAAACCTTCCTTTAATACAAGATATTGAAGCCTGGAGACATAAAATAAACATGCTTCCTGGGGTTGGTTACGCAGTTCACAAGAATGATGATGTTTCCATGTTCTCAGGAACTGGGAACATTGTGTCACCAAACAAATGTTTGCTCCTTTAGGTGAATAAAGATCTATCCAGTATATTTATTACTTCATTGTGTTTATGGTCCTTTGTGTTTGTCTCTGTCTACACGGGTGTGAGATTAGAATTTTAACTTCCAAGTGGTGAGTCTGGAGCTCAATGTCATCTAAAAATTGCTCCAGATCCCTATGTAATCTGTAAGACAGGACAGGCTTGGCTTGCTATCATTATTCAGAATCTACTTTGAGTCTTGGACTTCACATGATACACATAAAACATAAGGCCAGTTAGAAGCCATAACTTTCAATGGTTAATTTTTGACATATCTTTTTCTAGACAATGGTACCAACTCGTAATTTAAAAACACTGGAGCAATAAGAGAATAAAGGAAGTCTATTACATAGAATAGATGTTATTTTCACATTGGCCATTCATAATAAGCATCCGCTGTAGGCACCAATTCTTCTAGATGAAGAAAAATGGATGGTCACATGGGTACACTTCCAGAAACAATAAAACCTATGAGGAAGAATTAATGAAACCCAAAAAAAACTTAAGAAGTTTGTGTTCTTCTTCCTCCATCCTAATTTCTACCCAAACTGTCATGAATCCTTCAGAGAACTATAAGCCTAGTAAGTATATAAGTAATGAATAGATGAGAGGTTATAGTGAATGTGGTCTGGATTTTGTTCAGGTTCTTTGTGTAGCTACCTTTGTCTTGAAAGTGGAGACTTTTGTTTGTAGCCATCGGTGCATTGATTCCACAGTGATAAAGTGGTAGTTTCAGTTGAATGACTATAGCAATGGAGATGTACCAGTATTTAGGGGACAAGTAAGTGTGCCTAGAGGTATGCTTAACTCTAGTTTTAGAATCAAATTTAGGTCTAATCCAGGCTTTGTCCTATGTTCTTTTGAGTAAGTTATTCACAAGATCTGAATTTTGACATTGTCTTCTCTTAAATAAAGTTAAGCAATTACATCTACCACAATGATTGAAGTAGTATAATGTTGTAGTTAAAAGCATCAGATCCAACCTCATAATAGTTTTATAACCTTGGTCAAAGTATTAAACCTTTGTGGGCTTCAGTTTCTTCATTTGTACAGTAACCTGCTTCACACAGATGTTTTGAGAATTAAAGCTCCTGAAACATAATAATTGCTTTCACAAATATTAGTAATTATTCATGTTCAATAAATATATATTGAGTGTCATTTATTTGCGGGACACTGCCCCAACCATTGATGAACTAACTAATGTATGCGTAGTGCTTCTGTAGTAGAAGACACCCAAGAAGAATTTGATAAATGAAAGAGAAAGTAAACTTCTTGCTGTGTCCTTAAGATTTGTCAAGGCTTTGAATATCCAATTCAGCATACTTTAGTGTCACTAGACAACTGGCTTTTTTGTGTGTGTATTTGTTTTTTGCCAGCATTGCTAATTCACAGTGAGCGGAGTTCAAAGCATCCCCTTACTAAACCCCAAGATTAGCAGCATAAATGATTTATTATACTCTTCTTTCTCTGAGGTCTCTTATTTCCTTGAGGGTTGACAGGGACCAGGGCAGCCAAAAGTAAAGACAAACGGAGTGATAACATGTGTCTTTTAAAAAAAGAATCTGAAATGGAAAATAAAATACATATATTTTTCAACTGTTAAGATTGAAGCAAGTGTTCCTAAATAGATACTTGCATGAGATTAGTGGGTGTGAGAAGAGAACCTCCTATGATTGTAAGCAATATTGAATTGTTTATACATTTCTTTGGGGAGAGAGACCATACTTTTCAAAAGGTTTTGGAGATCTATTACCCAATAAAAAATTAAGACCTAGTGGACAATGAGTGTTGAAGTCCCAAATAAGGAGATTGAAGTATTTTGAGGTCAAAGTAGTTTGAATTATTGGAGTGTAAACGTAAATATGAAGAAAAACCTGAGTCAGAAACAGGTGACCAAGCTTATTAGATTCCAAAAAGGATAAAAAAAAAATTTATCTCCGGGAACACATTCACTGCATCATTGCTGTCAAGATGCACTAAATCCGACTACATCCATCTACCTCAATTAGGGCCTTGAAGGGCTTTTTTGAGAGATCATAATTATGCATTATAAAAACATATTCCCAACCACAGTTTCAACCTGTTCTTATATTTAATAGGTTAATTTGCTTAAAATTTGAAATTCTAAAAATGTAGACTTTGAAAGTAGCAGCAACAAAAAGCCAAAATTGATCTGTCATCTGAATGAGTAATTCTGTGCTACTTAAATGCTATTGATTGTGCTTAAAGACAAAGTGTGCCAACATCTACAGTGAATAAACAGAGTGACACAAGCACGTTAGCATTTACTGGGAACAAATGCCTGTGAACACCCCTGAAATTTTAGAGGCATTTTGTAACAACAGGCATTAGGGCGGATCCGCTGGGTTTAGGATGAATTAACATCTCAGAAAATTCTCTCCACTGTTAATGAATGAATGAATCAGCCACTTAACTTTTATTCTGTCTGAGGTATGGGGAATTCCCAGGAAAAGATTTCTTAATACTCTGTCCTCAACAGTAGAGAACATCCCTTGCTTTGCTGCATTTCACAACCCCCCCTTTTTTTTTCAGTATTAGCATAAGATAACAGGGATAGGGGAGGAGAATGGACATTAAACATGGATTTTAGGTTAAGTCTTTTCAAAGGCTGGCTTGGTAGATCATTTAAAAAATAGATGCAAAGTAAGACAAATATCTGAAAGCATAAATACATAAATTGCTTTCACATTAATAATTTCTGCTCATATCTAAGGACATCTAGGTCTGTATAATCCTTGACCTATCTCTCATTTCTAAATATTTATTTTTACCATTGTGGTTTCTGACTCCTAGCATCCATTTCTCCTTCCAGAAGTACCTCTCTGATCTTTCATTTTGAATTACTTTTTGTATAGCTCTTCATCTATTAGGTTAACTTGGCACTAATATTCCATCCCAAATCTAACTCAACTCCAAGGGTTCATACCTTAGATCAAGCAATAAGAGTATTCTGTCACTTTGGCCTCAGTGATTGGCTTAAAGGCAGGCTTTTATGAGTAAGGCCAATGGGACCCAACCGCAAGACATAATGTGTTTTCCCAATTTCTTCAGGGTTGCTGGATTGGCGGAATACGAATGTGGAGCTTCTAGAACTTACTGTAAAAGAAAACCTCCTGGAGAATGAAGTCAACACAAAGAAACGCTGTCATGTTTGAGCATTTGTCTTCAGCCATATCTGAAGCTGGAATTACCCCCAGACTCTTCAATATCTGAGCTTATAAATTCCCAGTTCTTTTTTTTTAGGCGGGGGGGGGGGGAGCGTGAAATAGAGAGGGAGAAGGTTGTTTGTAAATCCAGTTTAAAATGGGTTTATTTAAAGAACCCAAACTGGACATACTCTTTTTGATTTGCTGGGAAAACCTTTTTGCTTACTTTTTACTCTCTAAACTTGTGCTCATTTTTCAAGGTCCAGCTCAAACCCCACCTCTGCCAGGAAGTCTTCCTTGAATAGTCCAGCCTAATGAGTTCACCCTACCTTGACCTCTTACAACACTCAGTGTTCTTAGTTCTTATTCCTTGTCTGTCAGGGATTGTTGAACTTGTAGTGCCAGTCATTTTTTTTTAAAGTGATAATCTTATTTCTTAAGTGGTAAAGGCCAATACTTAAACGTTCCGTGTCTTTCAGCCTTTGTCATAGGTTATACCCAGTAGGTGAGCAATACATATTCACAACTTTAATTAATGTAATGAAAATAGATACGAGTACATTTCTTATCCACTTGTTTGGTCTCTAGAGTAAAGCCTTATATAGAATACAAGATTGCACAAGTCATAAGGAAGATAAACAATTACCAGGAATCACAACTAGCAAGATAATGCTATTTGGTATATAAAGGAAGGGCAGTGACGTCACGGAAATGGCGCCGTGAGCAGCGCGTCCGACAGCTCTCCCCCAAATCACAACAAATTTATCAACTAGAAACAGAAAAATTTATCCTCGGAGCATTCCGGAGTTCCACACAAACTGATAGCGAAAGGACTGTTATCACTTGAATCTGAGAGACGAGGGTGTGGAGGAATCGACCACAGGGACGTTCTTTCAAACCGCAAGGAAGTGCGCCTGTGGTGAGTCAGCCCATATACTTGGGAACCACGCGCCGCCGCGAGCGGCCGACGCAAGCCGCCACCGCGAGCCCCCGTGAGCCGCCGAGCGGCCGCCGCGAGCAGCTGCGCGCGCACGCGCCCGGTCTGGTTGAGCACTGCTGACGTTCCCAGCGGCCCGCACACTGCGAGTGGGTGTCGCCGGCCACTGGTGCCCGGAGCGCGTGCCTTGGGCATTCCACGCGCCCAGGGTGCCATGCTGGCCCGCACACCCAGAGGGCTCCATTATCCTGCGCCTGGTGCAGTCCAGTCGCCAGCGGCGGGGCGAGTGGGAGAGGCCTGGGAGATTCTCTCCATGGGCAGGGCACCTCACCCAGCCATTCAAGCTAACAATCAAGCGTTGGGGGAGGGGCGCGCGCAGGCAGCCTAAAATACCTTCGGAAGCACAGCTGCGACCCAATCACTGAAATTAGCTTAACCCATAAAATCTGCGCACCCTCGGTTCTAATTGATAAGATCTCTCTCAGTTCAGCGATCCAAGACAAGAGGCGTGATATTTTTTAGTGCCTCTCGCTAAAGGGGCGGGGGCAACTTCTGATTGATAGAGCCTCCATATTCAGGGATAAACGCTAACAAGAAGGACTTGGCAGATAATAAGGTCTATACTACACTAGTCGTAAGCAGAGACTAGTGCCTCTTCTTCCCTGCAAAAACAGGCTACAAAGTGTGGAAAGCCTGGGTTGAGAGGTCCAACTAAATGATAGGCGCTGAACAGTCACCTTGACAACAATTGACTCCCACCCCCGCCTGATTACACTGGAGGCCCTGACTCTCAGAGCCTTTCCCAAAGCCTTGCACTGAGTGGGGATAGAGTGGGGATTTCCCAGCTCTTTGAGCCTCTTACTCCCCAGGCAGAAGCAGTTGCAGCCTTATAGCTGGATCACCAGGCTGCTAATTCAGAAAGGGGGGACTAGGAGAGAGAATCCAGGAAAGCAAACTCTCTCATCGTTGGACCCTGCAAACGCCAACAAGCCTTTACTTCCAGCAAGACTAAAGCCAATTATATGACATTGCCATAGAATCCCATCAACTGCAAATCCCTACCTAAGAGTGACACAGGGGCAGAGCCTGGGGTACAGAGTCACCGACCAGGAAGAGGGAGAGAAAAGAAAAAGGAAGAAGTTAACCTCTCAAAATCAAGAAAAACCCACAGACTTTACAACTTGATCCACTAATTTTTTTTTGTTGTTGTTCTTGTTTGTTTCTTCTATCTTTTTGCCTTTATTTCCTCCACCTCGGTCCTTCTATTCTCTGCCCATCTTATGCTTCCCCTTTCTTGAACTACACTACCCATGAGTGTTGCATTTTATTTTTCTTCTTCATCCTCACCCTCCTTTAAGGTTATACTCCAAAACACTTAACTCTCACTCTCTCCTCTTTTGCTTTTTTTTTTTTTTTGTCTTGCTTTATTTTGTTTTTTTCTCTTCCTATTTTATTTCTTCCTTCGTTTTTCTCTTTTTCTTATTTTTTCCTTTCTATTCGTTTTTTCTTTTCTCATTTTACTTTCCTCCTATATAATCCTCAATCACGAACAAATTAGTTAATTTGGGACTCAAGGCTTTTTTTTGGCTTTATTTCTCTTTTTTGCTTTTGTTTTTATTTTTTTTCTTGTTTGTTTATTTTTGTGGCATTTTGGGTCCTCCCAACCCAAGGTCTCCATTGTATTTAGTCTTCGCTCCACTTAATACAACAGATTTTTACTTATTATTTTTATTTTTTCTTCTTTATTATTCTTTTTTGGTCCTTTTTTCTGGTTCCCTCTTATCCCTCTCATTATATCTCTTAGTTGACCATCACTTACAAGCAAATCATCTTATGCTTGTCTAAGATTTTCTTCCTTTTTTTTTTTGCATTTAGTAGGTCCCTACTCCCTTTTTTTGCCCCTTGAACTCTTCACCCCAAATCAGGCCCTCCATTATAGGCACGATATTTCCCTGAGGAGGGGAGAAGAGGGAAAGAGAAGAGAGAAAAAAAGGGGGAAATAATAAATTATTACTGTTTTTTTTTGTGGGGTGTTTTACCTGTTTTTTTTACTTTTTACTCTTTATTAATTCTAATTAGTGCTATCAACAAGACCACCCTCAGATGCCGATAAGAAAGAGGAAATCGAATATTATGGATACAAAAGAAAGAGAGGTAACACAAATAGATGTGGAAAAATCTATGGAGAAAAGACTTAACATATTGGAAGCCTTGGAGCTAAATGACAGAGAATTTAAAATAGAAATCTTAAAAATACTCAGAGATATACAAGAAAACACAGAAAGGCAATATAGGGAGATCAGAAAACAACTCAATGAACACAAAGAATATATTACCAAGGAAATTGAAACTATAAAAACAAATCAAACAGAAATGAAAAACTCAATTCACGAGCTGAAAAACGAGGTAACAAGCTTAGCTAACAGAACAGCCCAGATTGAAGATAGGATTAGTGAAATAGAAGACAAGAAACTTGAGGCACAACAGAGAGAAGAAGAAAGAGACTCAAGAATAATAAAAAATGAGAAAGCCCTACAGGAATTGTCTGACTCCATCAGAAAGAATAACATAAGAATAATAGGTATATCAGAGGGAGAAGAGAAAGAAAATGGAATGGAGAATATACTCAAACAAATAATAGACGAGAACTTCCCAAGCCTGTGGAAGGAACTAAAGCCTCAAATTCAAGAAGCAAACAGAACACCAAGTTTTCTTAACCCCAACAAACCCACTCCAAGGCACATCATAATAAAGATGACACAAACCAATGACAAAGAAAAAATTCTCAAGGCAGCCAGGGAAAAGAAGAGTACAACATATAAAGGAAGGCCTATTAGATTATCATCAGATTTCTCAGCAGAAACTCTACAAGCTAGAAGAGAGTGGACCCCAATATTTAAAGCCCTGAAAGAGAGGAACTTTCAGCCAAGAATACTATACCCATCAAAGCTATCCTTCAAGTATGAAGGAGATATAAAAACATTCACAAATACAGAAAAGATGAGAGAATTTATCAACAGAAAGCCCCCACTCCAGGAAATACTAAAGGGAGTTTTCCAACCAGATTCAAAGAACAAAAGAAAACAACACCACAAGTAACAGCTCCACCAAGAACACAATAAAACCAAACTTAAACTGTGACAACAAAGGAAAAAATAGGGGGAGAGGATGGAGATTAACAGTAGCAAAGGATGATGAAGTGCAGAAATACTTATAAGATAGGGTACTACAATGAATATGGTAGGTACCCTTTTCATTACTTAATGGTAACCACCCTTGAAAAAACCACCACAAAAACACTTGACTTAAAAAAGGTAGCAACAGAGGAAAGAAGTATGGAACACAAACAAACAAAAACAAATGATAGAAAAACAAAAGAGAAGAATCAAACTAGATACAAAACTAACAGAAAGCAATTTATAAAATGGCAGTAGGGAACCCACAAGTGTCAATAATTACACTAAATGTAAATGGATTAAACTTACCAATAAAAAGACACAGAGTAGCAGAATGGATTAAAAAAGAAAATCCAACTATATGCTGCCTACAAGAAACACATCTAAGCAACAAGGATAAAAACAAATTCAAAGTGAAAGGCTGGAAAACAATACTCCAAGCAAACAACACCCAAAAAAAAGCAGGTGTAGCAATACTCATATCTAATAATGCTGACTACAAGACAGAAAAAGTACTCAGAGACAAAAATGGTCATTTCATAATGATTAAGGGGAAGTTGAATCAAGAAGACATAACAATCCTTAATATATATGCACCAAACCAAGGAGCACCAAAATATATAAGACAGCTACTTATTGACCTTAAAACAAAAACTAACAAAAATACAATCATACTTGGAGACCTCAATACACCGCTGACGGCTCTAGATCGGTCATCCAAACAGAGAATCAATAAAGATACAGTGGCCTTAAATGAAATACTAGAACACCTGGTTATGATAGACATCTACAGGACACTTCATCCCAAAGCGACAGAGTATACTTTTTTCTCTAGTGTACATGGAACATTCTCAAGAATCGACCATATGTTGGGCCACAAAGACAATATCAGCAAATTTAGAAAAATTGAAATTGTACCAAGCATATTTTCTGATCATAAAGCCTTGAAACTAGAATTCAACTGCAAAAAAGAGGGGAAAAAACCCACAAAAATGTGGAAACTAAACAACATACTTCTAAAAAATGAATGGGTCAAAGAAGAAATAAGCGCAGAAATCAAAAGATATATACAGACAAATGAAAATGAAAATACGACATATCAGAATCTCTGGGATGCAGCAAAAGCAGTAATAAGAGGAAAATTTATATCACTTCAGGCCTATATGAACAAACAAGAGAGAGCCAAAGTAGACCACTTAACTTCACACCTTAAGGAACTAGAAAAAGAAGAACAAAGACAACCCAAAACCAGCCGAAGAAAGGAGATAATAAAAATCAGAGCAGAAATAAATGAAATAGAGAACAGAAAAACTATAGAAAAAATCAATAAAACAAGGAGCTGGTTCTTTGAAAAGATCAACAAAATTGACAAACCCTTGGCAAGACTCACCAAGGAAAAAAGACACAGGACTCAAATAAATAAAATCCAAAATGAAAGAGGAGAGATCACCACAGACATCATAGATATACAAAGAATTATTGTAGAATACTATGAAAAACTTTATGCCACCAAATACAACAATCTAGAAGAAATGGATAAATTCCTAGAACAATACAACCTTCCTAGACTGAGTCATGAAGAAGCAGAAAGCCTAAACAGACCAATCAGCAGGGAGGAAATAGAAAAAACTATTAAAAATCTCCCCAAAAATAAAAGTTCAGGCCCAGACGGTTATACTAGTGAATTCTATCAAACATTCAAAGAAGACTTGGTTCCTATTCTACTCAAAGTCTTCCAAAAAATTGAAGAAGAAGCAATACTTCCAAACACATTTTATGAGGCCAACATAACCCTCATACCAAAACCTGGCAAGGATGGCACAAAGAAAGAAAACTACAGACCAATATCTCTAATGAATACAGATGCTAAAATACTAAACAAAATACTGGCAAACTGAATACAACAACATATTAAAAAAATAATACATCATGATCAAGTGGGATTCATCCCAGAATCTCAAGGATGGTTCAACATACGCAAAACGGTTAACGTAATACACCATATCAACAAAACAAAGAACAAAAACCACATGATCTTATCAATAGATGCAGAAAAGGCTTTTGATAAAATACAACACAATTTTATGTTTAAGACTCTCAACAAAATGGGTATAGAAGGAAAATATCTCAACATGATAAAGGCCATATATAATAAACCATCAGCCAACATCCTATTAAACGGCATAAAACTGAGGACTTTCTACCTTAAATCAGGAACAAGACAGGGTTGTCCACTCTCTCCACTCTTATTCAATGTGGTGCTAGAAGTTCTGGCCAGAGCAATCAGACAAGACAAAGAAATAAAAGGCATCCATATCGGAAAAGAAGAAGTAAAGCTATCACTTTTTGCTGATGATATGATCCTATACATCGAAAACCCGAAGGACTCCACAAAAAGATTATTAGAAACAATAAACCAATACAGTAAGGTCGCAGGATACAAAATTAACATACAAAAGTCCATAGCCTTTCTATATGCCAACAATGAAATATTAGAAAACGAACTCAAAAAAATAATCCCCTTCACGATTGCAACAAAAAAAATAAAATACCTAGGAATAAACATAACAAAGAACGTAAAGGACCTATATAATGAAAATTACAAAGCATTGTTAAGGGAAATCGAAAAAGATACAATGAGATGGAAAAATATTCCTTGTTCTTGGATAGGAAGAATAAATATAATCAAAATGGCCATATTACCCAAAGCAATATACAAATTTAATGCAATTCCCATCAAAATCCCTATGAGATTTTTTAAAGAAATGGAACAAAAAGTCATCAGATTTATATGGAAGTATAAAAAACCCCGAATAGCCAAAACAATCCTAAGGAAAAAGAATGAAGCTGGGGGCATTACAATACCTGACTTTAAACTATATTATAGGGCCACGATAATCAAAACAGCATGGTATTGGCAAAAAAATAGACACTCAGACCAATGGAACAGAATAGAAAGCCCAGAAATAAAACCACATATATATGGTCAAATAATCTTTGATAAAGGGGCCAACAACACACAATGGAGAAAAGAAAGCCTCTTCAACAAATGGTGTTGGGAAAACTGGAAAGCCACATGCAAAAGAATGAAACTCGACTACAGCCTGTCCCCGTGTACTAAAATTAATTCAAAATGGATCAAAGACCTAAATATAAGACCTGAAACAATTAAGTACATAGAAGAAGACATAGGTACTAAACTCATGGACCTGGGTTTTAAAGAACATTTTATGAACTTGACTCCAATGGCAAGAGAAGTGAAGGCAAAGATAAATGAATGGGACTACATCAGAATTAAAAGTTTTTGCTCAGCAAGAGAAACTGATATCAAAATAAACAGACAGCCAACTATATGGGAACTGATATTTTCAAACGACAGCTCAGATAAGGGCCTAATATCCAAAATTTACAAAGAACTCATAAAACTCAACAACAAACAAACAAACAATCCAATAAAAAAATGGGAAGAGGACATGAACAGACACTTCTCCCAGGAAGAGATACAAATGGCCAACAGATATATGAAAAGATGCTCAGCTTCATTAGTTATTAGAGAAATGCAAATCAAAACTACAATGAGATACTACCTCACTCCTGTTAGATTAGCTATTATCAACAAGACGGGTAATAGCAAATGTTGGAGAGGCTGTGGAGAAAAAGGAACCCTCATTCACTGTTGGTGGGACTGTAAAGTAGTACAACCATTATGGAGGAAAGTATGGTGGTTCCTCAAAAAACTACAAATAGAACTACCTTATGACCCAGCAATCCCTCTACTGGGTATATACCCCAAAACCTCAGAAACATTGATACGTGAAGACACATGTAGCCCCATGTTCATTGCAGCACTGTTCACAGTGGCCAAGACATGGAAACAACCAAAAAGCCCTTCAATAGAAGACTGGATAAAGAAGATGTGGCACATATACACTATGGAATACTACTCAGCCATAAGAAATGATGACATCAGATCATTTACAGCAAAATGGTGGGATCTTGATAACATTATAAGGAGTGAAATAAGTAAATCAGAAAAAAACAAGAACTACATGATTCCATACATTGGTGGAACATAAAAATGAGACTAAGAGACATGGACAAGAGTGTGGTGGTTACCAAGGGTGGGGGGGGGAGGACATGGGAGGGAGGGAGGGAGAGAGTTAGGGGGAGGGGGAGGGGCACAGAGAACTAGATAGAGGGTGACGGAGGACAATCTGACTTTGGGCGAGGGGTTTGCAAAATAATTTGATGACAAAATAACCTAGACATGTTTTCTTTGAATATATGTACCCTGATTTATTAATGTCATCCCATTACCATTAATAAAAATTTATAAAAAAAAAAAAAAAAAAAAAAAGGAAGGGCAATTAGAAGGTATCAGAATTTCAACCCATGTGTTAACTATATGGTGAACATTTTTCATTGTTTTTTTTTTTTATTGCTAGTAGAGAAGGGGTTCAGGGCTAGTATCTTTACTGGTTCTCATGTTTTACTCATAGTATTCTCAATAACAAGAATCTTGGTCATAAACAGTAAGATATATTATAATCGGGTGTTGAGTTGAAACCTATAAATGAAGTAAATTTCAAATATTTAAATATCTAAATTCCTACCAGAATTTAGATATTTAATGCCATCACATTTAAGATCATTTCAACAATATCACCAAGCTTTAGGGCCTGGCACTTGTACAGTGAGGATGGTTGCCTTACTCCCTTAAGCATTCAGCTACTGAAATCTTTTTCCTTGTCAGCCCTGGGCATTCGCTAGCCTCATTCTATAATCGGCTGGCCAACAGTTTATAAAACTTTTTCAAATCAGTAGACAAGCTGTATTAAAATCAAATCATCCAAATTTTCCTAACAATACAGGCTTACATAAATGTGCTGTGCATATTCTATATGCAAGGACTGGATGAAGTCCAGACAGTTGTAAATGAAGGTTCATCCAACAATGAAAGAATTTAAGGTCTAACAAAAGAAGGAGACCCCAACATCAGTCTTTGTAATGTAGGAGCAGGCAAGCTGAGGGTTCACAGGACAGTAGACTGGGCATCTTCAAAGCTCCTCCCTGCCCACACCTCAATCCTCCCACTGTACCCACCTACACTCCTTCTTTCTCCCTAGTGGACTGAGTTCATCACAGAACTGAATGCTGCTAAAGAAGAGGAATGCGGGGTATTTAAATGCAATGCAATTTTCCCAGTCACTTGGAAAATTAGAAGCTTTCAAATCACAGCTCTGAGTTTCTGGTCTCAGACTCAGCCACTCCTGTCTCCACCAATTATATTTTTCATTAGATATGGGAAAATCGTTTTCTGACAAGCTTTTTCAAATAAAATTGCTTCAACAACAACAACAAAAAATGTCTTTTGTTCCAAATTCAAAGGTCATCAATTTTGCCTCAGAGATTATATGATATAGCATAAATCCCGTAGGTGACCATTTTCTCACACTGATCACTGTGGGCCAAGATTCCTTTGTGAATGTTTATTTGCCTATTCTCATTGGTAACTGGTAGCACTTCAAGCTGAAGAAGATGTTTTTCTTACTCATTACATATTTGACTAATGCCAGAAATTACTTCCAGTTCTAATCTCATGATGCTTAACCTGTTGCCTGAGAGATTTAAGTTTGCTGTATGAAAATAGCAATTTGAAGAGATGAAAGTTTAACAAATGCTATAAATAGCAACTAGCCCTGGTGCTATTACAGTTAACTAGGGCTCCACACCCAGTTCCTTTTCTATTGTCTGTCATTAACTATTATATCTGAAGTGAAACTTGTTTCTGGGACAATCAGTAGTGAACAACGAAACCATAAAGAGATCAAAGGATTAGCGAAAGAATTTATTCTCTCTCATACAGAGAGGAGGAACCTACCTGACTTTCAGAGATTTATACTCTGAAAAGTATAGTAAAGCATGTCTAGAGTTCCCAAGTTTGATGCCTGTAGTGACTTCCACTTTTTTTTAAGGAACATCTCAAGTGCTTGCCTTATGAAATCTTGTTAAAAGAACTTCCTTAGGTGTCTGAATGGATAATTTTTCCTGTCTTCACTCATTTCCTATACTTACTCTACTAATCAAAAGACCGACCCTTCGTGAATATTCATGGGGAGCATGTTATCTATTTTTAAATCAGCTTTCCGCCACTAATCTTGGAAATGAGTTTACACAAGTTGTAAATCCACAGGTGCTATTAGGCAGAATATTTATGGAGTTGAAATTTTCCAAGCCAAAATGTATGTGGCTTCTCTTGGAAGCAAAGAGCATCATTAGAAGATGTGTGGCTATAGTAAACAGAGATGTTAGCTTATAATATTTTCAGAAATATTTTGATTTTTCTACTTTATTTCTTCTTTCCAAGAATAGGACCTATATCCTGGTCATTACTCCAACAGGGTATCCTTGTGTTTTAACCTGTGTTCCTGCTGCCTTTTGTTCTGGTATACCTAATCCCTCCTGCCCTTTAGAAGTGTATGTGCATCTACTATGGGAGTCTATAATTGCTGCTCTAGCTTCTTTGTGTTTAGGCAACACATATAGGTTTGGGGGACCAAGAAAGTGCTACCTAAGGTGTTGTGTGAGGGATTAAGTCTCATCAGTTCTCACACTCCACTTTCCCCCTCTACCTCAGCTCTACCTAGGGAGGTAGCAGCCATCTGCTGCTACTCACCATGGCTGCCCTCAGACCCCTTGCAAAGCCCAAAGTCACCAAAAACAGGATCAAAAAGTTCATCCAGCACCAGTCAGACCAATACATCAAAGTTAAGCACAATAGAGACCCAGGGGCACTAACAATAGGGTGTGTAGAAAATTCAAGGGCTTGAACTTGATGCCCCACATCGGTTATGGGAGCAACAAGAAAACAAAGGACTTGCTGCCTAGTGGTTTGGGGGAGTTTCCTGTCCACCACATCAAGGTGCTTAAACTGCTGCTGATATGCTGAGATTGCTCACAACGTCTCCGCAAAGAACATAAAGTCATTGTGGAAAGAGCAGTCCAGCTAGCCTCAGTTACCAATCCCAACAGCAGGCTATGCAGCAAAGAAAAAAAATTAGACCGTTTGCATGCACGCTGTATTTGTGTTAATAAAACCATACAATTCTGCCATTAAAAAAAGTGCTCTCTAACCGAAATGCCCCCGTCCGGTCTCCTCTGCTGCTGCCGATCACGTTGGAGCAGGGAACTGTGAAGTGGCCCGTTCTCGCAGTTCCAGTGTGAACTGGGGCACGAGCCCTGCCTTTTTCAAACTACTGTACTTCTTTCTGCATAAACTTTCTATCCTCTCACTACCCACTTTCGTCACCCCAGGTGAAGTCCGGGGCTAGTTCTCTGGGAAATGGCCAGCGTCTTCATCCCTGTTTCTACTCAGTTTTATAAAAAATGGAATAGGGAGGAGGTTAAATAAATGCTCAGTCTCTGGAGTTGATCTGACTGGGTTTACGCCCGACTCACCTGACTCTCCACTCACCAGCTGCGTGACCTTGGGCAGAGCTATTTTCTCTTCCTGGGCCATAGTTTACACATCATAAACCATTCTAATCACATCAAGCTCATAGAGTTATGGTGAAGTTTAAGTGAATTACACATGCAAAGCTTCTAGAAAAGTACATGAGAAATAGAAAGAGTGAATCAATAGTGTTAGAAATTTCTGAATTTTACTGTTACTAAAAGAAGAGTTTTTGGGTTTTTTTCTTTTCTCTGAACTACCTCACAAATCAGAGCATTCTTAGGGCAGGAAATAAAGTTAGCCACGAGCAGCACTTTGAGTCTTATACTACGATAACCTCCTCTACATAGTCAGGACTTGTACCAACTAGGAAAATTAAAATCAGTGATGTTAGAGATGATGAAACTGTAGCTGTCACATGAAGAAATGATCAAAGGAATATAGCCAAAAATAATTGAAACTAAAGTATTATAGAGCTGTTCCTATAGTAAATTAATAGGAATACTATGTTCTCATTCTAAATAATAGTCACTTTATCAACAATGTTTGCAATTTTTATTACTTTTTAAATAGGGCCTGCAGAGTTTTATCCCTCCCTGCAAAATCTAAATTTATCACTGAAATGTTCTTTATCTTTTTTTTTAAATAATGAACCCAGTTAAGAATGTTATGCTGTTCGTGATGTTGTTCAGAAAAATGGATGCAGTTTTTCCTACTAGTTCAGGGAGGTCAGCTAGTAACTTCTTGGTGTGAACCCTGGGTTTTGAGGCAGAAGCAGCTGAATTTAGCATTGTATGTGAAACATCGGTTGAGAAAGAATGAGACGCAATGGCCGTCCTCCATTTCCTTACTGGTACCTCAGCTTCACTCCTGTCTTTCCGCCTGTGTCCCCAGCTTCTCACACGTCTGTGGCTTTCCTGCAGCCAGTCAGTAAAGCTTTGGAGGGCTGATGCCCTGGCAAGGGTGAAGAGAGAGGTTCAAGTGCTCTTACCTATGGGTTGTCTCTAAAACAAACATTCCTCAGGAAAAAAGTCACACTCGTGAGGGGTAAAAAAAGAGGAGTTATTTTTTTTTTTATTGCCAACTATTTTAAGTAAGCCCATAGCAATGTATGTTTATACCTAACTCATCACACCATTTAATGTGGTCTATTTGTTTTTCTCCCAAACTATGAAGCTTGGACAAATGGATATTATCATTATGATTCAAGTTCTGGAACATAGTACAGCATTAATAAATAGCTATTGAATGAATGAATGAATGAATGAATAGAATAGAATAGAATAGAATGGAAATAGCTAAGTTTTCTTAATTACCTTTTATGCATTGGAACCAAAATATCTTTTGCCAACATCATAACCACAATGCATTCTATAGCATGTGACCAAGAACTTGTGTTATCTTTTCACCTTAATATACATATAGCTAGCCATTATAAACTGGTAACAAAATCTGAGGCAGTATCTCTGAATACATAAAATCTTTGAAGTTGAAACTAAAAGTTATGCTACTTATGCATTTCTTTTTACATTTATTCCATTATTGCTAGTTTATGACCTCTGAGTGCATTGAGAATTTTAATAATTAAAACAAGCCTGCGTTCCCAGGAGTTGGCACACTGAATGGCACACACAAGAATACACATGGAATTCTTGTAACAAAATCGGTAGACTCAGATGAAAAGATTGCTTCTAGAACAAGATCATCTTGGGCTCCCATTTAGTTGAACTTCATCACCAGATTAGAGATTGCCATCATGACCGAATGTGTGGGTTTAGCCTTGGCCAGCCACCTTCATGTTTAGGGCTTTCCTGCAGTGAGTTAGGAGATGAGCTGAGGTGTATTCCCAGAAGGAGTCCTAGATGTGAAACTGACCAGAGTCCACGTCTTTATCAGCTGATTTATTTTCACACTTTGTCCCCATAGGTACTTTAGGAACCAGTTCCTGCCAGTTCAGAGTGATTTGAAAACTTTGGCTCTTGGGTTCATTGGCTCTCTTTTACTGGTTCTCTTTGGCCTGAGTTCACATAAGGAGTGGTGTGTGTGTGTGTGTGCTGTGCAATGGTTAAGAGTCTGGATTCTGGAACTCAACTTGTGCAAGTTATTTAATTTCTTTGGGTCTCAATGTTGTCAAGTGTAAAATGAAAATAATAGAACCTAATGACCTCATAGATTTGTTTTGAGGGTCAAATGAGTTAATGTAACAAAGCGCTTGGAACACAGTCTGGCACATAAATGCTGAAGAAGTGTTAGCTATTTTTGCTATATTGCACCGAAACAGCATTCCATTCTTCTTACATATGAGTAAATAATATTGGGTTGTTATATTCAACAGGGCAATGAATGGAAAGTATCTATATGGGAAGGGACACTGTATGACTTACTCCCTGAAATATTTTAAGTTTTGTAATGAAATGGAGAAGACTTTGTAAGTAAAAACTGCTCTGTGGAAATTTAGGGACTAAAGCACACATGCATCTACACTCTTTGCTGATTTTCCACCAGATCGTCTGGCTGTAGATAGAAAGTGAATAAACAAACTAGGGATGCTAGGAAATGAATATATAACTCCAGTATATTTTTCTAACTAAGAACTCAGTAGTCCTAGGCATTTACCAGGGAGACTGCACTCCAGCTGTTAGTGGGAGCCTGAAAGCACAATGTCATGGTTCTGACCAACAGAAACTGGTACTATTTCAATAACCTCCTTGGGAAATAGCTCAAAACAAACTCATCAAATCCACTTACCTTCCCTGCATTCATTTTACTGGATATATTCACAGCATTTCACTTGAAATACTCTCCTCCTTTGATTCCCACTACATCACATTCTCATGCTTTTTTCTTTTACTTCTCTGGCCCACTCATTTGCAGTGCCCTATGCCAATCACCCTTATCATATGCAGATGTCATAATTCTTTAGAGCTTTGTCCTGGGTTCTCTTCTCTTTCTATTTTCCCCCAGTGACTTCTTTTATCCTTATGGTTTTGTGCACTTTCGAGAGAATAACAAATTATACATTTGCACATTGAGTCTTGATCTCTATTCTGACCACAAGAATCATTCTATTCTACCTCTTAATGGAGATTTCTATTTTGATGTTCTTAACACAACATATCTAGAATTGAATCTGACCTCCTAATTTACTTCTTCTTCTGCCATTTTTATCTCAATAATTGGCAACAGAAATCTGGAAGTTTGTTTTGAGTCTTTCTTCTCTGATAGGTTTTATCTTCAAAATTGATCTGAAATATACACTTCCATTCACTGCCACCATCATAGTGCAAGACTCCCTGTTATCTGAGTAGCTTCCTAAATCACCTCCCCACCGTTTCTCTTTCCCCTGTCTAATAAAGTTTCCACATCAAAACTTGAAAAAGCTTTCTAAACATGCACGAGAGCACAAATAAATAAGCCACAGAGAGGTTAAGTGAATGAGGCAAGGTGACTCTACAGGACAGAGCTCTTCACACTTAGCTCTGCATTTTCTGATTCCAACATGGTTGCTACCTATTTATATATACTGTAGTGCAAAATGGTGGCCATGCTTATGAGTATGACTTACTGACTTTCAGAGGATTTTCACTTTTTTAAATGATGTCAGCACCTACTTCTCTGTTTCTCTCTACTCCAATTCTAGTCAACATGTTAGGAAAGTTTGCTTTTGGCATTAGTTACCTTCCTGATGCTCAGGTCTCTTAGTTCCCCACTAATTTCCAGTCAGAGATCAGAATATCCTCTTCATGTCAGTCACTCCTTAGTATCATAATGTTGACTTCAACGTCATTCAACACTGCCCCACCCACATATTTCAACATGAAATTTCTCTCCCTGCTTGCAATCTTCTCTTCTCCCATGTTTTCCAGTTCCTAATACCTATGTACCTGCTGTTGAACCTCATCAAAGACTCTTAAGTCATTGACCTCCTCCTCATCTGCAATTTCATTAATCTTTTTTCTGGAGACAGTTGGCTCTATGTAGCCAAGATTTTATCAAAGAAAAAGCCATTCTTTCTTGTTCTTCTGACATAATGAAACCTACTTGAAAAAAAACACAAAACGGCTTAGTGGAGTCAAACACACACACGTATACACAAACACACAACAGGGAAAAAAAGATAAACTATATACAGTTCAGGACAGCAAGTCCCAGAGGGAAGGAGGAGAGGGAAGAAGGGGAGGGGGGGGGCAAAAGGATGTAACGGGGGCATGTTGTGGGGGTTTGAGGGTGTTATATTGAGTGGGACACTTGAAGCCATGTTAATACAATAAATTAAAAAATTTCAAAATAAATTTACCAATCGAATATTTTTTTATCTAACTACATGATCCAATTTTTGGAAGAAAAAAATTATATACAATCCAGTGTTCTTTAGAAGAGACAGTTATATGCAATTTAAACTTTTATTTTTCTCCAGATTTTAATCTAAAAAGATACGCTTTCTTAGTTCTAACATTGCAAGTAATCACACTTGATATTATTAGACCTTTCTCTCCATCTTTAAAAAGATGACGTAGGTAATTGACATTACTAAAATCAAACAGCAAGACAATTGTAAAAACAAAAACTGCTTTTCTCATTACATTGATGTCTAGTGCACACAAAACCCAGTAACACCGCCATCCTTCTATGATATAGTCATTTGTAGATAACAATCTCTATAGAACCTTCATTACAACTTTAAATAATTTAATTAAAGTTTATTCCAATCATGATAACATGGCCACTTTTCCTAAAAAGGATGTGAAGTTTGAGTATAGTATCTACATCAGCATGATAATAATGTAAGTAAACATTGACACAGTAAGTTCTATGAAAAGACCATAGCTCAAATTTATTTTATAATTACAATGGGCTAAAAGCTAAGTACCATATATAGCTTGAACACAGACTTTTAACCATAAAATTTTGTATCTAATCTTGCTCAGCCAGCATCATATTATTGAATATATTATAGCGTCCTGCACATAAATCAGTGTAAAAGCATAATAATAAAAAGCAAGTATATAGTAACAGCATCAAATTAATGTGCATGGGTCAAACTCAGGTGATTGTTTTAAAGAAGGGGGTTGGTATATAGAATTTAAGTACTTGTACTCACTAAGTCAATTTAAATAATTGAACACACAATAGGTAAACAATTATGTCAATCTTGACAGCAATTATTGCAGAAGTTTTGATATTTAACTGGGGTCAAATTGTTGGCTATAGATATTTTTTTCTAGTGATTAAAACTATAGTTTTTGACACATTTACACCTAATACTTTGTTCAGGGATTAGTAATTTTAGCTTATAATTTTACCAAAAGTCCTGAAAAAATTTGCTATTGGTATTCACCTCTTTTTACTGCTCATCAATTTTAGGTGATGCCTAAAGACTTCACAGTCCAAGGTTTGACTTTACTGCGAATGGTTGTTTGACCATAGGTAAGCCCCTGAAGTGCTATGAGTTTCACTCTTCTCAGCTGCAAAGTGAAAATGATAGCTTCCCTGCCAACTCCACGGAGCAGGTAGAAGGGTCAGGTGAGATAATGTGGATGAAAGTGCTTCTGAAACTGCAAAACACAGTATAATGTGACATGTTAGGCACCTGCCATTTGCTGATTCACATGAAGGCAATAAAGTTCTTCCCAAGGAACAAGCGTGTCAAATTCAGAACTGGGTGAACATTCCTTAAATAAAGTAAAAATAAAACATAAAAAACTTCTACATATTAAAAAGTCATTTTAAATGTTTCTACTTCAGATTTTAATTGCCCTAAATTGAAGCGTGAGTGGGCTTTTTCTAGCTGTTTTGGCAGAGGAGAATTAGTTCAGCACTGAAGGAAAGTTCCAGGCACGTTTCTGAACTTTCAGACACTCTTTACCCACAGCATGGTGATAAAAGCAGCATGAGGAAAATATTTCTCCTGTCCATAAGAGAATATTTTTTGTTGTTGTTACTAAAGGCACATAATTACAAATCAGTATTTAGACATCTCCTTGACACATTTTTACTTTTGAAAGAGAGTCTTCCACTGGAATTCACATGTGAGTTGTTTCATCTGATAGTTCAGTTATTGCAGAGACAGGAGATGGGGGCGCCATCTTCTTGTTCTTTTGACACTCATCCCAGAGAGGGGAAAGGCAGTGGTGGTAAGTGAAAAATATAAGTAGCAGTGAACCACACAGATAAAACCAAATCTGCTGTATTCTTACTCTCTAATGTATCAATTAGTATTCACCTTGTCACAATCACATTACTACCAGTAACACTAGGAATTACAGCCAAAAAAGCCAAACCAATGTTCATGTGATAAAAGTGAAGTCAGATAGTGTGACAAATGTTAACGTGAGACTTTATTTAACAGCTTTTGTAACAATAGTGATGAGAGTAGAAACGGTTCTATTTTGAAAAAGGATTACCACATGATTTCAATTAACAGTTAAAGCAGAAGAGACTCCATAAGACGCTCTAGGTGTTATTAGCAATGAGAACCAAGAATTAATCTCTCTGCTACAGCACCATTGTCTCAAACATGATGATAATCATGTGTACTGTACTTCTGAGGATCAAATGAAACATTATTTATTCATTCAGCAAATATTGGGCACCTATTGTATTCAAGAAAGTGAGCTGGATGTTGTGGCAGATTTGGTGGTGTTTAAAATAAGCTCAGTTTTTATAAACTTAAAATCAAGAGGTAGGTCAGTAACAGCAACACCAAGAACAGTAAAAATAAGTTGAAAGTTTTAAGTGTAATAAAAGGTTAAAATAACATGATAGAAAAATCAATGCCATGAGAAAGTGTTAGGAAACTGTAAAATGTTCTACTGATGCACATTGTCCGAATAGTTCAGAATTCGGAGAAACTGAAAAAAGGTTTTTTGATGACTTGTTCCTCAAAGCACTCCCCCTTTTTCCTTATTTACCTTGCTTAATAAATTAGGATAGGAGTCAATTACCTTATACAGTGTCTTACAAACTCTATATACTCAGTAAATATTTGTTGAATAAACAAATGCTTAACAATCTTTTCAATACTGTTTGAAGGAAAAGTCAGTAAAAAAATTACTTTAGTTGGAAACACTAAGGCATTAAATTGTTCTTAATTGATAATTAGACTAATAGTGCTATTTTACAGTCTGTTTTAGTCAAGTGTATTTTATGACATTTGTTTTGAATGAAAGAGCCATAGAGTAACCTGTTTGAAATATAGGTGTGGTATTTAAAAAGTAGAAAATGCACTGATTTGAGTGCAAGTCTCTGCATGAAAATCCTTGTGATACCCACCAGCTCTAGGAAAACCATCATTTTTGTCCTTTGGTTTCCTGATCTGTGGAATAATAGACTGAAACAGATGATGCTAAGATGTCTTCTAGCTTTAATATTTTATTTCATGCTTTAATACAGAAGGTATTATTTAATGGAAGACATTTAAATATTATAGAATGGATTTAAGCTACAATGGGATATAATCATGTTTTAAAGTAATGTTACCATATTTTTGAATTGATAAATTGTGCTTAAATCTATAAAAATGGCAAAATTTGAAAAATAATCAAGATATTCTAATATAGCTAAAAAGTCTACCCTCTTCATGTCTCTTACCACCCACACATTGTGGGCTATCGGGGAGTAATGTTTGACCAGTTAAAGCTAACTACATGGTTAAAGCTAACTGAGTGGCATCATTATTGAGTTGAAGTAGCTCTGGATAAGCAAGGAAGAAGCTTTCAGTTATTTAAACCTGCACCCATCTTTCCATCTGCTTCGACTTTGTTGCTGCACCAGTGACTAAACGGCCTGGTCAACCACTTGCTGAAGCAGTATATTCAAGCAATTTTACTGCTAATAAATTTTAGGAAATTAATAACACCTTAAATGTGTCACATGCCAATCATAAGACTATAATCAAAATGTTCTTTTAAACAATATGTTGATAAAGATGTTTGAATGAGGCTTCTGACATAGAAAGTTTCAATTATATCAAAGCGGTTAACTAGAAAGACAATTTACTGTATTTTCCCATGTATATAAAAGATGTTTCCATGTATATAAGATGCATCTTAATTTTAGGGCCCGAATTTTGAAAAAAATGTAGTACCTAAAGTTATTGAACTCAAGTTTTATTCATCATAAAATTCATACAACTCCTCATCACTGTCAAAACTCCCATCCATTAGCTTGTCCTCATCTTTGTCTGTTGACGAATCACTGTCTTCAACAATGAGCACAAACGTGAGAAAGTGGGAAATGCAAGTAAAAAAAAACTACAACCACTATATAAGACACACCCAGTTTTTAGACCCCAAATTTTTTTTTTTTTATTATATAATTTTATTTTTTTTAATGGGGTGACATCAATAAATCAGGATACATATATTCAAAGATAACAAGTCCAGGTTATCTTGTCATTCAATTATGTTGCATACCCACCACCCAAAGTCAGATTATCCTCTGTCACCTTCTATCTTGTTTTCTTTGTGCCCCTCCCACCCCCTATCCCTCTCCCATTCCCCCCTCCCCCCTGTAACCACCACACTCTTATCAATGTCTCTTAGTTTCACTATTATGTCCCACCTACGTATGGAATAATACAGTTCCTGTTTTTTTCTGATTTACTTATTTCGCTTCGTATCATGTTATCAAGATCCCACCATTTTGCTGTAAATGTTCCGAAGTCATCATTTCTTATGGCTGAGTAGTATTCCATAGTGTATATGTGCCACATCTTCTTTATTCAGTCATCTATTGATGGGCTTTTTGGTTGTTTCCATGTCCTGGCCACTGTGAACAATGCTGCAATAAACATGGGGCTGCATGTGTCTTTACGTATCAATGTTTCTGAGTTTTGGGGATATATACCCAGTAGAGGGATTGCTGGGTCATAAGGTAGTTCTATTTTCAGTTTTTTGAGGAACCACCATACTTTCTTCCATAATGGTTGTACTACTTTACATTCCCACCAACAGTGTATGAGGGTTCCTTTTTCTCCACAGCCTCTCCAACATTTGCTATTACCTGACTTGCTAATAACAGCTAATCGAACAGGTGTGAGGTGGTATCTCATTGCCGTTTTGATTTGCATTTCTCTAATAGCTAAAGAAGATGAGCATCTTTTCATATATCTGTTGGCCATTTGTATTTCTTCCTGGGAGAAGTGTCTATTCATATCCTCTTCCCATTTTTTTATTGGATTGTTTGTTTGTTTGTTGTTGAGTTTTATGAGTTCTTTGTATATTTTGGATATTAGGCCCTTATCTGAGCTGTTGTTTGAAAATATCATTTCCCATTTAGTTGGCTTTCTGTTTATTTTGTTATCAGTTTCCCTTGCTGAGCAAAAACTTCTTAGTCTGATGTAGTCCCATTCATTAATTTTTGCCTTCACTTCTCTTGCCATTGGAGTCAAATTCATAAAATGCTCTTTAAAACCCAGGTCCATGAGTTGAGTACCTATGTCTTCTTCTATGTACTTAATTGTTTCAGGTCTTATGTTTAGATCTTTGATCCATTTTGAGTTAATTTTTGTACAGGGGGAGAGACTGTAGTCCAGTTTCATTCTTTTGCATGTGGCTTTCCAGTTTTCCCAGGACCATTTATTGAAGAGGCTTTCTTTTCTCCATTGTGTGTTGTTGGCCCCTTTATCAAAAATTATTTGACTATATATATGTGGTTTTATTTCTGGGTTTTCTATTCTGTTCCATTGGTCTGAGTGTCTATTTTTCTGCCAATACCATGCTGTTTTGATTGTCGTGGCCCTATAATAGAGTTTGAAGTCAGGTATTGTTATGCCCCCAGCTTCATTCTTTTTCTTTAGGATTGCTTTGGCTATTCGGGGTTTTTTATAGTTCCATATAAATCTGATGATTTTTTGCTCTATTTCTTTAAAAAATGTCATTGGAATTTTGATGGGAATTGCATTAAATTTGTATATTGCTTTGGGTAATATAGCCATCTTGATTATATTTATTCTTCCTAGCCAAGAACAAGGTATATTCTTCCATCTCATTATATCTTTTTCGATTTCCCTTAACAATGGTTTATAGTTTTCATTATATAAGTCCTTTACATTCTTTGTTATGTTTATTCCTAAGTATTTTATTTTTTTTGTTGCAATCGTGAAGGGGATTATTCTTTTGAGTTCCTTCTCAGTTGTTTCATTGTTGGCATATAGAAAGGCTATTGACTTCTGTATGTTAATTTTGTATCCTGCGACCTTACTGTATTTGCTTATTGTTTCTAGTAGTCTTTTTGTGGATTCTTTGGGGTTTTCGATGTATAGGATCATATCATCTGCAAAAAGTGATACCTTTACTTCTTCTGTTCCGATATGGATGCCTTTTATTTCTTTGTCTTGTCTGATTGCTCTGGCTAGAACCTCTAGTACCACATTAAATAAGAGTGGAGAGAGTGGACAACCCTGTCTTGTTCCTGATTTAAGGGGGAAAGCCTTCAGTTTAGTGC
Organism: Saccopteryx bilineata; assembly: GCF_036850765.1. Classification (NCBI taxonomy): domain Eukaryota; kingdom Metazoa; phylum Chordata; class Mammalia; order Chiroptera; family Emballonuridae; genus Saccopteryx; species Saccopteryx bilineata. The sequence goes on from NC_089494.1 coordinate 209,112,088, forward strand.
CATTTAATATGATGTTAGCTGATGGTTTATCATATATGGCCTTTATCATGTTGAGATATTTTCCTTCTATACCCATTTTGTTGAGAGTCTTAAACATAAAATTGTGTTGTATTTTATCGAAAGCCTTTTCTGCGTCTATTGATAAGATCATGTGGTTTTTGTTCTTTGTTTTGTTGATATGGTGTATTACATTAACCGTTTTACGTATGTTGAACCATCCTTGAGATTCTGGGATGAATCCCACTTGATCATGATGTATTATTTTTTTAATATGTTGTTGTATTCGGTTTGCCAGTATTTTGTTTAGTATTTTAGCATCTGTATTCATTAGAGATATTAGACCCCAAATTTTTTGAAAAAGGGTATGTCTTATACATAGAGAAATATGTTAATATTTATTATGCGTCTACATTGTAATTGTGCTAGACTGTTTTATAAACTTTCTCATTTTAAATCTGGTCAGAAATAAGCAAACTTAGATTCAATTGTTCCCATTTGAAAGACAGTCTCGAAAAATAGACACTGAAAATTGTACAGCTAATTGCACTCAAGTCTCAAAAACTTCAAGGCCCTACACTTCACCCACCACACACCACCTCCCATTAACTATGTTTAAGTATACAGTATTATATTTTAGGAGATAAAATATAAATTTTAGACATTAGTGTGAAGCATCTTACACAAAGTTAGAAACCCACTTGATAATTCATGAGACCACATGTGCGGCATGGTGTCTACACAGATTCATTCTTTTTATGGGAAGCAGCCCCTGCTCACCTTCCTCTATTTTCTCCTTGCTCACTTTTGCCCTTTTCCGGATCCTCACTTAAATATCACTTCTTCAGAAGGCAAACTTTGATCTCAGATGCACAAAATCTCCTCTTTACTCTCAGATCACCCAGTGCCTTATTGGCCTTTATGTCACAGCTCAGCCTCCAGACTGTAACATCCATGAGGCAGAAACCCTCTCAGTCTTGTCCACGGCTGTGTCCCCACCACCCAGTTCATGCTCTGGCACATAGCAGAGGTGCCTCTCATCGTAAATGTTTGTTGTTTTAATAACACATTCATTCAATATTGTGGAATATGCTAGAAGTTTCAAAACATATGGCCCTGAGGTAGCTTATGTTGCACGTTTTTATATTATAGGATCATAAACAAAATGAGAACATTAAAGGTCTTGTAGTAGTATTAATACATTAACCAGTTAAAGAATTGAGCTCCCGCTGTAGACTGAAATAGTTTCAACATGAATTATTTGTAAGCAAGTTCATGAAGCCCTTCTCCATTTTGTCTTATGTTTTCTCAGTTTTGTTATGTTTTGTCAACTTTGTTATGGGTGAGTGCATCAGCCTTGCTTCTATTAGCAAACTGGAGCAAGTAACAGGTAATAAGGTCTCCTTCCTTCTTTCACCTTTTTTACTATACTTCTCACTGCCAAAAGATGGCACTGTGCTAGTAAGTGTGAGTAATGGCCTTCTTTCTGAAACTGAGCTGACCAGGCTTTGAGTGGTTGGCTGTGGTACTAAATAGTTAATTTCTCTTGGCAAAAATCTCAGATTTTAGAAGAATATTCAAAGTGGAAACCCAGGAGAAATACACATGCCTGTTAAATCTGTTACATGTCCTCCTCCAGGAGAGGAAAGCTGTAGATAATATGTATTCTGTTACACACAAATGAATAAATTTGAGCCACAAATGGAAAAACAAAACATTATTTAATGTCAGAAATAAAAAAATATATACTGCTCACAAAAATTAGGGGATATTTTATCACTTCATATTTATTTCGAAATATCCTCTAATTTTTGTGAGCAGTATATTACTGATTTCAAATTTCAATTGTCAGTGCTGTGATCAATACATTGTTGATCCCACATGGCGATCCCTTCCCTCATTGATAAGGTGAGGCATGTTTCTTAAAACTCTTTATTTTAATTTATGGAAGTCAGGGTTAAAATATTGTCTTCTCCATAAGTTATTTTTTTAAAATAAATTATTTAAAGCAAAGACATCATCATTAAGGTAGAGCTTTGGCATGAATATAAGCTAGGCGAGGTTGCTCTTTTCTGGTACCTTCTCTTCTTGGGGCTGCAGTTCTCAGGAGCCAGAAAGGACCAGATGCTGGGCTCTCCTACAGTGTGAACCCTCTCATGAAGACCACCTCAGGCTCTTACTCAGTCTTTTCTGCCCTCCTCAACACCTTCAAGTGCTTTTCTCCAAGGACTCCCTTCTTGTTGAAAAGGGTCTAATCAACGACTGTCTAGTGATTGATAAGGTTCACTGCATTGGCATTCACTCATTTATTCATTAGCCATAACTCATGAATGAAGCTCCTGTTATGCATCAGTCATTGTCCCTTATAGGGTTGACAACACAGACACTGCCCTCAAGGTCAAAGCTGGTGAACAGATAATCAAGTTAACAGAATAATGTTTCAGATAGATACTGAGGCAGAGCAAAGTTTGCGATGGCAATGCATAGACAGTTGCATCCTTATTTCATAGCTTAATGCCTAGCCCATAATCAATATGCAGTCGATATTTAGGTCCAAACTTTGTTGTTGTTGTTGTTTTACAGAGACAGAGAGAGAGTCGGAGAGAGGGATAGACAGGGACAGACAGACAGGAACGGAGAGATGATAAGCATCAATCATCAGTTTTTCGTTGTGCATTGCGACACCTTAACTGTTTATTGATTGCTTTCTCATATATGCCTTGACCACGGGCTTTCAGCAGACCGAGTAACCCCTTGCTCGAGCCAGCGACCTTGGGTCCAAGCTGGTGAGCTTTTGCTCAAACCAGATGAGCCTGCAGTCAAGCTGGCGACCTTGGGGTCTCAAACCTGAGTCCTCTGCATTCCAATCTGACACTCTATCCACTGTGCCACTGCCTGGCTCAAACTTTTAATGATGAGATACTGAGATAACCTGGTGGGGATGTTATTTTTGGATCTGTCTCTGTTCTCGTCATATCATTCCATATTGAGGAAAAGAAATCTCTGCCATGGACTGCCTCTGCCTATGAGAGTGGAACTGAAATAGAAGTTGTGCTTTTATCTTACTTAATGTTGGTTTTGAGGTGGAGAAGGAAGAAAGACTTCTTAGAAAATAAGTACATAAAATGGATATTGGCATAAATTCCTGAAGCTCAGCTCCGCTCATACTACAAAAAGTCCACTGGGGTACGGAAGGTGTCGTGCGCCCATCAGACACTGTCTCTAGCACAGAATACACCTCATTTGTTTGATCTCACTATCAAAGTATGACTCAACATGCACATCAGCAAGAACTCATTTCCTTAAAAATTAATTGTGTGCTCTTTTGCCGTGTAATCCCCAGAGGTTTGCATTTATCTCCAAAGCATCTCCTAGGCAGCATAAATACTTCTTTAAAGCTTTGGATTTCTACATAAATGGATCAATATTGTAAGGATCTATTTTACATATTTTTTAATGGTTTTATATTAAACAGACCAAAACACTGTCAGTTGCCTTGGTGATTTATCTACAAATGACCTATGATCCAGTTCACAGTATCTTTCTTGACTTTTTCTTTTAAACTTTTGTTGAATTTATTGGGGTGACATTGGTTAATAAAATCATATAGGTTTCAGGTGTACAATTCTATAATATATTGTCTGTATGTTGTGTTTTGTGTTCACCACCCCAAGTTTCCTTCTGTCTCCATTTATCCCCTCTTTACCATCTCCTACTTACCCCCCAACCCCCTTCCTTTCTGGTAATAACCCTACTGTTGTCTGTCCATGAAGATTTTTTTCTTTACTTAGTCCCTTTACCTTTTTCACTCAGTTCACCAGTACCCTTTGCCCAGACAGCTCTCAGCCTGCTTTCTGTCTATGAGTCTGTTTCTATTTTGTTTGTTAGTTTATTTTGTTCATTAGATTTCACATATAAGTGAAATCATATGGCATTTGTCTTTCTCTAACTGGCTTATTTCACTTAGCATAATGTTCTCCAGGTCCATCAATGCTGTCACAATAGATAAGATTTTTTTTTTTTTGGTGGCTGAATAATATTCTATTGCATAAATATACCACAACTTTTTTACCTACTCATCTTCTGATGGGCACTTGGGCTGTTTCCAAATCCTGGCTATTGTGAATAATGCTGCAATGAACATAGGGATGCATGTATTCTTGAGAGGTTATTTCTCCTAAATATAAAATAAGTATATCAGCAAAATTCTTTCTGCTCCTCATGGATTTGAATCCAAGTACATCAGATACATCAGGAAACAATTCACTGCAACCAAAGAAGAGGATCACCCAAGGGATGGAGACTGTGTTGCTGTGACTTCACGCCTGTAAACTGAGGATGAGCCAGTTGATCCGGCATGGTGGGGTGTGTGTTGGTTGTGGCTCCTAGGGAACAATGGCCTTCACTGTGCAGCCTGCCACGTGGGAAACAAATTTGTTTATGTTTTTATATCATTTGGGGGGATAAAATTTAGTTGCTCTTTTCTTTTGCCACAGAGTCAGCAGGGAACTCCAGGTTCCTGGTCCCAAATACAGGCCAGTTATTACAGAAACTGTGAAATCCAGTGACCTGTTTGGAGCTCTGTCATTGTGATGGCGACTATTTTACTTTCAAGAGCAGGAGGAGCAGGTTTTCTTGTGGAAGAGTAGGCAGATTTCAGACGTTCCCAGACAGTCATTTGCTATTACTCCCTGGAAGGGGGAGGAGGAATAAGATAAAGGAAGGGCAGATGGATGGCACCTTCACAAGAGCAGGGCATCTACATAGGGCATGTGAAAGATCAATGTGAGTTCAAAGGCTTTGCAAATGTGTCTGCACCAGAGACAATAGATAATAAAAAATTTTCATCTTTAACTTACATTATATGTAGAATTTTCTTATAACTCAGTCTTTAACACTATAAAAGTTTTGAGACTGAGGAAAGGATCCTCATTAAACTTAACTTGCATATGCACTAAATTGTTAAGTGTAACCAAACATGAAAAAAGAGCCACTTCTCTTAAATTCTGATTTCAAAGCTTCTGCTCCATCAATTCAATCAATACACTCAACCCTGTCTGATGAAGAGACCCAACTTTTAGTTTGTTTATGCAATTATGAGAATTAATAAATAACAATAGAAAATAAATTTTATTCAGAGCATTAATGTATAGGGACTATTTGGTCAAACAATTAATTTTTAAAGTTTTCTAGTAATTACCTTGTAAGCTTGTGGTGACTGACATATTAGTAGGCACAGTTTTAATGGGAAAAGACCACAAAGAGACATAATTGTCAGTAAAATATTTAATATAACCCCTGAGCTTTATATGACCATGAGTACTGAAAAAATATATAATATGAAAAGCATATGTTTTTGAAAATTTAAATCTAATTTATTTGTGCTTATAGCTATAATGGAGTTTCCTAGCTTTGAGGATAAATGAAAAGATAATGGGTTATGTAGTTCTCATTGTCTAAACAAATAAAGGATGATCACCTCACCAGGAGAGAAATTCTGTTTTCTTAGGCTTTAAATCTCCAATGAAATATATTTTTCATTTCTAGTCATGGCTCCTCAACTATAAACACAGTCCCTAGTTCCTCTCTTTCTTAGAGGGAAGGTCACAAAAGAAGCAAGAATCCTGTTATAATTGCAGTTAATGCAGGCTAAGAATGTCCAGAAAATTATTAAATCATGGAGAAAAAATATAGACACAATGCCTGATGTGGTACAACATAGTAAATATTCTGGCAGTAGCAAGGAGAACTCAACAAGTAATCTGTGCACTCCTTCCACATTTCTCAGCCTTCCTCTAAATTAATAATGTGCACTTTTATTCATGCTCTTAACTATCTACATTATTTCTCTTCTGTGGCTGGAAATGAAGAACTCCAAGGAAGAGATATTGCATTATGAGAGCAGCCTGGGTCCCTGAGTCACTATCTGGAAGCGAGCTGTGCAAGGGAGTTGTATAGCTCCCCATTGGGTTATGACATAAGCAAGAGACAAGATATGCCATGTTAACCCATTGAGATTAGGGGTTTGAAGTTGGAATTGATTTTAGAAAAACAATTCCAACACTCTTTCTAAAATAATATTTATTTTCTGGTGCTGGTTATATATTAATTTGATCTCATAGTGACTTTAAATAATGAAGTATATTGTTATATATTTAATCTTCTCAATATATTAATAGTAAACCTTCAAAACATTTTAGAAATTTTAGTTGGTTTAGTTAATATTTCTAAGTCTTCTAGGATGGCTATAACCAATGTTTGTGATTTAACTCAAGTTTAATGAGAATCATCATTGTGAAATTATAGGGTTTGACTGTGTACAAAATTTTTAATTGAGAATCTGATTCCATAGTAAAAGTAAGAAAGAAAGCAATTTATTCACAATAAGACCATTTTTTAAACACACCAATTAGATCTGGCCAAGGAGAATAAAGAATCAGTAACCATAAAAAACACTAATGAATAAAACTCTTTCTATACAACAATATCAAGGTCAAATCAAATGTTAGGATGAATATTTCAATATTTCTGACCCTAATATAGATAGCCTTCACTATGTCTGTCCACAAGGATATCAGAATGGTTAAAGACCAGTGATTGAAGCAGGTTTCTCTTTCTGAATGGTAATGTTATTGCAGTTTTTCCATCCGTATTGTATAATGAGTGTGGGTGTGGGTATGCTGGAAGAGGGATAGATAACATCATTGGCCTGACAACCAATGAGAAGCCACATTTGTAACTTATGGAGAGACCAACCTGCTGTGATTATTCAGAGATCCAGAACTTCATGCTGGATGTGATAATTGTTAGGGCTTTGGTTTTCTCCTAGGGGGAAGTTAAGTGTGATTAGTCACTAGAAGGGCAGACTGTGACAGAGACTATTAGTGTTCACCAAGTACAGGGGGTCCTCAGGTTATGACAGTCTTGACATACAATGTTTTGAATTTATGATGCTCATTCCCATAAAAACTTTAAAAAATTGAGGCATGAGCCTTTCAGCTTACACCATTAGCATTATACTTATGGACTATGTGGGTAAAGTAGTTTTGTTGCATGTGGAAGAATAATATGCAGTAACACGACTATGAGTGAGGGAGTTGGCATCCACTAGTATGCTTACCTATGCCATTTTGGGCTGTTAAAATTGCAAGTGTCCTGTTTGTGTTGCTTGGTTTTGTGACATTATGGCCCTTATCATGGCTCCTAAATGAAAGTCAGAGTCTTCAGGTGGTAGTGCTTCAAAGAAGAGGAAGGTCATCATGTAGGATGTCACAGAGCTACTGGCATCACATGGAGAAGAGCTGTCTGCTGAGCACCTCATTCACTTGGAAAAACAGCTGATTGAAGAGGAAAAGATAGAAAGATAAAAAACCCCAGAACCCAAGAGATTTACTACCAGGGGTTTGGCAGAAGATTTTTCTATGATAGTCAAAATTTCAGGCTGAGGATGCCAGAGATAACAGATTCAGTAAGATCTACAGAGCTGTTATGGATGCCTTGTAATGCTATAGATTTTGGAAGAGAATAAGTCATCAACCTTCTAGACTAGCCTGAAATTTTTTTTTGTATTTTTCTGAAGTGACAAGCAGGGTGGGGGGAGATAGACAGACTCCCACATGCACCTGACCAGGATCCACCTGGCATGCCCACCTGGGGGCAATGCTTGGTCCATCTGGGGTGTCACTCCACTGCAATCGGGGCCATTCTAGCACCTGAGGCAGAGGCCATGGAGCTGTCTTCAGTGCCAGGGCCAACTTTGCTCCAATGGAGCTTTGGCTGTGGGAGGGGAAGAGGGAGAGAGAGCAAGACAGAGAGAGGGGGGGAAGGGTGGAGAAGCAGATGGGCACTTCTTCTGTCTGCCTTGGCCGGGAATCGAACCCAGGACTTCCACATGCTGGGCCGATGCTCTACTGCTGAACCAACCAGCCAGGGTCACTGAAATAATTCTTTAAGAAGATGAAGAGGCCTGCAACTTATCCTGTACCCTCTACATCAGCTGCTTCTCGAGATGAAACACCTGTAGTACAGGTAGAATCATCTCCAGCGTTTCCTGCATGTTCCTTAGGGGCAATCCTGATTCACCTAACCCAGTATCTCCAGCACCTTCTGCAAGTTCTCCTGCCTCTACAGCTTCCTCCTCCCAATAGGTCACTCTCTCCCACCTTGCAATGCCCCTTCCAGTGTGCAAGCCAACCACAGGAATAAAGGTAAGGAATTTTTTTACACTCACTTTTTTGTCATTTTTTTTCTATTACTACAGTATAGTGTACAGTACAGTATATTTATGTCCTTTTTCTTTTTCTGTGGCTTATTTGTGTTTTTATGTTTTAGATTATTATTTTACAACTGTGTTAAGATAGGTAAGTGACTTAGGCTAGGGTGTGTTTTGACTTACACCACAACTTGGGTTACATCACCATCATAGGAACAGAACTGGGTCATAACCTGAGGACCCCTGTATTTTATGGGCCTTTTTTTATTTCTTAGCTTTTATTACATGTGCATTGGGGTTATGTGATAAATTCTGGCCCATAAACTGTGAGTGGAAATGTAGTGGATGACTTTTGGTTTGAAGTAATTAAGTTTAGTGTAACCTTCTGTAGCTGCAAGCAAAGGACCCCAGAATGATAGAAACGCAAGAGGAAAGCATGCAGTAAAGTTGCTTGACTTACATGAAACTGTGACATAAACAAGAAACAAACTCTTGTTGTGTCAATCCATTAAGACTTTAAAGTATGACTCTCAAGAGCTGGCATTAATTATCTGACTAATAAATAAAATAGTATAATCATTAGTGATATATTAATTTAAAAAATATTCATTTTATTTTAAAGGGAACACTGACAGAAATCAGCATTTATTTTTATCATATACTTTTTTTAGACCCAGATGATATAACACAGTGGTCTCCAAACATTTTTGGGTCACGAACCGGTTTAATGTCAGAAAATATTTTCACGGACCGGCCTTTAGGGTGGGATGGATAAATGTATCACGTGACCGAGACAAGCGTCAAGAGTGAGTCTTAGATGGATGTAACAGAGGGAATCTGGTCATTTTTTAAAAATAAAACATCATTCAGACTTAAATATAAATAAAACAGAAATAATGTAAGTTATTTATTCTTTCTCTGAGGACCGGTACCGGTCCATGGCCTGGGAGTTGGGGCCCACTGATATAACAGATACAAAGTAGTTTAAGGCATGTTCTTATCTCTTCTCTTCAAAAGTTCAAAGTCCGGTTCTCTCACCTGTCTTTCTGCAAGACAACAAATGACTATATTCAGTCCATGCTTTTTGAGATGGCATCTATCATACTTACTTCTTGGAAATATCCAGATGAAACTGAGTAAAGGAAATAACAGACACTCCACCTGTTCTGAATAAAGACAGAATCTTGACGAGATAATTCATGAGTGTGGCTTACCTGAACAAAAAGTTTAATTTACATACCATCCCCTCTGTTTTAATTACTCCTTCTCTCATGTCTATGTTAGGAGTCCTACCATGTGCTGTGATAGCAGCCTGTAAACTCTCTTGTAACAATTTTCATGCCACACGGTGATTGTCTCTACATTTACTCTATTTCTTACTAAACTGTAAATTGTGTGACGATCAAGACTGTGTCCGTATAGTTCACCATCAGAATTCCAGTACTCTTGTTACTTTTATTGCTTCTTAAGAGTATAACTCTCATGCATTATCTGTTTATTTTTCCCCTAAGACTCACTGGAGATTCTTTCTAATATAGTCATAGAGAAGATGGTGAGTCTAGTTTTCAGTATCTTGAGTGGGAGCTACCCACGGAACATGAAGTGAAAATATATAGTAGAAATTATGTAGATGATTCTGGGCCTTAGGAGAAAAATCTGGGATGAAGACAAAGATATCTGTAAGGTAGCAGCATAGAGAAGCTCTATCAATCCTTGAATGTGCATAAAATCAGGAAAAGGTCATGGATTAAGAAAGAAAGACATCTGAGAATGAAACTACAATGTTTATAATAGAGAAGGAAAAGTATTGATGAGATTTTTTTATTTTAATGAGGTGACATCAATAAATCAGGGTACATATGTTCAAAGAAAACCTGTCCAGGTTATCTTGTCAATCAATTATGTTGCATACTCGTCACCCAAAGTCAGATTGTCCTCCATCACCTTCTATCTAGTTTTCTTTGTCCCCCTCCCCCTTACCTTCTCCCCCCCCCCATAACCACCACACTCTTGTCAATGTCTCTTAGTCTCGTTTTTATGTCCCACCTACGTATGGAATAATGCAGTTCTTGTTTTTTTCTGATTTACTTATTTCACTCCATATAATGTTATCAAGATCCCACTATTTTGTTGTAAATGAGCCGATGTCATCATTTTTTATGGCTGAGTAGTATTCCATAGTGTATATGTGCCACATCTTCTTTATCCAGTCTTCTATTGAAGGGCTTTTTGGTTGTTTCCATGTCTTGGCCACTGTGAACAATGCGGCAATGAACATGGGGCTGCATGTGTCTTTACATACCAATGTTTTTGAGTTTTGGGGGTATATACCCAATAGAGGGATTGCTGGGACATAAGGTAGTTCTATTTTCAGTTTTTTGAGGAACCACCATACTTTCTTCCATAATAGTTGTACTACCTTACATTCATCAACAGTGAATGAGGGTTCCTTTTTCTCTACAGCCTCTCCAACATTTGCTATTACCTGTCTTGTTAAGAATAGCTAATCTAACAGGTATGAGGTGGTATCTCATTGCAGTTTTGATTTGCATTTCTCTAATAACTAATGAAGATGAGCATCTTTTCATATATCTGTTGGCCATTTGTATTTCTTCCTGGGAGAAGTGTCTGTTCATATACTCTTCCCATTTTTTTATTGGATTGTTTGTTTGTTGTTGAGTTTTATGAGTTCTTTATATATTTTGGATATTAGGCTCTTATCTGAGCTGTTGTTTGAAAATATCAGTTCCCATTTAGTTGGCTGTCTGTTTATTTTGTTGTCAATTTCTCTTGCTGAGCAAAAACTTCTTAGTCTGATGTAGTCCCATTCACTTATTTTTGCCTTCACTTCCCTTGCCTTTGGAGTCAAATTCATAAAATGCTCTTTAAAACCAAGGTCCATGAGTTTAGAAGATGGGATTTTTTTGAGGTAAGGTTCAAAGAAGTGGAAGGAAAGCTACAAGAATGAGGAATCATTTTACAAAAAGGGTGGGGGAAATGTTTTAAATGAGGAGGTTTAAAGGCTACAAAGATGTCCAGCAAGGTAAGAAGTAAAAGAATTTTGTTGTTTTTAAGACTGAAGATGTCAAAGGAAAAGTACAGAGAGCTAACTCTCACACATTTTTTCAGGACTTCACCAGATATTACCTCTTCCCAAGAACTTTCTCAGATACCATCATCACTTTCCGGTTCTATCATGTACACATTTTATTTAGTCCTATGCATACCTTCCATGTTTTCAGTGATTACACAATGTATTGTATTCAATTGATGATTTGTCTTTTCCACTCAATGGTCTGAACTTTCTTGAGGTTACAGATTTCCTTTAAAATTTTCTGAAATCTAAAACCCATCTGTGCTGAGAAGTTCACACACAAACATACCTATAAATTTGTGCATAAAATTTCAACAAGCTAAATGAAAACCCTAAAATCTTATTCAGGGCACTCAGGTTAAGAAGCCCTGAAAAACCATTTAAAATTTTAATAATATAGATTTTGTATTATTTGTTTGGAATACCCTGTGCCTGACACAGTGCCTATTACAAAATAAGCACTTAAAAAGTGCTTGATGAATGGATGGATGGATGGATGGATGGATGGATTAACTAACTGAAAATTTAAATAAATAAATATATATATATATATTATATATATATATATACACATACATACAAAGGGCATTTAAAGTATGGAATGTTGACTCTTAGAGACACAGTAATCCTCAAAGTGCAGAGCTTTGAAGGAGAGGTTGCCAGGGCAACAAAGTGAGGAGGGGCACTGCTTACAGAAAGAACATCAGATAAAAGATCACCAGATTACATAGTGAACAAGCAATTTAACTCAAATAGAGTACAAGGAGCATTGGAAGAGTATCAAAACACATGGTGAGTAGCTGGTGGTCATTCTCCCACATGCTCAGGTGGGCCTGAATAGGTTCACCTTTTGAAACTCTTTTCTAAAAAAATATTAGTTTTTATTATCTAAATATCTTCCCTTAAATCTTACCAAGCTTTTTGTGTTTTATTTAGTTGAATATTTTAAGTAAATATATTTCTAAAGTGCAATTCAAAAAATTTTGAATTACAAAATAGACTAATAAAATAAAAAATGTAGTTAAGCATGATTTCACATATCACTATATTCTGAGTGCTACTAGCAGTACCAAAATCTATCAAAATAAGTGGACAAATTATTATGGAAATTTGACATAGGCAATCCAAAGTGCTGGATCAAACCTAAAAGATTAAAATATAAAAATTGTGACCCTTAGAGACATAGTAATTCAATGTGACATTTCAATCTAAAGGAATGAAATAGGTGATATTTTTCATCAATTTCATTCCCTGGAGTATAAAATTGATTGAAAAGGAATATTCATTATTCATATACACAAATACCATGACCAAATTATTGATCTATCTCTGAGATTTGAAAACCTGTGATTAATGTTGAGTTAAAAGGGCTCTTTGGTTTAAAAGATTTAAAATATTTATACATGTGCTTGGAATTCCTACCAAAGTACTATAAGAGCACCATTGACTTTCAGAATCACATTTTGATTTATTTTTCAAAGTAGTAGATTTGAAAGGAGGAATGGGAAGGAAGATAAATATTAATTGGAAAAGTTATACTAGAAATTAAAAGTTTCAGAGACCCCAAAACTCATTCAGAATTCCTAGACCTGCAGTATGATTAAATATTTTTTAGAATAAACTGATGTGATAATAATCTCCTTTAATTACTTATGATGTTGGATATACTTTTCTGTCTTTTTTCCATCTGGTCCCTATTTATCTTAAGAAGTAGTTATTACACCTGTTTCATAACTGAAGAGTTGCAGAAACATCTGGCTTATGTCCTGCTCAAGATAACACAGCTACTAAAAGGCAAAATAACACCTGGATTTGTGTGGAAAACTCAATTTTAACCCCAGCACTCTTTCTAAGGAAGAAAGTTGTCTTCTGGGATTGGTTACACCAACAATTTGGTATTTAAGGTAACTTAAGCAGCTGAGGTTGGTTCTTGCTGAGTCATTATAAGACTAAAACAGATTAATATTTTATTTGATGGACACAGAGAACGCAGGTTGACAATATTAAGTCCGAGGACAGATGAAAATATGTTCTTAAGTTTCATAACTATAAAGTTTTATCTCTGAAATTTCACTAGATACTATCTTGCAAAATCCCCAGGCTTGTGTAGGTGGTTGCCAGAGTTATTAACCAGAATTTTTTAGTTTGCTTTGCTCAGTTCAGTCAATCAGATTACAGTTCAGGGGAAGGCAAAGATGTGGGTAGAATCTGTGTGGGTCAGTTCATTTACTTTAACCTTGCACAGTTGTATCAACAATGAAAAAAGAAACCTCCTAAAATAAAGTGAACGTTTCAGGGAATTGAAACTAATGCATCATCACAGTTAGGAAATCAACATAAAGTTCATGGCCCTTTTCTGGTTGGATCATCTCAGTAGCATCATCTTCTCAAAGAATAGTACATTTTTCTCATTAACCAAAAGGTCATTATCAACCCTCCACCAATACATAGTGTAGTTTATCTGAAACAGATATTTAAATGATTGGTGGTGAGGGTCAAAAGACTATATGTGAATTGGAGGTAGAGTGGAACTTTAAACTTTCCTGAATTAATGTAGCTTTGAAAGTTTATATTTCTATAGCTGACTTAACACCAAAAAATGTTATTAAACAAAGTGTTTGAGTTAGACAACATTTGCACTTTGGTTCTGTCATTTATTAAGTGACCCTAGGAAAATAATTCAACCACTTTAGAGCCTTGATCTCTTCACTTAAGCATGGTCTGTCAATAGTTACCTACCTCATGAAAGTGTTGTTAGAATCAAGTGAGAAAAAAAATATTTAAAGCTCTTAATATAATACTGGCATATAGTAAAAGTAATCAATCAATGTAAAATGATATTATTAGTATTATTATTACTATTATTAACATCTTACTGAAAAAGATTTGAGTCAGAGGATCAATGGAAAATTAAGTATTTTGATATGTATTCCTTCCCACCTTCACCCCCAAATGAATGGGGAAGTCTTATGGAAGAGAAATAATTGAAGGACAGTAGGAAAAATATGACAACATTGCCACACCTTCTCTTTTAAGGTTTCATGGTGTGGCTTTGTTTGGTTTGAAATTAATTCCCAGACTTCTATGTCCACATTAACTCTGATTGCTAAAAGTATTCCAAAAGCCAAGTGTCATTATTTTATGTAGATAAAGACCTTCCTGAGATCATTACCACATCCTTGTCCTCCTTTGTGCTATGTTCTGACCAGCTGAGCTAAGCAATAAAGACAAAGACTTGTAGTTAAGAACTCCATCCACAATTCATCCCATGGAATTTCACAATAGATTCTAGTGAAACCTCATAGATAAAACACAATGGTTGTGATATTTGGTTCAGTCTGCCTTAGACTGCATTAGACTGCACACATTGACTGACTTCATCAAAACATACTGAATTTTATATTTTAAGGGTTTATTATTAATATATTAGCCAGATTAATTCTGTAGCAATATAACACAGCCATTCAACATGACCAATTACCAACTTGATAGAATCACCAGTACCACAAGCCAAATTGATTACTTTGGAAAGAGTGCTAGAATTGGAATTGTGTTAGCCATTTTGAAGGTCTGATTTGAATTATCCATAGAGCTTTTCACTTTCTTTAGTAAGCAGTAGTGAACTCAAACTGCGGCTATACACTCAGCACTCCAGAAATATGAATAGGAAATGTGCAACATTATTTGATTCACTGTGTGTTTTCAGACAATTTATGTTGCTATAAATAGACTTCAGAGAATGGTTTCTTTACCAAAGGCATCTTTCACACTTTATTTACTACTGTATATTTAAGACCTCAGGAAACAATTTTTTGATTGGCACAAATGTTTGTGATTACAAATGGCATGATTGCCTAAAGGTGATGCTGTGGAATGTTGAGGTTAAGGCTAAGATGTGTTTGTCTCACCAAAAAATGATGGAATGTGTGGGAGAGGCTAAAAGTGATTCTGGATATTACTTTTTTATGAGTAACAGGGACTTTTTCTTTCTTTCTTTCTTTTTTTTTTTTTTTGCAAATTCAAAATAATAGGATTAGAAAGAGTACTGTCAATAGGAATCAAGTAAGGATTATCTTTCTTGTTCTCTGAAAGAAGAGAATTTGAGAAGTCCTAGTTTAGTGTGTTTCTTCAGTGAGCACATGGCTCAGGTTGAAAGTCTCCCAAAGGAATAGTCAGTGCTATCTTCCAACTTCAAACCATCATGCCCATGGTTACGAGCTTTTACCTCTTTCTACTGCTTAGATACTTAGAAAACAAGTTTCACTTTTTAAACTATAGAACAATTGGTAGAGAGCAATATAGAGTGAATGGTAAAATAAGAGCCTAAATTTGATATGTCTCTTTAGTGAACGTAAGCAATATGCTTTGCCATGCACGCAGGAGTTGAAGTCTTTGGTTCACCTTCATCTTGAATTGTCTCCCTGGGACAGGATTAGCAACTGAATGGAGGTGGTCTTATTACAAAAGATACATAAGGATATTGTGTCTTGATCAGTACAATGTCATAACTGCTGGTGTCATTTATCTGTTCTTGTGCTTTAAAGTACTTCCTTATTTATATAAATCTCTAAAGATCTTGCTTTGTGATCAACCAGATTCTAAAATTAATCAATTTGTTTTTTCATGTTTAAGTAAAATTAAATAGAATTATTTAAACAAAATGCTGTTGGATTTTCCCTGCTTCTTCTTATCATATTTATAATTGTAGTAGTAATTGAAATATTTCTTAATTTTAAAAAGTCATCCATAATTCCATGGTACCTACTAATAAAATGTTTTATTAATATTTCAGTCAAATCCCTGTTCACCTCTAATCACTGTGTACATATAATTTGCAAATATATTTTTACTTTTTCCTGGCCAGATAGTTTGGTTAGTTGAGAGCTTCATTCTGAAATGCAGTAGTTGCTGGTTCGATCCCCATTCTCTGGTATACAGAGAACTAGCCTATGAGGTCACTGGGGACCCAGATTCTCAGCTGATGTTCTTAATTTCCTACCAGAGGGGAGAAGATGTAGTGTAGCTACACTAATTCTGAGAATATCTGTGTCTTACAGCATGGAGTCTCCAGTTAGGACTTCTGGTAAGTATATATTATACATGCTGTAGGCTTATTTAGTGTTGATTAATGGCAGTATCGAGATGATTAGAAAGAAAAGTTAAGAACATGCTAATAATTAATGCCTGGCACAAATGATATAGAATAGGTTTCTTCCCAAAATAACTCCTTTAAAGACCTATATGGGGTTTAGAAGTGTCTAAGCAGAGGAATATTGAAGGATCATCTAAATGATGTAATGCAGAAATTCTACTCAAAAGAATGTGACCTAAATTGAAGGAAGAATCTGTTTGGGCAATACCCTAAAACTGGAGATCAGAGGCTGGGATATACAAATCAGAATCTGGAATTAGAGGTGATTGCCTGAACACAGGCTTATCAGATATCTTCTGGCTGATTTTGCTTCTTCTCTGACTTTACATGTAATGCTTTCTCAAGAAATCTCTAGCCAGATCTTTAATTTGGCAGCTGACACCTGGTGTTCCAAAGGCATTGAGCATGGGCTATGTGTTGGCAGGCCTAGCATCTTCCACGGAGTAAGGCTACAGACTCTGCCTTGGGATGGAAGCACTTCCAGTTGGAGACAGTATACTCTTTGCTCATTCAAACTGAACAGAAAGAGTAAGGACAGCAATTCTGGAAGGCAGTGAAGAGGGATCACCACCTTATTAAGTGTAACAATATCCCGCTTAAGGGGCTCATCCCTGCAGTTTGAAGCCATTAACCAGGGAGTGGCTCCCTGAGGAGCCTAACCCCATTTGCTGAAAAGGCTACACATGAATGTAGTTGAGGACCATGTTTTTAGTTCTGTTGGGCCTGAATCTCTGGTTTAAAGAGACAACTACTTCTCTATTTCTCCAAATTAAACATAGTGAAGAATCTGATTTTATTAGCAAATAATAAAGGTAAAAAATTTTGAACTTTATTTTTATATTTAAATCAAAAGAACAGTACAAGTTGAATTCTAGTTTTATTAAATTCTTCAGAACTATGATTTTTGCACATTAATTTTTCCCTGAGAATTTGACAGAGAAGAGATTATATTCAAATTTTGGACATTTAAATGGTGTTGACATTTTATTAATAGAATATCTTAATTTTCTTTAATTTATTAAATTAATAAACTATGTTGGACAATAGAGATCAGCATAATCTGAAATACAAATTATAATAGAGAGTGAAGACGCTGCCTTAGGTACAGCATAAACTTGAAATTAATCTAGTTAGTAACTGCTCTGACCCAGTCCAACACTGACTACTAGATGTTTTGGGAGACTACACAAAGGAATAGTGGTTGGTATTAAGGATGGAACCCCATGAAGATGGGAAGAGGACTGTCCTAATAGACTGCTCACTTCTCACCCCTGTATGACTTGGGTATGTTATGTAAAAATGTTTGGTCTCCATTTCGCTGATTTTCATGATGAAGGAGTTGACTAAACATAGCTGTCCAGTCACCCCACCCTGTATTCCTCTCCAAGAAGTTGTACTGAATTACCTGGTTGGTGAAAAAGAGCTCGAGCACTAGGCCACATTGTAGAATACCATGCAGCTTTAACAGTGCATTAGTTAGCTTCTTCTGTGGCAATAAACCATGACAATCTATCAGAGGCTAACAACCACAAATATTTATTTCTTGCTCGTGTTACATAAGAGCTGCAGGCCAACTGTACTTGTGCTCAGCTCTACTTTGTTTGACTCAGCTTGGCTTGGCTCCACGTGTCTTCTCAGTCCAGAGACCAGAGCAGTGTGGTATCCCTTATTTGAGACATGCTGTTCTCATAGGTGAGTGCAATCCACATAATTCAACTTGAGTCTGCTACTCAAAAATTGTAAATGTCGTATCTACTCACATCCCATTAGCCAAAGCATGCCCTAGGACCCAGCCCCAAGTCAGAAAGGTATAGACTTATACTCTTCTCACATGACAATGAGTAGGAGCATATAAACCTATTATAGAGAAGAAGCAAATAATTTGAAAACTACAATTCAATCTTCCATAATCACATATAAAGGAGATATTTGTCTTTCCATATTCCTGAATACAGAGTCTGTCCACTAAATATAGTGGAGAACACAAGGGTTATTTATTAAATCTTTTATAAACCAAACCAGTTCTCATCAATTTTACAGATCTTTAATTTTTGGTCGATGTCATAGATGTGAAATGGTATAATATTATCTAATATAAATATTCCTGATTATTAGTAAGGCCAAACATATTTTCACAAGTTTATTAGCTATTCAAGTTCCCCTTCTATTGAGTTGCCTGTTCATATGCTGTATCTACATTTTAGTTTCTTTCTTTTTTTTCTTATTTTTTTCATGTATTCTTAATGTGTTCTGGATATTAACACTTTGTTGATTGAATATGTGGCAAATTAATTCTATCAGACTAAGGCTTTACTTTTTCCCTTTTAAAAAATAATGTATTTTAGCCTGACCAGGCAGTGGCGCAGTGGATAGAGTGTTGAACTGGGATGCAGAGGACCCAGCTTCGAGACCCTGAGGTCGCCCATTTGAGCATGGGCTCATCTGGCTTGAGCAAAAAGCTCACCAGCTTGGACCCAAGGTCGCTGGCTTGAGCAAGGGATTACTCGGTCTGCTGAAGGCCCACGGTCAAGGCACATATGAGAAACCAATCAATGAACAACTAAGGAGTCACAACAAAAAACTGATGATTGATGCTTCTCATCTCTCTTCATTCTTGTCTGTCTATCCCTATCTATCCCTCTTTCTGACTCTCTGTCTCTGTAAAAAAAAAATTATAAAAAAATAAAAAATAAAAATAATTATAAAAAATAATGTATTTTGGCCCTGGCCAGTTAGCTCAGTGGTAGAGCATCAGCCCTGCATGTAAAAGTCCCGAGTTCAATTCCCGGCCAGGGCACACAAGAGAAGCACCCGTCTGTTTCTCCACCCTTCCCCCTCTCCTTTCTCTCTCTCTTTCTTCCCCTCCCACAGCCAAGGCCCCATTGGAGCAAAGTTGGCCCAGGCGCTGAGGATGGCTCCATGACCTCTGCCTCAGGCACTAGAATGGCTCTGGTTGCAATGGAGCAACACCCCAAATGGGCATAGCATCACCCCCTAGTGGGCTTGCTGGGTAGATCCCGGTCTGGCACATGCAGAAAGGAGTCTGTCTCTCTGCCTCCCTGCTTCTCACTTCAGAAAAATACAAAAAATAAATAAATAAAAAATAATGTATTTTGAAGCAAAAAGGTTTTACTTAATGTAGCATAACATTTCTGCCTCTTAAGAGTTACAAGTTTAAGCTGGAAATTTGATACTGAAGGACAGATTACAAATCAGGGCAAGCAGTTCACTTCAGATTTTTTTATTTTATTTTAATTTTTTTCATTGATTAGTGTGTGTTTGAGAGAGCAAGAGAGAGAGAAACATCAACTTGTCCCCCCCTTTTTTTTACAGAGACAGAGAGAGAGTCAGAGAGAGGGATAGATAGGGACAGACAGACAGGAATGAAGAGAGATGAGAAACATCAATCATTAGTTTTTCATTGCAACACCTTAGTTGTTCATTGATTGCTTTCTCATATGTGCCTTGACCATGGGGCTACAGCAGACTGAGTAACCCCTTGCTTGAGCCAGCGACCTTGAGTCCAAGCTGGTGAGCTTTGTTCAAACCAAATGAGCCCACGCTCAAGCTGGTGACGTTGGGGTCTCAAACCTGGGTCCTCCACATCCCAGTCCAACACTCTATCCACTGTGCCACTGCCTGGTCAGGTAAACAACTTGTTTTATTTAATTTCCATATAGTTGTGCATCCACCTCCATTGCTTCTCCTATGTGCCCTGACTGGGGATAGAACCTGCCACTTCAGTGCAGTAGGATGGCACTCTATCCACTGAGCTATCTGGCCAGGGCCTGAAAATGTGTTCATTGAGCAGAAACTATGTGATAGGCACTGTTTTCATTTCTGGCAGTACAAAAATAAAGACATTTTCTATGCCATCTAAAAGCTTATGATCTAAAGACAAAAGTAGATGTACAGTTCAGTGAATTTCAAGTTGACATGACAACTATAATGAAAGAAATATGTATTGGTTAATTTAGTAGGATCACTTGACCCAGAGAAAGCTACCTGATAGAGCAGTCAGCTGAGATGAGTCTTGAAATATAAGAAGGAATTAATCCAATGAATAAAAATAGAGAAAGGGCGGCACTTCAGGTATATGGACCTGCATGCCCAGATGAATGGAGCTACCACAGTGCAGCATCCCTGAGGAAACAGGCACTGTGTGGTTTTACTGGTACACGCAGGAGGAGCTGGGCATGGCATGAAGTGGGACCAGAAAGGCAGAAGTGCCAAAGTGAAATAAGGAAATGCATCATTTTCCATTGTTCATTGTAGGCACTCTTTTCTGCATGCCATGAATAACAATGACATGATGAACATAAAAGATGCTATTCTTCCAGGATGGGCAGAGGGAGGAGGAGATAGACCTGAGCCAGCACCCCTGGAGCAGTCTTTCTACCCACCATCTAAGAACTTGATGCATTCAAATGAATACTCTTGTGACTTCCCTAAAGTATCATCTCATCCAGTGAAAAGACCCACACACAGACTATAAAACATTATGGACAAAAGGTTAAAGTGAACCAAGGCATAGTTTGGGAGATTCAAGGTAGACAATAAAAAGCCAGTGATTAGAGGCATTAGAAGCTTTAGTCAAATTAGTAGGGACAAGTGTCTAGGTAGCGGGCTTTCACTGGGGCAGAACTTCCCTTGGAGGTCTGGGTGACAGGAAGTAAGGAGGGCAGACAGAAATTAGATAGCATGACAGTATTGGGCTATTAACAACTGAACTATATGGTGGTAACTTTTTAGAATTCTTCTTCACTCCTACTTAAGACCTGCAGAAAGGTCAAGAACCAACAGCTGAAGGATTAGACAAAGGCTGTGGTTCATTCTAATTGTCTTCATCTGATTAGAAGGTATAAGGGCCTCCTCCTAGTACTTTGGTCCTTGAGGGTCCAGATGAGCTGAATACCCTAAGAAGATGTGTTCCTCGCCATCTCCCATGCTCCTGGGACTGGAGCTGAGATCCCTGTTAGTCTCCATACCGCTCGTAATGTCAAAGAGACAGTTGCAGATTGCTGTGCTACATTAAGGAGAGCAGGTGAACAAATCTGAAAGAGAATGTATTTATGTGTCAGTTTACTTATTTATTTAGTGCATTTATGTATTTTATAAGCACTGATTGAGTGGCAAAAGAGGATACAGATAATGTATTACCAAAGTTACCAACATAGGTTTTGCTGTCAAACAGCACTTGGTTAAATCCCAGATCTGCCACTTCTTAGGTGTGTGACTTTGGGGAAGATACATCTCAGGGTCTGTCTCCTCATTCCTCACCAGGAGCTAGACCTGTTTACCACTAAATGTTCTATGGTTTAAACAAAATCCTGCATGTTCAGTGCCTAGTACTGGGCTTTCAACAAAGTTAAGTGCTCAAGAAACCATGGCTATGAAGAAACATAATAATGAAAAGGAGGAGGAAGAGTGGATGAGGACAGGCTTCATGCTTGCCTTCCCGCAAAATTGTGGGGTGGTCAGGTATAGTGGAATGAAAGAGAGACTAAGGTGTTGGAAAGGAGAAGGGCTGAGTATCAGTTTTCTTTCCTAGAGTCAATTTTCAGGCTTTTAAATGGACCAACAGTACACCATATGGAAGAATAACATTTCCATTTCTTTTCATTTCATTGGATGATCAATTGGCACTGGAACCTCTAGTGAACCCATGTGCTTTGTGTTGATATGAACTGTAGCTGAGTGAGGGCTTCTTATTTAGCCCTAGGAAGTCTATGCAGACAGCCTTTAGGGCTCTGTGGCTTGGAAGGTACAGCCCAGTGTGTCATGCTCTCCCCATGTAGTACGATTGACCCTCAAGTTCTTCTTTTCACTGTACATACACTAATCATTGGTCATTTCTTCTTTTTTCCTTCCTGCTGCTTTTGAATAATTACAGAAGAAATGGTGTTTCCACTTATTTTCAGATGAGAAAATAGGATTCATATAAATCTTAGACTTTGTGCTATTTGAGGCCCTTTTGCCTTATTTATATGAATGATTATATTGGTGTGAAACATAATTTAAAATAATCATTTTTTAGTGGTGTGCAATTATTATGTGGAGAGTCATAATGAGTCATCCTTCAACATACAAAAAGAAAACATGTTAGATTTATGAGGAATGAACAGGATCAAACCCACAACCTGTTTTGCTGCAAGACAATTATTCACCTGTTCTGAATGTGATGATGGCTAACTTTGTCAGGATTTGACTAATCACACTCAATCTTTAGGTAATGCTGGGGCAGGATAGAGGCTTTGGTTACCAGTTCTTCTAGCATTTTAAAAACTCTTCTTAGGAAACATATCATGACACTATTTATTATTTAAATGAAAATGTTAAACTGGGCCCAGGTTGGATTTGATCAGACAGGTCAGATTTTGTGCTACTTGCCTGAGTGAAGCTACTGGTTGTGTGATTGTTGGAACCTGGTGCAATCGCACAGAGATCCTGAAGCTAAAGAGAGGAGGGGTAGAGCAAAGTTCAGAGGCAAAAGAGAGCCATTCTTCTGGCCCTAAAGAAATAGTGGAATCTGATATACTATCTATTTCTGTGCTATCAAGCAGTTTTCAAATTAGCCGCTAGCTATATGTGGTTACGGAACACTGTGAATGAGCCTAGTCAGAACTGACCTGCCCAGTAAGTATGAAATACATACCAAATTTCAAAGACCCAACATGATAAAAAGTAAAGTGTCTCATTAATAATTTCTGTATCAATTACATGTTAAATGATAATTTAGATATATTGTGTTATATAAGCTTTATTATTAAAAATAATTCCACCTTTTTTTTTTACTTTTTATAATATGACTACTAGTAAATTTAAAATTATGTATATGGCTTTTATGTTTTGACTGAACAGCACTACTCTAAAAGCTTGCCTCAAATTAGATAAATGATTATTCTCCTGAAGCGACCTAATTTCATGTTTATGCCCTTTTATGAAGTGTTTATCAACATTTATGGCTTGCAATTAATTTCAGTCAACTTCTCATAAAGTTAGGTAAACAATGTATCTTAAAAGAGCCTAGTGTATTTGCTTGCCAAAACATGCGGGATGTTGCATTTATATTTCTTCAAAACCATAAATTATGAACAATCCACAAACACTTCATCTGGATTATACGGGTCATCAATGGAATGTTCTTTATGTGTGTATGAGAGCAACTTTGGCCAAAAGGGGAAAAAAAAACACATAAAAATTTTCCAGTTGCTTATTAAAATATAATCAATTATAAATTTGTATCAAATACCAAAATAATTCATTTGAATTACACAGGAAATGACCTTTGATCAGTACAGAACTTGAGACAACAGAATATACATTGATTTAGTTAATTATATGCTGAAAAAGGACACATATTCATTTCTGGAAACAGAAGAGAAATTATTGAACCTTAATTGAGCTATATTTTCTCAGAATAAGCTTGGTGAGAAGGGTCAAGTATGACCCTAGAAAAGTGACGTGCTAAGGACTTTGTGATAGTCAAGGTTTGTGAAAAATGACAGTCAACAACTCAGTGACTATAACAAGCTACTTTGCACCTCTGAACCTCACTGTTTACATGTGTAAAATGAAGATAATTATACCAATCTTGCAGGGATATTGTCAAGATAGTTTTGGACACACTGACTTGGAAGGGCTGGTCAAATCCAGGTGGAGGGGTCTATCAGAAATTGCAGAGCTGGCCACGAGGTGCATGTTATTGATAGAGATCAGGTAAGTACTCACATGGATGGGACCCTTGAAACAATGAAACTAGACAGGCTCACTAAGGTGATGGTCTGAAAGGGAAGGAAAGTGAGAGAGAAGGAAAGAAAGGGATGAAGACAATTATAAAAGAACGTCTTTATTTAAGAAAGGAAGGAAGATGATAATAAAAGATGAGGACAAAGAAATAGGAGAAACAAGATGCCCAAATTGACTCCATACTTTTCTGGTCTCTTCCTTGCTAGGCTTCATTCAACTCAGGATTCAATAATCATTCTCAATTTCTCTCTCCCCTCTCCTTTCAGCTCCCTTCATTCTTCTCTTCCCTTCTCTCCCTCTGCTCCTCTTCTCTTTTCTCCTTCATTACCAATTTACATTCTCTGGCTTCCAACCTCCCCAGAGCTGCCTCTCCTGGAGCTCACTTTGGCTCTGTTTGCCTAGTGCTCATAGCTTCAATCCCCCACTCTCACTCCTTGCCCTCACTCAACAGAGAACAAACAGTACCAGCAGCATGATTGCATTCTTCCCGTTGGGAAGTGGAGATGGAAGACAGCAATGCCACTGCATCCAGGCATACAACTATTTCATAAATGGAACACAGTCAAACACACTTTACACAGAAAATAAACATTTATTTACACCAATGGCAAATAACAGTAAGTTTAGCATTATTTCCCTATCTAGTAGAAGGATGTCTGGTTCAACTGCATTTATTAAGAAACTTGAATTTTGAGGGAAAAAATGTTTATTGTAAATCAATGTGCTTTCTCCAATCAAAGAGAGAGCTCTGGCCGGTTGGCTCAGTGGTAGAGCGTCGGCCTGGCTTGCAGAAGTCCCGGGTTCGATTCCTGACCAGGGCACACAGGAGAAGCGCCCATCTGCTTCTCCACCCCTCCCCCTCTCCTTCTTCTCTGCCTTTCTCTTCCCCTCCCGAAGCCAAGGCTCCATTGGAGCAAAGATGGCCCGGGCGCTGGGGATGGCTCCTTGGCCTCTGCCCCAGGCGCTAGAGTGGCTCTGGTAGCAACAGAGCGACGCCCCGGAGGGGCAGAGCATCACCCCCTGGTGGGCAGAGCGTCGCCCCCTGGTGGGCGTGCCGGGTGGATCCCGGTCGGGCGCATGTGGGAGTCTGTCTGACTGTCTCTCCCCATTTCCAGCTTCAGAAAAATACAAAAAAAAAGAGAGAGAGAGAGAGAGAATTTTAGTGAGGTCCTCATAGTAAAACTATGTATGTATTAACATTTTAGATTTTGCCAGTTAAAATATTAATATATTGCCTGACCAGGTGATGGTGCAGTGGATAGAACATTGACCTGGGATGCTGAAGACCCAGGTTTGAAACCTTTAGGTTCACTGGCTTGAGCGCAGGGTCGCCTGCTTTAGCATGGAATCATAGTTATGACCATCACCCCATGGTCGCCGGCTTGAGCCCAAACATCGCTGGCTAGAAGCCTAAATGTCACTGGTTTGCACCCAAGATCACTGGCTTCAGCAGGGATCACTGGCTCAACTGGAGACCCCTGGGTCAAGGCACATATGAGAAAGCAAACAAATGAACAAATAAGTGCCGCAACTACAAGTTGATGCTTCTCATCTCTTTCTTTTCCTGTCTGTTTCTGTCTCTCTCTTTCTCACTTGCTCACTAGCTCGCTATATAGAGCTATTTTTAAAGACAGATTATAGAGTATCAGAAGAAACTTTTGACTTTCACTGGTAAGGTTACAGAGGTACAATGTACTCAAGGTTGCCTGGACATGTTGAAACCACCTGAGAACAGATTCTTATGTTATTTCCAGATGCCCTTGTCCTCTCTTGGGTTTTCAGCTGTGGTTTTCCATTTGTTAAAAGGTTTTTAAAAGGCTGAAATGAGAGCCTCTGGATATACTTGTGTTTATTTTTTTAAGGGTTTGCTTCCTACATATTTCTGCTTTTTAGGGACAATTTCTGTGCTTAAGTGCAATAAGTCCTTTTCTACAACCTACACAATGTAATTGCCTACAATCATCACAGCTTCTGTTTATTGTACAGAACATGGATTTGGTAGTGGTACTCTTCATAACTTATAGAGAAATTACCCATTTTCCCATTTTCTAACACAATCCAGATTTTTTCTTTCTTTTTTTCTCTTTTCTTTTCCCTTCTTTTTCCTTTCCTTTCCTTTTCTTTTTTCTCTTATTTTCCTTTATTTCCTTTTTTCCCCTCTTCTTTTCTTTTCTTTCCTTCCCTTTCTTTTCCTTTTTAAGATTGTTATTAGTTTATCTGAGCCAAACTAAGAACAACTTTCAGGAAGTAAAATCTCACCAGATTAAGAAAATGCTCTGAAAAAAATGTCAATTTTACTACTTATTGTATACATCAGAATCAAAGGGAAAGACATAAGGGGCCTAACCCAGATTTTTCAAGAAAAAACTTATTGTACAATTCTTGTTTACATTAGTTTTAACAATTTTTTGGTTTTATTTAGTTAATTTTGACATAAAATATGGAAGAATTGACTGTGAAATGCATGGAGATTACTGGTGAAATTTGAGGTCTACGTGAACTTAGTCATAGGGTTCTACCTGGAGTGTTAAGCTATTTTGAGGCTGACTAAAAAAAATCTAAAGTACAACAATAAAGATGGTCCTCAATGCCTTGAAACACTTCATCCTTCTAACTTAGTGTACTTTAAAACACATTTTTACCTCTTAGTTTATAAGTGATTGATGGAAAACAGATCTGTGATGAACTTTGTGATTCTAGAATAAATTTGGGATCTGAAAGAAGGACTAAGATTAAAGTTGGAAACAAATAAAGATTAAGCTACTCTGATTGTGGACTATGGCAAAGATATAATTAGGAATGCTGCTATGTTTCAACCCTAAGTCCCCAAGTCTGAAAATAATTAGTATGCATCCCTGGTGATCAGAGTTTATCATTGAAATAATTTGATTTTCAAGTAAGCATTTGTGCAAAAAGGTCTATCAATTTGCATAAATACAGGGAGCATTTAAGCCTATTCAAAGCCATAAAAATGGGAGACTGTCTTCAGGAAAAGCAAGCAAGCTCTTTATTGAATGGGCACTGGCCTTTATTTTTAACTTCATAGATCAGACACATTGGTATTAATTAGTACTTCTTCCTATTGTACCTTACAGTGAATTGTAATTATTTGAATCTCTGTTTCTCCTGATAGACCCTCTATTACAAATCAGTATTTTATGCATTTTTCATCCTCAGCATTGAGGATTATCCCTAGAACTCCTGGGAGATCAATGGCTCTTCCCTGAAATTGAGTCTGTGAATTTATTGGCATTCTCAAGCTTTAATTATCCATGCACTAAACTCAGTGTCCAGCGATGAGATTCAGCCACATAAGCAAAAGGTACAACAAGGTTCTAGGTACAACAGGTTATGATTGCAGGTAGATATGGGTGGAGAAATAGACTGCTTTGATTTGCTTTTTAGATACCCTGAAAGATTAAAAAAAAAAACTAACTAATTCATTTAAATATTTCTTTAAGTTGCCTTTTAGAGAGTCAGAGAGTTTACAAGCTTATAAAAGTCTTCCTTCAGGAAGATGGAGATTTCCTCACCCTTGGGAGAAATGACAAGCTTCTTTCACTGGTGCTGAGTTTGAATCTTGCACATACAAACTAGAAAGCAATCTAGTCTCCTTTCATGCTTAGTGAGTCCAGAAAAAGGTAAATCTTTAACTAGCAATAGAATGCACTCGTCATTGTAGAACACCTTCAGCCATTCAGGAAACGTTGTTCAGACTCCATGTTTTTTCAGGTGTTCCTTACATTTTTATTGTTGGGTTTTGGTTTGGTAGATCTTAGAAAAGATCTGCTTGCCTGAGACCTGAGGCTGGAGCAAAGCCTGATACACAATTCAATCTAGATTCTAACTAGGCAGGCTTGTGCTGAGGGGACTCTGGGTGGAAAAAAGTTATGGCCTGAAGAGAAAGGAGGGGATACCGGAGCATCTTGTGTTATAAGAAATTCCTCAAACTTTTCCTAAAAAATTGGAATCTTTGTGTGCTTTTACACAATATCTGGCTTTGAGTCATTCTATCATATCAAATATCATATAAAGAGATGACATTACTTAAATGTCATCTCTAAGGAAATAAATTTCCCCAAATCAGAAACAAAACATTACTTTAGTTGAAATGATGCATTTGCTCTTCTCTCTTACTTTTCATTCCCAGTAAACATGCAAGGTAAAAAAACAAGGGCGATTCTTGTAGGCTTATGAACTGGTCCATAAGACTGGGAAACATTTTTTTTTTCATTTTCTGTTGCATGAGGTTTTAGAACTGTTTTTATATATTCCTGCATTGCTGATTCCAAATATGAGATATATTTTTTGGTGCATGCTCTAGTTTTTATGCAATTTTAATTTCTTATTTTTTTACAGTTAATGGCATGCATTGGTTTTTAAATTGGAGTTAAAAAGCAATGACTCTTGGATTGAACATAACCACAAGGCAATTAATGTTTTACAAACATTATTTTTACATAATTGTAGTTGTTTTTAAATGTAAAAATTATTATCTGAGAAAACACCCTCTTATTTTGTTTCAAGATTGAATCATGGCTTCTTCAAGTAGGTATAAATATAAGAATAGTCTTGACACCTTCTGTTATATATGTAGCTGTTACACACTTCAACGTCAAAGGTGCAATATTTCATCATTTGTGACACGTGCATATATTGCCTATTTTCAAGTTCCCCTTGGCGATCAAGACAAGAATTGGGCTCCTTATATTATGTGTCATAATTATGAGGAAATGCTTCATGACTAGACAAAATGAAAACACAAAGAATGCCATTTGGTATTCCCATGGTTTGGCGTGAACCTAAGGACCACAGCCATGACTGTTATTTCTGTCTGATCCATACAAAGGGCTTCGGCAAGAAAAATGGCATATAATCACATATCCTAATATTCCTTCAGCAATATGACCTATCCCACACTCTGAGACACTCCCGGTTCCAGTTTTCAATGGTTTTATTTCTTCTAAGGATGAAGAAAGTGAACATGGTGATCAAGTGTATTTTGATAAGATGCATGAGGAAATGGTTGTAGAATCTGAAGTGTCTTCTGATGCCAAGCAGTCATCAACTCCTCAGCAGTTCAGCCAACCCAAATTGAATGACTTAGTAAGAGATTTGGGCCTATCAAAGGAAACAGCTGAGTTATTAGCCTCCAGGCTTCAAGAAAAGAATGTACTTCACTGGTCAGCTCAAGTATCCCATTTCAGGAAGCGTGAACAAATTTTTGTGGACTTTTTTTCTGAAGACAAACACTTTGTTTACTGTCATGGTATTAGTAGTCTTCTCAGCCAGTTAGGTGTTACCACTTACAGTCCAACAGAATGTTGGCTATTTCTTGACAGCTCTAAACAGAGTCTGAAATGTGTTCTCCTACACAATAATAATGTTTATGCAGCGGTTCCAATTGATTATTCAGCTCATCTGTGAGAAGATTATAATGACATAAAAATTGTCTTCGACTTTCTGAAGTATGAGGAGCATAACTGGATCATTTGTGTGGAATTAAAATGGTAAATTTCCTGCTAGGAAACAGAGGTTTCATGAAGTATCCTTGCTTTCTGTGTTTGTGGGATAGCTGAGCTCAGGAGAAACATTGGACACAGAAGGAGTAGCCGAAACATGAAGCTCTGGAAGTAAGGATGCAAAATATTGTGAATGAACCTGTAGTTAATCGAGACAGGATCATTTTTCCCCCACTTCACATCAAACTTGGCTTAATGAAGCAGTTTGTTCAGGCTTTGAATAGAGAAAGTGAATACTTTCAACATATTATTTCTGCTTTTCCTGCCTTGTCTTTCGAGAAGATAAAAGAAGATGTATTTGATGGACGTCAAATTCGAACCCTCATAAGTGATGAAGAATTTTCCAGGAAGATGAATAAGGAGGAGAAAGCAGCATGGCAGTTACAAAGAACTTCCTTGGTAACAAAAAAGCAGAAAACTATGAACTTCTGCTTCAAAGGATGCTGTTGGCTTTCCGTGACATTGAATGTAACATGAGCATTAAGATTCACTTCCTGAACAGTCACCTTGATAAGTTTCCCAAAAATCTTGTGCTGTTAGTGATGAGCAGACTACTGCTGGAACATCAAACGAGATTGTCCTCAACAAGTACACAAATGCAAGAGCTACAAATGCAAATTTTTGCCTGAATAGAATTTAAATAAGTTTTGCACAAATTTTATGATTAAAATAAGTGTTTTAATATGTTCTATTTCAAAATTGTAGACAAATTCTCATGCAATCATAACTTTTAGTGTATTGGTGTATTTACTGCATTTTACCAATTATTATATTTTCACAAAGATGATGCCCAAGAAGACATTCTACTTCATTATGTTAAACTAAATGTTGAAAATTTTATAATAAGATGAAAACTTAAAATCTTGAATTGCAAAAGAACTGTAGCTTACAGAGAAAAACTAATGTCAGATTTGAGATCAGCACATTCGAATTAGGTAAAACCAAGTATTT
Source organism: Saccopteryx bilineata (assembly GCF_036850765.1). NCBI lineage: Eukaryota > Metazoa > Chordata > Mammalia > Chiroptera > Emballonuridae > Saccopteryx > Saccopteryx bilineata. Next base: position 209,142,765 of record NC_089494.1, read on the forward strand.
TTGTGGATGCAACAAAAATTTTGTTCCCCAGTGTAATTTTTCATAAGTCTTGAGTCTAATTACTAACCTGGGCAAAATGTGAGAAAAAAAGAAAAATTGTCTCCTTTTTGCATCCCAGAAGGTGTAAAGTGGAGGGTTATCCTGATTATAAGCTCTCATGCCACCAGTCTCATTCCGATGCTCTCGTTGTATAAGTGCAGTACCATTGTGTTTTCCTGGTAGTTTTGCTAGTATTTTAACAGACAATCTAAGCCAATAAGACAGTATATTTATCTTGGTCTGTAGCCAAAATTTGCATGTTATCTACACTAACTTGGGGTAATTATAAGATCTTCACTTCAATTGAACATGCTTATAGCTGAGGTTATGATGTCTTCACATTTATACACATGCTCAGGTTGCTCCAATCCAATCTGTAACAGTGTATGTCATTAGGAAAACCGATGATGTGTGCAGGAAAATGCATCACTTTATTTGGCCAGATGTCCAAACACTTCACCTTCTCCCTTTCTATTGTAACTGATAACAAGAGTTTATTTCTAAGTATGTTGTTTGGAACCATGGTTTGTGATATCTGATTTGTTAATTTAAGGCTATATGTGATTCAGAATGATATTGCCACACTACGATGAGAAAGGAGATTATACTGTTTATTGAAAAAGAGTTTCATCTACCTTGCAATCCTTGAACAATACCTCAATCTTAACAGAGCATAGAGTGTGGTCTTCTTTCTTGGGCAATATCAAACTTCCAAAAATCATTTAAATGCATCACTTCCTCATGGAATTAGGTCTGTGAACACAGTTTATACTGCCTAAAGCGGATTCTGGGAAATACTGCTCTTTCTCACTCCCCTTGCTTCAACTACCACTTTACAGAGTAGAAGTAAAAAGTTATACCTTTTGGTGCTGTGGTAAGGGATAATTATAACTCAAGCAACCTGCCTTGTCAAAGAGTACCTGGGAGAATATGATCTTGTGGGCGAGAGAGGTGATGCCACATTGCTCCTGTGTGAGACAGCTCTTAGTGTCTGTCCTAGCCTCTACCTGCCTGTGTCTGACACAGACAGGTGAGCAAAATCATCCCAAACCACTTATGACTCATCTCTGCCTTTAGACAAGGCACTCTAGACAAGAATGGGGGAAAGAAGGTGTCTCACCAGAAAACATCACCTGGAGAAAAGCTACATGTGCAGGAGCAGAAATATGCTGTTTCACTACTGAAAATTTCTGTCCCTAATAAAAAGGATATAAGAGATCCCTATCTCCCTTGCCCCTGGTTCTGTCTTCAGTGATCCTTCTCAGTAGCTGGGGCTCCTGGATAACTTGTTCTTTGGATGAATCAAACCTCATACTATGCATATGGCAAACTGATAACATGGATAAGCTCTCATGTTGGCAAGAGACATACTTTACATTGTTGTTGGATATCTGAGTAGTACACATTTATGGATTGGGGACAATTTAACATTATCAAAGTATTTGTATACTATAGGTATGGTTCTGAGAATACCCTCAGGCAGCAGGGTGTTAGAGCTGGCCAGAGCATTTTCAGAGCTGCTGGTACACACATGACTCATTTCTAGGTATAGAATACTGGTAACTACTGTGCATGCATAAAGATACATATAGTAGGAGTTAAGATTTATTAAATGCATTTTAATAATAGTGTGCTAGCTATCATTTTAAGGAGCTACTAACTTCTTATAACATTAGGTACTATTCCTATCAGCCTCAATTTATAGATTATGAAATTTAGAGGCTAAATAACTTGCTTAAAATCACACAGAATATAGATGGCAGGTCAGGATTTCAATTGAATATCTTCCAAGGAATCACCAAACTTAACCATTTACTTCCTCCTGGCCAAGTTGCTTATTTTAGCATGTTTATAATAGAGAGTAGAGTGAAACTACCTAAATAGCATCACTTTCATGCTATCACTTGATTTTTTAAGCATCCATTTAAATGATCTTCATAGAGCTAAGTGAACTAATTGAAAAGACAGCCATTATGTGTTTTGTTAATTGAAAAAGCAAGTTTTAAACTATATGTACTATTCTCTCTCTTTTGTACACTATCAAAACGAACATGTTAAAAACAGAAATAAAATCCCTACATCTGTGTTTGAATAAAAATGGGAATAAACCTGTACTGAAACAGGTCAAATTGTTCATGGTGGGTCGTTCTGAGGTGTGGAAGCGGAGGTTGAAACTGAAGGGAATGCTGCTTATATTTTGTCCGTCTCTGTATGACTTTATTTTTATTTCCATTGGCATGCCTTACTTTATGTTTTGAAATTTCAAAAGAAGAGATAAAAGTATATCCAGAGAGAATTGATACCTAGTATTGTTCACATATTGAGCTTCCTCATACTACAAGTACAAAGTGAGATTCTCTATCTCAAAACCTTTCGGAACCCATCCTAAAGAGCCTGTATTGCACTGGGGTGGTGACTGCTCACAAATCTTCCACGATACCCTCAGCCTCACAGTGCTGAATAAAGATGACACAGGCCCACTCTCCCCCACTTCATGACCCAGCTCAGTTCCTCTGAATGATTTCAGAGTAAGATGAGAACTGTGATTATAACAGCAATGACCACCAGTTAGAAAGGAAGCTTCTGAAGAGCTCATGTAACAGGTGGCTAGGCTGTGCCTATGACCTCAGTCAAAGGTGCCTGTGACCTTTGACCTCAGTCAAATAGTGCTCAATTCAGATTGTCTAGACTCAGCTATTACAACCCTGTCACTTACAGAGACCTAGTGAGTACCTAGAGGTAATTCTGGCTTGTTCTTTCTCAGAAACTCAACCTTTTAGCTAAGTGGTCAGCCTAGTTTCATTCTGGAAAAGGCATTAGAAATATCCTCCAGCAAAGGTATGCTGAAGCCAGCTGGAATTGGATTGCTAAAGCTGATTGTGTGCAGCTTTTCCCAAGCCTGAATTTAGTGACCTCACATCACTGACAATAGCAATGATGAGAATATTTACACCAGCGAAATCTGCAAATGCTGCAAATCTAGGTTCCCCGGGCCATTAAAGACTTATCTTCATGCCACTGCCCTCCGGGCATTCTAACTCATTACATACACACAAACTTTGAAAGTTGCTCAAAGATTTTAAAACCACACTATTATCGACTTTCACAAACTCAGAAAACTTGACTTCTACTCTCCTTTTTTTAATAAAGATATCGTCTCATAAGAATAGAGGAAACATTTAGGCATTGCTTATCACGGAAGTCCTTCTCCGTAAAGCTCAGAATAGCACTATGAGAATCTGTCAGCATAGACTTTTACTTTACAGATTTCCCTACCATGTCCTTCCTACAAAGCCTCCATCCATAAAATGAAAGAAGGAAGAAAAGTCTTTATCACTATGAACTTGGGGGAAAAGAAATGCCCATCCTAATCCCCAGTAAGTTCATCTCTGTGTTAGCTGAGCCTTGTCCCTCTTGAGGTCCATGTACATCCAGGACAAAGTTCCACTGAGTATTTTCTCCCAATCTTTTTATGCCTTAGTTCAATCTTAGCTACAGGAACCTTAAATGACATTTCTTGTGAGAAAATCTGTTGCAGCAGCGGAAACAGAAGTCTATCTTCTCCTTTCTGTACTTAATAAGAAGTAAACAACTTTAAACCAGCAATAACAGACGCTACACAAACAGCCCTTCTTCTCACCAAACCTGTCTGGGAGCCCAGCCTAAGGAGGTACTGGCTTCAACACACCTCTCCCCCCGGCACACAGCTCTCACTGCCAGCGACATTCCGCGTCTCAGTCTTTATGTAGTCAGTCTGAAACGCCAGAATACTTTCCCCTCAATGACTGAGGCAGAGAAAGCCAAAATATTCAGGTTTTTCAATAGGAAGAACCTTGCATCATATTGCCAACCACCTCATTTTATAGAGAAATAAACAAACACAGAAATGAGACTTGTCCAAGATCACGCAGCGACGTAGCAGAGCCCCAACCAGGACTCAGGGCCTTCTCATTTCGAAGCCTGTGCTCTGATCATGAGGCTGTAAGCAGTGGAAATCTTTAGTATCCCTTTATATTTCAATGGAAAGGCTGCACTCTTTATTCCTTTGACCCCAAATAAGTATCCTCCCTGCCTCCTCTGTACCATCATTAGACTCCATATAACTTCATCAAGCTCCATCTTGTATTAAAATCACCTGTCCTCTTACTCTCCTTATTCCCCTTCCTGAAATAAGTATTTCTTGTCTAAAACTGGGTCTTTCTCTTCTTTGTTTCCTCAGTAGCATCTGGCTTGGTGCCTTGCGCTTCAGATGTTTCATGAATACGTACCAAATAAAACTGAATGGACTTGAGATTTGAGTTAATATTTATGCAGTAGTTCTCAATTGCACATGCATAAGAGGTAACTAGAAATCCTATCAAAATATGGATTATAATTTTAATTATAATCCTATATAATATAGATTACTAGAATTCTAATTTAACAGCTCTTGAAAGGGTTCTAGGAACCTGCATTCTCAACAAATCAAGAGGGGACTCTGAGGCATGTATCTGTTTGGGCTTTCTGTCCCAGTCTCTCTTGTGGTAAAATGTAGTTGTGAGATAGTTAGCTAAGGTAAGAGGTGTTCTTGAGCTCACAGAGCATGGCAAATAGTACAGGTCCACACAGGGTTGGCTCCACTAGTCTTAGTTTCATTAACAGGGATCACTAACAAAATGTTCTCAAATTGGCTGTGGGGTAAGGAATGGAACGCTTCTGTTGAGTGGCATCCTCACCAACTCCCCCACTCCTCAAGCTGAGATCAAGTTCTTCTCTAGGAGTAAAGAATGCGGGCCTAATAAAGGCTTTCTGTCCATTGAAGTCAGTGTGGAAGTCATACCTTCTGAGAGTAGTCAGGTATTTCAGAAAGAATAAAGAGCTCAAACAGACTCCTTACAACACGGCCACTCTGCAATGTGATATGCTCAATTAGTTCATGTTTATAAAGTGCTTTGATCTCATAAAGCAGTGAGTTAATCCCAGTCCTTGTTTACTGAGTACCTCTCTTCCCAAAAGCTCAAAGTGATTTATAGGCAACAAACTCAAGTCTTTGCTTGCCAGTTCAGAAGGGCTCTCAGATTTAGTGGGGAGTGTGGTCGTCTTGGAGCCACACTGAAGGAGGGCACTGGGAGTGGAGTGGTGGTCTGTGTGGAGGAAGAGCACAGACCACTGTCAACTTCCAGGAGGTATGGATGATCTTCGGTGCTCACTTGTCACCTGTGTAGGTTGCTATCAGAACATTTATAAAGCTTCGGTGTAAACATTTGTCAATGAGTCTGCCTCTTGCACTAGACCGTGAATTACTTGGGCAGAGAATCTGGGTCTTTTCGCATTGCATTACCTGACGACTGCCCAACTTTCTAAGTTTTACTCATACAACTTTCCCTCTCCCTTCCCAACCTTCAGCCAAACAGTTTTTTGGTTTGTTTATTTATTTGTTTCTCAACAATACCAAGGTTGTTTCATCCTTTGGGTCTTTTGTACCAGAGTTCTTCACCACCATAGCAGCTTTCTCATTACTCAAATTTCAGCTCAGCTGTCACATCCTCAAGTGACCCATTCTTATCTAAAGGTGCTACTTTTTAACCACTTAAATTACATCACTCTATTTTAGAAATGATTTTCTGCATAGCACCTATATTTTCTGACATTTTATTTTTTATTATCATTTTAGGGGGAGGGGTGACTATCTTTATTTTTTCTTTCTATTTTATTTATTCTACAATAATCTATGAGCTTCTTGAAAGTAGGGACTTTATCTGCCTTATTTACCACTGTACCACTGTAGCTATAGCACCTAGAAGATTTTAAGTGGTCAATAAATATGTTGATTAAAATGTTATTTGTCTCAGTATTTAGTACAGCAATTTAATAAATACTTGTTAAATGAGTAAATACTTGAACAAACGTAAGACTGATATTTCAGGATAAGTTCTTTATTTCATTAAATTGTTGGTCACACACACACACACAAAAATTGTTGGTCAATCTTTTTGTCCACAAAGTGTAACATGGTTGTAATAATATACCTCTGGTATATATATAATTGACAATCTTTGACTTTTACTTATCTTTGAGCCAATGATATAGCTGAGGCCCTCAAACCTGTTGATTTTTCTATTGTATAGTTTTTACATCTTTCTTTTTCTTTTTTATTTCTATCACTACTCCCCAGTCTGCGTTTTTAAAATTTCACATGTATATATTTCAATATTGCCTTTGATTTAACAGCTGCCTCCAGATAACCTCACTCAATGCCTTGCACCTTATTGGCAGACTTAGTTCTCCCTCACTTTGTCATCCCCTTCTTCCAAGTGCTCCAATAACTATCCTAGAACACTGGCACCTTCGTTTGTCAGCTGTGAGGCCATGGGCAACTTGTTAACATAATTTTCTCTTCTGGAAAAATAAATCTTATTAACAGTAACTAACACATGTCTTATCATAAAGATTAAAGGAGTCAGTTCATATAAAACATACTTGTAGTTCCTAGCGTGTAGGGAATCACTAAGTGGCAGCGTTTATTATTTTCTTATTAATAACAATAGTTACAGTAATACATCTGAAATGCTTTAGCTAAAGCCTGGTATTGTGGTCCAGGATTATCTTTCTTTCTTAATTTTTCAACACCTTGGCAATACTTTTGGTTCCCCCACCCCCATCTTTTCCAAATCCCAATCATGATTCAAATTTTTTTCTGGTAAGAGAGTATTATTTCTTTCTGTTGAAAATGTGATGAGAATGTTGTTTTTGATGATGTTGACTTTTCCTCACACTCTACTTTCTCTCCTCAAATTCTTCAAGTCTCTCTACTGCTATCTTAACTGTAACATATTATATAGACTTGTGATACCTGTTTCCTCATTGTATTTGTTTTTAACTCTTTTAAAAAATTTTTCTGAATTGTATCTAATCTGCTGATATGTGAAAGACCTTTCAGTCTCAAGGAACCTAGCCTAATGGATAGCATCCTTTCTTTCTTGTGTTACTTTCTTATATTAGTCAACCACTTACACTAAAAAATAATGACATGGAAGAAAAAAGAAAGATAATGCCACTGATAGTTCTTTGTCTTTCAATCCCTCTTGCCCTTTAGGGAACTGAAGGCAGAGTGTTGGCAGAATGTGTACACATCAAGAAGTGAAATAAAAACAGTTGAGTTAGTTGTTCCAGTGTCTCCACTGTTTTGGAAAGAAACAGCTGCATGTGTATATGTGATCTACAAGGGAAGAATTGTGCAACTTCACTGATTCTGCAAACAAATGAAGTGCTTTCAAAAATTGGCACTACACAATATAAATCTGAATGACAAAATTGAAGCTAATAATATACCATTTTTAAGTTTACTTAGAGAACATTTAAAAACACCATCATAGGTCAAAAGAAAGAATGTAGAAGAAATGAAAAAGCTTTATTTTAGTTCTTTTAGTTTGAGTTTTGAATAAGCAGCTCCTTATTTTTACTTTGCACTGGACTCCACAAATTACATAGCTGTCCCTAATGAATATTAATATTCATGCAACTTCACTTAGTGCTTGTAAATATATGGATTATATATGCATTTTTTATTCTGATTTTATGAAATTAATTTGTATGACTACATAAGAGTTTGGAGTATAAAGCTCTAGACCAGCCTTTTGTTTACATGTTCTCAGTTGTAGCATAAAAGAGATTTGAGGTATGGTTCTCGTTTAGTGTTGCTTTTTTTAAAAAAAAAAAAATCTTAATTTTGGGTTTTTTTTTCTTTTCCTTGTTGTTATATTTATGTTTGAAAAGTTACCACATTGATCCCAACCTAATTACGGTAAAGCCATTTTATCAGCAAAGTTCATCAAGCCAGGATTACATGTTCTCTGCAAAATAAACGATGACTAGACCACAACAAAGCCTGCTAGAGTGACCTTCACTATACAGACATATGTAAACGTGCCCAAATATAGAAATAAAGCCTTCCGACTCTCTGAGTTGCATTCTTTTCCCTCTCTAGCATCCTTCTTTTGCATACTGTTTATAGGTGACGTATTTTTTACTTACCAGTGCCAGGCCCTGCTTATTGTACTCATGCATAGGAGCACGGCCCGTTTGATGTCTTGTATTCTCTGACTTCAAGACTATGAACTTGGTGCACTCTTCCAAAAGCCACACCTTCCCTTGGCAAATCCAAAGACTCAGGGCCATGAGCAAAGACTCAAGGTGAGGCGGGTTAGATGAGGGCACGTTGCCCTGTTTTAACAACCTGTCAACAACTTAAGGAGAATTGCAGAACATTTCAGTTGGCAAGGTAAAGAGATCAGCCTAAGCTGTCAACTTGCCCAGATTTAAGGGAGTCTTAATTACATATATAAAACTATAAAGATCATAAGATCTTTTCTCTCTCCATCTCCCAAGCCCCTTTCAAGCTTTACCAATGCATTTCCTACAGCTCATCAATTCCCATATTTTTCATATGATTAAGGGTTAAAAAACACTAATAAGCTTAGATATATGTACAAATCCCAGTTGGAGTATGGCTAAAGAAAAATATTCTGGCTCCTTTCATGATTCATTGCCTGGCAGTGCAGGAATACTCCATCGGCTCTCATAAGTACTTACAATGACAGCACTTCCTGGAGGGGATGGAGAGGCATGAAGGTGGCCAAAATATTTCTGGATCTCTTATTAAAATTGAAATTCTGGTAATACACCCTGGAAAATTTCTGAATAGACAATCTAAAGCTAAATGTTCACATCATTCCATTATTGATGTCCCAGCCCACACGTATCTTGGAAAACCATCACTTAAAAGAACTCCCGGCCCTGGCCGGTTGGCTCAGCGGTAGAGCGTCGGCCTGGCGTGCGGGGGACCCGGGTTCGATTCCCGGCCAGGGCACATAGGAGAAGCGCCCATTTGCTTCTCCACCCCCACCCCCTCCTTCCTCTCTGTCTCTCTCTTCCCCTCCCGCAGCCAAGGCTCCATTGGAGCAAGGATGGCCCGGGCGCTGGGGATGGCTCCTTGGCCTCTGCCCCAGGCGCTAGAGTGGCTCTGGTAGCGGCAGAGCGACCCCCCCCAGGGGCAGAGCATCGCCCCCTGGTGGGCGTGCCGGGTGGATCCCGGTCGGGCGCATGCGGGAGTCTGTCTGACTGTCTCTCCCCGTTTCCAGCTTCAGGAAAAAAAAAAAAAAAAAAAAAAGAACTCCCAGGCATGCTTAAGCACCAGCTAAGGGGCACGGTTTTAATTTTAGATTATTCTAACCACACAGAGATAGGTGAGGATGGGAAGGTTGACTTTGACTTTAAAATGTGATAATCTCCCTGCTGTGTGGAAGTTACTGTGCTATATAGTGGTGATGATGGGGTACAGATGGGAGACCGCACCTATCAGAAGTCAGAGAGTGAGTTCCAGGAATGATACTGGAGTATACTCTCATGATTATATCTGTTTCCATTTTAGGTTTCCAGGGAAGGGAATGAGTTTTCAGGAGTGGTGGTCATTTAAGAAATACTAGAGAATAATGGTATTGGATATTTAAGCAGAAAAATTATATAGCTAGGAATATATTTTTTATTTTTTATTGCAATTGACATTCAATATTATTTAATATTGGTTTATGGTGCACAGCATAGTAGTTAGACATTTAGATAATTTATAAAGTGATCTCCCCAATGTCTAGTACCCACCTGACACCATACATAGTTATTATAATATTATTGACAATATTCTTTATGTTGTATTTTACATCCTCATGACTATTTTTTAACTACCAATTTGTCTTTCCTAATCCCTTCATTCTTTCACCCAGCCCTTTAACCCCCCCTCCCATCTAGCAACCATCAGTTTGAGCTCTGTACCTATGAGTTTGTTTTTGTTTTATGTATTTATTTTGTTCTTTAGATTCCACATGTAAGGAAAATCATATGGTATTTTTCTTTCTCCGACTTATTTTACATAGCCAAATACCATCTAGGTCCATCCATGTTGTCACAAATGTTAAGATTTCACATTTTTTTTTAGGACCAACCAATATTCTACTGGGTATATATCACATCTTCTTTATCCACTTGTCTATTGATAAACACTTACATTTCTTCCATATGCTGGCTACAGTAAGTAATGCTACAATAAACATAAATGTGCATATGTCTTTTTGAATTAGTGTGTTGGATATTTTTGGATAAATACCCAGGAATTTTTTGAGGAACCTTTATACTATTTTTCATAATGGTTGCACCAATTTGCAATCTCACCAGCAGTGCATGAGGTTCCCTGTTCCTCACATCTTCACCAACACTTGTTGTTTGTTGATTTATTGATAATAGCCATTCTGACAAGATGACAGGTGTGAAGCAATATCTCAGTATAGTTTTAATGTGTATTTCTCTGATAATTAGTGATATTGAGCATCTTTCCATAATATGATTGATAATAGTAATCAGGTAGTCTTACAAAAAATAAATTCAGAGAGAGAAAGTAAATGGTTCAGATGCAAGAACTTCTTTGGAAGGCTTTGTGACTATTTAAGCAAGATATAATTGGGGCTATACAACAACAGTTGAGATAAAAATAGGGAATGAACGTACAAAGTTTTTTTTGTATATATTCAGTCTGATTTTGATTTTATATTCAATTTAAAATGGGAGAATAAAAGATATGGTAAGTGATGGACAGAAGTAAACACAAATATTTTAGGAATGAGGTGATTTCTTCTATTTGGAAAATGCCAGTTGAGATGTTATCCCAGTTTCAAAGAATAAGGAATCAGAGTGATGTGGGAACCCTGCCCCAGAGGAGACTGCAGTGTAAGTCTGAGATGAGCTGGGTAAGACACTCAAACATTTTTAGGGATGATATATTCTCTGAGAAAACAAAGCAAAACAACAACAAAAACTAGCTAAATCCAAATCTAGAATGCTAAGAATAAGGTTCCCAGGAAAGCATTAAACCAAAACCAAGGAAATGAAAAGAGGGAGCTAGAAGACTTGTGGTTCTAATTCAGAAATCCCTGGCTTAGCTTCAGAGAGAAGCCTTCTGTGTAGAAGAAAGCATAGGCATTAAACTCCTTGATATCACTCTTAGCAATATCCTTTTAGATATACCTTCCTTAGCAAAGGAAAACTGAAAGAAAACTTAAGCAAATGGGACCAAATCAAACTAAAAAGTTTTTGCACGGTAAAGGAAAACATCAACAAAATGAAAAGACAACCTATTGAATGGGCAGATATATTCACAAATGATATATCCAATAAGGTTAGGTTAATATCCAGAATGTACAAAGAATTCATACAAATTAACACCAAAAAGAAATTCAATTAAAAAGTGAGCAGAGGTCTCGAATAAATATTTATCCCAAGAGGACATACAGATGGCCAACAGACATATGAAAAGATTCTAAACATTACATCATCAGGCAAATGCAAATTGAAACCACAATGAGATATCACCACACACCTGTCAGAATGACTATTATCAATAAATCAACAAACATGTGTTGGCAAGGATATGGAAAAAAGGAAACCCTAGTGCACTGTTGGAGGAATTGTAAATTAATGTAGCCACTATGGCAAACAGTATGGAGGTTCCTCAAAAAGTAAAAGTAGAGCTGCCACACAATCTAACAATTCCACCTCTAGATATTTATCTAAAGAAAACAAAAACACTACTTTGAAAAGATAAATGTACCCCCATGTTTACTGAAACATTACTAGTAATAGCCAAGATATGAAAGCAACCTAGATGTCCATCAAAAAGATGAATGGACACATACACACACACACACACACACTGAAATATTATTCAGAAAAAAAAAGAATGAATCTTGCCATTTTGGAAAAACTGCTTAATTCTTTAAATTCCTTAAACTAAATGTGTGACATGACATTATATTACAAATGACTGATTGACTGGTTTTTCCATGTGCCCTAAGATTCCATCGGTGTCAGTAATTTTCACGATACTTACTTTAGATCAGGGATATCCAGAGCAACAAAAAGTGGGGGAAAGGGCACTGAACCCTCCCAATAGCCAGGCCTTTAAGGAAAAATGTCCCAGGCCACCCCATTAATTTCTCAGAAGCTGCCAACCCAATATTACCAATGTGAGCAGGGGTAAGAACTTGCTGGGGGAGCTGAGAATGGCCATTTCAGCACACAGACCCAACAAGTCCTAATACAATTTTGCATGGTCAAAGGGCCACACCTCTAAGAAAACTAACTAGAAATAGTCCCTGAGGTACTTCTGTCTCAGTCTATTTGTCAGTGAGTTTTTTCTTAAAAAGACTAGTTAACATGTTGTGTGGTTCTTGAGCACATCTTTGTGAACCACACTCTCCTCCACCATGGTACCAACACCTGGCACTTTAATTTATTTTTCTTCTGTGATAGTGTGTGGATGCCAAAGACACATATTCTTTTTTTTTTATAAATAAATTTTTATTTTAATGGGGTGACATCAATAAATCAGGGTATATATATTCAAAGAAAACATTTCCAGGTTATCTTGTCATTTAGTTCTGTTGCATACCCATCACCCAAAGAGAGATTGTCCTCCGTCACCCTCTATCCAGTTCTCTCTGTACCCCTTCCCCTCCCCCTCTCCCTCCTTCCCTCCCCCCACCCCCCATAACCACCACACTCCTGTCCATGTCTCCTAGACACATATTCTTAAATTAGATTGCCAGGTTCAACATCCAACTTTGCCACTTAGAATCTTGTTGAAATTACCCTTCATACTTTCTATGGCTAAATCTTCTTCATCTGTAGAAGGGAGATAATAATAATACTTGTTCATAGGATTGTAATGGTAATTAAATGTGAAAATACCTGTAAAATACTCTGAGAAATGCCTGAAATATAGTTTATTCACCAATGAAGCTGTTTTTATTTTTCTAAACTGTGAGCAAAGAAGAAAGTTGTTAAATCTGACTTAAACTGGATTCCTTAGGAGTCTACTCAATTCAATTTCATAATTACCTATAGATTATTGCTAATTTGCCTCAATGCATTAAAGATGCATTCAGTACCACCTCAAACTGTGATTTTTTTTCATGCTGTGTCCCAGTATTTTCAACGAGTTTATCAGTGTATTGCTATGCCTAATCTAACATAGCAAAATATGGTGATGAAGTGTATATTTTGTGTGAGATAACACTTTCCAGTTGAATGTTTTTGAAACAAATTTTTTTATTTAAAAATATTTTATTATTTTATTTTTTCACTTAATACTCTTTCAATTAAACTCAGATTGTACATTCAAACTTCAGTTCTGCATAATCTTGGTGAAATTCATAAGCTTTTTTGGATCTCATTTTCCTTAGCTTACTACCATAATAATATTTATTTCATAAATTCAGTGTAAGCATTAAATAAGCTAATTCACATCAAAGCATAGAAACTGGCTTATACAAGGAGCTGTAAACTTATTCACTGTTATCATTCTATTAAGTTGGGCTTTGAGCAATCTAGGCCTCAGTTTAGGTATAGCTGCCCAAAAAAGAGTCAGTGTGGTCTCTTGGCTGACAGCTTTCCTCAACCCATCCTCACAACATCCTGCATGGTGTGTGTAAGAAGGAAGCCACCTTCTTCTTAGGCATAAGAAAGGGACCAAGTGTTGTCTGTAGGTGAATAAGCCTAAGTGTCAGAATATATTATTTGAATCGAAGCACATATCTCTCATTAGATATCATGCATTATGGACTAGATTTGAGTGGGGGTAGGGCTAGAATCAATACCAGTGAGCTCATTTACAAGTTACAGCCCAGGTCTGTGTTAGGCCTGCAGCATGATCCATAATGCTGAGTCATGTCATTGACTGATTTCTCCAAACAGAAGAGGAAAATTCTGTTTTCTCCTCTTTCTTGTAAATCACTTTTCCTTTGAATATTGAGCCAATGGAGAGCCAAGTAATTACAAACATCAAGGAGAGACAGTTGGCAAAGTTTGTCTGTGAAAATCTAAATTATGCAAATGGTCACCAACAATAACAATTTCAATGAACAAAAATGAGCAAAAAACATGTTATTAAAGATCATAATGCACAAGGATATGCCAATAAGTATATATATTATTTACATATATATGAATTCAAAACATATCTAAATGTTTATTTTTTACCAATGTGTGATATTGTAATAAGGTACCTGTCAGTTCTGTAATTCTAAGTAATATATTTACCTATACCTCACCAAGTGAATATATACCAATGTGAAGAGGTAAACTGATGTGGACAACAGTGTATATCATTTATCTGTCACAGCAGTGCTTTTTAGACACAGTAGGAACCTGACTTCCTGGACATCTTGTTAAAAGATTCTTTAGGTCTGGAGTTCTGAGATCCTGTGTTCCTAACAAGCTTTCCGGTGCCACCGTCCAATGCTAAGCAATGAGCACTATAGTTAGTTTCCAGTTAATTGGAAACTTTCTCTCCTACTAGTTAGCGTCTGATCCATAGCAGAGAACAATCAATGCTTTTTAATACTTATTGTTTAAGCTTCCATTTTATTATTTAGAGTCATCACTAGACTACTAATTTTGAATTAAACCTGATAGAATAGTATAGTCAACCTATTTATACCTTGTTTGTACTTAACACTTTCCTTCTTAAGGTTTAAAATAAGTTTAAACTTTGTATTCTGTTATATTCTTAGTATACTGAAAGGGCCATGGGAAGGTCTTCTGGGTGGTATCTTATTGGTATCTGCCTGGGTGGCACCTACCACCATACCTAGGGCTCAGTGGCTCTTCAGTAAAAGACTAAACTCCTTTGCCTGACTTTCTTTTTCTATTTGTTTTTTATTTATTTTTTAAGTTGACATATGATATGCTGTTAGTTTCAAGTTTATATCATAATGATTCCATATTTATATGCCAACAATAAGTCTAGTTAATATCTATTACCATACAAAGTTATTACAACATAATTGACTCAACTTTTAGAGCCTTCTGTATCATGTCATATTCTTTCTATACAAAGATACCACCTTACCCACCTTAAAATACACAACATACACTTCCATTTTTAATCAGTGATTATTCAAGTAGAGAAAAGTGCTCTTTAGCAAATATTTGAAATTATCATTTTAATTTAAAAATTATAATTTTAGTTTGAAAATATTACAGTCATTATCTTTTTTTTTATTTTTCATACCTCAAGAAATTCTGCTCCTTTTATAATCTCTAAAGTGTTTGATGAGGAAGTGATCCTATAATTAGTATAAATATAATTAGTATAAACATTTACTTAAAGGTGTTTAAATAAATTAGGGACTGGGAGACAGTTTAAAATTTGAGCCATTTATTATGATGACCAGACAGTGAGATTAATGTATGTCTGTTCTTATTTTCAGTTTGATCTCTTGATAGGAAGCAAGTAAAATAAAACTTGGAGCATTTCTGGTTTGCTTTCTCTTCTCAGTACATTATTATCATTTTACATGGCATTTCATGACATAGTGTGAGAAAGCACGCTACTTGATTGACCTATTTTATTATATTGTTGAAAGGGTAATAATCGAGTCTTTAATAATAATACTCCATCATTAGCCATCTATACCAAAAGGGGATAATAAGAGTTAATATTTATTGAACTCTTATCATGTGTCAAGTCTATGGATCAATCAATATTCTATTGCCTTTTTTTCCCAATTAATCCCAGAACAACTTCATGAAGTAGTAAATATCATTTTATAACTTTCCCATTTTTTAGCTGTGGAAACTGAGGTTTAACAAAGATCTTGTAATATAGCTGGTTACATTCAAACTTGTTCAGCCAGACCATTAGCTTAGGGTTTCAATGAATGAGTGTTCACTGCAGGGGTCCCCAAACTACGGCCCCCTGAGGCCATTTATCCGGCCCCCACCACACTACCGGAAGGGGCACCTCTTTCTTTCTTTTTTTTTTTTTTTATTTATTCATTTTAGAGAGGAGAGACAGAAAGAGAGAAGGGGGAGGAGCTGGAAGCATCAACTCCCATATGTGCCTTGACCAGGCAAGCCCAGGGTTTCGAACCGGCAACCTCAGCATTTCCAGGTTGACGCTTTATCCACTGCGCCACCACAGGTCAGGCAGGGGCACCTCTTTCATTAGTGGTCATCCGCATCCTGTGCTCCTGGAGTCCTGTATGTGGCGGCATCGCTCACGTACAGTACTACTTCCAGTGACGTGGGACACATGCATCACGGCTCTGGAAGCGTGTCATATCACTTGTTACGGCTAGCAGTGACAATATGGAACCGGATATTGACCATCTTATTAGTCAAAAGCAGTCCCATAGTTCCCATTGAAATACTGGTCAGTTTGTTGATTTAAATTTACTTGTTCTTTATTTTAAATATTGTATTTGTTCCAGTTTTGTTTTTTTACTTTAAAATAAGATATGTGCAGTGTGCATAGGGATTTGTTCATAGTTTTTTTTTATAGTCTGGCCCTCCAACGGTCTGAGGGACAGTGAACTGGCCCCCTGTGTAAAAAGTTTGGGGACCCCTGGTTCACTGTTTACATGGGATCTAATCACAACCATGTTGGATGGTAACCATCATTTCTTCTATTTTCAAATGAGAGAGGAGACTGGGCTAAGCTAGATTGCTTAGCTAAAAAGAAGTCAAGTTTGAGGTTATAATTTAGAGCTGTCTGACAGTAAAATTACTATTTCTTTTAAAAGGATTATTGTGAAAATTAATAAGAAATAGTAAGAAAATTTGGAGAAAACAGAAGACTAGAAAATCAATGAACCTACAAAAGAGATTGGAACTAAAATAGTTTCTTTGGACAACTTTGGTTCAAGATGGTAAGATATTTCCTCAACCCATCCCCCCTTCCTAATTGATCTCTCTCCTCCATCTTCTCCCTCTCCCACCCCCACCTTCTCCTCTCCACAACTCCTTCTACCCTTGTAGTAGTTGTTAGTTGCATAATTTTGGTTAAATTCCCTTGCCTCGGTGCCATTTTTTGTTATCTCCTCAAGCCTTGAAACTAGTTGTTGGAGGACTGGGGTGTGCCCCAGTGCCACAGGCAATCTCTGCATTTAAATAAAAAGCTTTACCTAGAGACCACAGTTCTACCCTGAAGAACTTTTGTTGTGTTTAGAAAGGTAATCTAACTAATAAACTGGGAGCTCCCAGAACAAGTTCAAACAGTTCTTTCCCTGAAAAGTCTTGCTAGGTCCTTGGGCTTTTCACCTTCAGTTGTCTCCCACATCTAGTCCACCCAGTAGAGGTGTGTTGATTGTCTCCAATAATTCTCAGAGAGATCTTCTAACTGAGAAGAAGATAAACTTTTAGTAAGGATGGTTTAGATTACTTTTTTCATTACCTTGTGCAAGTATTCCCTACATCTACTTTGAACAAAAACATGGAATGAATATGAAGGTGCAAAATCAAAAAGGGATTTATATGTTATATGGAAAAGGTTTTGTTCTCAGAAAATAAAAACATATGGACCTTATGGAATTGTACCCATCTCAACCCAGAAGATAATTCAGAGGTACCTCCCTCTTTTATATTTAAAAACCACTACAGCCTGACCTGTGGTGGCGAAGTGGATAAAACGTCAGCCTGGAAACCGGCTGAGGTCGCCTGTTCGAAACCCTGGGCTTGCCGGTCAAGGCACATATGGGAGTTGATGCTTCCAGCTCCTCCCCCCTTCTCTCTCTCTCTGTCTCTCTCTCTCTCCTTCTCTCTGTCCCCTCTAAAAATGAATAAATAAATAAATAATTAAAAAAACACCCACTACAACAAAATAGTTGAATAATGATACAAATAAAAATTGTCATACTAAAAACAGGGGCAATAAATTTCAAACTAAACTGAATTCTTCACTGACAGGGAGCTTTTTTTTTTTTTTTTTGCTTTTATATAATTTTACTATCAGAGCATCTGGCATATGTAGGTAAACAGTACGTGTTTCTTTAAATGAGTTGAATAAGATTACTTTTAATGCATTTTTACAGGGTTGATGTGTAACTTTTTCTTCACAAATTGTATGAATGGAGCATGCGATGTATTCATTTTATTTGAGATGAGGCTAGAAAACAAACAAATAGAACTAGTTTTCTCTGGTTGCAGTGTACAGGATGCATCATCACACCAGTGATCTCTTGTATCTCTTCAACTTGTAGTCCCACTATGCGTGAAGGGAAGCCTGACAGTCTTGAGATAATAGCAAAGAAGACTAGAAGGGCATGATATTTCATGATCTAGTAGAAATGTATATTATCTAGAGTGAGGTCAAACAAATCTTTGAGGTTTGTAAATAAAACTCTTTGGAAAAAAGTACCATTCATAATAAAAGTATTTGGTGGCCATATAATATATTTAAATAATACAATGTTCATGGACACACAAGCTTGACCATGAGTAGTTGTACCTTACTGTCCAGAAACCTGGTAATCCAGAAAAATGCTAAAATTGTCAAAAATGTATCCATTCAAATAGACTGTTAATTATGACAAGACAGTTAAAGAGTTCATTTCAGTTTAAAATAAAGGCTTGTTCTGAAGGAAAGTTTAAGTAGAGAAAAAGAGTCAACATATAAATAATAAATAGAAATTGAGAAACATGACATGTTCTAATTTTTCATTGGAACTTGAGCAAAATAATGCTTTTTGATGTTCAGAAAGTTTTGACTGGCTGCTGGACATTTTGATATTATGTTGTTGAGGGTCTGGGTTTTTCTGTCTTCCATTTAAGGTTCTTTTCTTTTTGGTATGAAGCTTTGTTATAGCATTAATTTAATGCTTTTATGTCTTATTTTTAATCTTTATTTGAGTTTGTTTCAAGTAACCTCGAGTCTAATGATAAGACATGACTCTACTAAAGTCTCTACTGAATGTCTCAAGTGTTCAATGAGTTCTCTCCACAGTGAATAATGTGAACTTGAACATCTCCCAGTTCTGTTGGTGCCCTGAGAATTGTTCAACTCACAGATATTCAGTGGTTGTTCTTTACTCAGCCTTGTGGAATTTCACCCTAATTATGCAAAACTTAATAGTCCATCAAAAGCTTAGGAAGAAACCCATGCAGGTTTCTGGCACTCCTTCTCTGTATATCTCTCACTTCTATGGTACTCTGCCTTATAAAATTCAGCTGTCTCAGACACCCTGTACTCAAATCTATGTTTCTTCAACTTAGGGAGACCTCCATGCTCTGCTTACAATTTCCCTCCCCATGCTAGGATTCAGAAAGTACCTCCAGGAAGAAATTCAGGATGATAATAAGGTCCATTTCATTTGTTTTTCTTCTTTCAAAGATTACAGTCCTACACTGTCTGTTGTTTATAGTCTGAAAAGAATTGTTTCACTTTTTTTCTCCTAGTTTTCTAGTTATTAACATTAAGAAGGCAAGTTCAATACTAGTTACTAAATTATATCTGGAGGCAAAATTTTCAGTATAAATCTGGAACAAATAGGTAAATTTTGCTATGGAAAATTTTCCCATTCCAGAACACAAAAGCTATCAATGTAACAATGTTTTATGCTTATTATCCATGATTCCATTGCTTATGCAGAATTTATTTCATAACATCGAATAGTCAGTTAGTTTTATAAAATAGAGAGTTTATAAACTCTCTGAAAGATTCTGTGAGTTGTGAAAAGACTCAATTACAGCTTATTTTATTGGCTCCCACCTTGTCAATGTTCCTATACTCAGATATATATATATATATGTATATATATATATATATATTTTACAATAACAACAAAAATGACAACATATTGTTCAGATTGCATGCCATTTTATTTACCTTTTTTTTGATAGTTTGGTTGCTTCCAAGAATGTAACCCATACAAAAACATGAATATTTGCATCATTAAAGACTTTTAAAGGCATGTGATATAGTCCATAGTGACAATTTCAGTGGAAAGTTTGAATACCAATGGAGCTTCTCTATGAGCCAACATAGACTTTAGTGGTTCTGAATATATTTACAAAGAAAAAATTAGTATACAATATGCCTGAACTGCTATAGTTGTCATGCTTTTATCTTTTATCTTTTTCTTATGATAGCATAGGTCCACAATCACTCATCAGAAACTTTTGAAACCAAATGCACTATGAAATGGAAAATTTTTCTGGTCTTGGAAAAGTAGTATCTTACATATATTATATATTTCATATCTCTAGCTGGGACTGGTTAATATGAGAAATCATACTTTATGATATTTCTGTAATGAAATGAGTAAATATTCTCACTAATTGGAATACATAAATAAAAACAAAAATGTTGCTTTCTGAGGATTTTTAGATTTAGCAGGTGCAGATAAGGGGTTAAGAATATGTATTTTAGGCCCCTAAGAAGCTGCTCGGAAATGAAATATGTTTAGATATTAATGTCATTTTAATATGCTCATATATATTATTCATTATATTCAAATGTATGTTACATAAGTAATCATATATTTTGTTTGAAACAGATAAATATTTGTAGAAAACTCTTTTCCCCCCTAATTTATGAGTTTAACTGGCTTACTAATAGAACATTAGATCAATAATATTAAAAGAAATATGAGAAAATTATGCATTACCACTAATAATCAAGGTGTTTGACATCTAATGTATTTATACTATTATTTGAAAAGCATTTTAGATATTATTTAATTTTTTTCAGAATCTTGTGTGGCCTAAAGGATGGGTATTGTTATTGATTGCAAATGAGAAAATTGAGGCTTAGAAAAGCTACCTGCATTGTTCAAGTTGATTTAGGCCTCACATCTGGGACTTTTGATGGTAGTACATCCCTGAGTTACAAACATCTGACTTATGTACAACTCATATTTACAAACACAGCACCATAAGGGCCATTGGTAATCAACTGCAGTTGGACATTAGTGAAAATGATATATATCATAGAGTTACTTAACTCTGTGGCAAAGAACTAATTGATAAATGCCTTTATAGAACTAGAGCAGCAAAAGATAGCATTTAGGGAAGAAAACATGGACCTATATATTAACTTCAGAACCAAAAAAGCTTTCTACAAAAGAGTTAACTGATGCTTTTCATCTCCACTAAATCAGGAATGGGAAAGCTAGAAGAGCAAGATCCTGATACGGAAAGGTTCACCAAAGTTTATCGTATACTTACCAAAGGCCTGAAAAGCTACAAAGCCATTTTATTTTTTTGTATTTTTTTTTTCTGAAGTTGGAAACAGGGAGGTAGTCAGACAGACTCCCACATGCGCCCGACCGGGATCCACCTGGCATGCCTACTAGGGGGCGATGTTCCACCCATCTGGGGCATTGCTCTGCTGCAACCAGAGCCATTTTAGCACCTGAGGCAGTGGCCACAGAGCCATCCTCAGCACCAGGGCCATCTTTGCTCCAATAGAGCCTTGGTTGCAGGAGGGGAAGAGAGAGACAGAGAGGAAGGAGAGGGGGGGTGGAGAAGCAGATGGGTGCTTCTCCTGTGTGCCCTGGCCGGGAATCGAACCCGGGACTCCTGCACGCCAGGCCGACACTCTACCACTGAGCCAACCAGCCAGGGCCAAGCCATTTATGACGAGAAAAGGAAAAGCTCTGTACAAACCTTCCTTGATGTCTGCTTCAAAAAACTGATTCCAGCAGCAGAATCAAACTCTGGCTCTCTAACACCAGCCCCAAGCTCTCCAGCAAGTCCAACATCTTCTGCATCAGCCAAGATTGTTTAAGGTTGTATTTGAAAATGTTTATTTATATGCACAGAAAGGTAAAAATAAACACTATATTAAGACAACCATCTGTATAAGTTGCATTTAATAGATAAATGTACCTGTTTCAACTTACATACGAATTCAACTTAAGAACAAACCTACAGAACCAATCTCATTTGTAACCCAGGGACTGCCTATACTTATTTCACTTTATTTTACTGTCAGTCCAAATGTCATTATAACGTGTTTTACATCGTCAAAAAGTCATTTATTCCCTGTACAGCTCATAGGAGGCCAAAGAGTTTACCAGGCTCAAGTCTCCTGACTCAGGTTTTCCCATTCTTTCCAACAATCCTCTTTGTAAAGTTCATAGTATTTTAAAGATGGCTTCATCTACTCTTAATGGAGGAGTTTAAAGCTTTATAAATGAGGGGAAATGACATGCAGAAGGGAGAAATGCACAGATCACACAGCAAGCCAGGCTGATCAAGAATGAACACAGACTCCATAGAGTCCTTCTTCTCACATAGGCCCTTTCGGTGAGTACCAATGATGGGATAAACAGAGCAGCGATTGAACATCTAACACAGTGCCTGTGGTGGTCCAGCACAGTCAGCTCCTTGGTCTCTGTGGTCCTCTGGAGACTTGAATGACAATCAGCTGATTGGGATTGAATTAGGCACTTTGTTTTCCTTGTTCATGATTTGTCTCTAATCAAATTTTGGCCAATGAAGGGTTTCCTTGCTCACTTTTCATTGAAGGCTACTACATGAGCCATGTCTCTAGCCCTTGTCCTTAGCACTGAGGTCGTTGGTTCTAAAGGTTTCTGTGGAATGAGTCATGCGCTTGGAATGATCCTTGGGGGAAACCCAACAGGCAGCATGCCAAGTCACTTGCAGGTGACCTTTAACTAACAGAAGTACCTGAAAATTAATGGGTCACTGATTTCAGGCCATACTTGAAATCCCAGAACACTTTTGATTAAATTATTAACTAAACAATTAAGAACTAATTAATTAATTAAATTATTAATAAACATGTAATCTATGCTTACATGGATGATACAGTAGAGGCATTAAGAACCAGTGTCCTAGAATAAGGCCCTTATTGGTATGTCCTCCTGCTGGATGGGTAGAATCACAGAGGTAGGTACATACACAGTGTCTTACTCTACAACACCTATTAATAGTCCTATTAAATGAAGTGAGTAAGTGTTCTCACTAATTGGGATATGTATGAATGCACATGTTACATGAATGCTAAATTCATATAATATAAAATGCTTCTCAAGAAGTGCATGATTATTCTTAAGTTTACTCTAGGTATGTGTCCAGGTGTTTTCTTAACAGTGAAGCATAATTCCCATCAAATTGAAAGCTGCTAAATGAAAGTCCTGCAAGAAAACAAGAGTTCAGGAATTCTCCTTGCCTGGAAAGACTACGTACCAATTGACTTAGGAAGGAGAAGCAGAGCTGTAGAAAGAA
The DNA here is from genome assembly GCF_036850765.1 of Saccopteryx bilineata. NCBI lineage: Eukaryota > Metazoa > Chordata > Mammalia > Chiroptera > Emballonuridae > Saccopteryx > Saccopteryx bilineata. Next base: position 209,165,862 of record NC_089494.1, read on the forward strand.
CTCACTGATGAATACAGAACCTCAAAGGGCCTTTGTTTTAGGCTGAGGCAAGGTGCATGTCAGCCCCTGTGATCTTTGGATTGTGTGCCCACTGCTGTCATTTTTCACAAGGTATTTTGCACATTTTCAATAGTACAAGAAAAAGTTTCTTCATGCCTCCAGTGCCCAGCACCACTCTTATTCTACTAATCTTTCTGCACTTATTTCCTCCTCCACTTCATCCCTTTCTTGGTACTCTAAAACTGCTAACTTCATTTATGTTTTCAACTACTATCCCTAGTCTTAGCAATTTCCTTCAACCTTCCTCCTGTGAATGAAGAAACCCATTTCTTATGTGTTCTATCAAGCATTCTATGTTCAACAGAGGGTCAGAACAAGGTTAAAGAAGTTTTTATTCACTTACAAACCCCTAGAATTGAAACTGAATCTTTGAGAATACCAAAATATTTTTGAATGCATTAAAGAGTTAAAAAAAAATCTATGCCCTGGCTGGTTGGCTCAGTGGTAGAGCGTCGGCCTGGCGTGCAGAAGTCCCGGTTCGATTCCCGGCCAGGGCACACAGGAGAAGCGAGCATCTGCTTCTCCACTCCTCCCCCTCCCACTTCTCTCTCTGTCTCTCTCTTCCCCTCCCGCAGCCAAGGCTCCATTGGAGCAAAGATGGCCTGGGCGCTGGGTTGGCTCCTCGGCCTCTGCCCCAGGCACTGGAGTGGCTCTGGTCGCAACAGAGCAATGCCCCGGAGGGGCAGAGCATCGCCCCCTGGTGGGCGTGCCGGGTGGATCCTGGTCGGGCACATGTGGGAGTCTGTCTGACTGTCTCTCCCCGTTTCCGGCTTCAGAAAAATACAGGGAAAAAATCCAGACACATAGAACTTGTATGACATTTTTAATCCAGAGTTTTTTAATCTTGGCCCATGAACTCTGGGTTAGCTAAAAAGTGGGCTTCAGAAAGTCTGTGGGCCCACTGTCATGGAAAACAACAAAACAATATAAATGGGTGGGAAAAGTTTTCATTTATTTTCAAAGGATTTTGTTATCCAAAGGGTCCCACAGTAAAAAATTCAACAAACATGAATGGCTGAGGTGTGGAGTTTGTTACTCTCTTTTCCTTTCTTTAGACCCTAACCAACTGGGAATAGAAAAAGGTTGGAAAAAGTTGGGCCCAAAGATTTACCGGTAAATGTTAGTACATCTGGACTGAACAATGGTGTTGAGGTCTAAGCCTCAAATGGGACTTACTCCTCTCTAAATTAAAGAAAAAAGCAGAACTAAAAAGTGGACCTACCTGACCTACTGTAACTTACAGGCAGAAAGCTGAAGTTCAGCCTGCTTGCTCACAGTGACCCAAGAAGAAAGAAGAGAACAGAGGTAAAGCAGGTGCAGGAGCCTTTTCTTTGCAAGCCAGTGACCACACTTTCTGATAACCATGGTCCAATGGATACCATTCTATTACTAAGTCACCAAATAGGTAAGCCATCTACCTTCTTTCGTGGGGAATCAAGGAACAGGAAAAAGGAAGAAAGAGAAAATATTCCAATAAGGGGTAGTCACTTTGCCTCTGTAGAAATGTAGTGTGGGAATAAGTGCTCCTGATTGACAGAAAACTTAATGTATGTTGCTCACAAGCTACCTTTCAGTGAGCCCTGGAGAAGTAAGTTCAGTAAGCTTGGGAGTATAAACTTTGCACTAAACAGAGGTGAAGGCTGAGAATTGTCCTTTACCCCTTCTGATACCATGCCTGAGATAGTACAGTATGAAGTTAGCCCCACAGGCCTGGAGTCTGAAACTCCTAGATTCATCACTTGCATGGCCTTGAGTGAGTTGCTAAAACTCTGTGCCTTAGTATCCTCATGTATATATGGGCAATTAATATTTAACATGGCTGTTGTAAGAAATAAATGAATTTATATATATATAAAGTGTCTAAACCTCATTTGGTCCATTGTAAGCATTCAATTAAAGTTAGTTGTTACTTGCTAAGGCTTTGGAGTTTCTCCTATAAGAAAAATCCTTCAAATATTGTTCTCCTATTTACATAATTTCATAGAACATGCCATACATTTTATTTAAAAGCCTTACCCACACTGTGTCCCATTATCCCACCTTCAAAATTATCCACAAAATGTTTAAGAATTGTCTAAGCCATGCAAAACTCTACAGCAGTGGTCCCCAACCTTTTTTGGGCCACGGACCGGTTTAATGTCAGAAAATATTTTCATGGACCGTCCTTTAGGGTGGGACGGATAAATGCACAAAATAAAATTATGCGACCAGTGTAAAAACTGTGGTATTTTAAAATATAATTGTCGAACTTACGAGAAAAGCATCAAGAGTGAGTCTTAGATGGATGTAACAGAGGGAATCTGGTCATTTTTAAAAAATAAAACATCGTTCAGACTTAAATACAAGTAAAACAAAAATAATGTAAGTTACTTATTCTTTCTCTGCAGACCGGTACCAAATGGCCCATGGACCAGTACCAGTCCGCGGCCCAGGGGTTGGGGACCACTGCTCTACAGCATTAAAAGTTATATTGTAGAATAACATTTCATGATATGGGAGAGATATTTATAATATTTTTTATTTTATTTTTTATACATAAATTTTTATTAATTTTAATGGGGTGACATCAATAAATCAGGGTACATATATTCAAAGAAAACATGTCCAGGTTATCTTGTCATTCAGTTATGTTGCATACCCATCACCCAAAGTCGGATTGTCCTCTGTCACCTTCTATCTAGTTTTCTTTGTGCCCCTCCCCCTCCCTCTCCCCCTCTCCCTCCTTCCCTCCCCCCTCCATAACCACCACACTCTTGTCCATGTCTCTTAGTCTCGTTTTCATGTCCCACCAATGTATAAAATCATGCAGTTCTTGTTTTTTTCTGATTTACTTATTTCACTCTGTATAATGTTATCAAGATCCCACCATTTTGTTGTAGATGATCCGATGTCATCACTTCTTTATCCGCATATATATATATATATATGTATATACTTTTTTTTTTACTGTGATTAAAGCTTTTAAGCAAACTCTTGGCCAATACAGCAAGAATCCATAAAAGAGTAGTGTCCTTAACATGTTTCCCAAGTCGAAATTGGCACCAACATCATTCCAAATCCCTGCGAATGCAACCTAACCCCAGTTCAGTCCGTTAGGAGCTCTCACAAGGAGCAGGAGTCCAGGAAAAGTCCACATCCAGGAAAAGTCCACATGGCACTGGAATTGTCACAATTCTATACTTTGCAGCTCACGTCCAAGTCCCAGTGACCGCTGCTTCTACCTGGTAATGATTCAGGTAGACTGGAAAAACCATCTGCAGCATGTGTGGAGATGGAGCCTCTGTTCTCCTCTGCCTGGAGAGATGAGACCAGGGTGCTTTTCCCTGGAACTCTGCAACTGTGGTGTGGTAAAGAGAACCTTGGAGTACACTAAGCTGAGTGGCAAAGGTAAATTCACTTCTATTGTTGGCAAAAGGGGGAGAGAGAGCTCTAAATTAGGAGTAGGTCCCAGTCTGAAATATGAGTGGGGCATTGAGGTAGGAGGAATAAAGGAAACACTATATATTGAACAAAGCAGCAGAAAATAGGACTTGCCCTGGCCGGTTGGCTCAGTGGCAGAGCATCGGCCTGGCGTGCAGGAGTCCCGGGTTCGATTCCCGGCCAGGGCACACAGGAGAAGCGTCCATTTGCTTCTCCGCCCCTCCCCCTTTCCTTCCTCTCTGTCTCTCTCTTCCCCTCCCGCAGCCAAGGCTCCATTGGAGCAAAGTTGGCCCGGGTGCTGAGATTGGCTCTATGGCCTCTGTTTATATTTTAAATGAAATAGAAATTTTAAAACAGTATTAAAAGTGTGATAAAAATTTTTCTAGATAACATATATGTGTTGATAAAGTATTTGAAATAATTTACCTCATATTAAAATTGTTATTCCTGATTGGTGAGATTTGGGATGATTTTTATTTCCTACCTTCTTAAAATTCAACAATGATTGTGCACTTCTATAAAAACAGGTGATGTTATTACCAAGAAAATAATTCAAGCTCTGCTCCTTGAAGAAGATATTTGAGACCTGATTCAATTTATTCCAGTGTAAGTACATTACTTTGGTGATGATGCTTTCATTATTCTAAGACATAGCAACACTATGAGTAAATAGTTCACATTTTAGTAGATTATATAGTCTACTGCTGGTTTCATTGAATGAATGCTACTTAACACTGAATGAGATCATCAAACTCATTTAACCCAACCTCTCCGTACTATGCTGATTTCACTAACGGAATATTCCTCCCACCACAGAGTCAGACAAAGGTCTTGGCTTAAATGTTTTCATTGACTGAGAATCTAGACATTCAGGGGCAGAAATGTCTATTGTTAGACAATTCCTAGGTATTTCTTATTTGCATTAAACAAAACCAACCCTTAAAGGACTGAAACAATAGAAACATTTTCTTTAGAATAATAGAGTAACCACAGGCAAGTGAAATAAAGGACAGGATGAACAAATGGGATTATATCAAACTAAAAAGCTTTTGCACAGCTAAAGACAATATAAACAAAATAAAAAAACAAACCACACAATGGGAGAACATATTCGACAATATGTCTGATAAGAGGTTAATAACCAAAATTTATAAAGAACTTGTAAAACTCAACACCAGGAAGATAAACAATCCTATCAAAAAATGGGCAAAAGAAATGAATGGACACTTCTCCAAAGAGGAAGAACATACAGATGGCCAATAGGCAGATGAAAAAAATGTTCAACATCACTAATCATTGGAGAAATGCAAATTAAAACCAGGATGAAATATCACCTCACACCAGTCAGAATGGTGCTCATTAACAAAACAACACATAATAAGTGCTGGAGAGGATGTGGAGAAAAGGGAACCCTCCTGCACTGCTGGTGGGAATGCAGACTGGTGCAGCCACTGTGGAGAACTATATGGAGATCCCTCAAAAATTTAAAAATGGAACTGCCTTTTGACCCAGCCATCCCACTTTTAGGAATATATTCAAAGAACACCAAATCACTGATTTAAAAGAAGAAATGCACCCCATGTTTATGGCAGCATTGTTCACAATAGCCAAGATCTGGAAACAGCCCAAGTGTCTGTTAGTGGACAAGTGGATTAAAAAGCAGTGGTACATATACACAATGGAATACTATGGGGCTGTGAAAAAGAAGGAAATCTTACCTTTTGCAACAACATGGATGAACCTGGAAACTATGTTAAGTGAAATAAGTCATACAGAGAAAGAAAAATATCATATGACCTCACTCATTTGAGGAATCTGATGAACAATGTAAACTGAGAAATGGAATAGAGGGAGAAGTGAGATCAAGAGGACCAGAGGGAAAGTCAACAGAGGGAAAGGGGATGAGAGGATGGGATCAGAGAAGGGAATAAGGTTGGTGAAATTATATACACATAACACAGCGTTACAGAGAGCAGAAAAGCAAATCCTGGGAGGAAGGGGGGAGGGCGTTGGGCAGAGGAGGGCAAGGGAGATGTTGAGGGAAACATGGGGGGGGGGAGATGTATACATTGGGGCACTTGAATCTATGTAAACACAATAAATTAAAATCAATAAAAAAGTATAAAAAAGAAGAAGAATTTTAATTTTTAAGGAATAAAATTTAAACACTTGATTAGAGTTTTTATTTTCCCCAAATTCTGTATCATCCAGGCTATGCTTTCCACATCCTTCCAAATTCCTTATTTCTCTCTGTTGTCAGTGCCAACACTGCTGCCAGTTCAAGCTTCCTCTCTCTGTGTCTTACCTGATCCATTGAAAGAGTCAAATCACTTACCAGCTAAACTCTCTGTCTCCTCTCTGTCCTTCTCTAGTTCATTCTCTACATAGCAACATGATGTTCATCAGGTCATGAGACTTTCCACTTTCAAGTCAAACTCCCCATTGCACTCACACAAGAATCTAAGGTTTCATGCCCTGTGGAATATTTTGAAATATTTGGATTACCTTCCCTCCTTCACAGTGTTCCCACGACAGCTCCTCAATCTTTTGTCCTCAATCCAGAGCACTTGCCACATAACTCTCTCACCAAGTGACCCCACACTTCTCTTTTCACACTGGTCTCTTCTCTACCTTCTTAATACCTTCCGTGACACTTCCTTCTTACTATCACCACTTTCCTTACTATTAGGCAACTATTCTGATGTATTTTTGTGACCATTTTTATATTTCATTAACTTAAGTGTTACTTAATATAAATAATTTCTGGTCTACGTAAAATGTGCATTTAAATAACATAAGAAAATATAAATTGTCCTGGTTTATTTCTCACTTCCTTCAGTACCACCTTTTAACATTTTAACATTTTTTAAAAATCTACCCATATTACTATAAGAACACCTTTGTTTCTAATGGCTGCATAGCGTTTCCCAGCATGACCTCACCACATTTTACTTTCCATTATCCAGTAATAAACACACAGATAGTCTCTAATTCTACACTATGGTAAACAATGATGCAATGAACATCCTCATGTGAGTTTTCTGTGAGCATACATGTCTCAAGGTTATGCTCACTCTGTGTAATAAGATACATTTATTTGTAATTTGATTAAATATTATAATGGCAGTTCTAGGCTAATATCTAACCAGTAATTTTTTTTGTTTGTTTGTTTGTATTTTTCTGAAGCTGGAAACGGGGAGAGACAGTCAGACAGACTCCCGCATGCGCCCGACCGGGATCCACCCGGCACGCCCACCAGGGGCGACGCTCTGCCCACCAGGGGGCGATGCTCTGCCCCTCCAGGGCCTCGATCTGCCGCGACCAGAGCCACTCTAGCGCCTGGGGCAGAGGCCAAGGAGCCATCCCTAGCGCCCGGGCCATCTTTGCTCCAATGGAGCCTTGGCTGCGGGAGGAGAAGAGAGAGACAGAGAGGAAGGAGGGGGGGGGTGGAGACGCAAATGGGCTCTTCTCCTATGTGCCCTGGCCGGGAATCGAACCCGGGACTTCTGCACGCCAGGCCGACGCTCTACCGCTGAGCCAATCAGCCAGGGCTTCTAACCAGTAATTTTTAAGGGTTTCTATGTTCACAAGTTTTTGCCAGCATCATTCATCTTCCTATAGTTGTAAATCTGATGGGGATAAAGTGATATCTTATTATTGCTTTGATTTGTATTTCTTATTTCTGTGCTTTTAATAAGTTTCAGCATCGCAGGGTTGTGATGTATAGATGTCCACTAGGCACTCACAAAAGATGCCCACCCAAGAATGTGCACAGGAGCAGAGACGCAGCCGTGTTCCGCATGCCCTGGCATGGGATTATAGCTATGTAGAGGAAGGGCTGACGTTTGCTAATTCTGACTAAAGCAACATATGGGCTAACACTAGTCTAGATCACATACTTATTAGTCACTTAAGCTTCAAATTCTGGGAATTCCTTGCTCATATCCTTTTCTCCCATTTAAGTTAAGCTTTCCCCGTCTTTCTTCTTGATTTTGTCATGCTTTGCATATCATAACCCCTTTGAAGTTTCAGACATTGTACATTGTTTTTCTAAGTTTGTCAACTTTTCCCCTAATTTGTCCATGACCTCTTTACAATAAAACTTACAAATTTTTACATAATCAAAAAATAATCAGTATTTCTCTTCATGTTTTTAAATCATGGGCTAGGGTTTTACTTAAGGCATTCTGCAACCTTAATTTACTTTTATTAAAAGTATATCTTTTTTAACATTATAGTATTACATTTCCCATTTAGATTTTTTTTTTTTTACAGAGACAGAGAGAGGGATAGATAGGAACAGAAGGCAAGCGCAGAGAGAGATGAGAAGCATCAATCATCAGTTTTTTGTTGAGACACCTTAGTTGTTCATTGATTGCTTTCTCATATGTGCCTTGATCGTGGGCCTTCAGCAGACCAAGTAACCCCTTGCTCAAGCCAGCGACCTTGGATCCAAGCTGGTGAGCTTTTTGCTCAAACCAGATGAGCCCGCGCTCAAGCTGGCGACCTCGGGGTCTCGAACCTGGGTCCTCCGCATCCCATTTAGATGCGCCACCGCCCAGTCAGGCCCATTTAGATATTTGATCCTCATGGGATCCACATTTGACTACAATATAAGGTAGACATCTATTTTGATTTTTCCGCACATCCTAATACTCTTTACTTGACATCAGCTAGGCAGTTCTTTTCCCTTATTAAGTTATAGTGTTATTTTTATCAAGCAATAAATTCTGAGCTCTGTCTTGTTCCATTGATCTATTTGTCCATACTCTTGCTAGAACTACATTATCTGATTACTTTACTTTTTATGTGTCTTTATATAAAAGGCTCCTTTTATGCTTTTTCTTCCAAAAATGTCACTTTTTCATGGACTATTCTGGTCTTTTAGAATATGATGGATAAAGTTCCTTAAAATACCCACTTGGAATTTTGATTAGTATTTTGTTGAATCTAAAGATTTGAGAAGAGAATTACTCTCTTTAATCCTAAAGTCTAAAAGAATGGAATAATTCTCCATGAAATATTTCCTTTTCTTTAAACAGGTATCTAAATTTTTCTTAAATAAAATCATGCATTCATTGTTAATATACATAAACATAGTTCTGTAACACTATGAATGTTATTTTTTATTTTGATATTGATTTAATTTGTCATTAAAGTAAAAATAACTGATTATTTTATATTTGGCAATCTTATGAAATTATTTTATAAATTCTAATAGTTGGCTATTCCAAGTAACATATTATTTAAAAACAAGAACAGATTTATTTATTTATTTATTTTTACAAATTCTTTTATCTTTGTGTGTGTGTGTGTGTGTGTGTGTGTGTGTGTGTGTGTATTTTTCTGAAGCTGGAAACGGGGAGAGACAGTCAGACAGACTCCCGCATGCGCCGGACCGGGATCCACCTGGCACGCCCACCAGGGGGCTAGGCTCTGCCCACCAGGGGCCATGCTGTGCCCCTCCAGGGGCGTCGCTCTGTTGCGACCAGAGCCACTCTAGCGCCTGGGGCAGAGGCCACAGAGCCATCCCCAGCGCCCGGGCCATCTTTGCTCCAATGGAGCCTTGGCTGCGGGAGGGGAAGAGAGAGACAGAGAGGAAGGAGAGGAGGAGGGGTGGAGAAGCAGATGGGCGCTTCTCCTGTGTGCCCTGGCCGGGAATCGAACCCGGGACTTCTGCATGCCAGGCCGACACTCTACCAAGAGCTAACCGGCCAGGGCCCCTACAAATTATTTTATCTTTTATGTTTATCTTCAACTTTAGTTAGAATTTTTGTACTATGTTCAACAATAATGTTAATGAGCATTCTTCCCTCATTCCTAATGAGCAAAGATTTCCTAGAATTTGAAGCTTAAGTGACTAATACCAGTAAGTATGTGAGTTAGACTAGTGTCAGCCCATACATTGCTTTGGTTAGAATTAGTAAAAGTCAGCCCTTCCTCTATATAGCTATAGTCCCATGCCAGGGCATGCAGAACACGGCTGCACCTCTGCTCCCACTCACATTCTTGGGTGGGCATTCTTTTGTATCTAGTATATCTACTGATTTGCTGCTAAGTGTAAATTCTATTGTAATTACCAGTATATAGCTTTTATCAAGCTCAGAAAGCGTTCTGTTCCTAGTTTTAAAATCATTTTAAACTATAAATAAATTTTGCCCTGAAATGTTTTCTGTTTTTTTTACTCTGTTTAACAGAAAAAAATTATAATTTTTTAACTCTATTTTATATAACAATATACTTTCTAAGGCTGAACCTCCCTGACTTCTGAAAAAAAACCTGTTACTTTCATGATATAATTTTTAAAATATACTTTTGAATTTTCACATCTATGCTCAAAAGTAAAATGTGCTTATGATTTTTTTTCAAATGTTGCCTTTGACACTAATATTGCACAATAAGCTGGACAGATTTTACTCTTTATGTTCTTTACAACTATATAGCCATATAAGTTCTGTTTCTTTTCTTTTCTTTTTTTTTTTTTTTGAGGGATGCTGAACTCTTACTACCCTTAAATTTTTTTTATTATTTATTGATTTATTTGTTTTATATTTTTCCCATTAGACATTTTAAATACCTTTTTATAAAAATGTATTCATTATATCTGGGGATTTTGTATTTTAGTACCATCTTGCATCATCAGTAAAAGGGAAAGGTTTTAGATCTTTAATACTATACTGCTCATAAAAATTAGGGGATACTTCAAAATGGATATGAAGCGATAAAATATCCCCTAATTTTTATGAACAGTATATTTTTGATCATTTAATTAAGCAAACTTAGAATATCCTACCTTTATATTTCATTTATTAAAGACGATAACTTATCTATTTTTTTTAACTCATTTATAAAGGGGAAGGAGAGAGGGTTGGGGGAGGAGAGGAGCAAGAAGTATCAACTTCAATATGTGCCTTGCCTGGGCAAGCCCAGGGTTTCAAACCATCGACCTCAGCATTCCAGGTCAACGTTTTCCACTGCACCACCATAGGTCAGGCTTATAGCTTATCTCTTTAAAAGCCAGTAAAATGTATATATGTGAGTTTTAAGTTTTAGTGCTCTCTCTCTTTTTTTATTTAACTTTTTTTTAGCATCTTTATAATACTGAGTAATCCATCCAAACAATTTCTTTTTCTATTTATACTAAACTTTCTTTTTTCTTTCTCTCTCTCCTTTTTTTTTTTTTTAAATGAAAGAGAGACAGATAAGAAGGGAAAGAGATGAGAAACCTCAACTTATATTTGTGGCACTTTAGTTGTTCACTGATTGCTTCTCTTATGTGCCTTGATCGGGTCGGGGGGAGCTCCAGATGAGTCAGTGACCCCTTTCTCAAGGAAGCAAACTTGGGCTCAAACCAGTGACTGTGGGGTCATGTGAATGATCTCACGCTCAAGCCGATGACCCTGCACTCAAGCTGGTGAGCCCACACTCAAGTGGCAACCTGGGGTTTCAAATCTGGTTGTCAAAGTCCCAGGTAGATGCTCTATCTACCATGCCACCACCTGGTCAGGCTATACTAAACTTTTATGTAAAAGTTCCAAATTTTTTATAAAGGTTTTACATAAATGTAAAAAAAGAATTTGTATTCCTTCTATTTTTTTACTTTTAAAATTTGCTGTTTTTGTAGTTATTGCTCCTTTTCCTTTTGACCTTTCATTTCCTGTATCTTTTTATATATTTTGATCAATTTTAACAGAGGCTTATTTTACTAATACTTCCAAAAATATTTGGTTTTTCTTTTATCTTTATTATTTACTTATACCCTTATTAAATAGTTCCTTCCTTGGGTATATTCTATAGATCTTTTTGTAAATTTTGAGTGAAATGCTTAGCTTAAATTATTTTTCTTTTAAGTTTTTCTTATTTTTTAATAAATATATTTAAATCTACAAATTACCTGTTCAATACTATTTTAGTTGAGCCTCACAAATTTTGAAAAATAAAAAATTTCCATTCAGTTCTAAGTATATTGTAATTTTCCTGACGATAATTTTTTTTTTTTTTTCTGAAGCTGGAAACGGGGGAGACAATCAGACAGACTCCTGCATGCGCCCGACCGGGATCCACCCAGCATGCCCACCAGGGGCGACGCTCTGCCCACCAGGGGGCGATGCTCTGCCCCTCCGGGGCGTCGCTCTGCCGCAACCAGAGCCACTCTAGCGCCTGGGGCAGAGGCCAAGGAGCCATCCCCAGCACCCGGGCCATCTTTGCTCCAATGGAGTCTTGGCTGCGGGAGGGGAAGAGAGAGACAGAGAGGAAAGCACGGCGGAGGGGTGGAGAAGCAAATGGGCGCTTCTCCTGTGTGCCCTGGCCGGGAATCGAACCCGGGTCCTCCGCACGCTAGGCCGACGCTCTACCGCTGAGCCAACCGGCCAGGGCCAACATCATTACTTTAATCATACCTCATAGAGATCAGATGTATCTAGCAAAGTGAATTATTATTGAGAAGATCTATTTTGGCATTATCTAAATCTTTTACTCTGCCATTTCTCTTCTGTTATTAACTTTGCATATATCGGTACTTTTCCCTACAACTGATGAGATACTGCTTTTCAGTAACCTATGCTTGCCTGGTACATAGTTGGAGTTTAACAGTTATTTGTAATTATTTATTGAGTGAATGACAAAGTAGCCACTAAGTAAGAGTTACATTGTTCAACAATAAGCCAACCACTTGTTGCACCTCACCCATATATCCTAGGTGGTATCTGTTTCTATGCACATTGGCCCTACTTACAGCCCACCTATATCTCATGGCCTGGGGACTTTCTCTAGCCACTAAAGTTCAATTCGCCTACACATTAAGTGGGCCAAAAGTTCCAGAGAATTAATCCCCCTCACCCTGAAGCAACTCTTAACCAATTATTTGAAAATTTATAAATGAAATTTATTTTAAAAATATACCAGCTTCCTTACCCATTAGGTGGGCTACCTGTAAGGTATGTATTCTATATGATGAGAGATTTATAGATTGAGGAGTTTTATGAAGGCAGACAGGTGAACAGAAAGTGTCATCTGAGTCTTGAAGAAATAAACCAGCTATTTTATGAGGAGCAGTTTTAAACTATGCTAAATTGATATGGAGATAGCATTCTCCAAACCAAAAACAAACACCTTGACTAAAAGAGAAGTAGTAGAGAAAGGAATGTATGTGAACCAGCTCTGGAAGCAGAAAGCCTGACTTGATCATTTACTAGCTGTTGACCCTGGATAAATTAATCTCTTTGATCCTTATTTTACTTACCTATAAAATGTATTTCCTTTCTAATAAAGTTATGAGGATTAGATGAGTTACTATGTGTAAAGCACTCAGAACAGTTTGTGGGAATATCTGAGTACTTAATAAATTTAAAATTATTTTTGTTATGAAAGTTGTAGTTTTTTTTCTCTTCTACTTCACTTAATGGGTTGATAAACTTTTATTTTAAGGGATAAAAAAAGTACACGGGATAACAAACAAGTCCCTAGGACCTTCAATGTGTCTACAAGTAGCCTGGATCCTTCCTTTAAGTTTTTGGTGGTGACTGGGAAGATTTGTCAATACAAACACATTTTTTCTTTTCAGATTCATTATAGCTTCCTTAGCTAATCTTGAAGCTACTTTTGTGGTTGCAGTTACCATACAGATTTGGGCAACTTCCAATCTATAATTCTTCCTCTCCTTGAACTTCAGCCTGTATATCTAAGTGCTTATTTGGTTATCACCTGGTATCTCAAACTCCACAGATATAATGCTGAACTCATTATCACACTTTCAGAACTGGACTTTTCTTCTCATTTGCTCAATCTCTGATGTCAGGAAAAGGCCAGGGTTGATTCAGTGTACTAATTGCCTCATAAGCCCATTATAGATTAAAATAAGTGACTTGGCAAAATACGAAAGAGCCTTTCTTCAATCAAGGATAAATAAAATCCATCCTTTCCATCTAGAATATTCAATAAGCTAGTTCAAGAAACTCCCTACCTAAAATTATGATGTCACCATCCGCCTAGCCACTGAAACCAGGAACCTGGGAGGCATCTTAGATTTCTCATTTTTTTTCACCTGCTCTTTATGTTCAACCTTGTTTTTTTTATAACCAATCAGCTTGGTTTTGTATTTTTAATTTTAAAAAGTCTCCATAGACACGTTGAGTTTCTCTTTCCCTGCTTTTTCACTTCTCTGCTTTAGGTGCTCTTCACTTCTCACTCGGCATATTTTAACTACTTAAGCCAATCTTTCACCCTTTGCCTTTGGCTTAAGTCCCTCCCCACATAGAGGCCTTTGACCTACTTGGAATGCAAATCTGATCGAGTTTCTATCCCTGATCAACTGGCTTGAATGATTGCTCATGGCCTAGAGTGTAAGTTAAAGGCTACGTGACCTTACCCTTACCGCTCCAGCTGCCTTTACAACCTGTTGACTTCACACTTTCTATTTCAATAATACTAAATTATTTTTCACTTTCAGGTCATGCTGTTTGATGACTTGGTCATTTTGCTTGTGCCTATAATGATCTCTACATAATTCCTACTCACTCTTTAAGGATAATTTCAGATAGCATATCTGTAGGAGCCCTCCCTGATTTATCATGTTGAGCTGGGTGAGAGCTCCCTGGATGCTCAAGGATCTTGGTACACACCTCATCCAGTTATTTACTATACTCTCTCCTGCCAACTAGGTGGAAAAGGTTATCAAAGTCAGGAATTTGTCTTGTATTTCAGCATTACTTGAATCATCCGCAATAAAATTTTAGTGAGTAAGATTAAAATAAAAGACATGGACAACAGGGTTGGGGTTACAGGGTGGGGGGAGGAGAGGAAGGAGGGTTGGGGGAGGGCACAAAGATCATGGCTTTTCAGCATTTGCCATATTCCCCCTTTAATCTATAGACAGACAGCAAATATTTACTTATGGTGTTTCCACTATAAAGACTGCTGTCTTAGGGACAAATGTTGATTAACTATTTCAGCAGTTCCTCCTTCTCCAAAGACTTATATGTCAACATAGAGCTCCATGTTTCATAGGACATACTCAAGCTCACTCCATGCTCCCTGGAGCTTTAGCACAAGGGAATGCCCCCCCCCCCTTTTTTTTTTTACTCTTTTTTTTTTGTTTGTTTTTTGTTTTTTGTTGTATTTTTTCTTTTATTTATTTGTTTTTTGTATTTTTCTGAAGATGGAAATGGGGTGGTGGTCAGACAGATTCCCGCATGAGCCTGACCGGGATCCACCTGGCATGCCTACCGGGGGGGAATGCTCTGCCCATCTGGGGTGTTGCTCTGTTGCAACCAGGGCCATTCTGGCAACTGAGGCGGAGGCCATGGGGCCATCCTTAGTGCCCAGGGTGGCTTTGCTCCAGTGGAGCCTTGGCTGTGGGAGGGGAGGAGAGAAGCGGAGAGGAGGGAGAGGGGGAGGGGTGGAGAGGTAGATGGGCGCTTCTCCTGTGTGCTCTGGCCCAGGAATCCTGCACGCCAGGCCGATGCTCTGCCACTGAGCCAACTGGCCAGGGCCTAGGAATGCCCTTGTTGATCAAGCTACCCAAAAGAAAATTATATGGAGCAATTATGACAGACTGAGCAAGTCAGTCTCATACTATTCGTCACCAGAATGCTGCAGCCCGGTGTAAACAGTTTCAACTTTCTCGGGAAGCAGCATGGCAGATTAGGAAATCCTGTCCAAGGGGTCCTATACTGCCCCCTCATTTGGAGTTAACCCTCAAGGACCCCTACCAGGACAACTTTGGCAGATGGATGTTACTCATATACCTTCATTTGGCAAACAGTCGTATGTCCACATTACAGTGGCTTCATATTCCGGATCTATAGTAACCTCTGTCAGAACAGGAGAGGCTGCTAAGCATGCTATAGCTCATGGTCTGTATGCATTGTTCTATTATTGGATTTCCTAAACTGGCTTAACTGAAAATGCTCCTGCATATGGAGCAAAAGCATTTACTGTATTTTGTCATGCTTACAATCTTTAAAGTTAAGGTATTATTAAAGTGTACTCAGCAAACATTTTAAAGTCAATTAAAAAAAAAAAACAATTTAAAAGGGGGTAGTACTATCCTGGAACTCCTACGGGTCTACCATATCATGCTTTTTACTTAAAATTTTTTTTTTTTTACATTTCTTTTGAAGGCTGATGAACAGGAGACACCAAATCTTTTTCACCTGCAAACTACTACCTTCTTTATTAGATCCAGCTAATAACACTGTTTTGTCTTTTTCCAAATAGCTCCAGATATATGGAAAAGATTTATATAGGCGGATGGGGATCCTCAAACCCCTCAGCGAGATCTTCTGAGCATGGCTTTTAAGATACCTAGAGGCAGAAAAAGCCCAATAGAGATCAGGGGAACTACCAGCTTTTAGGATATGCCCTTAAAGGCTCCAATGCCCCAAATGGGTCTCCTAGGATGCCATCTGGGTCCTGCTTCAATAGTGGAAAGGAAGGTCATTGAGCTAAAGCCTGCCAGGCTTACATGCCTCTACTGTAAAAAAACAGGGACACTGGAAGGTAGGCTTCCCCCTCACTCCTCTAAGGGAGGGTTCAGTCTCTTCCAGCCCTGCTCCAGCCACCTATGACCTAACCTTGCCCAGAAAGCTGGGGTTTGCCACTGAAGGCTGAAGGTGCCCAGGGCCGTCGGCCCCATCTATGACACTGTAGATGAGCCCAGGGTATTTGTTCCAAGAAGCAGGTAAACTGATCTCATTTGCACAAGGGCCACTTAACTATGTTTGGCCTGAATAGTCAGGTTTTTTATTCTTCTCTCGAAGATCTCTGTTGTGGGTGTTGATAGCCCTATGTTCTGCTGCTTTTCTTAATATATAGTGTTTCCTTTATCCCTCCTATCTCAATGCCCCACTTATATTTCAGGCTGGGACCTACTCCTAATTTAGAGCTCTCTTTCCCCCTTTTGCCAACCTCTATTATGAATCTACCTTTGCCACCCAGCTTAGTGTATCCCAAGGTTCTCTTTACCATGCCACAGTCACAGAGCTCCAGGGAAAAGCTACCTGGTCTCATCTCTCCAGGCAGAGGAGAACAGAAGCTCCATATTCACGCATGCTGCAAATGGCTTCTCCGGTCTACCTGAATCATTACCAGCTAGAAGCAGCGGTCACTGGTACTTGGACATGAACTGCAAAGTATAGAATGGTGACAACAATTCCAGTGCCATGCAGACTTTTCCTGGATGTGGACTTTTCCTGGACTCCTGCTCCCTGTGACAGATCCTACAGACTGAACTGTGGTTGGGTTGCATTTTTCAGGGATTTGACATGGTGATGGGGCCAACTTGAACTTGGTGAACATGTTAAGGACACTACTCTTTTATGGATTCTTGCTGAATTGGCCAAGAGTTTGCTTAAAGGCTTTTAATCACTGTAAAAAAAAAATAGAAGGCTGGATAAAGAAGATGGGGCACATATACACCATGGTATACTAGTCAGCTAGAAGAAATGATGACATCAAATCACTTACAGCAGATTGGTGGAATCTTGATAACATTATGCGGAGCGAAATAAGTGAATCAGAAAAAACCAAGAACTGCAGGATTACATACATTGGTGGGACATAAAAGTGAGACTAAGAGACATGGACAGGAGTGTGGTGGTTATGGGGGGGTGGGGAGAGGGAAGGAGGGAGGGGGGAGGGGAAGGGGTACAAAGAAAACTAAATAGAGGGTGACAGAGGACGATCTCTCTTTGGGTGATGGGTATGCAACAGAACTAAATGACAAAATAACCTGGAAATGTTTTCTTTGAATATATGTACCCTGATTTATTGATGTCACCCCATTTAAATAAAAATTTATTTATAAAAAAAATTAATGTATACAATAGATGTTTAAGCTGAGGTGAATCAGATATTCTCAACACATGTTGTATACAGGAAACATGTAGGGATCATTTAAAAATACAGATGCCAATAACCTACCTCAGTCCATTGTTTTATTATTTTTAAGAAAATTTTATTAAAGTATAGCTGGCATATATTATAAGATCAGTTTCAACTGTATAACATTTGTGATGTGACATTTATATACCTTACAATGTGATCACCACACTAAGTCTACTAACTATCTGTCCCATGTAAAGTTATCACAATATTATTATTATTATTATTATTATTATTATTGTATTTTTCTGAAGCTGGAAACGGGGAGAGACAGTCAGACAGACTCCCACATGCGCCCGACTGGGATCCACCCGGCATGCCCACCAGGGGCAAGGCTCTGCCCACCAGGGGGCAATGCTCTGCCCCTCCGGGGCGTCGCTCTGCTGCGACCAGAGCCACTCTAGCGCCTGGGGCAGAGGTCAAGGAGCCATCCCCAGCACCAGGGCCATCTTTGCTCCAATGGAGCCTTGGCTGCGGGAGGGGAAGAGAGAGACAGAGAGGAAGGAGGGGGGGCTGGAGAAGCAAATGGGCACTTCTCCTATGTGCCCTGGCCGGGAATCGAACCTGGGTCCCCCGCACGCCAGGCCAACGCTCTACCGCTGAGCCAACCGGCCAGGGCCAATATTATTGACTACACTCCTTTTCACTATTTCCACCTATTTTCCCAACTCCCTCCCCTCGGGCAACCATCAGTTTGTTCTCTGTTTCAATAAGTCATTTTTGCTTTGTTTTGTTTGCAATTCAATGGTTTTTGTTGAATTTATTGACATGACATTGGTTAATAAAATTATATAGGTTTCAGGTATGCAACTCTATAATACATCATCTGCACACTGAATTGTGTGTTCACCACCCCAAGTCAAGTCTCCTTCCATTGCCATTTATCCCTCATTTATACTCTTCTACCTCTACCAACCATTGTTTCCTTCTGCTAATCACTACACTGTTGTCTGTGTTTCATGCTAAATGGGCTAAAACTAAAAGTATTTTCCTTTACATCAGGAATAAGACAAGGATGTCCATTTTACTACTATTATTAAACATAGTACTAAAAGTCGGAGCCATAGCAATCTGACAAGAAGAAGAAATAAAAGGCATACAAATTGGACAAGCAGAAATAAAATTGTCATTGTTTGCAGATGAAATGATACTGTATATAGAAAATCCTCAAGATTTCATCAAAAAACTACCATAACTGATAAATGAATACAGTAAAGCAGTAGGATACAAAATAAATATCCAGAAATCAATTGCATTTTTATACACTACTAATGAATTATCAGGGAAAATAAGAAAACAATCTCATTTACAATTGCATCACAACAGAACTAAACAAAACAAAAACAAAACACAAACCTTAAAGTAAATTTAACCACGGTTGTAAAAGACCTATACTCAAAAAACAATAAGATACTGAAGAATAATATTGAAGAAGATACAAATAAGTAGAAACACAGACTTTGTCATAGATTGGAAGAATTAACATAATTAAAATGTCTATATTACCCAAAACAATCTATAGATTCAATGCAACTCCTATCAAGATACCAATAGTGTATTTCACAGAACTAGAACAAATATTCCAAACGTTTGTGTGAAACTGTAAAGGACCTGAATAGCCACAACAATCTTGAGAAAGAAGAACAAAGTTGAAGGAATCAAATTATATAGTACAGTATATATAGATATACTATATCAAACTATATACTATAAGTTCATAGTAATCAAAACAGGATAGTACTGGCTTAAAAAAGACATGATAAATGAAACACAATAGAGAACTCGGAAAGAAACCCATGCCTTTATCATTAATATTTGACAAAGGAAGTAAGAACACACAATGGGGTAAGGACAGTCTATTCAATAAATGGTGCTAGAAAAATTGAACAGATATACACACACACAAAAATAAGACCATGTTCTTACACCACACACAAGAATAAACTTAGAATGAATGGAAGACTAAAGTGTAAGACTCAAAACCATAAAAATCCTAGAAGAAAATAAAGGTACTAAAATCTTGTACATTTCTTGTAATAATATTTTTTCTGATATGTCTCCTCTGGCAAGGAAAATAAAAAATAAAAAATGGAACTACATCGAACTAAAAAGTGCAGCAACAAAATAAAATGACAACCCACTGAATGGAAAACATATTTGCTGATACATCTGGTAAGGGTTAGTTAATATACAAAATGTATAAAGAACTTATACAACTCAACACCAAAAAACCCCCAAACAATCCAATTAAAAAATGGGCAAAGGGCCTGAAACAGACACTTCTCTAAAGAGGACATACAGATGGCCAATGGACATATGAAAAGACACTTAATAAGACTAATGATCAGAGAAATACAAACTAAAACCACAATGAAATACCACCTTACAGTTGTCAGAATGGCTATAATCAATAAATCATCAAACAAGAGTTGGCAGGAATGTGGAGAAAAGGGAACCATTGTTTACTGTTGGTGGAAATGCAGACTAATGCAGCCACTGTGGAAGACAATATGGAGTTTCTTCAAAAAATTAAAAATGAAACTGCCAGCATTTCCACTTCTGAGAACATATCCAGGAAATGTGAAACTCTGATTCAAAAGAATATACGCATCCTTATGCTCATCGCAGCATTATTTACAATAGTGAAGATTTGGAAACAGCCTAAGTGCCCATCAGCAGATGAGTGGGTAAAGAAGCTGTGGTGCATTTACACACACAGACACACACACACACACACACACACACACAATCTTACTTTTTCTGACAGCATGAATGGACCTGGAGAATATCATGCTAAGTAAAATGAACTAGTGAGAGAAAGATAAGTACCGTATGATTTTACTTACATGTGGAATCTAATGAACAATATAAAATACACACAAAATAGAAACAGAGTCAATCCTGGCCGGTTGGCTCAGCAGTAGAGCATCAGCCTGGTGTATGGAAGTCCTGGATTCAATTCCCAGTCAGGGCACACAGGAGAAGCGCCCATCTGCTTCTACACCCCTCCCCTTCCCCGTTTTCTCTGTCTCTGTCTCTGTCTCTGTCTCTCTCTTTCCCTCCCACAGTCATGGGTCAAATTGTTCAAGCAAGTTGGCCCTGCTCACCTCAGGTGCTAAAATAGCTTGGTTGTTGAGTCTAAGGATCAGTGGCCCCAGATGGGCAGGGCATCACCCCTTTAAGGGACTTGCCAGGTAGATCCTGCTTGAGGCACATGCAGGAATCTGTCTCTCTGTCAGCCCCCTGACTCACACTTAATAATAATAATAATAATAATAATAATAATAATAATAAAAAGAAAAACAGCCATAGATACTGCAGACTGACAGCTGTTAGAGGGGAGGAGGTTGTGGGCTATGTGAAAAGGTGAGGGATCAAGCATAAAAGGGAAGGAAGGAAGAAAGAAAAAATCTACCCCAGATCATTTAACTAAAAAGCTCTAGAAAGGGAACCTGGACATGTAGTCATTTTAAACGCAAGTGACAATATGCAGGTGAAGCTGGGAAGCAATTGGTTAGATGATCAATGGACATGAATTTGGTGAATAGTATGCAAGAGACAGATGGAAGTGTCAATGCATCTTTCATTCATAAAATTCCATGAGATAACTGCTGTAATTATGTTTATTATTGGTTTATTTGCTCAAGATACTCCCAACATATTTTAAAGGTTGTTTTGCATGCAGGTAACTTAGCTTACTGGGCAGGAACTAGATTGAGTCATTCCATAACATTAACGTTCTTGAAAGAGCACTTACCACAAATACACATGCATTTGTTTAAAATGATGTAAGAAAATAGTAGCAAGGGGAGGAAAGGCAAGTGTGGGTTTTAGCTGCTTTATACATTCTTGCTATGATATTAAAGAAAGAAGTCAGAAATCTAAGTACTTCATGGTTCTCTTGAAATGCCACATTAGTAATAGTTAAACCTGTTATTGTCTCTTTTTTTGTGGTAATAGTGATAAGCAGTGGATTTTTTTAAAAAAATATGTGTTTACTGTAACAGAGAGGAAGCACCATATGTTGACTTTAGAGACTTTTGTAATTACCAGGAATAACGTGGAATAAAAATGGCTGGTTTGAGATATTGTATTTGTGAGAGAACTAAGTGACTCTAGTTTACAATTTTCCCATTAGAAGTGCTTTCTAAGAAAAAGAATATGTTTTGAAAATTAACATAAAACAGTTTAAAAAAGAAAAGGAAGAAAGTCTTTTTAAAATGACCACCTAAGTGTTGGGAGAAAAATACCCTAGAGTCTGGCAATCTCAACACTAATATTCAAACTCTCAATCTGTTTGATTAAAAAAGTTTAATGAACTGTAAAATAAATACACTTCCATTAAATATTAAATAAATTATTTACAACTTGAAAAAATACCTTTTCTCCATGCATCTTTATATACAGAAATAAGACAGCATAAAAAGTGACAATTGAAAGTTTAAAACCATCAGGACAAAAAAGTTCTGTTTTCTAATGATCCACTGAAAAAAGGAACTGACTCCATTCATAGTTGTGACTTGGCAGTGAGTCCGTTCTAATACCCTGTTCAAAAAGAAAATAAAGTGTTAAAAAGAAGCTCAATTCCAACATAGCTTTAAGAAAATGTCGAAGAATTAGAATTTCCTTTTTTGTTTTTTTTCAGGATGTCTTGCAAAAATGTCACAAGCTTTTCGAGACAAACCATCACTTTGACTAGAATCTCTCTCTCATACCCCTTTGGTTAAATGACTTAGGTAGAAACCTGCATGTGCTTAAACCTGTTTTGTCAAATCCTGCTTAATAAAAAAGCAACAGTCATGATAAATGATTTCCCTAACCAAATCTATGCAGTGGACATAATTAAAAACCAAGATTAAGTGGCTCAGTGTATTTATGTTATACAGTTAATTTAAGATAATTAGTATGGAGGATATAATAATAGTAGCTACCAGTTAATAGGCAGCCACTATGTGCCAGTATAGCATATTCCTTTTCCTAAAATCTTTGGGACTCATTTGGGGGAAGTAGAAGAAGGTAAAGGGTAAATGGTGATGAAAGAAGATGTGACTTTGAATGGTGAACACATAATACAATATACAGAAGACATATTATAGAATTATACACCTACCTGAAACCTATATAGTTTTATTAACCAAAGTCACCCCAATAAAGTCAATAAAAAAAGAAATCTCAATTACACTAAATAACCAAAAAAATCTACCCTTATTCATGTTGGTGGTTTTAGCTTTAGCATATTAAGCCCATACATTATGTTTTCATGCTACAAGTACCAAGTATAGAATTGGCATGAATCATAACTCATTTCATGAGTTATTGAACTAGCTTTTTAATAAAGCTCACAACATAATACCTGCACTTAAGCAATGCTAAATGTAATGGTTCTCCAAGCATTTAGAGTGTTAACTAAAAATGGAAATACTGATTCAGTCAATTTAGGATTTGGTTTAGGAATATGCATATTTAGTAAGCAGCTGAAGTAATTCTTACACACACTGAAGGAAGAAAATCAATGACTTAATGATGTGATATCTTTTCTGAATGTCTGAAGAGACAGAGTTCCTTCTGACTGACTCTTAAGTGTGTCCTTGCCTCCCTCTTCCTCTAAAAGTTTGCTTCATTAGCTGTTCACTTTGTTGTCAATCCAATCTCTCTCTCCATATTTTCTTACCTTCTCCCTACCAAAATGTTCAAGTCTTCCTTTCAAAAAAAATAAAAACTACAATATATACTCTAACCAAACTCTCTCAAATTTGTACCCTCTTCTCCTTTCCTTCTCCCTTTCTTTAAAAGGCTATTTATTCAACCTGCTGTCTCCATCTCACATTTGTAAGGAAAGCACTCAGACTTTGGCTACCCGTCATGTGAGCTCATCCTATCCCTTCAGCCTCATTTCCAACACCAATTCAAACTAGACTGCTGTTCACGTTTCTAAGACGATACAGTGAATCTCCCAGTATTCATCTTCTTTCATAACTGCTTGTCCCAATCTCGTTAGTCCCTTAAGGCTCACTTCCAACGCCACCCTATCCACTCTCTCCACTCTCTAAATGCATCCTACCTGACTCCTTCTACCCTTTACTGAAAACTCCTCGCATTACATTTTTTTAAATTAAACTTACTGGGTGGCACGGGTTAATAAAATTATGTAGGTTTAAGTGTATGCTTCTGTGCTACATCGTCTGTATATTGCATTGTGCGCCTACCAGCCAAAGTCAAGTCTTCTATCACCTTTTACCCTTTACTACCCCTCTCCAACTCCTTTCCCTCATACTGTTGCTGTTTATGTCTATGAGTTTTTATTCATTTGTTTCTCTTGTTTGTTCATTTGTTGTTTTCAGTTTTATATCCCACATAGGAGTGAAATCATATATAGTTCTTGACTTTTTCTGACAGTTCACTTAGCATGACAGTCTCAAGATCTGAAGATGAGGTACATACATACAATGGAATACTACTCAGCCATAAGAAAAGATGAAATACTCTCTTTTGCAACAGCCATTGGTTTCTTTCTTATGACACATATTTTAATTCACCTTGTGTTGTGCTTCCTCACCCTATTTTCTATCTACTAAATACTAATACCTTTGAGAAAGGGATTTGTGTCTCCCTCATCTTTATATCCCTTACAATACTAAGGACAGAGTCCTTTCTCAGTGTTGAATTCCATCTCATGCTCAAAGAATAGCACTTTAATGGAACCAATCTTCAGAGTGTATCCATAATTAAGAATGCTTATGTTCCTCATGTTTCTTAATAGATGCCGTATTTTTTAAAATTATAAGATATGATCTAAAGATACTATTTTAAAACACAAACCTGTAGTATTATCTTCATTTATGCTATGGCATGCGCATTTCCATTTTCTTGTCGAAGTTTCTTTTGTTCTTCAGCTTCTCCTTCATATTCCCTGAAGTATCGTTTTCGAAGCCTTCAGAGAACAAAATATTCTACCGTCATCAAAAGTTTTATTTATCCATACATTAACTGGGGTTTTCATGATTCTAGGGAATTCCTTTTGTGAGTCCTTATAGATCATCACACATTATACTTTACAACAAACCAAAACCTAAACCCAACTCTAAAATACTACCAATGTTCTTTTTAATGAGATGTTTATGGAGACTTTATATAAACGTATTTCCAGAGTACTAATATTTAAATAAATGCGCTTTAAGATTCAAACTTTCAGAAGGTATGGGACAAATCAAAACATGTTTTTGTTTTTCAAAACTAGCACAGTTGCCATGCACAAATGGAAGAAGACAGTGTAGTTTTACCATAGAAAAACTTTATGCTTGAACAAACCAATTTAAATTATTAGAATCTTTTTAAACAGGCTTATAAAACAAATTGGGTTTTACTTATTTCAAAATATAATAAATACTTACATCTATTTATTGCTATTTTCTATCAAAAAGCCTCAATGGTTTCCAAACATCTTGGTGGTGTAGAAACAATTCTATTTTTAGTATATCTTTAATTCACCCAGAAATGTTATTATTAAAATCATAAGATATTTTGCTGTGACGTTTGGGGAAAAAATCACTTCAGTATGAAGAAACAGCCATTGTGCTTAGGGTAGTATTTGTTATGTTTTTCATATACAAAAAGAGTATGGGAGAAAAATAGAAAAATCACTGCTTAGTTTTAAGAGTACCAACATGATAAAGTTTTTCCATGTTTTCCCAAAGGATTATTAAATATTTAAACTTGAATAATTACAGGCTTAAATAATTACTTCACAACATCTCTAAATGGCAACTGTTTTTCCCTTCTATGTCAAATAATAATGGTTTGTCTGAGGGTGTCTTTCCTAAACATATCTGCATATCTAACTTGAGGTACTAACAGATCAAAATCATTTCCAGGTTGTGAAAAACAAAATTTAAACCACAGATCAAACTTTAGGTGCATCATAGAACAGTTTTTCATGTGCCATTTTATCATTATCTGATCTGCATTTAAAATAATAGCAAAGAATGACAGAAGATAACCCCTTGTTTCCTGAATGGCAAGAGTGGTGGATCATGTATACAATCCAGTTGTTAAAGTAATTTACCAAGATCTAAAATTAGAATAATGAGTCTACTGCTTTTCCCAAGCTAGTAGTACATGAGTCATTATAGAGCCATTCACACCAACCCCCAACTTCCTTAATGCACTGACTTCAGTTTGACAGACAATGCCATTTTGACATGTCCACCGGTGTCTACAAGTTGGAACAGTCTAGTTCTAACATTCATAGGTCATGAAGTGAGGTACATGATCTGTTATTGTGAGCACAGGGAAGATGTACTGCAGGAGTGGAACAGTAATAGAATTGTCCCTGCTTCCTACGCCACATACCATAATACCATATGAAGGAAATGTGTTTCTTTTTATAATTGAGTTCTCATATTGCAGCTGATGATAACAAAATAAGCATAAGCTGTAAGTAAATTAGTACCATGCTATAAAATTCCTAATTTAGAATTTTGCATTCTAATAAAAGCAAAAGATGTATCTTTTCTTGGCTCTTGTTTTGAAGCTCTTTGTGATTTTTTAGTACCAAAGCAGTATCTCTGACAACCTACTGTGAACCAGGATTATATTAGCTTCCAGGAGGCTTGCTTAAGCTTAAGATATTCATAACGGATACTAACAGATTTAAAAGTAGCCATGAGTAGCTATATGACATGAAAGAAAATCATCAATTTTTAAGTTCAAAAAATTTCTAGATTTTGTGGAAAAGGCCACCATATTCTGTGATCTTTGTCAATAAAGCATAAAGATATGACCAAAAATAATGTACCAATGATAGAATAATTTATTTAAAATATGATAGTAGATTATGATAAAATACTGAAATGAACCTGGCATTATTTTTTGAGGGATTTTTAAGTCACATCATACTTACTGGATTGTTATGACAGCAGCAATAACGGTGAAGCTCACAGCTGAAACAAAAGCAGCTATAGCCGCTAACGTAATTTTTGATAAATCTCCGTCAACCATGCTGTGCGTCTTCATGGACTTTTCCCCACATCGTTCACCAAAGTAATCCTGATGACATCTGTAAACAACCCACATTCCAAAATTATAATAGCTTAAAAACATTCTATATGTTTTAGGCTTATTTTCCAGGTCATGGCCATTTAATTCTACTATTTTTTTTTTAAAAGTCATTCCTTACATTTATATTTCCAAATCATTAGACACAGAATGCATTTGAGCCAAAGATCTAGTCGTATAAGAACAAGTTGAGATTAGTTTGGGTGTGATTCGAGGAAGACACACCTTTTCATTCTTTGTGCTCCTTTTATGACCAACTGATGAGTTCAGTGACTTGTTATGCAGCTAACACATTCCACTATCATTTCATGTGCTAGCAGCTTTTGGGGGGGAAAGAATGGCAGAATAACACTATGTAAAAAGTACTTTTAGGTTCCTTTTTTAAAAAGAGGTTTTGTAAAATATACATTGTAAAATGATGGCTTATACCAAGGGTTAGCCAACTGGCAGATTTTGACAGTGTGACATTTGCCGGATTTAGGCCGTGTGTGAGCCAAAAATCATTTTTACATTTTTAAGTGGTTCCATTTTAATTTTTTATATAAGTAATCTTGACTCTGAAAGCCTAAAATATTTACTATCTGGTTCTTTAAGAAAATGTTTGCAGACCCTTGGTATATACATTGGAAGAATAAATGGTTTTCTGCAGCTAAGAGTTTCAGACATGGTGCAAGAAATACAGAGTTCTATGTAACCAGGAAAACTTACTTGCACGTGACTGCTTTCAGGTGCTCTAAATATTTGCATTCTCCGTGAATGCAGAAAGTTTGAAATCTTGCATCACATGGATTTTTCTTTTTGTTTTTTTTATTTTTTCTATTTTTGCCTCCTTTTTTCTTTCTTTTGGGTTTATCTGTAGTATTTTCATTTTCTGTTTTGTTTTCTTTGGGCTTAACTACCTGTTCAACTAAGAAAAGAAAGATTTATTGACAACTGACTCTCTTCATCTTGAATATCATTTTGAAGACTAGTGAGAAAGAAATCCTAACAGTGAGAGCTCATAAGAATAACAACCATATTTGTCTCATCATTTAACACAATTAATACACAATAATAGGGCAAAGAGAGTATCCATACTATGTGACACTTATACATCTGATAAAAAGCCTCTCATTTTCCCATTTCACTCTGTTTACTCTTAAAAAAGGTCAATGCCATTGATAAAGTGGGGCATGGATATATTAGTGGATTTTATTTTTTCATTTCACTCTAGTGCTATCACAATCAGGAATTAGTGAACATTCCCTGAGAGTGGAAAGAACTAAAACATATATTAGAGTACATTTTCTCCAACTTCCTGATTACAATGGGTTATAGTTAATCAATACCTTCCAGAAGGTACATTTCTGTACTCAATGTATTTGAAAAAAATAGAAATCCGGATATATTTATATTTCATGCTTCAGAGATTCATCTTAATGTCTCAGATCCACAGAAATGTCTGTTCAGTGTTATAGTTATGCTGAGTTTAGTTTACCCTCATGATAAATATAACAAGGAGGAGTTTTCATGTTAGAGCTGTATGTTTTGCTACACTAATACCTGAATAAGTTTATCTGAGCAAGTATTTAGCAAACATAGCTCAATGAAAAGCGGCAAATATCATCATGTCATAATCCTATTAGTCATAATGGTGCTGCAAGAGCCATTAAATAGAAAACATTAGAAACATAAGAAAGGGTAGAACATAGAACTCTGTGATTAAAGATACAATAAATAAATATTATAAATATTTTAGCAAGTTACTATACAACATTAACAATGATCAAATTAGAGTAATGTTTAATAAGTATAGTAGTTATGCAATTTTTATATTGAAAATTTCCCAATGATAAAAAGTACAAGTTAGAATATGTCCTCCAATAAATACATTTTAAATGTCTATTACTGCATTTTATCAGACATTTTACAAATTTTAGGTTTAATAGCACTTGAAAAAAGCTCAACCAACATTATCACTCTAGTACACAATTCATTGCAACTTTAACCACTAGTCATGTTCATCATTAACAATTTGGCTTTTCGAAATGTTAACAACTTGAACCATCTTTGAAAGAAGTTTCTAGAATCTTAATGGTCTAATATCATTTCTTCAAAACTGAGAAATATAAGTGGACCCCTTCTTTACCATACATAAAAATACAAGTTACAATGCAAGAGAATAAAATGGAGTGTTCACTAAAGCTTTTCCCATTTGTCATTTAAGCAGGTTCCATTTGTCCCTGTGATATCCCCTGCTCTCCTTCACTAGTTCTGGGATCCAGACAGAGGGAAAACCAAGGTCAGGAGAAGAGGCCTCATGTTCTGCTGCATAGTGGGTGATACTGAGATAGTTAGATCTGACTTACTGTGACTTTTTCTGCCCTCAAACTCCAAAGTAATATGAGGGTAATGAACAATACTTACCTTTTACTTTGGTACTCTCATTTTTAGCAAATGTTCTTTTTTAAAGATCAGATAATAGCAAAAGAGAAGGAAATGATGAGTCATTATTATTGAGCTCACAGATGAGATTTGGAGTTAAATTGGGATTTTAGCAATATAAAATCCATGCATATCTGTTTAATATTTCCAGAAGATATTATTATTACTACTAGTTTCTCAACAACTAGTACTTAAAGCTAAAGCCCAATTGCTCCTTTCCCATTCCTCCCTCTGTTCCCTGACTTGTGTTGGAATGCAGTTACTGAGGGAAAAGTGGTGGTGGGAGTGGATACAAAAGCTGAGAAACGGAGCAGACTGGCCTGATGGGTGTCTCGTCTGTCTCTCAGAGGGGCAGTCATGAGGCACAGTGGGAAAGAGCATAGTATCTGGAGTCAGGCAGATTGGAGTTCTCCTTCTGGCTCATCTGCCTCCTGGCTGTGGAACCCTGGGCAGAACACAACTTTTCAAGCTTCAATAATCACATCTGTGAAATATTTCCTATTTCTTAGAGTTGTTGTGAAGATTAGACATAACAGACAAAACATTCATTAGACATAAAGACATATTGTTGTGCCCACATATAAGTCTTTCCATCTCAATTTGAAGGTTATCTAGCAGGATATACAACAGACATACATACCAGAAAGCCACTGGGAGATTCAGGGAGCGGCTTTTCTTTTGAATTAGCTTTGCTCATACAAACACACATCGCATAGGCTATATTTTTGCCTTATCCTCTACTCACCTCTGACTGAATCATCTACAATATAGCCAGATATTTGTGGTTCAATTTCATACTCTTCTGCATAGTCATAGTCAATCCCTGAGGACAGTTCGCTATCAGAGGGCGTCTCACTCATAAGGGAAATCTCACTTCTTAAAGTCGCTTCAAATCCATCAGCACTGTGGTCCCCAGAGAACAGTTCCCCTTTCCCAGAGTCGTCACTGCTGTCCGATCCAGCAGCATAATGGGCTATGGGAGAAAGAACAAGGGAAGAAAAGTAAAGCAGAATGCCTTTCTCACCAGTCAGCTGTGTTCAGGAGAAATGTTGATCTTCTGATATCAAAGCAGTTATTGCACATGTGCCATTGTGATTGAGTCACTTATGAAAGCAACTTCACGTTTTGCCAACAAGCCAAGTCAGCTGTTCCAATTACAGAGCTCCTTTCATCAAGGTTTTCTTTTCCACAGATAGTCTACATTAATTTCCACATCAAAAAAAGACAAAACAAAACAAAACACTGCCAAGTAGGCAAAGTAATCTAATATAGATAATTACTTAACAGGTATTGTCTAAACGTTCCCATTTCTTCACATACCAAATGCATTTGTGTTGCTAAAAAGCCACCTCTCCAATTATACCTAGAACCATACACAGGTTCTAGATATAAATATCAGATTTCCTTAACACGTGCTCCCATTTTTAAAAAGACTGTGTACATTAAATGTGAAAAGTAATATAAACGATAGTTGGTAATGGTTCTTATTGTCATTGTTTTTTATTGTTTCTGAGAAAAAAACAAAAAAACAAAAACAACTACTGGGAACCAGTAAGGTTTGGGACCCAGAGTTTCAAGCCCTGTTTTTTATCTTTTAGATGTCAATAAAACAGTCGTGTTTTTTAACGTCAACCTGGGAAGACGCGAGGTCCCAGTCTAGGAAGGTAAAAACAAAATCACTAGACAGAAGAGAATTTGAGCAGAAGGCAGCACTCCTGGGTCAAGGACTTAACGACTCTAAGATCTGCGCAAATCCCTTCACGTCTCTGGACCTCGGCTGCTCTACCTGTAAAGCGAAGGGTTTGGATCACAGGATCTCAGGTCTCCTCTGCTGAACTAAAGTAAAGCACGCGGTTCTCCGGCGGGCACCCTCTTCCCGGCCGGCCCGGCTGGGACACCTGCCTGCCTCTTCTCTCTTCCTCCCGGGCAGTAACCCGAGGGAGAGAGCCACCGCGCGCACCTCCCGCGGGACAGGGATGCGACCGCTCTGGCCGGCAGGGGGAGCAGCCCCCGGCGGCCCGGAGGCGGCCGTGCTCACCTGAGCCGAGGATCAGCAGCGACAGCACCACGGGCGCCGGCGGCAGCAGCGGGGCTCTCATTGGTCCCTCGGCGCGGCGGCGGCGCGGTCTCGGGGGCCACTCGAAGCGGAGCTGCGCTGGAGGGAGCGGCGGGCGGGCGGAGGGCGGACTGGAACACAGCGGGGTCTGCGGGACGAGGGCGAGTGAGCGGCTGTGCTCGCCCGCCCCGCCGGGCTCGGGCGCTGCGTGCAGCGCCGGGAGCTGGCGTCGGGTCCTGTGCGTTCCGACTCGGGCGCCCGCACGAGGTGTGCGAACCTTCCGGAGGCGCAGCGCTCACCTGCCGCTTTATAGGTCGGGCGGGGACGAGGCATCACCGTGACGTCGCGGCCGCCTCCGTGGGTGGAGGCGGCCGCCGCCCCAGAAGAGGTTACTACCCCAAAACCACACACGGATGGCAGGCACCCGCCTACCTCGAGCGCAGAAAGCCACTGGCAGGAAATGGAAATTAAAACCCTAGCTGCGAGCTGAAAGGACACCAGCTTCACAGTTGAAGGCGAGAATGGAGTTTGGGACCTAGTAGCAGACAAAGTCCTAGTTTCTCAAACTCTGAAAAAAATCTCTGTATATACTTTGGTTGATTTTAATATTACAGATTAGGATTAATGGGAAGACTTACATAGTAAGATGTAGAAGTACTTTAAGACCAAGAATGACTTAATGATAGCCCAATGTCTTTAACAAGGATAAATGAAATTCATTAAATGACCAGAGACAGCACACCTCCTTGGGAGGAGCTGCTTTATAAGTGATGGGCTATACCTCAACCAAGGGCTGTTTCCCACCCACAGCTATGAAGTGGCCAGAATTTTAAACCACCTCCATTCTCATTTCTTTAGATGGCCCAAGGCACTCATCAAAATTAACATTTATTAACCATTTATTATTGCCAAAGTATACACTTAAGATATCGAGCTATCGGCCCTGGCCGGTTGGCTCAGCGGTAGAGCGTCGGCCTGGCGTGCAGAAGTCCCGGGTTTGATTCCCGGCCAGGGCACACAGGAGAAGCACCCATCTGCTTCTCCACCCCTCCCCCTCTCCTTCCTCTCTGTCTCTCTCTTCCCCTCCCGCAGCCAAGGCTCCATTGGAGCAAAGATGGCCTGGGCGCTGGGGATGGCTCCTTGGCCTCTGCCCCAGGCGCTAGAGTGGCTCTGGTCGCGGCAGAGCGACGCCCCAGAGGGGCAGAGCATCGCCCCCTGGTGGGCAGAGCATCGCCCCTGGTGGGCGTGCCCGGTGGATCCCGGTAGGGTGCATGCGGGAGTCTGCCTGACTGTCTCTCCCCGTTTCCAGCTTCAGAAAAATACAAAAAAAAAAAAAAAAAAAAGAAAGAAAGAAAAAGAAAAGATATCGAGCTATCTCACTCAATAACTTTGTGAGGTATTATCTTTCCTAGTTCACAAGGAGGACAAATGGCAGCTTTACAATCAAGGAGGGTTTTACACTACTACTACTGGTCATGGCAGAAGCCAGATAGATTTAAATTCAAGTTCATCTGACTCTAAACTCTCTATCTACTCTGATAAAGTAATCTAAACTAAACTGATCTTTGAAAAGAGAGTTTCTGGAGAGAACAATACTTCCATAAAGGAATAATCTCTAGTGGTCTCATATTGGCATTTGGATGAAGGGTGGTGTCTAAAACTGTGCCTTTCAAAACTCAAGATAAAAGAACCAGCTTTAAAGGGCCATATGGAAACTCGTAGGGCATTTAATCATGAGTGGTAGATAAAATGTAGAAGAGGGAGGTGCTTAATTTGACTAACCTTGGTGTAGAAACAACCCCCAGAACTGGATTTTTCTTGACTTGAAGAAGAGAAAAAAAAGCGCTGTTTTAAGTGTTTCCTTGTCCTGAAGCTATCTATCACTTCCCTGATTGTTCCAGTAAAGCAGGCTTTCTAGCAATGTGGGTCACAGAGCATGTGTCCTTATTCTGAGAAACTTTTAAAGCTACTTTTTTAATGGCATATCATACTGAGTAGGCTAAATAAAGACCACATACATTTAGTAGGATAAAATAAACGGTCATGACTCATACCATCTTTCCTATTCAACATTTGTTGAGAGGATATTTTGTGAAATTCATATATATATATATATATATATATATATATATATGGAGTGGGGAACAGTATAGACCAGTTCCCTGCTGTCCAAGAGTTTAGTCTAGTGTGGGCCAGATAGAAAAGTAATCCTGTCATTTCAGATAATAGGATTCAGAGTCCAATGGAAAACAAGGATACAGTTCACTTTCGCCCATGCATGCCACAGGAAGCTTTGCAGAAAGATGAAGAGGCCGTTCAATGGTCCTCCCACAGAAAATTTAAATAGAAAGAATACCTGATGATGAGCTATGGCCCAGAATGGAAAATAAGACTAGAAAGCTGGCATAGCCCATTTGAGGGCAAAGCAGGGACTTGCAATGTCATCTGTTTTGGCAAATGAGGCAGTTGTGATTCAGAGAGATTCAGAGCCTGCCCACAGATTTCAGAAGATGGTAGAGATTTTGTTTAGAGTTCAGACTGTCAGCCTACATTTTGGTACCTTTCTGCTCTCATAGATTTTCCTTTTTTTATGGTGTTATTCCCTGATCTATTCTTTTAATTATTTTATTTTATTTTTTAAGTGAAAGAAAGGGAGATAGACTGCTGCATGTCCCAGCAACCCCCATCTGGGACCAATGCTCAAATTAACCAAGCTATCTTCATTGCCCTCAAACCAATTTAGCCACTGGCTACAAGAGGGGGAGGGAGAGGAAGACGGAGAGAAGCAGGTGGTTGTTTCTCATGTGTGCCCTGACTGAGAATCGAACCTGGGACATCTGCAAGATAGGCTGATGCTCCATCCACTAAGCAAACCAAGCAAACTGGCCAGGGTCATGTTCTTCCTTTTTCTTAGAATGCTTTGTTCTTACAAAGGTGAAAGCAAGTTGTGCATATTTGTCATCAGAAATGTTTTAGTTTGAAGTGAAAGTGGCCTCTTTACATTGCAGATTTCATTGTCTTTTTCCAAGTAGAAATTTAGAGGATGGTAACTTACATTTGTGTGGAATATAACACAGCATCATAGAATTACAATGACTAGTGCCAAGTATGAGTTTTAGGTCAACCAATTGGATTTTTATACACAAATTCCATCACATACTGTAACAATATTTGGAAGACTCAGATTCCTCATCTGAACATAGTAATAAAGATACCTACCTGTTGCTAAGCAGATAAAATGAGATAAGATACATAAACAGGCAGCATAGACCCTAGCATTTAATGAATGCTCAAGGAATGCTTAACTATTATTACTAACGATGACATTATGATAGTTACATTATATCACATTAAAAATTAAGAAACCCTTATAAATGGAGATACTTACAAAGCAAGTGAAATAATCTCCTTCAGTATTTTCAAGCCATGAACTTTGTACCTACTTCATATGAAGACTAACCATTTTGAACATTTTATGGTGCATTATAGGGTAATATGGAGCATCATAATTGAATCACAGTGGCATCACCATTTGATGACTCATGGCATTCTGGAATATATGTATGAGAAGGGAACCAATTGCATGTGTGGGATTCTTTACATTCTACATATTAAGCTGAGGCAAAGAGGAACAATTTCAATAAAGTCAAGTAGCAAAGCAACTCTTCTTTATCCTGGTAACTTGATGGTTCCCTCACCTGGTATGAGGTTAAGGGCAAATGCTCCTAGTCAACCATTTATTTTGGTGCCTAGTGTCTGGATCCTGATAATATTCTGTACATATAGTAGAAACAAAATCAGTTTGATTATTCTAAAAGCTGTGCTATAAAACCTAAATATGATGCTGTGTTTGTTCATATTATTGATAATGAGTTTTTATGGATTCTGCCAGGGTTTGAGCAAGTATTAATTACATCATGGCCATTTTTATGAGTCAAAACCTGAACCCTCAAAACTAAAATGAAGACATTTTCTCATGTATAAGTAACATTTTCTATATTATTAGCAAAGGCTTTAGCTCCATTTAAATGTCTATAATTTTCTATTTTTTCACCTTAAAGTTTATCCATGCTAAAGAATATGATTTATAGTTTTACAAGAGTCCTACATGAACCACGTTGTTGGGTACCTTGACATGCTTGTAAAATAAAATTATTTGCCCTTTATAATCTTACCATGATGACTTTTGCAGAAGAAAGACTAACAGGGCTGAAGACAGTAGATGATCTGATAGGAAAGAAACTAAGAAAATACAAGATACAATTAAGTACATTTACATACACACAAAATAAACCCTCTAGGTAATCTATCTACTCAACAAACATTTAGAGAACTAGCCACTCTTCTAGACACTGGGGATAGAACTTTGAAAACTCATAATGTTCTTGTTTTTAAGGACTTTATATTTTATTAAAAGGGGAAACACAAAACAAGCAAGGAACAACACATGAAATAATTTTCAGTAGTAAGAAGTGTTAAAAAAGTAAAATATGTGATATAGAGTACTTGGGATGGTGGAGAAAGATCATAAAAACAAATGCAAGATAGCTTTTACACTTACGTGATTCACAGGATAAATAGATGGCAGGATAAAGCAGTGTGGAAGAGGAAAATATACATAGACAGGAGTGAGAAATAGAAATAGGCACCTACAGCCCTGGCCGGTTGGCTCAGCGGTAGAGCGTCGGCCTAGCGTGCGGAGGACCTGGGTTCGATTCCCGGCCAGGGCACATAGGAGAAGCGCCCATTTGCTTCTCCACCCCTCCGCCACGCTTTCCTCTCTGTCTCTCTCTTCCCCTCCCTCAGCCAAGGCTCCATTGGAGCAAAGATGGCCCGGGCGCTGGGCATGGCTCTGTGGCCTCTGCCTCAGGTGCTAGAGTGGCTCTGGTCGCAACATGGCGACGCCCAGGATGGGCAGAGCACCGCCCCTGGTGGGTGTGCCGGGTGGATCCCGGTCGGGCGCATGCGGGAGTCTGTCTGACTGTCTCTCCCTGTTTCCAGCTTCAGAAAAATGAAAGAAAAAAAAAAGATTATCATTTTTTGCAGATGATATGATCCTATACATCGAAAACCCCAAAGAATCCACAAAAAGACTACTAGAAACAATAAGCCAATACAGTAAGGTCGCAGGATACAAAATTAACATTCAGAAGTCAATAGCCTTTCTATATGCCAACAATGAAACAACTGAGAAGGAACTCAAAAGAATAATCCCCTTCACGATTGCAACAAAAAAAATAAAATACTTAGGAATAAACATAACAAAAAATGTAAAGGACTTATATAATGAAAACTATAAACCATTGTTAAGGGAAATTGAAAAAGATATAATGAGATGGAAGAATATACCTTGTTCTTGGCTAGGAAGAATAAATATAATCAAGATGGCTATATTACCCAAAGCAATATACAAATTCAATGCAATTCCCATCAAACTTCCAATGACATTTTTTAAAGAAATAGAGCAAAAAAATCATCAGATTTATATGGAACTATAAAAAACCCCGAATAGCCAAAGCAATCCTAAAGAAAAAGAATGAAGCTGGGGGCATTACAATACCTGACTTCAAACTCTATTATAGGGCCACGACAATCAAAACAGCATGGTATTGGCAGAAAAATAGACACTCAGACCAATGGAACAGAATAGAAAGTCCAGAAATAAAACCACATATATATAGTCAAATAATTTTTGATAAAGGGGCCAACAACACACAATGGAGAAAAGAAAGCCCCTTCAATAAATGGTGCTGGGAAAACTGGAAAGCCACATGCAAAAGAATGAAACTGGACTACAGTCTCTCCCCCTGTACTAAAATTAACTCAAAATGGATCAAAGATCTAAACATAAGACCTGAAACAATTAAGTACATAGAAGAAGACATAGGTACTCAACTCATGGACCTGGGTTTTAAAGAGCATTTTATGAATTTGACTCCAATGGCAAGAGAAGTGAAGGCAAAAATTAATGAATGGGACTACATCAGACTAAGAAGTTTTTGCTCAGCAAGAGAAACTGATAACAAAATAAACAGAAAGCCAACTAAATGGGAAATGATATTTTCAAACAACAGCTCAGATAAGGGCCTAATATCCAAAATATACAAAGAACTCATAAAACTCAACAACAAACAAACAAACAATCCCATAAAAAAATGGGAAGAGGATATGAACAGACACTTCTCCCAGGAAGAAATACAAATGGCCAACAGATATATGAAAAGATGCTCATCTTCTTTAGCTATTAGAGAAATGCAAATCAAAACAGCAATGAGATACCTCCTCACACCTGTTTGATTAGCTATTATTAGCAAGACAGGTAATAGCAAATGTTGGAGAGGCTGTGGAGAAAAAGGAACCCTCATACACTGTTGGTGGGAATGTAAAGTAGTACAACCATTATGGAAGAAAGTATGGTGGTTCCTCAAAAAACTGAAAATAGAACTACCTTATGACCCAACAATCCCTCTACTGGGTATATACCCCAAAAACTCAGAAACATTGATACGTAAAGACACATGCAGCCCCATGTTTATTGCAGCATTGTTCACAGTGGCCAGGACATGGAAACAACCAAAAAGCCCGTCAATAGATGACTGGATAAAGAAGATGTGGCACATATACACTATGGAATACTACTCAGCCATAAGAAATGATGACATCAGAACATTTACAGCAAAATGGTGGGATCTAGATAACATGATACGAAGCGAAATAAGTAAATCAGAAAAAACCAGGAACTGCATTATTCCATACGTAGGTGGGACATAAAAGTGAAACTAAGAGACATTGATAAGAGTGTGGTGGTTACGGGGGGGAGGGGGAAATGGGAGAGGGAAAGGGGTAGGGGGAGGGGCACAAAGAAAACAAGATAGAAGGTGACAGAGGACAATCTGACTTTGGGTGACGGGTATGCATCATAATTGAACGACAAGATACCCTGGTCTTGTTATCTTTGAATATATGTATCCTGATTTATTGATGTCACCCCATTAAAAAAATAAAATTATTTAAAAAAAAAAAAGAAAAAAAAAAGAAATAGGCACCTACAAGAAGAATGAGGGATGCTGAACAGACAGAAGCCTTGAACTGGGCCTCAAAAAGGTGGAAGATTTTAGGAGATTGTAGAAGAATTCATTTCACTGTTTCTCAAATATTCCCTACTGGCACAGCTAGGCAAAAGGTCTCTTTAGCTGACCAAAGGTAAGCTCATCTCAGTCACTGGAGAACTTTTACAAAATGTACTCTATTCTCTTCAGTCGATTGGTAGATTTTGTGTGGGGTCTGGGTCTATATCTTTTTTAAAGAACTTTTAAGAAAATTCTGATGTGCGCCTCTGATTAAAATCTGTTCCACTAGGGGATACAAAGATAAAAAAAATGTTTAGGTAAGTTCAGAGAGATTGTAAACTGATGGGACTGCACATTTATGTAGGGTAATGTTTGGTTGGCAATGTGAAAGGTGGAGAAATGAATTGCAGTGGGAAGTAGGGGAGTTGTGCATTGAAAACACTTACTTTACCTCTAAGAAACTCATGTTTCAAACTGATTCAAATACTGTTCCTTTTAATAGGGAACTACTTTAGTGTACTAAAAATATGTCTGGAAAAAAAAAAGCCACTTTGTACTAAGTTTTTCAGGAACCAATTTGTCACCTAAGTGGAAGAAGAACTGAATTATTGCGGAAGCTACCTAACTCTATTCTGAAGGCAAAGCCAGAAACAGGATGTCTGCAGCCATCAGACTCTGAACTAGGAAGCATGCCAAATTTTAGTAGACTATTAATTCTTTATAAATTTAGGATTTCAGGATAAGATTTGGTATTTCATTATTTTAGAAAAATAATATATTGAAATTAGGTAGTTGAAATAATGTCTTATGAAAGGTTTTTATTAGTTGTAGTCATTAGTTATGCCCTTGATTTTTAAATTATTTCCAGGAAACAATTTATATGCACTTAACTTTTCTTTAATGCATTTCTACTTTCCTTATTATTCTTTTTTTTTGTATTTTATTTTCATTTTATCACTCTGGTTATCCCATATTTAAATGTTGTATAGACCACTTGTTCATAGTTGCTGAACTTTTGAGTAACTCTTGTTACTTACAAATGGAAAACATATTCATACCTCTAAGAATTATATGATCCTATTAATAATAATTCATGTTTGATGTTTCTGTTATGAGTTTAGATAGTCTCTTCACACATTCATACATTTATAGCCAAACTAGTCTATATTATATATAATTGTGTTGCATTTTCTCATGAGCACAAAAACTTTTGTTTCCAAGTTCAATAACAGTAACAGCTTTTGATATATAATTAGTAAAGAAATTATTAAGTTTTGTAAAGACCACTCCTGTACAGTGGGTCATATGCAAGGACAGGTTAAACCTCAAAGAAACTAGCCTTTGTATGTCCCATACCTCCCTAACCTTTCTGAATATGTGAGTTGAAATTATGTGGCAGAATAAGAGAAAGTATTTGTTAATTACTATGAAAAAGTAAACACATGTAGAACTCACAGAGAAAAGAAAATTGAAAATATAGTTATACATTTTAGAATATCAAATTTGTTACTCAGTATTTTTCCTAAATTCTTTTTAATCCTGTATTTATATACTCCCAAATGAATTTGCCATTTGCAGAAGATGTAATTTCAGTCTTAGATAATTTTCCTTCCATAGGAATCCCAAAAGTCATTAATTATCATCAATTCTCAGCATAAATGTATTTTTAATTTATTTTTCAATTAGAGTTAGCACACAATATTATAATAGTGCAGGTGTGAAAAATAGTGGTTAGACATTCATATACCTTTTGAAGTGATTGCTCCAATAAGTAAAAGTACACCTTTGGAAAAAGTCAAATAGCTTGCATTTTTACAAATTATTTTAATTGCTAGATAGAGAAGGCTATAATAACATACAAATTCAGTGTTAAATTTTGTGTTTTTAAATACTCCTAATTTGGATATTTGAAAGTATGTCTATACTGATTTTAAAATATGCTTTATTTTTATTTTCCTTACAGTGATAATTACAATCTGCACAAAATGACTAGTTTCAGTGGGATTTTTCTGGGAAAGATTAAAAGTGTATCTCTATTTCTATGTTCATGGATTTTGGGGCCAACTACACACACAAGAGGAAAGAAAAAAAGAATAGTATAAGAGCAAGTCTACATTTTTAAAGAATCTATTATTTTTAAGATTAAAACAAGAAAAGAAAAAAGGATTACACAGATGTATATTTATTAACATTTTACAAATATACCTATTATGTAAAAAATTAACAAAACAAGGTGTACTTTTAATAATATATTCACAAATATTAATGTATATATATATAAATATGCATGGGCACATTTACATGCATAGACATTTTGAAAGCATATATAAAAATGTTAATAATCTTTACCTTTGGTTGAGGAAATAACTACTTATCTATCCCAATATGTGTACAAAAATCATGTATTTTATATTTTAAGTTAAAAATATAATCTAGGAAAAAAGATTATTTCCCAAGCAAACTTATTTGACTTTTTTTTAATGTTTGAAATGTTTTTATTTTTTAAATTAAAACAGAGTTAATATACGGTATTATATTAGTTTTAGGTATTCAACATAGTATTTAACATTTATATACCTAAGTGATCATCATGATGTCTAGTCATCATCTGACACTATACAGAATTATTACAATAATATAGACTATATTCCCTGTGCCATACATTACATCTTCATGACTTACTGATTTTATAAATGGAAATTTGTACATTTTATTACTTTTCACCTTTTCTGCCCTTTGCCTTACTCCCTTACCATCTGGTAGCCATCAGTTTCTTCTGTGTGTCTGTGAGTCTGTTTCTGTTTAGTATTTTTGTTTGTTTTGTTATTTATATTCCACATCTATATAAAATCAGACAGTATTAGTCTTTATCTACCTGACTTACACATTTAACATAAAACCCTCTGGATCCATCCACATTGTCACAAATGGCAAGATTTTATTTTTTATGGTTGAGTAATCTTCCATTGTATACCTGTGCCACATCTTTGTCAATTCATCTATTGATGGACACTTAGGTTGTTCCAATATTGCGTCTATTGTAAATAATACTGCAACAAACATAAGGGTGCTTATTTCTTTTCAAATTAAGAATGGTGTTTTCCATTTCTTATGGACCAAGATGTAAAACTCTTGTGTCATAGGGCATATGGTAGCTCAATACTTAATTTTTTGAGGAACCTCCATAGTGGTTGTACCAATTTGAAAACCCACCAACAGTACACAATAGTTCTCTCTTATGATTTTGTAATCAAGTACATCTGATTTTCCAATGAGGATGTCAATTTTAAAAGAAAATGACCACTTGAACTGTCTGCTTTCCCCGACCCTTTCGTACGCTTGTAAGATTGCTCCCACATCTGTGCTATCCCTTGCCATGTGGTATAGCAAGGAATAGAAAGTAAGGTGATTAAGGCTGTAGCATCTGAGGTTGGGCATATTGGATTTTAGTTCAGCTTTCCCCCTTACCAACCAAGGTAAATTATTAAATGCTTTGTGGCTCTAGTTTTCTCATCTCTAAAAAAAGAGATGATGATAATAACAATACCTAAGTCATTGGGTCTGTGTGAGGTGTAAATGTGATAATGTATGTATTTAATATAACACTTGGAATAGTACCTGATCTTTCATAATTATTCAAAATATCTTAAGTATTTGTTATTATTGTTAGTATTTAGACCAATGAGAAAAGTATTAGGGATTACAGTGAAAATTTTCTCAGTGAATATGTGTGGATAGGGATGAATAAATATCATTATAACTGATTTTCTAACTTGAAAATCTCTGTTTACTGTGACAAAGAAGCCTGTAAGTATTCAAATATTTTTAGAATGATGAAGACCACAGAATAAGCCCTGTTATCTAGGTCTTGTTTCAAATAGCTTGCACTGCTGATTTAAGAGATATGACATTTCCAGGGCATTTTTTGTTTTTAAATATCTAAGCTCGAAAAGAAGGTTCCTTTTCTCACTTTTCTTTAGCTGTGTGACATTTTCCTTTCATGTGATGTCATTATACCAAAATTTCCTATAGAATCAGGCCATTTTTGCTGTGAATACATTGTTAGTGAAATTTCTTTTCACCAAAAACTAACCCAATTGACATGAAAGTAAAGGGGAAAGCTATTTTTTCAATACTAACTACCATATCAATAACTTTGTCATAAATTATACTCAATATTCATTCTTACCTCTTTCTCTAACAACAGAATCCTGATATTATTCAGACTGGCAATATGCCCAGCTAAAATATAGTATTTCCTGGTGTCGTCAAAGATAAGTATGACCATGTAACTAAGTTCTGCCATTGAGGTCTAGTGAATTTAAGCAGAAGTGATGAGTAGGATTTCTTGAAGGGAGCTTATGAAGGTGGGAGCCACAGTGTTATTGTATTTCTCCCTTGACTCCTTTGTTGGTCCTGGTCCTGAAATATGGACACTTGATGCATCTCCAGAATTCACGCTGGACTCGATCCTGTGCAAGAACGGCAGCTGTCATACCATCCTTGTACTCTCTACCTTCAGAATTCTTTTACATAAAAGAGAAATTTTTTTATCTTGTTTAAGCCACTACTGTTTTAAGTTTTCTGATCTATGCAGCTGAACCCCATATGAAATGATTTGGTAAGAATACACTCTGTTATATTCATTACACTCTTCTTTTCTATGTCAGTGCCTTCCAGTCAAAATCACCATCAGGAACACAGCTGAACACATTGCAATGAGGAAGAAAGTGTGGTTCCCACCACTGGTACTCAGTGAAAAATAGTGTAGAGTACCAGAAAGGACATAGAAGATCTGAGCTTATGTTAGGTGATTTAGGTGAGCGTTGAAAGAACAACATTTTCCTCTGGATCAGATGCTGTAAGGAAGTGGGCATAACTCTATAATTATTTTAATAAATCTTCTCTAAAAGGAGAGAGAGGCTAGAGCTGTACCTGTTAAAGAATCAACAGTCACCTGTAGTAGTCAGAACAGGAGGATGTTTGGTCACTGTTATGCCTTGGATAATGTTCATATTTTGTCTGTGTTCAGACATGATTATGAAATGGTCTTTGGCCGTAATCCATCATGGTTCTGCAGTGACCTTGTTGAATGTTGATGTTTTGGAAAATTGTTGATGTTCAAGGCCACGATAATAGTAGTAGACCAGTTCCGGTATGTCAGATGCTGTTTTTTGCTCTCTCACTTACAACAATGTTTGGTACAGGATAGGGTCTCAGTTAATGTTGGTTGAATGAATGAACAAACTAGCCAGTGTTTAGTGAACAAATAAAGAACATACAGTTACTGTTTATTTCACAATTGCTAAAGTGAACCTTAAATAAATTTCTATCATTTTTAAAAATATTTTTTTCACATTAAAAACTGTGTAGTGATTAGGTTAAAATGATTATCAAACTTAAGTGAGATATTTAAAAAGCTACTGATAATGATATTTAACTATATAGGGGCAGGAAATATATTCTCTTTATCTGTTCATGACC
This sequence comes from Saccopteryx bilineata, assembly GCF_036850765.1. Taxonomy (NCBI): domain Eukaryota; kingdom Metazoa; phylum Chordata; class Mammalia; order Chiroptera; family Emballonuridae; genus Saccopteryx; species Saccopteryx bilineata. The sequence goes on from NC_089494.1 coordinate 209,209,311, forward strand.
TTTAATTCCTAACACAATCTTATGTATATTAGGTGATCTTAGTAAAGAATAATATTTATCATTGTATAAAGGTCCTGTGAAATCTGTTGTGTTTTTTCTATAGTTAAAAAAAATCATAATTTATTGTTTATTTTTTTCGTGTGTGACAGAGACAGAGAGAAGGACAGATAAAGTCAGACAGGAAGGGAGAGAGATGAGACACATAAATTCTTTGTTGCAGCACCTTAGTAGTTCATTGATTGCTTTCTTATATGTGCCTTGACCAGGGGGCTATAGCAGAGTGAGTGACCCTTTGCTCAAGCCAGCAACCTTGAGCTCAAGCCAGAGACCCCCATGGGGTCATGTCTATGATCACATGCTCAAGCCAGTGACCCCTCGCTCTAGTTGGTGAGCCTGTAATCAAGCCAGCAACCTCAGGGTTTTGAGCCTGGATCCTCTGCGTCCCAGTCTGACGCTCTATACACTGCACCATTGCCTGGTCACGCCTCATAATTTATTGTTAATTCTAAAACTATTAGTTTGGGTTTTTATTTCCTTTACATTAAAAGGAACCTCTGACTGGAAAGAGTACCTTTAAGTTGTAAATATTATCATATAATTTAGATAACATTTATTGAGAGTTTATGTTCTAAATGCTTTATAGATTTCACCTCATCTGATCTTTATGAAACCCTATAAAGTAATTGTTATCATCTATATGTAACAGATGAGGAAATTAAGAGTTCAAATCACTTGCTGGGGTTCACACATTTATTTGATAGAAGTAGAATCCAAACCTTGATTTTTTTGACCCAAAATCCATGCATTTAGTCATTATTACATATAATGTCTATTATAGCACTATGCATATAGTAGGTGCTCAAAATTTTTTAAAATGGAAATTTCTCTTTTTTTTTTTTTTACAGAGACAGAGAGAGAGAGTCAGAGAGAGGGATAGACAGAGACATACAGACAGGAATGGAGAGATGAGAAGCATCAATCATCAGTTTTTTGTTGTGACACCTTAGTTGTTCATTGATTGATTTCTCGTATGTGCCTTGACCGCGGGCCTTCAGCAGACCGAATAACCCCTTGCTCGAGCCAATGGCCTTGGGTCCAAGCTGGTGAGGTTTTGCTCAAACCAGATGAGCCTGCGCTTAAGCTGGCGACCTTGGGGTCTCGAACCTGGGTCCTCTGCACCCCAGTCCGACACTCTATCCACTGCACCACCGCCTGGTCAGGCAAAAAATGGAAATTTCTTGATAAACTGAAATACTAATGACACCATGGTATAAAAGAAAAGAATCTAGTAATAATTGACCTCTGACTTTATAACTAATAGAGCAGAGCAGACATATGAAATAACTCTTATAGATCAAAATGCTCAGAGGCCTACAAGACATTGACTGTTTTAATAAGACTGAAGGATAAATGTACCTAGCATAAGGGAGGTTTATGAAAGCTACCATTGGCTCTGTCCATCCCAAACTCATCTCCAGGAATGATCTTCTCTGGCTCAAGAAGACCGCCTTTTTTATTTTCATAGTTGACACATTGTTACTGAAAAAAATAGGTATAACTATTTCACTCAGTGTAATGTCATTGTAACTTTTTTATTATCATTTGTCTTTCCTCTAGTTGTCCATTGTCATTTCAGACTGAAAAATTCCTATAACTAGGCCTATCATCAGTCATATTTCTGTCAACTATTAAACTGATGTCTGGATTTCCATAACTACTCTGTGCAAGTTTGGTTATACTGCCTCTGAAAGTCAGTTTTATCCTTCAAGCATGGCCATGGTATTGTTCTGAACCTACAAGGCATTCATTCATTCATTCATTCATTCATTTATTCAAGACCTATTATTATCTATTACATGTTGTATTATATTATTATGTATTACCTATTATATCCCAGGCACTGTGACAGTCCCTAGGGACACAAAAATGAGCAAGACAATTCTTTAAAAAAATTTATAGTGCAGACTTAACTAGAGATGACAAATACAATGCAATATTATAAGTGGCATGATACTACAGAAATGACATGGTACCTGAGATCTACATAGTGTGGGAACATAGCCTAGACTTAGAAGTTCAGCAAGACTTCCTGGAAGAAATGACATCTGAGAAGAATGAGTTGGACTACTTAGATGACAGTGTGTGTAAGTTTATTGTGAGAGTGGGGGTGAGGATGAGAATGCTAATATTTCAGGCAAAGAAAACCACATTTGTAAAGACCTATATTTAATTAGGAGCCAGGGGCTAGCTGCTGATGCAACTCTGTCTACTAGCTATTTGGACCACTGTCAGCAGCCTTTCAAAGTTATGAAAAAATAGGTCTAACTCTTGAGACATATTTGATGTCTCATCCTTAGAACAACAAATACTCTTCTTCTTTGACCTCTTTTCTTTGTCACGAGCCACAGAAACAGACAGGAAGCCAAGGCCCAGGCAATCGGCAGGGCTCCTCTAGACTCGATCTTCTATGACGTCATCTTGCTTTGTTTCCTTGTGTTTTGAGAAAGATTGTTACCTACCGAGTACTGTTGCTGTGGCAGTTCTGTTAAGTGTGAGTCATTCCGGAGACCTTAACATACGCAGCACTCTTCATGCATTCAAGAGTTCTCAATACGTGTACTGTTTGCAAATGACACACAGTTCAGGGATTTAGAGTCTGCAGTTGGAAGTCTCTATTATTATTAGGTAAAATTTTGTAGAAGGAATCAAAGGATGATTTTTACAATGCAAGTTAATGATGACATTTTTAAGGATTTCAACATGAGACAGGCAAATTTTAGTACAGTGTGATATTGGGAATAGTGTAGAATTGTAAAGAATATTGGCATATCTTTCATATGAAAGCTTAAGTGTGTGTCATTTAATGTCGCTGTGCATTCTACTCAACACAAGAAATGTCAGTGGTAGAACAGGAGAATGAGGATGTGATTTTCTGATATCTCCTAACTTGTTAATATGTTGCCTTCTATCAACACGTATTTGTTTAAAGGACATTTCCCCTTCAATTTCTTATATACTTAAGATGTTCAAAACATATCTTGGAAAAAAAACAAATTCAAATTATGAGAGAAAAGAATTTTAATAAATATTTTTTAAAAACACATGGAACTGAGCCTTCTTAAAATAGTCTTTGGAATGTCAATAAATAAAAATAACTGACTAGATCACAGAATTTAAAACACGTTATTTTATTTATTTTGTTATTAAATATTTACTGTATAGGACATGATTAAATAAAATCAAAAGTAAAAGTTTGCATAAGATAATTTATATGAGCCTTCTGTCTTTACTACCACTTCCTCCAGTGCCATCTTTCAGATGTAATCACTGGTGTCCATTTATTGTGGATGGTTCTGATGGTTATTATAACTTTACGTAACACAGTGGTAGCTCTATTCTTCAGTTTTAGACATTATTAAGTCCCCCCAATGAGGGAAAAGAATTATAATAGCTAACACTGTCGCCCAAACTCATTTGATTCCCAATTTTTTGTAAGTTACAGCATAGTTGTATTTTTCTTTATTCCATTGCCTTTATAAAGGACTTTAAACAACATATTTAAAACTTTCGGATTTATTGACTTTACACAGAAAATTTTGGCTCCCTCTATATTATAAAAAATAGACCTTAGTTCATGTTATTCTTTTTCTTTTTTCACTTTTCATTTCCTAATCTTTTCCCAACTGTTACTTTATTACACTAACATTACCCTATTCTATAACTCTAATATTATTTTATTACTATAATCCATGTCATTTTGCTTTTTTGGTTTATTTATTTTCCATGAATTTGGGAGAGAGAAAAGGAAAGGGAGAGAGAGAGAGAGAGAAGCATCAACTCATTGTTCCACTTGGTTTTCCCATCTAGTTGTGTACTAATTGGTTTCCTCTGTATATGCCCTGATATGTGTGTGTTGGGGGGGACAATCGAACCCATGACCTCCTCATGCAGGGACAACGCTCTATATACCGAGCCACCTGGTCAGGACCTCATTTTGCTTTTTTAGATAATTTTAAAATTAAAAATTAATAAATAGTATTTGCAACATTATAGAACCAATATATTGGATCTGTAGGAAAAGATGTTCTTTAAATTCTACTGTTCAAAAGAGAATCTTTCAAGAATCTCTATCAGTCTATCTCAAAGCATCTTTCTATTTTATTTTCCCCACTGCTTGTGGGTCTTATTCTCTGCTACTCTTTCTTGTCCTTCGTGTTACTTTCTTCTGTGTTCTCCCATTTAGTTCTCTTCTTTTGTCCTGGAGTATTGTCTCAAATCAAGTTTTTGACATAGAGTGTGTGGGCAGTTAATGTTCCAAATTCTTATACATCTTAAAATGTATTTTCTTTTCTATTAGATTTATATGTGGCTGTGTATTACATTCCAGTTTCAAATTATTCTACTCAAAACGTTATAGTCACTGCTTTATGACCTTCTGATGTTCCATGGTGCTGCTGAGAAGTCCAACATCATCAAGTCTGACTCCTGTTATCACACCTTACATTTATCTCTGTGAAAGCTTTTAGGAGTTTTCTCTTAAGGTATATCACAATGAATTTTCAATGTTTTTTTAAATTAAACAGAAGATTAACATTACATTTTGATATGAATTGTTAAAGTTTTCAAGTGTAAGGAAATTTAAGTTTTCTAGCTGTAAGTAGTTTTAAGTGAAATTTTAGAGTAATGAATAAAAAACCTTAATAATTGACAATAATATGCAGAAGAGCAGAATTAAAAGTTTTTTATACAGTTTTAAATGGGAAATGTGTTGTGATGCATTTTTCCATTTTTATTATCAAATATTCTGTACAAACTATATATGTAATTTTTACAAAGGACATGTTAAAAAAAAGAGAACACGTGGGTACTACTCATTCTCTAACTTCAGTATAATGGATTGTTACCTGCATGATGTTAAAAAATCATTTGAGATAGATTCCTAATCAGATGTAATAATTTTTCCCCCATATGATTATTATTTAAACCACTGACTTCCACACCTATTGTTTTTTTCTACATATTTTTAATGCATTTCCATCACAGAGTTTTGATAGACTTCAAAAGGAACTCTGCATAAAGAGGAACTATGTGGGAAACAAAGAAAGAGCCAGATTTGACTCTCTATAAACATACTGTGTACTGTGTCTGAGTCATAACCATTCTGTTGACTGTTTACTTTCCCTGTTGTCAGCACTATAGAGCTTACACCAACGACCTGGAAATGAGATACATGCTATTCTTAGTTTATTACAACCAGCTCTTGATAACTGGGGGACTCATGTACTCTGTGAACTGGTTTCCTCTTCTACTGTAGCCTGCAATATGGTCTTTCCCTGAGAGTTAAACCTTTAAAACCAGAAATTTTATCAACTTGTTAAGTGTGATACAAACTTAACTCAGTTTGAAAGATTTAACCAATCCTCAGTGGGCATAGGATTCTGTCAGCTCTGTGGTACTTTCTAAATTTAATTAGATCTATATAACAACTGGGTATTACTCATTCTCTAACTTCAGTATAATGGATTGTTACCTGCATGATGTTAGAAAATCATTTGAAATAGATTTCTAATCAGATGTAATGATTTTTCCCATATGATTATTATTTAAACCACTGACTTCCACACCTATTGTTTTTTCTGCATATTTCTATTGATACATATTCTACATCATATATATATATATATATATATATATATATATATATATAAGATTTTGGCTAAAATAGTACAGATAATTACTTGCCAAGAAAAAAAAAAGGTAGCTTGATTCTTGATGAAGAGGATCTAATAATTAGAAAGGCTTATACTCTATTTTTCTTTAATACAAAGAAAAAGTCAGATTTGATTTCATATATATATTTATCCAAATAATACAGAATATCACTAATCATCAGGGAAATGCAAATCACAACCTCAATGAGATATCACATCATACCTATTAGAATGGCTATTACCAAAAAGTCAATAAATAATAAGTATTGTCAGGGATGTAGTTAGTGTTTTGTCAACAATGTGGAGAAAAGAGAACCCTTTTGCACTGTTGATGGGAGTGCAAATTGGTAGAGCCACTATAGAAAACAGTATAAAGTTTTCTCAAAAAATTAAAAATAGAACTTACCATATGACCCAGCTATTCCACTTTTATAGGTATATATATATATATATATATATATATATATATATATATGCGACATGAAATGACTATCTCAAAAGAATATCGGCATCCTCATGGTCACTGCCTCATCATTCACAATAGCCAAGACATGGACCCTACCTCAGTGCCCACTAATAAAAAAAAAACAGATAAAGACAATGTGAAAAAAATATTCATACAATGCAATATTACTCATATATAAAAATTAAGAAAATCATGCCATTTGAAACAACACGGATGAATTTTGAGGGCATTATGCTAAATGGAATAGGTCAGACAGAGAAAGACAAATACTATATGATCATACTTATGAGTGAAATAAAAAGAAAAGCTGAACTCACAGAAACAGAGTAGACTGGTAAATGCTAGGGGTTGGGATGGTGAGGGAAATGGGAAAATGCTGGTTAAAGGGTTTGAACTTTCTATTATAAGATGGCTAAGTTTTAGAAACCTAATTCATGGCATGCTGATTGTTAAAACAATTAAAATAAAATAAATATTAAATAATATGAGAATTATTGAGTAATAGATAAAAGTTTGGCTTTTGGAGCCTATTTTCAAACCTTGGTGTTTTTACTTATTATATATATGACTTGAAAAGTTACTTAATTTTTAATAGTCTCAATTTACTTGTCTAGAAAATAGTGATATTATCATGTCTCAATAAACTGTTAATTGAAACACCCAGAGACTCTGTTTTTCTTGGATGTTTTTCCCCCTCCCTCCCTCTCTCCCTCTCTCTCTCTCTCTCTCTCTCTCTCTCTCTTCTCTGTTTTTTTGATTGTTTGTGTGGTTGTTTTTTTCTCCTGAAACACATTGTTTTCACTCATTGACTACCTTTTATTCAGCCTTCAATTAGAAACTAATTCCTCTAAGGAAGCCTTTGATGACTTTTGCCCCCAAATCCAGATTACATGCCCTTTCCACACATCTCCAAGACACCTTGTATTTTCCCTGCCTGTCGCAATCCCTGTTGGCTGGCAGGTGTTCCTAAGGGCACTGAGATCTTGAGACCAGGAGCAATAGTATCCTGATTAAATCCTCAATGGTGGAGACTATTTACCCAGATCTTAGTACACTGCCTCGCCCATAAATGTGTTAATTGAATAATTATCTAATATTTATATAGTTCATTAAAAAAATCTTTTCTCATTCACATTTATGGGGTCACTTGATTTTTCCACCAAGGTGCCAAATCAGTTCAAGAGGAAAAGGAAAGTCTTTTTGACAAATCTGGCTGCCACAACTGTATATCCATATAGAAATAAATGAACAATGATATTTGCTTACTGCACTTATAAAAATTAATTTTAGAGCCATCCTAAATCCAAATCCCAGAGCTTTAAGACTTCGTAAATTGTTGTTTCATATAGTAATCACTAGGCACTTGTGTTTACTTAATTTAAATTTTAAATAAAATTGAAAAGTCAGTTTCTCAGTCATGGTAGGCACATTTAAAGTGCTTAAAAGCTAGATCTACCCACAGGCTATTGTACTGAATAGTGCAGCTATGACACGAAGTTTCATCGTCAAAGAAAGTCCTATTAAACAGTGCTGTTCTAAAAGAAAATGTGTGAAATTTATGACCCTGGCATGGTCACAAAATTTCTATGCAGAACAGAAAAACACTAAATTATAAAAGAAAAAAATGTTATTTTGTATTTCTTTAAAATTTCTGAGTCTCAAAAGTCATCATGAAGAAAATGAATAGACAAGCCAGAGACCAGAATAATATATTTATAACACATATATCTGGCAAAGAGTTTGTATCTAAATTAAACAAATAACTCAATCAAACTGACAATACAAAAATGAAACATCCTGTAAAACAATAAATGAAGACATGAAAAGGCATTGTACCAAGGAATACATGAGTGGGCAATACATGAATGAAAAGTTACTCAATGTTATTAGTCATCAAGGAAATGAAAATTAAAACCACAATGAGATACTATTTCACAACCATGAGAATAGTTGAAATTGAAAAGACTGACAACACAAAATGTTGGTGATGGTGCTGAACAGCTAGCTAGTCTCCCCTTCATTGATTCATTGCTGGTGGGAATGTAAAATGGCCCAACTACTTTAGTGAACTTTTTACAGGTTTTAATAAAATTAAAACTACATCTAACTTATGACCCAGCAATTCCACTGTTACGTATTTAGTGAAGAGAATGTAGAAGGCTATTCATAGCAACCTTATTGATGATTGCCCCAAACTGAAATCAACCAAATGTTCATCAACATAGGACTAGATAAACAAAGTCTGGTATATTTGACTAGTAGAATGTTACTCAGCAATAAAGAAGAATGATACATACAAAAACATGGCTGAATCTCAAATCAGTCAAATACTAAAGTTTTCAATACTAATTGTTTCAAATTATATAAGGTCTAAAAATAAACAAAATGAATGTGTGTGGGTGTTCCATGTCATTGAGTCTGCTCTCTGACTTCTAGTGATCCTGTGAATGAGTCTACAATGCCTTGTGCTCAGCAGCGCTGCTCAGCTCCAGTTGCATATGCCTATGGCTTCTCACATTTGCTCTTCCTTTTTTCCTGCTGCTTCCCAGCATTATCGTCTTTTCCAAAGAATCTTGCCTTCCCATCATGTGCCCTAAGTGGGACAGCTTTAGTTTTGTCATTTTTGCCTCCAGCATTGTTTTGGGCTTAATTTGCTCTAGGACCCACTTGTTTGTCTTTCTGGTGGTGTATGGTATCCATAGAGATCTCCTCCCACCTCATATTTCACTGCAAATGAATCTCTGGTAGCATAATTCAGAAAATGGATGCTTTAGGAGCATGGGAAAGAATGAATTAATTGGAAAGGAGATTAAAGAACTCTCCAGGGTGATAAAAACTTTAAATCTGGTTTGGGGTGATGGCTACATGAATGTATTATCCATGTCAAAACTCATGAGACTGACATCAGGGGCCCAAAGTTGAAGATTCAGGAAGGACACAAATTCAGGGTCTCAGTAGTAGGAACAAAATAAAGGTCTAGTTACTGGAACTAGGTAAGCATATAGTTACCATAATCTGAGAGGGCTGGAGGAGGCACCAGTCATAGAAGGATCAGCAGCAAACACGGTGGTCAAATATACTTTAAAATGCCTTCTACCTCACCAGAAACACAACTGCCCTTAGTATGTATATGACGAAGGGATGCGGCTGTTATAAAGAGTGGCTGTGAGAGAAAAGTGCTGACCAGGTACATGAGGACGTTAGACTGTGATCCAACACTAACATGGGCATGGTTACACTACATGCCCCTGCTCAGTTCAGGTAACAGTCCCTCCTGCTCTACCTTTTCTCCAGAGCTGAGTTGGGAGGAGTGAGGTTGCTGCAACCCACTCTTACCCAAAGTTTTTTTATTAAGAAAACTAAGTTTCAACATCTTCTTTTCTCCTTTTATCTCCTCCTCTCCACATCCCATTCACCACGTTCTCCTTAATGTTTCTTAAAAATATGAGTATTTTCTAAAAAATCTTACAAAGATAGCAAAAAAGAATCTCTCTGTTAAAGGTTGTTTAACAGAGACCATAAAAAGAAAGTTGGAGGCCATAGATTTAATGAGAGGAGAGTGATACCTATGGAAAGATAAAAACACAAAATCTAGGTTGATGCTGAGTCAGATAATTGGGTGTAAGATGCACATTCAGGAAAGGGGCTCTCTGTTCAGCCTCATTTTCTGCTATAGAAAATATAGATGTCTACGTAAAACAGGCAAAAAGATTTTTTAAAAATGACAGTCAGAATCCTAGAGGCTTACTATATTTGTTTTCTTCCTTCTTTCCTTTCTTCTTTCTTCTATCCCTTTCTCCCTTTCCTCCTTCCATTTCTTCCTTCTTCTTCTTCTTCTTCTTCTTCATTGGTGCCAATTTAAGTCAAGGTCACAAGGGAAATGAGGTCTGAGGGAGAGAAACATGTTCACAAAGAGGCAGAAGTAAATAATCTATGTTTTTCTCGATATTTCATGGACTCTATTGCTGCTAAAATATGTCATGTTGAGATACCATATGTAATGTGGAGGAAGGTGTGGGGATAGTGGTAATAGAGTTGGCTTTCTTTATCACGTGTCATTAGCAGTTGAGAGCATCATGGTATAGCAGCAAGCATTAATTTTGGAATCAGAACTAGCTTTAACTGTAAGTTATATGATCTTGAACAGGCTATTAAGAGCTCTTTTAATCTCAGTTTTCTCATCTGATAAGTGGGGACTACTAAGAGTATTTTGTAGGATTAGTTTGAGAGCTGTCATTGCACTGGCTCCATGGTACACTGACTCCCAATAGAGGTTCCCTTCTCTGTGCTGCACCTTCACAGTTGTACCTGTCAGTGCTCCCCCATGTAACACAGAACTGTTTTCCTCATCTTCAATAAGGAAGTTGGCTAAATGTGAGATGACTCTTGGTAATACAAATTAGAACATTTTACGTTATAACATTCTTCACAGAGTACAAAAAGTTTTTACACACATAAATTAAAAGCATCTGGAAAAAAGAAATGAGTAAGCAGATAAAAGGGAACCCACAGAACCTATATTCATTTTCTGAGTTTCAGCTCATAAAAGGGCCTCTCCTCATATTATACTCAGAATATTTTACCGTTATTGGCTTCAGCGTTCAAATAACTATTTAGTTGCAACATCTAAGATTTCTTAACTGTTTTCTTTTTAAAATTTATTTATTAATTTTAGTGAGAGAGGAAGGGAGAGAGAGAGATCGACAGGAACATCAATCTATTCCTGTATGTGCCCTTACCCGGAATCAAACCAGCAACCTCTGCACTTTGGGATGATGCTCCAACAACTGAGCTATCCAGCCAGGACCTTTATTGCTTTCCATAAAATTACTTCATCAATATAAGTTGCATCACCTGTTTTATTCATTCATTATTTAAGAAATATTTATTTAATATAAATAAATACACTATAGTACCATGTACTAGATGCTTTTCTAGACATTAGAGATGAGTAGTGAATTAGACATATGAGGTCCCTGCCCCCATTATAATTTGGGGACACATGCAACAAATAATCAAATAAAATAGATTAAAAATTTAAATGTTGGTAAGACTATGAAGAAAATAAAACGAGTAAGAGAGGGCTGGGGTGATTGTAGCTATGCGTGTTAAAAGGGTCAGGGAAGTTCTCTTTGACTATGCATTTGACCTTGCACCGTGCAAAGATTTAAGAAACAGTGTTCAGGAGATAGGGGATGGAAATCACAAAGCCCTGAGATATAATATTCTTCCCCAGGAGTCCTTAAGAACAAGTGTATAGTGGACTAGTAATCACGTAGAATTATATGATCTGTGAGAAGGTAGAGTTCCAAGCATTGCCAGCCACCTGGTCTCAAATTAATAGAATAAGGTTAAGACTTTTCTTTTCAGTATCCAACTCAATAATCTATATCGTTCACATCCACAAGAAGAACCAGGTTTTTGTGTCCCCAGAAGAGGCTTGGAGAATCATTTATTGTATTAAGTTCTATTAAATTGTGTTCATGAACTTTTTCCACCATTTGAGGAAGTACCCAGAGGACTGTAGAGATGGAAGAGTTTGGTTCAAATACCCTCCTCTGCTTTCACCCCACTTGTTTCTTTCTCTCCACAGAGGCAGTTGTGACATCCTGCGTGGATAAGGAAATGAGGTATATCTTCTGCCACCCACTGAGAAAGCATTTGGTGTCATTGGCCATGATTGTTTTTCTCCCACCCCCACCCCCATCTCTAGCCCTGCTCACCCAGAATGAGAACATGGAAATTCATCTTGGAAAACGTGGTCTAAATGGTCCCCAAATTTAACCTTGCATATCCTTGGGTGACTACATTAGGATAGATATTTTTTTCTTTGTATTCTACTGTGTTATGCAACAAATAGAAAATGTTATAGTTGTCTTATATGTAAAACTGTGTCATCTCACAGAGCTAGATAATATCAAAAAATGATGTGTAAACAGATTTAAGTCTTTACTTCATTTTATTTTAAAGCATTCTTCAGAGAACTATTTTCAGTTCCAAAGATGCTGTAGTGAACTATTTTCAGTTCCAAAGATGTTTCAGTTCCATTCTTCAGAGAACTATTTTCAGTACCAAAGATGTTGTAGTGAATTTAAAATAAATTTGATTCAATCATACATGTTAAGGATATTTCTAGTACAAAGGGAATTAAACTTGCTGGTTGTAGCATGAGCCAGGGATAAGATAAACAGTTTGAAAAAGGATGTGATATCACTCATCTCTTTAGGAAAGCATTTCTCTGTCTTAGAGTTAAAGCTCCAGGCGGAGGAAATGGGAAGGCGGGGAGAACATGGACCAGTTCCAGGGGAGATGATGGGTCATAGAGAATGAATGAGTCAACAGGCATCAGAGGGCGTGTAGTGAGGGATTGGAAAGAGGGAAGCAGTGGGGCCTCTGAATGCCCTCACATCTACACCCATGTACACACACCAGGTTCTTGAGGTTTGGGATAAATCCTTAGTATCCTCAAAGAGTTACTGTGTGCCCCAAGCTACCAAAGCACTGTCAGAAACCATCTTGGCCCTGGGGGAGACTCTGACACACCAAAGTCAGGGAGCTGATAAAAGTAGAAGAATCACTGTAATAGAAGAAAGAGTATTGTAAACTGTCAGTGTTTCAGCCTTTAGTCTAGAAAGTTAGGAAGGAAATAAGAAGTCACTTCTTGAAGAGAAGCAATGCAAAGAAAATTGGTAGCATTTAGTTGTAGCAAAATTAATTGTTTAGGGTATCCCAGAGATTTCTCTGTGTCATCTGTAAGAGGTATTTTTATTTCCTGGTGGGCACAGAGGAGAAAGACCATTGTTTCTGTGAATATCTCCATATTTCTGTACCTCAGGCCTCTAGCACATACATTTGACATTTGATCAAGTCTTTTATCATATCTTCTTCATCATATTTACATTCCTAGCACTAAAAATCCTCTGAAATTATGTGACATTGATATTCCAAGGCTCTTAAAATTTTTTACAGAAATTTCTTATTTAATGCATATGCACTTTTAATTAAACAAATGGAAACACTGCTTTCATCCCCACCATGTCAGGCAGTATTATGAAATCTTATGTACAATGAACAAAATAAAAATAAGACCTTAGTCATTCTCAAAATAATGTTCTATCTTTTTGACACTGTTTCTCCTGAAGCTAACCAAATATGCTTGGGAATAAAATAAAAGGCCTTTGATTTCACTGTTCCTACAGTTTCCAGAGTCTAATCTAAAACAAACGTAAAAGTACACAGAGTATTGAAATTCTACAGTGGCTTTAACATAAGCAAAATCTCAGTTAAAAAATATTAACAATTAAAGGTAAAATCATAGAGATACATAGTAAACTTATTCAGTTGGTGACTCACATGTCATTTATGCGTGTCTTCAAAGGCTTAGCGAACTTTCACATAAAAAGATATTTTACCTTTTACTTACTTCAAGAGAGTCAATTGATTTCCTGTTAATCAGGATTTGAAAATGTCACTGAGGATTATTTTAGAATATATTAGGACAATTTAGTAGGACTCAGGCAAATATCCGGAATGCCAGAGGTGATCAAATGAACTTTGATTCAAAGCAAACAGTGTTACAAACTCCGTAGCTGCTGCGGCATCCTCATTGGCTCAGGAGCCTTCCTTATCAAAGGGCAGAGAGAGAGAGCTCACTGTACATGCCAAGGCATGTTAAGCTTAGCGTTTAGCATGCTAGGTGGCTGCCAAATGCAGATCTTGCATATTAAGCAAATCTTAATATATAATTATCACTGTACTCATTAAAATTTTTTGACTCATAATATTAAAAAACTAAAGCAAGTTACTAATTTGTCCCAAACCCAGTACCAGAAAACACAAGGCCACACATGGATTATAAATGAAGTATTTGATTGCAATGTCTGTTGGTGAAATAGGATGCTTTAGCCTACTTCCATTAGATTCTGTAAATACCCAAATGAACAAAGACAATGAAGGAAGTTTCGATAAATGTGAATTCAGAGCACCCTCTAAGTATGGAAGTGTCCTAGGTTTTTCAGAAATGTCCAAGAGACCTGTGTGAGGCTCCAGTACTTCTGAGACAGTACAGTGTAGAGGCTGAGGCATAGGCTTGGGAGTCAATAGGACTGGACTCAAATCCTAATGCTCATTATTTGCACTAAGCTTCATCTATGAATAAATGATAATAGTCATCTCAGAAAGATTTTAAAAGATTGTCAAATCATCAAATAATGCATGAGTGTTACTATTAACAATTAAAATAGGACAACAGACTTAAAAACAAAACTATTTTTAAAATCATTAAGCAGAAAGGGGACTTCAAAAGCACTGATGTAAAATGGTTATAATTTAACACCACTCTTACTTGCTGTTAGCTTTGGCCAGTTCATTCATTCTTCAATATACATGACTGAGAATCCACATTGCATTGTGATGACTGGTAGGGACACATCACAAAAAAAAAAAAAACACCACAAAAATATTTTAAAATAGGACTTGGAGTTTAGTGAAGATAAGATTTTAAAAAATAATTATTATACCATCAAAACTATAGGAATTGTGATAAATATTATGGAAGAAAATACATCAAGAAGAATTAACTTAAATTGTAAGGTCAGGAAAGGCTTCTGAGAAAAAGGGGCATTCCACTTGAGACGTGAAGAATGAGTAGGAAGCTGCTAAGGCAAGAAGGTTCAGGAGCAGTCCCGGCACAGAGGCCAGCATAAATAGTTTTGAGTTTGACAGAGTGTGCACTACAGGAAGAGCTGATCTGGCAAAGAGTGGTGGGAAATGGTGCAAAACCCTGGGAACCTTTTACCCTAGATAGATGGGCTGCCATTGAAGGGTTTTAAGCAGATGTGGTTTATCACCCTGGCTTCAGTGTGGTGGGTGAGTTAGAGTGTGACCAGAGTGGAGGGCAGGACACTGGTTTATTCAGGGAATGTCTTAAAACACTGGAATGTGAATTTGCTTTTAGCACATCCTTGGTGTAATACAACTTTGCTGGAGCATGAGAAGCGTGGGGCAAGTTATGGTTTTACAAGCTCACATTTCCGTTCCCTTTTAGACCATTTTAAAACATGTGTTTGCTGAGGGATTAACTGTTTATGTTGGCCCATCTACTTCTAACAAATATTTGTTAAGATTTCTCAGGTGCCACTTACCATCTTAGGCACTGGGAATAGAGCTGTAAACAGAACATGCAAAGACATTGCTCTCATTAATCCTACATTCTAGTGGAAAAAGAACTTAAATAAGAAAACAAGTAAATATATGATATATGCTATGATGATACCTGTAAGAAAAGTAGATCTGAGTGAGAGGATGGAGAATAATGGGGGGTAGTATAATTTTAAAGTGGTCAGAAAAGATCTCCCAGAGAAAGTGATTTTTGAGCACAAATAAAGAGTAGGTAATTTAAAACCTACAGAATGATTATTTCAAGAAAAAGGGACATAAATAAATACAAAGGCCCTGAGATGAGTGTTTTGCTTAATATTTTCAAAAAGCGACTTGGAATTTTAGTCAAAATTAATATGATATCATCATCATCACCACCATCACTACCACCACCCTCACTCAGCATTATCACACCACCACCACCACCACCATCGTCACCATGTACCATAGCTGTGGGAAATCACTCTAGGGTTTCATAGGACAAGCTCGTGATACAGCTCCCTTAGAGAGAGTCTTATACATATTAGTCAGCACTTAGAGCTCAACAAAAGTCTAAATCTTTGAATATTCTCAGGTTGTATAACAATTGGATTTTAAAAGTTAGAAAAAGAAGTCATTTTTAGGAAAGTATCTTCAACTCTCAAGATAAACAAGGATCAACTGAGACACTTAATAAAAATTTTTATTCCTGTGTAAAGACTGCTTTATTAGATCTAGAGTGGGGCCCTGGAATCTACACGTGCAACAAACATTTTAGTTGGCTTCTTTTTTTTTTTTTTTCTGAAGCTGGAAACGGTGAGAGACAGTCAGACAGACTCCCACATGCGCCCAACCGAGATCCATCCGGCACGCCCACCAGGGGCGATGCTCTGCCCACCAGGGGGCGATGCTCTGCCCCTCCGGGGCGTCGCTCTGCTGTGACCAGAGCCATTCTAGCGCCTGGGGCAGAGGCCAAGGAGCCATCCCCAGCGCCCGGGCCATCTTTGCTCCAATGGAGCCTCGGCTGCCGGAGGGGAAGAGAGAGACAGAGAGGAAGGAGAAGGGGAGGGGTGGAGAAGCAGATGGGCGCTTCTCCTGTGTGCCCTAGCCGGGAATCAAACCCGGGACCTCCGCACGCCAGGCCGACCCTCTACCACTGAGCCAACCGGCCAGGGCTAGTTGGCTTCTTGATGAAAGTGGTCCAAGGACTATGCTTTTAAAAATACCTTCTTATGATTCTGATCTCGCAGTTTTTAGTTTAAAATCACTCTCATCATTGCACATCTGTGCTTGAACTCAGTAATGGGAATGTAAAATATTATTCATACCCTGGCTAGATAGCTTGGTGGGTTAGTACATCATCCCAAAGCACAGAGGTTGCCAGTTTGATCCCCAGCCAGGGCATATGCGGAAACAGCTTAATGTTCTTGTCTCTCTCTCTCTCCACCCCCAACAATCATTGAAATCAACCCATAAAAAAAAATTTAAATATTGTTCTCCAAATTGAAAAAGTGACAGACAAGTACAAACCCACTTTAATAAGAAACCATCCAATATCTGAAAACAAATGAAAAACTGAAACCAAGCAGTTCAAATTCATCATCAGAGTGTGAGACTGATGACATTTAGTAATAACTTTTCTTTAATGTAATTTTACTTTTCTAATTGGCCTCAATGACAAATCTTTTTTCTACTAATGTAACTTAAGTGGGAATTTTTAAAATAATGTTATTTACAAAAGTCTGGTACCTGACATTTCTAGAGAATAATTTTACAGTTAAGATATGTCAAATATAATTTAAATTAAGTACTATTTATTTTAAGTATTACAGTACACAAATATGCTTAGATTTTAAATAATTCTTCACAATATTTCAACATCCTATTTTTGGTTGTTGGAATAATGAATAAAAACTATTGGCCCTGGCCTGTTAATTCAGTAGGTTAAGAGCATCATTCTGAAATGACAAAGTTGCACTTTGAATTCCCAGTCAGGACACACACAGGAAGTAACCAAAGAATGCACAACTGAATGCAACAACAGATGAATGTTTCCCTTCCCCCTCCCTTCTCTCTCCCTTCTTTTCTCTGTCTCTCTAAAAAAATCAATTAAAAAAATAAAAATTAATCCCTGGCCAGATAGCTTGGTCGGTTAGAGCTTCGTCCCGGAGAGTGGAAGTTGCTGGTTCAATTTCCCGGTCAGGGCACATGCAAGAGCAGCTCGATGTTCCTGTCTTCTCTCTCTGCCTGCCACTCTCAAAACAAGCAAACAAGCAAGTAAGAAAACAAACAAACATACACAAACAAAAAAGCTTATCGATGTACTGGAAATTTTTAGAGGTCTCAGTTAATAGAGAATTTGGTTAATAAAATGCTAGGTAAATAGAAAACTGATATAACTATATTCTTTCCTTCAAATATCAATATTTGCAACAGAAATGTGCTTTCAGTAAAATATTCCTCACCTTTAAATCAAGCATCATTTGTTAATTTTAACTTGCTTAATTACTTGGTAGTAGCCAAAGTCTCCTCTACAAACCTTCATGCCAAGATGACTATCTCAGTTTCCAGTCTTTCAAAGTGGTTACTGGATCATCATCCTGTTCTGCCTTAGAAAGGAAAATGACACCAAATATGGGTCAGCTGCTTGAATGTGTAGTGTTTTTTTTCTTCTTCTCTAATACTTGGGTGTTTTCATTGTCTCATATCAAAAAGGTAATAAGGGACTGGGAGAAATCTGTTCTTGAAAACATAAAGCTGAGATTAACATTTGTAAGACAGACATAGTGAGGGATTTTAACAAAGAAAATACTAATTTTATGTTGTTGTTTTGTTTTATTTGTTTTTTTTACAGAGACAGAGAGAGAGTCAGAGAGAGGGATAGACAGGGACAGACAGACAGGAATGGAGAGATGAGAAGCATCAATCATTGGTTTTTCATTGCTCATTGCGACACCTTAGCTGTTCATTGATTGCTTTCTCATATATGCCTTGACCGTGGGCCTTCAGCAGACCGAGTGACCCCTTGCTTGAGCCAGTGACCTTGGGTCCAAGTTGGTGAGGTTTTGCTCAAACCAGATGAGCCTGTGGTCAAGCTGGCGACCTCGGGGTCTCGAACCTGGGTCCTCCGCATCCCAATCTGACACTCTATCCACTGCACCACCACCTGGTCAGGCAAGAAAATACTAATTTTAGATCAGACACTGAGATTCTGCCTTCAGTTGAATTACCATTCTTTCATAAATATTTCTCAGCAAACTTTCTGAAAGTAATTATAGTTATTAATGATTATCATTTTAGTTGAAAGTTGAACTTGAAAGTAGACTAATTCTTTTTTCATTCATATACAGTGTATCCGTAAAGTCATGGTGCACTTTTGGCCAGTCACAGGAAAGCAACAAAAGACAATAGAAATGTGAAATTTGCACCAAATAAAAGGAAAACCCTCCCAGTTTCATACTTATTCAGTGCAGTTCAATGTGGGCTCACGCACAGATTTTTTAGGGCTCCTTAGGTAGCTATCCCGTATAGCCTCTACAGACTCGTCACTGACTGATGGCCTACCAGAACGGGGTTTCTCCACCAAACTGCCGGTTTTCTTCAACTGCTTATCCCACCTAGTAATGTTACTCCTTTGTGTTGGCACTTCATTATAAATGTGCTGATATTTACGTCGCACTTTGGTCATGGATTTGAATTTAGCGAGCCACAGAACACACTGAACTTTCCTCAGTACCATCCACATCTCGACTGGCATGGCTGTGGGCTGCTCCACTGTATACATGGTGTTATGTCATCATCTGCGCATGCGCACATGCTGCCACATTGTCCTACAGAAACTGGGAGGGTTTTCCTTTTATTTGGTGCAGATTTCACATTTCTGTCATCTTTTGTTGCTTTCCTGTGACCGGTCAAAAGTGCATCATGACTTTACGGACACACTGTATATCACTTTTATAAATCTTCTCTCCACCCCCACCTCCACACCTCAGGTCTCAGCATAATGGTCATTCTTTTATCCATGGTTTCACACTGAATTGGCTCTCAGTTAAACACAGAGATTTTCAAACAGGACCACTGCCATTGGTTCATTAGGGCTGCCAGCACTCCAAAATAGACATTTGATCACAAAATCCAATAAGCTTAAATTCTAAAGTCCAATCGTAGAATTTTAATAGCTGCAGGCAAATAAACGTGTAGCCAAACATCATCCAGCCCAGCCCTTGGGCTAGGTTCCAGTGTGCCAGGAAATCAGGATGCTATTCTAGTAAAGTAGGACCGTTGGTGATTTTTCTTTATTTCTTCTCCTCCTTCCCAAGGACAATAGTGATTAGAAAGGCCTGAGAGTCTGATTCTTAAATCTCCTACCTTCAGATCATGTTATGACCTCCATCTGCCTCTCTGATGAAACCACGTTTCTTCTGAGAGTACAGATCTTAATAAGAAGTTGTTCATTTAAAATGCTAGAAAGATGGCAGCAATGAGACCAGCTGATTCTTGACTCCCTGTTAGCAAAGGAAAAAGCATGTGTCTCTTGAGTGTTTGGGTTGTGCCAGTCCGTGGCTCTGCTGTGGCATGTCAGCAACGACGCGAGGTATACAGGGTAGCCCCAGAAGTTGAAATCTTAGTATTCTGTTCATTCCCTGGAATGTAAGCTAAATGAACGCAAGAACTGTGAGCATAAGTGTCACTGTATCTAGAAGGCCTAGAGAACATAAGTTATCAATAGTATTAATCGAAGCAAATGGAATTATCTAATCATTTTTTAAGGAAAAATTTCTTTAAACTCTTACTTGGTAAAAATATTTGCCGAACACTTGTGTGGAACACAAAGGTAAATAAGATACAGAAGTTAACCTTAAGGATTTGGGGTTTATTAGAGGAGTTAAGTAGGATAATACAAAGTAGAAAGGGATAGGCAATAATAGAGGGGTTGGTTTTGTATTTTAAAAATTATTTTAAAAGCATTTCCATACCAACTTGATATGCTCTAATAATGCCTTGGAAACACTCTGAAATGTACTGAATGATAAATAAATGTGAAGGATTACTGTAGTTATAAATGGTTATTTTCTTTGAAAGGATACAAGGTTGGAGCCACTGCTTTAGGAAGCTTCCTCTTCCTAGATTTCTACACATGTCTAAAGAGATGATGCAGACAATTTACAAGATCATCATCTTGGCGTGGCTGCATATTAGAATCACCTTCAGATTTCTCAAAACTCCTAGTGTTCAGGCCACACCCCAGACCAATTAAGTCTGAATCTCTGAGGGTGGACCCAAACAGCCCTACTTTATAAAGCTCTCCATGGAATCTTATTTGTTAAGTCCATTGTTTCTAATTGTGTCTGCTTAAAAGCATCATGAAGAGCTACTAAAAAACAAATGCCACCCCAAGAGATGTTGATTAATTTGTCATAAATAAATCTAAGCATAGATATATATTTTTAAATCTCTTAAATTCAATGGTAATATATGGCCAAAATTGATATGAACAGAGTTAAGAAATAACAAAAATTATATCTAATTGTGGGGAAAAGTATTTTTATCACTAGCTCTTATTACTGGTCATCTGTACTCACTAAGTGACAGCTCATTTAAGAGACTACTCAGTTTAAGTTTTCACAGTTGTACATGGTTATAAGGATGATCAGAAAGGGTGTCTTATCTCTAAACCTGTGACAGATTGGGCCTGGGCAAGCAAGAAGACTTTCTGAAATCCTTAGTCCCATGAGCTGGTATGGTCACTTTTAGTCATTTCTCTTTGATGGAAAAAGCCTGGGCATGAATAGCATGCAAGCATGTGTAATCATTTCAGCACAGATGGTACCACCAATACAAATCACCATCTGGAAAGGAAACGTATTTACCGCTTGTACATCTTACATAGATAAAACAAAACATTGTGTTATTTCAACTGTCATTTGTTTATAAATACTTCTGTTGTGTAAAAGTTTGAAAATTATAAAGTTTGAAATCTTCTTGGATTGTCAGTTTCTTAAAACTATTGATATGAATGGTTCCTTATGATGTATTGTGTCAGCTGTTTATAAAAAGAAATGATTGCAAAATTAAAAGCTTATTGATAAATTTATATACCTTCCATCAAAGCCAAAATTGCCAACTTTAATTTCAAAATTTAAGTAACAGTATGCTGGTTTTACAATCTTGACAGTCGGTGTGATTTAAATATAGAAGAAAGGAGTGAATGAAAGTAAAGATAAAATAGTTGCAGGAAAACTAGTGATTCTAAGTTAAGTCAGCAGGAATTCCAGTGCTTTTGGAAAAAAATAATTGACTCATCTTTTGATATTTAATTTATTTTATTTAGATCAGTTAATATAAAAATTTCCTTATGCCTTCAAGTAATTTTACATTTTCATTTAAATGAATCACATTAATTATAGCTTATGGTAGTTTATTTTGCTAGAAGTTTTTTTTTTCTGTTTTGTAGTTCAGCGCTATCTAGACAAAGTTTGACAAGTTATTGTGGATTCGTAACTGCAAAGGTCTTTGGGAAAAGCAATTTTGATGGGAAGTGGAATCCAAGACAGCACTTACTGATGCTTTTGTTCAACTTTATAGCATATTATCTAACTGGTCATAGGCTCCAATACCAACTACATTGTGACACATTTGCAATCGAACTGAAGAAAATGAAAGACAGACTAATGGGTCCATTCCTCTTGGTGAGCCTTGACTTCTAATAGTAGAAGCCTCCTTTTGGTAGGAGGGAAGGTAACACACATGTACTGAATAGCCATTGAATATGTTATTCCATATAATTCTCACTGCAATACTAGAGGTTAGGGTAGACAATTTTTCTAATTTTAAAGTGTAGAAAACAAAAATTATTATAAATAACTAATATTTATGTTCTTAAAATATTTTGTTATGTTAATTTTTATGGATGTACATATGTAATTTGAAAAAAACCTACATCCATATTTTAGACTATTCACTTATATTCACTTCATCTCATGGCAGCTCGGTGAATTATAAGCATTGAAAAAAAAATACAGGTATGAAAAACAAGAAAATCTGTGAAATACTGGACCTCAAATACAAACTTAAAATGTTAGGTCAAATATCCTTATATAAAAGGATTTTAAAAACCATGCATTATATAGTCCACTATCTGAAACTTTGAAAGGCAACCTTGCCCATTGATATCCCTCATTTTTCCCTTTTCTTTTTAAATAAATCTTTTTTGTGCACAAATGAAGGCCTTGCTAGTTATCTGAGGTGACAACTCAAACCCCTTCATTTGCAGCTTGTCTGGGAGCCAGGGGACTCTCCTCTCTGGTTCCCAGACAGGCTCTAAATGGCTTCTTTTATGACATGTTCACTTCATCCTTAGTCTTTGCTCAAATTTCTTCTTCTGCTTGGATAAGAAACTTCTTCTCTTCCACTTAACTAAAATGTGCTCAGGGCTCAGATTAAACATTTGCTCCTGCGGAAGGAACTCTTAGATTATTTTAGGTCCCATGGGACATACCACCATAGCACCCTCTGGTTCCTCTTCTGTAACATTTAGTGGCCTCATGATTTCTTACTATCTGTATTCCTTGGTGATCATGCAATAACTAACACATTTAATATAAGTAACAACTTCCTGAGGAAGCTATCATTATTCCTATTTACAGATATAGTAACTGAGAATTAGTGATATTGAATAACTCATCCAAGGAGACAGTAAGTGATAAAGCCAGGAAAACCAAGGACTTTGCCTACAAAACCATATTCCCAATCAAGATTGTTACTTGAGCTCTACTTACATGTCTTTTTTTCTAATTCAAACTTGGCAATTGACAGTGCCAGGAGCACCTTGACATTCATACCTCTTTGTTGAATATAAGAATAAATTAGTTATAAAAAAAGTAAGAATAAAATAAAATAATATGAAACGGCAGCGGCAACTCACAGGTAAAACATAGTATTCTTCACTCAACATAAACCATGCCCACAGAATATCAAAAAGAGTCAGGGCTGAGAAACATGACAAAAATAAACCACTTTCCAATTTTGTCAGCATAGACACAGGGTGTGACACAATCACAAAGATATCAAATGTTCTCCTCTCCTAACATGCATGGCTATTATTTCTTTACCAATGACACTACTAATGACAAATCTAGCCTGGCATCCTTCCTCCCTGCCCTTCAAATGTAGCTCTGCCCACCATTCCCACAGGGGGAGCTATTTGCAATGGTATAGCTTTGAGTAAGTAACATAGAGAGCACCTGGATGGTAAACCTCTATATAAACCATAGAAACTCTTAAGATTCTGATAAGTGAACACAGAGATCTATTTGTCATGTGACTGTTCAAGATGAGCCTTCCACCTAAGCACCTTTCTTATTTTTTTTTATTTTTTTTATATTTTATTTATTAATTTTTAGAGAGAGAGGAGAGAGAGAGAGAGAAGGGGAGGGAGGAGCAGAAAGCATCAACTCCCATATGTGCCTTGACCGGGCAAGCCCAAGGTTTCGAACCGGCAACCTCAGTGTTCCAGGTCGACGCTTTATCCCACTGCGCCACCACAGGTCAGGCTAAGCCCCTTTCTTATTAAAACTGTCGCCTACAATCTGAAGTGGTCTGCGTTTTTCTTAGGTCTCTCCTTGCCCTTGTGTACGGGGGCTAGTTTGAGAACCATTACTAGAAATCCTTTTACCACTGTTGTAGACTAGATGTCTAATTATGATAACTGGTCATGGTCTGCTCGATTTGTTTCCTGATGAAAATATCAAGCCTGAAACTAAATGCTGTACATTATGATAAGAAAATACAATGAGATGTATTATGATATGTGAAAAAGGCACAATTCTTTTATTATATGCTAAATTTGCATTTTCTCAATGTCAAGAACTTAGAAAGGAATTCAATTATTTCTCTTGTGATTTGATTTTCAAGGTTAGTTTAGTTTCTTACATGTCTTAAAGTACCTAAATTTCAAGTAGCGTGGACCTGGATTCAGAAACAATTTGTGACTTTTTTTTTTTTTTTGACAGAGACAGAGAGTCAGAGAGGGGGACAGACAGGAAGAGAGAGAGAGATGAGAAGCATCAATTCTTCATTGTAGCTCCTTAGTTGTTCATTGATTACTTTCTCATATGTGCTTTGACCTGGGGGCTACAGCAGAGTGAGTAAACTCTTACTCAAGCCAGCAACCTTGGGCTCAAGCCAGTGACCACGGGGTCAAGTCTATGATCCCACACTCAAGCCAGCAACCCTGCGCTCAAGCTGGTGAACCTGCACTCAAACTGGATGAGCCCATGCTCAAGCCAGTGACCTTGAAGTTTCAAACCTGGGTCTTTCATGTCCCAGTTCAATGCTCTATCCACTGCACCACCGCCTGGTCAGGCGGATTTCTGTGATTTTTAAAAAAGATCTTGTCTTTGTCATTCAACTACAAATGCAATCATTTGTAGTTTTATCTGCATATTGCCATGAAAAGAATGCATATTATGTGTGTATATATGCATGTGTGTGTGTGCATGTGTTAAAGTCTTGGTTTGGGTTATTTTTACAATCTAGATTGATCCTAATGAGGAATTATTATTTATATTATTATATTAATAATAAATATTGAACTCTCCTACTAAGTACCACAGGATGACAAATGGCCAGAAAACAAATATATATTAAGCATATAAACTACTAGAGCTTGAATCCCAACCTACCAAATAGTACACTGAAGGCTAAGGACTATTGGAGACTGACACACAAATCAAAAAGGCAGAAACAATGTTGTTATGAGGCTATTTATTTTAACTGCAAGCCGTCATTAGGTTTCCCCATCTTGTATATCAAAGGAAGCAAGTTGTTACCTCTGAGAAGTCAACTGTGATTTATATCCATTAACCTGAAACTTCCTACTCAGGGTCTCTGAATTATATGACACTACCAGCCAATCAGGAGCCATCATGTGCACTGGAGGGGGAACAAATTCTCAAGAGAGTTCCTGTGCATGTTCTTCAGTTCAACTTTCTGTTCCATAGCCCAACCCATGTTTTATAAAGAGGCCCTACCCAGTGATAAGGGGCTTATTTATATTCTCACAGCAATATTCTCCTACTGTAATCTCAAATTCATCTTATGTAAGCACATGACTCACATGCATTGATTGGTTCCTTTCCTGAAACTTGGGGTGAGAGCCAACCCTTAGTTATCTGTGGTATGAATGTCAGAGACAACTGGGAGAACTGAAATCCATGGGTTATTCCCAACTTCCATTCTAACAAATAATCTTAACATCCTCCCTGAGGTAAACTTTTTTTACTCTTGATTTTAATAAACATAGGAAAGTCCAAAGAGAAACACATAGGGTCTTGTAAATCAAAAGACTATGTAATTGTTGAACATTTAAGAGCTTCGCATTTCCATTTCCTTTCACAGAAAAGATTCTAAATAAGTACTGTCTACCAGCAGCCACCATGAACTCCTTTAATCTAGTGCAATCTAACCCCCGATTCCCATCATCTACTAAAAATACTTTTTCAACTTTCATGTCATGCAGAAGTCAAAATGAGTGGCATTTTTCCTTTTCCTTGGGTTTTTTTTTTCTGCATTTTTTTTGTACTGGAGAGTATTCACTACTGCTGTAAAGCTTGGGTTTGTTGTTTTGTTTCTTTTTCCTCCTGACTTTCATGCCACTGGGTTCCCTTAGTTGCTCTTCTTGTTATAACCGTCAGCGGGTCCTGGTGATATGAAGTATATTCTATTTACAGCCCAAGTTCAAATAATTCTCATCACCTATACTACTATATCTTTGTCTTAGCCTTGTTATTGGGTGATTAAAATAACCTCCTACCTTTTCTTCCAGGTTTGTTTTGACCCTCTCTAGTCTACTTTCCTTAGAGAAGATAGACTAGCCTTTTTGAAATACATATTATATCAACACCTTATCCCCAACCCTCGGATAACTTATTGTACTTTTAACAAAAGGAAAAATCCTTATCAAAGCCTGTGCCTCCCAACATTTCCTACCCTTGCCTATTTCTCTGGCCACTGACCACTGAGCATGCTCCAGACACACTGACCATACTGTATTTGAACTTTAAAGTTTTTGTACTTCATGTTATAGATCAAAAATACTTGGTTCCACATATTTGTAAGACTGAGCTTACTTCAGCTCTCCATGCCTCTGCTCATACATTCCGTCCACAGACAAGGCTCCCTAATCACCCCGCTAAAGCAGCTCTGAAATTAAATATGCATTACTACCTTACTTTTATCACTACTTTGCAACCTTATGCAAGTTACTCTATGCCTGTTTTCTCATCTGAGAAATTAGTCTTATAAAAATACTTATTATACCTCATAGTGTTGTTTTAAGGATCTCCTGACCTCAAGATCTATAACCCTAATCACATCTGCAGTTTCCCTTCTGCCATGTAAGATAATATATTCATAGATTTTAGGGAATAGGATATGGACAGCTTGGGAGGACAGCAAGGGTAGACATCATAAAGTTTTTGCTCCCCTGATCAAAAACTTTAAGTGATATCCATTAACCATTAATGTGAAGTTTATTTTCTTAAGATGGCTTTGAAGACCCTTCAAACTAAATTTTTAACAATTCCTAAATAGAGATCCCATTCTACTGTCAAGATGGTCTCCATGACATACCTTAAAGACGCTATAATTTTTTTTTTTTTGGTGTTTTTGCTGATTATTCTTCCATGTCTGCAGTCTTTTTTTTGCTTATCAAAATCCTGACAATGATTCAAGATCCAGTTAAAGTCCCATCTCCTCAATAAAGGCTCCTCTACTAATATCATTTTTCTCTAAATTGTTTGATATGATACTATTCAGAATAGAGAGTGGTCTTCTCTTTGTTCAGAATTCATTTATTTTTCCTCTGGAAATTGCACTCTTGTTTTTTGGAGGAAGGGAGGTATTTTCTCCCAGTACATACAAACTTGATAATATCTCAAGTACAAGGTACTACTGCCCTCCTGGACAAGAGGTGAGTTCATGACCCCAGTGAGGCGACCCAATGCTGTCTCCCTAGACCACAGGCACCCAAAGCCAAAACTGCTACCATTTTTAAAAGCTTACCTTCTAAAAGCAGCACACGGCTAAATAAATCACCAAAACTTCCCTGGTTCTGTGGCTTTTACTTTATTTCTACCTAATCCCTTGCCTCTGTATCCATCCTACAAATTTCTTCTTAAGCCAGAACTGTCTTTTGTTCCATAAAAATCAAAGAGCCTAACCACTAAAGCTTTATAGTGTTCTTTAAATACCTCCTGAACTTCAAATTTCTCCTCTGATTTTCTATAAAATGGCAGTATATTTTATACATCTTTTGAATAATCCACAACAATTTATATATTACTAGTAAGGTGACCAACTTTTTTACAATGAGAAGGAAGACAAAAATAAATTGAAGAAAACAATATTGTAAATAAAAGAAACTTTATTCATTGCAACAATAATACATTATAATAGATAAATGCATACTAAAAACATTTGTAATACTTTATATTGTAACTATGCTTACATGCCTATTAATTTTTAATAATAATTTTTTAAAAAGTACTCATTTAGTAAAACTAAATATCAAACAATACTAAATTGGAGTGATATTCAGGCATATTTATCATTTTCTAATTAAAAACCGTCTGTCTTATGCAACTATTTGATCAAAATGCGTTACTAATAGATATGGTTTGATGTTAGATTTCCACTTTAAAACTTGAATTTCGGGAAAATACTTGTAAATAAAATTATATGTATTCAGAAGTTATTAAATAGATGATGAATTAATAAAACGTGAATTGTGCTTACCTTTCTATGGTTGAATATTCACTGAGAAAGAAATAATCGAGTCTACAATGTCATAAGTACCGTGTCATGTTTCAGGAGGAAGTACACAAAGCCATTTATGTGCTCAGTACATCACACACTCTCTCAAGGTCTCCCGTGAGGAACGCATGCATCTCATGATCCCATCTCACCGCACTATTCTGATCCTTGACGAATCATCATGTCAAATACAAATACATAGTCACATCACATGCAATGGATCGACTCTGCATTGATCGAATACAGACATTTACAGATTAGTCTTCCAATATCAAAAAGGAGAACGGCCCTGGCCGGTTGGCTCAGTGGTAGAGCGTCGGCCTGGCGTGCAGAAGTCCCGGGTTCGATTCCCGGCCAGGGCACACAGGAGAAGCGCCCATCTGCTTCTCCACCACCGCCCCCCCCCCCCGTCTCCTTCCTGTCTCTCTTCCCTTCCCGCAGCTGAGGCTCCATTGGAACAAAGATGGCCCGGGCACTGGGGATGACTCCTTGGCCTCTGCCCCAGGCGCTAGAGTGGCTCTGGTTGCAACAGAGCGACCCCCCCCCACCCCGGAGGGGCAGAGCATCGCCCCCTGGTGGGCAGAGCATCGCCCCCTGGTGGGCGTGCCGGGTAGATCCTGGTGGGGCGCATGCGGGAGTCTGTCATGTAGGAGGACTCTTTTTGAGGGAAGATGGAACTTGGAACTTACAAAAGAAGGACTGTCCTCCCTAAAGGAGGACGATTGGTCACCTTAATTACTAGATACAAAAAAAGCTTTTTAATAAATATTGGTTGACTAATTCATAAAGTATTGATTTTTTACTTTTATTTATTTTTAAAGAATGTGAATTGCTCCTAATAGCAAGCTGAGATCCAGGAACGTGGATCTTGTTATCAATCCTGCCATTCCCAGAAGAATGAGAAATCATTGCTCCCTTCTGATGGATTGATTAGAAAAGTCACCATTCCACTGATTGAGTTTTTTTATGTATATTTCCCATACACCAATGCATAAATCAAGACCCTAGTCTAAATTATTCTATCTTCCTGTCATATGGAATTCATCTATTTAACATGCAATGGATCCATCCAAAATTCTGGCATTAAATGAGCCTGGTCTGTACTTACTGTTTTTTCAATAGGTTCTTGGCACTTCAGGTTCATACGAAATTTTTGGAAGACTTTTCTCCAATACTTCTCAGATATTCAGATCAACTGAGTGGATTATCTGTGTTTGGTTTCATATAATGGGTAGTTACCATTGGCTGGTAACCAAACAGAGTATTTAAAAGAGATCAATGTTTTATGTAGCTTTCTTAATGAATCCGTAGTGAAACCTAATGAGCATCACTTATGTTTTATAATGTTTTGTGAATATTTGAGGTAAAATGTCTGCTAGAACTGATCAAAGTCTATGTCAGTGCCTAAAACATCTTCCTTTTGAAAATTGTGATATTCTATCTAACTCTGGTTTCCTAGAACTATTCTCTTTCTGCATAATCCCTTCAAAATGACCAATTCTGCCATTACTGTAAAAAGTTGAGGGTCATCTTTTCTGAAATAATTTGAAAGTGAGTCACTCAGCACCTCCCAGAGGATAATACCAGGTTTTTGGCTTTAGTTATAAGGATAAAAAGTTAAATTGAATTGACATGGGAAGATTGTAGAAGGAACAACTCAGAGTAATGCCAATTATTGCATATGTTGTCTTTGAATATCCCAGTGATGTTAGCCAGGTAGTGAATAATGACATCTGGTACTCAGGAGAAATATCTAGGCTGGGAATAAACAGTATGTACATGGCAACTAAGGGTATAAGACTGTATGAAATAGAGAGTAGCTATATAGAGGAAAAAAAGGTTTCAGGATTTAAATCTGGGCCACTCCAACATTTACAGATCAGTGGTAGGGGATGGGAGATATTAAAGAAGGTCTAGCATGAGACTGAGATGCAGGTAGAAAACCAGGTGAATATGGTATCTTGGAAGCCACGTAGAAAGTGTTTCAAACAGTTCTTTTTATTACCCTCTGGGTTTTCAGGGTTTCTTTTTTTTTTCTTTTTTTTTCTTTTTTTTTTTTTTTTTGTATTTTTCCGAAGTTAGAAGCAGGGAGGCAGTCAGAGTCCTGCATCGGCCCAACTGGGATCCACGCAGCATGCCCACTAGGGGGCGATACTCTGCCCATCTGGGACCTTGCTCTGTTGCCTGAGGCAGAAGCCATGGAGCGGTCCTCAGCACCTGGGCCAACTTCGCTCCAGTGGAGCCTTGGCTGCAGGAGGGGAAGAGAGAGACAGAGAGGAAGGAGAGGGGGCGGGGTGGAGAAGTAGATGAGCACTTCTCCTGTGTGCCCTGTCGAAGAATCAAACCCAGGACTTCCACATGCTGGGCTGAATGAGTCAACCAGCCAGGGCTGGTTCTCAGGTTTTGAACAGAGTCAATCAGATGGTTCTGTGAGATCCTAAGAATATAATTTCAGAAAAATTTCTGTTTCTCTCAAGGAAACTCTAAGCTAGATTTTATATTAACTCCATGCAATGGTTATGCTGCCTCTGACAGGGTTAGAATGACAGTGGGATTAGGAATCAGAAAAGTTTGTGTCTCAGACCATCTTTACCCTTTACTATCACTGTGACTGGGGACAAATTACTTTACCACCTAGTAAAATGATCATAGCTATGCCTCCCTGCCCTATCCTCAAGCTATGAAATGGTCCAAGGAGCTAATAAATGAATACAGGACTCTATAAATTGTTGAAGCATGAACCACAAGAGACGTTACTGTGATGGAGGTTCAGATGGACCAATGCTTTCTGCTCTAAAGGCCTGGGGAAGCCAAGCTTCTTCACCGGCAGAAGCTAAGGGAGTCGTGAGACACGCTCTGGCTGACATGATTTTTCAAAATTTACTTCTCAGTAGGATATATATTCTTTTTTTTCACTGTTTCTTTTAATTTATTTATTTGAAAACATTTTCAATTACAGTTGACATACAATATTACATTAGTTTCTAGTGTACAGAATAATGATGAAACATTTCTATAACTCACAAAGTAATCACCCCAATAAGTCTGGTACCCCTCTGACACCATAAATAGTTATTCACATACACGTAGTTTTAAAAAAAATAAGTCTTTACTTGACATAAATGATTTTTGAACCCCAAAATTCTCTTTTAAGATAAGAAGTTGTTAAATGAAGTTATTTTGATTACAAAGAACTTATGTTAGAATTCGGCATGTTGCCACTACTTTGCTCTAAGTAACATGAGTCTGTCAGAGAAAGACGAAAACCATATGATTTTACTTAGATTTAAAATCTAACGAGTAATATAAACAAACAAACAAAACAGAAACAGATTCATGGACACAGAGCACAGACTGATGGTTGCCAGAGGGGAGGGGGTCAGGAGGATGAGTGAAAAGGTGAAGGGATTGAGAAGTACAATACAAGACTGGTAGTGACAGAACAGTCATAGG
Organism: Saccopteryx bilineata; assembly: GCF_036850765.1. NCBI lineage: Eukaryota > Metazoa > Chordata > Mammalia > Chiroptera > Emballonuridae > Saccopteryx > Saccopteryx bilineata. The sequence continues at coordinate 209,240,892 of NC_089494.1, forward strand.
CATGTAAAGTACAATATAAGAAATACAGTCAATAATACTGTAAACACTATGTATGAGGTCAAGTAAATACTGGAAATATTGGAGGAATACTTTGTAAAGTATATGATTGTTTCACCACTATGCCACACATCTGAAACTAATACAAAATAATAGACTATAAAAATATCCTTCAAAATAATCCCAACTGAATTTGATTAGATTAGAATATCTATTCAAAAATAGTATTTTAAAATATTCTTTTTCTTTTCTTTTCTTTTTTTTCTGAAGCTGGAAACGGGGAGAGACAGTCAGACAGACTCCCGCATGCACCCGACCAGGATCCACCCGGCATGCCCACCAGGGGGTGATGCTCTGCCCACCAGGGGGCGATGCTCTGCCCCTCCGGGGCGTCGCTCTGTTGCAACCAGAGCCATTCTAGCACCTGAGGCAGAGGCCACAGAGCCATCCTCAGCGCCCGGGCCATCTTTGCTCCAATGAAGCCTTGGCTGCGGGAGGGGAAGAGAGAGACAGAGAGGAAGGAGGGGGGGTGGAGAAGCAAATGGGTGCTTCTCCTATGTGCCCTGGCCAGGAATCGAACCCGGTTCCCCTGCACGCCAGGCCGACGCTCTACCGCTGAGCCAACCGGCCAGGGCACTTTTAAAATATTCTTTAAAAATGCTAACACCTAGAATTTTATAAATAATGTGGGTTTTTATATTTCAAAGAAATCCTTTACTATGATAGGCAATAAATTGTGATAAAGTTATAGAATGTTTTTCTAAAAGAAGGTCATATGTCTGTATATCTAAACGCGTTGTATTCCTGTCACTGCTTCTAAGTCATTTACTACAATATGCAAAAAAAGAAGAAGAGACTGTATCAGTGAAATTTTTATGCATGGCTTAATGCATTTTTATTTTTCAGTTTTTTTTCCAGTACTCAACAAAAATAAATAAACATTAACAATACCTTGTCAAGTATCTATAGTCTCCTTCAATATTTTAAGGTACACAATTATCAAAGCTGATATTGAACACAAACAAATTGATACAATTCAGTACTCTGATAAAATTCATTATCAAATAAGTTAATTTAATCTTCAGGCAATAAAACTTTATGTCCCATAACATCTTTAATATAAACTGTATACCAAAATGGCTCTTCAAACATAAAAAGTGCAATTACAGAGTACAAAAAAAGCAAAGAGAAAGATATATTTTACATCATTTCAATTTGAATAACAGATATGTTTTAGATAAAATTATTCTTTAGTTAAAATATTAAAAAGAACTCCAGAACACTGTTCATAGAAGTTGTTATTTCCCTTTCTCCCATATGAATAACAATAGGAAAAAAAAACCCTGAAAATACTGGGCAGCAACTTAAATACATTTTTTCCAAGTCTACAGAATGAAATATTACAGCAAAAATGACAAAGTAGATCAGGCATAAGATTTTAAAAACTGAATTATTGAAATCAATAGAAATTAGAAACTAGCATCATGAATTTGTTGCATGAAAATGAAAATATGTTATCTGATGACAATAGAGTTTAGCTCTTTTCCCCAAAACACAAAACTGAAAATCTGAGTTAGACATAGTCATACCAGCTCACCATTTCTCCCATTACTTTGACTTTTGACAGAAAGATGATAGTGAAACCTACTTAGAACAGTAATGTTCTACTGCATGAATGTTTAGTATATTACATAAATCTCAATTTTGAGGTTAAACATTTAGTACTGATCATAGAACTTAATGTCTGTAGTTATAGTGTGCGTCAAGTGAGTTATTGTGGGGCCTTGGTGTAAATCCATAAATTATGCACTTTTGTTTCAAATTTGCATTTGTTCTCAATATGTTGGCTATGAATAGCCCCTTCTAGAAATATAGTGAGAAATCTGTAACATGAGGAAGACAGACTAAATATGAACCAAAATCTCTCCATTGGTTGTAGAAAACATGAGCTGATAGCAATAATTTTTTTTTCTTAGCATTATCCTCATTAAGGCAATTATTTTTTTACTTGTTTTTTATCCACATAAAGCAATCGGGGTCAAACAATTTATTTAAATGCTTTTCTAAATAAAAACTTTTATAAGTTGAATTTTAAAGTATTCTTAAATACAGATTAAAGACACCCCAAACTGCTTACAATTAGATATGTAATATAAGTTGAGATTCTTAAGATAAACCTATAAGGCTTCCGTTTTGTCAGTAAAATAAATGAATTGAAGCTAATTTCTTGGATAGTCAATAAATACTCTTTGAAGCAATCAAGACCACTTAAAATAGGCAGACTTTGTTTACAGGTGTCAATGCATATGTACAAGATTTAAAACTTGTACATATGCATTCTTGAACACTACATCTGACGTCAGCTATATTCAACAGAAAACTGAAATATCCATTCGGAGCTTATTCAATTTCATATTATTTCTCTTTATCTTATTTGTAGTTTTATATGCTTTTGATAAAGCAACAAATGACTATAATTCTCATTAAGCTCATGCGTACATGTGTGTTTGTATGTATATATGCTTTAATGTATTTTTCTGTTCTCCTTATCTTAAGGAACCAGATCCAGGACTCTGGATGAGAGTCATGTGAACACACTGGATGGTATGATGTAAGGGTGCAGATGGAGGCTAGTCCTGGCACCTGGCACTTCAAAGATTAGCCATCACTTATTCTCTTTATTGCCCTGGGAGCACATGTCAGGATACCAAGTGGAAAGAGAATAGATGCTCCCTGACCAGGTGTGTGTGATCCTGAGAGGCTCTCCTCAGAGGTCTAGCATTCAATGAAACAGTCTCCCATGAGATCCAGAGCTGGTGACAGCTGGGGCTCCTTATGCAGCTGCCCCAGGTACCCCTATTAGCTCACTGAGACCATAGGCTCTGAGCACAGGAAAAACCCGAGTCTCCTCCAAAAAATAAACACAAAGAACAGGCCCTGGTTTCACCTCAGTCTCCACAAGAAGGAAGGAATGGTCAAGTCTAAAGCAGGGGTCCCCAAACTACAGCCCGTGGGCCGCATGCAGCCCCCTGAGGCCATTTATCCGGCCCCCCGCCGCACTTCCTGAAGGGGCACCTCTTTCATTGGTAGTCAGTGAGAGGAGCACAGTTCCCATTGAAATACTATACTGGTCAGTTTGTTGATTTAAATTTACTTGTTATTTATTTTAAATATTGTATTTGTTCCCGTTTTGTTTTTTTACTTTAAAATAAGATATGTGCAGTGTGCACAGGGATTTGTTCATAGTTTTTTTTATAGTCTGGCCCTCCAACGGTCTGAGGGACAGTGAACTGGCCCCCTGGGTAAAAAGTTTGGGGACCCCTGACTGTAGAAGCTTTCAAATAAACTGGTTCATCTGACTTATTTTTCTTGGTTTCCCCATGTCCTGCATCAGGATATAATTATAAATTAAATATGTAATTTAAAATTCTACAAGAAGCTACTTACTATATTGTTTTAAGTTAAAAAAATCTCTTGTATAGAAAATAACTATATTTCTCTCTTTAAACACTGTATAAAACTATTGTCCTATGTTTTAATGATTAGTCCATCAAATTTTGGACTATAGGTTAACCTTAGAATTCTTCCTCAAAGTCCCTATGAAAATAAATACTCTTAAAAAGAAACATAGATTTTGGCTTTAAGTGTAGTTTTTTTAAAAATTATCTCATGAGCAACACCTCTCATAAATCTATTCAAAACAGGAAACATTGTGAAGCTATAAAATATCGATTATTTGCATAGAAGATGCATAAAATTGGGTTCTTGGTTCATTTTACTTGAGGAGAATCAGTTAGACAGCTGACTAGTATCCACAGGAATTGTGGGTTGGGAATCGTCCACTTCCCCTCCAGGCAGATAAACAGGGCTGTAGCCAAGGACAGGCCGGAGGGAGCAGAGCCCACCCAGTTCAGTTTCTTTCCAATGTGTAGTGTTTCACACACGACCTCTGCTTGCCTCTCCACAGTTCCCACTGTATTGGTTTCAACACATGACACAGCAGTACCAGCTTATACAGCAAACCAATTACCATTGTTTGAGGAGTAGAACAATATACTTAGAAAATTGATTTGACCATATATACAGAAATCTGTCCTTTGCTGAAACTTCTTGAGCAATTTATTTGTGGCAAGCAAATAAGCTTTGAAGCTTTCAATAAAGGATTTAGCTCAGAAAAAAAATATCAGTTTTCTTTCTATATTATTAGTTCATGTGCATTATACAAATAGTCTGTGAAAAATAACACAAAAATAAAAACATTTCCAAGTATATTAAAAATAGACCATTTTCAACTAAACACATGACCCAACATAAATATTATTAATAAAATAGGAATATTAACATAAACAGGTATGCCTTGCACAGGGCTCATGAGCTCGATGCCACCGTTCAGACTTGGGGCAACGCCAGGTCCCCCGAGGTCACCCTTTCATATTCCTTTCTTGATTTTTCACTTTTTCGATTTCTGTACCTAGAAATATTCAGAAAAGAAACTGTTAGCAATGTAATTAACAGTAATAAGAATAGAACATGTTAATAAAAAGAACAAGTATATGGACTCAAAAGGTGCATTAGCATAGTGTTTCCAAATGACAAGGGTGAACAGGTATAGTAGTTTGAACAAAGAAAAAAAAAGAGAGAGCAAGGAGAAGCATTCTGAGGTCAAACAATTTGGGGAGGAAATGGTGAAACACAGTAAAAGGAGTCTCCGGAGGTCTTAGCCTTATCATGAAAATTGTAAAATTTCAGGAGTGTGTGACCACACTTAACCCTGGTTTGATATTTTTTCTTCCTCTTTCTTTCCTTCCCTCTCTCTCTCCCTCTGCCTGTGTGTGTGTGTGTGTGTCTGTCCATCTCTTTTTTCCTTCCTTCCTACTTACCTACTAAAGCACTAATATTTTAAATATTACACTATAGTATTACATCCTACCCATTACACTGATAAAGTTCTATCACTGATAAAAATTAAAATAACTAATATTTATCAGGTACTAATCAGGAGACTGACAATGTCTGAGTGCTATTACATTCATTATTCATTTTATCTTCACATCTACCATTATCATCTCCATTTTACAAATGAAGTGAAATACAAATATTAATAGTTTACATAACCTAACCAAGATCTCCCAGCTGTCCGTTAGTTCGTTCATTCATTCAAGCTATCTTCCTAATATTTTGAGTTCATTTTCTACCCATTTTGAAATGAGGTATGTAGTCTGGGCTTAGTGGAAGAATACAATAAAAAAGCCTTTATTTATACTGAGTTCTGCCACTTCTCAACTCTGTGAGCTGGGGCCTGTCAGTTTGCTACTCCAGATCTCAATTTCTCCATCTTTATAAAGGAAAGGATGGTAGTCATTGACCTTTTAAGAGTATTTCAGGTTTAATCATATTTAGTTCTGTGATCATAACTAATTAGGAAGGCATTATTATTTGATGAATATTTAAAATCAAACATGGGTAAAATAAATTTAAATTTATAAAAGTAGCACACTTTCAGACCGTAAAAGTAGACGTGTACTACTTTTAGAAAAAAATAAATAAAGAACTCATTCAAATATACACCGAACAATTGGTAACACTTCCAAAATCCAAAGGCTTTCATGGAGACACTGTAAAAGTAGCAGTTCTTAACTAACTCACTCTGTTGCCGTGTCCTCATCCTCACCCTGACGCTATGGATTATACATGAGGATGGAGTGTGACTGGGGTCTGATATGAACCATTTTTTTAAAGTAAGCTTTTATATTATATATAATTGTTTGGAAATTCACTCCTATTAGTCTGGCTTGAATTTTAAGATCCTAAGTTTCTGGGGCTATTAATTTACAAGGCTGTGTTTTATGAAATATAAAATTTGACACAATAAATTAAATAGAAACGGTTAAGTAGAACATTGGCACCATGACTTATGGCTTACTTTCACATGTCTTATCATATTCAATACTAAGCACAGTTCTGTACATAATGTATAATTAAGATTTCTAGCTGTATTTTATAAAGAAATGATACTCGCAAGTTTGACTTGCATAAGGTCACATAGGCAATAAGTAACAGAGCTAATAGGGGAATCATATGTTCTACCACAAAATTTCGTTATGCAGGGTGGGAAAAAGATCTACAGTGGTTCATATGGAATATAACACAATAATTAATAAATAATAATACAAGCATAAACTCTTTTGCCTACTACTACTTTTGCCCCATCTTGTAAACATCATCAGTGCAGATTTTAATTTCTAAAGAATACTTTGTCTATATTTTTACCCAGTTTGGAAGTCTACGTTGTTTAAAAGTGATTTATAAAAACAGAGCGTGAAAAAACACTGGCTTACCATCTCCAAAAGTAGTATATGGAGCCAGCGACTAAGAGAAGGATGACAAGAGCAAGAATCACAGTCAGAGCCACATATTCTTTGCTCAAGGGTTGTTGGACGGTTAAAAAGAAGTGCTCACAGCGGACACCAGCGTAACCCACTTCACACCTAAAGGAAAACACAAGAGGAAAATCAATGATTTTTTTTAATCATGGTTATGACTTAGTTTTATAAGAGTTAATCTCATGCTATAATAAAAAAAAGATACAAGATTTTCCAAAAGTTGTAAAGAAGCATTTAAAGACTGACCTAGAACTAAGCCAACATTAATAAAAAGCTCCACATACTTCTCGAGCTAAACTGTGGTGTGGAAATGACTGCCTGGTTCAGCTGCCAGGGTGACTCTCAGTCAGGAATAGCGCTTCGTAAGCTTTTTAAGTTGGAAGTACCTTTTGCCCATGGAGTCAATTCCTGAAACAGTGGTTGATATAGCTAAGTCCAGTGCAAAGATTAAAAGTTGAGCTCCTATTTTGGTGAGTGTGAGAGGGAGGCATAATTTGTACCCCTGAAATTTTGGCACAATTTGTAACTATTATTTGCTCCCGAATTTTAAAAAAATCACTTAATAAAGTTTTTTTTTAATTTTTTAATCAAGTAAGAGGACGGGATGCAAAAAGACAGACTCCCACATGTGCCCCGAACAGGATTCACCTGGCAAGCCCACCAGGGGATGATGCTCTGTCCCTTTGGGGCGCTGCTTCATTGCTCAGCAACCGAGCTATTAGCACCTGAGATGAGGCCATGGAGCCCTCCTCAGCACCCAGGGCCAACAGGCTCATGCCAGCCATGGCTTTAGGAGAGCAAGAGAGAAAGGAGGAGAGGGAGGGGTGGAGAAGCAGATGGTTGCTTCTCCTGTGTGCCCTGACCAGGAATTGAACCCAGGACTTCTACACGCCAGGCTGATGTTCTATCACTGAGCCAACCAGCTAGGGCCTCACTTAATAAAGTTTTTATATAAACTTCTCCTGGTGGAAATATAAAGTAACTTCAAAAAATAAAGAAATACAGGTTTTATAAACCATTTCTTTTTGTCTGTTTGTTTTGGGGATGTTACCTGCAGTATTTTTCACCCATGTCCACCAGGTAGATGCACTGTCCATGTAAACAGTAGCCATTCATGTCAGAGCTACATTTTGTTATTGACACCTGAGCCACACGTGGATTGTTTTCTGTTTGAACTGTGAAGAAAATGAAAAGTTGAATATAGTCTGTTGACTTCTTTGAAACATTAATCATCTTTTTATAATAGTAACCACTGATCTACTGTAACAAAGCAGGTCGGGTACCAATCAGGAGAGAAGAATTTTCAGGAGTACAAAGTCACTAAACTTATTATACTCCCTAAACAATGAATAAACACTTGAGTCCAAAAAAAAGTGTCCAACAGATTAAAACAGACAGACCTGGGCATTTAATTCACAAAAGACAATATTTAAAGATAGAGAAGGTAAGTTTAGTGGACACACACAAATCACTACCCTCTATAATTACTCACTTAACCAAAGTTTGTCTAATTTTTTTTCAAATCAAAATAATTCTGAAATTTATTATTCTAATAGTATATGTAAGCTGAATATGATAATTAATTAAAAAGACCTTGTACTGGCTTTTAAGCTAGTAATGTTTGTTTTGGTGGGCACTTCAGAATTTTTTGAGCTTACCATCAAGGAAATCAATCAAAGCCTCCCAACATCTCTAACAATGAGACCTGAAAGGTAAACTAGATCAACCTTGAGTTACAAATGTCTCAGCCAAATACAACAATGAAACTAGGAGTCATGTTAGAAATAGTGTTGCAACTTACATGTAAAATTCACTTTACAATGTAAGTACCTAAAATGTGAAGAATGCTTATGAAATAATTTTAGAAAATAGCAACTTGATCGCAACACTCTTGCTCAGATAACCAATAAAAAAGGGAGAGGAAGGCAGACCAATCCTCCAGAGAGCCAGATGATGAAGGAAGACAAGTGAGAAGGTCAAGTTGTTGTTGTAAGAAATATATTGGATCCTCAGCATAAATAACCCTTGGCTCAATGACTCAATAACTTTTGACTACATTTAAGCAGAACCACTCCCAGAGTCCTTTGGAGTGCTGGAAGGGAAAAGACTGTGCATCACTCATCCTTGTATCCTTATGCCTAAACACCATGTTTGGCACATACTAAGTACTCCATAAATGTCTCTAAATAGATGTTGTGATATAAAAAACACACATCACTTGTTCTCTTACAAAAAAATAACAACAAAAATACATTGATTATCTGCTGTGTACAACATTCGAATTTCCCTTTATTGCCCAGGATCCAGCCTCTTCACAGTGCTTTCACAGCAAAGCTCTGGGGAATGGCCACAAGAAATCTGATCTTCTTGGTCCTTATCTCTTTTATTCTCCATATAACTAGATGCACAGCTCCTCCCCCCAATCATTTTTTTTCTGTAAGCTTTCCAGATTGCTAGTTCAAAAGGGGTTAAAAATTCTTTTTAAAAAAAACACAGTGTGTATTCCCTTCTCTTCTTTCCCCATTGTCATATATCTATAGTCTTTGAGTTTACATCTCTGTTAAAATGTGTAATTCTTTGAGGCAATGCTGACAAAGTTGGGCTTACCTAAAGCTGTGCAGTTGTCTTCAGATTCTCCTGGGATGCATGAAGGAATCACAGTTGTCCCGAGAACTACTTGTAGAAGATGAAAACCTGTTTATGGAAAACATCAAATATGTAATTAATGCTTCAAGGAAAGAAAGCTTGGTCATATGTCCACACAACTGCAGAATTTGTGGAGTTGTTTTAATTACCTCGAGAATTTGCTCCATCAAAACCATTAAAGAAAAAAAAACCATTAAAGAAAGTATTTCATGGAAACAGGCATTATTGAAAATTAACCCTCAGCTATTGAAGATTAACCCTCAGCTCTTATGTCCAAGGGTAAAGGGTTTGGTGTTACATTCATTGATAGTAACAGTTTTAACCTGCTTTAAATGTTTCACAGGAACCTTTTCAAAAACCTGATATTTAAGTTTGGTTTTGTAAGAGGCTTAGAAGTTGAATACTTGTAGGATTTCCAATGTTTTACTCCTTGTTATGCTCAAAGCAATGCTCCAAGGTAGACTCTATCACAAAATAAGGTTTTAAATAAGAATTAGGTTCTGCTTATGGTAACAACTATACAAGACTCTCAATCTAAGACCCATCTGTTATTGATTTAAGTGCCTTTGCATTGTAAGATGTGTCTTATCTAACATGGGAATGAACACACATGCTAGGTGAACCACACTGAGCCCTGGAATGCAGTTGCTGTCAGCCCAGGAAGCATTTGAACAGGGTGCTTCATCATGTTCTCCAATGAAAGATAAATATTGGAAAGTAGGTACCAGAATGATTCAATTAGTTTTTCAATTGCATAAAAAGCAAAAAAAGAATGCTTTTAATTGCACCGATATTTACTAAAGAGAGTTTAGGCTCACCTGTTTAAAGGCATGTTTAAAAGTCAATGACTCTTTCCAGTCTGTATGAGTAATTGTTATATAAATATAAATGGTGGTGGTAGTGGTAACATTGGCAGCAGTAAACATTTCTTGAACATGTACTATATGCAGGTATGATTCTATCCTCTTTGTCTATATTATCTCATTTAACCCTCCTATTGACTCTTTGAGAAAGATACTATTGTTACTCTAAGACATATAAGAAAACTGAAACATAAAGTAATTAAATAACTTTCCTAAGGGTACATGGTATTATTAATGGACCACATTACAGAATTTAGAAACAGATAGTAGTATTGGAGTATAATAAATATCACATAGAGCAGACAAGTGTAAATGTAATTGAAAATTATTTTACCCCAAAGGGAGCAACAAAGTATGATGAAAAAGGCAATCCTAGTAAAAAAAAGTTGACCCACATGATTTATTTCCCTTTCTTAAAGTTTTCCAGATACTTAAATAAAATGATAATTTTTTGAAATGCCTAACATACCAGAGATTTCCATAAATGGTCCTGGATACTAAACATCTAACCTCTAGTGTTAGCAGTATATAGAGGTAGTGCCCTCTACTGGCCTATAACAAGAAGATAAATCTCTGGTATTTTAAATGGTGATTGAATCCATGTAACAAAATATTTTCTTCCTCAAAGGAGGCACTATCTGTTAAGCAAATTGTATATGCTTTGCATCAGTGTCATAGTTTGTAATTTCAGGTTTCAAACTTGACACTTGTAACAATCCTGTGAAGTAGTTATTAGCCCCAAAAAACCTCAGTGCAGTTAAATTCAATGTCTTTTGTCCAAGACCAATTATCTGGGCACCATAAAAGAGTTAGAAATGTAGCTTTTGACATCAAGTTTCATAATCTTTCTCTTTATTGACTGACTGAATGATTGATTTTAGAGAGAGAGGAAAGGAGGGAGAGAGACAGAGACAGAGACAGAGAGAGACAGAAACATCAGTCAGTTCCTGTATGTGCCCTGATAGGGGATTGAACCTGCAAACTTTGAGTATCAGGATGACGTTCTAACCAACTGAGTTATCCAGCCAGGGCAAGCCTCATACTCTTTCAATTATTTGAAAATACTTTTTAGAATGTTTAGAACTATCTCCTCCCCCTTTGATATTTCTACAACAATATAAATGCTGCCTCAGTTACTCTTATTGGGGAAAAACATCATCTTTCTTAAATGAGGAAAAAAAGACTAAAGTTTGGATTTCATTGTCAGTTGAACAGAGATGAAAAATGAGAATATCTTGCCCACGTGGTTTTTTTATGGAGAATGAGCTAGAATCTCATCCAAGTCAATTTTGTTCCTCTCCTTGATGTAATTTTGCCATGGATTTTGACGACTGAAGAATTAACCCTTTGACTTATATAGTCTACTCCACACAAACTTGGAGCTCTAGCTATGTGTTTTTACAACCGTGACTCTGATTCCTCCATGCTTCTTCAACTGAGGAGTTCTTTACAGGCAACCTTACCAATTCTCCCACCAAGAAAGGGCTAGGCAGATCCATTGTGCAAATGCACATTTGAAGCTCATTTCTTTATCCTTTGCAGAAATCAAAAACAGTTTGGAATTCCTTCCGACTGCAACCTGCAACTATTTTAAAATCCAGCTAATTGTTTGGGGGTGTTACTTTTCAGCCTTTTTTTTTTTTTTTTTTTTAAGATTTTAGCAGTTGTTAGTTTTTCCACGGTTGGAAACTTTGTTCCTGTTGGTCAAGCCACAGGTGAAATATTTGTCTTTGTGAATTAAAGAATGTTCAGTGCAGGGCGTGCCTCCACAAAAACTGGGCTCTCCTAACCTGTGACACTCCCTTGGACATAGTCCATCACTCAGGATGGTTTCAGTGAGACTCACTACATTAATCCAACATCCGGATATTTTACAGATGAAATTGTAAATAATTTTAAATGCTACTCTCAAAAAGAAGTATTTAGACTGCAGCTCCCTCATGGGTGTAGGTAGCCAATAAGATACCAAGTTTGGTTCTCAACCATGTATTCATCCGCACAGCTTTACTGCTTTAAAACAGTGATTCCCAAACCTCCCTTTACCTCATCTCTGCCCCAGGTCCTTGTAAATTGAGGGAGACGAATAAGTGGGGGTGATCAACAGACTGAAAAACTACACCATGGAAGATTCTGATATCTATCACCCTGTCACCCTTAAGAGTCACTACTCATTATATTAAACTCATATAAAGAAGGAATTAGATGATAAAATCATATCCATATATTTCTTTAATCTTCTGGGTTTTTTTTTATGATTTTAGCATTATTTAAACATAATGATCTCTCTAAGATTGAACTGCAGATATCATATTTGCATTTTGATCCTTGACTATGGGTCTTGCTAAGAAAATAGTTCTCTATGATAACTAAAGATTTTGAGTAGTGTCAGCGTGTCAGAAAAATGATTTAATGGCAAGTTTACATTTGTAACTAAGATACAAGAAATTCTGCACAAAGTGCTATGGGGTAGATGACTTGTAAACTCAAAATTGGCATTAACACTTCTATTTTAGGGTTAAAATCAAAATCCCTTTAAAGGCCATTATTTTCTGTCAAATTTCTAAACGGGATTTAGGATTCTGAAGCTCACCTCTTCATCTTTCTCCCGTCACCTTTCAAAGACTGTTCCAGTGAAATCTCAAATGTGCCAGCAGGAAGTGGTGCCAGTGACTCACAGGACACAAACCACCTCTACCCTGTGAGTCAGGGCCGGGCCCACACCCTTACACAATATTGGGGACCGCACGCGTGGGAGAGGTTGAATACCATCACCTGAATGAGGGTAGCACTAAATGCTGTGGGCCCTGGGGCACCAAGAAGTGCTTGCCTAATGGCAAGAAGAATGCCAAATATCAAAAAATGTCCTGCTGTGGTAGCTGGTTCTTTTGAGCTTGCCTTTTTATTTCTTTTTGGCCACACTGAGAGGCTCTTCTAGAAGCAGGCAGGGACTTGGTGATGGGCCCTCCAAGCCAAGTCAGCAAAATCAGTTGCCATTTTCAGGAATAAAATGGTTCTCCTGAAAAGCAGTCAAGCACATAAAAGTGACCCAAAATAAAATGAGATCCATTACAGAATAAAAGGAATGCAAATTATTTTCCCAATTTTATCTTTTGTAATGTTTAGACCAGAACAGCAAACTATAATAAATCATAGTATTTGCCAAGCCCAAACAGGTAGTGAAATCTGCTTTGTTCACACTTTTGCTGCGGTCACATACCAATCTACTCACGGACTGTTAGCTTTCTACCTATAATTTTAGCATTTGTCTGTAATACAGGAGGCATGTGAGGTCTTGTGTACTCTGAAGGAGTGAATATGCCTTCACCATTTCCAGATGTCTTTTGTTTTAAATTATATTTCACTAGTAGGTAAAGTCTTGTGGCACCTTGGTTAAAATAACTGTAAAATCTTTATCACATTCATAATGTGATAAATGTAAATAACTACTTTCCAGTAACATCTTAATTTCTATATATTTATAAATAACCTTGCTTTTGTTTTAACCAGCAATCATTCTCTTGTTACAGGTTTTCAATATTATCTTTTAACTAAGCTTTATTAAAGACTAAATGTAAAAGCCAATTACCTATAACTATTTGAGATAAAACAGAATGAAACCAGAGTTTGATATAATAATGTTACAAATAAGTGGGGTTTTTTAATTTTGACATTAAAAGATGGCCATGGGATCCTTTTTGTCAAGGGGCAAGAAAAGTTTTAACAGGCCATGTTTTTCAATTCATAGGCATTATACTCTTTAAATTTGGTAGTAATATCTAAATCATCTTTCAGAGTGCTCATATTTCAGTCACCATTCAATCCTATACTTAAAACAATTCAAATCAAGAGTCCTGTGTATCAAAATATAAGGGTGTAGTTTATTTTACACTAAACTAGATTTTAAAATGTATCTTATTTATAATGGAAATTTTCTTATAATGCAGGAAGACACATACCAACTCATGTGTAAAGGGTACAATTTTGTTAATTTGAGTGTTTGAAATTTTGTGACTTAAGAGCTCCTTATATGGGGTTTGAATCCCCTAAATCAGTGGTCCCCAACCATCTTTGGGCCATGGACCGGTTTAAAAATATTTTCACGTACCAGCCTTTAGGGTGGGACGGATAAATGTATCAAGTGACCAAGACAAGCATCAAGAGTGAGTCTTAGACGGATATAACAGAAGGAATCTGGTCATTTTAAAAAAATAAAACATCATTCAGACTTAAATATAAATAAAACGGAAATAATGTAAGTTATTTATTCTTTCTCTGCAGACCAGTACCAAATGGCCCACGGACCAGTACTGATCCACGGCCCGGGGGCTGGGGACCACTGCCCTAAATGCCAAAGATTCATTTCTAAAGTATTATTTCAAATGTTTTATTGAAAATATTTTTTCTTCAAAATAATATTATATAGAAAAGTCTTGTATAACCTTTTTTTTACCTTTACTCCCTTTCATCTTGCTTCCTACACTTACACTTATAGACCCAATTTAGAAACTTAAATTACAATTACATTGTATCTCTATACTACTACATCTAACGAAACATCAGTTTGGATTATGAGTGCTTACTATTGCCTGCTTTTCGTTATTGTCATACTGTAGCCTGAAGCTTTGAATATGTAATAGCATTTTTAGAAACATATTGACTGTCATCTTATGCATTGTTTATAAAAGCCTATTGCCAAAAACAAATTTTCAAAAGAACAGAATTTTAATCAATGAGCATCAAAAAGAAAAAAAAAAAGAAAAAAAAATGGAACACAAAGATAATTTTAATAGCCTCAAAGCCAATACTTTCCATTGAGCAAAACAGCATAATGCACTTAGCATATTTGAAGCTGCCAAAAACTTTTATTTTGTGAAAATATATTCTTGGTTAAATTGGAGACAGCTTCAGTGAGAAGCACGTAGGCATTCATGGTACAATGTCAATGTGAGAAAAACTTAGTTATGCTCAGTGAATAAAAGAGAAAAAGAAGAGCAGTTTAGCTTATATTTATTTTTAGTAACTATATGTCTCAAATTATTTTTGTTCAATAAATATCTATTGAGGTTTTTCTGTATGTAAAATATTGAGCAAGACACTGAAATGGAAATTGATGTAAAAGATATAGCTCGTGTCCTAAGTAAAGTTAATGAGGATAGGCAACCCGGGATGGAGAGGCAAGAAGAGAGTTCATGGATAATGCCAAGTTTCTGGCTAGAAAATGCCAAGAAAGGTAGTGCCATTAAGAAAGTAGAAAACCCTGCAGACCAGCAGGTCGCTGGTGGCACTTGCAGCTGGTAGACATAAACGAAGGACATATGGAGTGAAGGAATTTGAGTGTGTAGTTTATGTGCCACATATTTGTATTGATAAGGCCTTTGGGAATACAGATCTTCAGTGAACAAGTAAGAATGGTGCTGATGAAGGCTATTTGAAAGTCATATGAGGGAATATGAACTTTAAAGAAATAGGTGCCATTCAAATATTCAAAGGAAAATAGTATGAAAGGGAAAATAATACAACTTTGGCAAATACATGATAAGGGATTAATAGAAATGGCTGAGGAAATTGGAGGGACAAAAAAGGTTCAGTGGTTGTGGGAGTCAAGAGATCAGAATTGAAAAAGAGGCATTGGGTGGTCAAAAGGCAATAAGAGAAGAATAAAGGAGTAATTCCATCATAAATAAGAGTCACCATTAGTCAGGGCAAATGGTGCTCAAATCAGGAATAAAAATTGCTAAGTTGATTTTTTTTAACACTAGGATTGGTTTTATATGTGCATCCAGCTTACCATTAATATTAATTTTATTTGCTGAATAACTCAAGCATTGATTATTCAAACTGTGATTTACTAATGCCAGTGTGTTACAGCAATGGAAAACCCAGTAGGCTAATGGTTCTTAACTGGAGTAACTTTGTCAATCAGGAGCATTTGGCAATGTCTAGAGGCATTTTTGGTTGTCACATCTAGAGGGGGCAGGGTGCTACTGACGTCAGGGGGTTAGAAGCCAGAGATTTTTGCTAAACACCCAGCAATTCACAAGAAGCCCACAATAAAGGCTTATCCAGTCCATGAAGGACAACCAAGGCTGAAAGCCCTGCTGCATTAGACCTATGAGGTATGGAGTCCAGATCTAGCTCATACTCATTTTCATTCCCTGCAGCTGAGTGTCCTTATCTCTGGAACAGACTGAGGAATGATGTAGATTAGAGAGGGAGATGGAATTTAGATTAGATCACACTGAGGTCCCTTTCCATTTCTAAAACAATACTTTTTTTTACTGATCACCCATCATCCAGTCAGACCACTGCTCAATATCTCTGTCTCTCTCTTTATCACACAAATACACACACACACACACAAACACACAGTGTGTGTATTATTTAAAAACATGCTTTAATTTTATTAGACATACCATCAGTAAATACAGATTATATTAAGAAATGGAAAAACGGAAAAGAAGAAAGAATAATTATTAGGTTTTATTACAAACAACAAAATTGAATTTTCAGTAGAACTATTGCTTAGTCTTAAAATACTTTGTTTCTCAAGCATCTTTTCAACAGAGCAGCTGTCAAAACATAGTGGTGACAACTCTAAAAGTATCAATCTAATTATCCTTCCAACTGACACTTACTGAGTGTTTAATATTAGTCTATCACAATGTGAATGAAAAAAGATGAGTCCAGGACCAGTAAGGAGAGACAAGGCTAGATACACACAGTGTGACTTAAAAGGACAAGACCACAGGAATGGGAGAGGGGCAAGAAGGTAGGGAAACAGGCTGCACATTGATTTGATTATTTTATTTTACTTTAGTTTTTTATTTTGTTTTATTTTATTTTTTCCAGGGAAGAGCATGAATACAGTCCCCCACTACTACAAATTATGCAGTCGAGTTTCCCACATTTGGGGAAATCACAGTCAGCATGTTGGAGTGCAATGGATAAGCTTTGCTCTGGGAAAACCACCTTCATGGTCATGGTATCTCCCCCTGCCAGGTAATAATGCACATTTATTTTTAAGTGATGAGAGAAAGGAAGGCGGAAGGGTTTATCAGATGACACTTGACACTTTTTTAAGGTCTTAAAGAGTGAGTAGAACTTTCACCAAAAGTAAAGAGTGAGTTGGGGGCGTCCACAGCAGAGGGTCGGCACATTCAAGCATAAGGCCCCCCAGGATGGATAGTTCACTGCTTTTTAAGTCTGTTACCAAGTTTGTAAATGAGAATAATAATACCTCTCCTGCTTAAAGGAAATTACTGTGAGGATAAAATGAGGTATTTTGTAAGAAAGCACTTGATGATGATGATGATGATAGTTCTAATTTTAAAAGTGCTTTGTATTATTTTCTAATATCCAATTTATTAAATCTATATACAGTTACTTGATAACAAAGCTATTTTATGATCTCCACTTTACAGATGAGACAACTGAGCTTCACAGAGTAATGATACTTCATGAAAGTATCAAATAAAAGGACTGGGCTATGAAACCTATATGCTGTACACCATCTATGTCTCTTGATTCCAAACTATAAAGTTAGACAAATATGTGTGTGTGTGTGTGTGTGTGTGTGTGTGTGTGTGTAATTCACACATATATAAGAGTGAGGCCTTTTCCTTATCTGGAGGATTTTCAAGAGGATTTGTATTTAACTCACTTTCATGCCTCAAACTTAAAATTAATAATTTTTGTCTTAAGAAATAAAGGGTTAATGTATTTTTTCTGGCAATTATCAAATCATCTTGTATATTATAGATAGTATCCTACCTAATTAAATTATTACTTTAACCTAGAACCGTCACTGAACCTTTATTTGCCGTGTAACTAGACACCCAGTCTTACATAACGTATTGCCAGAGGACACTGAGTCTGTCACATTACTTCATTTTTGCAAAGCTTCCTGAATTGTCATACCAAGACAATGGCTGTCAGGGTGCTCCTCCCCAAGGAGCTCTCCTATTACAGTTTTAGGAAGTCTTCCCATTGTCTTCAGAAGGAATGTTCTCAGCAGAAGTTAAAACAATATTAATTAGATAATATGTATAGGTCTATATTGAGAATGAAGACTTACAGATGAGGAGGCCACACCTTAATTTATAGTCCTTTTGAAGAGGGTTTCTTACATGGCATTTACATCTTTTGGGTGATCATTAACCAGGAATGAGAGATTCTTGGACAAAAATGGACAAGACATACACTTTTGCCATTTACTCTAGTTTCCTCACTGAGCCTTACTTTCTCCATTTGCCAAACTGGACTAATCATACCCACCTCATACAGTTATTTTAAGAAGTAAATGAAATATGTGTGAAACACCTAACACAAAATATGGCTGGCTTGCAGTAGTCATTTGGTAACTGTTAGTTCCCTTCCCTACTCCTGGATTCGGCCCCCAGTGTGAAACCACACATCCCAATTACCCCCAGTTGCTCATATGGGAAGATGATGAAGAAGGCAGCTAGGGTACCTAGGTCAAAAATCCAGACAGGAGAGGGACGCCATCATGTTTTCTGCCTATGATGGGTCATCTCAGGTGTGCTACCATTCAGGCAGTTCATAAACTCTCAAGTTGACGGAAAGGATCTGAGGGGAGCCGATGTCTCATTGAGATCCACGCTTCTTATATTTTCAAGAAAAAATGTTTATTCTGCTCAATTCTCTGTCATCATGCAACTAAATAAGCATAAATTGACTTAGAGATGTCATTCAAAAACATGCTTCTGCATCCCAGTCCGACGCTCTATCCACTGCGCCACCGCCTGGTCAGGCTCAAAAACATGCTTAAAAGCCCATTTGGGTATCAATAAAAATGTTTGATTTTTGATCGAGAGACCCTAAGCATTATTAATTGCTGAACTCAAGATAAAAGTTTGTCCTCTTTGCTCTGGTGCAATCACATGATTAGAAATGATCATTCAGCTTTAAAATTGTTGATTATTTAGAAATGTGTTATCTAGTTTGGGGAATCTCAACCCTTTTACTTATGTTCAGTAAGCTAAAGGCACTGGCATACTCAGGTGTGGACTTTCCTGGTTTAACCCTACTTTCTACGGGACTTCAGTCACAGCTTCCCGTTACATAAAGAACATCAATATTAAATATTTGTAAAATTTAAAAGTAACCAAATGATTGTGTGTAGCAATTTAAATCTACATGTGTTGGAAGTAGGGAGGGCAACTGAAAATGTCTATATTTTTTCCACAGCCATAAAGACATATAAATTCCACAAAAAGGCACTAATAAACTGCTGGAATCTAAAATAAAAAAGAACAGTCACTTAGAAAAAGCATTTCTAGGTAATCTTTTGTTTGGGGAGGGACAATTTCAGATATAACAGATGGCCTCATCTTTTTTCCATGTGCTGTATTTAGAATAAACTATTAGACTCGCATACTTGCATAGAGTGTGGAGATACCATACAGAACTTCAAACAGGAACTTTCCTAGTAGCTGAGAAATATCTAAACACGCTGGGAAAACAGAAACTGACCTGGCTCATTTGGAAATGGGCTTGGCAGCTGATGAAATAGGTGAACTATAATTAAGTAATGCAATAAAGGAGTTAAGCACTTTCATGACAACAAAAACACACACAACATACACTAGGTGGGTAGTAACCGGGGTTATTCATAGGCTCTTGCTGTCTCAAATTAGAATATTCAATGAGTATCCCCAGAACAGCGTTGTTCAAATGCAACCTTACAGGTGGGGTTAAAAGCGCTAAGCCATTCTGACCTCTAGGGTTAATTTCTAATTCTAGGAAGACTGTCACCTTTCCAATTTCATTCTTTTCACAAAGACTTCAAAACAAAGATAGCAAAAGCCACATTATTTACTGAGAATTTTCTAACAAATCCTTAGCACAGTTTTGGTACAAACCAGAGATCCAGTTTCCACTTATGTTCCTAAACTTGGACCAGTTCCACTACTGCATAGCATGCACTTCATTAGGTCTCTCAACCTCTGAGATAAGGCGTGTCTAAAGAATAATTTAACTGTCACATCCTGCACAGGTAGGTAGGGAGTTAGGGGAATTTGCCTCGTTGCAAGTCCAGAAAGAATGTGAGACTGGCAAGTTTTATTTCCTTATTTAAATTTTCATATACAGCTCCAAATTCCTACTAAAGTTGAAGGAATTAAGAAGAAGCAATACACATATATTTTTTCAAACCAGGTAGGTTACATAGGATTTTTTTTTAACCTGTCTACTAGCCTTAAATCATCTCAAATAGGATGATGCACACTCAGCAGTTACAGGATGTAGGGCGCAGCGCGCGCCAGTGGAAAGGGCCTGACCAGCCTTCCGCCGCGGCGCAGGCTCGCGGACAAACCCAGAAACCAAGTTTGGGGGAGGAGCTCCAGGTGCACAGTAACAGTGTGTTAATTCCGCCGCGTCCGGAGCTCCCGCAAAGCCGCCCCGCGCTCAGCCAGCGCCCCCAGAAGCTTAACCTGGCTCGATTTAGACAACCGAGGACAAGAGGAAAGCATCACTTTCCAAACTATGCGCGAGTCTAGTCTCGACTCCCGTCCCCTGCCCACCTCCGTCCCCCGACGAGAACATGACTTGAAATGTCAAACAGTACATCCGGTCTTTGGATTTCTAGAATAGCAAATTTACAAAAGAAAAGGATTTTTTACTTTTTATTTTGCCAAATACGGAGCTAATATTATTCATGCGTTACCTATATACCAATAATTTATCAGTAAAAAGTATTTTGAACACCGATTCCCCTCCTCCCGGACTCGACTCCATTCCAACCCCGGCTGGAGGAAAAGAAGGACTCGCATACGAGAGACATCATTTTAAAGAGGTCACTTCAGCCGGGTGAGAAACTCCTCCGTTGTCAAATGACGAGTGAAATTCAGGCCTCCCCAAGCCTCCTCCTGGGCGGCGGGCGGGGGCTTACCCAGACAGAGCAGCAGCGCACGGGCGCGGCGCGGTTCCATCCTGCGCTCGGCGGTGAGACTGACGGGACCCGCGGGCTCTCGGGCTGAGCTGCTGGGCTGCTGGGCTGCGGGCTGCGGGCTGCGGGCTGCGGGCTGCGGGCTGTCGGGCGGCGGGAGAGCGCACACCTGCTCTGCTGGAGCCGTGAGGCGGTAAGGCTGCGGCTGGAGCGCGGCGGATAGATTGGAGGGTCACCCTTTGGCCACGTCCCTCTGACACTGGTTTGTCAGGCAACTGAGCTCACAGGCACCGCGGTGCGACCTTTATATAAAGTCTAGGGAGGAGCTTTGGCCTGGAGGACTTAGTAGCGGGGTGAGGTACAAAGTGTCCAGAATTTCATAATCGGCCCGGAGGAGGAGTGGCCAGATCACTGTCCCGATGTCATCCTCCCTCTATGAACACCTGAGAGTGGTTAAGGAATGAAAAAACGCCTTTCTGGTTAGCCGGGGACTACTCCCCAAACTTTTCCATCTTCCTCTCTGACTCTTGCGGGTGGAGGTGGGGAGCTTGGACCAGATGGATTGGTTGGCTTTGTGGGGTCACTTGCCAGAATAGTGGGTGGTTTTAGTTGCTGTGGGTGACAGGCGTAACTTGAATCAAAGTCAGTCTTCCCACCAGCGCTGGCGTTCCCAAAAGGAGATAGGTGCTATTGGAGTGTGTGTGTGTGTGTGTGTCTGTGTGTGTGTGTGTGTGTGAGAGAGAGAGAGAGAGAGAGAGAGAGAGAGAGAGAGACTTAAGGACATTTTTGAAGTTTTCAGTTTTCAAAGAAGCGCTCTCCCTGTGTTCATACTCGCTACAACCCAGTAGTGTCTTTTATGTCTACGCCCTCCTTCTCAGGGCCTCTGCTTCTGCCATACTACATGCATTCGTGGCTTCAAAGTCCAGTAATTATGAAGAAAGCCCTAAATTATTTTTTTGTTCTATCCTGTTTGCCGTCTATCAGATTGCTGCTTTTGATTTAACTTCTCCAAATTTTGTCTTAATTTTGTCACTTTTCTGTACAAAATCTTTCAGTGACTCCCCATTAACTCTTGGACAAGGCCTGTCACGAAACCTCAGCCTCAGCTCCCACTGGTTCGCCCAATTGTGTCAGCCCAGGAAACTCACCATGCCTTTGCTTGCTTACTCCCACTTTCCTGCTCGTACTGACGGAGTCTCAGTTTGGGGGAATGGCTTCCTCTTATTGCAGCAGTGAGGTCCTACTCGCTTTCAGGGTTGTCTTGGATGTCTTGATGCCGCAGATATCTCTTTTCATTCTGATCTCTTACAGCTTGTATTTTTTATCTTCCACCTAGACTCATAGAACTCTAGATCTGGTGCTTGACACCTAATAAAACTATTTTGGGATTATTTAGCTGTTCTTGTCTGTAAGTCGTATGTACAAATACATAAATTATCTTACTTTCTATTGTATTCCTCTGTAGAGCCTAAAGACAGTGAGTGAATTTAGCAATACTGAAAACATATTTGAATAGGAAACGAAATCTGATGCATGTTGATAGCTTCTACCTAGTAGTGCTCTTTCAGGTCCAGAACTTTTTTTTTTTTTTTTTTTGTATTTTTCTGAAGCTGGAAACCGGGAGAGACAATCAGACAGACTCCCGCATGCGCCCGACTGGGATCCACCCGGCACGCCCACCAGGGGCGACGCTCTGCCCACCAGGGGGCGATGCTCTGCCCCTCCGGGACGCCGCTCTGCCGCGACCAGAGCCACTCTAGCGCCTGGGGCAGAGGCCAAGGAGCCATCCCCAGCACCCGGGCCATCTTTGCTCCAATGGAGCCTTGGCTGCGGGAGGGGAAGAGAGAGACGGAGAGGAAGGAGGGGGGGTGGAGAAGCAAATGGGCGCTTCTCCTGTGTGCCCTGGCCAGGAATCGAACCCGGGTCCCCTGCACACCAGGCCAACGCTCTACCGCTGAGCCAACCGGCCAGGGCCCAGAACTTTTATGTGGAAAGCAAATGCTTACTTAGACCTTCCATCAGTGGTTAGGATCATGGGTTCTGGATTTAGATTGTCTGCTTGGGAACCCTTGGATAAGAAAATGAATTTTGATTTCCTCATATGTAAAATAAGGAATGATAATAGTAATATCTAACTTATAGGAAGATAATGAAAGTACCACAATGCCTAGCACAAGGTTAGTGTTCATTAAAAATACCTATTATTATATATAAAGACTGATGCTGATCAATACTCATGAATTAATGTATAGTAGGGGAGAGGGAGAATTATGGGCTCTGAAATCTAGCTTCTGAATCTATCAGGAAATTAAACAGAAA
This sequence comes from Saccopteryx bilineata, assembly GCF_036850765.1. Lineage (NCBI taxonomy): Eukaryota > Metazoa > Chordata > Mammalia > Chiroptera > Emballonuridae > Saccopteryx > Saccopteryx bilineata. The sequence goes on from NC_089494.1 coordinate 209,264,006, forward strand.
GTGACTTCTCACTTAACTGCTCTTCTCTAAAAAAAAAAAAAAAAAAGGAACCAAGAAATACGACCTGGGAATGGGTTACAGTTTTACTGAGCATTGATAGGGATCACAATTTGGTACATTAGAATTAGGAAAAGGGACTGCTGGCTGGTCGTGTAATATCGTTTGTTTTACAAAGTGGGTTTGGAAAAGAAATAGCTCAAGTGTTTAAAAAATTAAGGCAGAATTTGAAAGAATGGGGTATCAACTGGGAGCATTTCCTTATTCTGCATGGTGACTAGATACTTGCAAGTAGTGACAGAAAGAATTTATTAGTCCTAATTAATGTCTCATTTCATCAAATATAGTGTTACACTTTGTGTTCAAAAGAAGAATGGGGTGGGAACGCACTGGGGAGAATGGGGTCACTCTGCCACAGTCAGCTCTATGGTATTGATATGTGGGGAGGAACTTTTTTATATTGTAACTGATGTTTGCATTCATGAGATCTCATCACTGTGGAAAAAAAAAATGCTGTGCTTATCCCAAAAATTTCCACAGCGATACACTCTTCCAATGGTATGAAGAAATCTTTTCTTTATTGGTTCTATGTTTACTCAATTTAATAGCCATTAGTTCTTGAGAATGACTCTGTCATGACGCATCAGAGCTGAGCCACTGCCTCCGCACGTCTTCTTCTTTTTTTTTTTAAATAATTGGAAACATTTTTCACTAATCGTTTGTTTAAATATATATACATAGTATAAAGTACAATCATAATTCCTCCTTAAAGGCACAAACATAAAGACAGAACAATTTGGGAAAAAAATAATCAAGTCATATGGAATTTTCCTACTAGGAAGAGACTTAAACTCGTCGGCCAGATCAGCAATTTCCAGTCTGAGAGGTATTGGGATTTTTTTTTCAAGGGGTTAGTAAATCTAAATAATGCCTATAGACAATATATATATGGCTATTCTTAAAACTGTATTATCTATTGTGATTATTAAAATAATCATTTTGAATTGATACAAATTAAAGTGGCTTGGTGATTTATGTTTTTAATTGATACATAACAAACATGTAACCACTATCAGGCAGAAAAATGCAGCAAAAATAATCTTTTTACATTAAAAGGGGCTCCTCTTAGGAGAAGTGAAGAAATCCTCGTCTGGCAGTATCTACGAACAGGCCCTAAACTGGGATCAGCCCTACAGATCGAATCCTGGGCCAGACCTAAAGAGCTAGGGTACAGCCTCAGACAAGAACTTATAAAACTTCACAGTTCTTCTTCTACTTCTTGGTTTGTTTCCTTGAAGTTTGATGCTCTTTGGGACTGCACCTAGTGCTTGTTTATTTGGAAATCACTGCTTTTCATACTGACCACAGAACATATCTATTTTGGTGAATTGGCTTTTTGATACCACAAATGTTTAAAGTCTTTCTAGTCACTAGCAAGAACCACAGAGACGGAATGATATTAGATCCCTTTTTTTTTTTTTTACAATAAAGGCATTAAAAAATATGGAAAGTGTCCAAGATGAAATTGTCAAGTTTAATATTTTAAATATGAGATCTTGAACATAATTCTGTTCTATTAGATATTAACTTTTGAAAAAAAAATTATTTTATTCTAAATTTAGATGCTAACCACATGGGTCTTTTAAACAAGTTTCACTTGAATGAAGAATCTATGTCCTTCATGATAAACTTTAAAATGTATGTTTAAATTATATAATGTCTTATAGAATACAAAATAAGCATACATTTCCAAGAAAAATTCTGGGCTCCATATTTACCCATAACCTTTATAAGAGACTGTTTTGTTTTTCTCTTTGACCAAAATCAACAGACTAAAACACTATTTAGATCAATCCCTCATTTAGTTTTATGGCCAGCAAGTATTTACTGAATGGTTTTCTAATGGCATTGTTATATAGATAGAGATCTATAGGTGCATCTCTGAAGCCTAAGAATTTTTAATCCAGTTAGAAACAAAATAAAGAGGAAGGAACATATATTGAACATATGGTACCCTCTTTAATTTAAATAGCTTTGATCATAGACTTTTTTTTAAGTCTTTTTCTCTGGAGTAATCAATTCTTTTTTTTTTTTTTTTTTTTTAACCGAGAATGAGAGAAGCATCAACTTAGTATTCCACTTTAGTTGTGCATCTGTTGACTGCTTCTCATAAATGCCTTGGCCAGGGATTAAACTGGCAACCCCAGGCTCAAGCTGGCAACCTCGGGTGTCAAACCATTGACCTTGGTGCTCCATGTCCACGCTGTATCCACTGCACCACCGCCAGTCAAGCTGGAGTAATCAATTCTTAATTGAGAATTGGTTTAAGAATTTAAAAGGCAAAAAAATTTAAAAGACAAAATTCTCTTGTTTTTCTTTCAGTATATAATTAAGGATGTAGAAGAAAATAAAAATTGAGAGTGCTTTAAGTCTACTAAATAGTAAATTATATTTTGTCACTGATTGACTTCATAATTTGAGGTTTTCTCTTAAACTAAAAATGACTTCAACTCATTTGAAAATTCACATACTATTTAAATTTTGAGTGAATAGTGTAGATGGTTGATTAATTTATTAGATGAGTGACTCACTAAAAAATTATGTCTTTTGTTTGTGGGGCTTTTTTTTAAGATTTGGAACTATAGGTAGAAAGGAACATGAAAATAGTTGATATTTGTTCTTAAATCTAAATGTGATTTGCCTAATAACAATAGTGATAGCAACTTATATCCATACCTAACATTTTAAATTCACCAGGCAGTTTAAAATATGTTTATTCACTTGTTCCTCAAAATAACTGTATGATGTAAGTATCTTTTTATTTCCATTTTACAGGTGAGACTATGACAAAAAAAAAATTACGAATTTGTCCAAGGCCCTTCAGCTTATAATTGACAGAGACAAACTTCAAACCAGGCAGCCTGACTCCAGCCAGGAGTGCTGGAGTCACCACACTATATTATTGCTTTTGCTTGTAATATTTAGTGCACTGAATGTTATATGTGCAATGTTTTCATACAATTTTTATTAAAATCTTTGCTTCTTGTTCTCTAGTTTCAGATTACAGTATTTGCTAAAATCTTTCACATCCCTTTCAGATAATTTTGTACTCTTTCCTTAAGAAAAACAGTCCATGAGTCTTCTATTTTTGTTGTTACTTAATTTTGTTCATTATATTCCACATATAAGTAAAATCATATGATACTTGTCTTTCTCTGACTGTTTTATTTTACTTATAGCATAATAATCTCCAGGACCATCCATGCTGTCACAAAGGGTAAGATTTTTTTCTTTTTTATGGCCAAATAGTATTCCATTATATAAATATACCACAGTTGTTTTTTTTTATCTATCAATACTTGAGGTGCTTCTAAATCTTGGCTATTATAAATAATGCTGCAGTGAATATAGGGGTGTATATATTCTTTCAAATTAGTATTTCAGGTTTCTTTTGATATATTATCAGAAGTGTCTGAGGGAATGAGGGTTGAAGGCTAAGTAAAAAAGCTGAAAGGATTAGGCAAAGAAAAATAAAAACAGCAGACAACAGGGTAGGGATTACAGGAGGGAAAAGGGGTGAGAAGAGGTAGAGGTGAGCAGAGGGGGATAGAGGGTGATGGAGGGAGTCCTGACTTGGGTTGGTGAAAACACAATGCAATATACAGATGAGGTGCTATAGAATTGTACACTTAAAGCTTGTATAATTTTATTAACCACCCCAATAAATTCAATAAAAAATTTTTTATAAAAGGATGTTCTATGTTATTGTTTTCCAATTGAGAAGAAAAATGTGTGTGCCCGTTCTCCATCTTCCATTGTCAGAGCATGTTGTGTATCATTTTAGATGTTCTTTGTGCTTATGAAAAACATTTTATTCTAAAAATGTCACATCCAACATGCATTCTGTTAATTTCACCACCAGGATCCACAGAAAAATCATTCAGTAACCTCGGAATGTAGAAATAGCAGATATGCTATGATGTTAGGAACCTGACCGGTTCTGAATCTGTTGCTTCTTTACTTGTCATGAGTTGTGCCCTAGAAGTGCCTCCCGTCCGTCATCTATGGATACTGACAGAACATTAATTACACACGTAGTGATGATGAATTAGGAATGCAGCAGATTTAAATTCCTATTTAAAGCACTACTGTTTCATGTGTAGCTGATGCCTAGCTGCATATAATTGCACATTACCTCCATCAGTGTGGCTACTCCTTAAGGAACATTTTACAGTTAAAATATTAAAACCTTCCTAAAGTTAATGATTCAAAAATTATCTTATGCTTGGGCATTCAATAGGCATTTTATGTCTCATACACCCACCAACCAGTCTTTTAGGAACTTTGCATTTATTGCTAAATCATTTGCGTGATTATAGCATGATTATGTACGGATGTATGTAATTTTACATGGATTTAATATTAATGTTCTTTTCAGGTGTGGAAAATGACAAAATATGCAGGACAGATATTTAAGCTTAAAAGTTTCTTACCTTTTAATCTCCTCAAAGGTACCTTAATTAATTTTTAAATCTGAATCATAATAAACATTACCTGGGATTGCCTAATTTTTGCAGACCCTGGAGGTAAAAATATCTAGAAGACAGAGTGGAATGAATGCCCTGAAAATTCTAGGAGTATATAGGACTGATTTTTTTCTCCCTGTTTAGCACTACCTTTAACAGACAAGTAAAAGACTGCTAGTGAAAGCCAGAAAACAAAAAGCTACTGAAGTCTTTGTTTTTATTATATTGGATATCATTGGTAATAATTTACCTAGAAACCATCTCTCAATTAAATTATATATATATATGATAATATTCTATCTTGCAATGCATTTTACACTATAAGGAATTATTTGTGTAAGTTGGTAATATTTTGTTTGGCTGGCTAGACACTGGTTCTCACTCATGGATACTATTTAAAAATTAGTTTAGGGGGAAAAAAACTGATGCCTGATTCTTACTTTCTCAAAGATTCCCATTCATTTGGTTTTGGAAGGGCCTCAAATGAATGTATTTTTACAAATAGACAGCTTGCTCTTTCAATTAAAACATGGAAAGAGAGAAAGAACACTAAACCACACATTTCCAAGTTCTAGTTCTAATTGTTGTGTGCTCTTGTATAGGTAATTTAATTTAACTCTGGGCCAGATTCCTCTCATACTTAAAGTGTAAGTTTGAACTACACAATCTCTAATGGAATATCTTTTTATAACTATAAAATATGGTACTAAGATGAAACTACAGCTTTATTGTCTCTTGATCATGTGGCTTTTACCATTGAGCAATTTTAAGCAAGTGTACAAAGGCATTGGCTAAAATATCCTATAGTGACAGCACAGATAATGTCCTCAGGATATGAAAAAGTAGTTTATCTTATAGGCAGGCTTTACTACTGTTCACCCCTAGGATCTTTGCTTTAGCTTTTTTTAGTTTTCTTCTTTTTTCTTACAACTTATGAATCATGAGCAACACAAAAATTTTTTTTTTAAGTGGGGCTTTAGAAACTAGAAAATCTAGATCCTGGTATAGATAAAGAGAACTGCATTATTGTGTGACCCAAACCACATTTTTGAGGAAAATTTCACTCTTTCTGATGAAAAAATTGTATCGGTGTTAAATGTCCTAAAAGGTCAAAAAATAAAGCAACCAATTAAGCAAAAACTGATACTTAAACAACAGTCAGAAGCTGTAGGTGTAAATCCTGGCTCCCATCATTCATTGACTCCTTTGACCTTATGATCTTCCTTAAACCTTAACTGCCTCATCTGTAAAACGTGGCGATTGTTCCTATCTTTCATTTACCTCAGTATTTTCATGGAACACAAATTAGATAATGTTTAATGAAGCTGTGAGACAGAACTATAATATATAATTATGACATTAATGAATATCAGATATTTATTTAGTGTCAGTGTACATAGGAGAGTCAAAAAGTTAAAAGGGCAACCATGATAGTACTGGATTTACAAAGCAAAAGGAAAGGAGGTGGGCGTTCCAAAGAGGAGGCACAGGCACCCAGAGCAGGCTGAACAATGAGGTCAAGACAATAGGAATGACGGAAGAGGTTTGGCAATAATGAGGTCACTGGTAACCTTCCAGGAGAAAGTTCAGCCAAATGGAGAGGACGGAAGACCCATTATAGACATTAATAATCTCTACGTCTTCTAATACCAAATACTATGATCAGAGAAGATGAGTCAGCTGGGAGCCTCAGCAGAGGATGTTTACAGCATAGGCTTCTCATAAATTGTCAAAACTAAGTATGAAGCTCACATGAGTCATTCTTCTATGCAGGCCTTTGTTTAACTCATATTATATTCAATGAGATAGAGAAGCTGCTTGTAGTAGGTTTTACTATAGTGTGCATTTCTCATTTTTTTTTATTTAATTTGGAGGGAAATGTAAAAAATAATTTCCTTCAATACTACATAGCTCTAAGAAGGTATCCTTATAGATTATAATAGAAGGATCAGGGACAAAGAGGTTTTTGACATACTGAGATTCTATTCTTAGTGTCTCACTCGTTCCTTATGTAAATATATTAGTCTTTCTCTTATTCCTTTCCCACTTGTCTCCATGTGTATGGAGGTGAGGGAATTGTGGGATATATACATCAGACACTATATATGAATATTTTGCTTATTTTTTGTTCTGGCTAACACTCAAAAAAATCTCAACTAAATATTCTTTCCTCTAGAAGTCTTCCCTAATTTTCTTAGAATGTGTTATGCATTCTGCTGAGTGATGTCCTTGCATTACACCCTGAACTTTTTCTGTTATGAAACTTATCAGTTCTTCATGCATTTGCTTCTTTGCTTTTCTCACTAAAAGATAAGTTCTAGGATGAAGTGATCAACAGCTATGCTTATTGAGTAACTTATGTGCCAGGCGACGTTCTAAAACATGAAGTTGCAATTTTAGAAACTTGCCTGGTACATTATAAGTTATACAATATGTATTGACTATTTTTATTGTTAGCGGTGACTTAAAAGTTATATTCTCAATACCAATTTCAATATTCTTGAAGCTAAAGCAATGTTTTATATGTGTTTTGAAGCCATGCTATTTCTAGTGTAGTATCTTTTAGGCACTAAATACATAGTTGTTGAATGAATTTGTTGATTACCAAAGGTGAATTCTGTTTAATAAACTATAAGAAGAGAAGGAAATTACATTAAGGCTCAGTTGTCCCATATCTGATAGTGATCAGACATTACAATGTTAACAATTATTGCAACTATAATTCCTATTACATTAATTATATGTATATTATTTCAACTAGCTCCTGGACCAGTTTTGTTAGACACCCACGAATCAAATTTAGAGCCAATGGTAAAGAAGTCTTGCCCATTAAGCAGGCTATTTAATAATACTTAAAGTCACAAAGTCATGTGATTGGTTTGGTGTGGACAACTAAAAGCCTATTGGGCAGAAGAAATTCTTTCAGCAATCTTTAGTATATGCTGCTTGTTGAAGACTCTATAATATCTGTAATCATCCTGAAACCCGGTCAAAAATGAGATGAATCATTTTGAGAAAACATTATGAAGTTTAAGGAAACAAGAGTTTCATTCTATTGAGAACCTAGTAATTTGGAACTCAATCGACACAAGACCCTTGTGCTCCACATGAAAAAGAGATGATTCCATGTAGATGATTATTAGTATGAAAAGTAACAAAAGAATGATACTGCTATCTAAATGATAAACACATTTATAATAGTAGTAAGAGAAACAATATCATCCAATTCAATGGATTAACCAAGGTACTGCTATTACCACTTTTTACATTTGAAGTATTTGAAATACTTTTGTATATATATGTGCATTCCTGATTGATGAAGGACTTGCTGACTATAAAAGAGACCATCAGGCAACCCAAGTTATTCAACAATCTTAAGTTGGAAACAAGAGCACTTTTTTAATAGAAAAAATAACATGGCACTCATGATTAATACATTACTAATGAATTCTAAATATATACATTTTTAAAAGATGCAGCTACTTTCTTTATTGCTAACAAAATTCTTGCTTTCAACTTCTTCATTGATTGGCCTATGCATATCTTTACTCATAACATTCTGCATTTCATTTTATTGGAGTTGGAAGTTTTTAATTTCATATGAAAAATAAAATAACTGAGGTTGACAAAAATTTACTTAATGACACACTAATTAATTATGAGAACCAAAGCTTTACCACCCTGAATTTGCCTTTTAGAATATTGATTTTAAGCTGTTTATTAATAAACAAAAGATTCAGAAAGAACCTTTGACTTTCCTCCCACAATTTCTGTGCCCAAGAGATTCAGACAGAACAAGTTTTTCCAGATAAGGAATATGTTGTAGTAATGTAATGTTATAGTAGTTAAATATATAGAAATATAAAAAACAAAAATATGGAAGATATGTAAAAGTAATTAAGATATAATATTAAAAATAATTAAGGAAATTAATTAATGTTATGCTGTCTGGATCAGAATTAATATAGTGGGTGCAGATGTGATAAACAGACTCTGATTTTCAAGCAAGGCCCAGTTATTGTGCATGTGAAGTTATACATAGATAAGAAATGGCTTAATGTCATAACTCTGTAATGTGATAAGCAGACTCTGACTTACAAGCAGGACCCAGTTAGTGTGCATGTGAAGTTATACATAGATAAGAAGTGGCTTAATGTCATAACTCTGTAATGTGATAAGCAGACTCTGACTTACAAGCAGGGCCCAGTTAATGTGTGTGTGAAGTTATACATAGATAAGAAGTGGCTTGATGTATAACTCTGTAACTTAACGTAAATAAGAACATCTTAAAAAGTGGTTTGATGTAACATTTCAGTAGATTACCATAAAAGGGGTTCCCTGCGAGGAACTCCCAAAAAGGTGGTTTGAGGTGATAATCCTGTACTTTGACACCTGTTAGAAGGCATTGACCAGGAAATGTACTAAAGCTGAGGGGCCCCCTGCTGCAGTAGTCGCCCAGACTCCAACGTGAATGTGAACTGTCTCCACGCTGCTCTGAGCTCTGACCAAGATAGCCCAGAGGAGCATGCCAACGGGGCCCCCTTAAGCTGTACCCAGGCACACCAAAAGGATTTGTGAGTAATAAATTGCCTGTGTGATTATTGCAACTAACTCTGTGTGTCGGTCATGTCTTTCCTCTGGTGGCAGTTAGTGTCGATGCTTATCAGTAACATCCTCATAGCCTCTTCAAGAGTAGTCTCAAAGAGGCTGCCAGCCCAACTGATAAGCTGAAATGTCCCACTGCACTGGGAAGTTGCATCAGGGATGCCTGATCGACATAGAGCGTGGGTTCTACTGGGACACAATCTTAGGATATTAACTTTATCCTATTTCGAATCAAGTGTGGTAGGCAAGAAGGCTTCAAGCAGGTGCCTGTTGACTAGATACTCCCTGTGTCCCTTTGTTTCTGAGTTGCCTAGCATGAATTTCCCTGCCATGTGTGTCCTGTTCTTCCTCACCTACCTGTAAATCACCCATTCTCAGTTCTGAAATCTAATATCTCAATCCTCCCCACCATCTCCTTTGTTCAAAAATGTCTTATATACCAAATGTTGCCTTGATGTCATTGGAATTTTCATGTTTATGTGAATCCCCCGTGTGCATTTATTAAAATTTTTATTTTTCTCCTGTTAATCTGCCTCTGTTAATGTGATTGTTAGTCCACCCTAGAAGGTGTTAGAAGATAGGAGGGAAACGATCATTATATGTTTTTATCCCCCAACGATACAATATATTAATACAATTTAAGGGGGGAAAGCCCAAATAGCTCGATGATGTTTTAGAGCAGTGGAAAGCTGAGATGTTCTGGGAGAGGCTGAGGGGAATCACTCTCTGTAAGGTCAGGGATGAAGAGAGAATGCGTGTTCCTAGAGCAGATAAATTCCGGGTTCTCACTTCCACTTTTTCTATTTTTGATTGTGTATACAGCTCTTCCATATAAAATTTTATTTAAAGAAACTTAGAGGGTCCTTGTGTTACAACAGTCTCAACATAGACATTTTGAGTTTACAATGCTCACTCCTGGAAAAACTTTAAAAACTTGAGACGTGAGTGTTTTAGCTTATGCCGTTACTCTCTTACTTATGGACTACGTGGGTAAACTGGTCTGATTGCGTGTGGCGGAAGAACACGCAGTGACGCAGCATATAAGTGAGGAAGTTAGCCTCTCCCAGCATGCTTACCTATGCTATTTTGGACTGTTAAAAAAGCAAGAGTTCCATTTGTGTTGCTTTGTTTGGTGACATTTTGGCCCTTATCATGCTCAAACACAAAAATCAGAATCTTCAGATGTTAGCGCTTTGAAGAAGAGGAAAGCCATCACGATGGATGTCACAGAGCTACTGGCATCACATGGAGAGGAGCTGTCTGCTGAGGAGCTCATTCAACAGGAGAAGCAGCTGATTGAAGAGGAAGAGATAGAAACCCCAGAACCCAAAAGATTTACCTCCAAGGGTTTGGTAGGTTTTTCTATGGCAGAGGATGGGTTGGCAAAATTTCAGGTTGAGGATCCCAGTGATGACAGATTCAGTAAGGTCTTCAGAGCTGTTATGAATGCTTAGCAATGTTATGGGCAGATTTTGGAAAAGAAGAAGTCCAGACTAGCCTGAAATAATTCTCTAAGAAGGTAGAGAGGCCTGCAACAGATCCTGTACCCTCTACATCAGCTACTTATTGAGATGAAACACCTGTAGTACAGGTAGAATCATCTCCAGTGTCTCCTGCATGTTCCTTAGGCAATCCTGATTCACCTGACCCAGTATCTCCAGCACCTTCTGCAGGTTCTCCTGCCTCTCCAGCTTCCTCCTCCCAATAGGTCACTCTCTCCCACCTTGCAATGCCCCTTCCAGTGTGCAAGCCAACCACAGGAATAAAAGTAAGGAATTATTTTTACACTCATTTTTTATCATTTTTTTCTGTACTACAGTACAATATATTTAAGTCCTTTTTCCTTTTTCTGTGACTTAGTTGTGCCTTTATGTTCTAGATGATGATTTTACAACTGTGTTAGAATAGGTAAGTGACTTAGGCTAGAGTGTGTTACTATTTACACCAAAATTTGGTTTACATCATAGTCATAGGAACAGAACTGTATTGGTTTTAAAGAGTTTGACAGTAACTTCTGTACCTTATAACTTTCTTATCTTATTGGTAAAATCTCATTGTGACAAAAAACACTACTTCTAGCTAAGTTTACAGAAAATAAAAGATTTTTTTATATGATGTACTGTTTATTTCTAGCAGTACTGTAGGAACAAATACACACACACACAAAAAAAAAAAAACCCCAAAAAAGAAAACCTTAAAGGCCTGACCAGGCAGCGGTGCAGTGGATAGAGCGTCAGACTGGAATGCAGAGGACTCAGCTTTGAAACACCAAGGTCGCCGGCTTGAGCATGGGCTCACCTGACTTGAGCGCAGGGTTGCTGGCTTGAGCGCGGTTCATCTGGTTTGAGCAAGGCTCACCAGCTTAAGCCCAAGGTCGCTGGCTTGAGCAAGGGGTCACTCAGTCTGCTATAGACCTCTCCCACCCGCCCCCACCCCCCAACCCCCACCAAGGCACATATGAGAAAGCAATCAATGAAAAACTAAGGTGCTGCAACAAAGAACTGATGCTTCTCATCTCTCTCCCTTCCCGTCTGTCTGTCCCTATCTGTCCCTCTCTCTGTCTCTGTCACAAAAAACAAAAACCTTAAAGTATTTGTCTGGGTCTTTAGGGTTTTCTTATAATGCTGTTTTTCTTACATTTTTTAAATCTGGCATTACCATTTTGGGATTTATATTATGAGATTGTGTTAATTTGGATAGATAATTTGCATGGATTTTAATCCCTTTGGTTAGAATTCAATGCTTAATTCTGAGTGCTCACTGTTTTCATTTCTGATAAGTGAATCTATTATCTTCTCTAAATAAGTTATTACTTTATTCTTCATGATCTTTCAGACAACAAACATTTCATTTCAGTCACAGGAAAAATTCAAGTATTTCTTTAGACTTGATCAGTCTGTCCAGAATGGCAACAGATTTTCCCTAGAGAGATATGTAATATTGCAAGCTGAAATTTGAAACTAGGTTTGCTGGATTTCAAATTCCTACTCTTTCCTGGTGTTCCCTTTACTTCCCAAAGACCACTCTCTTTCTGCATGATTCCTGTAAATTACGCTCCTCACTCCTGCCCAAGTTCTCTTGCTGATCATGGTCTGAACCCTGACCCACATTCCTCCTGCTCTGCTCTCCTCAGTCCTCCTATGGCCCATCAACCCCTTTCTGGTACTTCTTCCAGGTGGGGGCCCATCTCATCAGTCAGAAACAGCATGCTGCCCCGTTTTTTCTTAGGTCCCACTTGACCCCAGTTTAACTTTAACTTTTAACTGCACAGTATCATGGTACCTTAGAGGAATAAGCCTTTTGGCTTAAAGCAGTACCAGAGCCCCACTTTGAGGATGCCTCCTGCCAGAAAGTCACATCTCCTCAGCTTAGCTGCACCCCAAAGTGGGTTAAGATGTACATGTATAGACACTTTGCTTTACAGTAACCCAAGCTTTTGTGAGAAAATATTTAGGTCCAGGATTTGAGGGTATGAGGGAGGAAGAACTTCCTTCTTGTCCTGTCTTAGTATTATTATTTCTAATATACTGCTGTTGAGAAAAAAAAAAAAGAATTTCTCCTTGATTTTAAGCTTGAGAAAAATAAAGGTATTTTTCAAGTGAAGTATAGATCTTCCACAACAAAGGTTTGCTGCTTCTGGGATGCTATGGAACAATCTGGAGAACTGTGTTGTATAGTATTTCCCAGAGACCCTCCACTTTTGAAGGCCGGAGAAGAACATGAGGAGGAGGACTGAATTTCCCCAGACCTCCCTGGAAAGGTCCAAAGAATACTTTCTAAGTTTCTCTCCTTTTCTTGATGGTAAATCAAGTCCCATGTCTTGCACTTTTTTCATATCATCCATTGTCTGGCTCAATACCTGGAACATATTCAGTGCTCCATTGGTGTTCTTTAGGTGAATGAATGGGTTGGCACTACCTGGGATGAAATATGAAGCATTGAAGAAGGTGGAGGGTTAAAAGCATGGTCTTGGAGCCAGATTGCCTGGGTTCGAATCCTGACTATCTCGTTTACTAATTGTTTGACTTTGGGCAAGTTATTTAACCTTTCTGTGCTCTGCTTTTCCCCCATTTATAAAACAGAAAAACTAGCATTATTATCTCTTAAGGATGTTGTGGGTTTAAATAAACTTAGAGTATTTAGAATTAAGTCTGGCCCATGGTAAAAGTTCAGTGAACTTTAACCACACGAAATTTAGTGACTTGGAAACTATAAACCATACAAGGTTGTTCTTTAAAATTTATTAAATATATTAGGGTGACACTGATTAATAAAATTATATAAGTTTTGGGTGTACAATTCTATAATACAGTATCTGTACATTTTAATGTGTGTTCACCAACCCCAAGTCTCCTTCCATCACCTTTTTTATCCCCCATTTATCCTCTTCGACCTCCCCTTACCCCCACCCCCGTTCTGCTTTGTAATCCTCATACTGTTGTCTGTGTCTATGAGTTTTTTTTTTTTAATTTTTTGTATTTTGCTTAAGTTGGAAACGGGGAGGCAGTCAGACAGACTCTCGCATGCGCCCGACCGGGATCCACCCGGCATGCCCACCAGGGGGCAATGCTCTGCCCATCTGGGGTGTTGCTCTGTTGCAATCAGAGCCATTCTAGCACCTGAGTCAGAGGCCACAGAGCCATCTCCAGCGCCCGGGCCAACTTTGCTCCAATGGAGCCTCAGCTGCGGGAGGGGAAGAAAGAGACAGAGAGGAAAGAGAGGGGGAGGGATGGAGAAGGAGATGGGCGCTTCTCCTGTGTGCCCGGGCCGGGAATCGAACCCGGGACTCCCGCACGCCAGGCCGACGCTCTATCACTGAGCCAACCTGCCAGGGCCTCTATGAGTATTTTTGTTTGCTTAATCCCTTCACCTTTTTCATCCAGCCTCCCATCTCCAACTCTGCTGTCAGATATCAGTCTTTTCTCTGTATCTATGAGCCATAACAATGAAGAAAGTCTCACCTTCTGGAACAGCATGGATGGACCTGAAGATCATTATGCTAAGTGAAATAAGCCAGTCAAAGAAAGACAAGTACCATATAATTTCACTTATATGTGGACTCTAATGAACAAAATAAACTAACAAACAAAATAGAACCACACAAGGTTTTTATTGTTTTTAAAATGACTAAGATTGAATAAAAGGCTAATGCAATATAGTAAACCCATGATAGTTAAGTGTCTAATATTTTAAGTTTGACTGTTTGTTATCAGTCCTAAAAGTTGTAACTTAGAGTAATTTGTTATTTTACTTATACGTGAATTTAAATTGCCAGTACTGTTAGCCTTGCATATAAGATGAGTCTTTTCTTTGGAGAGTGTGCTTTAAACTATTAGCCTCAGTACCTGACACTTTTTGTAGTCACATATTCATTATTTATTTTTCCTAATGAGCACTATAAAGACAAGAACAATGCCTCTTATTTCTATAGCCTAATATAAAAAGCTAAAAATTATGATACATTTACGGTGTGTTATATGGCCCAAATGTGGCCTTCCCTAATGGATGTTCCATACAGGCTTCAGAACAATGTGTTTTCTGCTGTTGTTGCATAGACTATTCTATAAATGTCAATTAGGTCATGTTGGTTGATAGTACTTTACAGGTCAATTGTATCTTTGCTGATTTCTACCCACCTGATTGATTAACTATCAAGGATAGGTGTTGAAGTCTCCAACTATAATCATGGGTTTGTCCATTTCTCCCTTCACTTCTATTAGTTTTACTTCACATATTTGAAGTTTTGTTATAAGCTGCATACACACTTAGGATTGTCAGGTCTTCTTGGAGAATTGACTCCTATATCATTACATAATGTACCTCCTTAATCCTGGTAATTGTCTGTATTTTGAGGTCTGCTTTTCCTAAAATCAATAGAGCTCTTCCACTCTTCTATTTATTAGTGTTAGCCTGTTATGTCTTTCTCCATCCCTTTCCTTCTAAAGTTTCTGAGCCTTTCTATTTAAAGTGAGTTTCTTACAGACACAGTATAGTTGGGCCATATTTTCTACACATTCTAAAATTCTCTATTTTAATTGCTGTATTTAGACAATTCTCATTTAAATTTATTTTATATAAATTAATATCTACCATATTTGCAACTGTTTTTCACTAATTGAATTTGTTTTGTTTCCATTTGTGGCTTCTACTATTTTTCTGCCTTCTGTGGTTTTCATTGAGCATTTTATATGCTTTCATTCACTTCCTCCATTAGTACTTGTTAGAAAATTGTAGCAGTTGCTTTAGATAACAAAGTACACATTTTATACTAATTTAAATCCATCTTCAAATAACATAAAGTACTTCACATGCAGGGCAAGCATGTTATAACAGAGTATTTCCAGTTTTTTCTTCCCATTCCTTTTCACATGACTGTCATTTATTTCACATATCCACATGTCATAATCACTCAATACATTACTATTATTATTATTACTTTAAAGTTATTTTGTAAATCAGTCAATAAGAAAAATAAAATATTTTAGTTGACTTTATTTTATTTCTTCTTTGGTGCCTTGCTTTTCTTTATGTAGATCCAAATGTTTCACTTATATTAATTTTCTTCTTTCTGAAGAACTACTTTTAACATTTAAATAGCTGTATATTTGAAACTTTATTTGTTCAAGTATACACTAATTTATTAAATAAGATTAAATAAAATCTAGGGTAGAGGACACTTGAAAGCACACATTTTATTGACTTAAAGTTATAACAATCACTGTAAACAGTAATAACATTGTAGGCAATCTGAAAGATTTGGTAATCTATAAATCTGTAATTATCTATAAAACTGCAGGTCAACTAATATTTGCTGCAAATACTCTTGACATTATTTACTCATTTGAACATTAGTCACAGACAACTTGATTTTATTACTGGTATTAGAAATAACAAATTTTACAAACATTTATTTATATTTACAAAGCTACAATTTTTTTTATTATTTTATCACTTTTATCATCCTTACTGATTCCACTAATTTTGTTGGTAGTACTGCTTTGAGTGAGAATAATTTTGAACTATCAAGATAAAAACAAGATGGACAATGATTTGTTTTATGGGCTTAATTCTGTCCCTCCAAAATTCATACGTTGAAGTCTTAACCTTTAGTACCTCAGAATGTGACTGAATTTGAAGATAGTGTCATTAAAGATGTATGTGGTTAAGTTAAAATAAGGCCATTAGGTTGAGCCCTAATTTAATCTGATTGGAGTCCTTATGAGAAGAGAAAATCTGAAAACATGGAGATATCAGATCTCCATGCATAAGCAAAGAACACACACATGGCCAGAAGGAAAGCACAGAGGAAACCCTCAGAAGAAACTGAATCTTCTAACACCCGGATCTTGGACATCCCAGTCGCTAGAACTATGAGAAAATATATTTGTTATTTAAGCTACCCAATCTGTGGTATTTTGTTATGACAGCTCTAACAAACTTATACAAATTTTATTTGTACAAACCCTTTTGACAAAGACTTGGCTATTATTTTTATTTTATGAGTAAGGAAAAAATATGAAAGCTCAAGGACCCAGGGTTTGAACCCAGTAGTAAAGAATCAGACTTGTTGCCTAACCAGGTGGTGATGCAGTAGATAAGAGTATTGGCCTGGCATGCTGAGAACCCAGGTTCAAAACCTCAAGGTCACCAATTTGAGCTCAGGTTCATCTGGCTTGAAGGTAGGCTCACCAGCTTGAGCGCAGGGTCACCGGCTTGAGCATGGAATCATAGACATTACCCCATGGTAGCTAGCTTGAGCCCAAAGATTACTGGCTTGAATCCCAAGGTTGCTGGCTTGAGCCCAAGGTCTCTGGCTTGAGCAAAGGGTCACTGGCTTGGCTGGTACCCTCCCCCTATCAAGGCATATATGAGCAAGCAATCAATGAACAACTAAGGTGCCGCAACCTTGAGTTGATGCTTCTCATCTCTCTCTCTCACTAAAAAAAAAGGAATCAGAGACTTGTCTTTGACCTCTAAGCTTTTTTGCTCTCTTTACTGAATGCCATTGAAACCATATTTACATTATACATATTTTTTTACTATATGTAAGCAGGCAGGATTCTTATAGCCTAAGGCTTGGTTTTAGGACTAAGCCTTTCCCACCCTTTTTGATGTGGAGTGGTGCACTCTCATGAGGAATCCCATTATGCCTCAGATGAGTGACTTTGTATCAGAGACTTCCTTGTTTGTATATTGGGTTAAAGGTTTTGGTTTCTACACTATAAAGTGGAGCAGACTGGGAGCTTGCTCTCTCTAGGTTCCTGAGATTAGCATTAGAGGAGAGATCAGAGAAAGGAGAGTAGATAAAGTCTACGTGGAGGAGAGGAGAAGCTGCCAAGGTGACAGAATGCTAAAGGAGAAGCCAGTTTGTGCAGAGAGAAGTGTTGGAATCCATGGGAGTCTGAAAGACCGGAGTAATGGGCTTTATTGAAAGGAAGAAAGGAATCCTGCTCTGTGTAAGGTCGGTGGATAATGGGGGATGGTCATGTGGGGAACTGAGGCCCGTGAACTTTGGCTAGGACCACCCACAATCAAGCCCGCCAAAGGAAACTTCCCAGGAACCATTTGGAAAGAAGCGATCATCTGCCAGCCAGTGAATTTTCACCACATCATAGTAGCTCCACTTCTCTAGAGGGACCCTTTAAATATCTCCCATGCGGTTTAATCCATGCAACTTCCCTAGCCTCCACCTTTCTTTCCTCGGGGCCAGGGAACCTTGCCGGGCGGGATGCGCGCTCTGTACTCAATAAAGCCATTTGCTGTTCCACACTTTGTGGCTCCAAGACCTCTTCCTTCCTTCTCAGTGGGGAAAAATACCTTACATTTTGGTGCCAAAACCTGGGAGGAGTTAGAAGTCCACAAGGACCACTCCTTTCCCCTCCCCTCCGAGAAAGAACCAGGAGAAAGAACCAGGATCTCCGACTTCCACCCACTTCGGCGCACGGTGCGGTAAGTCCCCTGCCTCCGCCTTCCTCTCAGTTCTTTTTTTTTCTGAGACTCCCTGTCCGAAACCATAGCTACATCAGGGAAGTCTTTTCCGTCCGTCCGAGTAAGCCTGTGCTTGTGGAGACCTCCCCAAGCATATCTACTTTCGTCCATGGCTGGACCTTGAGTTTTTAGGGCACTAATACTCAAGTCTGACCACTCCAAGAACTGAGGGCAGCTGTTGGGGCACAGGAATCTCCCTCCCTAAGGAAAAAGAAACTGTTCTTCTTCTCCGCTGTGGCCAGGCCACAGAACCCACTGAATTAGCCTCCTGAAGGGACTTTTGGTGTTAACACCCTCACCAATTTAACTATCGCCAAAAAAGCTGGGAACTGATTGGAGATCTCTTACATACACGGCTTCTAATTATTCGCGCACCTGTCCTTAATGTCTGTGCTGCCTGTTCCACCACGCAGGCCTATTTCTGGTCAGAGAAACCTCACCTAAAACCTCCACTCCTCATCTTTCCTTTTCCGCGGACTCCAAACTCTTTCTCCTCCCCTGCTGGCCAGGGGCTCCTCCCTTCACTGTGTTCTTATGTCCCTCTTCTGTCAGGGCTTTCTCAGCCTGGCATTGGCTCTTACACCAGTTTTCAGGATGTCCTACCCCAATTTTCTTGCAGGAAGTTCCTGCCCTGTCCAGCGTTTTTCCTGTGGGATCTGGGTGCTGGGCTCCGCATGAGCCCCCCTCCTCTTATTCCCAAACCCCCAAACCCCTATGTGGAACCTGTGAAAATGGCATTTAAAATTTTTAACAGTCCCAATTAGTAGAAACAGGCCAAGGCTGTTTGCCAGGCCCCCCATGCAGCAGAAAGTAATGCTCCAAACCCTGACTCTTGTGGCAACCCTGAGACCAGCAGAGCCACCAGCAGCTTGCTTTAAATGTGGCAAGCAGGACCACCAGTCCCAGCAGGGCCCCTGCCAGCAGCTGCCCACTGAGCCCTGCCCTGACTGCAAGCAGCCCAGTCACTGGCAGAGTGATTGCCCCTTTGGGCAACAGGTTTTTCCTCAGTGCCTCTACATGGAGGACAAGCCGCCCGAATGGGAAGGCCAATCCAGCCAGGTGGGTGCATCGCTCAAACTCCTAGGACACAGCCTGGACTTGGAGAACCCAGGGTTCTGCAACAAGTGGGTAAGTCCATCTCATTTCTTGTGGACAAGGGGGCTGTCTTCTCTGTTTTGCTATCACACTCTGGACCTCTAGTTCCCTCACAGGTCTTGGTTATGGGAATGGATGGAACCTTTTCCTTTCCCCTTTTTATGCCACTCCTGACATGCAGTTTTGTCTCAAGCTTGCCTCCTTATAGGACCTCTGGCAGTTGGAACCACTGGACTCCATCCATCTCCGGCTCACCAAAAGGCTGGACCCTGCAAATTCCCCTATTTCTCCTCTCTTTTTTTAAATCCTTACAGGACCGCATCTGTGAAGTTTCTCCAATCACGGCCACACAGATGTTCTTCCTGACACCCCACAAAACCACCACTTTCCAATCTTCCCCTCCCCACGACACCCCTATTCAGCAGGAAATAGCCAGACGAATAAACGGCGCCCTTTTTCTATTTAACACAAAAGGTCAGAATGTAAGGTTGGTGGATAATGGGGGATGGTCACGTGGGGAACTGAGGCCCACGAACTTTGGCTAGGACCACCCACAATCAAGCCCGCCAAAGGGAGCTTCCCAGGAACCATTTGGAAAGAAGTGATCGTGTGCCAGCCAGTGAAATTTCACCACATCATAGTAGCTCCACTTCCCTAGAGGGATCCTTTAAATATCTCCCACGCGGGTTTAATCCATGCAACTTCCCTAGCCTCCATCATTCTTTCCTCAGGACCAGGGAACCTAGCCAGGCGGGATGCACACTCTGTACTCAATAAAGCCATTTGCTGTTCCACACTTTGTGGCTCTGAGACCTCTTTCTTCCTTCTCGGCGGGGAAAAATACCTTACACTGGGCACTTCTCCGGGGGAAATGAGCGCCAGTACAAGCTAGGGGGACAAATTATATGGGGTCAAGAAGAATTTCGAGCATGTGGGTGTTGAATCAAAAGTCCTGGTATGTCTGGAGCCCTCCTTGGGGCAGCTTGTCAGCTTCTTGGAATTCCTCTGTCTCAGGGGCGATAGTCCAGTAAGGATGAGGTCTGACAGATAAGCAGAACATCAAGAGGGCAGTTGGAATACACATATCTATCAAGAAGGAGATGGGGAACAGAGGTGAATAAGGCTAGTGAGCTAGAAACCTTTGATTCTAGGAAACTTGGATAAGTCAGTAGCTTTGTGAGCACTGAACGAGTGGATTTTGGAACTCAATGTGTGTTTTTACTTGCCCACCGGGTGCAAGTTAGGATTAAAGTTAATGGCCCACCAGTTCTTGGCTCCGTTGTTTCATTACCGTCTGTCCGAATCTAATGTGAACCTGCATGGGCCAGGTGGCTGTGATGGTGGCCGTGGCTACTGGTTTTACAGGCTGACTTAGAACACAGAAGAAAAAGATCTCTGATGGCTGTGGCAAAACAGCACAAGGCTATTTAAGCCAAACCTCAGTTCAGCAACCTCAGTACTTGAACTCTGCCTAAGAAATAACTCAGAGTCAAGACTCAAACTATTAAGAGAAAGTGTATTTAGAAAGTCATTGAGGTAGAAGAAGTGAGCCATAGAAGAAATGGGCTCAGGAAACAAGTTACAGAGGCAAAAGAAGGGCCCTTGGAGCTTAAGAGAAAGAGAGAGACAAGAAAACTGTGGCACAGGCGTTCTCCATAGAGAGCCACATGGAGTCCCTGTTCCAAGGGCTTTTATCCCAAAGTTTTAGGGGAAAATGTCAATGAATATTCATCAGCTTTCCAGGTGTGCTCCCTTAAGGCTCCACTGATTGGTCAGCACCAGAAGGTCATTAGTCAATGCTGTTGGTCATGATGTCAGTCATGGTGTCACTCTGAGTTTGCTGCTTCTCTGGGCCTGCAGCTGAAAACTGCTGAAGCCTAGATGTCATCTTCCAGGGGTTAATGCTTAAGGAAATTGTCCTGGAAGGGTTATAGTTTTTTCTGTTGCTAGGCACCAAGGGATTTATGCCCCGGTGACCCTCTGCACCTGGGCTATCATTCCTACTTTGTTCTTGCCCATCTAATTACCTTACTACCTTTCCACTGAGCAGATAAAATCCATGACAATACATTGCCACAGACTTGCATGGCTTAAAATAAAAACCAAAGTTCTCTTAGATAACAGAAGACCTCAGGGCTTTGTGATGAGGCAACAGAATGACCACAGGAGGCTTGCATTGTCAGCATTCCACAAATTAGGGAAGAAAGGTAAAATTTTGTATTAATGAACACCTTTTTCAATAGCAAAAGAAAGACAATAAACATTGCTTAAAATACATAGGGAACATTGAGAACAGAATTAAGAGAAACAAGTAAAATAATAGATATAAACAAAATTTTAAAAATTACTATAGCAGAAAAGCTTTAAATATTACACTAATGACAAAAAGGGGGGGAAGCTGGTATTCAAGATTAACCTTTCTACTGAGAATACCTAAAAAAGCTGGAGCAAAATAAAACAAAAGGAAGCATTAATCTGCGGCATCAGACAGCTAGCAGAGCAGTAAAGAATTAGGGATCCATGTCTAGGAAGGAGAGTGCTGAGACCAACTATTGGGCTGCTTTTTCTTTCTGGATGATTCCCAACAGAGAAAGTAGTAGATGAGGGACTGAAGAGCTGAGAACTACTGACAGACTTCCAAAAATGGGGACTGTGATATTGCGATTTATAAGAAATATATACTATATTTCCCCATGTATAAGATGCACCTTTTCCAGAAATTTTGGGGTCTAAAAACTGGGTGCATCTTATACAGTGGTTTTAGAAGTGTGCCATTTCAAATGCCGTAGATGGAACTGAGGATTAATTTTCTAAAACTCAAAATTCAGAGAAACATTTACTTACTACAGATCATCAGTGTTCAATTATTGTATATATTATATATTATATTATATATGCCTCAGGGACAGCTTGATAGAAGATCTGAATGACTAAATACCATATCTCCCCATGTATAAGATGCACCTTAATTTTGGGGCCCAAATATATGCAATATATGAAGACTGTTTTGTCATCAGACACAGATGAGGACACGCTAATGAATGGGAGTTCTGACAGTAATGAGGAGTTGTATAAATTTTATGATTAATAGAACTTGAGTTCAATAACTTAATGTAATACATATTTTTTTAATTTTGGGCCCCAAAATTAAGGTGCATCTTATACATGGGGAGATATGGTATTTAGTCATTTAGATCTTCTATCAAGCTGTCCCTGAGGCATATATAATATAATATATAATATATACAATAATTGAACACTGATGATCTGTAGTAAGTAAATGTTTCTCTGAATTTTGAGTTTTAGAAAATTAATCAAACCCGAGATTACAGATCATGGGAACCTCTGATTATAGTCAGTTGGTCAGAAGCACAGATAACAACTTGGGCTTGCAACCAGCTACTGGCATCTGAGGGTCGTTGTGGTGGGGCCGGGCAGTCTTGTAGAACTGAACCCTTAACCTGCAGAATCTGATGCTATATATGGGTAGACAGTATTAGAACTGAGTTTAGTAATTTCTTGTTGTTGTGGGGAATATATCCCCCACCCCCACCACACTCACTCATTGGAATTGGTACCAGAACAAATACAAGGTCAAAAATTAAAATTTAGATCCTATCAAAGAAATGACTGTACTTGTTACCACACCCACAGCCTTTCATTTGGGACTTGAAGAGCTACATCCTAAAAGTAAAAAATCAAAAAAACAAAAACAGAAATAGACCAGTTCTCACATTTTACAGTTAAGAAAAACAATGCATGGATGAGCCTGACCCGAAAGTTTAATTGGTTAGACTCAGAGCATCGTCCTGATAAGCAAAGGTTGTGGCTTTGATCCTTGGTCAGGGCACATGCACATACAGAAACAGATCGATGCCCCTGTCTCTCTCCCTTCCTTTTTCTAATATAAACAAAAATTAAAAAATGAAAACCAACACATGGAAAGATTAAGCAGTTTGCCCAAGGTCATATAGTTACTAGTAGCAGAGCTAAAGTTTGAACCTGGCTAGTTGGCTTTAGAGTTCAGACACTTTATCATGACATTACAGTATTAAACCTGCATGGTATTGACACTCAAATCCAACAAAGACACCATAAATAAAAACTTTAGGCCAATTTCATATATGAATTTTGATACAATAATTTTTGGGGAAAAAAATCCAGAAAATAAAATTAATAAGAGCAGGTGTTAATCTAACAGTACAATGAGGCTTTACCATGAGGAAAATTATAAATTTAATTCAACATATTAATAGAAAAAAAGGGAAAATTATAATAATCTCTAGATATTAAAAATTCTTTTGATAAAATTTTATATTCATTCCTGGTTTTAAAAATACATTTTTAAAATAAGATACAAATATATATATGAGTATTTTTTATTATTCATAGATCAACTCAAGAGTCCCTGTCATGTTGATGAAAAATATTAGATGTATTTACACTAAAGCTAGGAATAATATACATACATGCATTAATGTCGGCATGAGATAAGAGAAAGAAATAAAATGAAAAAATATCTGAATAGCAAGAGGTAAATTATCATTACTAGTAAGAGAAATAATTTAGTATCTTTAAAGAATAAAAGAATTATATAAACTATTACAACCAACAATGTATTTTAGGAAGATGGCTAAAAGTTAAATTATACAAAAATCAATGGCCTTTCTATATAGAATCAACAACCAGCTAGAACATAAAATGTCAGAAGATCCAATATATAGTAATACCAGAATAATTTTTAGTACCTTTAATAAATTTAATAAGAAATGTACAAGAGCTTTCTGAACATAATATTAAAATGTCATTATGAGAGATAAAAGAAGACTTGAATATACTCTAATCTTACATAAAAACACTCAACTTTATAATAATGTGTGCTCACCACCCCGTATGCCTTGTTCCATCCTTACTCACTACTTAGTCTCATCTTTCCCTCCTCCTTAGAGGCAACCCACTGACATGAACTCTGTGTGTGTGTGTATGTGTACATTAAATTACATAATTCTGTCTTGCATGTGTGTAAACCATCTCAAATTTTACATATCTTTTTTCCTCTTTGTTGATTTCTGCCAAATTTCTATTGTAATTTATCTCCTTGAAATAGTAAATATAGTTATTGTAAAGTCTGTGTCTGAGGGCTCCAACATCTGGAGCCTGGATAGCTGTTTGTATCATCTGTTCTTTTTGCATTTCTTTATTTTAATTGCATGCCAATCGTGTATTTGCAGATTTGTTCTGTAATTTATTTTTGGAGTATTTGCCAATTATTTTCAAATTAATTTGAAGCATAAGATAATTTTATTTCCCCCTATTTAATTTACATTTGTCACTATCAGGGCACCTGAGGATCAATTTTGGAATATTAGGAGCTCAATCTAATTTCAAAGGCTGCAGTTCTTATTAGGGTCTATTTCTGACTTAACTCTTACTCATAAAGTGTAGCTCTTTATGTTCTAACTTGGAGCAAGAGGGATTATCCTCCTCCACCCATCATACAAGGATTTGAACTCAAATCTGTGTCGCCAAAGTCATTTGCAGCAGTCAAAGGATCTTCACAGCCTTTCAACCTTTTTTTCTGGCACTGGCAGAGAACCCCAAGGGAAAAACAAATCCAAAT
This sequence comes from Saccopteryx bilineata, assembly GCF_036850765.1. Lineage (NCBI taxonomy): Eukaryota > Metazoa > Chordata > Mammalia > Chiroptera > Emballonuridae > Saccopteryx > Saccopteryx bilineata. Next base: position 209,288,837 of record NC_089494.1, read on the forward strand.
GCTGATCTTATTCCTTAGGTACTTTTTCTTCTGAATCATGACCCTGAGTACTTCACTATCTGATTGGCTTTTATCCACATTCATGCAGCTGGCTACTGTTGATTTTCCCTCAGCTTTACAGGTTAATGTTTATGGAAGGGTTGGTTTAAATTACCTTGACTTCTCATTATAGGAAGCAGAAATTCTTTCTTTCTTTCTTCCTTCCTTTCTTTCTTTCTTTTCATTTATTTTATTTCTTTTAATTTATTATTAATTTTAATGGGGTGACATTAATAAATCAGGGTACATATATTCAGAGAAAACATCTCCAGGTTATTTTGACATTTAATTATGTTGCATACCCATCACCCAAAGTCAAATTGTCTTCTGTCACCTTCTATCTGGTTTTCTTTGTGCCCCTCTCCTCCCCCGCACCCTTTCCCTCTCTTCAACCACTCCCATAAACACCACAATCTTGTCCATGTCTCTTAGTCTCATTTTTATGTCCCACCTATGTATGGAATCATACAGTTCTTAGTTTTTTCTGATTTACTTATTTCACTCAGTATAATGTTATCAAGATCCAAATGATCCTATGTCATCATTTCCTATGGCTGAGTAGTGTTCCATAGTATATATGTACCACATCTTCTTTATCCAGTCATCTATTGAAGGGCTTTTCAGTTGTTTCCATGTCTTGGTCATTGTGAACAATGCTGCAATGAACATGGGGCTGAATGTGTCTTTATGTACCAATGGGTTTTTTTTTCTGGTTTTTTTATTATTATTAAATTTAATGCAATGACATTGATAAATCAGGGTACATATGTTGAGAGAAAACATCTCCAGATTATTTTGACATTTGATTGTGCTGTATACTCCTCCCCCAAAGTCAAATTGTCTTCTGTCACCTTCTATCTGGATTTCTTTGTGCTCCTCCCCTACCCCACCACCTCTCTCCTTTCTCGCACCATCCCCTCTCCCCCCACCCCTCTACCCCTGTTGCCATCACATTCTTGTTCATGTCTCTGAGTCTCATTTTTATGTCCCATCTATGTATGGAATCATATAGTTCTTAGTTTTTTCTGATTTACTTATTTCACTCCATATAATGTTATCAAGGTCCATCCATGTTATTGTAAATGATCCGATGTCATCATTTCTTATGGCTGAGTAGTATTCCATAGTAAATATATACCAAAGCTTTTTAATCCACTCGTCCTCTGATGGAAACTTGGGCTGTTTCCAGATCTTCGCTATTGTGAACAATGCTGCCACAAACATGGGGGTACATTTCTCCTTTTGGAGCCATTCTATGATGTTCTTGGGGTATATTCCTAAAAGTGGGATAGCTGGGTCAAAGGCAGTTCAATTTTCAGTTTTTTGAAGAATCTCCACAGTGTTTTCCACAGTGGCTGCACCAGTCTGCATTCCCACCAGCAGTGCAAGAGGGTTCCCTTTTCTCCACATCCTCGCCAGCACTTATTCAGTGTTGTTTTGTTGATGAGCGCCATTCTGGCTGGTGTGAGGTGATATCTCATTGTGGTTTTAATTTGCATTTCTCTAATGATTAGTGATGTTGAGCATTTTTTCATATGCCTACTGGCCATCTGTATGTCCTCTTTGGAGAAGTGTCTATTCATTTCTTTTTCCCATTTTTTGATTGGATTGTCTTCCTGGTGTTGAGATTTACAAGTTCTTTATAAATTTTGGTTATTAACCCCTTATCAGACGTATTGTCAAATATGTTCTCCAGTTGTGTAGTTTCTCTTTTTATTCTGTTCTTATTGTCTTTAGCTGTGCAAAAGCTTTTTAGTTTGATATAGTCCCATTTGTTTATCCTGTCTTTTATTTCACTTCCCCATGGAGATAAATCAGCAAATATATTGCTCCGAGAGATATCGGGGAGCTTACTGCCAATGTTTTCTTCTAAGATGCTTATGGTTTCACTGCCTACATTTAAGTCTTTTATCCATTTTGAGTTTACTTTTGTGAGTGGTGTAAGCTGGTGATCTAGTTTCATTTTGTTGCAGGTAGCTGTCCAATTTTCCCAATACCATTTGTTAAAGAGGCTGTCTTTACTCCATTGTATTTCCTTACCTCCTTTGTCAAATATCAGTTGTCCATAGAGCTGTGGGTTTATTTCTGGGTTCTCTGTTCTGTTCCATTGATCTATATGCCTGTTCTTATGCCAGTACCAGGCTGTTTAGAGTACAATGGCCTTGTAGTATAACTTGATATCAGGAAGTGTGATACCTCCCACTTTATTCTTCTTTTTTAAGATTGCTGAGGCTATTCGTGTTCTCTTTCAGTTCCATATAAATTTTTGTAATATGTGATCTATATCTTTGAAGTATGTCATTGGTATTTTAATTGGTATTGCATTGAATTTATAGATTGCTTTGGCTACTATAGACATTTTGATGATGTTTATTCTTCCTAACTATGAGCATGGTATATGCTTCCACTTGTTTATATCTTCTTTGATTTCTTTTATCACTGCTTTGTAATTTTCCGAGTATAAGTCTTGGTTAAGTTTACTCCTAGGTACTTTATTTTTTTGGTTGTAATAGTGAAGGGAATTGTTTCCTTAATTTCTCTTTCTGACTGTTCATTGTTGGCATATAAAAATGCCTCTGATTTCTGAGTATTGATTTTATATCCTGCCACTTTGCTGAATTCATTTATCAGATCCAGTAGTTTTTTGACTGAGACTTTAGGGTTTTCTATATACAATATCATATCATCTGCAAATAATGATAGTTCTACTTCATCTTTTTTAACTTGAATGCCTTTTATTTCTTCTTCTTGTCTGATTGCTGTGGCTAGGACTTCCAGAACTATGTTAAATAAGAGTGGTAAAAGGAGGCACCCCTGCCCTGTTCCTGATCTTAAGGGGATTGCTTTTAATTTTTGCCCATTGAGTATGATGTTGGCTGTGGGTTTCTCATAGATGGATTTTATCATGTTGAGGTATGTTCCCTGTATTCCCACTTTGCTGAGAGTTTTGACCATGAATGGGTGCTGGATTTTATCAAATGCTTTTTCTGCATCTATTGAAATTATCATATGGTTTTTCTCCTTCTTTTTGTTTATGTGATGAATCACATTGATTGATTTATGAACATTATACCAGCCTTGCCTCCCCAGAATAAATCCCACTTGATCATGGTGTATGATTTTTTCCATATATTGTTGGATCCGGTATCCTAATATTTTGATGAGAATTTTAGCATCTATATTCATCAGAGATATTGGCCTATAATTTTCTTCCTTAGTGTTGTCTTTGCCTGGTTTTGGAATCAGAATTATGCTCGCCTCATAAAAGGAGCTTGGAAGTCTTCCTTCCTCTTCAATTTTTTGAAATAGTTTGAGAAGGATAGGAGTTAGTTCTTCTTTGAATATTTGGTAGAATTCAGTTGTGAAGCCATCAGGCCCTGGACTTTTCTTTGTTGGAAGTTTTTTGATAACTGTTTTGATCCCATTTGGTGTAATCAGTCTGTTTAGGTTTTCTGATTCTTCCAGATTGATTTTTGGAAGATTGTATGTTTCAAGGAATTTGTCCATTTCCTCTAGGTTGTCTAGTTTTTTGACATACAGTTCTTCATAGTATTTTCTTACAATATTTTGTATTTCTTTTGTGTCAGTTGTTATTTCTCCCCTCTCATTTCTAATTTTATTTATTTGAGTCCTCTCTCTCTTTTTCTTTGTGATTCTAGTTAAAGTTTCATTGATCTTGTTTACCTTCTCAAAGAACCAGCTCCTAGTTTCATTGATCCTCTATATTTTTTCTTTAGCCCCTATGTCATTTATTTCTGCTCTGATCTTTATTATTTCCTTCCATCTACTACATTGGGGTTTACTTGCTGTTCTTTTTCTAGTTCTTTTAGATGCAGGGTTAAGTTGTTTATTTGAGCTTTTTCTAGCTTCTTAAAGTGTGCCTGTAGTGCTATGAACTTCCCTCTCAGTACTGCTTTTGCTGTGTCCCATAAATTTTGAGTTGTTGTATGCTCATTGTCGTTTGTTTCTAGGAATTTTTTTATTTCTTATTTTATCTTATTCTTAATCCATTTGTTATTTAACAACCTACTATTTAGTTTCCATGTGTTTGAGAATTTTTGAGCTTTTCTGTTGTGGTTCATTTCTAGTTTCATTTCGTTGTGATAGGAGAAAGTGCTTGATATGATTTCAATCTTCTTAAATTTGTTGAGACCACTTTTGTGCCCTAACATGTGGTCTATCCTAGAGAATGTACCATGAGCACTTGAAAAGAATGTATATTCTGCTGCTTTAGGGTGAAAGGTTCTGAAGATATCTATTAAATCGAGTTGATCTAGTGTGTCCAATAGTCTGCTGTTTCTTTGTTAATTTTCTTTCTTTTTTTTAATTTTTTTATTCATTTTAGAGAGGAGAGGGAGAGAGAGAGAGAGAGAGACAGAGAAGAGAGACAGAGAGAGAGAGAGAAGGGGGCAGGAGCTGGAAGCATCAACTCCCATATGTCCTTGACCAGGCAAGGCCAGGGTTTTGAACCGGCAACCTCAGCATTTCCAGGTTGACGCTTTATCCACTGTGCCACCACAGGTCAGGCCAATTTTCTTTCTTGAGGATCTATCTAGTTATGTTAGTGGGGTATTGAAATTTTCTACTATTATACTATTGCTGTTAATCTCGCCCTTTAAATCCATCAAAGTCTGCTTTATATATTTAGGTGCTCCTATATTAGGTGCATAGATATTTATAATAGTTATATCTTCCTGTTGGATTACTCCCTTTATCATTATGTAGTAGCCTTCTTTATCTCTTACTATATCCTTTGTTTTAATGTCCAATTTGTCGGATATAAGTATTGCTACCCCAGCTTTTTTTCATTTCCATTTGCATGAAATGTTTTTTTCCATTCTTTTATCTTCAATCTATGTGTATCTTTTGTTCTAAGATGTGTCTCTTGTAGATAGCATATGTACGGGTCCTGTTTTCTTATCCACGCAGCTACCCTATGTCTTTTGATTGGATCATTTAATCCATTTACATTTAAGGTTATTATTGATATGTAGTTGTTTATTGCCATTTTATTCTTTAAAGCTGTATTCCTCTTTTGCTATATTCTTTTCCCACTTTGATCCGTTTACAACAGGCCCCTTAACATTTCCTGCAGCATTGGTTTGGTTGTAATGAATTTCTTGAGTTGTTTTTTGTCTGGGAAGCTTTTTATTTCTCCTTCAATTTTAAACGATAGCCTTGCTGGATAAAGTAGTCTTGGATGTAGGTTCTTGTTCTGCATTACTTTGAATATTTCTTGCCATTCCCTTCTGGCCTCAAGTGTTTCTGTTGAGAAGTCATATGTCATCCTTATGGGGGCTCCTTTGTAGGTGATAGCTTTTTTTTCTCTTGCAGTTTTTAATATTTTCTCTTTATCCCTTAGCTTTGGTATTTTAATTATGATGTGTTTTGGTGTAGGTTTCTTTGGATTTCTCTTTAATGGAGTCCTCTGTGCTTCTTGAACTTGTGAGAGTTTCTCCTGCATTAATTTAAGGAAGTTTTCAGCTATGATATGATTGAACAAAGTATCTATCCCTTGTTATTTTTCTTCTTCTTCAGGAACTCCTATGATGCAGATGTTATTTCTCTTCATGTTGTCACAGAGCTCTCTAAGAGTTTCCTCAGACTTTTTGAGTCTCTTTTTTCTTCTCTGCTTTCATGCCTTCATTCCAGTTGTCCTCCAACTCGCTGATTCGATCCTCAGCTCTATCTATCCTGTTTTTAATTCCTTCCATTGTGGTCTTTATTTCTGATATTGTATTTGTCATCTCCGACTGATTCTTTTTTATACTTGCTATTTCTTTATTTAGGTGTTCATAATGACCATCCATTGTTGTTCTAAGATCCCTAAGCATCCTTACAATCATTATTTTGAACTCCGCATCCAGAAGTTTGATTATTTCCATATCACTCAGTTCATCTCCTGAAGGTCTCTCTTGTGGTTTCATTTGGAGTGCACTTTTTTGTCTTTTCATTGTCTGTGTGGGTGTTTTGTTTGTAGAGTTGGTTGAGTCTAGGCTTGGTGTTGTCTGCCTCCAGTTTTCAGGTGTTATTTCTAGGTCTTCTTGGGTTGGTATCAGCTATTATTTGTAATCCACTTCCAGATTTGGGCAGCTTTGAAGTCTTGATTTGTTTGTTTTCTTAACAGGTGATAGTCTTGTTTACTGATCTCAGCAGGGGGCTTCCTTGAAACTGTATCCAGGAATGCAGTGGGTGTAACCTGAGACTCTGAAGGCCTCTTCCATGAACTAATCTCTCTGGGGGCAGGGTGTTTTCTCAGCTTCAGTAAGGGGGGTGTATCTCATATCTCCATGGAGACCTGAGTTACTGCCCCTCCTCCCCACCTCTTGTTTTCAGCTGTGTCTTGTTGCACTGATTGGAGCTGGAGAGATGTCTGGAGATCTCTGATCTGGAAGCAATTCAGTACTGTTGTGTGGGGAAGGATCAGTCCCTCCCCCAGCTATGGCCACCTCCAGAATGGATGAGTCAGCTTTTTTTAGGTCATCTTCTGCATTCCTTAGCCCCTCACAGTCTGTCCCTCTCTCTTTCCTTTCCACTTGGGAGAAAAGCTGGCCTTCTCAACACACCTTGCTCCCTGGTCGCCAGGCAAGTGGCTGTGAGCAGTATTTTCTGCTCTTTTCCCTGGAGTGAGATCCCCTCTGGGCTCTCAGCCTCACCCCCCTCTCCGTTCCTGTAAGCAGGGGAGATTCAAGTGCTCTCTACCAGGTTTGTTGTGGCTTCTTCTTTGCTCCTTGGTTTTTCAGAGCTGTTCTTGTAGTCCAGAGTTGGTTTATCACGCTAATTTTTCCTAAATTGACTTGTATTCCAGTTTGGTGGTGAGAGCTGCTTGTCTGTGCATCTGCCTACTCCGCTCCATCTTCAGGTCCTTCAGTACCAATGTTTTTGAGTTTTGGGGGTATATACTGCTGGGTCATATGGTAGTTCTATTTTTAGTTTTTTGAGGTACCACCATACTTTCTTCCATAATGGTTGTACTACTTTACATTCCCACCAACAGTGGATGAGGATTCCTTTTTCTCCACAGCTTTTCCAACACTTGCTATTACCTATCTTGTTGATAATAGCTAATCTAACAGGCATGAGGCAGTATCACATTGTAGTTTTGACTTGCATTTCTCTAATAACTAATGAAGATGAGCATCTTTTTATATATCTGTTGATCATTTGTATTTCTTCCTGGGAGAATTGTCTGTTCATGTCCTCTTCCCATTTTTTTTATTGGATTGTTTGTTTGTTGTTGAGTTTTATAAGTTCTTTGTATATATATTTATATTTTGGATACTAGGCCCTTATCTGAGCTGTTGTTTGAAAATATCATTTCCCACTTAGTTGGCTATCTGTTTGTTTTGTTGTCAGTTTTTCTTGCTGTGCAAAAACGTCTTAGTCTGATGTGGTTCCATTCATTTATCTTTGCCTTCACTTCCCTTGTATTTGGAGTCAAATTCATAAAATGCTCTTTAAAACCAAGGTCCATGAGTTTAGTACCTATGTTTTCTTCTATGTACTTTATTATTTCAGGTCTTATATTTAGGTCTTTGACCTATTTTGAATTCATTTTAGTACAAGGCGACAAAATGTAGTTGAGTTTTATTCTTTTGCATGTGGCTTTCTAGTTTTCCCAGCACCATTTGTTGAAGAGGCTTTCTTTTCTCCATTGTGTATTGTTGGCCCATTTATCGAAAATTATTTGACCATATATATATGTGGTTTTATTTCTGGGCTTTCTAGTCTGTTTCATTGGTCTGGGTGTCTATTTTTCTGCCAATAACATGCTGTTTTGATTGTCATGGCTCTATAATATAATTTGAAGTCAGGTATTGTAATGCCCCCAGCTTAGTTCTTTTTCCTTAGGATTGCTTTGGCTATTCAGGGTTTTTTATAGTTCCATATAAATCTGATGTTTTTTGTTCCATTTCTTTAAAAAATGCCATTGGAATTTTGATGGGAATTGCATTGAATTTGTATATTGCTTTGGGCAATATGGTCATTTTGACTATATTTATTCTTCCTATCCAAGAACAAGGAATATTTTTCTATTTCCTTGTATCTTTTTCAGAGTACACTCCAAGTGCACTCCATTCCCTTAACAATGCTTTGTAGTTTTCATTATATAGGTCCTTTACATTTTTTGTTATGTTTATTCCTAGATATTTTATTTTTTTGTTGCAACCATGAAGAGGATTATTTTTTTGAGTTTGTTTTCTGATGTTTCATTGTTGGCATATAGGAAGGCAATGGACTTTTGTATATTAATTTTGTATCCTGCGACCTTACTGTATTGGTTTATTGTTTCTAGTAATCTGTTTGTGGAGTTGTTGGAGTTTTCAATATATAGGATCATATCATTGGCAAAAAGTCAAACCTTTACTTCTTTTTTCCAATATGAATGCCTTTTATTTCTTTTTCTTGTCTGATTGCTCTGACTAGAACTTCCAGCACCATGTTAAATAAGAGTGGAGAGATTGGACAACACTGTCTTGTCCCTGATTTAAGGGGAAAAGTCCTCAGTTTTATGCCATTTAATATGATGTTAACTGATGGTTTATCATAAATGGCCTTTATTATGTTGAGATATTTTCATTCTATACCCATTTTGTTGAGTGTTTTAAACATAAAATTGTGTTGTATTTTATTGAATGCCCTTTCTGCATCTATTGATAAGATCATGTGGTTTTTGTTCTTTGTTTTGTTGATATGGTATATTACATTAACCATTTTACATATGCTAAACCATCCTTGTGATTCTGGAATGAATCCTAGTGGATCATGATGTATTATTTTTTTTACTATGTTGTTGTATTTGATTTGCTAGTATTCTGTTTAGTATTTTAGCATCTGTATTCATTAGATATAGTGGTCTGCAATTTTCTTTTTTTGTGCTGTCCTTGCCAGATTTCAGTATGAGGGTTATGTTGGCCTCATAAAATGTGTTTGGAAGTACTGCTTCTTCTTCACTTTTTTGGAAGACTTTGAGTAGAATAGGAACCAAGTCTTCTTTGAATGTTTGATAGAATTCACTAGTATAACCATCTGGCCCTGGACATTTATTTGGGGGGAGGTTTTTAATAGTTTTTTCTGTTTCCTCCCTGCTTATGGGTCTATTTAGGCTTTCTGCTTCTTCATGACTCAGTCTAGAAAGATTGTATTGTTCTAGAAGTTTATCCATTTCTTCTAGATTGTTGAATTTGGTGGCATATAGTTTTTCATAGTATTCTACAATAATTGATTTCTCCTCTTTCATTTTGAATTTTGTTTATATGAATCCTTTCTCTTTTTTCCTTGGTGAGTCTTGCCAAGGGTTTGTCAATTTTGTTGATCTTTTTAAAGATCCTGCTCCTTGTTTTATTAATTTTTTCTATAGTTTTTCTGTTCTCTATTTCATTTATTTCTGCTCTGATTTTTATTATTTCCTTTCTTCTGCTGGTTTTGGGTTCTTTGTTCTTCTTTTTCTAGTTCCTTAAGGTGTGAAGTTAAGTGGTTTACTTGGGTTCTCTCTTCTTTGTTCATATAGGTCTGTAGTGATATGAACTTCCCTCTTATTACTGCTTTTGCTGCATCCCAGAGATTCTGATATGTCATATTGTTGTTTTTGTTTGTCTGTATGTATCTTTTTATCTCTGCACTTATTTCTTCTTTGATCCACTCATTTTTTAAAAGTATGCTGTTTAGTTTCCACAATTTGTGGGTTTGTTTACCTCTTCTTTGCAGTTGAATTCTAGTTTCAAGGCTTTATGATCAGAAAATATGCTTGGTATAACTTCAATTTTTCTAAATTTTCTGATGTTATTTTTGTGGCCCAACATATGGTCAATTCTTGAAAATGTTTCATATACACTAGAAAAAAATGTATACTCTGGCACTTTGGGATGAAATGTCCAGTAGATGTCTATCATATCCAATTGTTCTAGTGTTTCATTTAAGTCTGATATATTTTTATTGATTTTCTGTTTGGATGAACTATCTAGAGTTGTCAGTGGTGTATTGAGGTCTCCCAAAATGATTGTATTTTTGTCAGTTTTGTTTTCAGGTCAGTCAGTAGCTGTCTTTTATATTTTGGTCCTCCTTGGTTTGGTGCATATATATTAAGGATTGTTATGTCTTCTTGATTCAGTGTCCCCTTAATCATTATGAAATGACCATATTTGTCTCTGAGTACTTTTGCTGTCTTGTAGTCAGCATTGTTAGATATGACTATTGCTACACCTGCTTTTTTTGGATGTTATTTACTTGGAGTATTGTTTTCCAGTCATTCAATTTGAATTTGTTTTTATCCTTGTTGCTTAGATGTGTTTCTTGTAGGCATCATATATTTGGGTTTTCTTTTTAATTCATTCTGCTACTTTGTGTCTTTTTATTGGTGAGTTCAATCCATTTACAATTTAGTGTCATTATTGACACTTGTGGGTTTCCTATTGCCATTTTATATATTGCTTTCTTTTAGTTTTGTATTTTGTTTGATTCTTCTCTTTTGTTTTTCTATCATTTGTTTTTGTTTGGTAATCCATACTTTTTTCCTCTGTTACTTCTTTTTTCAAGTCATGTGCTTCTGTGGTGGTTTTTTCAGGGGTGGTTACCATTAAGGAATGAAAAGTGTACCTACAATGCTCATTGTAGTACACTGTCTCATGAGTGCTTCTGTACTCCATCCTCCTTTGCTACTTTTTTGTTTTTTTGTCCTCTCCCCTTTTTTGTTTTTGTTGTCACAGTTTAAATTTGATTTTAATGTGTTCTTGGTGGAGCTTTTACTTGTGGTTTTGTTTTGTTTTGTTCTTTGTATCTGGTTGGAAAACCCCCTTTAGTATTTCCTGAAGTGGGGGCTTTCTGTTGATAAATTCCCTCATCTTTTCTGTATCTGTGAATGTTTTTATTTCTCCTTTGTATTTGAAGGATAGCTTTGATGGGTATAGTATTCTTGGCTGGAAGTTTCTCTCAGAACTTTAAATATTGGGGTCCACTCTCTTCTAGCTTGTAGAGTTTCTGCTGAGAAATCTGATGATAATCTAATAGGCCTTCCTTTATATGTTGTATCCTTCTTTTCCCTGGCTGCCTTGAGAATTTTTTTGTTGTTGTTGTCATTGGTTTGTGCCAATTTCACTATGATGTGCCTTGGAATAGGTTTGTTGGGGTTAAGATAACTCTGTGTTCTGCTTGCTTCTTGAATTTGAGGCTTTAGTTCTTTCCATAGGCTTGGGAAGTTCTTGTCTATTATTTGTTTGAATATGTTCTTCATTCTATTTTCTCTCTCTTCTCCTTCTGATATACCTATTATTCTCACGTTGCTCTTTTTGATGGAGTCAGACAATTCCTGTAGGGCTTTCTCATTTTTTTAATTCATGACTCTCTCTAGTATTCTGTCTGTTGTGCTTCTAGTTGCCTGTCTTCTATGTCACTAATTCTCTCTTCTATCCAGCCTGTTCTATTAGCTAAGCTTGTTACCTCGTTTTCCAGTTCATGAATTAAGGTTTTCATCTCTGTTTGATTCATTTTCATAGTTTCAATTTCCTTGGTAATATATTCTTTGTGTTCATTGAGTTGTTTTTTGAGCTCCCTAAATTGCCTTTCTGTGCTTTCTTGTATATCTCTGAGTATTTTTAGGATTTCTATTTTAAATTCTCTGTCATTTAACTACAAGGTTTCCAATCTATTAAAATTTTTTTCTATAGATTTTTTTTCATCTATATGTGCTACATCTCTGTCTTTTGTATCCATGATATTCATTTTCCTTTTCCTTAATGGCATCTGAGGTGGTTTTGTTAATAACACTAATAAGAATTGATAAAGAAAGGCAGCCAGGGCGGTAGCGGAGCAACCAAACAGCGCCGTGATTGTCCCACTATGAAAGCTGGAACACCCACTAGTGGGTGGGAGGGACCAGGTTAACCAGCACTGCAAAAGTGGGTGGTTTTTATAAAAAGGTTCACCATCATGGGCTTATAACCGGCTATATTTTCTAGCGAAGTCCAAATAAAAAACTATAGGGCTTATAATTTTCTGTTTCTGCAAAAAACTAAAAGTTTACTACCACTAAACCAAAAGCAAAGGAACTACCAATGAATATACTTCAACAAGATGAAAAAGATGGCAATACTACTGGAGAACTTTAAAGGAAGAGATGAAAGCAAGCCATGCAATCATTTTCTTTGCAAGGAGAAGATTGTTCCTACATTATTATTTTCTTTTTCTTTAAAATATGGGGGGAAATCTAAAATATTCAGCACTCACCAGAGATTTTCAAACTGCCTCCTTTTACAACCTCTTGTTCAAAGTGTATAGATAGATATAATGATGTAAAATTTAGCAATAAGATTTTTTTTTTGGTGTCAAAATTATGTGAATACATTTTTTTCTAGTTTGTTGGCCGGCAGCATGAATAAAACAGGAAATACAAATCTTATTTCAGTTAAAATTTTGAGTTGTGGCATTTCCTATGTGTTATCCATGTAAAATTTTTCATCTGCTAATTCTTAATTAATATGAGACTGTCAGACAAAAATATTATTAGAGTCACTCTCATCAGAATAAATGAAGGGAAAAATTCCCTTTTAGTATAGGTCTGAAAATGTTCTGACATGTTATTTAATGCCAAATCCTGTTGTTATCTGGCATTTTGAACATACTACACTGTCTTTCATATTGAATTATTATCAACACATTCATTTCAGTAATTTAATTCTTATCACTTATCATGTTAGTCAAGCAATATTTTTCAAATTCAACTCTCAGTTCTACCTTGAAAAATTTGAAGTACAAAGTGAGACAGATTGAACTTCACTAATGTCACTTTAGTGAATGTTCATTTGCCACTAACACAACTCTGTTAAAACAGAACTATGGATTATAGATTTGCTGTTTTTCTCACTTAGCACAGCTGAATCTGATGCCATCATTGGGGTTCAAAACATAAATTTCTAAAGTTCTTTTCTATGGTTCTTGACATCATAATCGTATAATTTTATGCTTACATTTAAAACAGAAGATGATTTTAGTGTCAGAAATTGCTACTGCATGACTAAACTCAGAAGAAACAAAAAAGGATAATACTGAAAAGTGAATGATCCCAGAGTCATAGAGCAGAAGTTGAAGCTTTATTGGAAACAAAGGAATGAGGGTAGATGGAATCTGTAACAGAAATATATCTCAGGGCCTAGAATGTTGAGATTTCATGAGCAGATGTTTATAGCTTTGAGCTAAGAAAACTCTTCTCTATTTATACACAGAGATGAAAAATCTCCACCAGACAGCCAAGATCCCAGTGCAGATACTCCTAGACTTACTGGGATGGCATCCAGATAAACCCATTATTAAACCTGAAATGCAATAAATTGAAAATGCATTTAATACAGCCAACTTTCTGAACATAATAGTTTAGCCTTATTTACCTTAAAAGTGACCAGAACACTTATTTTAGCCTATAGTTGGGCAAAAACCTAACATAACAAATACACTGTAGAGTATCATTGTTTACCCCTTTGGTCACATGATTGACTAGAATCTGTGGCTCACTGTGGCTGCCCAGACTCACAAGAGAGTGACTACCGCTTGCTAGCCCAGGAAAAGATCAAAATTCAAAGTACAGTTTCTAATGAATGCATCTTGCTTTTACACCATCATAAAGTCAAAAAATTTAAGTTAAATCAACATAAGTTTGGGATCCACTTTGAACTATGAAATAAAACCAGAATGAATTTCAAGAAATCAGAGCTTGAAAATTTACCAAACAAGGATATAGGGACTGGAAATCACATTACTCATATGGTACGGGAAACCCAAACTGAGAAATTGAGTGTAAGATAAAGAGAGAAAGATTCAGAACCTATGGCCTTTGTTACAGCACCTAAGCAGAGTTAATCATAAAGCCTGCTAGGAAGGACTCTGTAGACAATGGTATGTGCTGGCCATCCAGAGAATAAATTTCTCTGGGATATGCATTCCAGAAGGAAAGAATACATTAGAGGAAATATTAAAAACAAAACAAAACAAAAAAACTAAAAGCTAAGAACTTGCAGAATTAAAGCAGAATGTGAATCTTCAAGTTGAAGATATATTCTTAGTCTTGAGAAACATGAGTTAAAAACAAGTCTACACCTCAACAAATCACAATGACACTGCACAGAATATGAAGAATTTAAAACTCTAAAAAGTGTTTCTGGGTCTAAACATCAACCCAGGAAGGATGGCCACTGTAGATGTTGTTGAGGGATGGCTCAGTGCAGGGACTATAGTGGTGGTCTCTGTCCCTCTCTCCAGAACCATACTGCCCTGTCTCTCCCTGCATGGCTCCAGTCTGCTCTGAGCCACAGACCCTTTGCTGGATTCCAGGTTTTTCATTTCATACATGGGCTAGACAAAATCCCATGAAAACCAGCCCCAGCCAGCAACCTTCCTTCTTTTACTATCTTTCTCTAAACTTGCTGTTCAGAGCACCTTCCTGAAGATTCTGAGGGCTGGAGAAAGAGGGTAGTATAAAAAGGTAAAAAAATTCTTTAGAAACACAAAATTATCCCTGTGGTGAGGATGAATAGCAATATTTTTCTTGTCCAGCTCCCGTAGGACTGCGGTAGCTACAAGAGCTTCAATCAGGAGTGGAGGCACTCACCCAAAATAAGAAATGGTAAACAGGTTGAATAGATTTTTGGTTGGTCAGAGCTGAAAGATCTAATAGATACTTAATCATTTTCAAACCTAAAATTGAGTGATTTTTTTTCTATATAAAGAATAATGATTAAAAAGTAATAACATTATTACAATTATTTCTTTAAAAGTGAAAATAATTTTAATTTAAAAATTGGCTTATTTAATAGGTAATAGTTTTTAGACTATTCAACAAACTTATGTACATGTTTTCATGGATAATAATTGATTGTGAGTAGTTTCAGCTATTTATCTTATGGGTTATTTTTCAATGTTTCCAGCAATCAGATTACTTCACTTACAAATTCTAGTAATTTGTGTATTTCTTACCTAATCAATCAGAAAATTGTAAGCAGTTTTCATCAGATATTTTAGGATGCTTTTACATTCAAAATCCCTTTTGGGTCCTAAAAATCATCTTTAGATTCATTTATATTTCATTGTCTTCTCTGGTAACATTTCCCTTTGAAAACTGTGTATGTTCTTGTTTTTTTCCTACTTTAATCCTGCACATCCATTGTATGAATTTCAAACTGCAGTATAGTAAATTTTTAATTCCACTTGCCTATGCCATATATAGCTTGGATAAAGCTGTTCACTGAGTTGTTAGTATCAGTTGTTCTTTTAAAAGTTAGCATGGCATGGCACCAATCAAAGAAATGACCAACTTCCACAGAAATCTGGGTACTCTAAGCATCTGCATTGGTGTATTGACTTGACTACCATGCTCTTTAATGTAGCCTCTTTATCAATGATTCCCAAAATTTAGTGAGCACAGGACTCATGTGGATTAGGGCAGAGAGTTGACAATTATTGTGTTCTAACACAGATCAAGAGAATCAGAATTTCAGAAGGCAGTGCTTAGGAATTGACATTTTTAATAGTATTGTACATCCCCTCCAACCTCCAATTCATCATAGAAACATATTTCTCAAGCTTAGAAAATAAAAGGTATATTTTTCTGTCATACTCATATCAATAGTATTTTAGTCTTTGAGCTTTCATTTTAAAAAGAATGAATTATGTCTCAAAGGGAATTAAAGTTTTGCCACCCTTTGAAGCTGACTTTTTTAGGATATTGATTTTAAGCTCTTTATTGAAATACTAGACTCAGAAAGAAACTTTGACTCTTCTTCATCACCTGCTCAAGAGATTGAGACAAAAAAACCTGTTTCAGGAAGAGGATCTTATAATGTTCACTTTAGCTTAATTTAAATTAAGTATGGTAAGCAAGAGGGCTTCAAGCAGGTGACTATTAAGTAGTACGGGGTTAAAAATATTAACACTTTTTCTCCTACCTTCTAAATTATTCTGACTAGACTTTTTATCAAAGTGTTAACAGAGACAGATTAATAGGAGGAAATCTAAGTTATAGTACATGCACATGGGGAATTCACTAAGCATGACTATTCCAAAGACAGTGAGTCAACACTGGGTACACAAGACATTTAGGAGGAAAAAGGGGGGAGAATGGGGTTTTAAATTCAGAATGGAGAATGGGTAATTTACAGGAAATTGAAGAAGAGCAGAACGTAAGTAGTAGGAAAATTCTTTCTAAGCAACTCAGAAACAATGGGACGCATTCCCTTCAGTCCTGCTTTTGAAACTTGAAATAAGTTTCACATTCCAGAAGCTAAATTGGCAGATGCTCCATATTTCAGTGATCCAATCATTCAGTCCTGAGAGTATAGTTTAGTTATATAGCCGAGTATCATTTCAGTAGGCAGTGATACAGATGGCACCCCTTCTGAAGCCCATATTATATAACCAAGCAATCAGACATTTAATAAGAGGTATGTCTGTGAAAACAAAGGTTAATGATGAGGGCAAATTATAAACCAGTTTCTGAGTCTGTAAAGCTGTCAGTTGAGATTTCTAGAGGTAAGGCTTATAGCTTCTTTTGCTGGAATGAAGGCAGACAATTTGATAGATTCTCCTAGTCTGCAAGTTGGATGTCTCCAGTGATGTCATCGGGTGCTCAGGTAAGCTCTCTTTGGCCTACACAGCATCAGTCACCGAGACTGGTTAAGCATGAGCGATTGTGACGATTTCTCTGAAGTATAGATGATGATGTCTAGCTGTAGTTTGTAATTGCAAGTCTCAAAAAGAGTAGTTTTAGTTCTTTAATATCCCATGTCAAAGAATGGAAGAAAAATCAAACATTAGTTGGAAGGTGACAAACAAATATTTAAGAAAAGTAGAAAAATTCAGGATTTAGTCCAGTCTACAGGTGAGAAATAACTTTAAAGAGAATTAACTTAGCTAGATTTTAATACCCACAACCATGTATTATTGTTTCTATTGAAACACAATTTTTCTCTTATGACCCTCATTTTTCTAAAAGATAACCAAATTAAGACTATTTAATTTACTGTATAAGTCAAGTTTTAATAAATTTGTCCTGATTATTTGTATAAATACAAGAATAGCAATTGATCATATAGGGGATAGGCTCTTTTAAGAATCTATTATTGGTGGAATTTCTTAAGGAATCTTCAGATTAAGCCAAAGCACTTGGCTGCCATCCACATTTGTATGCAATGCCTACACATTTGTTTGGCTGAATTCCTCAGGCTCTTAAGGTCCAACAAATTGTTTTGAAGTTCTTTTTTTTTTCTTGGCATCTCCAGGGAGAGCAATCTTTATTCCTTACCTGGACAGACTGCTGTGAACCATATAAGCAAGACAGCAGGCTGTTTTACCAAGGGGCTTTTGTTGGCTTCCAAATCAATCTTAATTTCTCAAAGTTTATTGAAAATAATAACAGTTTCAAATTGTTTTCTGTTTTAAAGAGAACAGATTCTTATTGAATTCATATAAGCAATCATACTGCCAGGAAAATAATAATATACACTCATTAAGAGTTTCCAAATTCCGGAGGAATCAGGTAGGGAGAAAAATGCTTCAACACTGCTTACAGTTTACCAAATTTCTCTAAGAAAAACAGGTTTCCTTATATCTGGAAAACAAAACGATTTTAAAAGTCAACTGTATTTTAAACAAAAAGTTATAAAAGTTATAATCATCCACAGTTTTTCAGTTTCATACCATTAATTCTTGTTTATCCTGGTCATTTGCCTGCATTTCCTTGAGTCCAATTGTATCTTTGAGTTATAAATCTTCCTCCAGTTTTAAGGTCTGATCTACAAATGCATTCTCAGAAATCTGTATTTTAAAATAAGCCAGAGGTCTTTACTTGTATCTCTCTGAAAAATAAATACATACATATTTGCAAAAACATCAGAGTTAAAAAATGATTATAAATGATAAAACTGAAAATGACATGGTTATAAATCTGATTATAATGCAGTTGACAAAGACCTTTGCCTTTTTTCTTTCTGAAACATAACATTTTAAGATAGTAATTAGATAATAATTGAAAAAATTATATCCAAACTTTGTAAACTCTGGTGATTTTATATAATCTCTAAAAAAAAAAGACAACATAATTATTTCTTTATTTGTTAAAGCTTCCGATGCAATTTTAGCATATCAAATACACCTAATTAGCTTAGCACTTCTCGTCTATGAGGAAAGAGAAAGCAATTTTTTGAGGTAGTCCAGTGGCCCATTAGAATAATTCAGAGCCATTTCCAGGTTAAGAAAAGGTCTTAGATAAAGGCGAAGTGGTTACAGGAGGTTGGGGGTGGGGAGTGTAGTAAAGAGACAAATATATGGTGACAGAAAATGATTTGACTTTGGGTGATGGGCACACAAAACAGTTCAAATGCTATAGAAATATTTACTTGAAACCTAGGTACTCTCATTTATCAATGTCACCCCATTAATTTATAAATAAAAATATAAAAAAATTTTGAACCCTAGGAAGATTATCAAACATACTTGACCAAAAAGATTATATATCATCTATATTATTTCAGATGAAACAACATTAAATTATTTATTTATCCAAAGTGAAAATAAAAGGTATCAAACAAAAACACAGGCCAGTAAAATTTTAGTTCTTATAATTGAAACAATTATTTTTTAAGTAATCAAGACCCTGATTAGGAACATAAAACACAGAAATCTTCTAATAAAACATGGAATCTTTGCTTTCTAGGCAGAAGCAACTTTTCATAATATCTTATCTGGAGTAGGACAGTTTATACAGAAAAACTTTTCTTTTTAACAGAGTATAAAAGAACCAAAATCGGGTTTTGCATCAACTTACTTTTAATATTTAAATTTATTTACTTAAATTTATCCCAATCTTATTCAGCTTAACTATATATAAAATTTCCTCTCTCAAGATTACTCATCAACATTCTACAACTTTCTATTTTTATTTTATATTATTATATATTATATATATATTATATTATAAAATGGTAATATCATCCATAGGAAGCAAACACCATGCCATATAAATACAAACATACATATCACAAACAGAAAATATACACATATACAGAATTATTAATTGTAGACAAGATGCAAGATTTTTCATTTGCCGTGGACTGAAGGTAAATAGACAGGGATCTGAGTGGAGTTTGTTTTTTGTTCTAATTTCTGTTCTTCCATCTCATTAAGGGTGTCTTAATGGCTAATAATCATACCAATATGAGAACGCTATGAAATTTTTAAGTTTAGTTTTTCCAACTTTAGACATCCATCATCTGGCCAGTGATAGTGGATTTTAATAGCGACTCAGTTGGGTCATAAGTTAAGTCCTTTATGACCTAGCTATGAAACAAGACTTCCACAAGGAGCACAGGGATGCACCTCACAGATCCAACCGTTCCTTCCCAGTGATAGCCTAAGAAAGATGCAGAGCCCTGTCTGCCAACCGCTGTTCCAGAGCACAGGGAATCGTATGCTCCCCACCCCCACGCCTTGAACAGAATTAGGTTTAGGCTGCCCTGTGCCTGAATCCACAGCCTGTTTGGTTGCCCAACAAATGCACAAGCATCCACCAGCAGGCAGAGATAAAGACCACCTCTGCCAGGAACGGGATCAATGAAAACCAGAGACTCAGAACTAGTCTTTACCAGAGCAATGTTTGCCCAAGAAAGTAGTTTCATGAATATTTTCTCCTGCCAATCTAAATTTAGAAGAAAGAAAAGGATTCTCACCAATTCTAACTTACATTGAACTTGCCAGATCAGAGATCAAAGAGGCTGGCAGGGTGAAATGCTTACCGCCTTCGCCTTCGCCTGCTGTGGTCAGATGTCCCTGAACTCCCAGCTGCAGCAAGTCAGGAAGTTGGCAATGTTCCCAAACAGTGAATTCTCTTGCCTGGCTGGCCAAAACTGTGGGGGTTAAAAAATATTTAATACTTTTCCTCCTACCTTCTAAGTTCTCCTGGGTTACTCATCAAATTAATAGGAAAAAATTAGCCTGACCTGGGGTGGCACAGTAGATAAAGCATCGACCTGGAATGCTGAGGTCACTGGTTCAAAACCCTGGGCTTGCCTGGTCAAGGCATATATGGCAGTTGATGCTTCCTGCTTCTCCCCTTTCTCTCTCTCTCTCCTCTCTAAAATAAATAAATAAAATCTTAAAAAAATAATAGGAAAAAATTAAAGTTTAATACATGGGCATTGTATTCACATAAGCATGAAAATTCCAAAAACAATGAGGCAACGTTGGGTATTTATGACATTTATGGACAAAAGGGGAAGAAGGGGGATGGGCTCTTAGACTTCAGAAGTGAGAATGCTCGACTTATAGGTGACTGAGGAAAAGCAGAACATTTATGTCAGAAAAATTTATGCAAGGCACCTCAAGGACAGTGGAGTCCAGAGGAGTATCAAGCTAATAGGCACCTTTCTAAAGTCCTCTTATTTGCCATACTTAATTCAAATTAGGTTAAGGTGAACACCCTAAATTACTCTTCCTGAAGCAGGTCTTTCTGTCTGAATCTCTTGAGCAGGAGAGGAGGCAGGTTCAAAGGTTCTTTGAGTCTTGTTTCTTAAAGAACAGTTTAAATTTAATATCCCAAAAGGACAGTTTCAGGATAGAAAAACTTTGATTCTCCTTAATGGTCTTTAGAAAAATCTAAGATTTCATCTGATTATCTTAACAATGCAATCTGAAATAGAGAACATTTTCCCCCAAGAATTCCAGAATAAACCAGGATTACTTTCATTGATCTGGATTAAGTTGCATGCCTGCCTCTCAGGTAATTCTAGTACTGGGCATGACGGAATGTTTTTATTGACCCTGGGATTAGATGTGGGGGAAGCACACCTTGCCCAGGTGCAATGACGGGGAAGGAGGCTGATACTCCAGAGCGAAGCTGGGTGCTATTTTTAGAAGGGGCTGGATGCTGGAAAGACAAACAAACAAATGAATTTTTACTATATGCCATACATACATACCCAGTTTCCCCAAAAATAAGACAGTGTCTTATATTAATTTTTGCTCCTAAAGATGTGCTAGGTCTTATTTTTAGGGGAGGCCTTATATTTCTAAGCTTGAAAAAAATTGCACTAGGTCTTATTTTCAGGGTATATTTCCCTAGCTATGCAACCACAAACCGCTGGAGGATACTTCAATCTGGATCAGGTTTGAGAAGTGTTGGAAGGTGTGCTCACTCACAGGAGGTTCTCTAGTTTTTCATGTAAATGGACTGAACCAAAGCACCAGTTTGCAGACACACCTGTTGGCCCAGCTCACCTAGACCAGTATGAACCCAGACGGTAATGCTTGTTAGGCTCAAGCAGGGAGCCCTAATAGATATCAAATTTGACTCTCTTCTTTTTTACAAACTTCCTTTTGCTTAATGACCCTTTTTTCCCATTATTATTATTATTATTATTATTATTATTATTATTTTAATTCTTAAGCAAATTTTTTTTTCTGGAAGGTCTGCCTTCCAGCATAATTTATTGCCTAATATTAGACTATTGAAGAAAGCCAAACTCTTTTTTCTTTTTCATCATTTAAACAATTTTGAATAAAAATAGTAGTTAATGCAGAGAGAAAAAAAAGGGAGAAGGGAGTAAGGCAAGATGAAAGGAGGAAGAATTGGCCTGACCAGGTGGTGGCACAGTGGATAGAGCATTGGACTGGGACTCAGAGGACCCAGGTTCAAAGCCCTGAGGTCACCGGCATGAGCATGGAATCATAAACATGACCCCGTAGTTGCTAGTTTGAGCTCAAGGTCACTGGCTTGAGCAAGAGGTCACTTGCTCTGCTCTATCCCCCCAGTAAAGGCTCATATGAGAAAACAATCAATGTAGAACTAAGGTGCCGCAACAAAAAATTGATGCTTCTCATCTCTCTCCCTTCCTATCTGTCCCTCTCTCTGACTCTCTGTCTCTGTCAAGAAAAAAAAAAAAAAAGAAAGGAGGAAAAATTAGAAGTCTTCATAGAATGATAACTAATTTAGGAAAGAAATATTTAGGAAAGAAATATTGTCATGCAACTTTCTAACTCATTATTGCTTGACAAAGGAAAAGAACAAACACTAAGATAAGTTTGAGAGAATCTGAATCCACAGTAATATGGGGCTTTGGAGTTAAGTCCTTGATACTCCGTTCAAATTTAGGTGGAGAAATGAGAGTAATCATAACCTCTAGTTTCCAAGGCCTTGTGTGCCTAAATAGAACCAGAATATTTTGAGTGCTTAATAATTACAATTGAGGTTTAGGGTGAGAGACAATGGTTGTGATCATTTCAAGGGACAGTCAGTTCTGTCTTAATGCTTACTTTGAAAACATGAACTTATTCCAATATAAAGGGACAGTTTGAGCACTTTGTGTTTGCTTATGCATGATTTCATCTGAATGCATAAAGCTGTTGAGCTGAGCAGCAGAAACTACACAAAACTCATACATATGAGTAAATGTCACACATCCACCAGAGGCCTTGGTTCACATTTATGTTAGGAGCTACACTCACCCACTCACCCACATCTGCTGTGGCAGCTTTCCATCTGATTTCTATAACCCTTCCTCCATCACTTAACAATAACTCACAAGCCATAACCTCCTGACACTGACTTCCACAAGCAAACTTCAGGTGTTTTTCAAGTGCTATGTCAACTTATAAATACATAGTTACTTATTCATTAACCATTTTAAATGTATAAAACTGTGGTCCTCAAAATTATTTTCATGTGTCATTGACAAAGTATTATATTTCTTAACCCTAGTTTTCCCGTAAGCCCCATGGTTTCTATTGCTCAGTTTTGCAAAGTGATGCTTTTTAGGAACCCATATGTCATGTTGTAATAAAACCGACTGGATTTAGTGCCAATAAGAGCTCCAGCACAGTTTCAACTATTTACTAATTAGAATTAATATTTATTGAATGGGTACTAGATATTTTACATACACTAACTATCTAATTTAACTTAATCCTATAATGACCCTATGGATCAAATGTAATTATCTTCATTGTATAAGAGAAGTGACTGAGATTTAGAGGTATTAAATAATTTATTCTCTATGACAGAACTAATAAAAAATTAAGATTCAAAAACCCAGCTCTTAGGGCCCTGGCCGGTTGGCTCAGTGGTAGAGCATCAGCCTGGCGTGCAGAAGTCCCGGGTTCGATTCCTGACCAGGGCACACAGGAGAAGCGCCCATCTGCTTCTCCACCCCTCCCCCTCTCCTTCCTCTCTGTCTCTCTCTTCCCCTCCCGCAGCGAGGCTCCATTGGAGCAAAGATGGCCCGGGCGCTGGGGATGGCTCCTTGGCCTCTGCCCCAGGCGCTAGAGTGGCTCTGGTCGCAACAAAGCAATGTCCTGGAGGGGCAGAGCATCGCCCCCTGGTGGGCAGAGCATAGCCCTCTGGTGGGCGTGCCAGGTGGATCCCAGTCGGGCGCATGTGGGAGTCTGTCTGACTGTCTCTCCCCATTTCCAGCTTCAGAAAAATACAAAAAAAAACCCACAAAACCCAGCTCTTAGAGACTACAGATCTTGCTTCAAACAGCATTGGCCAACCAACAACCATAGTCAAAGTGCTGTGTTGAGCAAAGTATGCCTTCGAACTGGACAGCCTCAGGGTCAAATCTAGCTGCATATCATTAAACAAGTTAAACTTTACAAATGTTAGTTTCCTAATCTGTAAAATGGAAGGCAGTCATAATAAAATAGTATTCACTGATTGCATCCTATTACCTTCAGATCATTCTAGGAAATAACTAGTATTTCTTTTCTACAAATGACAAAATTCAGTTTTAGAAAAGTTAAGAAACTTGATCAAGGTCACACAGCTCGTAAGAGTGGAACTGGGATTTAAGCCTCAGTCTGTAAATTCCAAACAATCATCTCCTTAACCACTATTTACCACAGTCCCAATAAAACTTTCTCTTGGCTGTCGCTGGGGATTGAAAGAGATGCTGTATATAAATCACTTAGCGCTGTGTCTAGTCTATGGTATAAACTTAATAAGTAAAGTCCATTATTAATAATATTATCACTGGAACTTATCCAAGAACATAAATCATTATAATACAAGACAATATAAGTACCATTAGAGTTTTTGTTGTTTTCAAAAAGGATGTCCAGGGAGTTCAAAGGAGGGAAATATGACATTTGTAAATAACATAATTCTTTAAGGAAAAGGCAACACTAGAAAAAAATTGTGTAGGATCTTGGCCCACGGAGGGGAAGGAGAGTAATACAGATGGAAGAAACAGCAAAGACACTAACACAGAGAAATTGTGAGGCCTGCACAGGGAATCCTAGGAGGGCAGACCCACTGAGCCTCCTGGGTGAGGGCCCACTACCTGGGAGAGGAGTCTTCCCTAAGCCTGGTGTACCCTGGGGACGTCAGCGCCAGCTTTGGAGCCGGGAGGTAATATACAATAAGTAGGGATGAAGAGTGGGGAAACAAAGCTGACAGGGATTGTAGCAGAGTGACTGAGGGCGTGGGCGGGGCAGTGTCTGAGTCATGCAGGCCACCCTGCCAGTTTCCAGGTGAATATGGGTTCCCCTAAAGAGCATATTCCTGTGCAACCCATCTGAGATTTCCTCAGGGCCTGTGCAGTTTGTAGTCCTACAAGGCCCTCTACAGGCATCCTGACGACTAGATTCAGGAATTTAGATAAGGCACAACCTAAAATTCAATCCAATCAAAGAACCAAGGTTGCAGCCAGAACAGTTCCTAAGGAACCCTGCCCGGTTGGCATAGTAACAGAAACAGGTTGGGTGTCCAGGGCACACTCCTAAAGGAAGCTGTGTAAAAATATAGGGCCAGTACTTTCCAATCTTAGTTTTTAAAAGAAGCCATAAAAGTTAGATTTTTAATAAAGAAAACATCTTGATTTCTAGATGTGGTCTTAATTTCAAACAAACACTGTGAAAACCAAAATAAATAATATGTCTGTGGGCTGGATCTGCCTTCTAGGCTGCACATTTTTAACATACAACTTCCAACCAAGAAGGGAATGTGGAGCTCAACTTTCCACTTAACAGACAAAGATATTATGTTCAGAGGGTCCCAGCAAAGTTAAATGATCACAACAGCCAGGATCACAGGTCACTAAGGT
This sequence comes from Saccopteryx bilineata, assembly GCF_036850765.1. Taxonomy (NCBI): domain Eukaryota; kingdom Metazoa; phylum Chordata; class Mammalia; order Chiroptera; family Emballonuridae; genus Saccopteryx; species Saccopteryx bilineata. The sequence goes on from NC_089494.1 coordinate 209,313,949, forward strand.
GTCCATCCATGGCACAGATGTTTTTAATGTTGCTTACAGTTTTTGCCATCACCAAGTGACTGTTTCTCTAAGGCAGTGGTTCTCAAACTTTTTGAGGTTGGGATGCATTTAAAATCCTACAAATAATTGTAGGTGTACTATATACAGATTTCTGAGAAATATGTTATAATAATTAAGTCAAATATCAACATTAAAAATATATATATAAAGTCCAAGTGTGCTTTTATGGTAATTAAATAAAATAAATACAACAAAATTAAATTTATTCTTACATTAAAAAACATTTTTATGTTATAGTTTTTGAGTTATGCTTTTTAGAATTCATAAAAAAGAGGGGTTAAAAAATTAAAAAATAACAAAAAAGTTATCTTTTTATATATATAGATACCTTCTTAGTAAGATTTAGTAAATTCGGCAGGTCCCGGCATGAATGTGTTAAGTTTTTTCATTCTTGTGTTTATGAGAAACATGAGCCTGATGTGTCCTAGCGATTTCTTCAATGTTTGGGCATATATTTGAAAGGCAAACTCTCATTTCCTTGTAAATACATTGAAGAATTTCTTTTTACTCTTAATTGTGTTGAGGGTAAAAAATCCTAATTCACATAAATAGGATGTTGAAAATTGTAGTAAAATGTTCAAAGATTTTTTATATATTGCCACATATTCTTCTTTTATAGAAATCCAAAAGGCTTCAAGAGACAATTCCTTATGTTTAATCATCAATCCAAAACCCCTACCATACATATCATCTTAACTTGACACCAAACAAAGGATAGAAGAAACTTGCCTCCAGTCTTTCCAGGGAACATGGGGGGTAGTGTAAACAATCCAGCACCACAGCTTAACAGCCTTTTGCAACCTAATCAAGCAAGTGAGGTGGGGGGTTGGGCAGACTGTCAGTTTACAGCCAACTCCCCACACCTCTGTCCCCCAAAAATCTAAACTCCAAAAACCCTGTTGGTTTTTTGGCCCCCAACAGGCACATATTTCTCTGGAATACCATAGGACTCACCTGGAAATCTTCTAGGGCACACCAGTGCACCCTGGCACACACTTTGAGAACTGCTGCTCTAAGGTGTATGTGGGGCGGGGGGTAAGATTGAGGGTGACACAGTGAAAGGCAGTAGATGAGATTTCACTGTTGATGTGAAAACCACTACCTCTTCATCCTATCACCAAACTGAACCACGCATGTCCCAATTAGGGTAACATCAGTTTCAGAGAACCCTTGTTCTCAGGCTGAGGTAAGTATTCCCAAGTGACCTTCTCATACCCAGACTCCTGAGGATAAACCAGAGGTCATTTACTCTTGCTAGTTTCTCCCCAGCCTGTACCTGATACTGTTGGCAAGCACTCAAGCCTGCTCTGCCCCACCTTAAGAATGGAATGCATGACGTAATAATCTGTAGATGTCAGCAGGGAGTTTTTGTGGTTGATCCATGATGAAAGTTATTTTATATATTTTAAAGGAAAAAAAAGTTCTTCATTTGTATACAAATCATTTGGGTATATCTCTAAGCTCATCAAGACATTAACACCCAATACTAATATTTTCCATAAAATATTGCAAAGCATTGTCATACAGAGTTTAGAGGAGAGACTTTGGCATCAGATCTACCTGGTTCAGGTCTAGGCTCTGCACTTTAAAGCTATGTCACCTTGAAAAAGTAAACTGCTTTCTCTATGCCTCAGTTATACTCAGGTGAATATTAATTAACATAATGCTAATAATACTTTTTAAACATTGTGAGTGCTCAGAAATCATACCTACATTATAAAATTGCTTTATCTTGATCTGCTAAGGAACTTAATATTAAATCGCTATTTTTGTGTGGTTTTAAAGATCTAGAGATGCCATCCTTTCCAGAAAGATATGAGTCCTTCTTAATACTGTTTTAAAGATCAAAAACATGGCGGCTTTGGTACTTGCTTGATTGTGGCCTTCACCTAATTTCAATCTGAATGATTTATGCTCCAATAATATCTGAGACATAAAAATTACAAGGGATGTGAACTATATATAGATAAGCCCCAACTAAACAATGCAGTGCTCCTTGTTACCATGTAACAACATTCCTGATCTTTATGAGCTGTCTTTTTGGAAGCTGTGGTTGTTGTCCACAATCTGAAACACCCCTCAGTTGATTTTTGGCAGAGCAGTGAAATATAATGAAGGCACACATTTATTCAGGTGGATATTCTCAAGGGGCCTACCCAGTCTTCGAATTCTTAGGAAATTAGCTGCTTAGGCTCTTTTACTCTAAGCTGTACATTCATTGATTGAATAATTAACAGAAATTTAGAGCTGTATCTGGAAGATATGCTTCTGAATGTGCTACTGAATAGGGCTGTGCCAAAGGTTTGGACAGATATGTGGATCACCCAGATTAGCAGTGCCAGACTCTGACAAATTAAATTTCAACACTTCCAGTTCATCTTGGCAGATGCTAGTATCCTGATGTCATGCAGCAGTGACCTACGCCAGAAAGAGTGGTATTTTGCAATAGAGAGATTCTGGTAACCTTCCCCATGAGTGTGAGCTGCAGGATATCAATATTTACATCACACCACAGAGAGTGTGTTACATTTTGTAATTCACAAAGGTGAGATGGCTTACTCATGGTCGCCTGCAGAGAGGCACTGTTTTTATGTTCAACATCAAAAGCTTAAATTGCTGGTGTTTGCCTTGTGATTTTTCTTAAGATTTTTTTCAATTACATATAACGAATAAAAATCTTCTTGATATCACCAAAAAGGACATTTCAAAACTAAAGGATTAGCTTTTTATTGTTTCAGGAAACACTAAAAGATAAACTATGTTATCATTTCATTCACTTTAAACATTATAAAAAATAATCATACACAAAAATCTAATTTGGAAAAAGAAGACACAATAACAAGCAACTATAATTTCCTTTGTATAAATGTACTGGCTCAAGTAAGACTGAAATTACAGTGTTTGCTTCCACCCCCATCATGCTTCAAAGTGCTTCCTCATGAATATTGATTTCCTAGAATGTGTTCTCAAGGAATTAAAGAATAGACACAGAAAGAAGACAAAATGGGAATGGAAGACACTGATGAACTCCCTTGGCCAGTTTGATTTAGTCAAAAATGCCAGAAACATGTTTTGATCCATAGATTAACAGCTGAAAATATAGTTCTGATGCAAGGGTTTTGGTGGTACAGACTTCTTTCTGGGTCATATTGCACATAGGAAAAATAAAAAGTGAAAGCATTTGTAGAACATCTTGTATTTACGCATTTTTTTTCCCTTAAGTCCTGCTTACATACATGAATATTGCCAGATGCGGCTCTTGTTCCACAGGAATGCCAGAGATTTCTTCCTGCAAATTTAACTCTAGGGGTTATGGGATCACAAGATCACGTGTATGACAGACCACAAACAGATGATGTCTCGCGAGCCACACTCTCAACTTCTACGGTCTCATTGAGTGCACCGTTAATGCATCCTGTTCCACAGGTGAAAAAATTCGAATCTCTATTGTTTTTTGTTTTGGTATACTTTTCAGTTTGGCAATCTGGGGATTTTAATTTTTGTCCGATGTTGTTTAATTCTAACTATATTGTGTTTATAATTTAAAAATATTTATAGACAGCAAATATTGATAACTTTTTAGGTTAGCACCTCTCCAGACTCCAGCATTAATTCCTCTTTCATCAACAGACAGCCCTTAATTAAGCTTTATTGTTTCTTCCTGGACTCTCCCCAGCTTTTTAACACCTTTATGAAATGCTCAGGGAGAGCATAGCTTCCTAGGTGTGGTCGCTGGAGTCACTGGGAGGAACCTTCCGCTCCCCACTCCTTGGTATGATGTAACCTTTACATACTTGGTGAGGACACGCAGAAAGTGCTGACATGCATTTCATCTGCCTCAAATTCCTTCTGAAGGCAAAATAAAGCAAGTGAAATGCCTTCTACTCAGCAGAATGTAAAGCTTTATTTAAGAGTGAATGTAAAATCCTAACTTCATATAAGTAAAAGCCTTGTTACTAGGGAACTATTGTAAGAATATTCATGGTTGGTCCTTTTTTAACCCATCTCATTATCAAAACTGTTTTGCTTATCAACATCACCATGGAAAAAAGTCTAGAGTTTTAGATTTACTCTAAAAAAAAGTTGTAGATACTATTTAAAAACTTAATGTTTTGCTTCCTTTGAAAACACATTTGTAAATTATTGTTTTACAAACAAACACCAAAATATCCACCTAAGATGATAGCTAGTGGTGCATTTTGGATTTATAGGAGAGACTGAGAATATCCCACTTGCATCACAAATGTGGAAAATTGCTTGCTCCTCCCACTGTCAAATTTTAGAATTAGAAGGGCTTTGTAGAAAGTGAAACCAAAGCCCAAAGATATCAATGGTCCTGCCCAAGATTATTCTAATTACATGAAAGAAATATGATTAAAGAGGAAGAATCCTAATTCCCTAATAGCTATTTCTACCATTGTTCCATTTTCTCACTCTATGTGCAAATTAGCTATCAAGTATTCAAAAATGGTAAAGAAAGTTTCCACATGCTGTCGGTTGAAAAAATTCCTGTGTTCAATTTTTAAGTTTCTCTTTCAGGGTTATTTGTAGAATTTCATTTATTAGTGGAGTTCTAGAATGTCAGTCCAAATGGATAGTCACCAGGTGGTTCCACTAGCAACAGGAGGAAGGGATGAAGCTAAGCATTAGGGGACCAGTGATTCCAACACAACACTTTATAATCCATGCAGAATCAGAAATGATTTGCCTACTCAGGCCTTGATATTCAGATGGCTTTTAATCATCAGAAACTCTTTAGCTTATTTCATATTTCACAAGTAAAGGCTCCACGGTGCTGTCACAAGCTGGGTGTGATGTATGTTTGTTTTGGATATTCCATTTTTTTTGTCTCTGGCTTAGACTCCAGGCATGTGTTTGGTTCACTGAAGGTGCCATAACACTGGGCTTATCCTAATAGTTGACATCACAGTCTTTTAGACACTATGAAAGCAGCATGTTTGGGATTAGGTCCATTAAGTAGTGGTCCAAGATACTGGTAGCAAGCACACGAAGAACCCAAGCTTGGCATTGCTTTGGCTTGCTGCAAGGTTGATAATAAATCCCATGAAAACTAACATCTGGCATGGTCAGAGGTGTGAAACTCAGTCTCGCTGCAATCAGAACAATAACCACACAGCAACAGCACGCCCATAGTAGTACTATGAACTTGACTTCTGTCACTGTAAGCTTGTTCCACTGGCTTCCATGACGTTCTAATGATGACAAAAATCTAAAGACCAATGTTGAAATTTATTCTCTCATTTCATCATGATCCCAACTTCCATTATTTTCAAGTCTAGTTAGCTTGGGAAGTTTTGTTGTTTCATTTGAAGGTTTCAATTTTAGGTCCACTGATTTTTATAAATGCCTCATGAAAATTTCTTACAGAGGCCTCACAGTGGTCTCCTTCCAGAACAGATGTTGTAAGGTGATTTCAATTGTAGACACCTAAAACAGAGTATTGATTTCCATATTAAGTTGCTTATTGAGGATTATATAGATGCTCTCATACCAGTTGCTGTTGGTACCACACCCAGATCCCTTTTGCCCAATAGAGATCCATCCCTAGTGGCTGTAGGTATTAACAGGCCCACAGCAACACCTTCCTTGAGTCAACAGAGACTTTTCCCTGAAGATTCCTGGAAGATTCCTGGCCTGTGCTTACTAGCTGCCAGGAGCATCCTGCCACCCGTGCTTGATAACACAGGGCACTAAAACCAATTCTTATGATAGGTCTGAAATGCCATTCATGATCGAGTTCTCCTGTGGAATCAGGCTGAGGCTTGATTTCAGCTCATGCCACATTTTTGCCTACCTTCTTCCTCTGTTCTAACCTTCCTTTTTTCATTACAGGTTTCATTTTTGGGCATCCCTTGACTGATCACTTGTGCAAGAACCCCCATTTTATGCTCTACTTCTAGATAGCTGCCTTGTTAATATTAAAAAGTGTGCTTTCTTCTTTTTCTCTGTTTTTTTACGCAATTAATATAATAATATCAGTTGATATAACAGATTTTTAAATCAATTGACCTGCATAATATAACAGATTTTATTCTCTCTAAGATGCAGTTATTAAGCAACCAAAAATATTTTTTTATTTTGACAGTCAGTCTTGGTCACTTTTAAAATGACAACTTAGTTAATACAGTATAGCAAGGAAAACCTATTTATATTTTTTCTTTAATTAATCTCACATTATCGCTTGGTTTTTTTTCTAGCTACATAGATTTAAGGGGAAAAATTACCAGTGTGGTTACACCAGAAATAAGAATTAATATATAAGTAATTTATACTTAGTAGATCAAGTGCATTTTCTTAAGCTTCTAGCAATTTACAATATCTCCTGAATATTCATTCCCTCAATTGGTTGTTGGGAAGTAAATGGCCCAAGTTTGGCCCAAGTATTCATTTAATACTCATTTCTTTATTTCTTCCTTAAACAAATATTCACTGAGTGTCTATTGTGTTCCAGGCTCAGTATTTGGCTCTGATTATGTAATTGTGAACATGACACACTTAACATCTACCCTTACGGAGACTACTGTCCTCCTTACTTATAACATGGATGTAAGCAGACAGATGAGGATGGAGGAACATTGTAAATTGAAACTATCCTATGGCAACTGGGTTTTTGAGAATAGGCATCAAAACAAATATGTAGGAACTGCCAGATTTACAGCCATATTTTCACTAAAATATATGTCAATGTTTATTAGTACATTGTAGGGGCTCAGTAAATATTTTTCAAATGAGTGAGTACCCAGTGACTTCATATTTTTTCCATACCTTTTTCTTACGTAGCAGTAAAATATAGCAAGAAAACCACTTAATAATAATCCAACGCCAATCCCAATTGCAATGTATTTTTCATAAGAATTCACAGCATATGAAGTTAAGGTCAAATGCTCACACCTTTCTCCAGTATAACCAGTAAAACACCTTCACAAAAAGAAAAGAATGAGAAATTTTAAAACACATGATGATAGAAACACCAAGAAAAGGCCAATTTCAAAGGATAAAACAATTTCAATGGGAAGTATGTAAGTTATATCAAAGAAGCCAGTATCAAATGAAAGCCAATCTGTTACAGGTATTGAAAAAGCTATGTATTTTATAATAATCATTTAATTAAGCTCCCATAACAATGTAACTTTCCTCATTGGTAGAAAGGGAAGGTAGTACACATATTTGCATGCTTTGTTCTAGAAAATTATTTACTCTTTCATAGCAGAATGCTGAGCAAATCAATAATCATAAAAATAGTATCTTAGTTGCTCTAGAATTTTATATATTTATTTAAATTTTCATTTATTAATTTTTAGTGAGAGAGGAAGGGAGAGTGAAGGAGAGACAGGAATATTGATCTGTTCCTGTATGTGCCCTGACCAGGAATTGAACCAGCAACATCTGTGTTTCGGGACAATACTCTACCTCACCGAGCTTCTGACCAGAGCTCCTAGAACTTTATAATTTTGAAGTGTTTTTACCATAACCTGTTTCACTTCATCTTATAATCATATTTGCATGTTAAAATGCTGATATGGATTTAGTAGTTTTGAGGTGGAGCAGAAGCTTTTGCATTTCTAAGAAGCTCCCAGATTACACAGATGCTGCTAATCTGGGAACCATATTTTTGAGTAATGAGGATTAGGTAGCTTAGAAAAAGACTCTTTAGATGTTCAACTACAAAGAGGATTGGTGAGTCATGATCAGATCATGTATCCTTTTTGCTCCATAAAATAGAGGTGTGTAGAAATATACTATGTGAAACACCAGAGGCATAAATTCACTTTCTTCCGTCTCTAGGACTTGGAAAGTTCTTGCAATTACCTGCAGATAGCTTTCTTCAACTCATGATGGAAGGCACAACCACCATTGATGCAGTAACTGTTGTGTTCTTCCAGGCAAGGATGTGAGAACTTCAAGGCTATGGGTCCTTCTGTGTAGTCAGATAGGAAAAGAAGAACAATATTAACAGGTGAAGTGGGTCATATTTCTAAAATAGATTTGTACCGTGTTACAAATCTAAGACCTTTTGGGTGTTCTGTCCATTGAACTAGTGTTCAGTTCCCTTGGAAGGTTATATTCACAAAAGGTAGGTTAATATTACCTATGCATAGCATTAATTAATTAGGGGGTGTAGGTAAACTGATGATTGTTCCATTCTTTAGAAGCTACATAATAAGGATAAGTTTGCCAAAAGGTGGCAGCACTGATTCTAGTTTTAGCAGGTTATCTTGAGCAAGGCTTCCCAAATGTACACTTGAATGCTAATAAGGCTGGAAGAGCTCACTGCATTTTCTCATTCTTCCCTTTACACCTAGGAAGTCAGCACTTAGGAAGATTTGGGTTTATAACTGTCAGGTAATGAACTTGATTTCTCTTCTCCCAGAGCAGAGTGAGATGAGAATTTCCTCTTATGTGGACTGCTGTGAATAATAGCTTATTGGAAAAGAAAGCTTTTCCTTAATTGATTTCAGAAAGCACATGGTTATGACCTATACAATAAGCCCAAAACAACATAAGGTTCAGGCTTAACATAGTTTAGAAAATACTTCCAAATAGTATTTAGAAATTTTATTCACTTAGGAGATATTATGAATTAGTGGGGAAAGTCTTGGAGCTGGAATTTAAAAACCTGGGTTTTGATTTTTAGCTCTTATACTATGCAAGTCACCACACCTGACAGAACTTTCGTGGGCCAAGCTTTCCTTTTTATGGAAAGCTTCGATTTGGGAGGCTGCGTTATGGCAAAATGTATATACTTCAGGCTTAATTTTGAAATTTTTTTCAAGTAGATTTAGTGGCATTTTATTTTGTCATTGTCATGAATAAATATGCCATGAACATCTCCTCATCTGTAGTTATTATGTTACACCGTTTTGTCTTGCTAACTGGATTAATAAACTTCTATTTACTTCTTCAGATCTAAAAAGACAGACTTTTTTATATTAAAAATACTAAATCTTTAAGTACTGACACCAATAAGACATTGTATTGTATAACTTTTTTTTGGTTTAGAATACACAATATTACCTTAAAATTAATATTCATTTTATTGAATGTGGTGTCAGTGAATTCTGAAGCAGTGGGAATTTTGAATTATAAACGGGGCTACAATCTTCCTACTTCAAGACTCGAGCCTGAACCAAAAGTTGCTAGACAATGTGAGACCTGAAAGAAGACATTTCCAAAGAAGAAAGAAGTGGTTTACTATAAAGATTTATTGTTCCTCTAGAATTTAAACTTTTTAAATTTTCCTAAAACATTGGATTCAAGTCTTTAAGCTAAATAAAAAACAAGAAAAACTAAAGTTCTCCATCAAGAAAACAAGAGAAAACTACAGAGATAATATATTCAGTCACTTTTTTCTACTATTATTACCTGTAACTTGGAGAATTTTACTTGCAGTTCCCTATTAAGGAAGAAAAAAGGTGGTCTGGGGACAATGTGATGAAGGCATACTTTAATTTTCTGCGATATCATCATCTAATGAAGATATTTCTTTTCCTTTTTGTTCAAAGGCTCAGAAGACATGAAGACATAAAAGTTATTTTGAACCCCACATTAATTTTGGTTTGCAAATTGGTAGATAGTAAACCCAAATGGGAAAAATATTTTAAATACATTTTAACATCTAAAATTATTGGTGAAATGAAGAATTCTTAAATTTTACTATATTTCATAATCAGAAACAAAATATTTGACTTGATCTTCTTTTATTAGCCTGGCTTGGAGAGTAAGATATGGAATCCTCTGTCCTATGTCACATCAACCATCTCCACATCAGGGGGCAGTATGTGATTTGCATGAGTATCCCCACACAGTACACAGGGCTTGGCAAGCAAGCTCTCCAAGTTCATCTGTAAGAGTTCAAACAGGTTTGAAAATATGCTGATGCTCAATAGCAGCCGGAAGCTATTCAAATAGTATTAATAAAATAAGAAAGAAAACCTATCATTACCATCAAAAATTGGGTTAGAAAATATAGCCGATGCTAAAATAACAACAAAAGCCCCCCAAAGGGAACGAGAAAAAAAGATTTCCAAACATGAGGAGACATAAATTAAGGTTTCATCTTGTAGCCAGAATTTCTTTGGCTGCAAAGCTCATAGTCACAGATCAAAATATATGGCAAAATCCTGACAAACTGTCTCTGGACACGTGTTGATTATAGAGAACCAAGCAGGAACCAAGCAAAAAAGGTGGCAGGTTTAACATTCAGGACAGCACCTAAAAACAAAGTGTTTTGCTTTCATTTGCTTCACTTTCTCCTTTTAAAAAGCCAGCTCTTTGCAGACACATTTATCTGTCACTTCTTTTTAACAGCATCATGCTAAAAGAGTTGATTATCTGATCACAAAATAGATATTTAAAAATGTCCAGTGTTGCTCTTATCACCATCCAAATTTCTTTCAAAAATTAAAAAGAATTCACTTGCAATACAAAGGTGCGAAGAAAATACCTTTTGTTTTGTTAACTGTCCAATTACTTTGCTGGATTGTGACTGCGGATGTTACATCCAAGGCCACCTCTTCAGTGAATGCTGCCATTGCTGCATGAGGGGGAGAAAGGCATCTTTAGCAGGTGAGCCTCCTTCTATGTATAAGCAATGGATCGAAAGTTACTCTGTTTATTTTTAATTCATTTTCATAGAAGATCCATAACCTGACGAGGGCAATTTCCTAACAGATTCTCATCCATACCCAGTCCATTGACTATATTATAAATTAGAGAAAAACAGAAACACATTACTATTTAAGAGAAAGTGAATACATGTATGTGCTGATTCAATCACACGGATGCTGTTATATAGTAGTAAAAATGTATTAACTACTGGCTAGTTATAAAGCAAACATTTTAAAGGTCTTAAAAAAATTGTCAGAATGTATTAAAGTTACAGATTCCTTGCTCTAATCTTTGTCATGAAGAATAACTATGGAAAGCCAACTTCTTACTAATTCAGAGAAAACAAATATTATTTACGTGTGACACCGACACAAAATTAACAAAACAAAGAGAAATTACCTACCATTGAATAAGAGATAGACTGATACTGGGACTCCGAAAGCCATCTCCTGCCCTTGTTAACCGTATGGCGCTCTTCTCCTCCTAGCTGGAAGGTTTGTATGGAGCTCAGAGTCGTTCCTGCATTTATATTTGATGAAGCGTCATCTGCCAGTTACCAATCAAACAAATATGTACTTCTGGCAGCGGCATCAAGCCTCGGGGCGCTCACACACTAGTTCGGGATACCTGTGTTATCTTGCAATGTGATCAAGTTTTCCTTCTTTGAAACACTGATTTCCTGTTACCTGTGGGCATAATCCGGGAAGTAAAAGTTTGTAAAACAACAGAAAGGAATCTGAAGTCAGAAAGGGCCCCATTGATGTACCAGCTCCAAAGTTCCTAACCTCTATTGGATTCTAACAAAGGGAGTTTTGATATTTGCAAACTAGGAAACAGCATAACCTGCTAATAAAAGAAATATTCCTGAATCTGCAGTTGGTTACACTGCCTTTCCGTACAGACTGGGTTTCATCGAAAATCAAAATATCTTCTAATTTTGTGGCAGGGGAGAACAATTTCTTTTTTTTTTTTAATTTTTTAATTTTATTTTTTTAATGGGGTGACATCAATAAATCAGGATACATATATTCAAAGATAACAAGTCCAGGTTATCTTGTCGGAGAACAATTTCAATTGTGTAAAAACAAAGTTTTAATATTCCATTTTAGTTTTTGCTATCTAGTTTTATTACAAGTTCTGTAAAAATATTTTTAATTGTATAATATTTTTATTGAGATGTTATTCTGCCATTTAATGTTTTTCTGAGTAAATGGAAATTCTGGAGACTACAATGCTTAAATTTGCATCCCACTGAGTAGGCTAGAGAAAACCAGGGAAAATAATAATAACAACAACAACAATTTTCATTAAAATAAAATAAAAATATTTAGGTTTGGCATATTCAATGAATAAACTATCAATTTAAAGTCCAAAATATATAATTAGTGCTATCACATATTGTGACTATAAGGAGCTTCCCATAAATTTTCACTTGCCCCAAATTATTTTAAATAATTTATAAATATGTTTTGCAAAGATGTTTGCCTTTCTCTCTGGAATTTCAATTGCTCATATTTTCTAGACCTTAAAAAGCTGTTTAAATCAAAAGAGGCTATCATTCACATCATGTCCACCTAGCAAATTCAATTTACCAGAAAGAATCCCTATTACACTTTAGATATGAATTTGGCTTTAGAAATCACACAAGAATGAGCTTGTTGAACTCATTATAACTTGGGCAATCACTTGCCACAGGTGTCATTTTAAAGTTAAAAGAATACATAGTACTTGGCTTACTTTAAATGTGCTTACATTTTGCTTTTTCTGTCTTCTACTTCTGTGGGGTTTTTAAAACTATTTATTACAATATATTTTGGATAATATTTCTTCCAGGCAAATAATATTTAAGTTACAAGCCAAATAATCATCTGCATGATTGTGAGAATTTAAGGACTCATTTACAGAAACTGAAATAAGCCATTACAACTCATTGCAGTTTTTAGAGGAAGAAGCTAGAAGCTAGGACTATGTCAAATATCTTTATCTCTAAGCCTGGGGTGTGGAAGTACAGCAAGTGCCTTTGTAATCAGTATTAACTGGTGCGTCCACTGTGCTTGGCATTTTACAAAAGGTTTTCACACGTATCCTAATTCTTTCTTCAGTAATCTTGGCTCCAGCAATTTCAGCCCCTATCATATGGTATATACTCAGTGAATCTTTCTTAAGTGAAGTAAGACATGAATAACAGGCCTATTTTTACTCTCATGCGACAAATAAGGAATAAAGGCTCAGAAGAAGTAAGGGACTTGCGGAAGGAAACATGCAGAGTCAGGACTGGAATCCCGGTCTTGGTTCTGGACACAGGCACTTTCCATTTGCCAGGCTGTGAACTCTGGTAGGTGTTGGTATACTGCTCTCAGAGGAATAGTCTCAATTATCTCCGAAAATCAAGCTTTAAATAAATTACCTTTCTCATTAGAATCTACATATTAAAGAAACTGTGGCTTTCACACACATTTTGGCTTGGAGAAATGGGTCGTTGTCTCTCTGGCTGCTTCCCTGTTCTGGTAGATTGGACCACATGATATAGAAACTTGTCTACCACTTCAGCATAAGAGCTCTCAGTCATCCCACGTTTCTTTCCTTCTAGAAGGGATACTGGGTCCCACTTACCTTTGTTACAAGAGAGATTCTTACCTTCATGGCTTCAGTCCTCTCATCAGAAAATCCTTTCCATAGTCCTGAAGAATGGGGGAGATGTGTGTTATAAGGTGACTTCATGGATATTTTAATTTCCATTAGAGCAGGTTGGAGGAAGAAAAGAGAAAGAAGAAGGCTAACAGCAGTGACATTCCAACATCAATTTTTCCTCCTATCCCATTTTATGTCTTTTATTATTATTATTTAGAAATTAAATTTAATGGAGTGACATTGATCCATAAGAATGCTTAGGTTTCTGGTAAACATTCTATAGCATTTGAACTGTTGATTGTGTTGTCTGCCCATCACCCAAAGTCAAATAATTTTGTATCACTGTATATTGTCCCCTTCTCTCCTCTCTCCTTCACCTGCTTCCCCTGGTAACCACTTCACTTTTATCTATTTCTACTAGTCTCAGTTTTATATCCCACCTATAGTTCTTAGCTTTTTCTGATTTACTTATTTCACTTAGTATAATGTTCTCAAGAGCATCTATGTTGTCATGAATGGCAATATTTTATATCTTTTTAATGTATTCATTTTGCTCCTTTGCAAGTGTCTTCACTCCCCTTTCCTTCTCTCCTTCTTTTCTTTTTCTCTCCTCTTTTCTCTACTTATTTCTCTTGTTTTTGTATTTTATTTATGGATTTTAGATAGAGGAGAGAGAGAAAAGGAGGTGGGAGGAATGGGAAGCATCAACTCATATTAGTTACTTCTCGTATATGCCTTGATCAGGCAAGCCTGGGGTTGTGAACCAGCAACCTCAGCATTCCAGATTGATGCTTGATCCACTGTGCCACCACAGGTCATGCTCTTTACTTATTTCTTTTCCCTTCTTTTTTTTTCTTGCTTTTATACTAACTCAACCAAAATTTGTTGCTGGACATTGGCAGGAAATGGCCACTACTCCTTTGCTTATACCCCTTTAAACTTATTCTGTGATTCTTGTGGATTCAGCTGTCCTTCACTTAATCATTTATAAAATATGGCACTGGACTGGGTCTTACAATGTTTGCAGGACAAATAGACAAATTATGTGTGGACTCTGACCTCAAAGAACTAAAGGAGATAAGAAAAATACAAACATAACTACAGAAATTTGAGAGTTCAGGGGTGGAATTTGAACTCTCACAGAAGTTTCCCTGGATAAATTTTATTTGAAGTGAATCTTAAATAACAGGTGGAATTTAGACATACAGTGATAAGAGAAAGGATTCTTGGTTGGGGGGAGAGGGCAGGCAGAATGGTATAGTGAAAAGAAAGGGGGTTCTGGCTCTCACCGTCCCAATAGACTTGCTTCAGATTCCAATGTCATCTTCATTATTCATCTGATCTTGGCTGAGACTTTAATAACAGCACAAGTAAATGTCTTCATCTATCAAATGGAGATTGTCAATAACAATAGGAATGTAAAGCATTTAACAGGTGATAGATTCTCAATTAAGGATACCTGTCACTATTGAACAAGTGTGGAAAGACACAGTGTGTATGATGGTTAATAAAACCAGGAGTTTAGTGATTAATACATGTGGACAAGTCCTAAATTTTCATCACTAGCCACAAATTCTTATTCTCTTCCAAGATTGGTATTACATCAGTACTTTTATTTATATATTATGTCATCACTTCAAACTCAACATGTCTAAAACTGATATTAGCTCTTCTCCCAAATCATCTCCCATTTTACAGCTTCCTCATGTTTTTTGTTTGTTTGTTTGTTTAATGTTTATTCTATTGATTTTAAAGAAAGGTAAGGAGAGACAGAAACACTGATCTGTTCCTGTATGTTCCCTGACTGGGGACCAAATCTGCAATCTCCATGCAGGACAATGCTCCAAGCAACAGAACCATCTGGCCAGGACACAACTTTCTCATATTAACCAATAAAAACATCTTCCAGGCTCTAATTACAAGTCTCAAAACTTATTCAATATGGTCTAAATTATCATTGATTTAAGCTTTTCCTAATCTATTTCTGCATACTTATCCAGTGGTAGTCTAATACTCTTCAACTCACAGTATATGACTGTAACCCTTTTTTTCTTTCTTTTTTTTTAATTTTTGAGAGAGAAGTTGGGAGAGAGAGACAGGAACATTGAGCTGCTGCTGTATGGCTATATGTGTCCTGACCCAGGAATCAAACCAGCAACCTCCACACTTCGGGATGATGCTCTAACCAATCAAGCTATCTGGCCAGGGCTTAATTTCTTTTTTACTTTCAGAGAGACAAAGAGATGAGAGGAGAGAAAGGGGAGGGGGAAGGGAAACATTCATCTGTTGTTCCACTCAGTTGTGCACTCATTGGCCACTTCCCGTGTGTGCCCTGACCGGGGATCGAACTCAGCAACCTTGCTGTTTCTGGATGACTCTCTTAACTGACTGAGCTAAGCTGCCAGGGCCAACCCTTGCTTTCAAATATGTATATATGCTAAGCTCATTCTTGCCTCCATATCTTTGTATTATTGTTCAGTTCCCATTAATTCTGTAGGGCCCTTTTTACAAATACTTGTAGGCAAAGGAAATTTATTTTTCCAAAGCTCCTGCATAAGGTAATCATATATTTATCTTTTATGGATTCTAAATATTCACAAATAAAGTCATGATACCAACAAACCAACTTTTTCTCCTTTATGTGTTGACAAAGGCTTCTGCCTCAACTGAGCTTTAGTCAGGCTCCTCTGAATGCTCTTCTTGACTAGGTCTCAACTTGGTCTGCTCAGCCAGTTTTAGAAAAGAATCAACTAAGTCAATTTATGGACTCTCCCAATACTGACCAAGTTTCCCATCCCTAACCCTTGATATCATAAGTTACTGGTCTACCTTTTAGCAAGAATTGTGGCAAGCTAGTTAGCAAGAATCCCCCTACCTTTGATATCTAATCAAGGTCCTCTTAGTAATTTTCCATCCACTGATCCCTCACTCTGCTGGTTGGCTGTAAATCTAAATCCCCATCTATCTGTGCTGTATTGGGAGTTTTCAATCTCCTCTATTACAATACTCTTGAGTGAAGTCTTTCTTCATTTTCACTTAAGTGAAATCCATTTTTATCAAATGTCAGAATAATTTTTCTTTTATAGTGTTTTAATTAGTTTCTGGAAAGGTCCCCTCTTGAATTTTAGCCTAACCAAAGGGGCAAAAACCTTTGAAGAGTATCCTCTCCTGTATTTTTTGGGGAAGCAGACTGACTTCACCTTTTCCATGTACATGCATTGTGGGTAATTTGCAGCCCTTAATAATCAAAGAAGCCTTTTTGAAAATGTTTGCTTGGGAGCTTTGAATTTAAACTTCTGTCAAGGTTATCAGACAAAGAAGGTCTAGACTGATTGTGGAATGAACTTTAAAACCTTGTGTTGTTTGAAAACTCATACATTTCCCAGCACTGTGCAAAATAGATAACAAATATTTGAACAAAGAAACTTAAAGAGATCTTAAGGAAAGAAGAAGACAGGTATTCTTATTTCAATTGCTTTTATTATACAGTCAAAATACTATTATAAACATCTAGCTTATTTTCACAGAAATTATAAAGCACACACATACTGTTGAAGACATGCATGGGGTATGGGGTATGAAAACAACACAATCGTGTGACTAGAGCAGTCTCAAATTACCCTGCGACAGCTAGGCATGTGTGTTTCCTAATTTCAGTTGTGTTAGAAACATGGCATCTATTCTGAGAACCAAATGTAATAAGAGAAGAGGGATGAACGATGGGCAAGAAAACAATAGATTTTTAGTGATATCCTAATGTTGCGCGTTGGCACATTGTGTGTTTTCCCATTAGATTTCTGAATTTGTGGGGGGAAAACGTAACGGTTGTTCTTCAATAAATGCCTCACTCAGAGTATCGTAGTTTTCTGATATTTGTGGGGTGAAAAACACCTTAGTTTTGTTTTATGTATTTGTTTGCTTTTGGGTTTTCCATTATTCCTCAAAGAAGGCATTGTCCACATATTTTTAAGAGAATCAAAAAAATTACATATAAACCTAATACATTCTTACTGCATCTTTACTATGGCAAGTAATCATTTACAATTTCAAGCAGTCGTCGCCTTGCCAAGCAGCACTGCACTTCTGTCTTCCTTGTGTATTTTCTTTCCTTAAATAGAACATCATTTCTTATTAGAATGGCTCATAGGATGCATTTGGAAGATATATGAGATCAAGATTTTATTTTTTACAGTTTATCTTTCTTTTAGCTAGTTAGTTCATTTTCAGCATATGCTATAGAACAAAAAATATATAAAAATTGAACATGCTCATGGCGAAACCTAAGTTACATTTTACAGGGGTACCCATTTGGCTGATAAAACATTTGTTGAAAGCATACAGCATGTGGCATTTGTGTCAAAAATATATTATTTAGTATGAGCCCTTTATTGTTTTAACATTATGAACAAATATTATTCACAAAATAAACAATTGTTACCAAAGTTTTTATTGGGATTGTTTTATTTTTTTTTCTTAAAACTCAAAATCTGGTAGCAGGAAATGCATAAAGTTGTGTGAATCCTCTGATCCACAATGATTCTCTCCATGAAAAAATAGGTACAACGTAGAAATAAATAGCTTTGTAGTAAAATATAAAGGTTTTTTCCCCATTGTCAAATAAATAAATAGCATGATTTCGGTTTGCTTTATTCTTTCATGTAACCTAGTAAATGACTTTTTTAGCAGCTTGGAGTGTGTTCTTCAGAAGCATGGCCACTGTCATGGGTCCCACACCGCCTGGAACTGGAGTGATAAAGCCAGCCTTCTTCTTAACAGCTAATGGAGAAAACAGAAAGTATTCTTTACTTTTAAATTTTTCTGAGAATTTTATATTTTTAAACATGCTGAACTATTAAAGATGAACTGAGATATTATTTTAAAACTTTAAGTTAATCTGAGAATTTATCGATTGCAATTGGGTAGCACCAAACCAGAAGTGGTTAGAGAATGACACCAATAGGAACACAGGGAGACTTTTTGTTTGTTTAAAAATACTTCTTTTACATTTTTTAAGTTATAGTAGACACACAACATTATATTATTTTCAAGTGTACAAAATAATAATTAGATATGTATATAACTTGCACAGTGATCAGGCAGAGCCTTTGATAGAGAAAAGGGGGAAGCAAAGTCAAGAAATTATTGATAGATGTAGCTTAAAGCCTTGCTGGCCATTCGTGAATGGTGCACTTTAGGTTTTGATTTCATAACTGTGATGCATTTACAAATTTAGGTTTTTGTTTGCTTCCATAGGCTGCCATGGCATCAGCCTTCTGGACTCCTTGTTTAATCACCTTAATACAATATAGCAGATTTTTCTGCTTTACACATATAATGCAAACAAATTTTTTTAGAATAGTAGTTAGGCTATAAGTGCTTGACTTACGACCACGATTGGTTCTGATAGACCAGTCCTAACACGATTTGGGCATAAGTTGAGTAGGCTATATGTACAGTACTGTGAAATGATGTTATAAAAATCTTTAAGTCATATTTTATCATAATTTTCTTTCATTATTGTTATATATCATAATTTTCTTTGTTTATTTTATGCCATTTGTATCATCTCTACATCATTTTGTTTCTTATTTTTACATTCGTCGGGTTTAAGTAAAACACTGCATTACCAGTACAACTGGTATAATATTTGCAAAACATACAAAATTACAAAATACAGGTGCATACAAAAATACAAAATACAGGTGTAAAAAATACCATAGGAAACATTTTCCCAATTGCAAAACATATCAAAATATATAAACATGTACAAAACATTTTATGGCAGCACTGTCGTACGCCCAGCTGGGCAACGCTTGCACTGCCAGATGCGGAGCAGTCATGGCTAGCGACTGTGGTTGTAAAGTCGAATGGTCGTAAATTGCACAAGTCGTAAGTTGATCAATACCTGTATACTACTGTAAGTCTACTAAGTAGGCTATAACACAGACACACACACTTAAATACTTCTGTGTATGATATCTAATGTGGATAGAAAGAACACACAAAAAGACCAAAACTGTAGGTTGAACCTCCACGCAGCTCAGTTTGTTTTATAAGATGAAAATCTATGCTCCATGAGAGACTAAACTACCTGTAATTCCAGTTAACAATTTCTGAAATACTTGATATTGGTTCCAGAGGAGAGACAGGATATAGACAGTTTAGCATATACTATTTGTAAATTAGTTAGAATATTCCTATTATAATAATAGCTTCATATATGTGTGGATAATACATCCCAGTGCAAGCCTAATAAAAGTCATTAAACATACTTGAATTACTGATCATATACACATAGTCTTATTCTAAGGTATGAAGATGTTTTATCTGGTGAATATATTGAAAGAAAATAGCAGAGAATTTTCAGCAAGTTTTATTTAAGAATGTTTCACACCCACAATATTATAGGTGAATGGCTCCATGCATTGACCTATTGATCTGGTGCTTCACTGTGTGAGTAAGAACAATCAAGTGTTCCGAGATAACTCTTACAAAGTTAGCATAGAGAACACTTCTTTAATGCATAATCTAATATTATTAATCACATTATTTAGATATATAGTCTTTTACAAGTTTGAATAAAATGAATCAGAATCAGCAGATATTTTCTAGATCTTAAATATTATTTTTGTACAATTGATATTGCCTTCTTGAAATATGGCTTATAAAATTTACACTTACTTTATTTAAAAATAGTAGCACATTGCAATAATTTTTTAAATCATAGGAAAAGCAAAGGAATGATATTCTTTTACTTGAAGAAGAGTTCAGATAAGTTCAAAGACATTATATCACACACACAAGAAATCCAGCTAGTCTGTATCATGAATCTTCTTGTGGTATGTAGCAAAGAAGAGATAAGACTACTGTGATTTGGAGTGTAATATTTTAGTTTTCCAAAAAGACACTCTACATGAAGGAGGCCCTTGCCGAACACCCATCCAATGTGCTCTATGCTATAAAAACTCTAGACTAGGTCCATAACCATTTTGAAATAGCCGTGAATTATCAGTACTTTCTTCCTTCGCTCTAGCTATTCCTTCCACCGAAATAGTCTTCTACCATATCCAAATAAGAAACTCCTTATTAATCTTGAAAGGCCAATGAAATGCTACCTGTCTATAATTTTTCTCAAAAACTCACCCGTCCAACATGGAATTAAAAGCTCCACTGTCTACATTTCCAGGCACTTTATAGCTACGTCTGTCCTGGAAGGCACACTGTGCTGTCACTCCCTGTAGTAGACACTAGGACTTAGGAAGTAGAACCAAGTTTTTGTGCTGGGGGTGGTTGTCATTTTCATCTTTGATCTTCACATAGATGTTAGTTATTTATTACCTTCTGATAAAGTGAACTAAATATCCCTTGGAATTTAAAATCTTAAATCAATTTGCAGGAATGTGTCAGTGCTTTTGACTGGACACAAGCAATGTCAAATCAATTTAGTTCAAGCTAAGTTCCTGGAAAACTCAAGCTACTCATTTTTTTGAGGATAATAAACTACAATTTTCAGTTTTCAATAAACTGACTCAATGATATGAACAATACCTTCCAGGATTTTTTCCATAGGATCGGAGAAGCAATGCCTTAAAAATTTTAACAAGTCTCTAGAAGAAATGTACTATATATACTACTATTATTCACACTGACAGTATTTAAAATCACATATCTATAAAACACTGACTGTGAAATATTAATAGATAAAAATAAAAGGCTACTGGATAATATGGTAAATTAACAATCAAATACACACTAAGCCTTTAATAGAAAACAAAATGATTTATTTTACAATCAGAAGATGGACAAAATTGATTATATCAGGGAATGTATTGGGGGCATATAATAATTTTTTTATAATTTAATTTTCAACTTTGAAAAGTAAAGTGGCTTGGAATTATGTATCTATTGAAAAAAATAGTAACAACCATAGTTACTATCAATTAAGCTGTTACTACTTGTCAAGAAGTTTATATACATTATTTTAAAACTTAATTATTATTTCCTTTTAATAGATGAGGAAAGTGTAGTTCACTGCAGTCACTGACTTACCACTCTGCTATATATAGAGACATTATGCAAAGCCAGACTTCAAACCTTCTATGATTGAATAATTCCACCCCATTCCTATGGAACTGTACTACCATAACCTGAAAAGTAGAAAAGGCCCAAGAAAGGCTCATATACCAAAAATTAACCGCTTTCTCAAAAGGCTAAGAGGACATTCTAAAAAAGAAACAAAGAGGAAAAAGTTCTAATCTAGTAATTTTCTTACATTTTTACTCTGAGTGCTCATAGTTTATCATCTTCGGATTATACCCAGCACTTCAAATGACACAGCTGGTTTAACAGTCTGAGGTGTTTTTCTTCCAGCTGTCAGATCAGATAAACCTCTGGTGTGCTTAGGTATCATGACCCTTCTTTACCAAATCCTGTTTTTCACAATATGGTTATTATTGTATTCTTGTGCCCAAAAAGTGAGCTTTGGGATGGAGAAAAAAAGGGAATAGAAACGAGCTCTTGCATGAAATACTTGCCCAAAATTTATAGCTTGGTTTCTGCATATTTCTACCATTACTAATGGAAATGAACACATTTACCCTGTCCTACCTATCACTTCAAAGAATTAGACTCTGTGATAGGTAACAAGTCTTCACCTGACCTAGCGGTTAGGGCTTCCCTGGACATTGATAAGAATATAGTAGAATCAGCAGGGCCCTGTAGATTAATTGCTAACTAGGCAGAAGTTTATATCACTTTTAACACACCTGGTTATTCAAATCTTGTTTCAGATATATTTTATCTTTGAAATAAAGTAGACAGATATGAAACAAAGTTTATACACAGCCTTAAAAGGCAAACAGTGACAGATTTGATAGAAAAATATATATAGCTATCTATCTATATGTAGATACATATATAGTCTCCATTCCTTTTGATTGAATTTTCATGAGAGAAAGAAATATAGGAGTGGGAAAAAGTAGGTTTACAGTTGTTCATATGTAAAACAATTAATAAATAATAACATAAGAATAAACTCTGTATTTTATGTACTCACAGCTATAAACCTCGCTTTTCCCACTGCTGCATGAACTCATCGGCTACTGGGTAGTATTAATGTAAGCTAGTATTAATGTAGTCTTTGTCTATTTACAAAAGGACCAACATATGGAAGTAGGGGATTCTCAAGAAAGGCAGGGCATTATCACTGGCCAATGCCAGTGGGTACAGCTGCCAATGCTTAAAAGAAATTCTCCAGTGTAATGACTGTGTATAACTATTTCATAGCTGTCCTAAGCAATGTCTTTGTGAAGTATCAGAGATAGCTATGACTAAAATTAGTCATGTGAGAAAAGAGTAAAATTCAACACATGTTTGATACTCTGAAAAGCACCTTTCCCAATTACGTCTGCAGGAGAGGAAGTTAACGAGCATTACATCTCCGGAATAGCCTTTCCTTGGCTGGTCTTTTCCCAAGGGAAGGTGAGGGTTTGCATCTGTTTGCAGAAGATGATGCTTTTAAAGATTAATCCTATAATGTGTGTGGAAAAGGTGTTCTGTATGCTCCGCTGCAAAGAAATACAGAAGCATTTGAAGGCAGTAATTTCCCTTAGAGACTTACTGTCTTTCTAGGTGTGAGGAAGTATATGTGTGCTTTAAGGAAAATACTCAAAGTCTCTACGTACAGAATCAGGTATTAGATCTCGATTGATATCAGTACTTTCATGAGAGACTCATTAACAGGTATTACAAAAACCAGGGTTAGATTCAATTTGATAAAGTCAACATTATTTTAGAGTTACTGAAACTCTGACAATGGAGGCAAATAAAACAGTCATCAGATCCTTTTGTAGGGAACTTGCTCTAAGAAATGAGACTTAGATAGAAGTGACACGGTAATGTTTAGAGCAGGTCCCTAAAAATAAGAATGCTTTTAGGAAAGGCAACAATTATCATTACAATTAATTTGTAAACTTAAGACCCTGTGAAGCAAATTCTATAGATGTCACATGGTCAAACTCAGATTTAAAGGCTTGGGATAGAAAGACTAAGAAAGTCACACTGCCAAGGGGATGTGCATATGGGGATTAAAGATAAGTGTAGTCATTTCTTTGTAATTTATTATAATAGTCTCTTGGTTTCCTGTCTCTATCATATCAACCATTTACCATGCTGCCAGATTTAGTTTTTAAAACACAGATCAGATCACTGTCATTTACATATGTTTGATGAATCTTCACCATCTTTAGGATTAAATATAATTTCTTTGTCATAATAATTAAGGTCTTTTATAAACTGGACCTATGTCCTTGTTTTGCATTATTTTTTGAGAAAAATCTTTGCATATTTTTCTCACTCAATTATTTGCAGTTCCTGCACATCCTACAAACCAGTGCAGATTCCTTCACAGCAAATGTTCCTCCATGGTCACTGTTCTTTGAAACTTATAGTCTAGTTGGAAGATGCATATTACAAATAAAGTTACCTAGATGACAGCTGAATTAAAGTTATGAACTGTGCTACTAACAAAATGTTTACTGCACTATAAATGTTAGGAAGACCTAACTGAGCCTGAGCCTTGTACACATACGTGTATGTGGGGTGTATCTATGTCAAGTTCAGAAACCTGAGGAGTGAATCCAAGTTTCCCAGGTGAAACGGAGAGGTGAGGAGCAGGCTGTGTTCTTGGTAGGCAGAAAAGTGCTGGTGATGAAGCTGGAAGGCAGCTTCTGGTGGGTGGAGAGTAGCATGAACTCTCGGAAATATCGCAAGAAGGCCAGTGGGGTTGACACATGGGAGTGAAGGGGAAGAGTTGCAGGAGATGACAGAAGTCCAGCTCATGTGGAGCCTATCAGATCATGTCGATCATTTTGGATATTAACCTAAGAGCAATAATTAAAGTATTTCTAAAATTTGGGGGTTATATATATATATATATATATATATATATATATATATATATATATTCTGAGGCAGGAAGCAGGAAAAGATCAAATGGGGAAACTAAACTGCCTGTTCTGTGTTTGCACATTTCTTTTGTTTATCATCTGGGCAGAGGGAAAGAGGGACAGAAAGGTAACATAAAGTGAAATGTGCTGAGATTATAGTAAGGTCTGGTCCTTGAGTGAGCACCTCAAAGAGGAACAGAAATCAGATATGGGGCTCAGAGAAATAGTTGTAAAGTGACAGAACAGCTTCCAGATCTCATGGAGGCCTGAGGGGGTAAGATGGGAGAGAATCCAGTGCAGAATGAATAGTGAAAGCGAAGAAGGTTTGGATCCAACAATGAATCCTATGCAATGGAAAAGCTGAAAAAAGTTCATGATGACCAAAGATATGGTGAAAACCAAGAGTAGAAAGAGATGAAGCTTGGAAGTGGCAGTGGGCTGCATGACCCCGAGGTGCGGGGTCAGGAAACTTAGCTTGGGTGATGGCAGCTCTAGTTACTGTGTTAGAGGTAAATAAGCTTTAAAGAAAGTCTTTTGTGAATGAACTTGGTTATTTATATATGTAGTAATAGCAAGTTTTACAAGATGAGAAACTGAAGAGAAAAATTAGTACTACTAAATAATTTTCAGAAAAAAAACTAAAGAGAAACTCATGTTGTATTTTTATAAAGTTTTGGGCTCTTATATGTTATTAAGTTATTATCTAAGATATCCTTTTCAGACTGTAATATATATCCATTCTGTTGTGTTCCCTTTTCTCCACTATATGGACAGCTACTTTCTTTTTTCATGTTATTAACTTCAGATTTCTAAAGGGAAAAATTAAGACATATTTGGCTTGCCATCATTTCATTATTGATGACTAGCATTTTTCAATAGCAACAATAAGAAACATTAAAATGTCCTTTAACAATTAAAAATATTTTTTATTTAATTGATTGGGGTGGCTTTGGTTAATAAAGTCTACAGGTTTCAGGTGTACAACTCCATAACACATCATCTGTACAATGCACTATATGTTCAAAAGTTTAAGCTGAAAAGTAAGAATAAAAGAAGTAGGTTATCATGAATCCTTTGGCACTGACAACTCATGCTTCATGACAGGGTGTATCTGGCTGGTGTGTTCTGTGTCATTATTTCCTCTGGAGACTTTACATTCTCAATTCCCAGGACCTGGGCTTAATAATACAAACTCTCACCAAATATAACTTTGTTAGGAAAACCCACTGATCTCAGGCAGATAGTACACTTCTGCTTCAGTACATTATATATGACCCCAGAGGTCCCAAATAATGGGAATTCCACATGTACCTAAACAGAGTTAATTTTGCTAATATGGTTTGCAACTTGTATATCCTGGTAAAGTTAAAGAATATATTTGTGCTTTATAAATCTATTTTTGGGCAGATTAAGTCGAACTGATGTCTCAAGTCTCTGTAGGATTTGTTCAGATTTCTTTGTATTTTGTCCAGTTCTCTGTCACTTTGTGTGTACTCTGTGGCCTATGTTAGATTCCCAACAATGCCACAACTCACTTTTAAAACCAACTCCCTTCCCCAAAAAGGAAAGGGGTGATGCCTTACCTGTGGCAAGGCAGCAGAAGAGAAATTTATTGTTCTTCTCATGTAAATTTCAGACTCCAAGTATACATGTATAATTGTTTAAATTAAATGCCTGGAGAATTTTCCCATGCTTCTAAATGAAGGCCATTTAGGCATGACCTCTCAAACATATCCACTGTAATGAAGGGGAGACAAGCTTCAGGAGAATGAAGTACATAAATAACAACCAGAAAAACCCGTCTAGCATAGGAGTAAAGAAATAATGACTCAGGAGGTAATATGAAAAACACGCCACTTTCTCATATGGTTGATATAAAAAATGACACTTAAAAGCATGATAAGCCAGAGGGAGGAAAGACTCCTTAACAAGTGAAAGGCTCACCACTGAACTCTTGCAGTCACAAGGAATCAGGTGCCCTAAAGGCAATTTATAATGTTTTCTCTTGCATTTAGCTGGTTGCCTGATTCTTGGGGTTTCTATAAGATTTCTACATATATATATATTAAGACATTCATTATTATGGACCCCTGTGGGGCAGTAATGGGACAGACAGGATTAATGCTCTAATAGAGTATAAAAGTATGACTTTCTGATCTACATTTCCATACAAATTGTATTGGCTTCATTAGGTTGGTGAGCTGTACTTACAAAAACTTTCTTCCCCTATTTTCTATGCTATCTATCTATGTGTAGGGTGGCTAAGACTTTCTTGTTTGTTTGTTTGAGTTATTTTTCTCTTTATATTAAATTAAATCTATGTATATCTAGCTACCTGCTTCCTAGATGTGAATATGTAAAAATACTGCTCATGCCACTCAGAAGGCATTCAGTGGAGCTAAATAGCAAATTGACCACTTCACAACAGTTTGAAATTGCCTTCCACGCACTCTAGGACCCACCACTGGAACCTCCTTTCTGATCATGGATGCTGTCAATTATCACTGCCAGTTCCATTTTGGTAGTCAGGACTAGTGATCACTGCTATGATATTTCTAGGAATCTATCAAAATGACTAAAAATATCTTCCTTTCATGACTTCCTTAAAAAAGAAGATAATCATTTAGTCCTGTCATTCTCCCCAATCCCTTTCCATCAGCCACTGAACAGTCCTATCATAGAGTGGAAAATCTGTCAACTACATAGGCTGTTTGGAGTATGCTCAAAATCCCTTGGGAAGGCCTTGAGCTCAATAGTCTGCTATAACCCCAGATATTACAACATAAAATTTCCCTCCCATAGATATTTATAGTTTAATATCAGGCCCTAAGAAACAACTGCAAAAAAATCTCATCATTAAGTGTAAGAAAACAGGACTTGCAGAGGCATCAGACACTTCTCTTGTTCCCGTGGATATCCTTTCTATGATTCAGTTTTAACTCTTCACTGTGATGGTAGATCATTCAATGGCAAACACTAAAATGCGAGTCTCTAAAGTTGATCGGACATCAAAGACCTAGACTTCAAAATGAGTACCTTGTCCATGTTGTAAGCAACAATGCAGATGGTGTGCACTGATGACAGGAATCTCGTAGTGACTATCAGTGGTTCTACCTGTTTTATAAAATGACCGGTATGGGTACCATGACCACAGCATGATAACAGTGTCTCTAACAGAGGCTTTTGTAAACTTCAATCGCTTTCCAAATGGCTGAGTCTTGGTTAAAGTGTTAGGTCTTCCCTTATACTAAAACTGTACTTTTGGGCTACCTTATAATTCTTTACCATAAATAGTTGATATTTTGAGTCACACTGATCTACCATATTGTTATGGACTCAATGTTTGTGTCCCTCCAGAATTATAAGTTGCAATCTTAACTTCCAATGATTAATTTGTTATATTACACTGGGGAATAAAATTTATGTTGCATCCACAAAAACACTTGTTCTTACCTAATTTGAGTGTGCTGATCTCAAATCTGACATTAGTTTTTCTCTGTAAGCTACAGGGTTTTTTTTGCAATTCAAGATTTTAGGTTTTCATCTTATTGAAAAATTTTCAATAGTTTAACCTAATGAAGTAGAATGTCTTCTTGGGCATCATCTTCATGAAAATATAATAATTTATATAATGCAGTAAATATACTAAAAGATATGACTGCATCAGAATTTGTCTACAATTTCAAAATAGAACATATTAAAAATTATTTTAATTATAAAATTTGAGCAAAACTTATTTAAATTCAATTCAGGCAAAAATTTGCATTTGTAGCTCTTGCATTTGTGTACTTGTTGAGCACAATCTCGTTTACTGCTCCAGCAGTCATCTGCTCATCAAAATTTTTGGGAAACTTATCAAGGTGACTGTTCAGAAAGTGAATCTTAACACTCATGTTACATCCAATGTTGCGGAAAGCTAACAGCATCCTTTGAAGCAGAAGTTCATAGTTTTCTGCTTTTTTGTTGCCAAGGAAGTTCTTTGTAACTGCCACAAAAGACTGCCATGATGCTTTCTCCTTTTTACTCATCTTCCTGGCAACTTCTTCATCACGTATGAGGGTTCAAATTTGAGGTCCATCAAATACACCTGCTTTTATCTTCTCGAAAGACAAGGCAGGAAAAGCAGAAATAATATGTTGAAAGCATTTACTTTCTCTATTCAAAGCCTGAACAAACTGCTTCATTAAGCCAAGTTTGATGTGAAGTGGGGAGAAAATGATCCTGTCTTGAACCTACAGTTATATAGGTTCATTCACAATATTTTGCATCCCTACTTCCAGAGCTTCATGTTTCGGCCATTCCTTCTGTGTCCAGTGTTTCTCCCGAGCTTGGCTGTCCCACAAACACAGAAAGCAAGGATCCTTCGTGAAACCGCGCTGTTTTCCTAGCAGGAAATTTACCATTTTAAGATCCACACAAATGATCCAGTTATGCTCTTCATACTTTAGAAAGTTGAGGACAATTTTTATGTCATTCTTACTAAGTCATTCAATTTGGGTTGGCTAAACTGCTGAGAGGTTAATGACTGCTTGGCATCAGAAGAAGACCCTTCAGATTCTACAACCATTTCTTCATGCATCTTATCAAAATACACTTGATCACCATGTTCACTTTCTTCTCCTTAGAAGAAATAAAACCATTGAAAACTGGCACCGGGAGTGTCTCAGAGTGTGGGATAGGTCGTATTACTGAAGGAATATTAACATATGTGATCACATGCTGTTTTTTCTTGCTGATGCCCTTTGTATGGATCAGACAGAAATATCAGTCACTGCTGTGGTCCTCAGGTTCGTGCCAAACCATGGGAATACCAAAAGGCATTCCTTTGCACTTTCCTTTTGTCCAATCATGAAGCATTTACTCACAATTATGACACACAATATGAGGAACCCAATTCTGGTCTTGATCGCCAAGGGGAACTTGAAAATAGGCAATATATGCACGTCACAAATATTGAAATATTGTGCCTTTGGCGTTGATGTGTTTAACAGCCACATATATAACAGAAAGTGTCAGGACTATTCTTACATTTAAGCCTACTCGAAGAAGCCATGATTCCATCTTAAAACAAAATAAGAGGGTGTTTTTATCAGATAATAATTTTTTACATTTAAAAACAACTACAATTATGTGAAAGTGATGTTTGTAAAACATTAATTGCCTTGTGGTTATGTTCAATTCAAGAATCGTTGGATTGCCCTTTAACTCCAATTAAAAAACCAATGCATGCCATTAACTGTAATAAAAAAAAATTAAAATTTCATAAAAACTAGAGCATGCACCAAAAAAACAGATTTCAGATTTGGTATTGGCAATGCAGAAATATATAGAAACAGTTCTAAAACCTCATGCAACAGAAAATGAGAAAAAAATTATTCCCCAGTGTTATATTGTATTGTATTATATATTACATTACATTACCACATTACATTACATTATATTAGGGGTGGGCCTTTGGGAGTTGATTAAGTCATGAAGGTGGAGCCCTGATGAATGGAAGTAATGTTTTGTTTTTATTTTTTAAACAAAATCCCTAGAGAGCTTCCTCACTTTTTGTGCCATGTGAGGGTACAATGAGAGGTTAGCTACCTGCACTGTCTGTAACCCAAGAAGTGGGCCCTTACCACAACCTATGGTGACACCCTGACCTTGGACTTCCAACATCCAGAACTATAAGGATAAATGTTTATTGTTTAATCTGCTGAGGCGTAATTTATTATACCAGCCCAAGCTAAGACACATATCATCAAATTAAATTATTGACACTGAAAACTGAGTTGGTAGGGAGTGATTTAGTTTGGCTGTTTACGATAGATTAATAGTTCTATAAAAGTGATATAGTTCAAAAATAGTCCTATTTTCTTAGAAATTGGTAATATGCTCTTACTTTTCCATCTTGTACAACCAGACAATTGGGAGTAAACAGTTGTCAAAACCACTTCCAAATAAGCCTGTTTTGACATATAACCTAGAGAATATCAGTTCTGTGAGAGCATTGGCTTTGTCCATCTCGTGTATGGCTATCTCCCCAGTCCCTTGAAAGTGCATTGCATGAGAAATGTGTGCTGAGTAAATCAATGGGTGTAGCATTATTGGATCAGGGTTGTTGTAGATTAATAATTTATTTGATGTTACCTTGAGTAGGAGTTTATTTTCCATTAAGGCAACTTTAAAGAATTATTTCTGTGAGAGTAATACTAGAGATTTATAAGTACAGAGGATGATCATACAAATGATCAATGGTATGATAAAGATTGCTGAGACCAGGTGTGGGGTGGAGATACAAAATAAATATACAACAAGAAGTTTACCTTAAGAGGCATACAATTTAGTAGGGAAGAACTAAGTAAAAGTTCAAGGTTATATAGGATTAAGAGTAAAATAAATAAGTCAGAGGAGATCTGCTAGAGGAGTTGGGAGAAGACGGGCATAGGTATGAGTATTTTAAAGTTGATTCATATGACTATTGGTAAAAGGCGAAAGATTTATACGATATGAAGAGAAACAATAGTATTCATATGACTATTGGGTGAAGAAGAGAATGGAGGCCCGGAAGTTAATGAGAAGCAGGGCAGTAATTGAAAAATGAGGTTATATACTCTTTCTTACCATAGATTAGTACTATAGTGAGAATGAAGAGGAAAGGTGAATAGTTTTCTGCCAGGCATTATGCTCAGCAAGTCATGTACATCAGCTCATATGAGGTGATTACTTCGTGTAATCTTCATAACAACTTTATAAGATGGGTATTATTATCTCAGTTTTTGGATGATAAAATCAAGTCCCAGAGAGGTGAAGTGATTTGCCTAATTGTTTTAAGCAACAGAGCTAAGATTCAAACTCCAGTCAGCCTGACTTTATAGTCTTTCATGAAAGGTTGGACATTATATAAAAATATCATGGAGTAAAAGGTAACTCTTAGGTTTCAAACGTAGAGTACTATGCATATGCAGGACATCTGAAAGCAACTGTAAACAAAAAGAAAATATAGATAAAAACTGCTTTAAAAGCACTTCAGGCATTTTAGTTCCATTTCTGGTTCATTTTCAGAAAAATAGTACTAGATTTCTATGCATTTGAGGAATAATTCTGACCAAATGGAGTCCCAAATTAGAGGGTCCCCTTTGCTGTAGGAGAGACTTCCTGTCCAGCAGATTCTTTGGAAGAATGCAAGGTATTCTTCCAGCTATTTGGGTCACAATTGTTTACAATATCATGCTTCCCTTGTTTAACAAACAATGTTGGGCCTACTACTGAGTAGGAAAGGCTTCTTGTAATTTTTCCTCCTTGCCCTTGATCTGCTGTTCCTCCATCTGAAGAGAGCCCCCTTCCCTCTGCCCCCTTTACCTAACACATGCAAACTTAGGTGAAATTCACTGGTCTTTTCAGACTCATCTCAAAAGGATTCCAGAACTGGCACTTTCACTCCAGTTTTTTTGTTTTGTTTTGTTTTTTACAGAGACAGAGAGAGAGTCAGAGAGAGGGATAGATAGGGACAGACAGACAGGAACAAAGACAGATGAGAAGCATCAATCATCAGTTTTTCGTTGCGACACCTTAGTTGTTCATTGATTGCTTTCTCATATGTGCCTTGACCGTGGGTCTTCAGCAGACCAAGTAACCCCTTGCTCGAGCCAGCAACCTTGGGTCTAAGCTGGTGAGCTTTTTGCTTAAGCCAGATGAGCCCATGCTCAAACTGGCGACCTTGGGGTCTTGAACCTGGGTCCTCCACATCCCAGTCCGATGCCCTATCCACTGTGCCACCGCCTGGTCAGGCAATTATTCAAAAATTCATAGAGTCATAATTCTTTCCTCTCTTTCCTTTATATCTAATCATTTACCTAATCATTCTAACTCTCCTTCTAATTTATATCTACCATCTCACCACCTTCTTAACACCTTCACCCATTACCAACCTGCTCCATGCCCACCTTGGATAATTCCTTAGGTGGATAATTACAATAGCCTCCTAACAAGTACGCTATTATACCCTTATTTCTCTAAGGTCTACTTGCCCTCAGTATCCAGGATGATCCTGTTATCTCTTTCCCCCCAATCCTCCAATGGCTTTCCATTGCTCTGAGAATAAAATCCAAATCCCTTTTCCTGGTCCCAGGCCCTACATGGCTCCCTTGCTGCTACCTCTTTAATTCCACCAAGCCTGCTGGCCTTCATGGTCTTCACACTTGTTGCTCCAGGTGCCTTGTGTGTTCCCTCCCACAGAGCCACAGGGCCCTCTCTCTCATTTTGTTCAGGTCAGCAGTGAGTCTTCCCTGACCACCCTTCTTAAACAACCTCACTCCAAAATTCTCTAACCACCCCCCTTACCTTGGTTTATTTTTGTAACACTAAACACTGCCTAATATAGTATATGAATGCGTATATATTTGTTTATTATTTGTTTCCTCCAACTAGAAGGTAAGTTGCATGTGTACAGGGAAGCACCCATCTAACCTTGAACCCTCTATGCCTTGGATTAGGGAACTTTAGTTAAAAGCCCTGAGTGAATGTCTCTTGGATACAAACATTAAGAAGCTATGTGAGTGAGTGATTTTTGTGCAGACACAAAGGAATGCATGTGAACGGGCTTTAGAAAATTAGTCTAGAGGTTCTAGATTGCCCCTTCCTTTGTGCTTGTTAATTAGCAAAAGAAAAAGAATGTATGTACCCAAATTAGCCTTTTCTCCATGTCCGCAAAATGGCCATTAGTTATTCCTTCCCCTTATTATCTGGCCTCCCTCCCCTGTAATCCTGTTACCTCTGTTCTGCTTCTGATCAATAAAAGCTAAGGGAGAAGGAGATTCAGGAGGTCTTCTTCGCCTCCCTTGACAGGCCTCCTCCTCTTCCTCTTGACATCAGTTTGTGTCTTGAGTAGTTTCTTCCACACAACACTGGTAGTTTCCAGCGGGCAGGAGTACTACACATTTGGGTAAGGAATTTGCCTATTTAGGTCACTACTGTGTCCCGAGTGCTCATAACATATAGCATCACCCCACCCCTTCCAGCTGCCAGCCCCAAGCCCACTCTGGCCTCCAGGGATTCCTGAGAGGGCCCATGGCAACCCCTCCTCTTCCCACTGTCCTCCTCACTCTATTTTCAGAGAGGTGCTGTGAGAGGTAAAAAAACCCCTAGGTCTCTACTATCCCAGGAATTAAGGTCCAGGAAGAAAATGCTAACAGAATTATGGCCCAGGAAGAAACTGCTAACAGAGATGTGCTTAACTGTGTGTCCCATCCAAAGCTTGGGGTGTCTCATTCCTGGTGCAACTTAAGAAAAGAGTAAATTGTAGGCCAGGGAGTAGACAGATGGACTAGCTCAGGGTCTGGGCCTTCTCTTTCCCCTTCATTTACCAGGGAAGCTGGGCTAACAGCCTTCTTCCCCTCCCTTTCTAGGAGTACCCCCTCCTCATCTACACATCTCTCCCCAGGTTCAAGCATAGACTCCATCATGAAAACTGATCTCCCTAGTCGTTCAGTTGAGCTGGTGCTGGTCCTGCATCCTTCTATCTTGTGGCCTAAAGGGTGAGGTGACCCAGCTCCAGGAGGGCACTACCCTCAAGAGAGTGTCCTGCAGTAGAAGCACACAGAACCCCAGAGGAGGACTCAAAAGACAAACAGGGCATTGAGAAGCAGAGAACCAGGAGAGAGAGTCCCTCCCTGTCCCCATTCCTGCCCTCACTGTGTCCTATCCTGGGATTAAAATCCTGTACACTGTGTTTTTTTAATTGAGATATAAATGACATATAACATCATGAAAGTTTAAGGTATATAACCTGTTAATCTGATACATTTATTTATTTCCATATATAAATATAGCTTTAGTTAATACCTATATCATGTCACATAACTGTCATTTATTTTGTGATGAAAACTGAGATCTGGTCTTTCTTTGAAGTTTATAATTCAGGATTGTCTAGAATCACTATGCTGTGTATTAGATCTCCAGAACTTATCTTCTAGTTTCAGGCTTATACCATTTAACATCTCCCCACCCACTTCCAGCACCTAGTAACTACCATTCTACTCTGTTTCTATGAGCTCAGTTTTTTTTAGATTCACATATAAGAAAGATCATACAGTATTAGTCTTTCTTTGCCTTCTCACACTTAGCATAATGCCTCAGGGCTCATCCATGTGGTTACAAATGGCAGACTTTCCTTCTTTCTCATGGCTGAGTGATATTGCATTGTATCTACCTCTATCTATCTATCTATCTATCTATCTA
Organism: Saccopteryx bilineata; assembly: GCF_036850765.1. NCBI lineage: Eukaryota > Metazoa > Chordata > Mammalia > Chiroptera > Emballonuridae > Saccopteryx > Saccopteryx bilineata. Next base: position 209,348,439 of record NC_089494.1, read on the forward strand.
TCTATCTATCATCTATCTATCTATCTATCTATCTATCTATCTATCTATCTATCTATCTATCATCTATCTATCTAATCTATCTCATATCTTCTTTATTCATTCATCCACTGAGGAACACGTAGGTTGTTTCCATATCTTGGCTATTGTGAATAATGCTGCAATAAACAAGGGAGTACATATACCTTTTTGGTATCTTATTTTCATTTTTTTTGGATATATATCAAGAAATGGGTAAGCTAGTCATAAAACAACATACAGAAGTCATTTGTGTTTACAATCATTAATGAAATAAATGAAAAGAAATAAAATATTATCCCATTTATAACAGCATCAAAAATAATAAAGTACTTAAAAATAAATTAAACAAAGGAAATGAAAGATTTCTACAGTGAAAACTATATGACTTCAATGAAAGAAATTAAAGAAGACACAAATAAAAAGATATTTCATGTTCATGGATTGGCAGAATTAATATTGTTAAAATGTTCATAATGCCCAAAGCCATTTATAGATTCAATGCAATTCCTATAAAAAATTCTAGTCTCATTTTCCACAGAAATAGAAAACAAAAATCCTAAAATTTGAATGGAACCACAAAATACCCCAAGTAGCCATAGCAATCCTGATAACAAAGATCAAAGCTGGAGATATCACACTTCCTAATCTTATACTATACTATAAAGCTACAGTAATAAAACAGGATAGTACTGACATAAAGACAGACACATAGATCAATGAAACAGAATATAGCTCCCAGAAATAAAACCCTGTATACTCTGGGCAGTTAGCTAAGTCAGTTAGAGAGTCATCCTGAAACACTAAGGTTGAGGGTTCGATCTCCAGTCAGGGCACATTCAAGAATCAACTAATGAATGAATGCACAACTACGTGGAACAACAAATAGATGCTTCTCTCTCTCTCTCTCTCTCTCTCTCTCTCTTTCTCTCTCTTCCTCCCTTCCTCCATCCCCCCCTCCCTCCCACTCTGTTTCTCTAAAATCAATTTTTTTAAAAAAAGGGTTAATTAATATTTGACAGGAGAGCCAAGAATATTCAATGGGAAAAAATAGTGTTTTAAACAATGCTAGGAATACTGGATAACCACATATAGAAAAATAAAATTGGACCATATTTCACACAACTTCCCAAAATTAACTCAAAATAGATTAAATGTTTAAACATAAGACCTGGGACCCTGGCCAGCTGGCTCAGTGGGAGAGTGTTGGCCTGGTGTTTGGAAGTCCTGGGTTTGAGTCCCAGTCAGGGAACACAGAAGCTACCATCTGCTTTTCCACCCTCCCCCTTCTCTCTCTCTCTTTTTTCTCTCTCTTTCATTCCCCACCCTCTCCCCCTGCAGCCATGGCTCAAATGGTTTGAGGAAGTTGGCCCAGGTGCTGAGGATGGCTCCATGGCCTTGCCTCAGACCCTAAAATAGCTTGGGTGCTGAGCAACAGAGCAGCAGCTCCAGATGGGCATAGCATCACCTGGTAGGAGCCTTTCCAGGTGGATCCCAGGTTGGGGCGCCTGCAGGAGCCTGTCTGTCTGCCTCTCTGCCTCTCTTAATTAAAATAAATAAACAAATAAATAAGCATAAGACATGATATCAGAATAAAACTCCTAGAAGAAAACATAGGGGGAAAGCACCCTGACAAAGGTCTTGGCAATGATTTCTTAAACATTACACCAAAAGCATAGGCAACTAAAGCAAAAATGAACAAGTGGGACATCAAACTAAAGAGTTCCTGCACAGTTAAATAAACAACAAAATTAATAGGCAACCAATAGACTGGGAGAAAATATTTGCAGACCATATATGAATAAGGGGTTAGTATCCAAAATATAAAGATCTCACACAAGTCAATAACAAAACAGCAAATAATACAATTAAGAAATGGGCCAAGAAACCAATTAGATTTTTCCAAAGAAGGTATCCAAATGGCCAACAGATACATAAAAAGATGCTCAACATCACTAATCACTGAGAAAATGCAAATTAAAACCACAATGAGATATCACTTCACAACTGTTCAAATGCCTTTTATCAAAAAAATAAGAGATAAGTGTTGGCAAGGAAAAGAAAAGGGAACATTTGTACACTGTTGAAGGTACTGGAAATTGGTATAACCAATATGAACAACAGTATGGAGGTTATACAAAAAATTAAAAATATAGTACCATATGATATGGGAACCCCACTTTTGGGCATATATCCATGGGCTGTATTCTATCAGCAGGTAACTTGTCCCACCAGGCCAGGCGTACACACAACACCTTAGTAACTGAACCAGGAGATAGTCAATGTCTTGGCGACCCTGTACAGCCCTGGGCCCAGGAACAGAAACCAAGGCTTATTTGTAGCCTTGTTTCCAGTTCCTACAGGTATGACTCAGGCCTCCTTTCCTTGGGCAGCCTTCAAGTACCACCACTACAACTACTGGGGACCATATAGACTGTGTCTGGGCCTAGCCCTCACTCTCCAGGAGAGCTTCATGGCAGTGGCAATAGCCCAGTCTCTCAAGTTCAGGGGCCCTGGGTTTAAAGCAGACTCCCACCTTGTGGCCCAGCTATCCACTAGTATGGCCCAATGCAGTTGTGGCTGGTCTGCCCTCTGTTGCTACCTCATCTGTCTGGCATCCAACCTTACCACTGACCTGTTCTGGGACATGGTATACATGTCATAAGTTTGTCTTTAGTAAATTTCTGTAGCTGTTTATCTAGAGTCTTTTAAATGGCAAATGGAGGCATTGTCAACATTCATAGTCTGCTACTTCAAACTTCACTTTTAGTGTCTTCACTGTTCATTTCATTGCTGGTAATTTCCTCTTTCTGTGATCCATTTTTGCAAAATGCCATTATGTCTATCAGTGGGGTCACGGAGTCAGCAGAACTGTATATTTTGTTATCAAATTAAATGCGCCATGACCAATCACCAACAAACTTCGAAAGAAGTGATGTGATTGGTCACAGATCACACCACACATTTCATACTTATATAATAATTTTTGGACTGAGGATCTAGCAGAGTAGTTTGCACTTTTGGTAATTACAGTTAACATACCATGAGAACTGGAATTAGAACCACTTTGTTGGGGGACTGTATGATTTTGCTAAAGCAGGGTAACTGAAGACTCTGCATGTCAGATCAAGCAAACAGAGGACTGCTGTACATCAGTCTCATTGTCCTGGCACTTTTACAACTTGCTATTATACATATGCTGGGGAAATATAATAATGTCACTTCATGTTCTGAAAGGAAAGTATTAACCAAGGGAAATACGAAATAGTAGAGTCAACAGAGGGTAGAAATTACAAGAGTCTGGCCATAAATAAATGGTGTTACATGCCTATGTCATCTCAGGCAAGATGCCTAGGGGTGTGTGCCTCTGTAAAATGGGGTTAATAGCAATATATACCTTATGGAATTTAGAATTAAATGAATAATTTATGTAAGCGATGAGAACAGTACCTAGCACATTGAAAGCATTCTCAGACTCTAGCTACTATTATTACTGAAGAAAAACTCCTAATGACTTAGAAAGTGATATCTCCATGAAGAAAAGCCTCTCCTACCTTCTTTACCCTCAATGTAATTTTCTACTAGATTTGCCTGCTGATTCTTTAAGAATATCAGCAGACTTGTGACTGGAGTGGCAGGGACTTGCTGGAGCAGTGGGGGAGGGATGGGCAATGACTGTTTCTCTCTGGGGCACCTCTAGTCCTGCCTACCATACCATGTTGTCAGCCCAGGACGGGCTATGGTATTCTTTCCGGTCTCAGGAGGAGGAGAGGAGAAAGAAGGAAGAGAACGGAGCAGAGAGGAAAATGAGAGCAGGAAATCCTAGTAGATGAAGGAAGATGTGAAAAATGATTTAGGGTGGTTTTATGTCTCCTTTTGTCAAGAACTAGAGTAAGTGGTGATGCAGCTCCTATAAAATATCACTCTTTTTAGATAGTGGCCTTATTCAAAACTGAGGCCAAGACACCTAATGATGAAAAAGGTTACAAATAAGTATCTGCATTTTCTTAGAAATAAAATAGATAAAAAGATTCCTGGTTTTATAAATCACTAAATTTGCAGCTATTCGGTATTTCTAATATTCCTTTAATGGGGTTATTGATGAAATTATTCTTTAAAAAATTGTCCCCATAAACGTCATCTACTTGAAATAGATCGTCCTGTTTCCTTGATGAGTGAGCCAAAGATTTCGTTTGATTTTATCTACATCCATTTTGTTGATCTTGGCTATAGTTACAGTGATACTTTCACCAATACTCACAAAGCAGCCACATTTTCCCTGCGGCAATCAGCAGCCAAACACTACCTATACGTTTTGTGGCATAACCCAAGTTCAAGTTCCTCCCTCCCAGCCCAGGGATCATCCCTCACCTCAGATTAAGTCCTGAGAAACAACCTGAAGAACATGTCAAAACCTATCGCTCGCCTGCTCCTCTGGGTGGCTGAGTCATAGCTTAGATGGTCAGGCCTTCTTTGCCGAGTCCGGGTTTCCTTAGGTCTCCAGGTCTATGAATGAGCAGTATAGCAGTGTTCTGTTGTCAACCATACGGGTGTATTTTATGATAGGATCAGAAAAATCTGGCCTTGCAAAAGTTTTTTTGAGGGTGGTTTACACAATCACTTGGTAGCACTCAGTTGAATGTACAAGTTACATCAAGCATTAGGGCTAGAATATTGGCATTATTTAATTGATAACAACACTGGTGCCCAGAGAAGTTGCAGAGTTACTGGGTTAGACTACTAGGTCTAAATGCACTTCTTCAGACTCCCAGATCAATGCTCTTTCCTGTTCATTTTATATCTTGTTACTCATTGTCATTTCCTTTTTATTTCACTATATATTATATTTAGATACACAACCACAATTTACTTTAATAGATTCTACTAAATGGAGTAGTATGTCACCTGAAGTGCACATCTATGTATGACTAAGCATATGCACTCACCTCAAAATGCTCACTTAAAAATATTTTCAGAATATCCTGATGAGCTAAATAAATTCTCAGCTAAACATAAGAATGCATAAAAATGATCTGAGACCAACAAACTATCATATAAGAGAAGGGTCTTATAAGATGTGGGGAACTACTGGGTAAGTTGGTCCCCCAGGCACAGTCAAGATTATAAACTGAAAACATCATGGCTTTTCTTGCCTCAAGCTGGTTTCCCTGTACTGTCTATGCCAGGGGTCCCCAAACTTTTTACACAGGGGGCCAGTTCACTGTCCCTCAGACCGTTGGAGGGCCAGACTATAAAAAACACTATGAACAAATCCCTATGCACACTGTACATATTTTATTTTAAAGTAAAAAAACAAACCGGGAACAAATACAATATTTAAAATAAAGAACAAGTAAATTTAAATCAACAAACTGACCAAGTATTTCAATGGGAACTATGGGCCTGCTTTTGGCTAATGAGATGGTCAATGTCCGGTTCCATATTTGTCACTGCTAGCCGTAACAAGTGATATGACGTGCTTCTGGAGCCGTGACGCGTGTGTCCCGCGTCACTGGAAGTAGTAGTGTACGTGAGTGATGCCGCCCTTTGCAGTGCTGCCACATACAGTACTCCAGGTCCTCTCACTGACCACCAATGAAAGAGGTGCCCCTTCCGGAAGTGCGGCGGGCCGGATAAATGGCCTCAGGGGGTCATAGTTTGGGGACCCCTGGTCTATGCCATCTGGCTGCATCGTAATGTGTGGTGATTTTTACAATAAATGCATGGTAACTATAATGTTATAAAAAAACTGAATGACTGCAAAAAATAAGAAATAAGGTAAAAAAATGGAAATATATTCTCACTCAAGTTGAGACATTTGAATAACTTATTGATGTCTGCCATTAGTGATTAGATATAAAAAATGAAGTGAAGAAATGCGGTCATTCCCTAAAGAGATCACCACATACACACAGCACACACATATAATATATACAGACAGACACTCATGTTCACTGGAGAGCCCCCGCCAGACGGGAAGCTCCATCCCTGGCAGGGAGCCTGTGAGTGACAGCCTGTGATGGCGGCAGCGTGTTCACTGACAAGCTCCATCTAAACTTTGCCCTTACTCACCATGCTGTCCTCAGAAGGTATTAATGTCTATCTGCAGCCTCAGGTGTTCTTTTCTTCCCCTTTTCCTTTTAGGAAGGAAATATGTATGTGTGGTTAAACTCTTTTCCCTCAGACAAAAGAGGTACAATGATTTATAACTTAATAATGCCCCCATCAAACAGAAAGTTTCTCTTTCTACCATCAAAACATGAAAAATAGAATCTTTCTTTACATTTATCAAAAATTATATAATTTATTACCTTCAAAGTCCACATCTCCGACTAGTTTTGTCTTTTCTGTCACTGGATCATGGACATAATTGATACCCACATCAATTACAGCAGCACCTTCTTTAATCATATCGGATGTAATCAACTTTGGAATACCTGGAAGCAAAACAGAGTTGGAAGCCACTCTAGAAAATACTTCAACTTGGTCATGAGTATAACAAAGGTTTATACATCTAATGTTTTTGTTGTCCTGGTTTTCAGAAATGTATAACATACACTGTTCCTAACTGTACGTGATCATTTCTGGTCAAGCAGAAGAACAAAATTACTGCATTTGGGCTTCTGTGGGAAAAAGTCCTGCCAGGACTTACCCTTTGACCTTTGACATTGCCAGCCAGACTTCTCCAAATGGACACCTGCTTGAGCAGTGTTCTTTTGTATTTCATGCACTGGGAATGGCACGGGGGGATCATGGAGATGAAGAAGGCCCTTGCTGAGGGTTAGTGTAGAAGGAAGTGGAGTGGAGTAAAAACAATTTGGAAATTGAAGGCAGACAAAAGGGAAAAAGGGAAGGAAGGAGAAAAAATGCAAAAAAGAATAAGAATGATAATAATTCATATTCTTTAGGGTTGTGAGAAAGTGTGCAGTGCTATACCCATATGCTCAACATGAAATGCTTTCTTGAGCTTTCTTTTTATTTTTACTTGGTTTCTCTGATTAATTATATTGTAATATATGTCTTGGAAAGTGTAAGATTTAGTAAACTTTACTCACTGGTTCTCCATTCCACTTTGAAAGATAGCTTTACAGGGAGATCTTATGTCACCACCTATTTTCTATATTTTAAAATTCTGTTTCAAGTCCATCAATACCAGCAAATGGCTAATGTTCCAGGTTTTGGGTTTTTATTTTTTAGTACTTAACAAACCATCCCTAAACTTAGTGCCTTAAAACAACAATTTACTATGTTTCATGGTTCTGTGGATTGACTGAGCTCAGCTGCATGGATCTCCCTGGTGGTCTTTCATACAATTGGAGTCAGATAGTGGCTGAGGCTGGAGTCACCTGAATTTGTGACTAGGCCGATTTTCCAAGATGGCTTTCTCACATGGCTGCAGTTGCTCTCTCGGTTGGCTGAGCTCAGCTCAGGCTGTCAACTGGGGCATATAGGCATGACTGCTCCATGTGGCTTAGGCTTCTCACAGCTTGGCAGGTGGCTGCCAGTGTGAGAGTTCCAAGAGTTAGGAAGTAGAAGCTGCCAGTCGATTAAGGCTGAAACCTGGAAACCAGCACAGTGTTACTTCTGTCATATTATATTGTACAGAATCCACCTAGATTTAAGAGGAGGGATAGAGACTCCACTTCTCAGTGGGTCAGAGAATTTGTGGCCATCTTTACTCTACCACTATGCCTCTCATGGGCACTGTGTCTGGTAGGTGATACTCACCTTCACAGTCTACATCCCTTGCAGAAAAAGGACTACTGGTTGTGTTTTCAGAGACTTTATTCTAGCATCTGAAGTATTTATTTAAGCTTTTCAGGTGACATATGAACTTTTAGTGCTAGTAAGAATTTAAAGGTTATAAAGAAGTGATCAGTGCCAAAATAGATATAACTATCTCATAGGTCCCCTCAGCCACATGATGATATAGCCAATGAGGCATCAACGATTGAGATAGTTTTTCTCCTGGTTTCCCATCTTATCCCATAGAACTTCTTCTTTTTATTGGCTCTAGAATAAAAACTTAGTATTGATTTGAGATCATCATAAAATCCTGTTTCTTCTTAGCATCCAATAGAAACAGAAAATATGCATTATTATAATGATGGAAACTATTTTAAAATGAAAATTTGATGAAATACTTATTAAAATCTAGCTACTATGCTTTTGAGAAGGATCCAACTCTCCTTCCCAACTATAACTATTCATAACAATTTCTCAGAGAATATCAGATTGGCAATGAACAAATATACAATTCTCAATATAAAGAAAAATGTGAGCTTGATTTTAATGCCAAGGAAAATGATAAAAAAAACAAACTTAAATGCATGTTTATTTTTTCTGATCTAATGTTACATATGTTTACTATAGAAAATCTGGAGAACATCTAAGAGTTTAAGATAAAAATCACTATAATCTTGCCATACAGAGATAAGTATTTTTTGTATTGTATTTCTCTCTAGAATTCCAAAATATTTATTTATCTGTAAGATATAAAGTATGATGTCTATAATTTTGTGTATACTGTGCCTCACTATGTATCATACCACTTTGCCACTAAAATGAAATTGTAAGTATTTTCCCAAATCAATTATTTGAAATAATTCATGTGGATTACTATAACAAATTACTCATTCCTTCATTCTTTCTAATATTTTGCTGTTATAAATAATGCAGTAATAATCATTTATGTTAGGGAAACTACAGATGATTTTTTTTCAAGGAGAGGAGGGGAGATAATGAGACAGACTCTCACATGTGCCCAGGCAAGATCAGAAGAAACAAGCCAAAATCATTATAACTGACCTACTGAACTACAGACTTGTGATAAAGTTTTTAAAAAGTGGTTGTTTAAAGTGACTGAATCTTTGAGTTGTTGTTGTTGTTGTTGGTTGTTTGTTTTTTTTCTTTACAGAGCAGTAGTAACTGAATAGCCTATATTCACCAATGACACAAAATTGGATAGAATAGCTAGTAGGTAGCCACTTTGGAATGATAGACTATTAATAGCATGAATTTGAAAGGGGATAAAAGCATAAATTTGACTAGGTGTTGTACTTGATTAAAAACTCATTAAAAACTATTAGCCTATGATGCTAAAACAAATAGTCTTCATATACAAAGAAGTAATGTTTTCCGTTATATATTTAGCAGACTCTCTCTGGAAGCACTGGTTGCACTCTAGGGAAGAATGATTAGAATAGATCTAGAAACCATGTCATATGGAGCAAGTGCTAGCAAACTAGTTGGCTCAAATTATCTGCAGCAAGATAAAAAGCTTGTGCCACAATGTAAAGCAACTGCATCACTAAACACAGTTTAATTCACTTAGTTTTATTTTTTTCAGTGAAGGAAGTAGTATGTTGATTTATATTCTGGCACAGCTCCTCATGAACCTATGACATATAGTTCCCAAAGGGTAAGAAACAATCATGGACCCGTCCCAGTCCGCACTTTGAATACCTCTGAAATAGAGGTATGTTCAATAAACTCAGGATGCCCATCTAAAGAAAAAATACAACTAAAAACAAAATCAAAACTCAATAATTGTGGTAGTGTCTTCAATATGTTAAACTAAATAGAAAATATACTTATGTTACGTTTTCAAAAGAAAAAAAAAGGAAGGAGGGAACAAAATAAGGGAATAGATTTTAGCTCAATGTAGAGAATATTTTAAGAATAATGAAATATACTACAAAGAGAAACTTTATACTTTCCTTATTACTTACTAAAAATATTCACAATAGGGTGAAAAAGGGATAGAATTGGGAAGGTTAGTGATACCTTCCAACTCTATGATTTAAACATTCTCTTTTGTCTAGTCAAATTGGAAAAATTATTTTATCTTTCTTCTCTCAGTTAATTCATTTCTGAACCCTGTAGACTTATGACCCTATAAAGGCCCAGTTAAAGAAAAGAATGATAAGCAAGTTATACTTAATTATTAAAATTATAGTAAATAGACATAAAAAATCTCTATTTTAGATATGTTAAGTATGCTAAGTCATCCACTTACATTGTTGTCTTGCAGGAACATATGATTAATGTATTTAGTTTCCAAAGTATACAAATAAAATAATTTTAAATTCTTGTCACTTGATAATAGTGAAATGACATTAAAAGTTATTTAAGTATTTGGTAAAGAAAAGACATACATATTATTAGGCTATGGAAACAAAATTTTTTTCTTTTTATAAAAATTAAAAATGAACAATGATTTCAAGTGAATATTTCCTATGAGCTTTATGTTTTTATGTGTGATAATTTCTGTGATAATTCTGTGGAAGCCTATCCTTAATTCTTATATAATTTGAAGGCTTCAAGTATTATATGTGAGAACCGAAACCATCCACACCCACATAGCTTACTGTGTACATTAATATGACTTTATTATTATATTAACGTGACTTTATTATTCCAGGAAACTCTCCATCAACATGACTTTATTATTCCAGGAAACTCTTGCTCAGAAAGATAAAAGTTGCAAGTAATTTTATCTCAGGAACTTACAGACAAGCTCATTTTAATTAACATCAAACTGTTTGACTTTTCAGTAGATAGTATCAAATGACTGTTTGTTCCTCAAGACTCTTGGAAATCCTTGTTTCAAAATTCTCTCCTTATGTCCTCCAATCCTAAACTTTTATATTATCCTTACCCAACCTTAATCAAGCCTTTGCATTAAAATTCTTGCCTTAAAACAAACTTCAAAATCTCCTAAATATCCCAACTTTGCTTCTACAATCTAAAATGCTACTAAAGTAACTGGAACTCTGGGGATTAAAAAAAAAAAGCAAACCCCTGATTTGTAGAATTTGATGATTTGTTTGGTATAAATATTTCTATCATGGCTTATTTCAAGTTACTAAGGTGACATCACTGAACATGGAATTAGAAAAAAAATATGCTCAGAATCAACCTTCCCTGGCTGATAGGAGCTCGATCCAGTACACCACTGCTCCTAAGGAACTGTCCAAATAGTGTTCCCCATACTTACTTCTGTAACTGTGAACTCAGATTTGTCTCATCAATGAATTATTTTGGTGATATTTGGAAGGAGTGAGTTTTCAACAATTTGGAGGATCCATGAAGATTTAATCAGGAACTTCTCCGGTTCATGATCCAGAACCTCAGTTTGGAAACCATGGATGTCCCTCTGGCCCCTTGAGCTCTTGCTGGGACATGGAGCTCTCGTTCTCTCTGACTGGGAAGATGAGCTAAACCTCACACTGAATCTGAACTGGTTTCTTTTCATTACGGCTCCCCAAATGCTAAGTTCATTATGTCTTCTATGAATAAGAAATCCTATTTAGGAATCCTTTGATTATATAATAGGTGGGGAAAAAAAAACACCTTTATGCTTGGTGTAAATCAATCTTATTATTCAGAACACAGTGTGTCTTTGACCCATCATTTTTTATTCTCTATTTATAAGGGAAAAGTTCACAGGAAGAAGATAAATCTATTCTTCAAAATGACTGAGGAATTCAGTGTCTTTTGAACTTTGGAAAATCTATGGAAAAACTTTGCCTCAGGTCACTTAGCAAAATTTTATGAGAACTTTCCTCAGTCAAGTATTATTTTATTTTCTGTGTAATCTCTCCAATCCTTTCTGGAAACAGCATATTCGTCAGGTCTGCAGCTGGAAACAGGTGAGAAATTAAGCGGGGGTGGTTGGGGTGGTGGTGGTGGTGCTAAAATACAAGGTACACAAGGAGCACTTTCAAATGATGACCAGTCTCCGACTCTCCTGGGTCTACCTCTGTCTACACCTAAGATCATGCACTGCTGATGTAGACTCTTGCTTCTTACATGTATTTACACCATATCATAAACTCTTACACTTACTTTTCTAAATGGCATTACTTTTCACCAAGGATAATTTAGAATTATAGTGGCCATTATGACCCAGCAATCCCTCTACTGGGTATATACCCCAAAAACTCAGAAACATTGACTTGTAAAGACACATGCAGCCCCATGTTCATTGCAGCATTGTTCACAGTGGCCAGGACATGGAAACAACCAAAAAGCCCATCAATAGATGACTGGATAAAGAAGATGTGGCACATATACACTATGGAATACTACTCAGCCATAAGAAATGATGACATCGGATCATTTATAGCAAAATGGTGGGATCTTGACAACATTATACGGAGTGAAATAAGTAAATCAGAAAAAACCAGGAACTGCATTTTTCCATACGTAGATGGGACATAAAAGTGAGACCAAGAGACATTGATAAGAGTGTGGTGGTTACAGGGGGAGGGGGGAGAGGGAGAGGGAAGGGGGAGGGGGAGGGGCACAAAGAGAACTAGATAGAGGGTGACAGGACAATCTGACTTTGGGTGATGGGTATGCAACAAATTGAACTTTAAAATAACCTGGACATGTTATCTTTGAATATATGTATCTTGATTTACTGATGTCACCCCATTAAAAATAAATACAATAAAAAAAGAATTATAGTGGCCATTCTGAGGAACTATTCATGTGCCCAAAGTGTTCATTTGAGAGGTTCTTTAGAACATAAAAGAATAAAATTCCATACGTTCAATGGTCTGAATTTTTAAAATAATTTTGAGGAGGTAAGTAGCCAAAGGTATTCAGATTCCAAAATTGTTCTCTTAAAAGAAGCCTTGGCTAAAGCAAAATAATAGTAAATAAATAAATAAAATTAAAGGTGAAAAACTAAAAATAGCCACTCATTTAGATCCCTCCAAATTTCAGCACAAATCTAACAGTCTTAAGCTTAGTATTTCACTTTCCCCCGTTTCTCCATTTCCTTCTGACTTGTTCCTTTCCTTCCTGGCTGGCCAGAAACCTCCAAAATGCAATTACCTCAGGAAGTTACATCCCCCTTGGAATGGGGTAAACTTCTTAGGTTTTAAGATCTAGTCTCATTTGTTCTGAGCTAAAATTCACTGTTCAAATTTTTCCAAGACTTAGAAAAACAAAATTAGCAGAATAATTAGGAATAGATTTAGAAACATATAAACCACTTACAAACAGTATATATCATATAGTACAAACAGTATATATCATATAGATGCAAAAAAAGGGGGAGGATGAAAAGGTAAAATTCAGAGACCCCAAATTGCATAAGAAATCAGAGGGATTTAGAAAAGCTGTATATATGGGATATGGTCTTTCGTAAACTATCCCCAAAGTCATTCCTGTAAAAATAGATTGGACCCTGATTTAGTCTTATAAGCTAAGAAAGGATCTATCCATTGGGGAATTCAGAGACAGGCTCTTTAATATCTTTAGCTAGAATCCAGAAGTAACTCCTGATGCAGATGGAGTAAGCTCTTGTCTAACTTTCTGTGAATAATCTTACTCTGAAATAGAAGACTTAATACACAAGAAAAACTAAATGAGAAATAGCCCTAATGCCAGACCTTCAGCACTTTGCTAAACATTTTGGAAGAACCTAAGAACAAATATAGAATATGACTCGTTTAAATTTACAACCTTACAGATAAAATAATTAAAAACTCTCAAACAGGCCCTGGCCAGTTGGCTCGGTGGTAGAGCATCGGCCGGGCTTGTGGAAGTCCCAAGTTCGATTCCCGACCAGGGCACATAGAAGCACCCATCTGCTTCTGCACCCTTTCTCTTCTCTTATCTCTCTATCTCTCTGTCTTCCCCTCCCACAGCCAAGGCTCCACTGGAGCAAAGTTGCGCCGGGCACTGAGGATGGCTCCATGGCCTCCACCTCAGGAGCTAGAATGGCTCTGGCTGCAACAGAGCAATGCCCCAGACTGGCAGAGCATCACCCCCTCGTGGGCATGCTGAGTTGATCCCCAACGGGTGCATGTGGGAGTCTGTCTGTGCCCCCCCTACCCCTGCACCGCTTCTCAATTCAGAAAAATACAAGAAAAGAAAAAAAAAACCTACCAAACATTAAACACAAATAGAGAATCACTTGGTAAAGACATTTGTTGATAGTGTGAAAAGAAAGAATACTGACCAAAAAAAATATAAATAAATAAATAAGTAAATAAGTAAATAACGAGGAGAAGAAGGAGGAATCAAATGTTCAATCTATCATTTTACCTTTAAATTCACAAGGAGAAATTTCTCACAGTGTTAAAGACAACCTTTAGTTTGATCTGGACACTACATTATTAGCCTTATGCTCTGCTGTTCTTATTCAACATATCCCTTGGAGTAAACAAACTATTCTGGTGGTGGGTGTCTAATAACCTTCAGACATTCTGCATGTCCTAGCCCAGAACACAGGTATACATTCTTCCTTCCCATGTGACACCACACCTGCTAACTTCATAGGGAGAGATATGCCCTGAAAATGAAATTGCCAACAGATTAAATGATGTCTTCATGGTCTCTTTCCTAAAATCCCTGAAGACCCTCTATTCATAGTAAGTTCATAGCTAATTTAAATATTGACTTAGATTTACTGGTAACTGTGAGTCTAAATCAAGCCCAAACTGAAGATGTCAAAGAAGTGTCAGAGTGTTTGTGGATACCACTCCTATGACATTGGCAGGATTAAGGAGGCTGAACCCACTAGGCTTCAGATTGACCTCTTAAACCTCTATCTAAAATTATATAATACTCAAGGTATAAGCTAAAGAAAGGCTACAACTCATAGAGAATGACTCTTAAAATGTTCATCCTCCTAGTTAAAAACCCCAGTGAGTGAGGATCTAAATTCATTCAGAATTTTAGAGCCATACATTAAATATTCATTTTCTGGGTCCTGTAGTAGCAAACTCAAATTCGATTTTAACTTTGTACGTCCTGCCTGACCTGTGGTGGCGCAGTGGATAAAGCGTCGACCTGGAAATGCTGAGGTCGCCGGTTCGAAACCCTGGGCTTGCCTGGTCAAGGCACATATGGGAGTTGATGCTTCCAGTTCCTCCCCCCTATCTCTCTCTCCTCTCTGTCTCTCTCTGTCTCTCTCTCTCTCCTCTCTAAAATGAATAAATAAATAAAGAATAAAAAAATGAATAAATAAATAAAAAATAAAAAAGATAACTTTGTACGTCCTAATGTTATCTATTTAAGTTTTAGATCTCTATTTTGTTTTCTTTGGTGTCTCTTTAAATCATAATAAACAATTCCTATTTGCCGCCTTCTGTAAATATCAACAACATACCTACCTGGGCTATTATGCCCAGGAGTTTACTAAGGCAACTTTACACTTTGCACAGGTTCTTAACCAGGACCTAAAAAATTTGAAATTTCCCTATAATTCTACTCTTTTCAGTCAGATCAGGAATTTGGGGTAGAATGCCTATTTCAGAAGATGTGAATGAGAAGCTGAATTCGAAGTTCCTAACACTGCAAAGTACTTTTATGTCATGCTGGTCCATCAGCAGGTATACCCCCAAACTACTAGGTAATAAGAAACTTTAAGAGTAATAACTAGCTATTAGATTTTACAGAAACATTTGCTGTTGCAAAATTCCACCTTTATATTTGGTAATTTTCAAAACTTTCATATCAGTTTTCTAAGTTCCTGATGAAACCTATAAACTCTTTATTCTGTGATATTCAGAAACATATGAAATTTAATTGTTACAACTTTTAATATCATCATTAAAATAATTTGAGCTTATAAATATAATTACACACTAAACCCAATGCAAGTTTATGGAGGCAGGCTTTTATTTTTTTTCCTCAAGATAATCCATCTATAAATTTATTTCTGGCAGAAGAAAAAGGCCTATTTTTAATACATATTTTCAAAAATAATTGGGATAATTATTTTAGGGTGAACTTTTCTGATCAGGAAATTTAGTAAAAAAGATTTCTGATTCATCTAAAATTTCTCTGTTAAGAATGAAAATCACTTTGATTGATAAGTAGGTAACCAATGGATGATCTACACAGAATCACACTACTTCAAAGGCCATTCATTTTTGTTGGGTGATTGAAAATCTGTTATTTTGTGATTCCTTATTTGACAAATAAGAAATTAATCACCAGTTTATCTTAGCAAAATATACCAAATAAATATAATGTTTTAAAAAGCAATATCAATACCTAAAGGATACACCAGACATGATTCTTCACCCTAGGAGCTAAATTTACCAATATGAATGTATAACCATTACTCCTTGATTTTTTTTTTATCATTTCGAACCCCATTTTCATATGCCTATTTGACAATCTCCAAATTAAATTCACATGAATTATAAAGCATTAATCCTTTCCCAATGAATCCTCCTATCATTGTCATCTTTAGGTCTTTATAAAATAGCTCAGTCAAGGCAGCCTGATAAAAGGAAGAACCATATTTACACATAAACTTAATTAGTAGAGTTCAAAGGCCTATGCAAACATTATCTAATTAAACTTCACAACAATTCAGTGAAGCAAGAGAAGGTTGGCCCATTATCCTCATTCACAGAAGAGAGATTTTGAGGTGCCGAGAAGCTAAATGATTTCTTAGTTTCACAATGATGAGTCAGAGGTGAGGCTGGGAACAAAACCAGAACTCCCGATCAGATGTAAAAGTAACATCATGAAAATGCTTATTTAGGTGAATTGCTCCTTCAGCTGGAAGCTGTCCTACTACATAAATTACAACAAAAGTCATCTCAATGGAATTTGGATGGATGCATACATTTCTTTCCGGATTAGAAAATTTCTCTTCATTATTTGCTTGGAGGCAGTCAGATGACCGCTAAGTGCATCCTAGCTAAATAAAACCTACGTGAGTAAGAGCATCTCAGTGTCTTCCCTCTCTTTTCTTTCTTTCCTCTCATTCTGCTAATTCCATTTCACATATGTGGATGTTCTTAATATTTTCCCAAATTTCTCTGAGACTGTTCATTTTTTTTTCTTTTTATTCTCTTTTCTTCAGGTGATACAATCTCTATTGATCTGTTTTCAAGTTCATTAATTCTTTCTTCTAACAGCTCAAATCTACTGTTAGGCCTTTCTAGTGACTTTTTTCATTTAGTTATTTAATTTTTCATCTTCAGAATCTCCACTTGGTTCTTTTTTGATAATTTCTGTCTCTTTATTGATATTCCCTATTCAGTGAAACATCATCATTATACCTTCCTTTGCTTCTTTAAACATGGTAAGCTTTTAGCTATTGGCATCATACCTAGCTCTTATGTAATCATTTGCTCTGTTTAAAGTTAAACAATAACTTGGGGAATAAATTGCTTTATATTCTTATTCAGTTAAATTCAAGCTTTACAGGTGTGGTAGTCCTTGAGGACATTCTTTTGTTTCAACTCTAGGAGGCTTTATCTTTCCCTGTTTCCTCTGTTAAATATATAGCTGACCTGTGGATTAGTTTGTTGCTCTCATGGACTACAAGCCTCCTCTTAATTGCCCTCTACCAAAATCACTTTCACTTTGAGTGATAGTTTAGTGAGGTCAAAATTTCTATATCAATTTTTCCCCCCAAATTTTGAAGATATCCATTGTGTTCTGACATCAAAACCATTGATAAGTTATCTTTACTCAAATCCATGGGGGTTTTCTTTTGGTAGATATTTTCTTTTTCTCTTGTAAATTTTAGAATTGCTAATGTTCTAAAGTTTTAATGTTAAGTATAACTTTTATTGTAATATTTCTAATCACAGTAAATTTTTTGAAATTCAAGACTCATATCTCTCTTTAGTTTAATAAAATTATCAGTGATCCTCCCTTACAATGGTTTTTCTACAATATTATTATCTTTAATATCCCCTCCAGAAGGAGTTTCTTTTTCTTTTTTTCTTGTCATTTAGTTCTGTTGCATACCCATCACCCAAAGAGAGATCGTCCTCCATCACCCTCTATCCAGTTTTCTTTGTACCCCTCCCCCTTCCCCTCCCCTTCTCCCTCCTTCCCTCCCCCCACCCCCCATAACCACCCCACTCCTATCCATGTCTCTTAGTCTCGTTTTTATGTCCCACCAATGTATGGAATCCTGTAGTTCTTGTTTTTTTCTGATTCACTTATTTCACTCCGCATACTGTTATCAAGATTCCACCATTCTGCTGTAAGTGATCCAATGTCATCATTTCTTCTAGCTGAATAGTATACCATGGTGTATATGTGCCCCATCTTCTTTATCCAGTCTTCTATTTTTTTTTTACAGTGATTGAAAGCCTTTAAGCAAACTCTTGGCCAATACAGCAAGAATCCATAAAAGAGTAGTGTCCTTAACATGTTCACCCAGAAAGAGTTTCTTAATTTATCATCCATGTCATAAGCTATATTTTGTAGCTCTTTATCTCTTTGTGTTGAGTACAGGTATAAGTTTATTTCATTTATTATTCCAGTGGGATTACTTTTCTGCTGTGATCATTGCTATTCAGTCTGTTTTTAAGTTTTATTTTTTAATTTCAATATTTTTTATTTTCAATGTTTCTAATTAATTATTTTTCATAGTTATCTGTTCTTGTTGCATAACCTGACTTTCTTGTTTTTAAACTTTCATTCTTCTGTCATGGCTGTAATCCCTTCTTTATCTTGCTAATGACATAAAAAATACTTATTTCTAAGTCTTTTTTGGTTGTGTCATTATGCCTATTTTCTGTTTACCAGGTTTGTTGTTTGTCCTTCCCCATCTTTCTGAAGTGTCTGTGTAGTCATCTGCAACACGGCATCTCCGCTTAGGGTATCCTGGTCTCTGACAGCAAGCTTGAAGTGGCTTCCACGTGGGCACCGCTGGCGGTCTGGCACACAGGGCGGCACACTGCACAGATTCATTTTCAGACTTGTTCCTGCTGAGGTTCAGCTCCAGAATCTTGTGACTATCCTAGCTGTGTTCCCATAACTGCACAAGCAGTTCTAAGCTCAGCCGAGAAAGCAGAAAGCAGATGGCACCTTTCCCAGCACCCAATTTCACACAAGCTGTGCACATGCTACCTAGGTCCCAATCCCTCTCTTGCTTGTGGACTGACTTTATAGTTTCAGATTGTTCTAAACCTTATTTATTCCCCATTGCTTTTTTCTTCTAGGAGAATATCCTTATTTTAGTCTATAGGGACCCTTCTTTCTTATTTTCTACAACAACTATGTTTATTAATCTAAAACATATTCTGATTAATGTCTGAGTTTGGAGAAGATGGCAAGCGTTATGGGTCAACATGTGCTCAACTCACAATGACTGACCAAAAGATAAGACAAAGAATTTTTTTAAATTTATTTATTAAATTTAATGCAGTGACATTGATAAATCAGGGTACATATGTTGAGAGAAAACATCTCTAGATTATTTTGACATTTGATTGTGCTGTATTCCCCTCCCCCAAAGTTAAATTGTCTTCTGTCACCTTCTATCTGGTTTTCTTTGTGCCCCTCCCCTCCCCCAACCCCTCTCTCCTTCTTCACCCCCTCCCTCTCCCCCCATCCCCCATCCCTGTTGCCATCACATTCTTGTTCATGTCTCTGAGTCTCATTTTTATGTCCCTTCTATGTATGGATTCATATAGTTCTTAGTTTTTTTTCTGATTTACTTATTTCACTCCATATAATGTTATCAAGGTCCATCCATGTTATTGTAAATGATCCGATAAGACAAAGAATTTTTTTACATAAAAAATGTCCAAGCCCTGGCCGGTTGGCTCAGTGGTAGAGTGTCGGCCTGGCATGCAGAAGTCCTGGGTTCGATTCCCAGCGAGGGCACACAGGAGAAGCACCCATCTGCTTCTCCACCCCCCCTCCTTCCTCTCTGTCTCTCTCTTCCCCTCCCGCAGCTGAGGCTCCATTGGAGCAAAAAGATGGCCCGGGCGCTGGGGATGGCTCCTTGGCCTCTGCCCCAGGCGCTAGAGTGGCTCTGGTTGCAACAGAGGGACACCCCGGAGGGGCAGAGCATCACCCCCTGGTAGGCAGAGCGTCGCCCCCTGGTGGGCATGCCAGGTGGATCCCGGTCAGGCGCATGCGGGAGTCTGTCTGACTGTCTCTCCCCATTTCCAGCTTCAGAAAAATACACACAAAAAAAATTTCCATATTATCAACAATATAATATATATAACATATATAACTTATGTTGTAAAATATTCATAAATATCATTTACTCATATGTAGAGAATAATTCTATCTAATGCAGTAATGGGTTTAAAAGTCTGTAAAAAGTGCTCTTAAAGATGCCATGCTGAAGAACAACCTGCTGTCTCTCAGGAAACCTAACATGACCAGTTTTCTCTCTGGCACTTGATCTGATCTAGCTTCTCTGACTGATAGCAGAAATGGTAGCTGGCTCAGGTTTAGAAATTATGCTGAATAAAAAATAAATCATATCTTTCATCTCTAAATTCACATGAAATGCAGCATGAGGCTTGAATCCTATCAGACATGTAGGAACTGAGACTGTCTGGAGGTTGAACATATGCATATTTCTAACACATGGTCATTCTCAGGCATAACTTACTAAGTAGAATGTGAAGTCACCTAGCCTGCATTATTTAACATATTATTTTTCACTCTTATTTTTCACTTTTATTGTTACTTCAAAAATTTATGTAGGTTAAGTGCAACTCATCTTAACCATATGTTTTATATATTAATGATTTCTGATGCATTTCAAATGAAGTGTTTAAAAATTTACATTGAGAAGGCAATGGGCTGTGGTTTTAATCATTAGGCCAGCCAGCATGAATAAGGAACTGAGTTTCTGAAGAACTTAAGCACTCCCCCAAATATCTGACTGACACCCAGGAGAGTGCTTTCTCACATAGCAGCATATAAATCCTTATTAATCAACCAAAATCAAACCCAAGCAACATAACATCAACAAAAACCCAGCAAGAGCACTGGACTAAAAGTCAGGCATTCTTAATTCTAGTATTAGGCACACAACAACTAGGAGTATCACCCAAGATAAATTCTGTGACAGTCTTTTCATCCATGTAAAATAAAAGTTATCAATATCTAACCCTTAAGAATACTTCAAATGTAAATATTTCATAAAGTATTCACTGAATAACTTTTCCCAACATACACTAAATAACTTTTCCCAACATACACTACACTTACCCATCTGGCCACTCATCCATTTAATGGGCACTTATTGAAGATCAGTTATACATTAGGCTCTGTCTAGATAACTGATAATTCATAAATTAAGATAAAATACAAAGTCTGTTTCTAAGAGTTCATGTTCAAACAAGGAAGCCAGACAATTCTAAGAGTGTGGCATTGTGATACAGAACATTCAGGATGTAGAGGAAGATGAAACAGGGAGAGGACGCCTCACTCAACCTGTGGCAGTGATGACTTGTTTTCCAAAGGACTGTGTGGATTCTAAGAGATACCTTGAGAAGTAGATAAAAACAGTCAGAAAAGCTGTTCTATACAGGGGAACCTGACTATACAAACAACAACAACAACAACAAAAATATAAACTTCCAATAAACTGTAGGTTTAAGGAAACTGAAAGGAATTGAGATGGTTAGAGCCCAGGATGCATGTAGAGAGCAATTGCTGGAGATGAACCTGGAGTCTTTTAATTCCCAGTATGCACTTAGGAGAAGAGAAAGGTTGATTCACTTTCTTTTTTTTTTTTTTTTTTTTTTTTAATGGTGTGTGAACATCTTTTTTTTTTTTTTTTTTTTTTTATAATTTTATTTTTTTAATGGGGTGACATCAATAAATCAGGATACATATATTCAAAGATAACAAGTCCAGGTTATCTTGTCGTTCAATTATGTTGCATACCCACCACCCAAAGTCAGATTATCCTCTGTCACCTTCTATCTTGTTTTCTTTGTGCCCCTCCCACCCCCTATCCCTCTCCCATTCCCCCCTCCCCCCCGTAACCACCACACTCTTATCAATGTCTCTTAGTTTCACTATTATGTCCCACCTATGTATGGAATAATACAGTTCCTGTTTTTTTCTGATTTACTTATTTCGCTTCGTATCATGTTAGGTTGATTCACTTTCAATTGATCATATTCTAGTTCATGTGTGTCCTGAAATTACAAAAGACTTGGCTTCTCCATTGAAAATAGCTAGTTTTACATCATATTAAATTATTGAAAAAAACAAATATGGCTTGGTGTATCCAAAGATGTGGAAGGATGGGCATGACAGGACTGAGGAGCCTCTGAGGGACAAGTGACCAAGGTCTGCACATTAAATCATCTGAGTCTGCATACTCCCAATGACCAGGCTGTGTCAAAGATCAACTAAATCAAAATTTCTGTGTGTGGGACCCAGTCATCAACATTTCTGAAGTTACTCCATTGATTGAAATGTGTAACCAAGGTTGAGATCCAGATTTAAAGAAGGAGGGAATCAGATGTACGTGGTGGACTCAAGGCAGCATAATGTTTATTATTGGGGAAAGATGAGTCTAAGTAGATCTTAGTGTTCATAGCTCAGATTGGGCTTTAGACCAGGCTCCCATGGAGCCCTTTCTGGGATGTGGAGAGGGAGAAGCCATAAATAAAGCATTGGCAAGGGCTCTTAAAAATTCCATATTATGTTTTGTACCACTCTGAGAGAGATTACCATGACAGAGAGGCATTCTCTCCCATTCTGCAGCGGAACTTTGCTCAGTGCTACCTTGAGGGCTCCCATACAGTTAGGATGGACGGTGAAGCTAAGAGACTATGTCTGGCCACAGTGGTAGGAGTTGTTGGCAGGAAAAATAAAACCCCATCTCTCTATATAGGCATGTTGTGGAGAGAGGGTGATGATTGGGTTAAAGCAGAAGAGAACACCAGTGAAAACTGACTGGGGTTTTAGGGAGTATAAAAATCCCTACGAGACTTAAAACTAATAGCAAAGGTATGAGGCATCATTAAAAAGAATTGTACAGAGAGTCTGTAAGCCTTTAGCACTATAAGGAAAATATCCAGATCGAAAATATTCTCATTATTTCAACAGATATTTGAGAATAGCAGCCATGAGCCAGGTACCAGAGAAAGTGATGGGGATAAGACAATGAACAAGATTGGTAAAAATCTCTTCCCTAATCGAGGCTATATTTTCATAGGGAAAATTAAGGAGCAAATAAATTAAGACATACAGCAATGTCTGGTAATGATAAATGCCAGAAAACAAAAGGAAAGCCTTCTATTTTTAAAGAGAATTTTCCAATGTTTATTTGAACTGAGACATGAATGAAAAGTGTATTATTATGCAAATTAGTGTTTTTCAAATTGTTTAGTTTCAGGTCTACTTTACATTCTTAAAATTGATTGAAGTCCCAGAAGAGCTTTTTTATGTGGCTTATATACACTGACTTTGATCATATAAGCAGCTAAAACTGGATAAACTGCTTAAATATTTATGTAATTCTTTGGGAAAAAAATAATAATCCTATTATATGTTAAAATAACACATTTTAGTTAAAATAACCACATATCCCAAAACAAACAAACAAAAAATAGAAGAGAGACACTGTTTTACAATTTTGATAATCCTTTAATGTCAGAAGACAGCTGATTTTCAATCTACTTTTTCATCCAGCGTCACACTCATATGTAGTTGGAGAAGGGAGGAAGGAGTGTTCTAAAAGATTTTTAAGATAATTGTAGTTATCTTTCTTTGGATCTACATCAAAACTAGACAAGAGAAAGTTTCTACACGATTAGTTGCAATATGAAATTTGAAGCCATTTCAATGAGCTTTCCATACTCTGTAATATTAAAATCCAATATTGGTTTAGCTTACATTTTGAATGCATATAGCGGTATCATGCATTGCTTATTTGAAAAATACCCCTTCACTGAGTTAATATGCATCTTCCAAATGTTATCACACATCATTATACAATATTTAAAAATCATTTTGTTCATATCACTATTGATTTCATTAAAAAAAAAGAAAGTATTGGGAGATTGTCAAACTCATAACGAGGTGGGTCATGGCTTTTGCAAAATTTTAAGTTTGTTTAAATCAAACTGTAGTCTAGTCCAGAGGGTTAGTACCGGTTTCATAAAAGTCACATGGATGCCTTTTGTACCCACTGACAAAAGCAGACCATTGGACACTCTGACCTATTTCCTTCAAACCCAATAGAAGGATCCATCTCTACCACCAGGCAAAGACCTATCCACACACCATCTTTCTTGTCTGAGGATCAAACCACTTCCGAGAAGGCTGGAAAGACTGTGGTAATGAATATGATGACATACAACAACAGCTGAAACAAATGGTAACAAGAAGATTGTTCTGTCACACCTATCAACAAAATGAATATTTTGCTTCTAATTTGTGTTCTCTATAAAGCATTAAAAACAATATTATTAAACAATTCTTGGTGCCAAACCTCACGGAGTCCACTGTCATATTATAGATGAGGTCAGTGTACACGCCAAAGCCAGGAAAGAATGGGCATTTTGAGACAATGAGAAAAGCTCTCTGTTCTCTTAGGGATTTAATGCATGATTCTGTTACCTTAACTACAAGCTCTGTTTTGGGAGAATTACTAGTTGTTTATAACAGGCTTCGCAATGCAAGAACCAAACAAAAAAATAAGGGCAAGACATTCATATTTATTTGGAAACACTTAAATTATGCAGACCATGGAGCTATAAACAGGCCTGAGATGAAAGCAGGGAAATGAAGGGGATAATTTTTGGAGGTTAAATAAAATGCTTATTAAAAACAAATAAACAACAAAGCTAAATATCAAAAAAGGCCAAAGCTTGTTTTTAAAATGAACAAAATCCATGAAAGTGGGTTTGGAAAGCCTCAAACTCTGTGGTAGACTTCTCATCCTCCCGTGCAAGCCCTTCCCATGCAGCCTGCAGGAGAGCAGAGAGCGCAGGCTGTCCCATGCAAGCCCTTCCCATGCAGCCTGCAGGAGAGCAGAGAGCGCAGGCTGTCCCATGCAAGCCCTTCCCATGCAGCCTGCAGGAGCGTAGAGAGCGCAGGCTGGCACTGGGAGCGTGAGGGTAGCTGACCGAGCCCCCGCGCTCAGGGACCTAAATGCACTGCATGTGAGTTGACTGCTTAAACTGAAATTTACTACAAAAAAATATAGCAGATGTGTCCAAGGTGCCTAGTTAAATCTGGTAAAAGGAAAGAAAACTGCCACGGTCTTTCTGGCCTATTATTAATAAACCCTTGAAAAGCATATGCCAACCAGTTACTTCCTCTGGGAGAACTTCTGTAGCCACTCCAAACCCCAAACGAGACCAAGCCCCCCTCTGCATATGCACCCATAGATGCTGCCTTTTCCTTTCTCACCAGTTTTCAAATTTTGCCACTACATTTACATGTTGTTATTTGATTATAATGTCTGCTTAAAATAGACAGCAAGCTCCATGTGGGCAGAAACTCAGTAAGTTTTGTTGGACACCCAGCATTTGACTCACTGTATGGCACTACTTGGTGCTCAATAAATGTTTTGAGTAAATGAAGAGACGGTGGGAGAGAGTGTAGCTTTAGCCTAGCTTGATACACCAGTCCTGGGAAAGTGGCCCATTAATCTAATTAGGAGAAAGACAAAAGGAAGAGTCCCATATGAAAATGGAAAAGTCATCAAGGCTCTTGTCCTGTCTACTTTATTGATGACGATGAGTTAATGTGACAAAACAACTGAATACAGTTCAGTTAGCTCCAATTAGACATCTTGAGGTCACAGATAAATCCTCAGAATTCTGACCAATAAACTCAAAGGTTTCTTTGTGAGATACATTTCCTTTTTCTTGCTAGTGAGGGGAAAAGAGCTTCTGAGAAGAGAGAGAACCCTGTTTGGGTAGTTTCTCTCATTTGTGCCTTATAATATAATTGGCTTGGCGGGTAATCCAGGGCTGTAAAGAAAAAACAAGAAAGTGAAACAACTATAAATGTCTCTGCAGGTCTTGGGAGTGTCTTACTTGGCAGTAGTAGCAAGAACTGGCAAGAAGAGAAAGAGGTGAGCAGAAATCCCAGGAGTTTTCAAATCACAGATTCCAGAGGGAAATGGGGATATATACCAGGTTTTTCTGCTCCATGTAGCATAATAGGACAAATTATGGTCTGAGTAATTCTTCATGTAGGAAAATGGAAGGATACTGATAGCACTACATTAAGAACTAGTAGTTACTCGGTAGGATAATCAGGTCCATTAGGTCTGCACAAGCATGCTTTCTGAGTCACTAGAAAAAACTTGGGCTTTGGAGGCAAACAGATCTCCACCGTGACAATTATAAATGTGATCTTATATTAACGATAAGATTATATTTCATGTTTATAAAAATAAACACAAAACATTTCCCATCCCTTGCCCTAGGTTTGCTGTAAAAATAAAGTTAGGTAGACGAAAGCACAGAGCATGGTGCTTGGCTAACAGTAAGTAGCATTTGATGACTGACAACTGCCCTTGGCTTCTTAGTTTTCTAATGGAAATGTCAAATATAATATAAATACTGAGTTGTATACAGTTGAGTGACATTAAGTTATTTTAACTGACTTTCTTTTTATGTAACTAAAATGTCTCTCTTTTTTTATAAGTTGCTTCACACTTCTCTTTTCAAAAAAGTCAAAGTATTTTTAAAATGTTAAAGTATAATTAAATTCCCTAAATACATGTCATCGCTAATTGCCTTTTGACAGTTTTAGCAACTCAATTTATTTTGTGAATATCCCATTATTTCTTTGGGGTAAAAAAAACAAATATGTCTTAAAGGGCCATATCTAAGTGCCCTGATTGTACCTGTGTTGGCCACTATTGTTGTATGATTATGATCTCCAGTTGATTCCAGGAAACCAATGTCATAATTAGTGAGTGATTATTTTTTTGTCTCATTGGTGGTAGGGTGAAAAAGGAGCCTTTTCTTGACATAATTATTCTAGGATTAATGGTGTACCAATTAGTTTCAACTTAGAGTTTACAGGCCAAATTCCATAAGAAAAAATGGGGAATATATGATGGTAAAAATGTATATATTTAATAAATACGTACAAATAAACAACAGGTAAAAAATATTTTGATTTGACTTACAGGTTAATTTCTTGGCCATCAAAGTAAAAAAAAAAAAAATCCCGGGAGCTTAAAGTTTTTCCAATTGGAACACAAATTTTGCAGAAAAAAAGATATGGGTCTATAAAAAAAAAGGAATGGAATAGAGGGGTAATTTTTGCTCCTTTCAACAGATTATTAATTCCTAAAGAATGTCATTATCACTTTGTGAGGGTATGTTTTCATAACTGCCATGCATTATGAAAGGGACACACGTGACAGACTGAATTTTGTAAAAGCAGAACTGGAATAAAAATGTAGTAATACTCCAGGCGACTAAGGAAAAACCAAGTCTTTTACTATTTAAATACATGAATGTGAAATGTTATTTATTAGCAGACAGAAAGCTGTAGTCACAATCTGTAAACTTTAATTTATTTTTTATTATTTTTTTTTCTGAAGCTGGAAACGGGGAGAGACAGTCCGACAGACTCCCGCATGTGCCCGACCGGGATCCACCTGGCACGCCCACCAGGGGGCAACGCTCTGCCCCTCCGGGGCATCACTCTTTTGTGACCAGAGCCACTCTAGCACCTGGGGCAGAGGCCAAGGAGCCATCCCCAGCGCCCGGGCCATCTTTGCTCCAATGGAGCCTCGCTGCGGGAGGGGAAGAGAGAGACAGAGAGGAAGGAGAGGGGGAAGGGTGGAGAAGCAGATGGGTGCTTCTCCTGTGTGCCCTGGCCGGGAATCGAACCCGGGACTTCCGCACGCCAGGCCGACGCTCTACCACTGAGCCAACCGGCCAGGGCCACAATCTGCAAACTTTGCAGAGCTAAACACATGCTGGTTTTTTGTCTTCTCTAAGTATGACCCTTCAGTTCTATTAAAAAGTGTTACTAATAAAATGTGGAATGTGATCAACATAACCATAAATTTCTGAGAAACAGTTATACATGCTTGATATCTGCTTCTTCAATTATTATAACACTTGCACTTAAGATAAAATAAATGAACAAGGAAAATAAAAGCACATCCCACTTTCCCAAATCATGGCATAAATAGCCAACAGCAGAATGAAGAATTAAGACCAGGGGTCTTAGAGTAAGGTATGGTTCAAGTCTTGATTCAGTCACTTCAGAATATGACCACGGACAAATCATTTCACTTCAAGCCTGAACTTTTTACAACTATAAAATAGGGATAAATGCCTACTGACCTCAGAAAGATGTTAAAGGTTTAAGTAAGATGATTTTTCAAAAGTGCTCAATAAATATTCTTGTCATTAACAAACCTTATGAACACTGATATTTATTTATTTATTTAGAAATTAAATTTAATGGGGTGACATTAATCAATAAGAGTACATAGGTTTCAGGTAAACATTTCTATAGTATTTCAATGGTTGATTGTACTGTGTGCCCATCACCCAAAGTCAAATTCTTTCCCATCACTGTGTATCTGTCCCTCTTTACTCCCCTCTCCCCTGAATTGTTTCACTTTTAACTATGTCCATGAGTTTCAGTTTTATATCCCACATATGTGTGAAATCATATAGTTCTCTTACCTTTTTCTGATTTACTTATTTCACTTAGTATAATGTTCTCCAGGTTCACCAATGTTGTCATAAATGGGAGTATGTCATCATTTCATATGGCTGAGTAGTATTCCATCTTTACCTAATCCTCTATCAAGGGACACTTTGGTTGTTTCTATGTCTTGGCCACTGTGAATAATGCTGCAATGAACATGGGGGTGCATGCATCTTTGCATAACAATATTGTCAAGTTTTTTGGATAGATATCCAGTAGGGGGATGCTGGGTCATATGATAGCTCTATTTTTAATTTTTTGAGGAACTACCATATTGTCTTCCATAATGGCTGTAACAGTACACAATCCCATCAGCAGCGTATGAGCGTTCCGTTTTCTCTACAACCTCTACAATACTTGTTATTACCTGTCTTGTTGATAACAGCCAATCTAACAGGTGTAAGGTAGTATCTTATTGTAGTTTTGATTTGCATTTCTCTAATATCTAGTGAAGAGCATCTTTTCATATATATATATTTATTGTTTTATGTCTTCATGACGATTCATTTTCTGAAATTTCATTGTTGGCTTATAGGAAAGCAGTAGACTTTTGTATATTAATTTTGTATCCTGCAGCTTTACTATATTTGTTTATTGTTTCTAATAGTTTTTTAATGAAATCTTGGGATTTTCTATATACAGGATCATGTCATCTGCAAAAAGGGATATCTTTACTTCTTCTTTCCTGATATGGACGCCTTTTATTTCTTTCTCTTGCCTGATCTCTCTGGCTAAGATTTCCAGAACTATGTTGAGTAAGAGTGGAGAGAATGGGCATCCTTGTGGTGTTCCTTATTTTAGAGGCAAAACTTTCAGTTTTTCACTGTTTAGTATGCTATTGACTGGTGGTTTTTCATATATGGCCTTTGTTATGTTGAGGTACTTTCCTTCTATACCATTTTATTGTTTTAAACAGTAATGGATACTGTACCTATTGAATGCCTTTTCTGCATCTATTGATAGGATCATATAATTTTTATCTTTAGTTTTGTTGATATGGTGTATTGCATTGATTGACTGGTATATGTTAAACACTGATATTTTTTAAAAAATATTGAAAAAAACCTATTTTGAAACTCTATACAAAGATTTTAAAATCTGTTTGATAATCACTAAATTAAAAAAATAACATCCTGTGATGCTCAGAAATATAAAAATGTTTTAATTATGTAGAAAAACTTTTGGCCTGACTTGTGGTGGTGCAGCAGATCAAGTGTTGACCTAGAATGCTGAGGTCACTGGTTCAAAACCCTGGGCTTACCCAGTCAAGGCACATATGGGAAGCAACTACTATGAATTGATGCTTCCTGCTTCTCCCCCCTCTTTCTCTCTCACTGTCTGTCTCCTGTATATTTAAAAATAAATAAATAAATAAAAATTAAAAAAATTTTTTCAATGTCCCTACATACAGGGTGGAACAAAAGTAGGTTTACAGTTGTTCTTATGGAAAATAATACAATAATTAATAAATAATAAAATAAGAATAAAGTCTGTGTTTTGAACAGTCACAACTGTAAACCTACTTTTGCCAAACCTTATCTATCATTTTAGAAATCTCAGGGACTAACTAATGCTGGAGCTGAATCAGATAAAATTGAAACTAGATAGGTTTTTCTAAGTTTTAAAATATTTACAGAAGGACAAAAAAATGGATGCCCCTATTTATTATAGAACTTACTTCAGTTAAAATCTGGATGTGTCCTCTGCTGACTGTAGTAGAACAGGCATTACTGAAAGACATGTGGATAGCTCTAGGATGTTGAGGAAGGAAGAAAGAACTTCAGCAGCAAGAACTGCTGGAAATCGGATGGCAAAGGTGGAAGTCAGGAGCTCAAATGAGAGTGGGTAGAGGCTTCCCTTTTCCTCACAGTCTTGCCCCACTCCTTCCTCTTAGTGCTAATTAAAAACTAGATGACTTCTTTTTACTATGTCTTTGCAAATGAGCTTAAAAGCCAAAATTACCCTCAATTTTAGCATCCTTAGGTCTTTCAGTTTCTCGTCTTTTTTATAAGCTTTATGAGGTATAATTTATATCCCATTTCAATTCAGCCATTTAGTTCACATCTCTTTTAATTTCTTCTTTTCTCTCAAGAAAAGTCACTTGAATAACATGTTTGGTTCTTTGTAGAAGACAAGTCATTTCTGTGTAGTACACCACTCCCATGTTCCTCTATATTAAAAGGTTAACAGCTCCATAAAACAACATAGACAGCAGGCATAATATTGCCACAAACTGGAAATGGGTCATCTTAACATTTTAAAATTTTATTTTATAATTATGAAATAAGCACATCTTGGAGAATTTACTTAGAGAATTCAGATAAGATGCAGAAATAATCAATATTGATCACCTATATTACCATTAGTCATAGGTAACCACTCTTCTCAGGTTGTATGTTTTTGTTCCATTTTTGTTTTTCTATTTGTCAGTTTGTGTGTGGTAATATGCAGGGGGGTTGATCATATTTGGATTTCTACGATGGATGTAATCTAATGTAATTATTTTTCAGAATATAATTGGCTGTAAACATTCCTTTTTAGCCTGACCAGGCAGTGGTGTAGTGGATAGAGTGTCAGACTGGGATGCGGAGGACCCAGCCCAGGTTTGAGACCCCGAGGTCACCAGCTTGAGCGTCTGCTCATTTGGTTTGAGCAAAGATCACCAGCTTGGAGCCAAGATCACTGGTTCAAGCAAGGAGTTACTCGGTCTGCTGTAGCCCCACAGTCAAGGCACATATTAGAAAGCAATCAATGAACAACTAAGGTGTTGCAATGAAAAACTGATTGATGCTTCTCATCTCTCTTCCTTCCTGTCTGTCTGTCCCTATCTATCCCTCTCTCTGACTCTCTCACTGTTAAAAAAAAACAATAATAATTCCTTTTTATAGATATACCATCATTCATTAAAAGTTCCTGTGTTGTTGAGTATCTAGACTGTTTCCAACTTTTTGCTATCATAAATAAATCTGCAATGGATATCCTTAAATATTATCTCTATAAGCCTCATTACAATTCTCAATAGGATAAGTTCCTAGATGCTGTATTTAGGAAACTGAGATAATGTCTGTTCACAAGCTTATATTCAAAACAAGTTTTCAAATCTATTTATTTGTATTTGAAAAAGTGTGCTCAAGTTTACTATCTCATCTAGCACCCATGGTAACGTAACACCATGCTCTGAGTTATTTCTAACCATTTGGTACTACTTTGCATAGCTTCCACTAAAAAGTCAGAAAACTTAGCATAAAGTAGGGAGATAATCCCTTTAAATATTTTTTTAATCAAAAATGTAAATCTGGGATGATATCTTAGCAACCTATAAAAACTTATATTACTCAATAAACATGAAGGGATTTTCATTTACTATGATATTGTGTGTCACATGTACATTATAATATGTCTTTTGCTGTGTGTGTATTTTACAAAGACAGGAAACCTTCCTGGTCACCTTTAAAATAAATGTAAATATGAATTATGAAACATAATAGAAACTCAATAGAAAAATTATGGAAATAGACCTGCTTTTTTGCAATATAATAGCTGATCCCCAATATTGATTACTGTCTTGATTTGAAGGGCACATTTAGATGCTATGACACTAAGCCAATCGCCTGCAATATGCACACTCAGAAAAGACACTTGAGAGAAGACCCACATTAATCCTCAGGTTTTGTAACAAAGGTAAGTCCTTCTAAAGGAAGCAATTATCAATTAACCAAATCAGAAATAAATTTGAAGGCAATCCATTTAGGTGAAAGATGAGGGGACAGAGACAGAAACCCTTTCCTGACCATATAAACAAAGAGGAAGGGCTTCCCCAGAAAGCCGTCTGAGGAGATACAGGCCGCTGCCACTGACTCCTTCCTCCTCATCACTGTTCCTCAGAACCACAGCCACACCTACAGCCGGCAGCAGGGTGCACAGTCAGACTCTCCACAGCCCATTTCAAACATATGGATTATACAAGTGTTGAAGCATGACAGTTAATCTTTGATTTTTTTTAAAAAATTTTTCAATTTTCCTGTATTTTAATTAGATGGGTGAATGCTACCGCAAAACCGCAACTAATAATAACTGCCTATAGATAATGAAATCATTTCACTTTCTTCCAGTCAACACATGTTTGGAAGAGACATTCAGTAATACCACACACTCTGAATACACCAGAGAAATGATGACTTCACCAAAGAAGGGCTCATATTGCTACCCACACCAGACAGGAAGGCAAAGTATTTTCTTATTCTTTCATTGAAGACAGTCATTATTTCTCAGCTGTTTCTCTGCCTCCTCCCTACCTCACCTCTGAACTCTGAAGGAGCAACCCTGAGTCAGCGGTGCTGATGCAATGCCATATTAAGCCCTTGTGAAGTGGAACAGCCCAAACAAGGTATTAAGGTTGAATGGATCTTGAAGAGATCATCTGCCCCTATAAAGTCTCTCCTCAACTTCTAGGAAAAAAGCTTAAAGATAAGCACCTGAATGCTAAAGAAGGCAGTTTATTCATTCAACAATGAGTTTTCTAATTCCCAGTGCAAGGTTCTTCATTAGGTTCAAGAAATATAAGAATAAATAAAACATGATCCTGGCTACTGGAGGTCACAATTCAGTGGACATCACTTCAGTGCTGTCACCTCAATGTGGTCACCTTCCATACTGCCCAACTGTAATTCTTACTAGACTTTAGAGACTCATCACCTCTCTCATCTAGGTCCTCTGTATTTCCATTCTACTCTTATTATTTTGTTACATTTCAAAGTTTGCAATATGATGTTTAAAAGAGGACTTTTCTACTTTAAATAAAGGCACCTAATGTCATCTCATGTTAGCATGAGGTATATAAATTTTAAATAATATTAAGGTATATTTTATGTCTTATATGGGTGTTGTTAGATAGCTTTTGCACAACTTTAAGCTATGATGGATACAACCTCATATAAAATAAGATCTATTAAAAATTTAATAACCTGACCAAGCAGTGAGACAGTGGATAGAGCATCGACCTGGAATGCAGAGGGCCCAGGTTCAAAACCCCAAGGTCGCTGGCTTGAGCACAGGCTCACCAACTTGAGCGTGGGATCATAGACATGACCCCATGGTCACTGGTTTGAGTCCAAGGTCACTGGATTGACCAAGGGGTCACTCATTCTGCTGTAGTCCCCTGGTCAAAGCACATATGAGAAAGTAATCAATAAATAACTAAAGTGCTGCAACGAAGAACTGACACTTCTCATCTCTCTCCCTTCTTGTTTGTCCCTATCTGTCCCTCTCTCTGTCTCTCTTTCTGTCTCTGTCCCCCTCTCTCTCTAAATAAATAAATAAATAAATAAATAAATAAATAAATAAACAAACAAACTAGAAACATGCAAGTCCAGTGAAGGTATGGTAGAAAAAAATATGTTTTAAATTTCCTCCTCAGTATATTACATATAGCATTTATTAGAGTCACTAGCTAAAATGAGTAATAATTTTCAAGGTATGTATGTTAAAAGAGCACAGAGCTCTAGAATAGATTTTTCTTGGTGTATTTACTGATACACCAAATATCATGGACATAGGCACTACTTATTATTAGATATAGATTAGCTACCTTAGAACCTATTCTGTTTTAATGTAGAAATAATCAATTACTAACAGAGAAATAGTGGGCTTTTAATCCCTACTACTATGTTAATCCTAAATGTCATGACCAGAGCATCAAGAAAGTTGAATGGACAGCACAGGGGTAAAATAATAAATAGAAAAAAATAGATTGAGCGATCAGAAAAATAGACTAGGTGAACAAAAAAAGTCCAGAGCACATTCAAAAGCATTGTTTTTAGATCCTAGGTTTTAAAGAATAAGAATTAACAAGCCAACTGATGTTTCAAGCAAAAACTAGGTAACCTGAATCCATAAATCAAATGATCAGACCATAAAGGATTGAGAAAACAATTTCTTCCTGTTTTATAAAGCACTAAAATAAATAATAGGCATGAGAAATACATCTTACTGAAACCAGGCTTTCTATTATAGAAAAAAATACTATGAATATATAATATAATAGGCAGTGAGACTTAAGGCTGGAAAAAGCAGGTCAACTGGGTAACATGGTGAAATCATATAATGGAAATAAAATGCATTTGATAAAAAAGCATTGGATGGTCATGGCAAATCCACCACGAACAGACCAGAAATGCAAGCATGAACAGGAAATACAGGCTGTGAAAAACATATATATGTATAAGTTAACATTTATACATGTTAATTTTGTTTTTGAGAATGTGAGTAATCATTTATAAGCAAATAAATAACTTAAGACCAATATAATAAATATTAATGGCACCTTGTTCAAATAATCTTAGGTGTTTACAGTGATGCTCACAGTTTTTTACTGAATTACCATGATAATAAAAAAAACCCAGAACAATCTAACTGTCCACCAATCAAGAATTGATTAAATAAATTATAGTATATTCACAGCATTAACACCATGGAGTTGTTAGAAATTGTGTTTTAGAAGAATGCATTTTATGAGAACACATAGAGACTGTGGAGCTATAAAATACAAACAGTATGTACAGGTGAACAAGTTGTATAATATTTAAATTTACATATAGTAAATATAGAATAATTGAAGGCTAGACATAAAATTAACTATGGCTGGCTTTTTCTGGGAGTTTGGGTGTTTTCCCTTTCTTATTGTCCATGTTTTCTAGATTTTTACAGTAACCATATACTACTGACATCAGAGAAAAAAATCTACAGTCAAGCATCCTCTTCTATTTTGATAAAGCTTGTTTGTCGTGGATCAGTGAGGCTTTGCCTACTTGGTAACTCAGGCTCTGGGGACAGACTGTGGGGCAGGAATGGGGAGGTGAGAGGAGGCAGAAAGAGAGGAGACTGGGCAAAGGTCTGAGAGAACGAACCCCTTCACCTAAGTGCCTCTGCCTCTCCTAACCCCTCACAAAGTCAGACTGGTCCAAAAGAGAGTGAGGCGACAAGGGACTTACTCAGCAAAAACTGATACACAGCTGTGGGCAAAGGCTGGTATCGTCCTGGGAAGCCACAAACCTTAAGTAAAAACTAAGCTTTTATGAAGTTGTTCTCTTTGTGTAAGCCACTTCTTAGATTAATTTATTCATGTTTGTAATAGTCAACTTTGATATTATGTTAGTATTAAAAGTAATCAAAAATTTGCGACAGCATGGATGAACCTGGAGATCATTATGATAAGTAAAATAAGTCAGTCGGAGAAAGACGTGTACCATATGATTTCACTCATATGTGGAATCTAATAAACAAAATGAACTAATAAGCAAAATAGAGACAGACTTATACATAGAGAGAAGGCTGACCGCTACCAGGGGTGAGGCAGGGGGACTGGGATAGGGAGGTGGAGGGATAGAGCAAAAAAGGACAAAATAAAAGAATACGAAACTTCATAGGCCCAGACCACAGTGTGGTGATTGCTAGGAGGGAGGCAGGTGGAGGAGGGAATGGGGACACAAACATTCGACTTGGTGGGGGGAGGGCTGGGTGATGAACATACAATATGGTATACAGAGATGTGTTGCAGAATTGAGCACCAGAAACCTGTACAGGGGATCCTCGGGTTACAACAAGTCTTGACATACAACGTTTTGAGTTTATGACACTCCCATAAAAATGTAAAAAAAAAAACAAAAAAACTGAAACATGAGTGTTTTGGCTTACGCCATTAGCATCATACTTATGGACCATGTGGGCGAACTAGCTTAGCTGTGCATGGCGGTAGTAATGGGGCTATGAGTGAGGGAGTTGGCATCCCCAGCATACTTCCCTACGCCATTTTGGACTGTTAAAAGTGCAAGTGTTTTGTTTCTGGTTTGTGTTAGGCTAGGGTGTGGTTCAACTTACACCAAAGTTTGGCTTACATCACTGTCATAGAAATAGAACTGTGTTGTAATCCAAGGACCCCCGTTTACTTATGTTAATTAGTGTCACCCTCATAAATTCAATTTTTAAAAGGTAACTAAAAATATATTCTTTTAGTTATATCAAAGTTCTAGCTTAATAATCAACTGATTTGTTATTTCTAATTATTTCTAAATTATTGTTAAATATTCACATGCCATGGCCTGCGAAGAACTAACATAACATATTAGCATACAATAACATTTACTAGAGTATTTGCAACATGCTAGGGACTGTGCTCTTTACATGGATTGGCTGGCTTAACAACCCTCTGCTAGAGGTCATTACTATTCCTCCCACTGAAGAGACTGAGGCTCAGAATGATGTGATGATTTGACCTAGGTTATACAATTAGCAAGTGGCAGAGCTGAGATTTAAATTCTGAAATTCTTACTCTAGCAAGGCCTGTACATTTACACTACTCTATACCATTGACAATAACTGACAAAATTAAGATAAATGACAAATTTAATAAGTCAGGAAGGAATTCTAAGTGGAGAGGCCGAGGCTAAAGGGTACAAGACAGAGAAGAAGAAGAATAGGGGAAGAATAATAGCATTAGTGATCATGACCATCAAACTGGCATCCTCTCAGGAAGCACCCAGGGCTATAAGGGAGTAAGTTCCACTCCCAAGTTACATGAGCTGTAGATGGTGGAATATAGACTGTTTCCATATCCCACCCCTTGGAGCTTCTCAGTATCCTGTCATCTTGAAAATGACTAACCTTGCTCAAAGGGAGAGGACATACTGTGTTGAGAACCGAGGATGATGTTTGATGGGTGTGTATCTTGATAATATGATGGGAGAAGTGGTGAAAAGAGGTTGGTTGGTCACTTCGTATTTTACAACGAGTAATTATGAATATTCCAAATTACTCTACTAATTACCCATTTATCTTTTTTTATTTTACAGTGTCTATCATTAAAAGTGTTGCAATAGAGACGCTAGAGTTACGACTGTGAAGGTTCATTCATCATGCTAAAAGGGATGACTTAGTGGACAAAATGTCAGCTTTCACCAACTATGACACTGTATCCAAAGGTTAATAATAACAGGCAAGTGTCATTGACTCAGCAGCTCATTTTCTGAATGAAGCTAGTTCTACAAAGTTTACTCAGATGGGTGGAGAGTCCTTTGGACAATGTCTGGGAAAAATTTGCCTATTCGGCCTGAATAATGACAACTACTAGGGCCTGTACAAATGTAGGATTTCTACCAGTTTCCTGGAAGAATGACATATGAGAGAACGAAAGGATTTTTTTTTTTTTTTAGTGAAAGAGGGGAATAGAACAGGGACAGACAGAAAAGGAGAAAGATGAGAAATAATAATAAGGTGCCCTCTGGCTAGCTTTACCGTCTCCATCGTTAGCCTTACACAAACCATTTAGCCTTCCCCATAACTATAGCAGTACCCCTTTGCCATTGGTTTCATCTTCTGTGGTTTCAGTTACCTGTGGTCAACCCAGATCCAAAAATATTAATAAAAAATTCCAGAAATAAATAATTCATAAGCTTTAAATTGTGCACCGTTCTGAGTAGTGTGATAAAACTTTGTGTGGTCTGCGGGGGATTGTGCTGTCCTGCGCCATACAGCCTGGGACATGAATCACCCCTTTGTCCAGCACACGTATGCTCATATGCTCCCCTCCTTACTCACGGAGGAGTTGTCTTAGTTATCATGGGTACTTAGTTGTCATGGTAATACAACATTTTTGTTCCAGTAACCCTTATTTTACTTAATAATGTCCCAAAGCTCCAGTAGTGATGCTGGCAATGTGAATATGCCAAAAAAGAAGATGAAAAATGCTTCCTTTAAGTGAAAAGGTGAGTATCTTACAATAAAATACTGAAAGAGACAAGGAGAGAAGGCAAGAGCATACAATCATATAAACTTTTAGTTTATTCTTATGTTGTTAATCTCTTACTGTAATTTATAAATTAATCTTATTTTCATTTTTATATTTTTTATCAAAGTGAGAGGCAGGGAGGCAGAAAAACAGACTTCCCACA
The DNA here is from genome assembly GCF_036850765.1 of Saccopteryx bilineata. Classification (NCBI taxonomy): domain Eukaryota; kingdom Metazoa; phylum Chordata; class Mammalia; order Chiroptera; family Emballonuridae; genus Saccopteryx; species Saccopteryx bilineata. Next base: position 209,386,811 of record NC_089494.1, read on the forward strand.
TGTACCCTGACCAGAATCCACCCCACATAAACATCTGGGGTGATTTTGTGCCCATTTGGGTCGCCGCTCCATTGCTTGGCAACCAAGCTAGTTTGATGCTTAAGGTAAGGCATGGAGCCCTCCTCAGAGCCCCAGGGCCAACTTGCTCATTCAAGCCATAGGGGTGGGAGGGGAAGAAAGAGAGAAAAAGAGAGGGAGAAAAGGGAGTAGGAGGGGTGGAGAAGATGGGCGCTTCTCCTGTGTGCCCTGACTGGTAATTGAACCTAGGACTTCCATATGCCAGGCCAATGCTCTACTGCTGAGCCAACTGGTCAGGACTAAATTAATATTTATCATAGGTATGTATGTATAAGAAAAAACATAGAATATAGAGGATTTGGTACTACCTGCAGTTTCAGGAATCCCCTGGGGGTCCTGAAATGTATCCCCGCAGACAAGTGGGGCTATTCAACTGTTTAATTCCCTGTATTTTAGCTGTCTATGGTAGTCTCTTTCTTCACCCTTCTCATAATTTCTTAATCTTAACATTTAAACTCAGATCAGTCCACTCATCCACTTAATGATCTAAACTCCTCTTTCATTGTAAACAATATTTCACTTCTATGGTTTTATCAATTACTTTACAATAACAAACAAAATAAAAGAAATCCATCTTTATAAAATTTATATTCTTAAAAACTTATCAGCTAAATTTGTATCCATTTGAAGAAGTCTTTGTTGTAGTTGTAACCTCAAAACCAATGCAGCAAACATTTATTGAATACCTACAATGTCAGATATTGTTCTAAGTAACAGCAAGAAAAACTCCTGTCCCTGATATAGTCAATGGGAAGGTATTAGACAACTATAAACAAGTGTTAAGCGTTATAACTTTGGTACAGCAAAGTGTCCTAGGAGCAGATTAATTCTCTCTGTGAACTCAGAGAGGTAGCTTTGAATAGGGACTTAGAGCCTTTCATTTCTAAAGGCATAGTTTGATGGGATCTGGCTTCTAGATTTGAGATTCTAAATTAGTCTAAATCTTAAATTTTGGGGAGATGTTTAAAATGTAAAGTGCTATATAGTTAAAACTATAAGGTTACAACTATGAGAGTTTGAGAAACTGGAGAAGTGAGATAAATATGAATATAAGCTAAATATGAATTTTAGTCATGTCCCAGGATTTCACACATCTCCTCTTTTACTTTTCCTCTGTAAGCCCATTCCAAGATTTCATCACCACACACTGTACTGCCATCTCGGACATTATCAGTGTTTCTGATGTATCACTCCTGACTCCTCCTTCTACTCTCCCTGACTTTTAGATGGGAATGCTTCCATATATGCTAACATTCTAGTTAGGACAACAATCCAGTCCTCCCTGTTCCAGCTAACTCTGCCATTAGATCACTATCTCCTTGTTCAATACCCACTGCTAATTGTATTTGTTTATTTCCTACACAGAATACATGAAGTGATCATTTTAGTTATATATCATTATTATCTACTTATATAAAATTTCTTTTTTAATATTAATTCATGCCTTCTCTATGATTTCACTGTGATTTACTAATATCTCATACTTTATCCTCAAATTCTCTAGGTGATTAAGGAAGTGAAAACGTAGCAAACTTTAATTATTTCTTATAAATTCTCAATTTTCTTCCTTGAAATTTCCCACTACAAAAATGTTTATTTCCTCAGGGCTATATACAGAGCTCTGTCTTGTTAGAGACACTGGAGTTCAAATACAAGACAACAACAATAACAGTTTGTACTACCTTCATTCAAAGTGTCTTCTGGCCAGGAATAGATGGTGTGTATACAACTGGTGGTCTAAAATAGCTTGCACACGGGACTGGCGCCCTCTGCTGGCAAGAGGATACCCTCAGTAGGATGGCTGTGGTAATAAAGCCTCAATACTGTCTCATCATAGAGACCTGAATACCTCCAGGCTCCTATTTTGTTAATTTTATATAGAATGAATCCTTCGTTTCCATTTTTCACATATTTTCCTTTTTCTGTCTTATTTTTTAACACCTTTGACACAGTGCAGCTTTAGGCCTTTATAAAGGAGCACACAGGGAGTCTATGGGAGAAACTCAAGCATGACTTAAGTTGAAGCTTGTGATATATGGTTTGATTTAATCACACAGAAAGTCAGTGGTTCTTGAAAGAGGATTGTGATTACACATTTGTCAACTCTCATAACAAGAAAAACATAAATACGAATGTATACTGGGAATTTGTCCCACTGGAAGAAAATAGACATTCAGTATTATAATAGATAAATGGAAACTAAGATCAATTGTGAAATATTCTTTATAAGTTGTTAATATTAGAGTCAATTTAATAACACCTTTAAAAATAATGTAAATTTTATTTTGTCTAAAGTTAGAGATGGACAAAGATGACCACTCAATTCTTCTCTCCTCACCAAATTCTAAGTCTTGTGTATGAATTCAAGTACTTCTCAGAAGAAGTCACTATATCATTTATCTTCCACGGTCCTCTTAGTTGCTGTAGCAGTGTTGTACCTAATGTTGATCTGTGGTCTGACAAAGTTTACTGCCTTTCCAAATATCTGTCTTCTGTCAATCCAGTTTAAAATGTTGCATTTTGCATATCACCTGCATATAATTTCTTAGAAAAACAGCAATGTGGTTAACAGCTTACTGATGACTTCTAAAATGGGATTATTTCTATTTTTACTCTACAAAAAGGCAAAGTACTCCATCTAAATTTATCACATATATATTTTGAGTTCCATAAAACGTCCTATATTAGAATAAGAAAGTGAATTAAATTTGGTTGACACTAATTTAAACTATCCTTATTCTCCATTAAACTCAATTTCTTATTAAACTTTTACTCGTCCTTCATAGTTTGTAAATACTCAGCAATTCAAACATAAAGTCTAGAAATTACCAGAACATCTAATTGACAAACAATATTTAAAAGGCTCTCATTCAGGCCTTTGTTAAAGCAAGAAGAGTCACAATGTCTGTAATGTAGAAATACTCTGTGGCAAGAGTAAAGGTAGAGGTAAAGGGTAGAACCATCTTGTATTTTCAAATGTAAAACAAATTAGGAAAAAACCCTAGATTCATTAAATACAAGTGTAATAACTGTTTCTACTCTTGCCTTTCCAGTGTCAATTCTTCTTCACCCAGTGGAAGTCATCTTTTAGAAACAAAAGGCAGGCCCTGCCGATGTCCTGCTCTCAGCCATCTTAGCTTATGTCAAAGTTTTTACCATGGCCTGTCAGGTCCAACATGTGCTAGCCATGACCATCCCACCGACAGCGTTTCCTACCAGTATCCCGTAAGTCATTCATGTTGAGAAGCAATCATGTCTGCCAGAGGAACTGGCAAAGACACATCTGTTCCTGTGTTTAATCTGTCATTCCAAATGCTGTTCAGGTTTTCTATAAGTGACAAATGCTAACATAGGCACAATAATAAACCAAGATGATGGCTGCCAACAGACAGAATCCAGCTGATGGAATTTAATCATACATATCCCTAACTCTCCGATAAAGGAATTCTTACAGACATATCAGCAATTAGGACAGGAATTACTCTGCTAGTGATATTCCACCAAATAACACCCACTAAAGACTTACCTGCAGCTACTATGATAATATCTGCCAGCTGTGTATGGATCTTCAGTTGTTCTTTGGGGGTGTATCTGTGAGCTATTGTTACGGTGGCATCACCTGTATGCAGAAGAACTTCCATTAATAACTACTTAGCTTTTACATTCTAAGCATTAAAAAACTGCTTTGAAATGATTAATCACTTTACAAATTAAAGCTAGATAAGAAAATGTAGATGACCCATATTACTGTACCCTTCAACTGAGCACTGGGAAAGCAAGTAAGACCAGAGCAGGGTAGGTGCTGACCACCAGGGGAGAGCTATCAGTAGGATCCTAGAAACCCAGCATTTGAAAGTTCTGTATTGACAAGTGAATACACAGACACAGCAGTCACACATCAGCTTGATAATAAGATATATAAATATTGAAAACAGCAAGGTAAATGCACTAGGCAACATATTGTGACAGCACAGGATAGAGATTAATTCTCCCTCATCTTATCTTGGCAGCTGCCCCCTCTTGAGGAGGCAACAAAAAAGAGTTCCTAAAAGAGGTGATATACTTTATTAAGACAAAAGCATAAGTAGGTGCACACTAACCAGCGAAGAAAGAAAAAGGCATCCCAAACCAAAAGATTGCCAGGAAAAAATGACCGACTTTAAAATTACGTGTTTAGGAAATGATGAAAAAGTCTAGGCTTTAACAGAAAGTACTCACACATGCTTTAATAAAGTGGTGTATGAATAAGAGAGGCTAGCAGACAGAGGGATCCCAGTGGTTAGAGTGAGAGCCAAGGAAGAGGGGTGAGACAAAGAAAGGCGGAGAAGAGTGCAAAGGAAGGGTTTCTGGCGTGAACATGGTTGTGGGAAACAGTCTCTTCTCTCTTCCCTTCTTGGATAACATACAACTAGAAAACTGTACAAGCTCTATTAGAAAAACTAGAGGACAAATTTTCCACAGAATCTAACAACATGTGGTTCCCCAGGAGCAGCAGAGTTAGTTCATCCCATACAGGGAGAAAGGCAGCAGAGAAATGCAGAGAATAACAAGACAGCCAACCGCAAGGGATCTCTGAAGATAACTGCAAACATAGACTTCCTGAAGGTAAAAGATTTCCATGAAAATGCAAACATCTGTAGCCGATAGAACAAGAGGAAAGGCTGAGGAAGCCCTCTTGGACCCAGTGTAGTTCACAGCAGGTGGTGGCACAAAGACTCACACAGGGGAGCCATTTCAGCAGGAAGGCAGCCCTTTGCCTCTGTGAAGGTGGTGAAGGAGGAATCTGAAAGCTGCCCTCTCCCTCCTCTACACCCCTTAGAGAAGTATCTTGCCAACAGCAGATCCAAGAAATCCAATTCGTTCAGGAATAAGTAATTTATAAAAGCATTTGACAAAGCATTGAAAGTATACTATATAAGGTTAAACCCAAAAGGACATGGGTGATGATAGAACTGTTCAGATTTTACTGGTAGTTTAGATGACTCTATGCCTTTGTTTCAATTCATGGAACTATATACCAAAAAGAGTGAATTTTAATATATGCAATTTCTTAAGTAAATAAAAGGATACATTTAAAAGTGGCAGACTCAAGAAAAAGGCAAAAGAAAAAATTTAAAGAATTTACCAACGTACCAATAAGCTCAACAGCAAAATGTTGTTATGAAAAAGTTTAATATTATGATCAAACGTTATGTCAAAAATGTTTTAAATAAGAACCTAAAGTCACAAAAACTGGAGGAAAAGACTTGAATCCATACAAATTGACTTACAATGGTCAACGCTGACACACATTGCAATAAAATAGCTGAATTTTAAAGATTAAAAAAGAATCCTATAATAAACAAGGTAAAAATTCAAAGTTTTACATTTAACTTCAGAAACAGCAGAGCAATACCTGTAAGAGACTTATACAAAGAAATTGGGAGTCAAAGGTTTTTCTGTCCTTCAAGATTAAAGGATGCAAATAATTTTGAAATTGTACAAACTCTGGGAATATTGTTCCCATGAGTTTTTCCCAAGGAACATGATAAAAGAAAAAAAATACTGAGATGACTTTCAATCAACATCAAAATATCTTCTGGGTAACTCCACTTCCCTTGTTATTTACTTCTAAGTAAGTTTGACTAGAGAGAACCATGTGAAATATCAAAGTCATATTTAAACTTGATGGATCAGTTTCTGACCATGCTGACATCAAACCATGGAATGGTTTTCAGTAAACCCGATAATGATAGCAAAAGAGAGGTGAATCAAGGTACTTAACAGCAAATGTTTTCAAATAATGTCTCTGCCTCTTGACACCTGTTCCTGGTCCTGAGAGCTAGCTATTCTGTGTTAAAATAAAAAACAAATGTAGCCTGACTGGTGGTGATGCAGTAAATAGAGCATGAACCTGGGTTGCTGAGGTCCCAGGTTCTAAACCCTGAGATCACTGCCTTGAGCAAGGGTTTATCCAGCTTGAGTTCAGACTCACCAGCTTGAGTGTAGGATTGCCATCTTGAGCATGGGATCAAAGATATCCCATGGTTGCTAGCTTGAAGCCCAAGGTCACTGGCTTGAACAAGGGGTCACTGACTCAGCTGGGGCATCCCCATAAAGGCACTATAAGAAGCAATCATTGGACCCTGGCTGGCTGGATCCGTGGTAGAGCATCAGACTGGTATATGCATCTCTCAGGTTTAATTCCCAGTCAGGGCACACAGACCATCTGCTTCTCCACCCCTTCCCAACCCTTTTCCCCTCTCTCTCTTCCTGTCCCACAGCAATGGCTCAATTGGTTTGAGTGAGTTGGCCTTGGGCACTGAGAATGGCTCCGTGGCCTCAGCCTCAGATGCTAAAAAAAAAAAGGCTTCATTGCTTAGCAACAGAATGGTGGCCCCATATGGGCAGAGCATCACCATCTAGTGGGCTTGCCGGGTGGATCCTGGTTGGAGCACATGTGGGAGTCTGTCTCTCTGCCTCCCCTCCTCTCACTAAAAAAAAAAAAAGGGAGCAATCAATGTACAAATACATTGCTGTGACTATGAGTTGATGCTTCTCATCTCTCTCCCTCCCTCCTTTCTCTCTCTTCTCTTCTCTCTCTCTCTCTCTCTCTCTCTCTCTCTCTATGACACACACACACACACACACACACACACACAAATGGAGACAAAACCAGAAAACCAGTTTAGTCATATAAGCAAAGCTTAATTAATTTCTTTACCAAGGCTAATTTGACCTGGATCATGTCTTGCTTATGCCTTTGAAAATCATAAGCAAACCTTGAACTGTTTTCTAAGGTTGATATGAGGCAACCATTAACTAATTCCTTATTCTTTAAGAAAATTCTAATATTGAAATCAATCACTGTGAAGAATAAATACTCCCTGCTTTCTCACTGATACAAGCTGCTTTATAACAATGTACCCCTGCACCTCATTCCATGTTTTGATTTGAGAGCTCTGTTTGTAAACTATTTTATGGGGTGTACACAATAAATTTTTACTGAGTACTACTTTAGTGACTGACTGGCCTCACTTCTGTTATGGCTGAACTTGTGACACCTGCTAACTATATTCTTATTTAACCTCTCTTACTTGACATTGTGAAAATTCTTGTCATTCTTATTTTCAGTTCTGGTATCTCACTACTTTTCTTCAATGGATCCTTTAACTTGTTGCACATAATCCTTTCTACCTCCTTAGTTTTTTCCTGAGGATAGCTAATACTAACAAGTTGCAACAGCTACTCCATAGAATGATGCATATAAATGACCTTCAAATGATTTTTTTTCTCTGCTCAGTTTTATCTCCTTATTGCTCATATGATAACAGCCCTGGAAAAAACCTGATTTTTCCAACTATTACACAGGCACAGATTTTAAAATTTTTATAAGCAGAGCCTTTAGCAACTGCATTGTGCCCAGTACATTCCATCACATTTATAAGATACAGCAAGAATAAAAGACTGAGAACCTATCTCCTAGAATCTTAGTTCTGCTCAAAGGTATTAATTAATTGCTGGGCAAGGTACACTTCTTACTGTATAAAAGTCCACAGTAAATCAAGAATTGTCTACATGGAGCCACCTGAGTTCTCTAGACTATCATGACCTCTGTAATTCATGCAAAATTGTAGATTGTAGCAAAGAGTTGTTGACAACTAAGAGAGTGCTAATTTGAAGAAAATAATATTTGCTATTTAAAAATAAATAGCAAATGGCTGGGTGGCTCAGTGTATAAAGCATTGACCCAGAGCACGAGAGGTTGCAGGTTTGACCCCCAGTCAGGACATGTAGGAGACACAATCAATGAGTACACAACCAGATGGAACAATTAAGTGAAACTGCGAGTTTATGCTTCTCTCTCTCTCTCTCTCTCTCTCTCTCTTTCTCTTCCACCCCTGTTCTCACCCTTTCTCTCTCTCAAATCATTGGAAAAAAAATTTTTAAGAGCTAGAACAAATGATAAAATATGCTTTATTTTAGAGTATCAACTTTTTTGTTAGTATTGCCTAAATGAGTTTACTTTGGTGGACATTTCCAGTTCATGCCCTACCAATATTTATTCAATTATCAAGAAATAATCCCAGAACCATGCTAAGCAATGGAGATTCACAATTTTCTATTTTCATGTGAAAGCTAGATATGTAAATCAGAATAATAATTCAGTATGATAGGTTCCATACTAAAAGAAGGTATAGTGTTGGCACAGACCATTGTTATCTACTGTGGCTGACTGGGAACAGTTAAAGGTCTTAGAGAAGACAGATTTTTAAAATCATATTTTACTTTAAGATATTATTTATTGATTTTAGAGAGAGGAGTGGGGAGAGCGAAAAGCAGCAAGTCATAGTAGTTGCTGTACCTCGACCAGGAAAGCCCAGGGTTTTGAATGAGCGACCTCAGCATTGCAGATTGACACTTTATCCACGGTGTCACCACAGGTCAGAGAAGACAAATTTTGATGTAAGTAGAAATTTGTTTTGTTTCTACTTCAATCCCTCTATGTATTTCCCTCCCATCTTTTCCCACTGATAAGTGATTTTCCATAAAAACATGAGAAGGGCATATTATTTAGCCCAGACTGTTAGAAACTTCTTCCTTACAAGAGCCAAAGTCTACCATTTTGCAATGTTTATCATGATTATAGATCTATTTTCAATGGCAACAGGAAACAAGTCTCAACATCCTTTTCCATAAGGCAAAGTTTCAAAAACCTGCTTGTACCTGCATCAGCAGATAAAGCAAAACGGCAAACCCAATACGAGCTGGAATCTCATATGTGGGGTTTTCCTTTGTCACTTTCTCTAGATAAGGAAAAACTGAGTCATCCCAACACACTGACTCATACCATGGTCTGGTTTAAAAGGAAAAATCATTGAGAAAACTGCACGAAGGAAAACACATTGCTCATTAACAAAATAGCCCTTAGTGGATCTCAATACTGCACTCTCTTGCCTCTGAATTTCATGTACTGTACATTATCTATTCCAATGTCAGCTGTTTTTTCTGTATTAAATTGTTCAAATGATTTTGGATATTGTTACAAAGCACTCAGATCCAAGCCTTCTTCATGCTTTAAATGGGCCAAGCTTTAATACCTTTGTATCTGGTCAAGACCTGGCTGGTTTGATTTGCTATTTATTAGTCCTTCAGTTGTCTTCCCTACACTTTGGGCCAATCATCTCACTGAGATACACACACACACACACACACACACACATATACACACATACACACATATACACACACACATATTTACTTACTGATTTTAGTGAGAGCAGAAGAGCAGAGGTGGGGGGTAGAAAGAGAGACAGGGACATGGATCTGTTCCTGTATGTGCCCTGACCAGGGATCAAACCAACAGCCTCTGTGCTTCAGGATAATGCTCTAACCAAATGAGCCATCTGACCAGTGCCCAGCTGTCTCACTTTTAACTAGTCAAATATTGTTTCAAGTTTACTTTTTTAAAACATCTGGAGTTCCTTTGAGAGAAAGAGTATTAGGGAGGACTGACTGAATCCTGACCACCAGTGTCTGTAGATATTTTAAAAACCTGCCCAAATTTGGCCAAAAATTTAGATCATGGATACATTTATTCAAGAAGGACATTATTCAAATGAGCAAATACACATATAATAAAATTTTACATAGTAATAAGTTCTACAAAGGAAAGAGTGCAGAGTAAGTGAATAGAGTAATAGCATGGGTGGTACTTTGATCAGATCTTAGTAGTGGAGATGGTAAGATCATGGTGGCTAATGGATAAGACACAGGGTGTGAGAGAAAAAGAGAAGTCAAGGATAGCCTAAGCAACTGGGTGAAGTGACGATGATGCCACTTACTAAAAAGGGAAGACTGGGGAGTAAAATGAAGACTGCATGTGTACATGGTATGTTTTGAGATGTCTAGTGAGTGGCCATCCAAGTGGAGTGGTCAGCAGACAGTGGGTTACATGGGTCTAGCATGTAGGGGGATACAGATGGTATTTAAAGCTATAGAGCTAGAAAGGATCACCTAGGGAGTGGCTCAGGTGTAAAATCTGAAGCCCTAGGCTCAATCTTCTAAGCACTCAACCTCAACTCTGACAGCATTACAATCTCCTAGGTTTCAAAAAGTACTAATGCTCAAGTCCAACTTGTATTCTGATTTAATTGTTCTGTGTTGGGCTCAGTCAGCTATTTTTTAAAAGCCCCCAGATGATTCCAGTGGGGAGCTTGTTGAGAACCACTGGTTTAGATGTTGAGAAGAGGAGAATGACCCAAAAACAGAGAATGAGAAGAAATGTCTGATGAAATAAAAGAAACTCATGCCAGAGGTATCTCTAATCTGCGCTTAAACAATAAAAAAAAATAGCTCTAGAAAATCTGGCCACTTCATTAAACTTAACAGCATATTATAGACATTACTTAGTCCACCACATAGTTTCTTGATTATAAGGACCTGCATGGAGAAATTATTTTTTGGTTTAATATCAGCAAATGTTTTATTTATCCTGAACATGTGTTTATTTTTCATATTAAAGACACTTTATTAAAAAACTAGTAATTTTTTTTCCTACTAAAAAGCTCTCAGGATGAAATTAGTGACCCAATCACAATAAGTATAATTTATATTCAATTAAACAAATTCTCCAAATATATTCAGCACCAGTATATAAAAATCAATGTGCTTGTGACTGAGAATATATCCATGAATATTTGATAATATGTCCATCTAGCAGCAGCCTTATTCTTGGCTGCATTTTAGCTCCAGCCTTGCTTTTCATTTTTCTTAACTATTTCTCACTTGCATTGTTTTAGATATTGCTGTTGCCCACCTTAAATATGTTTTAGAATAAGTTTACTCTAGTAGCTAATATGTATTGAGTACTTACTAGATGTAAACACTAGTTCTTTAGAGGTATTAGCACATTTATTTCTCCCAAGAACCTCATGTGTGCTTGTCTCCCAGAGAGATGCAGACACAGATGTGAACTCTGGCGGCATGACCCACAGAGCCTACGCTCCTCGGCACCAGGCTTTCCTGTTCTAGCAGCCAGTCTTCACCAATCCAGACCACAACTATGGTATGAACAACTTGGCAGTTATAAATGAAAATATGGGTTTTAATATGTTTTTAGGATTATTCTCCTATTAATAGGAGTGAAATGTGTTAATCAACCGCATGAATCCAATCCCCAAGTGACCGAATGCTCCATGGTACCAAATTGCCAGGTCAGGGTCGATAGTAATATTTATAATTGCAAAACAGATTTTAAGCTATATAAATAAAAAACACTAACTAAAATTTAAAACCACATGACCCTCCTGATGTCTATCCAAAGCGAGCCAGCCAGCTCAGCCACGGGACAGGGGCAAGCAAAAGCAAAAGCCAAAGTGTTGCTCTTTCCTTCCCACTTGTTTTGACTAAAAGGTATATATGTACAGGGTCTGTTTGTTAAAGATTTAACTTTTGTAATTATTCCTGCTTTTCAAGATTAATGTATGAAATAAATACAAATACATATCGTTATATATAGATATTGTTTTGGGGTTAAAACAACAAACTTCCAGGGTCAAATACGAATACTATTACGTATTCTCTCAGAGAGCCACAGTGCTTACTATATTACCACAGTACAGCCTCTGGGAACCATCACAGTTAATTTATGTTTGATTTTATTTCATCTCAATTTCTCACACCAATTTGACCAATTCCTTTCCCCTTTTTAAAAAATTAAAACCTATATAAAATCTTGTAGTACATTTGTGTTCCTAATAATACAGCTTAGGAATATCATTTTAAAATTTTTATGATATCCTTGATCTACAAATAAGGTAAACTTATTCATTTATTTATTGTACAAACACTTTTTGGACTGTTAGATGTTGAAAATAAAATGGGCAGAAACATAATCTGATCTTTGCTCTTGTTAATTGCCAAGTTAGTGTGCAAACATTAATCAAATAATGACACAAACAAATGACAATCACAATAATGTTGAGAAGTTCTTCACTATGTCTATAGTGGTGTATGTGAGAAGGCTGGGAGGGATTATCAGAGAAGCCTGCTAAAGAAGTTCCATGTGATCTGAGATATAACGGATGAATAGGAGGGAACACTCACTATTTGGGATGCTGACGGGTGATATAGGTAAAAGGTTAAATCACAACCGTGATGAGGGGAGGGGCAGATGGATGCAGCACTGGGAAGTCCTAAGGGTGTTAAGAAATATTCCCACAGGGAAACAGAAAGAAAAAGTCCTTAGAAATTTCTAATAACTTCAAGTAGAAGATATTTTTATTTTGCCTGTGAGGTGAGATTTTTTTAGTTTGAAGTGAAATATAGTAACAGAAGGTAAATAATAAAAGCATCCCATTACAACACACAGTAGACCCCCCCAAAAAAACACAAAAAGGTATAACATTCATATAGAACAATAATTAGAAATAATTCATCCTTTCCTTCAATTAATTATAGAAAGCTCTACTCCTTTGCAGCACTGTGCACAATTACAATGATTAATCATTCATACTTAATTGTTTACTGACCATCTTTCCTACTAGACTGTAAGCTTAAGAGAACAGGGCAATGTCTGACTTATTCACCATAATATGCCCATGCTTAGTGACAAAGAAATTAGTCCATCTGTAAGAATACAGCATTACATGTCAGCAGCTCAAGGGAAAAATAAAAAAAAAAGTTAGTCTAAACAAAATGATAGACGCTAGATATTTTACTGGAAAAACACTGTAACCTCTTTCAATTAATGCCAATAGCAACAACTCGCCCTCCCTTCCAGGGTCCTGAGGTCTCCTCTCCCCTTCTTTATGGTCAGAAGGCACTTTCCTCCACTGTGACCTGATTCTTGGGGAAAAATGACTTAAGTAATACTTCTGTATAAAGGCCTATAATTTAAAAATATTAAGAAATTAGTGTGTGGTAAGTATCTAGCTATTTCTCTCCCTCCTCCCGATCCTCCCTTCTATATAAGAATTGTTCAATAAATCACAATGTTTTATTTTAAAACCCTTGCCTGTAGTTTTATTTTCTATAATACTGGCACAGCAGTTGGCACTTAGGAGACGCTAAATAAACTTTTATTAATTGACTAGTTGCATTATTTCATACCAAGCACTGTGCTAAATAAATTTCAGAGATATAAAGAAGCCTAAAACAAGATATTTGTTTTTGAGAATTTCACATTCCCCATGAATGCAGGAAAGTGGACCAGGTAGATAATCAATATGCAATAGGACTAGTATTGTATTGGCAGCATATACAATGTGCAAAACTTAGCAGATTTTGGCTACATCTTGAAAGTTGGGTGGGTGCTGAGAGGAACGCTGGCGAGTGGTGGGAGATGATATTGCAGGCACAGGGAACAGGGTCTACAAGGACAAGAGGCACAGGAGGGACGTGTCCCGGGAGAACAACGTGTAGTTCTGCAGGGCTTCAGCATAAGGAACCCGAGGGTGACAGGAGGAATGGCTGAAAGATAGATTGGAGCTGAACCCAATACCCTTCTGCAGGGCTTCAGCATAAGGAACCCGACGGTGACAGGAGGAATGGCTGAAAGATAGATTGGAGCTGAACCCAATACCCTTCTGCAGGGCTTCAGCATAAGGAACCCGACGGTGACAGGAGGAATGGCTGAAAGATAGGTTGGAGCTGAACCCAATACCCTTACAAGTGATACCTGAACAATCAAGCTTATAGATTTAGAAAGGTTGGAGCCAAACCCAAAATCCTTACAAGTGACATCTGAACAATCAGGCTTATAGATTTAGAAAGGGATGCCTTGTGCTGGTAATAAAATACATGCCTCAGAGGGCCTGGTGAAAGAAAATGAAAGGGAATGAGAAAGATATGGACTTAAATTTTCATTTTAAATAATGTTTAATGTTACTTTCAACAGTGTAATAGTCCCAGTTATTTTTTGTGCGAATATATATTTTCTAAGTACAGTGTTTTTCAGGTCCTAGCTGGCTGAATTTAGGAGATGCTGAAAATGAAACAACATTCTTGCTATGCAGCTGCAGCTGATAAAATGAAACTAGAACAAGAATTTGGTTTTTGTTCTTTTTTTCATTATGCCAACTCCAAGCACAATTCAGTAAAATCTAATCAATATAGAAGCATCACAAAACATAATATCATAATATCTCAACATGAGGACTTTTAACTTAGGGGTCACGGGATGGGAGGAGCAGAGACCAAATGTCATCCATCCTTCCTGCCCCAGTTTGGCAATGACTCATTCTTCAGTGGCAGCAAATATCCCACTCCACTCCACTGCCAAGGTTGAGTCTCAGTAGTGATCGCTTTTCATCACTCTTGCATGTCCAGTCATTCCTATTTGGCTCTTCTCTTTGAAATCCTAGAATGTCTGACGCTACCTGGCACTGGGCTGAGCTTAATCACATATACCACACATATCACAGTACACTGCCTCAAACATCCATTCCTGTTATTACTACCTGAAGGCACCACTTATAAGTGGGAATAATGCTCTTTGCCTGGAAAACTGTTCATTTTCACATCTAGAACCAATTTTCACAAAGGAAAGGCAATCTACTAGCAAAATATCTTGTGATTTTCCATTTATATAGGATGTCCCTCGAATCAAAAATACCTGATATACAGAAGTAGTGCTCTGAAAAACACAGTGCCCAAAGATGAACTCTGAGGATGCAGACTACGTCTTTTTGTTCACCGTGCCCCAGTGTTTCAGTGAGAATAAGCACCAAGTGCATGTTGCCTGAATGAAATCAAGAACATCCCTGGGTTCACAGAACTGCAAGCAAAGTCAGCTGGTTGCTGGCTTTTTTAAAATGCTCTTTAAAAAAAGTCCCAGCATCAACATCACTGCAATGATACAAACACCTTTTCGTTAACGGAGGTACATGTAAACCATCCTGTAGTGATTTACAGGGATCTGTTTAGATGAGATGTCCTGCATTAAAATATAAAAAATATGCAGAAAGAAACTTGCTAATTCTCTAAAAGAATCTGAAATAAAATCATATTCTGTATTCCTTTGGTGACAGAATTATGTTTTGATCATTATGGAACTTTGTTATCTTGAAGGAAAAAAAACATTTTAGAGAAATTACAGAACTTTCCTCTCACTCCCTTATGGTCAAGTTAAATAAAATAAAGACATTGTGCTAAAAGAAGATGGTATTCCCTTTTCATTCTGAAAGAAAGGTAAACTGGGTAGGTTTTTATCTACATAGAAGTTAAAAGAGTACGCCATGATCTATGGGTGGTCCCCATGGGACTCAGACAGTAAGCAGTGGGGCTCAGGACAAGAGACTCCCTACTGTCAGTCTCTTTATGTTCCCCAGTTAACCCTGGCTTCCCTAAGCAACTAGAATGTTTGCATAAGGATGCCAAATTTTATTTCATGCCATTGAATATTTATCATTTAAATCACACATACCTATATATCATGTCCACCATTATCATCAAGTCTATAAGCTCTAGAGGACAGAAAATCTTCTCTCACTGTCTCACTCCATAGTGGCTCTAATGCCATGTCCTCTACAAAGCCTTCTATGAGGATATGTCCTCAGTAGAAGGGGTTCGCCCTGTGATATCTGCTGCATTGAGTACCAGCACCACCCACTTATCTCAAGATTTTAGCACATTCTAAGTCCTTGAAATATTTCAAGCCCTTGAAGAATAAAAAGAAGCTTTTTTTTCCACAAAATAGTATGGATCCATGTCCTAAATAATTAAGAATAAAAACTAGCCAGGAGTAGACACATATTAATCAAGCTAAATTATAGTATGACATTTCTTTTCCTAGTGCAATTATCTTTGGCTTTAAGACACAATGAATCATTAAGGTTCTGAATCTCTTCTGGTAAAGAAATACAACGTGAGTTGAGTGCCTAACAGTGTCAATGTAATCAGAACAAGTTCTATGGATATGAATTGGCCAAGTTAAGCCTCCATCATTATTTCTATTAGCTAACAATGCACATGTAGTTATTACATATAATTACTACTCTACCAGACATGGACATTCAAAATATTAACTTTCCCACATGACTCCAAATCTTCAGTAAGTAGCTCTCAACAATTCATTATATTAATCATATATGTTAGCACATTCCTATTAAATATGCATGAGATTAAACACCACTCATGTTACAAACTATCCAACATCATTTTTAATATAATTTATTACCTTTTAGATACAGTAATTATAACAGCACCTAGATACTGCTATAATAAGTATAAATGTAAATACCTGGTTTGTAAGTAACCAGTACTATATAACTAATTCCACTTTAATTCAATTTTTGGCATGTATCAAGTGATAATATTTTATAACAAAAACTATAAAATATTTATAAAGTTCATATGTTTTCTGACATAGGAATGTCTAATATAAAATTACATGAATAAAAGATAAATTAATTTTCTTAGGCTTAGGTACAAATAATTCAAAATTAAAATTTATCAAGAAATTAGCATACAATTTATTGATATCTATAAGAAAAAGTATCCCACAAATTATGATTTGGAGTATTACGATGGCATATTTCTAACCAAATACTTTACAGGCTTTATAAATTCTACATTTATGTAATTTATTACAACAAAGACTAGATTTAATCCAAAATAAACAAACATAAAACAAATCAGAAAAATAACCTCTCAAATGAAGGTGAAAAAGACATCATTAATCTTGGATCATATTACTCTAAACTTTCTGATTAGTACGGCCACAGATTATTAACCTGAGCATAATAATGGAGTTAATAGTAATAGCTACAGTTCACAAGTACTCACGAACTTACTTAACTGACTGTATCATTTAATTTTCACAATAATTCAGTGAAGGAAATACTACTGTTATATGCATTTCACAGACGAGGGAAGTGGAAGCTTACACAGATTGAATGACATTCCCGGGAAATGGGCTCGGCAAGAGAGGTTCGGACCCAAGTTTCCCTTCCTAACCACACGGTCAGCACTCAGCTCCCAGCTCTGATTTACTGCCTCCCTGTGCAGCCTTGGGGAAGCTGCCTGAAGTCTCTCAAGGTCATTTCCTTTAGATGCAAAATACAAATAATATTGATTTAGGCCAGAATTGAGAATAAATAAGAAAGTTTATGAGAAAGTGCTGGACAAGACATGCAGCTTTGTTACTGTTATGTTTTGATGAGATCAAATGAAATGTTGAAAATGAGAAAAACTGCTTATTAGCTCTTGGTTAGGATTTTCCAATCAAAATAGTTTACCTACTAAAATTCTCTGGTTGTTTCACCTTGCTTAACAGAGACTATTATATAAAGGCAAATATTACTCAATATTTTTAATGTACCTTAAGAAATAGATAGGATAAGCTCTAAAACATTAAGGTAGAAGTGAGTAATAAAACTAGAAATGTAACTTTGTAGATGGTTACCATGAAAACTGTGTTCATACCACCAGATCTGGCCTTTCAAAACTAAGGCTTTTTAAAGTTACCTGGAGTCAATATCAGGCACTAATTTACTTTGACCCACATACACATTTTGATTTGTGGCAATATCTAAATCCTTAGGCCCAGGAAGGAAAAACAGTATTCAAAAGTCCCATCATTTATCATTTTAGATAAGTAATGTTATATCATTGGGCTTTTTTACAGGGCTTTGTAGCTTAAAAAAATATTTCATATGCATTATATCAATTTAGATTCTAAAACAGTTATTGGAAAATTTGAGTTCAGAAAACTGAAATTCATCAAGGTTAATAAGAAATCTATATCTCTCTATATTAGTGTTATGTGTGTGTGTGAGCATGCAGATGTCTCTCATATGATTTTTATGTACCTATTAGCTTCCCACTTTTATTAATGTCTATGTTGTTAATAATTTCAAGAAAGTCTATTTAGCTCAAAGAGGAAATAGAAACAAAGCAGCCACATATTTCCAATAATTCCTTTATTTACTTTCAAGGTGCCCATGTCATTAGATGAGGAATAAAGAAAATCTCCATTTGCATAAACCTACAAATATGCTAAGTCACAATTTCACACCTCTAGATTTGATGATTTTAAGAAAAAAATTGGGAGGGGGAGGGGCATAAAGAAAACCAAATATTGATAAAAGGTGACTAAGGACAATCTGATTTTGGGTGATGGGTATGCAATGTAATCGAATGTCCTAATGATCTGGAGATGTTTTCTCTAAATCTATGTACTCTAGTTGACCAATGTCACCCCATTAAAATTAATTGTCTAAATAAAAATTAAAAAACAAATAAGTAAGAAAACTGTAAAGGTATATAGACCCACCAGGGCCGCACCTACCTCCCGGCCGTTCATGGTCTCCGTCAGTGTGTAAGAGCATGGCAATGGGCATCCCCACATTCTTGGATCTTCCAACCACAACCACATTTTTTCCAAATGTTTCAATTCCTTAAAACATAGAGTTTGATTTAAATAATCAACAGCAAAAAGCAAGTAAACATTTGAACAACTAACTGAAACATTTCTTTAAAAACTTCTAATTAAATTGGAATTATTCTGTGACTTGTCTATAATGTGTCCACATTCATTATTTATAAATATTTACTTTTATACCTCTGGGATTTGTCACTTCCTCTACGATTATGTTCTCATAAAAAAATCACAAGTATTTTCAAGTTGGCATTAAATTATTTTTAAATATTGAGATTCACATGAAAAGTTGGAAATACAAAGACTTAAAATATAATAACTG
Organism: Saccopteryx bilineata; assembly: GCF_036850765.1. Lineage (NCBI taxonomy): Eukaryota > Metazoa > Chordata > Mammalia > Chiroptera > Emballonuridae > Saccopteryx > Saccopteryx bilineata. Next base: position 209,405,572 of record NC_089494.1, read on the forward strand.
CTAATTACAAAGTCAGCAAAGTACAACAATATCAAGTTAATTGGCAATCACACTTCAAGCACAACTGGGACAAAATGAAGTGGGAAAAATAGTATTTCCCACAAAGCTCACACACTTTACTCCATAAGAGAGAAGCACTAAACTTAGGGACTTAAAAAGTTATGAAAGATAAAACTTGCCAATTTAACACATTTTACCTCTTTTGTGCATAGTTTCTTCATACGAAAAACAAAAAAGTTAGAATGAAGGGTTTTTATTCTAAATGTTAACATTCTAAGAGTATAAATTCTATGATCTGCTTTCTCTTGGACATTTTATCTTTCAATTAGAAAACAGCAGACTAGACAGGAGAAGATGCTGTTAGAAATGGAAGTCACAATGGTGGAGACAGGAGCACCATCAATGCAAAAGGCACTATAGGGTCTATTAGTGTAGAAGCAAACATCTCTACACACCTGCGAGAGCTTTACATATAATATTTAGAGCACATTTCAAGAGTAAATGTTTGTAATGAAAACCTAGGACATTAGAGATGATTCAAATATGTTCAGCACATTCTGTTGTTAAAGTTAATGAAAAATATAGTACATTTTAGAAAAGGTACATCAAAATACATTGTTTTTAGTTTAAAAGTAGGAAGGCAAACCTACTATTAGAAAATTCACTCCCTACAAAATTCAAGAGCAGTTACTTATACCCCAGTTTGTTTTATTTTGGTTTATTTCTTGACATATATAACTTTATTTCTTTCGACAGATTGAAGCTTTAGGGCTTATGATTTTTTTTTTTCTCAATGTGACTGAGACAGTTCCATGAGGCAGTGCACAAATGCTCGGTTTGGCACTTAGCACCCCCATCCTGTGGGCCACAAGTTACCAACCTGTCCTTTTGATTATTTCCCAAACAGCACTGGCAGTGGCAGGTATGAGAGAATGCTGATCAAGGCACAGTCTTCCAATATTAATAATATGAAATCCATCCACATCTTTTTCGGGGACAATTCCATTGCATACTGTTCGCTCATCCACATGGTCTGAAAAGTAAATAAACTTGTTTTAATTTTACAATTGTTTTTCATTTGGAAGTCTGTAGTGAGGACCTACAGCCAGATCACTTATGACTTAGCCCCAGTATAGGTGTAAAATCATTATTCAATTCTTTTTCTTGACATCAAAATTATAAAACAACGTGCTTTCTGGCTGCATTTCACTGCTATAAGAGAAGAGTCAAGCAGAGGACCAGAAGTGGCTAGCCCACTGAAAGGAAAAGTCTGTAAAATAAAATGCTACTAATGAGATCTGGGAACACTCTGGTGATAAGTCTTTGCCTCAGTAAGTTTGTATATTAAAGTCTATGTTTTTACTACACATTTCCACAAATAGGCTTTCATTAAATATTTCTAGCATACAGGTTAAAAGGACTTTGTGTTAAAAATAGTCATAACATCATTAGTAACTACTTTCATCCCAAATGACATAACAAAAAAAGCAAATATTACATAGACACACATACACACACACACACACACATACACGCACACATCATTTCCCTAAAGCACTAGTACATTGAAATCCAAAATATCATTCTGGTTTTCTATGTGAAAGAAAAAGAATGTAACTCAACTAGTGAATTAATCAAATGAGATATGAGACACCAATCATCCCATTTGAAAAGTAGTAAGTATAGAAATATAAAATAGGCTCTTACTACTACTCTACGCATAGTAGCTTAGCTCACCCTAAATCCAACAATTAACCTATATGCCTAATATATTAAAATAAACATACATTTGCTACACAAAATTTCTTTGTCCACTACACTCTGACATAATTTTTAAAAACACTGAAGACCAAGTTTAAATTGTTTCAAAAGATCCATGCCTTGCACCTTAGATATTTGGTGTTGTAAAAGTGACACTACTGCCACCTTATTTTAAATAGATCGAATTTGTCATCATTAGACTACTAAAGTCCTTTACATATATATAAGTAGTTATTTGTATATGAATAGAAAATAGAAATAGGGTGTTTGCAATGTATCTCTAAGGAATAGTTTTTCACTTTCAAGAATTCTGTTCATTCTAAGCCCTGGCCAGGTAGTTCATTTGGTTAGAACATCATCCCTCTACATCAGGGTTGTGGGTTTGGCCACCCAGTCAAGGCACATACAAGAATAACCAATGAATGCATAAATAAGTGGAACAAATCAATATTTCTCTTTCTCTCTTAAATCAATAAAAAAAGAATTCTTTTTATTCTATAATGTTCTAGAAGAGTAAAGACTCCATCTGTTTTCTCTGAAGTTAGAAGATAATTATATAGATTCTAGAAAAACTTTATAAAAATTACATTTTTAATTTACTATTTGAGGACAAAAAAGTTCTCCTTTTTTCAGTCTGGATGATGATTATGGTCATGGTGATAATGTTGATAATTCATTTTTTCAACACTTACCACTCATGCAGAAGGTTCAAGCCATTGATATATTTTTAAAACAAAATCAAAAGCTTTGTAAATAAAAAAAAAGAAACCACTATATTTGAAATCCTCATTATTGAGCCAGGACTTAAATTGGATAATCTCTAAATTAAAAACTCACTAATGTAATGTATGAACTAGCCATTGACTGAAAGAACTTAACAAAGGCTCTTTTGTAGATTTTGAGAGCCTTCTCCTTACACTGAATTTTCTCAACTGGTCTGTACTGTTTCATTCATTAAAAATAACACTAAGTTGTAATAAATAATTCATTTCACACAATAGCTGAAATAGTAAAGAAGAAATATAAGCATCTGAAAATTTGGCGGGAAGCACTAGACAATGGTAATTACAGACCTGTCCTCTTACGTGCCTCTTAACCTTAAACTCAGATTACCACTTAGAACAACTTTGCCTTCAGTTAATTAGATAATAGTTGTTTCAAAGACAGATGTGTGGCCATATAAAAGGTTTCAGGTAGAAAACACATGAAAACTGATTTTTCATGTACTGGTTATTTAATCTAAAAGGATAAGAGCTTATAGGAGTAGGTTAAAAATGTTTACATCATAAAAATCAAGGAAACCAATTTGTACATCATTTTTATGTATCTCTATGTTAATTCAATAGGGGATTAAATCTCACCTACATCCTCAGCCCAGAGAGATGTACTTTAAAATTTTTTTTTTTATTTTAGAGAAATCAAGGAAGGTCGAAAGAGAGAGACATCAATCTGTTGTTCCACTTATTTATGCACTCATTTGGTTGATTCTTATATGTGCCCTGACCAGGAATCAGACCCACAACTTGGCCTATCAGAACAATGCTCTAACCAACTGAGGCTAACCAAATGCTCTTACCAAATGCTATTAGCAAGTCAGGGCTAGAGAAATGTACCTTTTATTATGAAACATCAGTATACGACAACAATGTGAATTAGTATACCTTACATTTAAATAGTGCTTTACAATGTTCATGCTACCATCACATCAGTTTTCCCTTTGATCTTCATAGCAAATGAGGACTAAGACAGAAAAGATATTATCTTTATTTTAAAGGTGAAGTTCAAAAAGTTTGAGACTCAAGTTAATCTCAAACAACTACTAAGAGGAGGACCCAGAACTCAAATCCACATCTTTTTGCCCCAAGACCAGTTTTTCTTCTGTATTATATAAAAATCCAAAATATTAAGCATCTTAAATACCACTCAAAATTTAAAATTAGAGAAGTTTCACCTCCATCCCTTCTAATCAACACATTTGACAATTCTAAAATATCCCAATGAATATAATATAGTGTTTCTTCTAGGCCTCCAAATATAATACTGTTCCTTGATTGACTAATATGTGTCTAAACACATGTACCAAACATTTTATAAGTAATACCACCTTTTGTTTTATGAGTAAGAGAAATAAATTCATTTCGTGCTTTCGACTGACTGCTACTGAAAGTCCCCAAAGATTTGCAAAGATGAAACAATCATGGAGACTCAATAGCATCAATTTTTTTCCCACAACAATTCATAATTTGCCAGCAAACAGCTAACCACTTAATATCCCACTCAAATAAATGGGAAAACTGTCAATATTCATTTTGTAAGTGTGTGTTGTCCCCTTCTATTTAATATCAGAAGAAGTCATTAAATTACACCAGAAAAATAAGTCATCAAATTAAATCCAAAACACTGCAATAGAGCAGCTCAGCGAATGTCTTGAGGGACACACTGTAGAACTATAGCCTTCAATATATATTTATGTGATATATTTATAATATATTTAATTGCCATGGACAAGAAAAAGAAATAAAAAAGGACCAAAACAAATTACTGGTTTATTTTCCACCCAAAGATTTTTGTCTTATTAAAAAGTACCTTTTCCCTGGCCGGTTGGCTCAGTGGTAGAGCATCGGCCTGGCGTGCAGAAGTCCCGGGTTCGATTCCCGGCCAGGGCACACAGGAGAAGCGCCCATCTGCTTCTCTACCCCTCCCCCTCTTCTTCCTTTCTGTCTCTCTCTCTTCCTCTCCCGCAGCCGAGGCTCCATTGGAGCAAAGATGGCCCGGGCACTGAGGATGGCTCTGTGGCCTCTGCCTCAGGCGCTAGGATGGCTCTGGATGCAACAGAGCGACACTCCAGAGGGGCAGAGCATCACCCCTGGTGGGCATGCTGGGTGGATCCCGGTCGGGCGCATGCGGGAGTCTGTCTGACTGCCTCCCCGTTTCCAGCTTTGGAAAAATGCAAAAAAAAAAAAAAAAAAAAAGTACCTTTTTGCACCTCCCAAATGCCTGTTGGTAAGTGCAAGCTCATTAACATAGTAAATACTATATTCTTCAGTTTGATTATATCTTTTCCCGTTTTCTCCCTTCAAGTGTTTCATCCCTTTTCCAGTTATCATCACAGATTTGAAGCTCTAGTCACACCAAGCTGTGTCCCATATCCATGCTCTCACCATTGATTTTTACATTTCTGTGCTATTGATCATGATTATTTTTCCATCCCTAATGCCTTCCTCCCTGTTCTTTCACACTCAATTTATTTTTCAATTCATTGACCTTTTGCTACCTGTTTGATCATCAAAAATTGAAGTGATACTTTTTTCCCCTCTGCTCTTCCATAGTAACTACTATAAAAAGCCCTTAGACCATTTGTTTAGTTAGTGGATCACATTAGTTATTTAATTATATCTTCACTCCATACAATCTGTTCACAAAATAGCAGGGCTTTTATTTTTGAAATGCATGTCTGAACACACCATTTTTCTCAAAACTCTGCTCATCTTACCATTCCTCCAACATATCATCCAACCTTGGCTATCTCTCTTCTGTTTGTTGGAAGACTCTTCCAAAAAAAAAAATCACTTTGGCTAAATCCTTCTCAAGTCTTTGCTTAAATTCCACATTCCTTGTAAGGACTATTTCAACCCCTGGACCAAGCTTCTCACAAAAAAGCAACTGCAAACAGTAGAAAAATTATATATAAAAAACAACTACAATCCCGGACGAGCCCCCCCCCCCAAAAAAAAACACAACAACTACGTATCTGGAAACCCTGGAGAGTCACTAAAAGTAGAGATCTGGAGGAGAGTGGATATCTGAAGGGAATGTCACTGAAAGAATTTCCCATTTTGGAGGCTTTCCGAGACACAGAACAGTTGGAGTTTGGATAGAAATCTGCAGTCTTATTTACATAAAGAATCAAAGGACAAATTTTGGGCAACTATAGCATTTGGAAATTTAAAAAATATATCCAAGAAAAAAGAGAGCCACAGAGAGGAGACTCATATTGTGTTCCCAAATTCTTTCCAAAATTTTGATTGACAACCCCTGGACAACACGCATGGGGGCAAACTTCAAGAAGCCAATCTAAGGTCAAGAGAACTACACAGATGGCAGCTGTGGCTCACTAAGAGAAAAGCAAAGCTTGACGTCCTCAATATGTTAGGTATTTACAAAAATTTACAGGTCACATTATATTATTATATTAATAATGAAATACTGAACCTTTCCCCCAAGATTGGAAATAGGCGGGGGTGTCCACTCCCACTATTACTAGTCAACGTTTTGTTGGAAATCCTAGGTGGTATGAAAAAAATAAGGGGAAAAAAGGAGCCGTAAAGATCAAAATGGAAGAAGTAAAACTTTCTAGTCCTGATGGCACAGTTGTTTATGTACAATATCCTAAAGATTTACCAAAACAAACAAACAAACAAAAAAGCCTCTATAATAAAAACTATAAAACATTGTTGGATGTCAATTCTTCCAAACTGATCTGTAGATTCAATGTAATTTCTATCATAACACTCTGAGATTTTTTGGTAGAAGCTGACAAGCTGATTCTAAAATTTATATGGCTGTGCAAAAGACATTGAAAATGAAAATCTCTCAATTGATAAAATAAAAATATTGTATATTTTGATGAGTTTAAGTTGAGTTTATATTTTTCAAAATTTATAGATGAGTACACTTAAGATGTATTTCAATGCAAGTAAATTTCACATGAAAACAAATACTGTAAATAATAATATGCACACTGAAGTTTCAGGGGTACATTAATGTTCTTGCATTTAAATGCTTTGAAAATAAGATAGATTGATAGATGAATGAATGGATAGATGTAAAAAAGAAAATATAGCAATGAGTTAACAATTATAGAATCTAGGTTGTGGGCATATGGGTGTTCACTGGACCATTCTTTTAACTTATCTATACGTTTGAAATTTGTCTTAAGAAAATATCAGAAGGCAGAAAATACGTGTCTCCCAATATCTTGATCCTTTTTACCATGCTCTACTTTTTCTTTATTCCCATAGCATACCAACTTCTAATAAATATAATTACTTACTTATAGTGTTTATTTTCTATTGTCTGTCTTTTCTGCTACTCCACAAGGGAAGACATTTTCAACTTCCTTTTCACTGATGTATTCCTACCACAAAGAATAGTACCTGGACATTTATTGAATAAATGACTACTATTCCCCCTGATTTATAACTGAAGACACTGATACAAAATTAGAGGACAACTGAGGACAATTAGAACAGGATGCCATAAGGAAAAGATGTCTGATCCTTCTGACTTTTATCTTCTAAAAATAAAATAAAAAATCAAAGGTGGCTTTTTAAAAAATCTTGATCTGGCCTGACCAGGCGGTGGCGCAGTGGATAGAGCGTCGGACTGGGATGCGGAAGTACCCAGGTTCGAGACTCCGAGGTCGCGCGCGGGCTCATCTGGCTTGAGCAAAGAGCTCGCCAGCTTGGACCCAAGATCGCTGGCTCCAGCAAGGGGTTACTCGGTCTGCTGAAGGCCCACGGTCAAGGCACATGTGAGAAAGCAATCAATGAACAACTAAGAAGTCGCAATGCGCAACGAGAAACTGATGATTGATGCTTCTCATCTCTCTCTGTTCCTGTCTGTCTGTCCCTGTCTATCTCTGCCTCTGTAAAAAAAAAAAAAAAAAAAAAAAAAAAAAAAAAATCTTGATCTGTAAATATCTTTGCATTTCTATGATGAGATATATGGTATGTTTACCTCCTCTGAGATAAATTTAATGTAAAAAAATATGTTTGTTTTTCATTTATTACTTTTATTCAGGACTTGAAAAATCAGAAATTTCAAGCAAAGCTTTATCTTAGTAAACACCTAAGTGACTAAAGATTTGAGAGTGACTAAAGGCTCTTGAAAATTGATTCATTTGTTCACTCAGTAAGTATTTATTGAATGTCTACCAGATGCCCAGCACAGACTAAGAGTTAAGGATATCTAAGTGGACCCAATAGACACAATTTTTACCCTGTGAAGCTTACATTCTAATGAAATAAATGTCTGCCTAATCAAATTATTTAGCTATGGCCTCTTAGTGAGTTAATTATTTTCTAGGAGTAAATAAGAATACTTTTAGTAGCTATGTACACTCTTCTCAAGTCAGTAAGTAATATTTAAGTTATACCCTATGGATTCTCCATCAAGGTTTTAAGAAAAAATATTTACCAAGTGCTTACCATTTTCCCCAATATAATTTAAAAGCTATTTCATCATCAGGAATGAGGGGATGAAAAAGACATGGGGCCCTGGCCCGTTGGCTCAGTGGTAGAGTGTTGGCCTGGCGTGAGGAAGTCCCAGGTTCGATTCCTGGCCAGGGCACTCAGGAGAAGCGCCCATCTGCTTCTCCACCCCTCGCCCTCTCCTTCCTCTTTGTCTCTCTCTTCCCCTCCCACAGCCAAGGCTCCATTGGAGCAAAGATGGCCCGGGCACTGAGGATGGCTTCATGGCCTCTGCCTCAGGCGCTAGAGTGGCTCTGGTCGCAACAGAGCGACGCCCCAGATGGGCAGAGCATCGCCCCCTGGTGGGCGTGCTGGGTGGATCCCGGTCGGGTGCATGCGGGAGTCTGTCTGACTGCCTCCTCATTTCCAGCTTCAGAAAAATACCAAAAAAAAAAAAAAAAAAAAAAAAAGAAAAGAAAGAAAGAAAGAAAAAGAAAAAAAAAAGGGCATGGGAAGTGATTGTAATCTCATTGTGCTTCTCCAGACCCAAATTCGGGAATACAGTAGAACTTGGATGCAAAGTGGGAGGTAGTGTCTAGGCCAGAAAGGGGTGGACCTGGCTCTCCACTTTTCCTTAGATTCTTTTCCTAAAGCCACAGAAACTGCAACAATGTTCCAGGGAGGCTTACGTCACAGGCTATAAAAAAATAATTAATGGAGTTGGAACCTACACATCAAGCAAAGGTTACTACCTCTGCCCTGCATGAGTCTCTTGAATAATCTGAAAGTACACGGAGACCCAAAAATTGCCTTATTCTTTAGAAGTGTTGAAGACAGCCTGGTTTGTTGAGTACTCAGTTTCCTAGGCACTATACAAAGTGACTTCTATCAAATATACAGTACAGCACTCAAAGTAGCACATACTCCATAGAAGATAAACTAAGATAAGTGAGCAAGTCTGTTCTAATAAGCTTCTACACACAAGGGAAAAGAAGAGAGGTGATGTTTTCTGGTGTTTTGGGGATCTTGCTTGCAAACTTCTCAAGGACAACTAGTCTCAAATTGTTTTCCAAATATCACTTTCTCCTAGTTCCTAGCTCAGAGTTATATAGATAGATTGAATTCTAAGTAAATATTTGTTGAATTAGTAAATGAATGAAGAGGGTCACAAAGCAATCATATAAATATATTTTTAAAAGACTTTCTACAAAAAAATATCCAGATGTCTAAAAGGGCATTTTGATTTTGAGAACTTCTTGACCCAAGCTGAAAACACAAAATAGATGAAATTATCATAGTAAAAGAAAAGAAGTAACCTCTGTTGTTCAAGAATTCCAAATTTCAAATATACTTGGAGAAGTAAATCATCTCGTTACATGACATAACCTGTTTGTGATAGCAACTGCTCAAAAAGATGTAATCATAGAAATTTGAGTGACTAAAAATACTCTTGGGATAGGTTCCACCTGGCAATGAGTGGAACAAGACTTAAGTGGCTACAGAGACCAGCCAGTCCCATAATATATATATTATGCCTCAGTGGTTTACTCAGCTTCCAGTATAAACCATTAACATTCTCTTTTTTTTTTTTTTTTTTTTTCTGTATTTTTCTGAAGCCGGAAACGGGGAGAGACAGTCAGACAGACTCCCGTATGCGCCCGACTGGGATCCACCCAGCACGCCTACCAGGGGGCGACGCTCTGCCCACCAGGGGGCGATGCTCTGCCCCTCCAGGGCGTAGCTCTGTTGAGACCAGAGCAACTCTAGCGCCTGGGGCAGAGGCCAAGGAGCCATCCCCAGCGCCCGGGCTATCTTTGCTCCAATGGAGCCTTGGCTGCAGGAGGGGAAGAGAGAGACAGAGAGGAAGGAGAGGGGGAGGGGTGGAGGAGCAGATGGGCGCTTCTCCTGTGTGCCCTGGCCGGGAATCGAACCCAGGACTTCTGCACGCCAGGCCGATGCTTTACCACTGAGCCAACCGGCCAGGGCCTTAACATTCTCTTTTAATTACTGCTTTCTCAATGTTGCCATCATATGGTAAACACATTTATACACAGGAAATGAACTTTATTTTGTTCCCCTTGCTCATAAATTCTTTGGTAAAAATGTAACATCAGATTTTTTTTTACTGGATGAATGTTATTGTAGGGATGGCTTTATTTACATGTGAATACTCAAATCTTTCCTGAATGGATTTGAAATAAAATATTCTGTTCAAAATCTGGTCTTTTTTCTTTGAATAAGTTTCAAACGCATAAAATGGTTGAATAATAATTTATGGCTTGTGACACAATCTCCATATTGATCTAAACACAATCCAATTATAAATATTAAATAGTTATTTTTCATAAGGTACGCATATGCAATTCCGCCACCCCAAACAGAAGTTATGATTTTGACAATAATCTATATTTAACCATATAATCCATCCAGTAAACCATCCTCTTTCCTGCTCCAACATGATGTAAACTTTATCCTGAATCCTGTGTTTATCATTCCCATGTCTTCCTTTTCTTATAGTTTTTTTTTTTGCATTTGTTTTCCAGAAATTCATCAAAATTACCATTTTACTATGCCTGTTTGTGGCTCTTATGATTTATTTCTCTTTCGGGTAAGTAGATCTTGATTGTGACTCTGGATTTGACCCTCTCTCTCCAGATTTTGCAATAGTGATTTACCCTACAACCTTAGTTCTCTGATGGGTCAAGAAAAATATTGATTTTCAATTTGCTCAGCTTTCTCTTGTAAGGACAAGAGGATTTACATTAATCTTGCTAGGAACAGGGCTTTGTTTAATTAGTTTGTTTCTATTTTCTTGTATTAATTTTTGAGAGCTCTTTGTATATTTTGTATGTACATAAGTTATGAGATAACTGCTTTGCAAATATTTTCTTTTAGTCTATGACTTATCTTTTCACTGTTTAACAGTATCTTTTGAAGAACATGTTTTATATTTTGATGAAGTCTAATTTATCAAGTTCTTCATTCATATCCACATAAAATCCAATTGTTTCAGCACTATATGTTGAAAAGCATATCATTTCTGTACTAACTTTATTTCTGTTTTTGTCAGAAATCAGTAGTCGCCTGACCTGTGGTGGCGCAGTGGATAAAGCGTCAACCTGGAAATGCTGAGGTCGCCAGTTCGAAACCCTGGGCTTGCCTGGTCAAGGCACATATGGAAGTTGATGCTTCCAGCTCCTCCCCCCTTCTCTCTCTCTGTCTCTCCTCTGTCTCTCCCTCTCCTCTCTAAAATGAATAAATAAATAAAAAATAGTTTAAAAAAAAGTGTGTGTCCTTTAAAAAAAAAAAAAAGAAAGAAATCAGTTGTCAATGTAGGTGTGATTCCATTTCTGAATTTTCCATTTTGTTCCATTAATCTGTTTTTCAATGTTGGTTCCAATGTCCCACACCCTTGATTACTATAGTTTTATAACCAGTCTTAAAATCAGGCAGTATTAATCTTCCAACTTTGTCACTCATTTTCAAAGTAATTTTGACTATTACTTTTTTTCTTAGTTTTGACTATTCTAGGTACTTTACATTTTCATATAAATATTACAACTTCTACAAAAAAATGTATGCTGGCATTTTTATTAGGACTGCCTTGAATTTACAAATCAATTGAGGATAATTGAAAACTTAACAATATTTTATTTCTAATCGTTTCATCCATGATTACAGTATATTAACACATGGGTTATTTAAAAATGTGTTATTCAGTTTCTAAATATTTGGGGATTTTTCAGATACTTTTCTGTTAGTGATTATTAATTTAATTCCATTGTGGTAAGAAAACATGTTTTAGGAGCCAAGAGTCCTTTTAAACAATGTAAAGTTTTTTATGACCTAGAAAATAGTATACCTTGGTCAATGTTCTAAATGAGCTTAGAAAAAAATCTATACAGTATTTTGTTGTTTGCTAGGAGAGTGTTCTATAAATGTCAATTACTATATTTCCCCATGTATAAGATGCTCCATGTATAAGACACACCTTAATTTTGGGGCCTGAAATGTGAAAAAAAAAAGTATTACATAAAGTTATTGAACTCAAGTATTATTCATCATAAAATTCATACAACTCCTCATCCACACAAAAAAGTGGGAAATGCAAGTAAAAAAAAAAATCTACAACCACTGTATAAGTCACACTCAGGTTTTAGACCCCAAATTTTTTGAAAAAGGATGCATATTAACATGGGGAAATATGGTAGGTCAAACTGGATGACTGTGCTTCAAGTCTATATCCTTACTGATTTCTTTTTTTGTCTACTTGTTCTCTCAATTATCGAGGGAGAAGTACTGAAATCTATTACTATAATTTTAATTTTGTCTATTTTCCTTACAATTCTATTAGTTTTGGTTGAATATATCTTGAAGCTTTCTCCTTAGGTATATTTATTAATTAAAATTATCATTTTCTTTTAATAAAAACTCCTTTATTACTATAGAATGACCTTATTTATCCCTGGTAATAGTCACCACTCTGAAAATATACCTTGTTTGATATTAACATAACAATTTCACTTTTTTTATTAGTATTAGCATGATATATCTTTTCCATAATTTTGCTTTTAACCTCTCTGTCTTTATACTTGAAACATGTTTCTTATAGGCAGCATATAGTTGAGTCTTGCTTTTTCTCCAATCTGATAGCCTTTATTACTTAATTGGGTTATTTACAGCATTCTATTTTATGTGATTAAATCTATCAACTACTAAGTGTTTTCACTGTTATTTTATTCCCTTTTTTCTACCCTCCTTTAGAATAATTGTTTTTAATAATTCTATTTTATCTCTTTTTTGGCTTATTAGCTATAAATCTATCTCATTTCTTGGCTTTCTACCCAAATGAATACATGGAAACTACTTGTACATTCCCTTTCATCCTTATGCAAACTGGTCCTCCAACATCAGAATTGTAATCCTAACTTGGAATTTCTTTTACTTAAAATATATACTAATTGTAAAAAATAATCTCATATTTCTAAACATAAAATAATTTTCAATTCAGATTATTAACCAAATGATAGAAAACTGTAGGTATAATTGACTAGAATCATTTCATTTGTTCACTGGTTCATTGTTTCATGGATTCATTGTAACAATCCTATAAGACATGTACAGGAGAGACTACCACAACCCACTTCCACATAGCCACCTCCCAAAAAGACAAGTTCCATTTCTTCTGTAAAACATGCAGGCTCATGGCCAGGACTTGCTGAAAGAACATCAGAGAGTAGTTAATAAACTACTCCTGCTCCTAGCAGCTGTGTTGCATAATAATCAAGAAGTAATTGTGTATATATCCCAATCCGTTTCTGCCAGTTCTCTCACAGTAATATTATGTTATTTCATTCAACTGATATAACCAAATAAAAATAGAGTGTGACAAGATAACAGTTGTTATTTTTATGAAAATTAATTTGAATGTTTGGAAAGACTATTGAAAACTAAAAAATAATTAGTGATAATTTAAATAAGGACAAAACAACTATGAAGATTGGGAAACATTTTTAAAATTTATACAAATTTTCCCTCAGCTTTACCTCCACCTAAAAATTATAGGCAAGGAATCATAGGTATTATTAATGCCAGAAGATGATACAAAATTTCCAGCCAGTGTGTTTCAAAGAGTCTTGGACCCACATAAAAACATTGAAGGATAAATGAGCATTTAAATGTTTTATGTTAGCCCCGGCTGATTAGCTCAGTCAGTTAGAACATCATTTTAAAATGCCCAAGTTGTGTGTTCAATCCCAAGTCAGGGCACATGTGGGAAGCAACTAATAAATCCACAACTAAGTGGAAAACAAACAAATGCTTCTCTCTCTCTCTCCCTTCCTCTATCTCTCTAAAATTCAATCAATAAAAATGTATTATGTTATAATAAAATGTTTGTGGTAAATGTGCATTGTTTTATGACTTTCAATCTTAACCAACTTTTTCTATTAATCAACAAACTATATGACCCAAAAGAGTTGGATAAAAGTTTATTTCAATCCTCGTTTTACAATGAGGAAAAAAGTGATGCATCAGTTAAACAACAGTCAGTAAATTATAAGGCCAGATTATAAACTCAGACTGTATATATCCATAGCTGAATAGTATCTTCTGCTAACAAGAATGTACCACTCACTATATGATAACTAAAATAAGACACAAGCCACTTCAGAAGGAAGAGTATATTTAATATCTGTCTTTATTCTCACTGTTATCATTTTTGCACCTTACCAAAAAAAATTATGAATGATATAAATATAATTATTGAGCAAGGAAAAGCCAAAAAATATATAGGTTATAAGGCTAGAAAGCAGGGGGAATAGATAGAAAGAAGATCACCAAAAAATTCTGGTCAAAATGGTAGTTATATGCACGAGGCACTTGAATGTGAATGTCTGAAACATATGAGCGTATAATATCAGAGGCAGTATAATGGAGCTTACTAAAGTCAAAAAGGCAGGTTCTGGAATCAGACTGCCTGAATTTGGGTCTTGGCTCTAATTTACTAGCAAGTAATATTGAACAATTCATTTAACCTTTGTGTTTCAGTCTCCTCATCTTTAAATGAGAAGATAATTCCTACCCCTAAGGCTGTTTTGAAAGTAAAATAAAAGAACCCATATAAAGGAGTAGCTAACTACCATTGTTATGCTGCTAACATATGGTCTAAAGTGATGCTATGAGTGATCAGTCTACAGGATTCATATCACAGTGCAATTATTTAGCAGCTCTGCAACTCTAGGGATCATTACATAAGCTCTCTGTGTCTCAAAACTCTCATTGGTAAAATAAAACTCTCATTGTGCACAATAAAAGCTCCAGCCCCACAAGATTAATGAGAAAATTCAATTAATTAATAAATGTCAAGTGTCTGAGAAATAACTGCTTAAGTTAATAAATATTAGCCACTATTATTTTGTATATTATTGGGTTTTCAGCTAGATTGAAAATTTCCCTTTCTGAGAATATCCAGATATTTGTTACCACAATGGTCCCTTTGGTTTTTATGCTTCTCATCCTCTAAAATGACACAGGGCTCAATTTATTTATTTTTAGTACAGACAGATCACCAGTGCCATCTAGTGGTGCTGCTAACAAATTCACCAAATGAGGAATATTGCCTGAAAAGGAGTAACATATCTACCAATATAAATTTAAATTTTTAAGACAGAGTAAATCTAATATATTTAGAAAATTTATAAAATTTTATATATCATATAACTATTTCAATGTAGTGCAAATGCAAATGGGGAAAATTTAATAAACTGCAAACTCTAAAGTGATTGCTTGGCAAATATAGTACAAAAGAAAAGTTTGTTTTTCTTTTATTTCATGAGCCAAACAGTTGGGTTTAAACCCAATGCCAAAATTTTTGGGACAGAACTACGAGATTAGTAAATCCCTCATATTTCTAGACCTCAGGGTCCTATGATATGACATGTAGGTGTTGCACATGTTGAATTTCTTTCTAGTTCTAAAGGTAAGTGATGAATTCCTATATTAATTTTAACATGATGAATCTATGGTATTATCCATCAGAAGCAGTTTTCTCAGAGGGAAACTCTGATGATTTGATAACTCCTAAGATTTTTTCCAACTTATAATTTTTTAGCATAGCCATTTTGGAATTGGAATTAAACATGAATTTTTGGTGTAATTTAATCAGCACAGAAGTTATAACATTACTAAGATATTGTTACATTGTTGGAGAAATTAAAATATTATACCATATTAAGATCCCAGGCAAAGCATCATACATCTTTATTTTCAGCTAGTCAAATCTTACAAAAAAAATGCAAAACTGCACAAAAGCACTGTGACCTATACCTACCAGCAATCCTTGCTTTGCTCAGTTGAAAAATGCACAAATTTCAGAGCCACAACTAGTTAACACCAACCCTCCAATACAGTTCAAATGTCAGTTATCATGTTATGTTAACTGTATCATATAAGAGCTGCTGGCTCGTTGGTCCATAAATCTCTACGTAAATACAGATGTAGCATCATGAGCAGTGACCAACATGTCACTTCCTTCAAAGCCCATTGATGATTGGTCACTGCACATTTGTATTCAGTTCAAACACAGATAGCAAAGCTTATTGCCTCCTTGTGTCCAACTGATAAATTCACATGACATTTCACAAAAGTGGATAATCAACACAGAAAATTAGCCTCTAAGGAGGAAAGTACAGCAAAGAGACGAAACGTTATGATGCTGGACTGAAACTGGATGTGAATAGACCTGAAAATGGTGACAGCCAAGCAGAGACAGGCAAAACCTAGGCCAGCATGAAGTGAAGTGAAGAGCTATGGATGTAAAAAGCAAGCTAAAGCCACTTTACGGGGATTCTAATGGAACGTAAATGGGTTGTATAAGAAATAGGTGACTCTGGAATGTTGACACTATGCCCTTTGGAGCAATGTATGCAAGCAGTCACAAGAATTCAGAGAAGATGAAGTTATCGACATCAATCAGGAAAGTTATCGTGACAAAAAGAATGACAATGTCCCAGAAGAAGTGACACCAGCATAGAGCTTTCACTACAAAGAAACTCAGAGGTATTTCACAACTTTAATAGTACAAAGAACAAAATGTAAGCTGATCTAAACTTAGAAAGAAATATGACAGTTCAAGTCATCAAGACATAGAAAAGGTGCTTGCTTCATATTATAAGTTATGTATATGATAAGAAGATAAGTTTCATTCAAACTCTTATGGACAAGTTATTTTTTGCAAAGAATTAAAATACTTCATTTTTCAATGTTTTAATATTTAAACTATATTGTACTGAATAAATAATAGTTGTACTATACTTTTTTTCATTTCTCCATACATGTATAAACCACAGTAAGGAAGTTTATGTTTTGAGGAAACATTTTTTTTTTTTTCATTTTTCTGAAGCTGGAAACAGGGAGAGACAGTCTGACAGACTCCCGCATGCGCCCGACCGGGATCCACCCGGCACACCCACCAGGGGCAACGCTCTGTCCACCAGGGGGCGATGCTCTGCCCATCCTGGGTGTCGCCATGTTGCGACCAGAGCCACTCTAGCGCCTGAGGCAGAGACCACAGAGCCATCCCCAGCACCCAGGCCATCTTTGCTCCAATGGAGCCTTGGCTGCGGGAGGGGAAGAGAGAGACAGAGAGGAAAGCGTGGCGGAGGGGTGGAGAAGCAAATGGGTGCTTCTCCTGTGTGCCCTGGCCGGGAATCGAACCCGGGTCTTGAGGAAACATTTTAAAGGTCACAGACAATTGTTATTTTTGCCCTTAATTTTTAAGATCACTTTGCCCAATTTAAGCTTCCAGTCACTTTTCCGGTCTTGCAGAACTATGCAAAGTAAGGACTGCATGTATACCGATGTCCAAATTTTTATTTCACCATTTTTAGTCATTGTAAGTATAAGTCATTCGAAATTGTCACCTCTCTCATACTAATATAATAGTTGATCATTTCTGAATAAATTTTATAAATTACCAGCAGTGTTACGATGTAATGCTGAAAGATGCTCTTTCTCCTAACCAAACCAGACATATTCAAAAGCATTAACTACCTGGCAGTGGCAACTGAACTAATATGCCACTGACTCTTGGGTCCATGTTCAGTTGATCAGTTATATCCAGAAGTTCTTCCTGAGAAACATCCTTGGGTCTTAGAATGATCTCACTATAGATACCTGGAAGAAAACAAGAACAGAAAGTCACCTGACTAACAAAGATGTGGGGGTTTTTATTAACAGTGTCTCATACAGTATGTAATTGGTTTTCTCTGCGCCTGTACCATAAGAAGGAATTTCTCAAATAATAACAAATATTTTCTCACGACTCATTTGCATTCCTTGGCCCAGTATCCTATGTGGCACATTGCACTTACTTGTGATAAGCTACTGTTAGTGAATTTGAATACCGTGGAAATACCAATAGCACCACCACCACATCAGGCCAACTTTGACAAAGTGATCAGATTTATTATCTGATTAAAGTAAATGTAATAAAAATGGGCCTTTTAAGTGTAAAGTTTTCCTCTCACGTCTCACCATCTGAAATCGTGCTGAATTGATTCCATAGGAAATTTAAAGAAACGGGATAATAAATGAATATGTACTTTGGTAACTAAAATAAAATCTATCATCATAATAAGTGTTATTCTTATTTGACAATTATCATTCATAATCATTATGCTCTGAAGTGAAACTAGAAAGCATTACTTAGTAACAAGTACAGCTAAAACATCCCCACCTACAGCAGAGGCGGCTCTGATCTTCTTTCTGACATATGTGTGGCTGGCGGGGTCATCGCCCACCAAAATGATACTGAGGTGAGGCCTTCTGTTCCCAAGGGAAATCCACGACTCCACGCCCTGCTGTATTTCCTTCTGGATTTGTTTGGCCATTTCTTTTCCTGAGATAATGATGGCATCATGTCTATGGAAAAACAGAAGAATAAATGTAGTACTGAAATGACAATAAGGAACATTCAACCACATAAGTTTAAGATACAAGAGTGACTAAAACGTCTATGATTCTCCCAGTGAGCGCCCAGAATTTGAGTTTTTAAAGTATATTTGACACCCAACCCTTCAGGTTCATAAATATATTTAAAATTTTGTGAAAGATTCTAACTCTGCTTCTTAGATCTACAGTATAATCTATCTATAGCATACATTTCTTTATAACTACCATATATATTTTTTATTATCAAACCACATACTCAAGCTCTAGACTATAATATTGGCTCTATTAAAAGCTCTGTTATTTCTTCAGAGAAGGCATATTGGCACAGTCAGGTCAAAACTGGCATCCATCCTCACTCAAAGCCTTGTGCCATGTTGTGACCTCATAGTCTTGTGACCCTTAGGCTGCCTGTTCACTCTTAGTTACAGTTCCCTGTACAAGACCCTCAAGTCATGAACTCTATACTACACAATCTTTTGACTTGTTCAAGGTGAAATTTTATTCCATGGCCTTCGGACAACTCCATGACAACAGCTGCCAGTCTTGCCATGCTTGTCACTGATTGTTGTGGGGAGCAGGTCAATAAGCAGATGGCTTAGTTGTTCCCTACATCATGGCAGCATTTCCAATGAAAAAAATTTTACACAGCACATTACTTCCTGGCTGTTCATATAAGTACTTAAGAAGGTAAGAAATGCTATACTAGGGGCTAGATTTTTCTGCATAAACATTAGTTTGAGGAAGTCAGAATGCAATAATTACTAGGAGGGTAGCCAGAAGGGTATTAATGGAAATAGAAATTAATACGTTTATTACTCTTTTTCGGACTTATTACCGAATCTAACTGATTGGAAGTCAGTTGTACTAATTAATACTAAAAGAGTATGAACCTCATCAGTAAATAGAAACGTATAGGAATAGTCAAACTACATCAACAAAGTGTCAGTATCAAGCTGCGGCTTCAAATCCGAAATGGTGTGTTGATGTGAAGTGGAATTTTAGCTGTCGTAGTAGGCATACGATTAAGAACGTAGAGCCAATAATTACATGTAGTCCATGGAATCCGGTGGCTATAAAGAATGTAGAACCATAAACACCGTCAGCAATGGTAAAAGAAGTTTCATAATATTCGGAGGCTTGTAGTACTGTAAAATATAGACCTAGGCAGATCGTAATGAATAAGCTTTGGATTATATGCTTGCGATTACCTTCTATTAAACTATGGTGGGCTCAGGTGATTGATACACCAGAAGCTAGTAAAACAGATGTATTTAGTAGGGGGACATCTAGAGGATTTAGGGGAGTGATGCCTGCGGGAGGTCAATAGCCGCCTAGTTCTGGGGTGGGGGCTAAGCTTGAGTGATAAAAGGCTCAAAAGAAACCTGCGAAGAAAAATACTTCTGAGACAATAAACAGGATTATTCCATAGCGAAGTCCTTTCTGAACGACGGGTGTGTGATGACCTTGGAATGTACCTTCTCGGACAACGTCGCGTCATCATTGATATATTGTTAGGAGGTTGGTTGTTAAGCCTAACAGTAAGAGGGATACTGAATTAAAATGGAATCATATAATTAGTCCTGAGGTTAATAATAGTGCAGAAAGGGCTCCTGTGAGAGGCCATGGGCTGGGATTTACTATATGGTATGCATGAGTTTGGTGGGTCATTAAGCATTGTCATGTAGGTATAGACTTACTAGAAGTGTGAAAACGTAGGCCTGGATAAGGGCTACAGCAAATTCTAAAATAGTCAGTAGAATAAGAATAATAAATGTAATTAATGCAGTTGCAGTACTAATGCTTATGAGTGCTAGGGTTGCACCTCCAATAAGGTGAATTAAGAGGTGTCCTGCGGTGATGTTTGCTGTTAGTCGGACTGCTAGGGCTATGGGTTGGATAAATAGACTAATTGTTTCAATGATAACTAACATAGGGATAAGGGGAATAGGAGTTCCTTGTGGGAGGAAATGTGCGAGGGAAGCTTTAGTCTTATATCGGAAACCAAGGATGACTGTACCCGCTCATAGTGGGATAGCTATTCCGAGGTTTATTGATAATTGGGTAGTGGGTGTGAAAGAGTGAGGTAGAAGGCCAAGAAGATTTGTAGATCCAATAAATATAATTAGTGATATTAATATAAGGGTTCAAGTTTGTCCCTTCTGACTATGAATTGTTATTATTTGTTTTGATGTCAAGTGAAGGAGTCATCGTTGGATCACAATTAATCGATTTGCAACCAGGCGGCTTGAGGAAGGAAATAGGACAGTGGGGAATATAATAATTAAGACAACAACAGGCAGTCCCATTATTGTAGGGGTAATGAAAGAGGCGAATAAATTTTCGTTCATTTTGTTTCTCAAGGAGTTGTGTGTTTTGGTGATTTAACCAGAGAGGACTCAGGATTTGAGTAGTATGAGTGTTTAGAGATTTTTAATTGTATAATAATAAATAGTGTGATAATTATTGATAAAATTGTGATAAATCATGTAGAAGTGTCTAATTGAGGCATGTCATCAAGGAAAGGGTGAGGCTTTCAATCTTTAACTTAAAAGGTTAATGCTGCAGTAGCTTCTTGATGATATTACAGTACGGATGCTGATCATTTTTCAAAATGTTTTAATGGGACCATTTCAAGTACGATAGGTATAAAGCTATGGTTGGATCCGCAGATTTCGGAACATTGTCCGTAATATAAGCCAGGTCGTGTAGATAGTAGGGTTGTTTGATTTAGACGTCCTGGAATAGCGTCTGTTTTTAGACCTAGAGATGGGACGGCTCAAGAATGTAGGACGTCTTCTGATGAAATTAATATACGGACAGTAAGTTCCATAGGTAAAACCACTCGATTATCTACTTCTAGCAGACGAATTTGGCCGGGTGCTAGGTCAGATGTGGGAATTATATAAGAGTCAAAATTTAAGTCTTCATAGTCTGTATATTCATAACTTCAGTATCACTGATGGCCTATTGTTTTAACAGTAATAGAAGGATTATTAATTTCATCCATTATGTAAAGAATTCGAAGGGATGGTAATGCAATTATAATAAGGATAATAGCTGGTAGAATAGTTCAAATAGTTTCTACTTCTTGGGCGTCTATAGTGCTTGTGTGGGTTAATTTAGTGGTTAATATAATTGAGATAATGTAGAGAACCAAAGAGCTAATAAGGAATACAATTATTAAGGTATGGTCATGAAAGTGTAATAGTTCTTCTATGATAGGAGAAGTTGCGTCTTGGAAGCCTGTTTGGAATGGGTATGCCATAGAGGTATATAGGGGTTTCACCTATAACTTAACCCTGACAAAGTTATGTAAATTTTACTAATACCTCAACCGTAGAGAAAGACATAGTGGTTATGGTGTTGGCTTGAAACCAATTTAAGGGGGTTCGAATCCTTCCTTTCTTACTACTTATTTAATATTAATATAAGTGGGCTCTTCAAATGTGTGATAAGGAGGCGGGCAGCCGTGAAGTCACTCGAGATTTGTGGTTGTTAGTTCTACTAATGAGACTTCTCGTTTGGAAGCGAATGCTTCTCATACGATGAAAACTATTAGTATCACAGCTGTTAATGAGATAAAAGAGCCTATTGATGATACGGTGTTTCAGGTGGTATATGCATCAGGGTAATCGGAATATCGTCGTGGTATTCCAGATAGACCTAAGAAGTGCTGAGGGAAGAAGGTTATATTAACACCTACAAATATTACTAAGAAGTGGGCCTTAGTTCAGGCAGGGTGTAAGGTGTAGCCGGAGAAGAGGGGAAATCAGTGAACAAATCCACCCATAATAGCGAATACTGCTCCTATAGATAAAACGTAGTGAAAATGGGCTACTACATAGTAAGTGTCATGGAGTACAATGTCTAGGGATGAATTAGCTAGTACAATACCGGTTAGATCACCTACAGTAAATAGGAAGATAAATCCAAGGGCTCATAACATAGCTGGGGATCACTTAATATTACCCCCATGAAGAGTTGCTAATCAACTAAAGACTTTTACGCTGGTAGGGATAGCAATAATTATAGTAGCAGATGTGAAGTAGGCACGTGTATCAACATCTATACCAACAGTAAACATATGGTGGGCTCACACAATGAACCCTAGGAATCCAATGGATATTATAGCTCAGACTATTCCCATATAACCAAATGGTTCTTTTTTCCCTGAATAGTATGTAACAATATGGGAGATAATTCCAAACCCTGGCAAGATAAGAATATACACTTCGGGGTGACCAAAAAATCAAAATAGGTGTTGATATAGAATGGGATCACCTCCTCCAGTGGGATCAAAGAAGGTTGTGTTTAGGTTTCGGTCTGTTAAAAGTATAGTAATTCCGGCTGCTAGAACAGGTAGTGATAGAAGGAGTAAGACTGCGGTGATTAAGACGGATCAGACAAAAAGAGGTGTTTGATATTGGGATAGAGCAGGGGGTTTTATATTAATGATAGTGGTAATAAAGTTAATTGCCCCTAGGATAGAAGAAACACCTGCCAGATGTAGTGAGAAGATGGCAAGGTCAACTGAGGCGCCTGCGTGGGCTAGATTACCTGCTAGTGGCGGATATACTGTTCATCCGGTTCCTGCCCCGGCTTCAACTATAGAGGATGCCAGTAGGAGTAGGAAAGAAGGGGGTAAAAGCCAAAAGCTTATATTATTTATACGAGGAAAGGCTACATCTGGAGCACCAATTATTAGTGGCACTAGTCAGTTTCCAAAGCCACCAATTATAATAGGTATAACTATAAAGAAAATTATTACAAATGCATGAGCGGTAACTACTACATTGTAGATCTGATCGTCGCCTAATAGGGCTCCTGGTTGGCCAAGCTCTGCACGGATTAAGAGGCTTAGGGCTGTACCTACTATTCCGGCTCAAGCGCCAAATAGAAGATAAAGGGTACCAATATCTTTATGGTTTGTTGAGTAGAGTCAACGGGTTACGAACATAGGTAAGATGGCT
This sequence comes from Saccopteryx bilineata, assembly GCF_036850765.1. Lineage (NCBI taxonomy): Eukaryota > Metazoa > Chordata > Mammalia > Chiroptera > Emballonuridae > Saccopteryx > Saccopteryx bilineata. The sequence goes on from NC_089494.1 coordinate 209,428,946, forward strand.
GAGTAAGCATTAGACTGTAAATCTAAAGGGTGCTCGATTAGTTTCGGCTAGAGTGGAGATAAATCATATTATGGCTAGGGGTCATGCGGGAATAATTAATCATAGGTGTTCTTGGGTAGTGATAAGAGTAGACAGTGTGAAAGAACCGCTTATCAATAATACGGATAGGAGAATAATAGCTAGAGTTACTTCATAGGAAATAGTTTGTGCTACTGCTCGTAGGGCTCCAATTAGAGCATATTTTGAGTTTGAGGCTCAGCCTGATCATAGAATAGCGTACACAGCCAGGCTAGATATAGCTAGTATAAATAGAATGCCTAAGTTTATATTAATAAGGGGATATGGTATTGGGAGAGGAATTCATATGGTTAGGGCTAGTGTTAGGGCTAGAATAGGGGCGATAATGAATATTGAGATTGATGATGTGAGGGGTCGAAGGGGTTCTTTGGTAAATAATTTTACTGCGTCTGCGATTGGTTGAAGCAGGCCGTAGGGTCCAACGACATTTGGGCCTTTTCGTAGTTGTATATATCCTAATACTTTACGCTCTAATAGAGTTAGAAATGCTACGGCTAGTAGAACGGGTACAATTATTAATAATAAGTTAATTAAGAACATTTTGTTAGGAAGAGGAATTGAACCTCTGGTTATAAAGGTTTAAGTTTTATGCATTTACCGGACTCTGCCACCCTAACAAACCCTGGTCTAGGGTAAATTAGTTATATGCGCTATCAGATTAATATTGTAGTATCTGTTGGCTTGAGGGCGCGTGAGTGAAGTGGGCCCTGCCTCTCTTGTCCTTTCGTACTGGGGGAGGCCTAAAATAGATAGAAACCGACCTGGATTACTCCGGTCTGAACTCAGATCACGTAGGACTGTTAATCGTTGAACAAACGAACCCTTAGTAGCGGCTGCACCACTAGGATGTCCTGATCCAACATCGAGGTCATAAACCCTATTGTCGATATGGACTCTTGAATAGGATTGCGCTGTTATCCCTAGGGTAACTTGGTCCGTTGATCAAATTTTTTGGATCAATAAATGATGGTACTATTTTGACTTGTAGGTCTAAATATTAATCACTCGGAAGTTGTATTTTATTCCGAGGTCACCCCAACCCAAATTACTAGTCTAAATAGAGTTATATTAGATCATATTGATTAGTATTAATTCTCTTTAGGCTAGTTAATTAAAGCTCCATAGGGTCTTCTCGTCTTATTATACTATCCCCGCCTCTTCACGGGGAGGTCAATTTCACTGATTGAGAGTAAGAGACAGTTGAACCCTCGTGTGGCCATTCATACAAGTCCCTATTTAGAGAACAAATGATTATGCTACCTTTGCACGGTCAGGATACCGCGGCCGTTAAACTTATGTCACTGGGCAGGCAGGACCTCTAATACTAATAAGGCTAGAGGCGATGTTTTTGGTAAACAGGCGGGGTTCGTGCTTGCCGAGTTCCTTTTACTCCTTTAAATCTTTCCCTTGATTGCAGTCCTGTGTTGGGTTAACAAATTTTGATATAAGGAATTTATTTTTAGCGTAAGCTTAGTGATTTGTTAACTATCAGTGAAGTATTCGTTCTGATATACACTTGTGCTGGGAGAAGTTATTCTTGTTACTCATATTAACAGTATTGCTTCTATTTAATAATAGAATAGTCCAGTTTAATATTAGGAGTTTTTAAATATGCTTGTAATTAAGATGAAAAAGTTGTTGAGCTTGAACGCTTTCTTAATGGGTGGCTGCTTTTAGGCCAACTATGGTCTATTGAATAATTACTCTCTAATAGAGGTTGTACCCTGAGTCCAATGGGCTGTACCCCCTTGGGCTATAATATAAATCTACGTTAGATTTATGAGTATTTTTAGTAGATTTATACTTGAACTAAAATTCGTTAACTGGACAACCAGCTATCACCAGGCTCGGTTGGTTTGTCACCTCTATCTAAAGATCTTCTCACTATTTTGCCACATAGATGAGTTTGCCCCATGTTGGGCTGTCCTTAGATAGCTCGTCTGGTTTCGGGGTATTTAGCTTCAGTTCTCTTTGCTAAATTTTTTCTAGTTAAATCATTATGCAAAAGGTAGAAGGGGTAAGCTTTGCTTTTTTTTTACTTTTAAATTGTGGTTCCCTTGCGGTACTTTTTCTATAGCGTCGAATATAATTTCTATCTCCTATACTTTTATTCGTGTAAATGTTTTATTTTAATTACGGGTGCTAGTTGACTATTGTAGGCTCGAGCTAGAATTAGTTCAAAGTAACTCAGTTGTTGTAGTATCTTCCGGGTGTAGGCCGGGTGCTTTGTGGTTAAGCTATACTTTGAATTATCCAAGTGCACTTTCCAGTACACTTACCTTGTTACGACTTATCTCCTCTTACAAGTTAAATCTTTTAAATAGAGTTATTTAGATTAGTTTATGTTTGAGGAGGGTGACGGGCGGTGTGTGCGTGCTTCATGGCCTATATTCAATTAAGCGCTCTGTTCTTAATTTACTACTAAATCCACCTTCAGCTATAAGTTTCACTATAGCATTCGTTTGCATTGATCATAACCTTTTAATAGGGAATGTAGCCCATTTCTTCCCAACCCATAAGTTACACCTTGACCTAACGTTTTTATGTGTGATAATTGTGCTTACTTATAGTCCTTTTTAGGGTTTGCTGAAGATGGCGGTATATAGACTGATTTGGCAAGGGTTGGTGAGGTTTATCGGGGTGTATCGATTACAGAACAGGCTCCTCTAGATGGATATAAAGCACCGCCAAGTCCTTTGAGTTTTAAGCTGTGGCTAGTAGTACTCTGGCGAGCAGTTTTGTTAGTTTAACTTCTTAGGTTTGAGGCTAAGCATAGTGGGGTATCTAATCCCAGTTTGGATCTTAGCTGCCGTGTGTTCAGGCTATTAAAGTCACTTTCGTAGTTTATTTTACAAGGACTCAGGCTTTTTACAGCTTAGTCAAAGTTTAACTTTATTTTGGGTTATTACCTTAAACACGCCTTACGCCGATAGCTATTAATTTGGGTTAATCGTATGACCGCGGTGGCTGGCACGAAATTTACCAACCCTATATTAACATAACTTAGTCGAACTTTCGTTCATGGCTTAATTTTTATCACTGCTGTTTCCCGTGGGGGTGTGGCTGAGCAAAGTGTTATGGGCTGCGGTAGGCGTGCCTGATACTTGCTCCTTTATTTCATGATATTGACCTAGAGGGCATCCTCACTGGAAGGCTGATACTTGCATGTGTAAGTCTGCTAATAATTAATAGAAAGGCCAGGACCAAACCTGTGTGTTTATGGGGCTATATAGCCCATCTAGGCATTTTCAGTGCCTTGCTTTTTTTTTTTAAGCTACATTAACTGAGTGAGTAGAAAAAAAAAAGAAAAAAGACGGAGATAGGGAGATAGCTGTTTAAGGAAAATAAATTCCTTAAAGTACCGCGATGCTATTGGGTAATGGGTGAAGTTAATTTAGTAAACCGGTTAAGTCCATAATAAGCCAGTGTAGCTTGATCTTGTTTTTGGGGTTTGGCAAGATAAAATAGTTATATATGGTGGGGCTTAACGGGGGGTAGGGGGGGTTTGTCTAAGCAAACCAACGCGCGCGCGTACGCCTACACGTGCACGTGCTTACGCGCGTACACTCGCGTAGGCACACACCTGCGTAGGCGTACACCTGCGTAGGCGTACACCTGCGTAGGCACACACCTGCGTAGGCACACACCTGCGTAGGCGTACACCTGCGTAGGCGTACACCTGCGTAGGCACACACCTGCGTAGGCACACACCTGCGTAGGCGTACATTCGTATTAGCTTAAAATATTATGTCCTGAAACCATTGACCTAATAGCCCCTTAGGGTAAATATCCCTGTTTGACATGACTTTATGCACTTTACTTGAATTCGTATCCTAAACCATGAATTATTCTCTATCTCAGTGGTATTCATTGTCCGAGGAAATCTGACTATAAGTCCAGCTTGACTTTACTTGACTGCATCAAGGCCTCCACGGCCAAGGCTGAATCTAAGCATCCCCCAAAAAATAAAAACCCACCCCAGGCATGACAGTGCAAGCTATGCCGGGATCACGGACTTACTAGCGACTAATCCATCGAGATGTCTTATTTAAGAGCACTGTGTGGGCGATTTTACAGTCCCATGGCCCTGAGGTAAGAACCAGATGCCGTTTACGACCCAGTTTAGAAACCCCCACGATTAATGGGCCCGGAGCAAGAAGAGTGCTACCATGTGGTGTCCGTCGGGTTGTTGGTTTCACGGAGGTTGGTAGATCAAGAGACACCCTTTGGATGAGGATAGTCCTGTTGACAAGGATTTATTAAATCGAATGGTGTATGTACGATGACCAATTAATATGTCCTGTACCATTTAATTAATATGTACCTGCTTAATATTAATGGGGCATATAATATAATGCACGATGTACATAGGAAATAAAATCATAGGGTGACATAAATCTATCTCTAGAATGGCATTAAGAAATGCATTATGGGAAGGCTTGCCAGCTTACCATGATGTCAAACTTAAGAGTGGTGATTTATGTTATTTATACTGTGTATTTATTTTTTAAAGATACCTGGTAAAGTATAAGATGGTTCCTTCTTCCTGCTGCCATGATTATTATATAAAATGCCAAGTGCAGATCAATGGACATTATGAAGAAGTGAGAAAAGAGGAGCAAGAAGCAAAAGAGGAAAAGAAAGAGGAAAGAAAAACCTTATAGCACCTTAATTCTTTCTAGGACCTGTACATTTTTTATTTTCTAACAACTGTGGGCACCATGACTTTCAGCCAACACACAAAGTGCAAACTTGCTGCCTCTTCAAAATAAGTCAGTTGTATTCTCTAATAGGCTGGTGTACATACAAGTAAAACCAGGTTAAGAATACTCCTTTTCAGTCAGGCCCCAGTGAACCAGATCAAGAATACTCCTTGGCCCTGGCCGGTTGGCTCAGTGGTAGAGCGTTGGCCTGGCGTGCATGAGTCCTGGGTTTGATTCCCGGCCAGGGCACACAGGAGAAGTGCCCATCTGCTTCTCCACCCTTCCCCCTCTCCTTCCTCTCTGTCTCTCTCTTCCCCTCCTGCAGCCAAGGCTCCATTGGAGCAAAGTTGGCCGGGGCGCTGAGGATGGCTCTGTGGCCTTTGCCTCAGGCACTAGAATGGCTCTGGTTGCAACAGAGCAACACCTCAGATGGGCAGAGCATCGCCCCCTGGTGGGCATGCTGGGTGGATCCCGGTTGGGCACATGCAGGAGTCTGTTTGACTGCCTCCCCATTTCCAACTTCAGAAAAATATAAAAAATAAAATAAAAAAAAAGAATACTCCTTTTCAGTCAGGCCCCAGTGGTCCATAGTGATCATCCAAATTTATTACAATTTGGATGTAAAGAGTGTTCTGCTAAAAAGTGATTCCATTATGTGGTCTATGGATAGTAACATTAAAATTGCCTGAGAAACTTGCTGAACTTGAAGATTCCTAGATCCAAGACCACACACATGACTCACAATGTCTAGGAGGAAAAGCCTGGGAATCTGCATGCCTATCTGTTTTCACAGGTATTCTTGTGAATGACTGTGTTTGAAAATCTCTTCTTCAGTTCAACACAAAAGTAAATTTTAATAATAATCATAATGCTGGGTAAATAAGTAACTGAGCAAATACACTGCTTAGACAATACAATTAAAACTAGGCTTTATAAGTGAACTGTACTTTTGATTCTAATTTTGTTCACTTCTTATTAAAAATTTAATAGCTTTTAAGACATGGAAGTTATAAAAAATTCAATGTATCACTCTTGTTCTAATGTCCTAAATTTATAATAGCTTTATTGAAGTATAATTTACATACAATAAACTGCATATATTTAAAATATATAATTTGACATCTTAATATATGTATGTAACTGGGAAATAATAGCCACAATTAAGAAAATGAACATATCCATTATCTCCAAAAGCTTCCTGGTACCTCTCTGCAATCTGACCATTCACATGTCTTTGCCTGCATCCCCTCCCCTCCATCACCAGGTAACAACTGATCTGCTTTCTGTCACTATATATTATTTATCATCATGAATTTTATAAAAATGAAATTATGCATTTCACACTCCTTTTTATCTAGCTACTTTCACTCAGCATATAAGATTCATTAATGTAGTTGCATGTATCAATAGTTTATTTCTTTTAATTGCTGAGTAGTTTTCCATTGTATCTATATACAAAAATGTGTTTATTCATTCAATTGTTGATGGATATTTGGGTTGTTTCCAGTTGGTAGCCATGACAAAGAAAGTTATTACAAACATCCATGCACAAGTCATTGTATACACATATGCTTTCATTTCTCTCAAATAGTTTGAGTAGAAGGACTGAAACATATGGCATGTATATGTTTAAATTTATAAGAAACTGTCAACCTGTTTTCCAAAGTAGATGTAGAATTTTACATTTCCACAAACAGTATATTAGAGTTACAATTGCACCACATACTTCCCATCACTTGGCATGGTCAGTCTTCTACATTTTAGCCATACTAGTACCTATATGGTATCTCTCACTGTGCTTTTAATTTATATTTCTTTAGTGAATAATGATGTTAAGCATATTTTCATGTGCTTATCTACCATTTGCCTGTTTTCTTTGTTGAACTATGCAATTTAATTTTGCCTGTTGTTTAATAGGTTGTTTCCTTTTTATTGAAGTTTTGAGAGTTCTTCTTATATTGTAGATTCAAATCCTTTATCAGATATGTGATTTGAAATATCTTCTCCCAGTCTGTGCTTTGCCTTTTCATTCCCTTAACTGTGTCTTTGGAATATCAGTTCTGAATTCTGATTTACTTCAATTCATTTTCTTTTTTACTGAGCTTGCTTAGGTGTTGAGTATAAGCAATCTCTGACTAACTCAAAGTCACAAAGATTTTCTCCAATGTTTCCTTCTAGAAGTTTTTTGGTTTCAGGTTATACATTTAGTTGTATTCCTAGTTTGATAAGATCTTATATCAGAATATTGTCTAATGCTTTTTCTGCATTTATTTGAGATGTTCATATATGATCCTATGGATTTTGGTTTTAGTCTGTTAATATGATGAATCACACCGATTTTCAAATCTTAAATCAACCTTACATTCCTGGGATAAACCCCACTTGGCAGGAATACCCTTTCTAGATATCGTGGATTTCATCTAAAAATTTTTTTTAATTTTTGCATCTATGTGCATGATAAGTATTTGTCAGTACTTTTCTTTTGTTGTAATGTCTTAGTATGGTTTTTGTATATAGTAGAATGAGGATACCCTCACAGAATGAGTCAGGAAGTATTCCAGCCTCTTCAAATATCCAGAGGAGTTTCTATAGAATTGGTATTATTTATTCTTTAAATGTTTGGTAGAATTCACCTGTGAAGACATCTGATCGTGGAGCTTTCTTTGTCAGAAGCTTTAAAACTACAAGTTTAATGTTTTAATATGGAGGGTTATTAAGTTTATTCAGTTTTTATTGAGTTTTTACAGTTTGGTTTTTGTACATTCTAATAGTACATAATTACAATGATAGATTAAATTAAATTAAGATAAAATACACTTACTTTTGAGTTTAAGTTTTAGTTTCAAAGATTAAATAATAAACTTTTCTCACTAGTTAATATGAATTTCTGGTGCTCATTTTTTACTAATAAGTTTAAGCAACTTTTTAATACTAAGAGAACAAGGACCTCCAATATTAGCAAATAATAAAGGTTGCACATATAGCAACTAATTTGAGCATGGTTCATTTCAAGAGATGCTAAAAATAATTTTCATATATTAAATTGTATCAGTAATATTCAGTTAGGGTAAATACTCTATTACAGAAGCAGATCTATATGCCAAAATATCAGAAACACTCTTACAGTAAAGAACATATATTTAAATTTTAAAGAACAAACAACCACCTGAACTCCGTGCTGCATTTTATAACATGTGAATAGCAGTGCTGTGCTGACATGTCTTATTAGTTAGTTCTCGGTTCAACAGAGTAATTTGCTCTTAGGATACTATGAAACAGGCAATCACTAAAAATAATCCAGAATAATTATGGACTAGACACCACAAAGTTGTGTGACCTTGAGAATGTCAGAGATGACAATAGCATAAACTGATTCCAGGCTCCAAAGAGACAATATACAGATTAAACTTGACTGCACACCATATGTTGGGGTCTGAAAGAGAGACAGTGCTTACTTTGCTTTATAGCACAGAGATGCTAAGTTAGCTTGCTTAAATATAGGCTGACATGACAGAGCCTGAATTAGCTGGTGTTTACATGTAAATGTCACTAAGACTCCCCCCAAATTATGAAGCAACCTGGAATCAGGAGAAGTCCAATGAGAGGATGCCCACATCAGTTCATATGCTGGAAGAACCAATAAATACACACATCTAGCTTACACAGTCTTTTGTGCATAAAGTGAGATTTTTCTACATGCATATTGTTGAAAAAAGTTAAATATCAACAAGAAGTCAAATATTCAGCCACAGAAGCATATAGCTCCCATGAGTTCTCCCTGGCTAAAGTCTTATCTCAGCCAACCCATTTTCCATACTGCAGCCAGTGGTTTTCCAAATATAATCATCAATTTCCTAGTGAAACTCCTCACTACATAACCATTGTTTATTAATTTAACAAATCTATATTAAGGGCCTTCTATGTAGAAGGCACTCTTCTATGCACCAGGAACATAAATAATGGCACACAAAAGAAATTGTCCAATCTCGTGGAAACCATATTGAAGAAGACACAGCAAAAATTTTTAAGACCAATATTTAATATATTATGTATGAAAAAAAGAGGGAAAGGACAGTTATGGATACCAGAGTTGCCATTTTATGTAGGTGGGTTAGGGCAGTGGTCCCCAACCCCCGGGCCGTGGACCAGTACCAGTCCCTGGGCCATTTGGTACCGGTCCACAGAGAAAGAATAGATAACTTACATTATTTCTGTTTTATTTATATTTAAGTCTGAACAATGTTTTATTTTTTTTTAAAATGAGCAGATTCCCTCTGTTACATTTGTCTAAGACTCACTCTTGACGCTTGTCTCAGTCACGTGATACATTTATCTGCCCCACCCTAAAAGGCCGGTCTGCGAAAATATTTTCTGACATTAAACTGGTCCGTGGTCCAAAAATGGTTGGGGACCACTGGGTTAGGGTGTCATTTCTCTGATTAACCAGCTGACATTTAAGCATAAATTAAGGAAATGAGGTAATGTCATGTGGGTATATGAGGAAAATAATCCCAGGTCAAGGAAAGTGCACAGAAGTACAAAGACCTTTAGGTAAGAGTGAGCCTGGCATGGACAACGAATAGCAGGATCAGGGGCTGGAGTGGGAAGAATATGTGGATCACAGTGGAGCATGAGGTCCTATATAGAAGTAGAGACGTCAAATCACTTAAGACCCTTCAGACCTTTGAAAGGATGTTGTTTTTTACTGTGAGTGAACTAGGAGGTCATACAGAGATTCTGAAGTGCCATGACCCAATTTTTATTATTCAAAAATTGGTTAAAATGTGGGGAACAGACTCTGGAAGCAAGGGGGCAATAGGGGCACTTGTGGGGTATCCCAGGCAAAAGATGATGATGGCTTGGGCAAGGCGGGGATAACAGCGGGCATGCTAAATAGTCTGAATCTGAATTTGAGGGGGAGGCCATTGAGATTTACTGTGTTAAGTATGAGAAAGAGAACGGAAGTCAAATTAGACTCCAAAGTTTTTTAACCTGAAAAACTGGGAAAAGGGGGTTTCAAAGAAAATCTAAATTTCCTGTAACTTCAAGCTCATACATGCTGCCTTCAGCTTCATTGATAAAGGCCTCAGAGCTGACCAAGTCCCACACTACACACAGCTGCATTTCAGTTTATCAGCTGTGCCAAATTCTCATTTCCGGACCTCCACATACACTGTTCCCCGAACCTCAGACACTCCTCCCTCTCACCTCTCTCATCTCCTCAATTATATTAAAAGTGAGTAGACGCACAATATCTATAAAACATGTAAAGAAAAATTAATACAATTTACCTTACCACTCAGTTTAATAAAAAGTTATTATAATCACTGAAATCATGTGTAACCCTCCCCTATCAAAAACCCTTTTCTCCATAAGCACTATCCTAAAATTTGGATTTATAATCCCATTGCTTTCATCATTTAATCTAATGTTTGTATTTTAAACATTAAAGATATAGTATACATTATGTAATATTATAATATATACATTATAATAATATATATACCACATATATAATAACACTTCTCTAAGGCATACACTTAGGAATGGAATTGCTGGATTATAGGATTCATATGTGATTACAATTTACGCCAACTTGTTTTCCAAAGTGGCTGTACTGTTCACAGATCCACCAGTGGTGTATAAGTTTTAATTGCTCTACTTCTTTGATATTGTCAAAAATTTTAAGTTAACCAATTAGTTAAATGGCATTTCATTGTGGTTTTAATATCCTAAGTACTAGTGGTTGGACATCTAATAGGTTTATTAGCCATCTGGAGTTCCTCTCTATGGAGTGACTATCTCTTTTGACCATTTTTAATAGACTATTAATGTCTAATTTTAATGGATTATTAATGTTTATATATTCCAAACACTAATATTATATTGGTGCATCACAGTATGTGGCTTGGCTTTTGACATATTTTATGGATAATTTAGATGAAAAGTTCTTAACTTTAGTGTGAAACTCAACTATTTTTGCCTCTAGAGTTTGTAGATTTTTTGTGTTAGAAAACCTCTACCTAACCTTCTCTGACTGGTTTATTTCACTTAGCATAATGTTTTCCAGGTCCAACCATGCTGTCACAATAGGTAAGATGTCCTTCTTTTTTATGGCCACGTAGTATTCCATTGTGTAGTAGAATTGAGCACCTGAAACCTGAATAATTTTGTTAACAAATAAATTCAATTAAAAAATAAGATAAAATAAAAAAATAAAGATGTTTCTTTAAAACATCTATACAGTGATTATGCCAAACTTTGATTAAGAACCACAATTTAGCCTGACCAATGGTGACTCAGTGGATAGAGCATCAACCCGAGATAGTGATTTCTTTTCATACATGTCTGAATCCGGGTGCTCAAGCTAAGCCAGTCACCCCTTGCTCAAGCAACCAACCTTGAGCTCAAGCCAGCAACCCTGAGCTTGAGCTGGTACACCCATGCCCAAGCTGATTATCCTGTGCTCAAGTCAAGGAGCTGACTGTGACCTCAGGGTTTCAAACCAAGACCCTCAGCATTCCAGGTCAATGTTCTATCCACTAAGCTACCACCAGTCAGGGTAGACACACTCTTTAATGACAGTAATAACACATGGGTAGAGTTCATATCATTAAGTGAATAATGCTGGTTGATATGATGAGGACAAGATAACCTGAATCTGAGAATAAATAATTTCATATACAGTGTGTCCGTAAAGTCATGGTGCACTTTTGACCAGTCACAGGAAAGCAACAAAAGATGATAGAAATGTGAAATCTGCACCTAATAAAAGGAAAACCCTCCCAGTTTCTGTAGGATGATGTGGCAGCATGTGCGCACGCACAGATGATGACGTAACACTGTGTATACAGTGGAGCAGCCCATGGCCATGCCAGTCGAGATGTGGATGGTACAGAGGAAAGTTCAGTGTGTTCTGTGGCTCGCTAAATTCGAATCCGTGACCAAAGTGCAACGTGAATATCGGCGCGTTTATAATGAAGCGCCAACACATAGGAATAACATTACTCAGTGGGATAAGCAGTTGAAGGAAACCGGCAGTTCGGTGGAGAAACCCTGTTCTGGTAGGCCATCAGTCAGTGATGAGTCTGTAGAGGCTATATGGGATAGCTACCTAAGGAGCCTAAAAAATCTGTGCGTGAGCCCACATCGAACTGCACTGAATAGGTATGAAACTGGGAGAGGAGAGTTTTCCTTTTATTTGGTGCAGATTTCACATTTCTATCATCTTTTGTTGCTTTCCTGTGACCGGTCAAAAGTGCACCATGACTTTACGGACACACTGTATTTCCAGGATTAGACATTGAATAATAGCAAGATGATTAGGCTAAGTTATGGCCACTGACTTAACAGAATATGATGCAGCCAATAAAATACTAACCAAGACAATGGCAACTCAGAAAATGCTTATGATGTAATGTTAAGTGAAGCAGCTGGATAAACTTTTTGGGTAATATCCTATCCTGAGTTCTTTGAAATAAATTTAGGTTTGGATTGTGCTCTGTTCTGACCACTTAATTTTCTACCTTTTAGGTATTTTTCTTTCTGGTCAAAATTGTACTTCTTAATAGCAAACCTCATTTATTACTAATCAGTAATTTATCCCATTCATTGACAGTTCATAGTACCCCAAACATCTTTCTCTTTAAATCTCCCTCCACGACTTAAATCATCTCTAAACCAAACTATTTTTAAAATCTTCACTGAGTTTCATGGAAACCATGAGAGAATGTGACCATGGAAGATTATTATTAGTGGTTTGTTGGTTTTTTCCCTGTTTTTACCATCCCATCAAGGTATTAACATGAAGAGATACCACAACTTCAAAGCATTTGAAAAATGGCCTCAGGTCATTAAAGAATGCGCGAAATTATTACTAAGCCCGGTTGAGTAACAAAATCTGAGATGAATAAGTTTCTGTTTTTCATCTATTGACCCATTTTAATCAGAAAACTTAAATTTGGACAAATTATATTAGAACATATTATCTCTCAATGCTGGGACACACATAAAACTAAGATATTAAACACTAAATGGTGAAACATTTAGGTTCTAAATTGAAAATGACATCAGAACTGCCCAGAAATCAAAACTGTAGCCAAACAGCTATCACCACATTTTCATTAGAACAGATCAGGTATTAAGATGGGAAAACCACACTACCACACTTGCCAACAAAACAAAATATGATTTCAAGAAACTGTCTTTGGTAGTCATTAAAACTAACTCTATCTTGGTTGAAATCAGTCTATGAAAAACCAGTTTTAGTAACAGTCCTAAATAAAGTCTAGGTCTTTCCAGCCTCACATGAGGGTAAAAGGAACTTTAACGAAGTAATTCTTCTACAGAGATAGAAATATTGAGGAAATACTAGAACAGAGAATCTGAAGAAAAATGAACAGCATTAAGTGATAAAATATTTTTAATTAAATTCAATTACCCATTTTGTAAGACATTAATATTTAAATAACATAAACCAGCATCTTATACTAAGTCTAAAAATGTAGGGTTTTTTTTTTTTAATGTCAGCCTAGCTGCAAAAATTATAGCGCCATTAGCAGTGAGACATAACGAAAGGTGAGGCTTCCAAAAAAAGCTGTAGGCCAATACACAAAATTTCACAAATGCTAAAAGAAATCACAGCAGGAAGATGAAAATAATCTGCCAAATTAATTTCAGGAATCACTGAGCAACAGGATAAGCACAAACACTTGGGATATCCATTCAGTTACTGAAAATGAGTTCAGGTAAAATGATCTAAAGTAGGGTTTAGGGAAGTCCCTGTTGCAGGATACCTGCAAACCTGCTTTGAGCATGCAATTAATCTAAAAGGTCTGTGTGTGACCTCCCCTCCATATAAAACAGGTTGCTGCCTGGCTCCATATACTGAAAAGCACTGGACCAGATTCACATGATAGTTATAATCCAAGACATTTTGATACCTAAACTCCCCATCTCCATCAACTCACACAGCAAGGCAAAATAGGAAAATTTAATTATCAATAATTTTTTATTTTTAACTTTTGGCTGATTAAGTTTTTCATTTTAAGAAATAATAAGTTACAACAAATAGAGATTATTTATTTCTTCAACATTAAATATATTTCCTTCCAATTAAAAAGATCTAATTTCTCATGACTAAATAGGGAAAATAAAACTGATTGTAAATCTTAAAGGAGAAACCACCGAGACAAATGTTAAAAGATACTTCAAGATTTTGTAACTTTTAAATCTTGTCAAACATTACTTGAAATTTCACTTTAAAAAACCCCTCCACTAAGACAGTATTCACATGTTTCATTATTACAGATATCTAATTAGTCAAATATTTTAAAAAATCAAAAATATATTTTCATCTTTCATTTAAGACTACATAACTCAGAAACTGGTAATAAATATGTAAATTTAAAATAGACAATATCTTTTGGTGAAGAGTTTATCACACTCAAAGACAATTTTCAGTAAGAAGAACAATAAGGTTCAAATTTCAATCAATAGGAATGATGTCAGATTTAAACTGCATTCACTGTGAAGAATTAGACAACTACTGTGTCAGTACACATTTAAAAAAATGATGACTGAGGATGGGGACAAGTGGGGAGGCAGACAGTGGCGACCTCTGGAAGATGGAATCTCTTCTCTCTGCTGGTCCTAGAAGAGAAAAGAGACACCAATAAGCATCAACACACTGTCCGAATTCCTCCCCACCAGAGGCCCAACAATCCACAGGTGTTTCTCAACCTTACAGCTATCCTCACCTTTATATATGGTATTCAGTGCCAAGAGGATTCAAAAACACCACCCTATTGTAACTTAGTAAATAGGGCTGCCTTAAAAAAATAAAAAGTATCAAAAAGATTACTTCTTTATATACAGTATAACCTGCATCAAATGTGGCTGAAAGCAGCTAGGTGGAAAGTAATAATTCTTATCTGTATTAAGAAATCTTTTCCGAAATGATTGCACTACACTATTTTAAATTCTAAAGAGACCATTAAATATAATTTTTAAAAGATATGAATTGCCTATATGTGTGTGGGGGTGCATCCATACAAATCAAGTGGCTACAACCAAATACTTGGGTTGAAACTGTTGTGACGCCCATTCAGTTCTCATAGAGAGGACTGGGTAACGGGTTGTTTACAACAGGCTGACAAAGAGAAATTCATCAACTTGTACAATCGGAAAAAAGTTATCTCCACTCTGGAAAGAAGTCCTAAAAACAACTAACTTTTAAAAATTATCTAAATAGATAAAATAGCTGTAGTAGATAATTCCTTCAATTTTGCAATACAAATAGAATTCTACAGAATCTCTTTTTCCTAAGTAATAAAGTTGTTAATTCCAATCCAACTAGCAAATTGTTTGACACCACAAAAGCTTACACAACCAGAACTCTGAATCACTGTTATTCTCTCACTGTTAGACTCTTGTGGAAGACCTAGTCACTCAAAACTGGGTCCCAAGTAAACCCTACAGGAAATATTTTTTTATTTCAGTTACTCAAGAGTTAGGTCCAAATGTATACAATAGGGGACTTAGTTTACTTAATTAAAACTAAATAAGCAGTAGCTATATTCCACATTACTGTTCATTACTTTCTTTCAGCTATTGTGCTGAGAGTATCGGAGATTTAAAAAAAAAAAAAAAAAGGCTGGTAAAGACATCGTCTTTGGCCACCCAAAACGGTGGTGAAAGCGCATTACTGGAAGCCCTAAACGTCTGGAAACAGAATCTCTTCTGAACTCACTGGCTTTGGGTCAAGGCTATATATTTTTAGCTTCTTAGGTTTGAGTTTGCAACCACAAGTAAATGACAGAAGGGTAAAGTGTTCCCAGACACCCTTGTGTAGAAGAGTTAAAACCATACTGTTTTGTATTTCCAATGTACTAGTCAGCAACGTGGTCCGAAGAGATGAGGGGAATATAAGATTGAACAGTTCAGTCTCAGACTGAACAGGTTCAGGAAGTGCCATACAGAGAAAGACTGAGAAATCAAGATTGAAGTCTCATTTTGTAAACTCATTAAGAATTTTAGAGTGGAAAACACCTCACTCAAAATTACCGCCAACAAAGGAATTCACAAATTCAAACACTAATAAACCATCTGGAACAACGCCCACTCCTTTGTTCACGAATCACAATAACCAAAACCAAAACAAATGTTTCAAACAAGCAGACCACGCGTTTTTCCTTTCCAGAGGGACTCAAATGTCTTCAACATCAATCAGCTGCACCTGCTGCGACTAAAGAACGTTCGGGTGCCGGAGCCCAGACCCAAGCACGTCCACGTTGCCCACCCGCGTGGTCCGCTGGGCCGAGTTCGCGGCCCAGGCAGCCCTCGCCCCCCACCCGGCCCCGCCGCGGGCGACCCCGCAGCCTCGACCTCGCGTGCGGGGGCCCAGCTCGCGCACGGCCGCGGCGCGCAGACCCGAGGCGACCGAGAGGCCGGTAGTGCTCCTACCTCACGCCGCTGCTCCGAAAGCCCCGAACCGCACGCCCGGCTGCTCCCGGCGCCCCCGCGAGCGACGCCGCGCTCCCGCCCAGACCCGGGACTCGGCCCAGGCGGCTGCGAAACAGCGAGAAGCCGCGGGCGGGCACCGTCATGGCCGCAGACCCCGGCTTCCGGGCGGAGGTCCACCTCCTGCCGCTCCGGTCCTCGCAGCAGCAGGCCGGTCCCGTCCCCACCGGGCCCGGCGGGAGAGCAGGGCCCGCCAGCTGCGGGGTTCCGGGAATTCCGGGGTGCCACGCAGGGGCGGGGCCAGGAGCCGAGCTCCGCCGGGGGCCGGGGGCGGGGCTGAAGGAGCTCCGGGGCCCTTAGGAGGCAGGGCCGGGACCCCAGGCCCCGAGTATGGGGCGCTACACCTGGAAGGCTGGTGGCTTGCGGCGCGGCTTCACGACTCGGCTTCTCTCCCCCTCCACAGGCCGTGGATCTCCCCAGGGGGAAGCCACAGGGAAGGAGGCTAAACTGATCAGTTCAGCCTGCACGCCCCCTTTCTCCCAAGCTAGAGCTTCAATCTACAGCCTCGGCCACGTGGAATTTTATTAAAAGCTGGAAAGACCTTATTGGTTCTTTTGTTTCTCACTCCCTTAGTGCGACCTTTGGACACCTTGGGAGCTGGAGAAAGAAACAAAGGTGCGAGTGTGTGGGGGGAGGAGGGGGTCCTGGCCACGCAAGGCCTTGACTATAGGGGTTCTGTAGCTCCGCCTTATTTCCACTGTTAGAAGAAAAGAACTGACCACAAAGCCTATGGTTTTCCAGAGCCTATGATCAGGTTAACACACACAGCCTAGGAACCTGCTATTGAGTTGAGTGGTGAATTTTCAGTGAGAAAGCAAAATATCAGCTCCCTTTGATAAACTCAGCCATATTAAAAAAAAACAAAAACAAAAACAAACCAAAAAAACACCTTGAGTGTTTATTTGAGCAAAAGTTGAATCAGACAGCATCCAATCTAGTAGATGAAAAGGAACTGTACAAAACAAAAGTCTTTTATTTAGGCAGAAGGGAGCAAGGAACAAAGAAATTATACTGGCAAAAAAAGCAGGTTGGTTATTGTAAAGCTGGGGAACGTTGGGAGTCTATCAGGCACATGACTGAACTAGTGCTGATTAAGCAACTCCTGATTGACTGGTTTAACAGTCCAATTCTGGTAGAGCTGAGAGATAATTAAGACTTGGTTTGATGACATGAGAGGTAGGATAAGCCAGTCCATTTTAGGCATGTTGGCTTGGTTTTCAACAGCAGGCACAAATAAAACCAGCTGCAAAGTTAAAGGAGACACTATTTCTCCCAAGGTCAGGCTGCATCTGTGAAGTGTCATCACAATCCCTTCGTCCACTGCTTTCTTTCTGAGACCTTTGTTCTCTAAAATCATAGACAGTCAGAAATTTTGCTATTTAAATCATATCAGTAAGAATGAAACATCCTACTCTTGTCTGGATGATTTAAGTGAATTTGACACAAAGAAGCAGCCTTCATTTCCAACCTAGGTACAGAGCTTCAGATGAAGGATTTCTGGACACAGTTCTCATCTATCTTGCTTTCAATTCCAAGGGAAAATACCCCTGGACCCTCTTTGCAGTTCAACCTGATGTTGGCCCCTTTACATATATCTCTTTTATTTTGAGTCTACAAAGAAACTGTTTCTTTTAAATTTGATTTAAACTCTGACCTTCCCCAAATCCAATAATAATGTTATATATCTCCTTCTAATTGATGAGATACTTCTGGGTTCCACTGGTATGAAGTCTCCCTCCATTCAAAAAGCCAGTTATCCTTGCTATTGGTTTATCCAGTGGTTCTCAACCTTTCTAATGCCGTGACCCTCATGTTGCAGTGACCCCAAACCAAAAAAATAATTTTGGTGGCTACTTCATAACTGTAATTTTGCTACAGTTATGATTCGGAATGTAAACACCTGATATGCATTATGTATTTTCCGACGGCTTTAGGCAACCCCGCCGGGGTCGCTACCAAGAGGTTGAGGACTGCTGGGTTTATCCCTGGTGGTTGTGGTCTGATTAGGCTCAGACAGCAGCCAGGGGTAATTATTCTGAAGGAGAGATTCCTGCCCAGGAGTAGTTGGATTAGCAAAGTAGGCAGTATTCTGTGCTCTTCGTTGGATAGAGGAAGGCAGGTTCTCCATAAGGTACAGTACTACAAACCCCACTTCTTTGACACCTCCATTATACTTAGAATAGTTTTGGGCAAAGAATTGGTTGGTATTCAGTAACTTTTTCAAAATTAATTAAGATTTATAAGGAATCCATTTATACCAGCACATTTCCTTTTTTTTATTTTTTACTTTTTATATTGATTGTAGACAGAGGAAAGAAAGAGAGAGAAAGGCGGTGGGGGGGGGGGAAGAGCAGTAAACATCAGCTCATAGTTGCTTCCCACATGTGCCTTGACCAGGCAAGCGCGGGGTTCCAAACTAGAGACCTCAGCATTCCAGGTTGATGCCATGCGCCACCACAGGTCAGGCTATACCAGCACATTTCAAAACACAACCTCATCAATTCAAAGCTTTCTTTAATCATTTGGCCTTGCAAGGAATATATACCTGTGTTGATGATTGCTCTTCCTTACCTCTGTCTCATGCTAGTGCTTCGCCAGCTCCTGCTTTCTCTCTATTCATACACAAATAGTTATATATTTCCTACTAATGAGAAACCTAAGTTGTTTTCTACCCAAACATAAAATAAACTTTCACTGTTTCTGAGTAACTGATTAAAGTCATCTTGAGGAAAGAGCCTGCATCAAATAAGGGAAGAAGTCTGCCCTCTGTCATCTAAAGGTGGCCCACCAGCCAGTCTACCTACTGTCTAATCTTAATGTCTTTTTCATGAACAAATGATGTCTTTCCATTTATTTGTGTCTTCTTTAATTCTCCTCAGCAATGTTTTGTAGTTTTCGATGTATGAATCCTCCTTGGTTTGATTTTTTCTAAGTATTTTATACTTTTGATGCTATTGTAAGTGAAATTATTCTCTTCATCCTCTTTCTGGATTGGTAGTTTTGGGGCAACTACTTCTGCAGTAACAGATTTTTGTGTCTCTGTTCAGGAGTCTCATGTCTCCTGTACATCTTGATGAAACTATGAAAAGCTAACTTACTAGATTGTAGGTAGGAAAAAATTAACTCTTTCATAAAGACACAAATTATCAATATAAGGAATGAAAGAGGGGAAATTACTACAGATGTTAAAGGCATTATAATGTTGATAAAATAATAATTTAAAAAGCTTCAATGTTAAAGTAAAAATATAAAAAACTTTAATACAATATGCTTCACACATAAATGAAATAAGCAAATTTATTTAAAAACATATATCATCAAAAACTAACCCAAGAAATAAATTTAAATTTTAAACTCTATATACATTTTAAGAAATGAATTAGTAAATAATAACTTCTGACAAGAGATTTCCAGGCCTAGTGGGCTTCATTGGTGATTTTTTTCAAACATTTAAGAAAGCAATAATAACAATGCTATGCAAATTTCTCAGAAAATAAAAGAGTAAGTAACACTTTCCAATTCACTTTATAAAGCCATCATTGCCCTGATATCAAAATATTACAAGAAAAGACAAATACAGATCAATATCTCTTAACAACATAGTAACAAAAATCTTCAAAACAATAGTGAAAAATATAAAGCAATATATTAAAAGAGTAATATATCATGAACAAATGGAGTTTATCCTGGGAATGTAAGTCTGGTTTAACATTCAAAAATTAATCATTGTAATTCACCATAGCAACAAGTTATAGAAAAACAATGATGAAACTCAATAGATGTAGAAAAAGTATTTGACAGACAGAATTCAACATTTATTCATGATAAAAATAACAAACTTTCACAAAACTAGAAATACTCATCAAGCTCATAAATGACATCTACGAATAACTCACAAATAACATCGTACTACTTCATAGCGAAAGACCCTTAATTAAAATTAAGAACAGTGGTCTTTTGCCTGACTTGTTGTGGTACAGTGAGTAAAGCATTGACCTGGAACACTGAGGTCGCCCACTTGAAACCCCAGGGTTACCTGGTCAAGACATATACCAGAGTTGATTTTTCCTGCTCTTCCCTCTGTTCTCTTTTCCTTCTCTCTCCCTTTTCTCTCTCTCTCTCTCCTGTCACTAAAATGAATAAATAAAATCTTAAAAAAAAAAAAAAGAACAATGGTCTTTTCTCACCATTTCTGTTTCATGTTGTACTGTTCATCTGAGGCTGACTGTAAAAGGGTACAAAAGAACTCTTAGGGGTGATGAAGTGTTCTAGATTTTAACTGTGGTATGGTACACAATCTATACATTTGTCAAAACTCATCTAACTGCACATGTAAAATGGAAACATTGTATTATATGTAAATTATAACTCAATTACAATAGATAAAACACAGGATTTGAGCATTGCTGATTCTCCTGAGATGATACACATCCCTCTCTCACTAAGGAGCCTCTTTTCCGAGAGCGCGTACATACATCATTTTGATTTTCCATATTAAACTTGGCCTCTAGAGGGAACCCATATTTCACAAATCTAAAGGCTTGGCAATGATTTCAAAATCACATCATCTATGAATGTACATGCACAGAAAAGAATAATACATGTGGAAAGTTTCATTACTAAATTTGTAAGAATTTAGTAATAAAATTTGATAAAACCCCTTTAGTCCATATACTACAGAAAATAAAAATGTTACTTGTGGAAGGGATGAAGCTCCTTTCATTAGTGTGTATTTAAATAGTGGAACCAATCTTGACTTTCATTTAAATGTTGTGAGTCATTTAAACATAACCTTGGAATACTTTTTAAAATAAAGATTATACTTTTAGGTACAAAAGTTATACATGTTTATTATAGAAATTTGGAAATTGCAGAAAAGCTGAATGAAACAAGAAGAAAAGGGAAAGAAGAAGGTTTAATAAAAGCCACTTTCACGATACTCAATTAACAAATAAGAATGTGTCAACATTTAGATGTATTGCCCCAGAGCTTTTATTTACACATTAATTTTACTTGAGTAATCACATATAATTTAACACTATTTTGTAACTAAAAAAAAGTATAAATTAAACATTTGTTTATAATAAAATATTTATAATTATATTAATCATGTTACTTTGAAGTGTTTTAATATAACTCAACTAAAAAAGTTATACTAAAAGCTTATTAATATTTAGTAGCCACATTAAATTATGCATATTTCTTTGGTGTCTCTAACTCTCTTAGGCAAGAAAATCTTATTGCATCTAGAAAGAGGCAGGCAGTGGATGGCAGAATCTTTTTTCTGTATCCTGAATAATCTCCACTTAAGTTTTTATAGGAAAAAAATGTAATCTATGAACAGGAAAAAATCTTAAGACAAAAACCCCCCCAGTTTTTGCATTATTTACGTATTAAGCTTATGGTGCATTTCTAAGAAAACATAAACTGTACATACATTTCAACCCAATTTTATCTTTCCACCTAACAAAAATATATTCATGTTTAAGTAGAAGGGACAAGAAAACAGGTAGTAAACAGTACATTTTGAGCCTTGTTTGTGAAACTACTTGTATTTTTATTAAAAATCCTTTTTGGGCCCTGGCCAGTTGGCTCAGTGGTAGAGTGTCAGCCTGGTGTGTGATGTTGTATTCAAAGAAACTATAGTCTAAAGAATTAACTTAAAGGAAACATTTATTTCAGTCTTAGAAAATAACTCTAAAGGGCAATTTCATTTGTAACCTAAACTAAAGATGAAATTTTTGGTTTAAATCTACTACTTTATCAAATAACAATATCAAATAATATAAAGAGTAGTTTGCACTTATGATTGTTTTATCTCCTTCACTGTCTTGGGGTTATTATATTTATTTATTTATTTATTTTTAATTAATTTTAATGGGGTGACATTGACAAATCAGGGTACATATATTCAGAGAAAACATCTCTAGGTTATTTTGACATTTGATTATGCTGCATTCCCATCACCCAAAGTCCGATCGTCTTCCGTCACCTTCTAACTGGTTTTCTTTGTGCCCCTCCTTGCCCCCAACACCCTCCTTCTCCTCCCCCTCCACCCCGTAACCCTCACACTCTTGTCCATGTCTCTGAGTCTCATTTTTATGTCTCATCTATGTATGGATTCATATAGTTCTTAGTTTTTTCTGATTTACTTATTTCGCTCAGTATAATGTTATCAAGGTCCATTCATGTTGTTGCAAATGATCCAATGTCATCATTTCTTATGGCTGAGTAGCATTCCACAGTATATATGTATACCAAAGCTTTTTAATCCACTTGTTCACTGATGGACACTTGGGCTGTTTCCAGATCTTCACTATTGTGAACAATGCTGCCATAAACATGGGGTGCATTTCTTCTTTTCAAACAGTGTTATGGTGTTCTTGGGATATATTCCTAACAGTGGTATAGCCAGGTCAAAAGGCAGTTCGATTTTCAATTTTTTGAGGAATCTCCATACTGTTTTCCACAGTGGCTGTACCAGTCTGCATTCCCATCAGCAGTGCAGGAGGGTTCCCGTTTCTCCACATCCTCGCCAGCATTTATTCTGTGTTGTTTTGTTGATGAGTGCCACTCTGGCTGGTGTGAGATGATATCTCATTGTGGTTTTAATTTGCATTTCTCTAATGATTAGTGATGTTTTCATATGCCAATTGGCCATCTGTATGTCCTCTTTGGAGAAGTGTCTATTCATTTCTTTTTCCCATTTTTTGATTGGATTGTTTGTCTTCCTGGTATTGAGTTTTACAAGTTCTTTATAAATTTTGGTTATTAACTAGGAGTTATTATATTTTGGTAACTATAACATTATTTATATACACATATGATTTTATTATGTTGATTGGTTTTATGAGATACCTTTCTGATACTATATTGGAGTGGAAATGAAACCCTTTCTTAGCCCTTAAAACTAGAAGAGACTAAATCACATCCTCATAATGTTCTTTTTTTTTTTAATTTCTTTTTTATGGGAGACAGAGACAGAGAAAGAGCGACAGATATAGACAGACAGGAAGAAAGAGAGATGAGAAGCATAAATTCTTCGTTGCAGCACCTTAGTTGTTCATTGATTACTTTTTTATGTGTGCTTTGATTGGGGGGAGGTACAACAGAGCCAGTGACCCCTTGCTGAAGCCAGTGACCTTGGGCTTCAAGCCAGCAACCTTTGGGGCTCAAGCCAGCGACAATGGCGTCAGTCTATGATCCCATGCTCCCATGCTCAATCCAATGACCCTGTGCTCAAGCTGGTGTGCCCATGCTCACACCAGATAAACCCACGCTCAAGCCGGCAACCTCAGGGTTTCGAACCTGGGTTGTCTGCATCCTAGGCAGATGCTTTATCCACTGTGCCACTGCCTGGTTGGGTCCCCATGATGTTCTTTATCATGGTTTTTAACTTGTAGGTTGTAAAAAGGAGTGAATTTAGAAATTATACTTGAAAACACATAATAGTAAAAGCAGTTTTGCATCTATTTACAAGTTTGCATATAAAATAATTTTTAAATTTAATTTCATAACTATTTATTTGGCATGTATGATGTGCCTCTATTAATAAACTGGTAATGAATTAAATTATCTGTATGTCATTGCTAAGAATGCATTAAACATCTACTTTAGATTTTAAAAATCAATAAAATGTGAGTGCACATTTACTGTTGGAGTGTCTAAAGAGAAGAAACAATTTCAGCACTGAAACAAATACAAAAAATATCTAGGTCAGATGAGTGGCAATGAAACCAAACTCAGTGTTTAATATTGCTAAAAATAAACATAGAAAGATATAGCTTAAAGTTTGAGTCAAATAGACTAGCAACTGAATACCACAAATCAACAGACAGCCACCAAGTCACTGTAAATGTCAAACCAGAGGGAACTCGCCCACATAGCAAGCCTGATTCCAACAGGAAGAAGAGAGGAATTAAATTGAGCATGCTTGATTTATTCTTTCCAAATAAGGTAAGTTATTTCTCCTCTGAGCAGAATCACAAGTAAAGACTAGAATGTTATGCAAATTGACTAGTTCAAGAGTGGTATAAAAGTTTTCTTCTAACAGATATTTTTTAAATATTATAATTAACAACACTAACAACCTACATGTATAATTGGAGCCAAAAGTCAGCATGATGCCTAATGGTAGAAAAATAGAATGAAGAGCTTAAAAAGCTGAAACTGAGACAAGGATGTCTGTAACTCCCATCATCACATAACAGATTTGGGGAAGCGCTAGACCATTGAATTAGACAAAGAAAAAAAATGAGATACAGAAATTAGGGCAAAAGAAGCAAAAAGCTAGAAGCACCCTAATTATATCTATATGAAACCTCTTAAATAATGATACATTCCAACAATAAAATATTGTACCTCATATTACTTTACCTCTTGGGAAATATATTATAATACTCGTTGAAATTGACCATTCACCAAAACATATTTTATACAAAGCAAGCAAGGTACAGAACAGTATGCATGGTATTTTTCCATATGTACCATAAAAAAGAAGTGTGTGTGCAACACACACACACACACACACACATAAACATATGTGCTGATTTATATAGAGAATATTTTTCCAAGAATAATACATGGAGAAAATTAGTAATTCACACAGGTTTTGGGAATCAAAAACAAACATCTAGAGCAGAAGGGAAAAGTTTGAGGGCATTTTGTGTTTTGCTCTTTATGGTATAACCTTCCTTATCATTTGAATTTTCATAATGTGCACATACTTTTTCTTCAATAAGAAAGTGTGACCAGGCCTGGCTTGTGGTGGTGCAGTGGATAAAGCATAGACCTGGAACACTGAGGTCACCGTTTCAAAACCCTGGGCTTGCCTGGTCGAGGCACATACGGAAGTTGATGCTTCCTGCTCCTTCCTTTTTCCCTTCTCTGTCAGTCTCTCTCTCTTTCCTCTCTAAAATGAATAAATACTTTTATTTATTTATTTATTTAGTTAGTTAGTTAGTTAGTTATTTAGTTTTTTTGTATTTTTCTGAAGTGAGAAGCAGGGAAGCAGAGAGACAGACTCCCACATGTGCCTGACAGAGATCTTCCCGGCATGCCCACCAGGGAGCGATGCTCTG
This sequence comes from Saccopteryx bilineata, assembly GCF_036850765.1. NCBI lineage: Eukaryota > Metazoa > Chordata > Mammalia > Chiroptera > Emballonuridae > Saccopteryx > Saccopteryx bilineata. Next base: position 209,454,327 of record NC_089494.1, read on the forward strand.
CCCATCTGGGCTGTTGCTCCATTGCAACAGGAGCTATTATAACGCCTAGGGTGGAATCCATAGAGCCATCCTCAGTGCCTGGGTCAACTTTGCTCTAATGGAGCTTTGGCTGTGGGAGGGGAAGAGAGAGATTACAAAGGAGAGGGGGAAGGATAGAGAAGCAGATGGTCACTTCTTCTGTGTGCCCTGACCTGGAATCAAACCCAGGACTTCCACACTCCAGGTCAACGCTCTACTGCTGAGCCAACTGGCCAGGGCCATGAATAAATAAATATTAAAAAAAAAAGAAGAAAGTGTAACCAGTTTGACTACTTGATGGTGAAAAGTTCTAGCTTCTGAGTGATTAATAGCATATTGAATAAAGTGCTATGGCATGCTCATAAAGGTAGTTAGGAATTTGGATCTGATGAGATCTCTGCAGAATAATCACTTTGCAGTAAAAAAGATTGACAAGAGGGGACAGTCTGGAGTCTGGGAGACTGGTTAGAAAGTTATGCCAATAGCCTAATGAAAGCTGATAAAAATTATAACTGAGGCAGTATCAGGGAAAGGAGAGGAGGAGTTACATATGAGAATTGTTAAGAGGGTAGAAATGGCAGGACCTAGAGCCAGTAGAATGCAAAGCAAATGGAGAGGGTCAGTCTGTGATGAAACCAAGCCTCCTGGCTTAGTTTATAAAATAAAACAAAAAAACAGGGGAGCAGTGGGTCCCCGTGTAAACTCTGGGGAAGGCTAAATTACAGCAGTTATGTGTTAACAATGACAACAAGGCGAAAATTCAGAGACAGGCATAAATCCAGATTAAGATCGTAAAATCTGATAACCAGGGAAGGAAGGCTGGTTGAGCTGGCAAGGAATAGCAGTCAGGATATCTTAGCCAGATGAATTACTGTGTCATGGGGAAGCAGTGCACCTCACCCAGAAATACACAAAAGGTCTCTGTGATTGTCTCAGCATTCCACACAGGCAGGGTGCAACCAGGGTGGAGCTGGTCCTGCGGGCTGAAAACAGAAGTAATGGAAGAAAATGGAGATAACAATCTTGGCATCAGGCCTTGACTCTGACTTTACCAGGCTTCATAACCATGGACAAGTCAGTTGGTTTCTTTTGGCCTCATGTTCTTTCACTAGAAAATCACAGAGAAAGTGAAATGATAGTTATTATAACACTTCATTGGCTAATTAAAACTTACAGGGTTCAGGAAAAGCCTCTTAGAGGAGGTGATTAATAAACTAAGCGTTGAAGAATAAGTAAAAAATCCACCGGATGAATGAGTTAAGAAGTGGGGAGGAGATGAAAGATGTTCCATTTTGTAAAACCCTGAGTGTGAAGCCAGTAGGCACGGCCACCATCACAGCCCCCTGGCCCATGCAGGCTCGCATTGGATTTGGACAGTCGGTAAAGAAACAACGGAGCCAAAAACTGGTGGGCCATTACCTTTAATCCTAGCTTGCACCCAGCGGGCAAGTAAAAACACACACTGGGCTCCAAAACCCACTCATTCAGTGTTCACAAAGCTACTGACTTATCCAAGTTTCCTAGAATCAAAGGTTTCTAACTCACTAGCCTTATTCACCTCTGTTTCTCATCTCCTCCTCTCTGCACAAACTCTACACAAACTAGCTTCTTACTCAGCACTCCACCATCTTGGCTGCTTCTCCTGGCCTCCTCCATGTGGCCTTTCTCTGCTCTCCTCTCTAATATTAATCTCAGGAACCAAGAGAGAGCAAGCTCCCAGTCTGCCCCACTTTATAGTGTAGAAACCAAAATCTTTAATCCAATATACAAACAAGGAAGTCTCTGATACAAAGTCACTTACCTGAGGCAGAATGGGATTCCTCATGAGAGTGCACATCAAAAAGGGTGGGAAAGGCTTAGTCCCAAAACCAAGCCCCAGGCTACAAGGATCCTGCCTGCCCACAGCCCGCCCCCAATACACACTAATATAATCACGCCCAAGCAAGAAGGGTAACCAATACCATCACCTGGGCGATGGGCTTCCACCGTGGGCAGCGCCATCTTTAACAAAGTGAGCATACATCAACAAAACAACACAGAATAAGTGCTGGCGAAGATGTGGAGAAAAGGAAACCCTCCTGCACTGCTGGTGGGAATGCAGACTGGTGCAGCCACTATAAAAAACAGTATGGAGATTCCTCAAAAAATTAAAAATCGAACTGCTGCCTGACCAGGCTGTGGAGCAGTGGATAGAGCATCAGACTGGGATGCAGAGGACCCAGGTTCGAGACCCCGAGGTCACCAGCTTGAGCGTGGGCTCATCTGGTTTGAGCAAGAGCTCACCAGCTTGGACCCAAGGTCGCTGGCTTGAGCAAGGGGTTACTCGGTCTGCTGAAGGCCTGCAGTCAAGGCATATATGAGAAAGCAATCAATGAACAACTAAGGTCTCACAACGAAAAACTGATGATTGATGCTTCTCATCTCTCTCCGTTCCTGTCTGTCTGTCCCTGTCTATCCCTCTCTCTGATTCTCTCTCTGTCCCTGTAAAAAAAAAAAAAAAAAAAAAATTGAACTGCCTTTTGACCTAGCTATCCCACTTTTAGGAATATACCCCAAGAACATCATAGCACTGTTTCAAAAGGAGAAATGCACCCCCATATTTATGGCAGCATTGTTCACAATAGCGAAGATCTGGAAACAGCCCAAATGTCCATCAGTGGATGAGTGGATTAAAAAGCTTTGGTATATATATACTATGGAATACTACTCGACCATAAGAAACAATGACATCGGATCATTTACAACAACATGGATGGACCTTGATAATATTATACTTATAAATAAGTAAATCAGAAAAAACTAAAAACTATATGATTCCATACATAGGTGGGACATAAAAATGAGACTCAGAGACATGGACAAGAGAGTGGTGGTTAAGGGGGGGAGAAGGATAGGAGCACAAAGAAAACCAGGTAGAAGGTGACAGAAGACAATCTGACTTTGGGTGATGGGTATGCAACATAATCAAATGTCAAAATAACTTGGAGATGTTTTCTCTGAAAATATGTACCCTGATTTATCAATGTCACCCCATTAAAATTAATAATAATAAATTTTAAAAAACACAAAGTGAGCATAATATATTTTATCTTCCCAACACTGAGCTAAAATAGAAAATGGTGAAAGCCCAGAAATAAAACCACATATATATGGTCAAATAATCTTTGATAAAGGGGCCAACAACACACAATGGAGAAAAGAAAGCCTCTTCAACAAATGGTGTTGGGAAAACTGGAAAGCCACATGCAAAAGAATGAAACTTGACTACAGCCTGTCCCCGTGTACTAAAATTAATTCAAAATGGATCAAAGACCTAAATATAAGACCTGAAACAATAAAGTACATAGAAGAAGACATAGGTACTAAAATCATGGACCTGGGTTTTAAAGAACATTTTATGAACTTGACTCCAATGGCAAGAGAAGTGAAGGCAAAGATAAATGAATGGGACTACATCAGAATTAAAAGTTTTTGCTCAGCAAGAGAAACTGATATCAAAATAAACAGACAGCCAACTATATGGGAACTGATATTTTCAAACGACAGCTCAGATAAGGGCCTAATATCCAAAATTTACAAAGAACTCATAAAACTCAACAACAAACAAACAAACAATCCAATAAAAAAATGGGAAGAGGACATGAACAGACACTTCTCCCAGGAAGAGATACAAATGGCCAACAGATATATGAAAAGATGCTCAGCTTCATTAGTTATTAGAGAAATGCAAATCAAAACTACAATGAGATACCACCTCACTCCTGTTAGATTAGCTATTATCAACAAGACGGGTAATAGCAAATGTTGGAGAGGCTGTGGAGAAAAAGGAACCCTCATTCACTGTTGGTGGGACTGTAAAGTAGTACAACCATTATGGAGGAAAGTATGGTGGTTCCTCAAAAAACTGCAAATAGAACTACCTTATGACCCAGCAATCCCTCTACTGGGTATATACCCCAAAACCTCAGAAACATTGATACGTGAAGACACATGTAGCCCCATGTTCATTGCAGCACTGTTCACAGTGGCCAAGACATGGAAACAACCAAAAAGCCCTTCAATAGAAGACTGGATAAAGAAGATGTGGCACATATACACTATGGAATACTACTCAGCCATAAGAAATGATGACATCAGATCATTTACAGCAAAATGGTGGGATCTTGATAACATTATAAGGAGTGAAATAAGTAAATCAGAAAAATACAAGAACTACATGATTCCATACATTGGTGGAACATAAAAATGAGACTAAGAGACATGGACAAGAGTGTGGTGGTTACCAAGGGTGGGGGGGGAGGGAGGACATGGGAGGGAGGGAGGGAGAGAGTTAGGGGGAGGGGGAGGGGCACAGAGAACTAGATAGAGGGTGACGGAGGACAATCTGACTTTGGGCGAGGGGTTTGCAAAATAATTTGATGACAAAATAACCTAGACATGTTTTCTTTGAATATATGTACCCTGATTTATTAATGTCATCCCATTACCATTAATAAAAATTTATTAAAAAAAAAAAAAAAAAAAGAAAATGGTATTTTCAAAGAACCAAGAAATTATTTGCTATAACTAGAGCAGAGTCTCATAAGGATAAAGTGAGAAAACCTAAATTGTAAGCTAAGTAATTTGCTCAAGACTACACTGCTAATAATGCTCTGATCTATTGTAAAGCCAGCAGCCAGGGCCACTATCACAGCAGCCTGGCCTATGCAGGTTCGCATTGGATTCGGACAGTCGGTAAAAAAACAACGGAGCCAAAAACAGATGGGCCACCATCTTTAATTCTAGCTTGCACCCGGCAAGCAAGTAAAAAACACACACTGGGCTCCAAAACCCACTCACATTCAGTGCTCACAAAGCTACTGATTTATCCAAGTTTTCTAGAATTGAAGGTTTCTAGCTCACCAGACTTATTCACCTCTGTTCCCCATCTCCTTCCTTCTCCCTGCATAAACTCTACACAAACTGGCCTCTCACTCAACACTCCGCCATCTTGGCTGCTTCTCCTGGCCTCCTCCATGTGGCCTTTCTCTGCTCTCTGCTGTGCTCTCTTCTCTAATGATAATCTCAGGAACCAAGAGCACAAGCTCCTGTTCTGCCCCCATTTTATAGTGTAGAAATCAAAACCTTTAATCCAATATACAAATAGGGAAGTCTCTAATACAAAGTCACTTCTCTGAGGCATGATTGGATTGTACCACCCCACATCAAAAAGGGTGGGAAAGGCTTAATCCCAAAACCAAGCCCCAGGCTACAAGGATCCTGCCTGCCCACAGCCTGCCCCCAACACACATTAATATCACCTGGGCGACAGCCTCCATGTGGGCAGCGCCATCTTTAACAAAGTGAGCATAATACATTTTATCTGCCCAACATCTATGAATTGAACATTTCTTCTGAAATGAAACAGACTTTCAGCAGAACTTACTTTCTCTAAAACAAAGAGACTTTCAGCAGAACTTACTTTTTCTAAAAGACTCCTTACCTTGAGGCTGTAGCCTTGGACTAGTTTTGCAAGGTTGCAGATGTTCCCAGAATGTTTCTCCCTGAATTAATTCTATAGATAAACATTGTAAATGAGTTTGTCTCATTGCTTTGTTTTACTGCTAGGCTTCCCCTCCTCCCCATACTGTGGCCAGAATATAATCATGCCTTTAAAAGCTTACTCCTGAGTGTGTTTGGGGCTGCAAGTTTTTGGGGTGCTAGTTCCCTCTCTGGTCACCAGTTTTTGAAATAAAGACTCCTTAATTGACTACTTAATTATGTGACAAACATCTGTTTCTCGCTGTTTCAATATAACAATTCATCAGGATTTGCATTTAAACTATTATATCACATACAACCTCCCAATAAAACCATACAAACAGGAGAAAACCATTGCCAAGGTTAATACTTGTTCTAGTTCATAAATTGAGGTCTTTAGATAACATTTAAAATGTTTTCTTCTTACACTTGTTAACTTATTTCTAAAAACTTTTATATCAGGATGCTATTATAAATTGTATCTTCTATGAAAGTATATATGGTGTCTTTAAAACTACACAGTCCAATTTTTGTATATTATTTTGTATCCATCTACCTTCAAAGTATGCATTTGTAAATTATTTTGCACTTTCTACATAGACAGTTATGTCACTTGCTATGAAAAGCCATTTGGTTTTCCATTACTATAAATGTTAACATATTTTTCTAAATTTATGGCACTGGTTAAAATCTTCAGTAATAGTTTGAATGGAAGTGATAATAGCAAATAATTGTGTTATCACTAAACCTCTTAAGCATTTCACCACTACGTATAATATTTATTGTTGATGTTTTATGGCTTTATGAGCTTAAGGAAGTCACTTGTTATGAATAATTTCTTTTTAAATCACAAGTGAATATTGAATTGCACTTTTTTTTTTTTTTTAATCCTGGAATTTTCACTCTGAGTTCAAACTATGATGAGATGGTCACACCTGAACCTAATGACTTCTGAGGAATCCTAAAGATGAAATCAGAGTCTTGTGGTCTGTGAACAGCAATTAAAAACTTCAGAATTAATTTAATTGGGAACCTGTTGGACAAATAAGTTTGTAAAATTTGTGTTATTTGATTTTGCTCACTCCTATTGTTAAAAATGGTGCTGCCCACATGAATGGGGCTGATTACCTTCCTGCTTGGGAAAAGGCTTGGTTATGCTAATGTGTGCTGGAGGAGGGATTTTCCTGCGAAAAAGTTTTAAAGGGAGGAGCTAGGAAGCCATTTTGAGAGGAGACCAGTTGTTGCAGGGCAGAAAGGCCACGTGGTTGCAGAGGAGGTTAGGCAGCAAGATGGAGGCGTGCAGATGGGGATGACTGAGACTAGCATGGGCGTTTGATTCTAGGAAAACTTGGATGTGTCAGTAGCTTTGTGAGCTCTGAATGAGTGGGTTTTTGAGCTCAATGTGTTTGTGTTTATTCACTTGCCACATGCAAGCTAGGAATAAAGGTAATGGCTCACCATTCTCCGACTCCTCTGTTTCTTTACCGTCTGCCTGAATCCAATGGGAACCTGCATGGGCCAGGTGGTTGTGATGGTGGCCACAACCACTGACTTTACAGAACTTAAACCGGAACACAGAACACTTCCTTTGAGATTTGGACAACGTGTGCTCTCCTATCCAATAATAAATGAGATCTTAATGAAATTTTAAAAGCAGGACAAATAAAAATAGTAGACCAAAAAATTGCCAGAGATATGATGCTAAATAATATATGGCAAATATTCTATGGTGGCGGCTTGGAAGCTACATGTGTAAATTACCAAACCTACAGAACATTGTATATAGAATTACATCCATTGTGAATATATGACATGCAGAGTAATAAATGCTTTCTGACTGGTTTATTGCTGAAAAGGTCCTATCTTTCACTTTAATCTACACTATTCATAGTCAATGGTAGAAAATTGTGGTGGTACATACAGAACATTGTAACCTGAATATATAACTAGTGTAATATCAAGACAAATTTGTTTAGAAATACATATATTTTATAGTTGTTTTTAAAAACCTTATAATACTAAATCACTTTAGAATTTTAAATAAAACATTTTTTAAAAAAGGTAGTATTTCTATTTTTAATGATCCAATTGGTCAGCTTTCAGAGTCACATTGAAGGATGGAAAATTAATTTGCTTATCTCCTGAGAGTATATGGGCAATAATTATTATCAAGCAGATTACAAACAGGTACACTATATGCCAAGGTATCTTGAGACAAAATTTTCTTTTTAACTGGATGGATATTTTTTTGAAAATCTCTGCTGTGAATTTGAATGAATTACAAATGTACCTTATATGTAATGTGGTATTTCCTGTTATAATTATCTGTACTAAACATGTCAGTGATTAAAATGGCTATAAGTTGATTTATGCAATTCAGAACAGGAGTATCTTCTATTATCACCTCCATTTTAGTTTGTACAGAAAATTTTATTCAGTGCAGTAAGACTAGAAAAGATTAAAATTTATAATGAATGGAAAAGCAAAATTGCCATTAATAACAAATGGCATAATTAGCTATATAGAAAATGTAAAATAATTTACAAATACATAATGAAGAGGTTGATGGATACAAAATAATATACAGAAATTTTATAATACAGTATTTAAACACCATTTACAATACCATTTAACTACAAAATGGCTCCAGAAATAAATTTTTAAAATAAGGTAAAAGAAAAACAATTTAATACTATTTAAAGACCTTAATTTATAAACTATGTTGCCGGGCGTGGTGGCGCGCGCCTGTAGTCCCAGCTACTCAGGAGGCTGAGGCAGGAGGATCGCTTGAGCCCAGGAGTTCTGGGCTGTAGTGCACTAGGCCGATCGGGTGTCCGCACTAAGTTCAGCATCAATATGGTGACTTCCCGGGAGCGGGGGACCACCAGGTTGCCTAAGGAGGGGTGAACCGGCTCAGGTCGGTAAACTATGTCAGGTTCACAAGATGTGACATTACTATTTTAAAGATGCACCTACTACTCCTACGAAAACTGATGTAAATTCAAGACACATTCACTCAAAATTCTCATATTAATTGAGAATTGATTCTCAATTGATTCTCTCAACAAGTTGATTCTAAGGGCTGTCTGGAAGAACTAAGAATAACTAAGGAGGAACAATAATGTCAAGACATTTGCTTCTCCACTTATTAAGAATTTTAATAATGCTATAGTAATTAAGATGGCATTGCACTGTTGTAGGTAGTAACGTATTGACTAATGGGGAAGAAACAGTCCCAGAAGAAACCATGCATATACATTATCTTGATTTATGACAGAAATTGGAAAATGATGGCTTTTTGTTAATGGTGTCAGGAACTGGTTATCTATGTGTGAAAAATAAAATTGAATTTTTACCTCACATTGTAGAGAAAAAAATAAATTCCGATTTCTAAATTAAAAAGACCAAATTATCCCATTTTCAGAAGGATATTTTTTTGATTTTGAGAAATACTAACCATAAAAAAATTATCTTACAAAAGAATTTATTTTAAAAACATCATACAGATGCTACCATTTGCCACATAGACAAGTGACAAATGATTATTAGTATGCAAAATGTTTGTTTTTAAAAAGCTTTTGTGAAATGGCAAATAGCATAACAGAACATATGAAAAAAATAAATAAAATTTTACAAGTGATAAAATATAAAAGCTCATAAGCATGCGAAAAGATAGCCAATCTCATTTGTAATAAGGGAAATGAAAATTAAAACCACAGTAACATACAATTGTAATTTGACAAGTTTTTAAAGCCTGACAATTCCAAGTGTTGGTCAGTAGGTGGAGGAAGAGGTATTTTCATGGATTGCGTTTGGGAAGAATAAATCAGTACAGCTACTTGGAGAATAGATTTGTTTGGTGACATCGAAAATGTGTGTACCCAGTGAGCCAGTTGTTCCCCTCCTGCCTTTTTATCCTAGAGTGTCACTGACATATGTGTAGCAGGAGACCAGTACAAAAATTTTGAGAGCTGAATTTTTCATAACAAAACTAAGCCATCCTAATTTCAAGCCACTGTAAAGTAGATAAATAAATGTTGGGCCTGACAAGGCGGTGGCACAGTGCATAGTGGATCAGCCTGGGACGCTGAGGAGTCAGGTTTGAACTCCCGAAGTCGCTGGCTTGAGCATGGAATCATAGAAATGACCCCGTGGTCACTAGCTTGAGCCCAAAGGTTTCTGGCTTGAAATCCAAGGTTTCAGGTTTAAAACCAAGGTCTCTAGCTTGAGCTCAAGGTCATTGGCTTAAGCAAGGAGTCTCTGGCTCAGCTGAAGGCCTCCTTCCCGCAACACCCCCATCAAGGCACGTGTGAGAAAGCAATCAATGAATAAGTAAAGAACCGCAATGACAAGTTGATGTTTCTCATCTTTCTTCCTTCATGTCTCCCTTTCCCCCTCTCTCTCAAAATAAATAAATAAATAAATACATAAATAAATAAATAAATAAATGTTGGTGTTGCATAAAATGAATAGCAGTTATCTGGAGAAATAAACCATCTTAGGTTAAACTCACAAACATATTGTTGAATGAGAGAAGTCATTCATGTATTATCTCAATTATTCAAACTCAAAAAAACAACAAAGCTAAATTGTTTATGATTTCGCTCATAGGTGACAAACTTATAAAGATAAGAGGTGAATGATTGACACTGAGTCCAAGATGAGGGTTAAGGTATGTGCGGCGGGGTCTGGTAATAGAGGGAGAAGAATGATATTTGAGAGGAGTATACAGAGTGCTTCAGAATCCTGGTAATGTTCACTGTCTTGGACTTGGAAATGAGTACAGTTATTCATTTTGTTACTATTCTTAAAACTGTACATATATGTATGCATACACACACTTATAGTATATATGCATACACATAATGCTTTATATAGTCTTTTATATTATATACATAAAGCATGTATACATGTTTTACAATATCTTTTATATCTACATGCTATACAATTTAAAAAAATTTTTAACCTGATAAATCATATTGCAATTTTGAATGTCTTCTATTCAAGTGTGTAAGGGACTTCCAAATAATCTAGAATTATCCATGTATCTTTACTGCTAACTATATGTCTTTGTTTATTGCAGATGTTCTTTGATGTCAAAATTAAATCTATGAACTCAGTGGGGGGATTCAAATAATTTAATAACTGGTTTTCTGCTATAATGACTGTTTAAAGTATAAAAATATATATACTAAAAGGTAGTTTATTATTTTATGTGTATTTAATAGTAAAAACAATAAAAGAGGTACACAAAACTAGATTGTCCCGCCCTTGCCGGTTAACTCTGTGAAGAGTGTTGGATGTGCATCAAAATTGCCATTTCGATCACCGGTCAGGGCACACACAGAACAGCTCATTGTTCCTGACTCTCTCTCTCCCTCTCTCTCTCTTTCTTCTCTATCCCCCTTCCTCCTCTCTCTCACTAAAATCAATAAATCTTGTGTGAATGAATTAACATTAAAACAAAACTAGATTGTTATGCCTGACCAGGCGGTGGCACAGTGAATAGAGCATCGGACTGTGGAGGATCAAGGTTCGAGACCCCGAGGTTGCCAGCTTGATTGCGGGCTCATCTTTGAGCAAGGCTCACCAGCTTGAGCACAAGATTGCTGGCTTGAGTAAGGGCTCACTCGTTCTGCTGTAGCCCCCTGGTCAAGGCACATATGAGAAAGCAATCAATGAACAACTAAAGAGCCGCAACAAAGAAATGATGTTTCTCATCTCTCTTCCTTCCTGTCTGTCTGTCCCTATCTGTCCCTCTCTCTGACTCTCTCTCTGTCTCTGTCACAAAACAAACAAACAAACAAACAAAAAACTAGATTATTTAAAGAGTTTTAAAATATTATTAAGAAAATATTAAATAATACCTGAAAAAAACCAATAAAACTGTATTTAAGATATTTCCATAATGCTTCTTGATTGGCATCCGCGCTTGCAACTTTTTTAACTTATGGACAGAATAAACATTACTACAGTTGCTTAAAATACGTTGTTGCACAGATGAATGTTCAAAAAGAGTAAAGAATGTAAATGTGTGATTTCCACAATGGGTGGCTGCCCTGGCGCCCACCTTAGAAAGAACCCTGATTACAGGTGCCATTTTCACATCCGGTTCACTGAACTCAACAAAAAATTGGGTATCGTTTCTGCCAAACCTGTGTGAACCGTCTGAATTTCACCACTACTGCCATCTATTGATAAATTAATAATTTTTGTCTTGTCAAGAAAGCCTTATGTTAAGCTTAAAATCCCTCAACACTGAATTACTAATAATGAATTATGAGCTCAAATTTTGTTTATCTTTTGTTATGGGGCCTTGGTTATGTCATATCTAACATTTTTTTCCATCAATAAATCAAACCTTTTAACTGAATAATTAATAAAGTTACTGATGCAATAACCTTATAAAGTTGTTTGCACATAACTTTATAATCAGATTATCTCATTTACCTTCACAGAGAAGATACTATTGAATTGTGTCTATGAAGATGAATAAAAGCTCAGACTCCAAGAAAAAACTGGTAAAAACAGTGTAGATAGAATCATGCTCCAAGATGCACAACTTTGTGACAGAGAATGGTATATTAGAAAAAAGTCTCAACAGTCAGGAAAACTGAATGACTTTGTAATATTCAACTGATTTCTGGGTTCTTGGCTTTCATGGCAAGCAAAATCAACCATAATGAATCAGAAGCACTATTCAGACACAACCTTAATATCCTGAGTCTCAATTTGCTATTTGTGAAGTAGAAGTGATCAAATTGTGTTACCAGCGTTTGAAGTCATGATGATAATAAGGAAATATACATACACACTTAAGATAAAGTGTTTGAAAAACCAAAATCAAAGAGTAGTTTCTCATTGGAATTATAGTTTAGGATTTAATGGAATTAAAATTAGCTTTATGTGATTTGTTAAAGTTACTATGGTTGAGTTTTCAGGGATTCTTACTTTCAAATATTGGTTTCTAATTAGAGACCTTTGGCCCAATGCCAGAATAACAGTATATTTAACTTGTAGTGAATTTTAGACTCATAATATCTTAAGATGGTCAAGTTCTCAGATTTTTAAAATAACCTATTCTATTATCATGATCTTTTAACTGCTCTGAGGGCTACATAAGTTTATAAGTCACATTAAATCTTTCATTTTGAAATGTATCTTCTATTCCCCTCGAAAATAATTATTTATACTGACATAGATACTATACACTATACTATTAGTAATAACCATTTGTTGAGTATTGCTTTATGCCAGTACTACTCTACATGCTTTTGATGTATTATCTTGAAACCTTTCAACAATGTTATAAGAATTGTTTTTATTTTATGTATGACGGCATTAAAATTCAGAAAGTAAGTCATTTGGAAAGGTCACAAAAAAAAAGAAAAGTTTTTTTGTTTTTTTTTTTACTTTCAAGAATGTGTGGCCACAATGCCCATAGTTTTAATTTAGTCCACACTGCAGCGGCTCATCCTGAGGGATCTTGGAAGAATCCTGAGAAGCGGAGGGAAATGGTGGTTCACAATGTGCTCAAATCAAAGCTAGAGTCAGGGTCAACCCAAAGGCCTCTTTGACAGCCTTGCAAACTGTACCGTTCAAAAGCTTTCATTCTCCTCATTTCATATTTACGTATCTTTATGAAGGCACCGAGTTAGGTAGCTCTGTTTACTTGTGTGTTCAGTGGCCCACTGAGCAGACTTTACAAGTTCTGACCTGCTGCTCTGGGTCTGGGTCCATTTGATCTGTTCACAGCTGTTCGTACCGTCTCATTTTCTTTTTATAGGACTGCTAAAACTGAAAGATACTATCCCAGTCACCCATCATGTCACTGTGAAAGCAGAGGTACCATATACGCAGGTGAAGATTAGTTCTCAGATAGAGGCTGGTGGGCTTAAGAAAGTGCTTTATGGGAAACTTATGATAAAACAGGATACTTACCTTAAAATTTTTCTGTTTTTTCAGAGAAAATATTGTCCCATCTCTATTGTAGTACCTCCATTTCTTCTATCTCTTATATCTTCTCAACTTCTGGAACTCCCAAAATATTTAATGGTGATCACAGAGTGGGATCATCCACTATTCCTCTTCTTCTGCTCTGGCTGCTTTGCCTAGGAAACCTCAGGCACAGCTGCCTTTACTGCTTCCTGATGGTTTCTCAAAGTCACATGGTCATACTGTGTCTTACCGTTCTAAGATTGATCTGTTCACACGGAGAACATCTCTTTCCTACTCTCCTCAACCTGTGGCCATTCTCTCATACTTTTGTTGTCAATGTAAGAAACTTCCAAACTAGTAAGAACTTTTTATAAGTTTATTTGAGCCAAAGTATCGACAATTGCTAGGAAGTAAAGTCTCAATGGATTGAGAAAATGGCGGCTTTATCACTTATTTTATACATTAGAATCAGAGAGGATGAAAGGGTTTACATGAAATTGATTGGTGATAGATCACGGAGTCAAGAGAAAGCAAAGTGGGAAAACTCTGGGATTGGATAAAAAGTAAAAATGTAGCCTGCCCACACAGTGGTGCAGTGGATAGAGCATCAACCTGAGATGCGGAGGACTCAGGGTCAAATACCTGAAGTCGCAGGCTTAAGCGCAGGCTCATCCAACTTGAGCATGGGCTCACTAACTTGAGCTCAGGTCACTGACTTGAGCGTTAGATCATAAACATGACCCCAAGGTCACTGACTTGAGCTCAGCGGTCATTGACTTGACTTGAAGCCCAAGGTTGCTGGCTTGAGACCACAGTCACTGGTTTGAGCAAGGGGTCACTGGCTTGGCTGCACCTTCCCCCATCAAGGCACATATGAGAAAACTATCAATGAACAACTAAGGTGCCACAATAAAGAGTTGATGCTTTTCATCTCTCTCCCTTCTTGTCTGTATGTCCCTATCTGTCCTTCTCTCTGTCTCTGTCTCTCTTACTAAATGTTACAGTAATATAATGTTATAGTAATTAAATATATAGAAATATAGAAAAATAGAGAAAATATATAGAAATAATTTAGGATATAATATTAAAAGCCACTGAGGCACATGAATAAGGCTTCGCCCCCTGGGCAAGAGCTAACCTAGTGTGTAGAGATGTGATGGGCAAAGCCATGCCCTCTGTGCAGAGCCCAGTCAGTGTGTGTGTGAAATGATATGTGGGTAAAAAGAGCTCTCTGCAACAAAATTCTTTAGTGGCTTGATGTGGTAATCCCATAGTTAACACCTGTTAGAAGGCATATGCCAAAAAGGGTACTTAAACCAAGGGGACCCCAGCTGCAGTCAGTCATCCAGACTCTAACACTGAATGTGGGTCATCTCTTCATCGCTCTGACCAAGGACAACCGAGCGGAACATGCCAGTGGGGCCCCATTAAGCTGTACTCAGGCACGGCACAGGATCTGTGAGTAATAAACTGCCTGTGTGATTCTCGCAACTAACCTGTGTGTTGGTCATGTTTTTTTCCGGTACCAGTTTATCTCAGCACTGATACATCGCATCCTCATAGCTGCTTCAAGAATAATCTTGAAGAGGCTGCCAGCCCTGCCATTAAGCAGGGGTGTCCCACTGCACAGGGAAGTAGAATCAAGATGCCTGATTGACATAGAAATAGGGTTCTACTGAAAGCCTAAAAAAATTAAAAAGTAAAAAATATATACTGAAACTTTTTTTACATAGGCAAGCATAAGATAATTAAGTTAATTAACACAATAATAATAACAATGAGGGGTTTGTTGGTTTCTGCTTTGGTCTGTAGCTTGCTTTGAGGGGAACAGGCAAAGATTACCCTTACATTTTAAAGACATGTTATCAGGTATGTTATTGTAGATGCAAAAGAAAACAGACAGGCTCCATTGACCTTAGTTAGAGAAAAACACTTCCCTAGGACATGACTACCCACCTTGCATTGCTTTTAGTTAGAAAGTTTTCATTTCAGGCCATCCTGTGTGGTTACTTTAGGTCTCTGAGTTTGTAAGCCCACCATGCTGGCCTCACTGGAGTTTGCCAGGGTCCCAGTAAAGCCCAAGCTCTACTTCAATCAGGCATTTCTGATTCAGATTCCCCATCCAGTGAGACACTCCTGCTTAATGGCAGGGCTGGTAGCCTCTTCAAGCTACTCTTGAGGTGGCTATGAGGATTCTACTTATTGGTACTGAGACCAGTCACCACCAGAGGAAAGACACGACAGACACACAAATTAGTTGCAAGGATCACACAGGCAGTTTATCACTCATAGATCCTATACCGTGCCTGGATACAGCTTAATGGGGTCCCATCAGTGTGCTCCTCTGGGGCTGTCTTTGGTCAGAGTGGCATAGAGACAGTCCATGTTCAAGGTTAGAGTCTGAATGACTGACTGCAGCTGGCTTTAGTACCCTTTCTGGCATATGCCTTCTAACAGGTATTAATCTACAAGATTATCACATTAAACTACTTTTAGGGAGTTCTTCCCAGGAAACTCTTTTTTTATGTTAATCTACAAAGTTGTCACATCAAGCTACCTTTTAGGGAGTTTCTTCCAGGGGGCTCCTTTTTATCTAAATAATTTCACACACACTAGCTGGGCCTCGCACAAAAGGCATATTCTTTCCTACTATATCTGTACACACTAGATTCGTTTCCACCCAGAAGGTGTAGCCTTATTCATTCACCTTAATAGCTTTTAATATTATATCCTAATTTATTTCTATATATCTTCTATATTTTTCTATATTTAATTACTATAACATTACATTACTGTAACAGCCAGGCTCATTTTTTGGCTGTTGGGCAAATGAGTTTGTAAAATTTGTATTTTTTTTATTTTGCTCAATTTTATTGTTAAAAAATGGCACTGGGCAGCCGCCATTTGTGCTTGCCCTCAGAACAGGGCAGTTGATTGCAAATTGCAAATTGCATTCCTGCTTGGGAGGGGCCATTGTTTTGCCACTGTTTGCTGGAGGAGGGGCCTTTGTGGCCCCATCCAGTTTTGCAGAGAAAGCAGAGAGAATGCAGAGTGCTGAAGAAGAAGCCAGTTGTGCAGAAAAAAAGTGTGCAGATGGGGAACCAGAGCTAAGGGGATTTGGGAGCCCTACTGAGGCTTGTGGGACCCTTTGATTCTAGGAGGAACCAGAGAAGATTCTCTTGGTTGTGGAACTGGAGATTGCACCAGGGCTTTGGGAGCCCTGAATGAAGGGAAGTGTTTTCCCCATGTGTTTGCTTGTCAGCTGGTATGAGGCTTTAATAAACAGAATGGCCCACCATTTTTTGGCTCCACTGTTTCTTTACTGTCTGCCTGTATCCGGTGAGAACCCTCAAGGCCACAACGGCAGCAGCCCCTGGCCCTACAGTGACCCTTTTTCATCCACTCTGTGCTTCACTTTTTACCCTGATGTTCCCAATGGAGGGCAGCCTTGTCCTCCTAACTCTCAGACTATTTTGTGATAAGGTACCAAAGAATGGAAAAATTAATATTAACATTTTAAGAGAGGAAAGAGGGAGTTTTCTGGCTTGCAGAGACATACTGTGTAGAAAACCCTCTTTATAATAGGAAGCTTAAAGGACATTTTATAATTTGGGCTAAGCATACAGAGAGATTTTGTAAATATGATTTTTATACTTATGTGTGATTTGCATGAACTCAGGATAGACAACAGCACTATATTATATTGTAAATATAGAGATTTTGTGCTAGGGAGACTTAGATTCCCTCCCTTCCCCCACACCTGTGAGGAAGAGGATAAACACCTAGCCAGGTGTGGGGGGAGGGGAGAGAAAGGCAAGCCCTTTTCCTGTCCCTTCTTTCCACCTTTAATGGGCCATTCACAGATGTTTATTCCCTGGCACCATATAGACTCCCCTTCCCCTCCCCTCCTGAAAACATGTAATTGATGTATATACCTCTAGACAAAGGGATGGCAGATAAACACTGAAAGATTTGGGAATATCTTTTAATATGTGGAACAATATTTTTTACTATTGTATTACCTTGTAAGTTTTAATGTGTAGAAATATTTTTATAAATCCTATAGATGAATGTTATGAGCTTGCTAATAAATTGTGTCATCTCTCCCCCTCCTCCGTTTCCCACCAACCTGTGTATGATCAAAGGTATATAACCTGCCTCAGGGTTATAGTCGGCACGCACGATTTGGGTCAGCTATGCTCCATGTTAATCATATGTGGCCAGCATATTGTTAAATCTCCTCCTTTTAATAAATCTCCTTAAAATTTATTTGGACTTAGTGTCTCTACATAAACCCAGCAGAATGTTACTTTACAACAATTTAATGTGATACATACTCTTGCCATTTCTACTTGCTCCAGGAATGCATTGACATCTGTGAGAGCAAGTCAGAAGGCCAATAATAAACACAAACCTGACCTTCCTCATGGTCTTCAACCATTCATGTCTTCCTTCCAGTTATAAATTAATCAATTATTTTTGTTTGCTTTGAAGCTTTTCAGTAGACAGGCTCTTCTTTTGGCCTTATCCATGAATCAAAACTGCAAGCTTCACCATGGTGTGAGAGGGGATGGGGCTAAGGTGAAGTCATGTAGTTTCCACTCAGGTCCATTTTCTCGCTCTGATGTCATCTCTCAATGTGTGTCAGCCAGAGGGAAAAAAGCTATTTAATTGTAATGAGAACTTGGCCAGAGGTAAAAGCACAGGGTTGATTATATACTTTTGATTTGTTATAGAATATGTAACTTTGATCACTAGCTTTGTAATATTAAATCATAGTTGCAATAAGCTGGGTTTAATATTTACTAATATTAACATGGGGGGAGCGGCAAGATGGCGATGGAGTAGGTGGATGTCCCAACTTCTACCTCCCAGAACCAAAGTGGATTACAACTTAATTTTAAGAACCATCATCTGGAAAAACCAACTTTGGACTAAACTAAGAGCACACTTTAACCAAGGAGCACTGAAGAAGGCACATTGAGACTGGTAGGAAAAGCGGAAATGTGGAAAGGGCTGCTCAGCTCCCGGGAGCGAATGGCAGCCTGGAGGGACTAGCACTGCGGGAAGTGAGTAGCAGAGAGGGGAGGGTCCTGGGCCCCGGGAACAAAGCCCAAGCCTGCAGCCCAGAGTCTAGAAGAGGCATATGGACAGTATTTAGCTGCAAAACAAGTCAGGATATTGTATGTGAGAAAGAGACAGATTTCTCAGACCCAGGATTTTTCTTAAAGGGACCGCACAGAAAACTTCTTTCACAACCACTCACCTAGGGCTCCAGGGGACAGGAAGAGATGAGAGGACCGGAGTAGTGGGAAGAGAGTATAATCTAGGAGGCATAGGAAGAAACGCTTTGAGGGACAGCCACCCTAACCCCTTGGCTGACTCACTCCCCAAATTTGAAGTGAATATTTCCCCTGGAACCAGCAATCCCAGCAAAAGGAAGCAAGAAACCAGTCATACAAGCTCTTCTGTGGCACTCAGAGCAGAGTCTCTTAGAAGGAGGGAGCCTTAAGAAATGCAGTATTGAGTGCTAGGGTCTGAGCTACAGCACCCCCATCCACAATGCTCAGGGCTCGCTAAAGGGCAGGCGGCAGCGGTGGGATGCAGAAGCACGGTCCTGTGGGGGTCGGAAGATGGGCCAGCCATGAGTGAAACCCGATGCGGCCTCAGTCTCACCCAGTGGGGGCAAAAGGGGTGTACAAAAGCAGTCCGGCCACCTGTGAGCATGCCTTAAATCCCACCCACAGGGGAAAGGTAAAAGCCTGGGAACTGCAGAGACTCAAGGCTGAGCGCAGGCATGCAGCCCAGCCTGACCCACAGAGCTGGGGCTTGCAGCCTGATGTGCAAGAGCAACTCTGCCTATAGGGGTGGGGTGAAAGCCCAGGAACAGGCGGAGACCCGCAGCTAAGCGCAGGTGCACAGCCCTGCCTGACCTGCAGAGCCAGGGCTTGCAGTCCAATGCACGAGCAAAGCTCTGCCCATGGGGTCAGGGCAAAAGCCAGGGAATAGGCGAAGATTTGCAGTTGAGCAGTGCTGAGGTTTGCATCCCTGGGCATGATGCACAGTCCCACCTGTAGGGGAGGGGTGAAGGCCGAGGCTTGTATCTGAGCATGTAAACACACCCGCTCCTGTGGAAGAGAGGCAGAAACCACAGGACAGCAGAAGCTGGCAGGAGCCAGCAATGCCTATACCTGAATGCCCTAAGCAGGAGCAGAGATGATGGTGGGCCTGCAGACAGACCACACCTAGGGAACACAGAGGCCACACTTATTGGACCCCAGTGGCAACACCTTTCTTATACACAGACAAAATGGGAAGGCAGAGAAATGCAACACAATTGAATCAAAAGAAATCTTTAGAAAAGGACTTGAATGAGTCAGATATAATCAAATTACCAGAAGCAGAGTTTAAAATAATGATTGCTAGGTTACTCAAAGATCTTAGAACAACAATAGATGGTCATAACAAACAACTAAATAAAGAGAGAGCAAGTATAAGAAAGGACATTGAAATAATAAAAAAGAATCAGTCAGAAGTGACAAATACAATATCAGAAATGAAGACCACAATGGAAGGAATTGAAAGCAGAATGGATGAAGCTGAGGATCAAATAAGCGAGTTAGAGGACAAGATAAACAAAGGCACAGAAGCAGAGCAGCAGAAAGAAAAGAGACTCAAAAAGTCTGAGGAAACTCTAAGAGAGCACTGTGACAACATGAAGAGAAATAACATCTGCATAAAGGGGTTCCTGAAAAAGAATAGAAAGAACAAGGGTTAGAGACCTTGTTCAATGAAATTATAGCTGAAAACTTCCCTAAATTGCTGCAGGAAATAGTCACACAAGGTCAAGAAGCACAGAGATTTCCATTAAGGAAAAACCCAAAGAAATCTACACCAAGATACATCATAATTAAAATACCAAAGCTAAGTGATAAAAAGAAAATATTAAAAGCTGCAAGAGAAAAAAAAAAGGCTATCACCTACAAAGGAGCCCCCATAAAGATGACATCCGACTTCTCAACAGAAACACTTGAGGCCAGAAGGAAATGGCAAGAAATATTCAAAGTAATGCAGAACAAGAGCCTACAACTAAGATTACTTTATCCAACAAGGCTATCGTTTAAAATTGAAGGAGAAATAAAAAACTTCCCAGACAAAAAAAAAAAAAAAAACTCAAGGAATTCATTACAACCAAACCAATGCTGCAAGAAATGTTGTTGTAAACAGATCAAAAAGGAATAAAGTTTTAAAGAATAAAATGGAAATAAGCAATTACATATCAATAATAACCTTAAATGTAAATGGATTAAATGATACAATCAAAAGACATAGGGTACCTGTATGGATTAGAAAACAGGACCCATATATATGCTGTCTACAAGAGACACACCTCAAAACAAAAGATGCACAGAGACTGTAGGTAAAAGGATGAAAAAAAAAATTTCATGTAAATGGAAAAAAAAAAAGCTGAGGTAGCAATACTTATATCAGAAAAAAATGGACTTTAAAACAAAGGCTATAGTAAGGGATAAAAAAAGTCAGTACATAATGATAAAGGGAGAAATCCAACAGGAAGATATAACCATTATAAATATCTATGCACCTAATATAGGAGCACCTAAATATATAAAGGAGACTTTGATAGATACAAAGGGTGAGATCAACAGCAATACTATAATAGTAGGAGATTTCAATACCCCACTAACATCACTAAATAGATCCTCAAGAAAGAAAATTAACAAAGAAACAGTAGACTTAAAGGACCCACTAGATCAACTGATTTAATAGATATCTTCAGAACTTTTCACCCTAAAGCAGCAGAATATACATTCTTTTCAAGTGCTCATGGTACATTCTCTAGAATAGACCACATGTTAGGACACAAAAGCGGTCTCAACAAATTTAAGAAGATTGAAATCATATCAAGCATTTTCTCTGATCACAATGGCATGAAACTAGAAATCAACCAAAACAGAAAAACTGAAAAATACTCAAACACTTGGAAATTAAATAGCATGTTATTAAATAATGAATGGGTTAACAATGAGATCAAAGAAGAAATAAAAAAATTTCTAGAAACAAATGATAATGAGCATAGAGCAACTTAAAATTTATGGGACACAGCAAAAGCAGTCCTGAGAGGGAAGTTCATAGCATTACAGGCATACGTTAAGAAGCTAGAAAAAGCTCAAATAAACAACTTAAACCTGCATTTAAAAAAACTAGAAAAAGAACAGCAAGTAAAGCCCAGAGGTAGTAGAAGGAAGGAAATAATAAATATTAGAGTGGAAATAAATGACATAGAGGCTAAAGAAACAATACAGAGGATCAATAAAACCAGGAGCTGTTTCTTTGAAAAGGTAAACAAGATCGATGAACCTTTAACCAAACTCACCAAGCAAAAAAGAGAGAGGACTGAAATAAATAAAATTACAAATGAGAGTGGAGAAATATCAACTGACACAACAGAAATACAAAGGATTGTAAGAAAATGCTATGAGTTAAAAGTTAAAAATACTATGTATGCCAAAAATTAGACAACCTAGATAAAATGGACAAATTCCTTGAAACATATATTTTAAAACTCAATCGGAAAGAATCAGAAAACCTAAACAGACCAATGACAACAAATGAGATTGAAACAGTTATCAAAAAACTTTCAACAAACAAAAGCCCGGGACCTGATGGCTTCACAAGTGAATTCTACCAAATATTCAAAGAAGAACTAACTCCTAACTTTCTCAAACTATTTCAAAAAATTCAAGAGGAAGGAAGACTTCCAAGCTCCTTTTATGAGGTGAGTATAATTCTGATTCCAAAACCAGGCAAAGACAACACAAAAAAAGAAAATTATAGGCCAATATCCCTGATGAATCTAGATGCTAAAATCCTCAACAAAATATTAGCCAACCAGTTTGTTTCAGCAATATACGAAAAAAATCATACACCATGATCAACTAGGATTTATACTGGGAAGGCAAGGCTAGTATAATATTTGCAAACCAATCAATGTGACTCATCACATAAACAAAAGGAAGGAGAAAAACCACATGATAATTTAAATAGATGCAGAAAAAGCATTTGATAAAATCCAGCACCCATTCATGGTCAAAAATCTCAGCAAAGTGGGAATACAGGGAACATATCCCAACATGATAAAGGCCATCTATGACAAACCCACATCCAACATCATACTCAATGGGCAAAAATGAAAAGCAATCCCCTTAAGATCAGGAACAAGGCAGGGGTGCCCCTTTCACCACTCTTATTCAACATAGTTCTGGAAGTCTTGGTGACAGCAATCAGACAAGAAGAAGAAATAAAAAGCATCCAAATTGGAAAAGAAGAAGTAAAACTATCATTATTTGCAGATGATATGATATTGTATATAGAAAACCCTAAAGTCTCAGTCAAAAAACTACTAGACCTGATAAATGAATTCAGCAAGGTGGCAGGATATAAAATCAATACTCAGAAATCAGAGGCATTTTTATACACCAACAATGAACTATCAGAAAGAGAAATTAAGGAAACAATCCCCTTCACTATTGCAACCAAAAAATAAAGTACCTAGGAGTAAATTTAACCAAGGAGATTAAAGACTTGTACTCTGAAAATTATAAAACATTGATAAAAGAAATCAAGGAAGAAACAAACAAGTGAAAGTATATATCATGCTCATGGTTAAGAAGAATAAACATCATTAAAATGTCTATATTACCCAAAGTAATTTCTAAATTTAATGCAATATCAATTAAAATACCAATTGCATACTTCAGAGATATAGAACACATATTCCAACAATTTATATGGAACCAAAAAAAGAACACGAATATCCTCAGCAATCTTGAAAAGTTAAAGTGGGAAGTATCACACTTCCTGATATCAAGTTATACTACAAGGCCATTGTACTCAAAACAGCCTGGTACTGGCATAAGAACAGGCATATAGATTAATGGTACAGAACAGAGAACCCAGAAATAAATCCACACCTTAATGGACAATTGATATTTGACAAAGGAGGTAGGAGCACAAAATGGAGTAAAGACAGCCTCTTCAACAAATGCTGTTGGGAAAATGGGACAGCTACTTGGAAAAAAATGAAACTAGACTAGACCACCAGCTTACACCATTCACAAAAATAAACTCAAAATGGATAAAAGACTTAAATGTAAGCCATGAAACCATAAGCATCTTAGAAGAAAACATAGGCAGTAAGCTCTCCGACATCTCTCGCAGCAATATATTTGCTGATATATCTCCATGGGCAAGGGAAATAAAAGACAGGATAAACAAAAGGGACTATATATCAACCTAAAAAGCTTTTGCACAGCTAAAGACAATAACTACAGAATAAAAAGACAAACTACACATGGGAGAACTTATTTGACAATACATCTGATAAGGGGTTAGCCAAAGTTTCAGAAGGTTTCCTTTTACAAACATACACACACACAGAAAAATGTTTCAGAGAACATATGGGTACCTCTGCCACATGAAAAACCAGAGCTCAGTGTAGACATTGAATGACTTTAACATTCTAAAACTCAAGTTCAATCTCAAGGCTGAGTGTTACAGGGTAACATACTGGAGAGGCTAATGAATAATAAAGGTGGCAGTTGTGCTCACTTTTAATCTTCTGCCCACATCCTCTTATTAGGAGCTGGAGGTGTGTTAAAAACAAAACAAAACAAATGATCAAACAAAAAAACAGAAAAACAAAACAAAACCAGAATTTGTATAGGGGACTTTGACCTAAGAAGCTCAGGAGAAATTAAGGGTTATGTACCTTTACAATCAACAATTTCCCTCTCCTGTCTTTCAGAAAGCAGTTAATAAACACAATTCTAAGAAATTTATCTACTCTATGTTTTCTCATTTATTCTGGAAGCTCAGTGACTAAATAATTCATCATAGGCAACTCTTTAGAATGTGTGAACATAATATGAAATTCATGGTTCATTTTTAACTTAAATAATGCTTTAGAAATTTTATTGCTAAATCAAGCCACTACATTAGCAGAATAAAACTGCCACCAAATTTAAATTAATAATAAGGATTATTATTAAGGATTAATTAGGATTAATAATTCAAGTAACGTCTAATTTAGTAGGACTGCCTATACAACCCAAATAATGTAAAAATTTTAATTATAGAAACCTAAGAATTAATTTTATTGAAATGAAGTCATTAAAATGAATTTTCTATCATAAGTATACCATACATCATATGTTATATATAGCTTTATTTTGTATGCATCCAAACATGGCCTGTGCAACACCAGAACACCTAGATATGTGGAATAATCAAATTATCTTTGATATTTTAATGACACATATAGAAGCCATAGCTTTACATATTTCTAAAAGGTTATAAATATATATTTATCAAGGTAAGAAGATAAAACTCTTTAACATTTTGTTAACTTGTTTAGAAAGTTTCAAATATTTAGTCAGGAATGGAGACCTCCCTTTGAACTCTCCCCCAAGTCTTCACAATTGTTAGAGATGGACTTGAGTTCATAGATATTATAAATGCATTTGGAAAACTATTTCTGGAAAGACACCCTAGAACAGATGATTGAGATGATAAAGTTTGGAGGAAAGCTGAATATGATAAAAATGTGTTCAAATTTTGAAAGCCCCAGAGAGGATTCACTGCACTTTGTGATCATGGTATCTCCCCTCCCAGGTAAGTATTCTCACTGTATTTTGGAAACAAAAATTATTTACTTTCTATTATGTTTTTGTCTATACACAGGGTTCAAATTATAGTGCTTGAAATACAACAGTGCTTAATTACTTGAAATTGGACATTCTTAGAAGAAAGAGAAATGGGATGTAGATATAACTTTTAATGATGAAGATGTCAAATGAGAAAGTCACATTATTGGAAGCAATGCATTTTTTTCAAGTATAGTTTCTTGGCCAATTAATAAAGTGTTATTTTAACAATAATAAAATTTTATAACAATATTGTAGGGCGTTATTAGAAAAAAAATTACTATCTTGCCTTCAGTGGTTCTTTAAAATAAATATCCATGAAAAGTTGTTCAATGGGATCTAGGCCTAGTTTTTAGTGATTTAAGGATCTGACTTGACTCACTTGTTCAAAGACAGAGACTTTGGTCTGGTTTTAAGCAAATCTCTTTCACAGTTAATATAAAACCCACTGGTTAGTTCCTTCAGTTTACTGAAGTACTCCAAGGTATAGAAATTTCAACAGCAGGAAATTTACTTTTCAACTTACACTTTTTACTTAAAAGGCATCAAATTTCTCACAAATTAACAGCAGGACAGCAATTGTCATTTCCTGTTGGGAGACATTCATAGTTAGGTCAGACCTCTGAACTGATCCCCATGTGTTTTGGGCTATATACGCAGATGGCTGAGACTCATGTTAAATTCATAGGAACAATGTCACCCTGTATTAAGTAGAGAGGAATCCAGATCATAGAGCAAGCCTGTGGAATCACATGGCCTTTTTAAGGGTGTTTTGGTACTTAACCGCTGGGCACAGCTTCTCTCTGACTGCCACTGCCACAGGAAATGCTCCCTTGTATAGTTTGAACAACTTGTGGGACTCATGGCTCAACAAATCAGAATATTAGCAAAATGAAAATGTGTTGCACAATTCGTATTCTTTAGAGCACACAATATTGGGAGAAAAAATCAGAGGGTCTCAGCCAACAGCCTCAGATCTGCCAACCTTGCGTCCACTAAGAGGAGCAGGAATGAAGCAAGAACAGTCTAACCTTGGCTGCAAA
Source organism: Saccopteryx bilineata (assembly GCF_036850765.1). NCBI lineage: Eukaryota > Metazoa > Chordata > Mammalia > Chiroptera > Emballonuridae > Saccopteryx > Saccopteryx bilineata. The sequence continues at coordinate 209,480,569 of NC_089494.1, forward strand.
GGGTAACAGGATGCCTGCAGACCCAAGGTCATGCTGTTTTCCTTCTTCTGTTGCAATGGCAGGCCCGTGACAAATTTATGCAAATATAACATGGAAAATCATCTCTCGAAGACATCTTCTTTGTGCCAAATGTTCTCTGGTTTTCTTTGGCTCAGACTATAGATGATATTGGCTTTTTTTAGAGTCTAGCTCTTCTGATTTGCCTGCAAGCTAAGGCTAAGTAATGTTTATTTTACGGGAAGGAAAGCAAGGTCAAGACCCTACAAGTAGGGCTGGGAATGAGAGAGGCCCCTGGGACAGGGTGAGAACATAGGCTGTTTCACTGACGTTCTTTCTGTTTCTTTCTCTCCCCCGGCGTCCCTTTTGAGATTGGCTAGAGCTCACTTAAGGAGTAGAAATTAACATCTAAACTTGGGAACAGAGATGCCTGGCATCTGAGGTCTATTTTCTTCAACTTCCCTCTTGAAACAATCATCTTTTTTTATTTTATTTTAATGAAGTCCTCTTTATTTTTTCTTGGGTAAATGTGCTTTCAGTATCATAGCTTAAGAGCTCATCATAATCAAATGTCTCAAAATTTCATGGCTCTGACAATTTTTTAAGCACTTTAGTTTTGTACTTACATTTCTGTCTATGAAGCATGTAAAGACATTTTTGCATATGATAAAATGTAGGAGTCCAGATCTATTCATTTGCTGACAGATACCTTGTTATCTCAGTCTCATTTTTTTTAATTTTAATTTGTTAATTTTAATGTGGTGACATTGATAAATCAGGGTACATATGTTCAGAGAAAACATCTCCAGATTATTTTTACATTTGATTATGTTGCATACCCCTCACCCAAAGTCAAATTGTCTTCTGTCACCCTCTATCTGGTTTTCTTTGTGCTCCTCCCCTTCCCCCACCTCTCTGTCCTTCCTCCCTCCCCCCCCCCCGCCCTGTTACCACCACATTCTTGTTCATGTCTCTGAGTCTCATTTTTATGTCCCATCTATGTATGGATTCATATAGTTCTTAGTTTTTCTCATTTACTTATTTCACTCAGTATAATGTTATCAAGATCCATACATGTTACTGTCAATGATCCGATGTCATCATTTCTTATGGCTGAGTAGTGTTCCATAGTATAGAGAAGAAAACATAGGCAGTAAGCTCTCTGACATCTCTAGCAGCAATATATTTGCTGATTTATCTCCATTGGCCAGTGAAATAAAAGACAGGATAAACAAATGGGACTACATCAAACTAAAAAGCTTCTGCACAGCTAAAGATAATAAGAACAGAATAAAAAGACAAACTACACAATGGGAGAACATATTTGAAAATGTCTGATAAGGGGTTAATAAACTAAATTCATAAAGAAATTGTAAAACTCAACACCAGGAAGACAAACAATCCAATCAAAAAATGGGCAAAAGAAATGAACAGACTCTTCTCCAAAGAGGACATACAGATGGCCAATAGGCATATGAAAAAATGTTCAACATCACTAATCATTAGAGAAATGCAAATTAAAACCACAATGAGATATCATCTTACACCAGTCAGAATGGCACTCATCCACAAAACAACACAGAATAAATGCTGGTGAGGATGTAGAGAAAAGGGAACCCTCTTGCACTGCTGGTGGGAATGCAGACTGGTACAGCCACTGTGGAAAACAGTATGGAGATTCCTCAAAAAATTAAAAATGGAACTGCCTTCTGACTCAGCTATCCTACTTTTAGGAATCTGCCCTAAGAACACCATAGCACTGTTTCAAAGGAGAAATGCACCCCCATGTTTATGGTAGCGTTGTTCACAATAGCGAAGATCTGGAAACAGCCCAAATGTCCGTCAGTGTACGAGTGGATTAAAAAGCAGTGGTACATATATACAATGGAATACTATGGGGCCATGAAAAAAAAGGAAATCTTACTTTTCGTGACAACATGGATGGACATGGAAACTATTATGTTAAGTGAAATAAGCCAGGCAGAAAAAAGAAAAATATCATATGACCTCACTCATTTGAGAAATCCAATCAACAATGTGAACTGAGGTACAGAAATGAGACAGAGTCGAGATCAACGGGACCAGAGGAAAAGAGGACAGAAGGAAAGGGGATGATAGGATGGGATAAACCTGAAGGGAAGGGGGAGGACGTTATGGGGAAGAGGGCAAGGGAGATGTTGAGGGGAATATGGGGGAGGGGGGATGCATTCAAGGTAAAACTAGAATCTATGTAAACACAATAAATTAAAATCAATAAAAAAATTGAAAAAAAGATTAACATGGGTTGCTTTACAAAATTTCTTTTATAAGCTTATTTTATTACTATATTCTTAATTTAATTCTCTGGCTAGTCAGACTAATATCAGTAATATACATATTAATTCCCTGTTTCATCATCATATGTCAGGCACTGTTTAGCTCTTTATTCAATTTATAACATAATTCTAGTAACAACTACAAAAAGGAGATTCTATTATTGCACCTTTTTTATGAAAAGAGGAATGAAGTTTAAATTTATTTAAAAACTTAACCTTACACAACTGAAAAGTGTTAGAACTGAAAACTGTGCCCAGATCACTCAGGTTTTTCATAGCCTAGGTTCTTAATCAACCTATGAATAACTCCATGTACTTCATCGTTTTCTCCATTCACCAAGTTAACAAAACCTATCTTAAGTTCTTAGCATTTGTATTTTAAAATTTTATCCTAAATGCATTCAAGAATTGTTCTATACCAAAACCATATTTCTTATTACCTCAAAGTAAATATGTGTCACTTCCTGCTTGCCTCAGGCCTTACCCCTGGAGTGATTCAATCAAGACATGTCAACGGTACTACTCTAGTAGCTCCAGGGGTTCCCAAACTTTTTACACAGGGGGCCAGGTCACTGTCCCTCAGACCATTGGAGGGGCTGGACTATCCAAAAAAGCTATGAGCAAATCCCTATGCACACTGCACATATCTTATTTTAAAGTAAAAAAATAAAACGGGAACAAATACAGTATTTAAAATAAAGAACAAGTAAATTTAAATCAACAAACTGACAGTATTTCAATGGGAACTATGGGCCTGCTTTTGGCTAATGAGATGGTCAATGTCTGGTTCCATATTTGTCACTGCTAGCCATAACAAGTGATATGACGTGCTTCTGGAGCCGTGATGCGTGCGTCCCACATCACTGGAAATAGTACTGTACATGAGCGACGCCGCACTTTGCAGCGTTGCCACATACAGTACTCTCACTGACCACCAATGAAAGAGGTACCCTTTCTGGAAGTGTGGCAGGGGGCCAGATAAATGGCCTCAGGGGGCCGCATGCAGCCTGCGGGCCATAGTTTGGGGACCCCTGAGCTAGACACTTCATAGGCCAGGAAAAACATGCTTTTTTCTCTACTTATAATGGGTAAGGAAGGAGAACTTGTCCCATATTCCCCTTCTGAATGGGTTTGTCTGGAAACACAAGCCTAAAAACTAACTCTAGATCTTTGGTACATATATTAATCTCTCTAAGAGCCAGATAGCCCCAGGCTCTACTTCTCTGACATGGATGTTTCTAAATTCTGTGAGTGTATCACTTTTGACATATAATACTTTGAGAGATGGCAATTATTAATAGCCATCTATGGTCCTTGGTGCCAATTAAACATCAACAGGAATAGCCAGTTTGGGGTGTGGTGAAGAAGGAAACTTTATTCAGTGCAAACAACTTCACTGTGATACAGCAGGGCTGTGAAAACAGCTCGGCTTTGGGACAGCTCCATAATGTTACAGCTGCACTACTAAGCAGCAGCCCAGCCTGACTGGAGCTGAGATGGCTCTGGGGCTGAGGCCCTTCTGCAGTCATACAGCACTGCTTTGCTGCTCCTGCTCCAGTTTGGTGCTGGACGGCTGCCCTTCAGTGAGGAAAAAGCAATCTTCAGTCTTTATTGGAAAGGAAAAGTGTGTTTCTGGAGCTACAAGGACTAACTAATACAGACAGAAACCCTCACTCCTAGTCCCTGATTGGTCTGTCTTCATGCAAATGATGACTCCAAATCCTCATCCAATCCTCATGGTTTGATTGTCCCAAAAAGCACTGTCCTGATTGGTCATAATAAAGTTGCACAGCTCTGATTGAACAAAGAAAGTCAGTCTTACTGGTCAAAATATTCAATACAATTTCAGAAACTTCTTTATAGGGGCTTGCTCAGATGGCAAGAATACCATCCAGGCAGGCAATTCAGCACAAGGTTCTCCCTAAAGTGCTGTTTGTGTAAGAGGGACCTGTTTAGAAATGGCTGCTAAGCTCTGCTTTTAAATTTGAACCCAGTTGGCCACCAGGAATCCTCTTAAAAATAATCTTCTTTCTAGGGTTCACATGTTCCAGTCTCCCCAGCACCCTGGGACTTAATCTGAACCTTAGTCTTCTAGGAGGCAGTTAGGTATGAACAGAATAAGAATGATAGGGCAGGTACTGATAGGTCACCAGGGCTGAAAATACTGGGCAAAACTGGGGTGGGCCCTAAACTGTGCTTTAGACCTTCCCCTGACCTTTCCTTCTCTGACATGTTGCTAGTTACGGAGTAGAGCCCCTTAGAGTAGGAACAAGGGGGCTGGAGAGAAGCCTCATATGACTCCCATACAAACCTTTACGTGAGGGTTCTTAAGCATTAAGCCTTCAGGACAGGAGGTTTTGGCCCAAATCAAATAATCTTAAGAATAAAGCATGGAAACAACCAAAAAGCCCTTCAATAGAAGACTGGATAAAGAAAATGTGGCACATATACACTATGGAATACTACTCAGCCATAAGAAATGATGACATCGAATCATTTACAACAAAAGGGTGGGATCTTGATAACATTATACGAAGTGAAATAAGTAAATCAGAAAAAACCAAGAACTACATGATTCCATACATTGGTGGGACATAAAAACGAGACTAAGAGACATGGACAAGAGTGTGGTGGTTATCAGGGGTGGGGGGAGGGAGGATGTGGGAGGGAGGGAGGGAGAGAGGAAGGGGGGAGGGGCACAAAGAAAACTAGATGGGTATGCAACATAGTTGAATGACAAGATAACCTGGATATGTTTTCTTTGAATATATGTACCCTGATTTATTAATGTTACCCCATTAACATTAATAAAAATTTATTAAAAAAAAAAAAGAATATAGCCTCAGGTGTGTTGACTTGGAGTTAAGGAAGGAATCAGTGCTGGTATTTATCGAACTTCCGGAAGGGTTTGCATTTGTTCACCTCTGTTTCATTTAAACATTGTTTTTCCATTTTATCTCATTGATTCTGAGAAAATACCATTGAATATATAAAGACTATTATACCTAATTTTTAGAGGAGGACAGGGAGGGCTCAGAGTAGCTACACCCAGATGCTCAGGACAAACCTGGTCATGCACCACCACCTTTCTCCTGCTGAAGGCTGTCAAGGAGCCCAGAAATAGGTTCTGAATCAGAGACAAGTGCACGCCCTAGGTGGCCCTCCCAACTTGTGCACAAATTGTTCCCTATCATTAGATGACAGCCTAGGTGTCTACGATGAAAGCTGGATGTGTTCCTGTCATCCTAGGGCAATGTAAATTAAATGTAAATTTACAGGTTTGGAAACATTTGAACATCACTATACCTATGAATCATTGGAACGATGTTACATTTGTGACTGTTATCTCTCCATGAAGGTTAGAAAGTAAAGACCTTCTCTATTAAACCTTTTAACTAGAGCAGGGGTAGTCAAACTTTTTATTCCTACTGCCCACTTTTCTATCTCTGTTAGTAGTAACATTTTCTAACCACCCACTGGTTCCACAGTAATGGTGATTTATAAAGTAGGGAAGTAACTTTACTTTATAAAATTTATAAAGCAGAGTTGCAGCAAGTTAAAGCATATACTAATAATTACTTACCAAGTACTTTATGTCGGACTTTTGCTAAGTTTGGCAGAATAAATCTTTATAAAACAACTTACAATAGTTAAATCTATCTTTTTATTTATACTTTGGTTGCTCTGCTACTGCCCACCATGAAAGCTGGAATGCCCACCAGTAGGCGGTAGGGACCAGGCTGACTACCACTGAACTAGAGGAAGCTCTCCACTTACTTGCTTTGTCTTCCTTTTTTCCTCATTGTACAAATTATTTGAGTTCAGGAGAAGAATCCACTTTAAAATTTAACCTTTAGCTTCATTGAGAGGGAAACAGATGTATAACTACTTAATGAAATAATTTAAGTGAGAGCTTTTTTAAAAATATGTATAAACATTTGAAAAATTTTAAACAGCTAGGATTAAGTAACAGATTGGTTGAATATTTTATGTAAGACAGGGCTTCTTAAGGTGACAACCTGAAGAACATTGAAAATGTGTCAAATATGTTTTCCAGAACAGTAGTGAAACTAAAAGAAGTGCCAACTAATGACAGCCATTTAGTGAGTGCGAGCTACAACCTATTATAAATTTACAGTACTTGGGTACCCATGAGAAACAAGAGGTCGAGAAATGAAAACGAACTAAAGCAAAAAAATTTGGTAAAAAGTTTTATTTTCATGTTATTTGTAAAGATACATCTATAAATATTTAACTTCTCTATTCCAAGATATAGAGAAACAATACATAATTGACAATAAACAAGGCATTGTGCCTTACTAGGAAGACATAAAATGTCCAAAGGATATTTAGAACATTAGTTCACCTCAACATCAGAAATGTTGACAACATACTGTGAAACTGTTTCAATAAATAACAACTGACATTCTCAACAGTACAAAAATGCATGTACACATAACATTTCCCCGCCTTAATAGTGACCTATTTGCTTGAATTCCCCACTATTTATCTCTAGCCTTTATCATTAGTTGAATGAAGAACACTTAAAATGCAGCATCTTCAATTAAATAACAAAACTGAACTTTGATTTAACATAAAAAATGACCCTTTCAAATAACAGTACAGCAAATTATCTAACATGCTCGTATCTTTAAATATTAGATAGACCATTAATATACAAACTTTCAAAAATAAATAAATAAATACATATGTAAATAAATAGAAGAACTCTAATAATAGTCAAATACATTAAACACAGTCCAGGTGCCCCAAGGAGCACTTTGTTTCTCTTCTTCCATTCTCTTTTCACGCAGGATGCAACAATAACCTTTAAACTTCCTCCTCTGTTCCAGGTCTGTTGGCACGGCCCCTGTGATAAGAAAATTGTTGCTTTTTAGGAATTTGAAATTTGACTGCGCAGCCCTGTACCAGGTGGTTCCTACCTGTACCCTTGCTGCCCTATATGGCAGAAAATGCCGGGCTACTGGATGCTGTTTAATTAGCAATAAGCAGCCTGTGGCCACAACTGTATTATTAGCTTTAAATAGCCAGAAAATAAAGTTACACTAAAAGAGTACATGCATGACATCAATTAAGCCTCATAGCAAACCCCATTTTATTTTTCCCATTTTTATGGATACTCAGAGAGATTAAGAACTTTCTCTGGGGTTACAGAGATAATAAAAGGTGGAGTCTAGACTTTGATTTGGAACAGGGGGTCATTACAAAGTCTTTTCAACACTAAGATTTAGAGGCCATGTTGCTCAAAACCAGGGTTTCACTTTTCAGATCTGAACCCACAGTGATAAACAATGTTTGTTCTTTAATGAGTAGGAAACATTTTAAACCAATGGCCAAATCCACTTAATCTTTTAAGAAGACACATTTACCCACACCCATCTGTATGGGGATGGTGAAAGTAACAGGGATGGAGAGTACTGGAAATATCCCTCTGGTACCATAGCACATTCATGATCTTAAGGACAAATTTAATTGTAAAATAATGATTTTCACTTCTTCAGCTAAACTCTGGGATCCCAGATATAAATTTCAGAGAGCAGATGCCATTATGTTACAATGACTCTAGTCCCATAACTCACTTGTTTAGCATCTTATGAACGATTTTCTTAACCATGGGGGCTGCAGGGTTGAGACAGACTTCCTGTCCATTCTTGAGAGTGGCTCTGCAGAGAGAAGGGAGAATCAACGTGAGACAGGAGGGAGGGCTAGCGGCAGGGTGCGGGCTTCTGGACGGTGGAGGTGACAAGGACTGTGATAGCAGCAGCGCGTGGTGGCACTTACATGACTTCGGTTTGGGCGCAGTGGGGTCCCGGCTGTGTCACCTTCACACTCTGGATGTTTTTGACGTTAATTCCCTGGGAGGTCTGCAAGCACTGGCAGCGCAGTTCGGAGACCACGGGCGCCCCTGCGGGGACAACAGACTCGGTTAGCGGGACTGTCCCCAGAGGGCTCCAGCCCGTCGTCCCCTGTCCCACCCTCAGGCTCCCAGGGCCCCGAGTCTCACCTGCTGCGTGCCGGCAGGCGGCGACCAGGAGCAGGAGCAGCAGCGCGGCCGAGAGGAGCCGGGGGGCACGGGGGGCGGCGGCGGTGGCGGCGGCGCGGGCCATGGGGCTCAGCTCGGAGGGTCTGGGTGGCGGTGCCTGGAGCGCGGGAGCTGTCGGGAGAGCAGGTGGAGCGGGCTCTGTGGCTCCCCGAGACGCACGCAGCCTTTTTATCCATGGCCGAGGCGGAAAGCTCTAAGCTCCCGGGCCGGGAAATTCCAGGACCTGCGGGTCGTTCCCGGGTCAGGAAAGACCGCGCGGCCCCGCTGGTGCTGTCCAGCCAGTCTCTCGCGTGACGCTGCTGACTCTGGAGGGTTTTTTTCCTCCCAAATTTCCAAAGACCGGGGAAGGAGAGGCGGGGGGAGAGGAGGGAAAGGGGTCACGTTGCCTGGTAGAGGAACTATTACTTAATAGTAGATATACAGGCACTGCGACGAACATTAGTTATCAGGATCAGGATTGGGATAATTATGGTGTGTGTGTGTGTGTGTGTGTGTGTGTGTGTGTGTGTGTGTGTGTTTCTGCTACGTACTCATAAATATCTTCTGCCAGGATTGGGATAATTATGGTGTGTGTGTGTGTGTGTGTGTGTGTGTGTGTGTTTCTGCTACGTACTCATAAATATCTTCTGCCTTGATGATTTTGTTTACGTCTACATAAACATACTCATAAATACAGCTGTCATCTCAGATTATATTGATACATAAGAATGCTCGCCTTGTTTCTGATATTTTACAAGCAAAAATAAATCACACTTTGTGTCATATCAGAGATGAGGGAATAACCAGTGTTATTTAATTCAGTGTTTAGTTTAGAACAAAGTGTCCTAATCCTCGCTAGCTTCCTCCTTCTGTGAAATTCTGGAACTTCCAGAGCTCTAGTAATCCATAAGTACCACCTCTTGGGTGTAGAGGGTGTTGATTAAACCAGGAAATAGGGGCTAGTGGTCATTTTGGACCTTTGGGGGGAAGGCTGCATTGGACTCATTGGATCCACAGTTTCTAGTTTTGGACAAGTACCAAAAAAGTCATAGGCATCAGGAAATGATTTCTAGTGTGAGTGACAACCTTTGCTATGTAAGCTCGAAAAAGATGTGTTCGGTGAAATGGCACAAGTGACAATCATTTATTTAATCCCACGTTCTTGTTTTATGCTCACAAATCTCATTTTGCTTCCATGTTATACGGACTTTTTTTTTTTTTTGTATTTTTCTGAAGCTGGAAACGGGGAGAGACAGTCAGACAGACTCCCGCATGCGCCTGACTGGGATCCACCCAGCATGCCCACCAGGGGCGATGCTCTGCCCATCTGGGGCACCGCTCTGTTGCAACCAGAGCCATTCCAGTGCCTGAGGCAGAGGCCAATAGAGCCATCCTCAGCGCCCCAGCCAACTTTGCTCCAATGGAGCCTTGGCTGCGGGAGGGGAAGAGAGAGACAGAAAGGAAGAAGAGGGGGAGGGGTGGAGAAGCAGATGGGTGCTTCTCCTGTGTGCCCTGGCCGGGGATCGAACCTGGGACTCCTGCACACCGGGCGGATGCTCTACCACTGAGCCAACCGGCCAGGGCTTGTTATGCGGACTTTTGACTTCAGTGATTTGATTGTCTTTCTAGAGAAAGAATTTAAGTCATACTTTGATTCTAGTGATTTCTAATAAGACATTTCAAACTGTTAATTTCAGCTCTGTCATGTGTAGCTAATTTTTCACCCGTAGTTTTAACGTCCTTTGTTGGATTATATGTAGGTTTCAGATGATTTAGATGAGATTCTGGGTGCAGATCAGTGAACGTTGTGGGAATACCAAGTGGAAAGGTGTGTGGAGAGGCCAAGAGGAGGGAGGGGATGCGATAGAGGTGGGGGGGAGGTGCCAGACAGCCAGGGTAGGAATTTTGGCTCTTCCAGGTACCAAGACATGACATTTAAACTGTCTGTGTCTTAGTTTCTCATCTATGAAATGGAGCTAAATGGTGTTATCTACCTCAACAAGTTGTTATGATAAATAAATGTTTTAACATTTATAAAACATTATTACATATATTATGCTATGTCATTTTTAAATAAACAAATTATAAATAGCTTTAAAATATAAAGCTATTAAAAGTTTTTGTATTTTTTTAAAGAATAAACTTAGAATGTTTATTCACCAACCAATATAAAGTTTTTGTATTTTTTTAAAGAATAAACTTAGAATGAATATTTTTGTTATCTGGTTTAATTGTTTGGTAATTTAAAATTCTACTTTTAGTAATTTCACTATAAAATATGAATAAAACTAAAGATGTACCTACTTGATTATTATAAAAGACTATGAATGACGGCCCTGGCCGGTTGGCTCAGCGGTAGAGCGTCGGCCTAGCGTGCTGAGGACCCGGGTTCGATTCCCGGCCAGGGCACACAGGAGAAGCGCACATTTGCTTCTCCACCCCTCCGCCGCGCTTTCCTCTCTGTCTCTCTCTTCCCCTCCCGCAGCCAAGGCTCCATTGGAGCAAAGATGGCCCGGGCGCTGTGGATGGCTCTGTGGCCTCTGCCTCAGGCACTAGAGTAGCTCTGGTTGCAACATGGCGACGCCCAGGATGGGCAGAGCATCGCCCCCTGGTGGGCAGAGCGTCGCCCCATGGTGGGTGTGCCAGTTGGATCCCGGTCGGGCGCATGCGGGAGTCTGACTGTCTCTCCCTGTTTCCAGCTTCAGAAAAATGAAAAAAAAAAAAAAATGAAAAAAAAAAAAGATTATGAATGACTAGGTTATAAATTAAGATTTGACTTTACTTATTCTTTTCAGTCATCAGCAGTATAATCCTGAGAAAAAGAACATGGAATTTAAATTTAAATTATTTTTTTAAAAAAGGTGTAGGAAATGAAAGATGACCTAAAGTTTATAAAATATTAGTAGCTCAGCAATAATTGAGACTTTGTATGGAGTGTTCTTTTGACTATCGCCAGAGTTAGGACCCAGACCCCTTCCCCCCCAGGCAAAAATCCACGAAGTAGTGACCTTATATTTATTTTATTATTTATATATATTTTAAGGCTTTATTTTGATTTAATATTTTTAATATGTTTTAATTAATATTTTTATATTGTTTTCATTTTTTAGGCTACAAAATGTTTATTCTACAGCAAAAATAATTAAAACAATAAATGTATAAAAATACCTACCTATATACTGCAAAATCCCTCAATATAGCGAAAACTCAGCAATACAAAATTAGATATATACAACTTAAAAATCCCCGATACAGGGAGACCGCGAAAAGTGAACCACAATATGGCAAGGGACGACTGTAGATACTGCTGTTGTATCTTTCTGAGATTGTTCATTGGAAACAGAGGCTGTGTTTTCTTGATAATCAGTAGCCCAGAATTACAAAAAACATTCTTTAAAAGTTAAAAATATGATTTTATTTTTTATTATAGCTGTATATCTACTTATTTTAAAAATGTAAAGTATAGAAAACATGAAGAAATTCTTATTAATACTTTTGAAACTTTTGCCCAATGAACAAACTTTAGCAGGTCTTTTTTCTTCAACATCCCTAGAAACCCACATATTTTATATGCTTACAGATGGTGATTAAAAATAAATTATTATAGTAATACTCTGATGTAATGTACAATGTTCTAAATCCTTTATATATATATAAACTCCAGTTAATCTTCTCAACTGCCTCCATGAAGTAGTTACCATCTTTTTTCTCCACACGGGACAGAGAATTTAAGTAATTTGCCCAGTTCTCATAGTTAGTAAAATTCAGAACTTGAATTCTAGCATGTGCAGTTTTAACTGCCATACAATATTGAAAAAATTCTTTTTTTTTCTGAGTCAGATGATGGATAACTTCAGGAGAGCAGTTGATTTGGTTTGGTTTAAATATGATTGTTATTCTCATGGTTGAATAATTCAACTTTACCTTTCCTAAAAATAAAAAATAAAAAACTGCTCAAAAGTCTCCCAGTGTTTTATTTCACTAATAGGAAGAATTTTCTTTCATAGCATGACTATGATACATTTTGATTTAATATAATCTCTTATCTATTCATCTGTCTATCTGATTTTCCAAATCAATGAACTTCACCTCCAAAATCTAGTCAGTGAAGATTCTACCCTGAGAGCTTCCCGGAAGAGGGACTTGGTGTGTTAGCTTTATTTGTTGAGATAAAGATCACAGTTTTCTGCTAACCCAATTTGGGTACTTTGTCATCTTTTTTTCTTTCTTTCTTTCTTTTTTAAACAGAATGAGAGTCAGAGAGGGACAGATAGTGAAAGACAGACAGGAACAGAGAAAGATGAGAAGCATCAATCATCAGCTCTTCATTGCGACACCTTAGTTGTTCATTGACCACCCTCCCATATGCGCCTTCACCGTGGGGCTACAGCAGACCGAGTAACCCCCCGCTTAAGTCAGCAACCCTGGGTCCAAGCTGGCGAGCCTTGCTCAAACCAGATGAGCCCACGCTCAAGCTGACGACCTTGGGGTCTCGAACCTGGGTCCTCCGCATCCCAGTTTGACGCTCCATCCACTGTGCCACCACCTGGTCAGGCACTTTGTCATCTTTTGATAACGGAACTATTTTGTTTTTGACACTAACAAGAGTCTACATTTTTTAAAAAAACAGAAAATGTTCATTCTAATGCTTTCCAGATCCAACCCAAAGTATTGGCATAAATAAATTCTCAGGGTGAATGAATGGAGCATCAGAAAATATACAGTAGTAGCCAGAAAGATAAAAGATTTTAAGAAACAGCCTCATACTTATAGAATTATCTATAATTTTATACTAAAGACTTGCTTAATAAACATCAGTTGCTTACAAACTGAAGTGTAAGTTTTTTGTTTTTGTTTTTTATCTAATATTAATTCTCATTACTTCCCTACTTTATAAATCACCATTACTGTGGAACCAGTGAGCGGTTAGAAAATTTTACTACTAACAGAGATACAAAAGTGGGTGGTAGGTATAAAAAGGTTGACCACCTCTGCTTTAATCCATAACAACCCCATGTTTATTTTTCAAAGAATTTATAAAGTGATAGTGTTATAAAGCCTACTAAAATAATTCAATTCTTTCTTGTTTTACCAAGTGTCTTCTCCAAGTAAATACTCATTTTATGAACTGAATGACAGATTTATATTTCTGAACTTAGAATAACACAACCACCAATTTTAAAGATAGAGTCATCCTTATCTTTTGCTAAATCCCATTTTGAGCTACCGTATTTACTGCATTTTGCAACTTTGATTGAAACTATCTAATCTGCCTTTAAAATCTGGAGTTGCTGCCGCATCCTGAGGCGATGGAGCCGCAGCAGTAGACAGTGCAGAGCTGTTTTCCTAATGCTGGCCTCTGGAAATTGTGCCATCACAGCTGCCAACCCTCTTTTGTTGCGTTCCGATAGAATGACTCTGGCTCTCAGGGGAGGAAGATGAAGATGTCTGAATGTGGCATCAAATCCCTGGATCCATCCACTTCTTCAATCCAGAGCATTTCATCTGGTCCAGTCTCTAGTATATTTTCATTTCTGCCTAGCTTGGGCTCCTTTCTTCTTCCGGTTACAGAAACTTGATTTTCTTCAGGAATCATTTCTTTTTCTTTCCAATTTGCGTAGGTTAAGTGGGATGGTCCTACACCAAAGATCCAGGAGTTGGCTGATGACCCAAAGGAGTATTAGTCAGCCCTTGCAATCTCGGCCCAACTCCCAGGCTCTCTGATAGGTGCCAAGGTAGACAAGTGACCTAAGTCTGGTCAAGTCAGAACAAATTCCCCAGAGATGTTTTCGTCAGGAAATAGTTGGGGGAAAAGCTCTTGCTTCCTGCTGGGTCATATCTGATAGAACAGAAGCTTGGATCATTGTCAGTGCTTGCCTAAAATGAAGCCAGAACAGAGAAAAAGAGCCAGACCCAGAGTGAAATTTATGACTAAAGAGAAATTCTGAACGGCAGCGCCTGGCTTTATTTCATCTATTCACCAGTTTCAGAGGTCAGATGATACCCGTTTTCACTAAGCCGAGTTGAGTCGTGTTGTTACTGGCTCCACTCACTACCAGAGTTATCTTTTAAGCAGAAGGAGGTTTCAACTGTAATTTAATTCCTTTCTTCATTCGTTTTCGCATTTTCACTGTTCATTTTCTCAGTATTTATAAAATGGAAACAGTTTAGTGCCGGGGATATTAAGAAGAATAAGATGCTTTGTTTCCCTCTAACTTTCAAAGCAATAGAGGAGATGAAGGCACAAACAAGATTTTATTAATAGAAAAACCTGGCAGATACTTTGCTAAAGCATTCCCAAGGTATTAGAAGTGAGGAGGGGGGGAGGAAGGCACTAATCCAACTTTTATAGAATGGGTTTATGAGAGATGTCAGAAAAGTATTCCAGAAAGAGGTGACCACTCTTAAATTTTAAGAATGAGAAGTTTTCTGGGTGAATGTTGAACTCTGAAGAATGAAAAACATTCTAGGACAGGGCCAGATGAGCAAGAGCATGGCAGTTGGGAAGAGCATGGTGAGGACTTAGAGCACCAAGTAGCTCATGTAGCTAGAGCTCACTCTGTGAGCAGGGAGAGGGCATTCACTGAGGCAGAAGGAGACCTAAGGTCTCAGGCCCTGGAGGCCAAGTGCGTATGTCTGTATGATCCTGTTTGTTGATCAGAACCCAGTTTAGATATTGCCCCCACTGAAAAGCCTCTACAAGCATCTCAAGGTGTTTCCATGGCTCGCACAGACCACACTGTTACATTTATTGGTCCAGGGTATGTCCAGAAAATGAGGGCACAGTTGATATTAAATTCAAAAGACGATTTATTAAGCATATATAACATGCAAAGGACTGTGGTCAGTTTTGCAAAGATGTAAAAGAATGAAACCAAAATTCCAAATGTGAAGTTCTTTAATACCTAACCTGAATGCTTTCTTCTGCAACACAACTTCAGTTCCTATAGTAGAGCTATTCTGACGATTCCAACCATCTATAATTGTTTAACTCCTTTTAATTAACTCAGAGAACAATCTATTATTAGATTTGGACATTATTCCAAGACTTTTAAAAGAATAAATTTCAGCCTGACCAGGCAGTAGTGCAGTGGATAGAGCATCAGCCTGGGACACAGAGGACTCCGGTTCAAAACCCTGAGGTCACCAGCTTGAGCGCAGGATCATAGACATGATCCCATGGTCACTGGCTTGAGCCCAAGGTTGCTGGTTTGGCTCAGCTGGAGTCCCCTGGTCAAAGCACATATGAGATAGCAATCAATGAACAACTAAGTGCCGCAACAAAAAAATTGATACTTCTCATCTCTCTCCCTTCCTGTACGTCTGTCCCTATCTGTCACACCCTACCTCTGTCTCTCTCACTTTAAAAAAAAAAGAAAATATTTCAATATATACTTTGTATTTTCATTTTCTTAAAATTTTCCTTAAACTTTTGTGGAAAGAATAATGAGTAATTACATATACCATAAACCAAAGATCAAAAGAAATGCTGAAACTACAAAAGAATGTCAAGAAATTATCTTTATGGAAATATTTTTCATCATACTTGGTTGTAACAGGCATGAAAACAGCACAGTGATCCTGTTTTCATGCTTCCTGAATTTTGAAAGCAAAATTTAGGAAGTTGAGACATGAGTTATAAACCACAGCAAACATATCAGATACAGTGAAATATGGATATATATTTTAGCTTGGAAAATTACAAATCATAAAAAACTTGATGGTCAGAGAATAACTTCTGTAAAATTTCAACATTTTGAAATTTGTCAATACATTCTTTATGGCTCACATACATTCTCTTTTATTTAAAAAAATTTCCCTATGTTTTGGTAAAATAAATGTGATTTATACTATTGTTGGGTGAAATGTCTATATATATATATCGCTTAGACCAAGTTGGTAGATAGTGTTGCTTAACTCTTCTATACTATTATTGATTCTTTATTATTTTACTTCTTTAATATTTAAAAAGATTTGCTAGAATATTTTAACTATGATTATGGTTTCATCTATTGCTCCTTTTAGTTTACATTTGCTTTATATATTTGATAAATGTTATTTGGTTCATTAAATTTTAAAATTGTTTCTTATAAAATTGTCCCTTATTTTGAATCAGCCTCCTTTAAGGCTGACCAGGTGGTAGCACAATGGATAAAGTGTTGGACTTGGATATGGAGGACCCAGGTCTAAAACCCCTAGGTTGCCGGCTTGAGCGTGGGTTCACCAGCTGGAGCACAAGGTCACTGGCTTAAGCATGGGATCATAGACAGGACCCCATGGTCACTGGCTTGAGCTCAAAGGTCGCTGGCTTGAGCCCAAGGTCACTGGCTTGAGCAAGGGATGACTCTCTCTGCTTAGTCCCCTGGTCAAGGCACATGTGAGAAAGCAGTCAATAAACAACTAAGGTGCCACAACAAAGAATTGATGCTTCTCATCTCTCTCCTTTCCAACCTTATTAAAAAAAAAATGCATACTTGTTTGAAAAACCATTTACCCAAAGCATTTAATAGAAACCCTTGTTAAAATATTCATAAACATTCAAAAGAATATAAAGAACTAATTGGATAATAAATTGGTCAGTGTGAAAAATAGCAGTATCTTATATAAAAACAGGCTTCTCAATGTGGGTGGGGAGGGTAGTGTGTCAAATATTCATTCATAAGTAAGAGAAATGTAAGGGAAGGAACAGGTAGGAGCAGTCTTAAAGTTAGACGTGACCTACAATCTAACTGTACAACACCCTGGTCATCCACCAGAAACCAAAGATTAAGAATAATAAAGCAAAATATCAACATGTTATTTTTTGCAAAACTTTTATTTTCATGTCATTTGTAAAAATGAAACAGTAGTTTTCACTTCTCTTTTCCAAGGCAAAGAGAAATATTTCATAATGAATATTAAACAAGGCATTATGCCTTACAAGCAAGACATAAAATGTCCAAGGGAAGCTTCAACATCAAAATGTTGACCACCTAATATGAAATAGTTTTAATAAATAACAAATTCTTTTAAACAAGTACAAAAAATAGAAATGCACACGTTTTCCTGGCTTTAATAATGACCTCACTGTCTAATTGCTCAGATTCCTCCTCCATCTCTATCACTGTGCCTGGCACTTACTGGTTTCCCAATAAATATTAATTTAATGAGGTACTTAAAACCCATCATCTTCAAATTAAAAAAAAATCAGAATTGAGTTATGTCTCATTAAACACATTCACACCTTTCACATCTTTCAACACCAACATGTAAAATGTTAAAATACAAGCTTTGAAAAATAAATACATATATAAATAAATATATAGCTAATAAAATAACAACGACAGTTAAACACAGTAATCCCATTCTAGTTGTCACTGGAAGCCAGCTGTTTCCTTCTTCATTTCCAGTCTTATATAGGCCAGGATCTCCTTTCAGGAAATGCCGCCATGAGCTTCTTCACTCTCAACTGGTGCTGTCCCTAAGGGGAGAAAAGAGGGACTGTTAGGGGTGTGACAGAAAGCTGCTCTTCTCTCTGGACACTGAAGCTGGGGGGAGTTTTGCACGCAGATCTTGGCCCAGCCCTGCACTAGGAGAAGGTCCCACTGTGTCTTCTACTCTGCACAGCAGAGAGCTTACACTTTTTTTTGAGAAAAGCTGGACTGTGGACTAGGCTAAAGATTTACATGCATGACCTCACTCAATTCTCACACAATACATGAAATGGCTACTATTATCTACTCCTTTTTGCTGAGGTTCAAAGGGATTAAAAAACTATCCCAGGGATCCTAGGCTTGACTTTGGGGTGGTCTTGCTGCAAAGTTCCTGCTCTTCACTATTAAACTTTCCAGACCCATGTTATTCTAAACCAGGGGGTCCATTTTTCAGGTCTAAAGCCAGTGAGGGACTGAGATAAACAATGTTTGTTCCTTAAGGGATAAGAGACATTTTAGCATCATTGGCTAAATCTATTCAATCTCTTAGGAAGATATATTTATCCATACTCATATGAATAAGGATGGAGAGCAATGGAAATATCCCTCTGGCACCAGAGCACATTCATGACCTTGGTGGCAAATCTAAGTGAGAAATAATAATGATTTTCATTCCTTCAGCTAAACCCGGGATTTCCTGATATAATATTCAGAGGGCAGATGCCAGTATCTGTCAGCAATGACTAGTCACATAACTCACTTGTTTAGCATCTTATTGACGATTTTCTTAACCATGGGGGCTGCGGGGTTGAGACAGACTTCCTGTCCATTCTTGAGAGTGGCTCTGCAGAGAGAAGGGAGAATCAACGTGAGACAGGAGGGAGGGCTGGAGGCAGGGTGCGGGCTTCTGGACGGTGGAGGTGACAAGGACTGTGATAGCAGCAGCGCGTGGAGGCACTTACATGACTTCGGTTTGGGCGCAGTGGGGTCCCGGCTGTGTCACCTTCACACTCTGGATGTTCTTGACGTTAATTCCCTGGGAGGTCTGCAAGCACTGGCAGCGCAGTTCGGAGACCACGGGCGCCCCTGCGGGGACAACAGACTCGGTTAGCGGGACTGTCCCCAGAGGGCTCCAGCCCGTCGTCCCCTGTCCCGCCCTCGGGCTCCCAGGGCCCCGAGTCTCACCTGCTGCGTGCCGGCAGGCGGCGACCAGGAGCAGGAGCAGCAGCGCAGCCCGGAGGAGCCGGGGGTATTGGGGGGCGGCGGCGGTGGTGGCGGCGCGGGCCATGGGGCTCAGCTCGGAGGGTCTGGGTGGCGGTGCCTGGAGCGCGGGAGCTGTCGGGAGAGCAGGCGGAGCGGGCTCTGTGGCTCCCCGAGACGCACGCAGCCTTTTTATCCATGGTCGGCGGAAAGCTCTAAGCCTCTGGGCCGGGAAATTCCCGGTCCCGGTCGGGAAAGACCGTGCGGCCCCGCCCCAGGACGGGGAGGAGGGTGTGGGGAGAGGGGGGAGGGACCCGGGGGAGCCGCCCCGCCCGCCTTACAAGTGACGCGACGGACTGTGGGATGTTCTTTTCCCGCCCAAATCCCCAAGGCTGGAGTGAGTCGCCAAGCAGGAGCTACGGCCTGTGACCGGTGACTAGGCGCTCAGTAACCCTAGTGCGCAGGGCGAGGGGATCAGACCCTTAGACACCTGTAGAGATTAAGCCACACACTGCGGACCAGTAATTTTATTGCTAGCTTTACCCAGTGGCCAGATAAGTTTCTATTGAACAAGTATAAGAAACGTTTTTACGTAAATGTTAAAGGAACGCTTTAAAATTAAATACCCATTGCATTTTGAGTTACTTATTACGTTTCTTATAAGCTAATGTCTTTTTAAAATATGATGTTTATAAAACTGTGTAATATGAAAACACAAGAATTCTTGTGGTCCGTCCACAATGTGTTAAGGGGAGAGAATTTCTCCCAAAGAAACTTTAGTTGTGGCATTGTAGAATGGCAGCCTATCTATCCTTTTTCTTTAATGTAAAATATTATTTTGTTTAAAAAAATATATTTTACCAATGACTATATGTTCTAATGATTTTATGAAACATTTTGAAGGTTTTTTAAAATTAATTTTTAAACTTTCTTACCATACATTTAAAATATAACTGTTAAACAATAAATTGCACATATTTCAAGTGAATCCTATTCTGAATTTGGACCTACATGTGCACCTATTATACTATCAAGCACCACAAATAATGAATACATTTATTACTCTAGAAAGTTTCCTATTAGCTAGCCTCCTTATAATCTTCTCTCACATCTTATCTAATTGCTTTATGTTGAAGCAATTACTAACTTTTGTCATTATATATCATTTTGTATCATTTAGTTTTTTATAAATGGATTAATGAAATATGCAGTTTTGTCTAAGTTCTTTAACAGCATAATTATGTTTTCTTTATATAACATATTTTTTTCCAGTTACAGTTTACTTTCTTTCAGATGTACAATATAGTGGTTAGTGGTTAAAAAATCATATACTTGGTTTCTCCCACCTCCATGTTTCAAGTATCCACTTGGCCTCATACACGGTTATTGTGATATCATTAATATTCCCTATGTTGTAATTTATATCTCTGTGACTATTCTGCAACTAACAATTTGTGTTTCTTAATCCCTTCACCTTTTTCACTCAGCCCTCTAACCCATTCTTCCCTCTGATGACTGCCAGTCTGTTCTTTATCTTTAAGTTTGTTTCTATTTCATTTGTTTATTTTGTTCTTTAGATTTCACACATAAGTAAAATCATATGGTATTTGTCATTCTCTGCCTGACTTATTTCACTTTGCATAATGTCTTTTAGGTCCAACCATGCTGTCACAAAGGTAGGGTTTATTTTTTATGACTGAGCAGTATTCCACTGTGTATATGTACCACAGCTTTTTTATCCACTTTATTAATGGATACTTTGGTTGCTTCCAGATCTTGGCTATTGTAAATAATGCTTCAATGAACATAGGGATGAATATATTCTTTCAAATTAGTGTTTCAAGTTTCTTCAGATATATTCCCAGAAGTGAAACCATCTGGTTATAAGGCAATTTCATTTTTAATTTTTTAAAGAACCCTCACACTGTTTTTCCAGAGTGGCTACACCAGTATGCAATCCCACCAAAGTTCATTAGGGTTTATCCTTTTTATCTTGAATTTGGGCTTTGCAAATTTTATTTATCTTTGTAAGAAACATACTCTTGATAAATACATTTGTCATCTCAAATAAAACGTAAGAATGTTTGCTTAATTCCTGGTCTTTTTAAGCTCAAATAAATCACACTTAGTGCCATGTTTCTCTGCAGTGGCACATGAGGCTAGGGCGAGGGGCAAACCATTGGGGAGTTTAACTTGCTGCTTATTTATTTGAGGATAACAATATGGTAATCTTCCATCTTCCCTCTCTGGAATTCTGTGACTTTTCAAACTTGGCTAATGCCAGGAACAACACTTTTTATTGTCTAGGAGGCTATTTTCAATCATGACAATAATTGAAAAGCTGTGAAGGGCCTTGGTGGGCTCAAGAAGTCTACTTTTCTAGTGTTGTCCATGGGCAGAAAAGACCCTAAATGACAGAAAGCGATTTCTGCCATTATGCCTCTAAGCAGCAAATAGACATGTTTTTCAAAATATGTAAATACTAAATTACTAGTATATTTCACTCTGTGTTATCTGACTTTGCCTGCCTCTTGCAGTCCTTTCTTGAGAAATAACTATACGTATGTATACTTTAGATTTTTTTTTTTTTTTTTTTTTTTTACAGAGACAGAGAAAGAGTCAGAGAGAGGAATATATAGGGACAGACAGACAGGAACGAAGAAAGATGAGAAGCATCAATCATCAGTTTTTCGTTGCGACACCTTAGTTGTTCATTGATTGCTTTCTCATATGTGCCTTGACCGCCGGCCTTCAGCGGACCGAGTAACCCCTTGCTCGAGCCAGCGACCTTGAGTCCAAGCTGGTGAGCTTTTGCTCAAATCAGATGAGCTCACGCTCAAGCTGGTGACCTTGGGGTCTCAAACCTGGGTCCTTTCGCATCCCAGTCCGATGCTCTATCCACTGCCCACCACCTGGTCAGGCTATACTTTAGATTTCTAAGAATGTCAATAAAACATTTCAAATTCTGTGTAACTGAAACCTTCTCACTGATTATAATTGGCCCTCCTTATTGCTGGTTCCACTCCTCAGATTAACAAGCCGTAGATAGAATATATATATATAAATGTTATCTTTGCTGAAATCTACTATATGGTTAGGCCTGTACACTGACATGTACAGACTTTTTTTCTTGTTGTAATTTCCTAAACAATACAGTATAACAAGTATTTACAAAGTGCTTACACTGCATTAGGTATTATAAGTAATCTAGAGATGATTAAAGTGTATGGAAGATGTATATAAGTTCTATGCAAATACTACACCATTTTATATAAGGTACTTGAGCAGGGTGGGAGGGGCTTGAATATGGAGGAATGACACTTTTCACCATCAG
Source organism: Saccopteryx bilineata (assembly GCF_036850765.1). Lineage (NCBI taxonomy): Eukaryota > Metazoa > Chordata > Mammalia > Chiroptera > Emballonuridae > Saccopteryx > Saccopteryx bilineata. The sequence continues at coordinate 209,502,871 of NC_089494.1, forward strand.
CTTCAATATCTCTCTTTGGCTTATACTTAGATGGTTTAAATTGTTTCTCCAGGGGAGTTTCAGACATCTGGGATAAGTGAGATAGTCTACTGGGAGAAGGGCTAGATGTTTAGACAGCGGTCTGCCTCTGGAGCAGTGAGAGTTTGGTATGGCTGTCAGGACTAAGGTCTCAGCTACACACTTACTTGCCATCTAATCATTTGCAATGGGCAGTTTGTTTAATCTCTCACTGCTCTTGTTTTTCCTCTGTCAAAGAGAGCTAATGGTGCTAGCCTCACAGGGTTGTGAGTATTAAAGGTACTAACATTTGTCAAACATCAGCAAATGTTAAGTGCTATATAAATATTTGTTAAACACAATAGAAGTAGTATTTTTTAACTTTATTGTTATGGATTAAATGTTTGTGTCCTCCAAAAATCCATACGTTGAAGTCCTATACCCCACTGTGATAGTATTAGGTGATGGGGCTTTTGGGAGGTAGTTAGGTTGATATGAAGTCATGAGGATGGGGACTTCTGGTGGGATTATGCATTTATAAGAAGGGGCAACCAGAGAGTTTATTTTCGCTCTCTCTCTGCCCGGAGGGCACAACAAGAAGACAACTACCAGCAAACCAGGAAGACGGTTCTTACTATTGTAGATACTGAATTTTCAAATACTTTGATTTTGGACTTCCAAGCCTCTAGAGCTGTGAGAAATAAATGTTTGTTATTTAGGTCACCCAGCATATGGTGTTTTGCTATAGCAGTAAACTGATTATGACACTTACCTCAACAGAAACACTCTATGAAGAATCTTTACGCAGACAGAAAAGAAGCATTTTAAAAGAAACTATTTTATTTATCTTTAAAATTTTTCAGCATTAAGATTTTCTGAGAAGCAGTGCACCTGCATTCTCCAGGTATCTTTGAATGGATTTTTTTTTATTTAATGCTTGTCTAAAATTTTAGTTTCAATCATTGGTGAGAAGAGAAATTTTCACCTATCCATTTATGGAAAAATACTTAAGAAGTGACTATCTCAGACATTAACAACTTGGTGCTCCCAAAATAAAAAGTATTAACTGTAATGATACCCAGACCTAACCCAAGTATCAACGTAAGCAAATACCCAGTAAGAGTAGCATTTCAATTTATCTACAGTAGCAGCCAATAGGATAAGGCATGTCAAAAGTCAACCCATTATCTGTAGATTTATCTACAATGTGACTCTTAGAACTTGTTTCATCAAAATCATTTGCTTTCAGAAAGGAAATAAAAACTTTTTTTCTTTTATAATATATCATTTTTCTATGATTTACTTCATGAGAAACTCCATACTCAGGAAATTTTAAGAGCACCAGTGCTATGAAGCCTACTAACACGAGCTGAATGTCACTGTCACATGCAGAAGCTATGTAATCTCTAACCCAATGTGATTCCAAAATGGAAGCTTAGTTCAGTAAATTCCATTTGACCCTCTAATCTTTATTGTATTTTTCAGATTTGACTACTACAAATGTAATATGCCTTCAAAACGTAGGGTCAGTGTTCCGTGGTGAGCACTGACCTTGCTAATCAGCCAGCAAGAATGAATAGTTATGGTTTTACTAGGAGAAGCTGGCAGTTCATATATCTGGAGCCTAACCTGTGAGGTAGGAAGAGGGGAGAGATGAAGGCAGGGCCTACTCACTGAAGACTGTGTGTGGACCCTGCCTGCTCTGAATCAGAAACTGGTTCAGATGTTTCCTCCTCTGAAACCCTCTTAAATCCATCTCAGGGTGTTTCCATGACCTTATGTGGACAAATTCACTACCTTCTTAGAGGTACATGCGAGGCTCAAAGTAAATAAAAGGCTCAGGATATGGCAGAAATTAGGACATAGTGACATTCAATTCAGTAGACCTCTGCTGAACACCAACCAGGTACAAGATGCTATGACAGATTTTAAAAGAGATGCAAAACTGGATAAACTCAAAACTCTTGACATTCTTTAATATCTACCCAATATACTCTCTATGTTAGCTAACTTCTGTTGTACCTGTAAGAAAGACTGATGATTTGAGCAATTAGCAATTATTTTAAATAATTTCAAGTTACACTAAGCACCCTTTAAAAATATTGGCTTTGTACAATTTTTAAATGACTTTTAAAAACTGCTCTAAATTGGGTTTTTACCTTGAGTTCTGGCTTAATCCCTGGCCAGGGCACATACAAGAATCAACCAATAAATGCACATGTAAGTGGAACAACAAACCAATATTTCTCTCTCTTCCTTCCTCTCTCTTCCTTCTTCTCTCTCTAAAATCAATCCATAAATTTTAAAAAGTGTTTAAAAAATAAATTAGGTTTTCATCTCTATTTTCTTAAAATTGTTTCCTAAATATTTATGGAAGCAGTATTAATAAAATAAGTACTACCATGATTATATGAAGTAACATGAATAAACAGTGGTATGACAAATTTATAAAAGGGAAGTAAACACAGGAAAAAGAGGTACTTCCCCATGGAAATAGTGTTTGTTATAAGAAGACGTATTTGGAGAATAAAAACATCATGATGACTTTGGTTTTATGGAAGCAAAATTTAGGAAGTCAATAAATGAGTGTGTAAATCACTTCTAAGAATGTCATACAGTGTCACAACATGGATGTAAGCTACAAAAATTATTAATAAAGAATCAAAAACTTGATTTTTGATTGTTATTCATAGTACATTTTCTAATGTTTTGTACTATACCTTCAAATATTTTTTCACCAGAAATACTTTTAATTTTGTTTCTCAGCCTGACCAGACAGTGGCATAGTGGATAGAGCATCGATTCGGGACGCTGACAACCCAGGTTCGAAACCTCAAGGTCATCGGCTTGAGTGTAGGCTCGCCAGCTTGAATGTGGAGTTGCCAGCTTGACCAAGTGGTCATAAACATGACCTCAGGGTTGTAGGCTTGAGCCCAAGGTCACTGGCTTGAGCAAGGAGTCACTGGTTAAGTTGAAGTCCCCCAGTCAAGGCACATATAAGAAAGCAAACAATGAACAACTAGAGAGCCACAACAAGTTGATGCTTCTCATGTCTCTTTCTTCCTGTCTGTCCCTGCCTCTCTCTCTCTCTCTCTCTCTCTCTTGCAAAAAACAAACATAAAAACAAAAAACAAACAAACAACCCCCCCCACATAAATGATGTGTGTGGAGCGTGGGCAGCTGGGTGGTATTTGGTATTTATTTAATATATACAGAAGGCCAAGAGGGAAATAAATAGCCCGGGCAGGACATGGCAAGTTATTACATGGGACTGGAACTGAGAAATAGAAAGTCAAGAATACAGCTTATTCTCTGTTTTTCCTGGACTGTAAAAACTCTCATTACAGCTTTTCTCACTGTGTTTGCTCACTTTTTTTTCTATTCTGCATCCCACATGCTTACAGCCATCCTAAGCATTTTTACTCCTTTTAAAGTATTAAAAACAGTCTTCACAAGATTATTATGAAAATTAAATCAGTTCGCATTTGTAAAATTTACTTGAAAAATATTGTTAAATAAAAAATAATGGAATGGCCTGACCTGTGGTGGCGCAGTGGATAAAGCATCAACCTGGAAACGCTGAGGTCGCTGGTTCAAAACCCTGGGCTTGCCTGGTCAAGGCACATATGGGAGTTGATGCTTCCTGCTCCTCCCCCTTCTCTCTCTCTCTCTCTCTCTAATGAATAAATAAAAAATCTTTAAAAAAATAATGGAATGATGGGATAACTAAAATTAAGAATAGCTTTTATAAGTAAAAGGAATAAGTCATGCATAAATGTGTACTCCTATAGTCGAGGCTAAGTTATCAGTTTTATTAGCTGGCTGTATTTAGTAAAGGGGGTTGGGTGGGGTTAATATTACTTAATATCAAGAAAGTAAAAGGAGAAAAAGGTGAAGATATAGAGAGCTTTTGAAGATAAAGGGTGGTAAGGTTAGGGGTCATCATAGTAAAAGAGAAGGACTGATCATTTGCTGAGTGGTCAGGGTTAATTGACTGGGCTAATGTAGGAAGTGGGGGTATTTGGGACAACAGTTTGTGAACATTCAAAAACAGTTGATCTTAATGAACAAGATTATAAAAATCAAGAAAAGCTCAACGAGGACTAGAGAGCATTAAATACACTGATACCAATTCACATGATTCTATTTCTTTATCAAAATTTTATAATAAAAATAGAGACAGACAAAAAAGAAAATAAACCCAGGCAATGGCACAGTGGATAGAGCATTGAACTGGGACACAGAGGACCCAGGTTCAAAACCCAGAGGTCACCAGCTTGAACGCGGGCTCATCTGGTTTGAGCAAGGTTCACCAGCTTGGACCCAAGGTTGCTGGCTTGAGCAAGGGGTCACTCGGTCTGCTGTAGCCCCTTGGTCAAGGCACATATGAGAAAGCAATCACTGAACAACTAAGGTGCCACAACAAAGAATTGATGCTTCTCATCTTTTTCCCTTCCTGCCTCTCTGTCACTATCTGTCCCTCTCTCTGTCTCTGTCACAAAAAAATAAATGAATAAAAATAGAGACTGAGCATGGGAGTAAGCAAGAATAAAGGGTTAGTCTGATATCAACTATGTAGAGAGTAATCTGCAGAACTGACTAAGCACAGAGTCCAGGCTGAGCTGGAAGGTGAGTGAAGTAGGATAAGGTATGAGAATGGTCACATGGCTGAAATGGTGACGGTGGGAGTCTTTGAAAGACTTTCAAGTCCTCACGGGATGCTTAGCATGTTCACTCTAAGTTTGAGAGTAGAAAAGTTAGAGGGACAAAAGGTTGTTGTGTCAGAAGGGCCTTTCGGTATCTATAAGCTTGAGGCATTACTCTGAAGGTAATACTGTCAAAGGTTTGAGGTTCTGCTTGTGTGTGACTGAGATAGTGTGTTTTGAAGGTTCTGAAGTGGTGGAGGTTAAAGGACCATGAGATCCAGTTAGGACATATAAGTGGACAAGGAAAAGAAAGAGGATATCTTAATTATGTATCACATATGATACATTCTATGTTAAATATGTCATACATAATTAAATATAATTCAGTGAGCATATTTTGTGAGATTATGTAATTGTGATTGAAAGATGTGGATAGACCAATGAGAAAAGCCCTTTGTGTGATCCTGAAAGTTCTCAGAAATATTTCTAATTAAAAAACAACAACACTGGAAACACTGCTGATGGTGATGACACAGTGGAGGATTATATCTGTAAATTATGGGATTTGAAAACAAGATCAGGGCAGTAATTAGGTAATGAGTGGCATTATTTCTTTTTTCTTATTTTCTTCATTTTTCTGAAGCTGGAAACGGGGGAGGCAGCCGACCGGGATCCACCCAGCATGCCCACCAGGGGGCAATGCTCTGCCCTTCCGGGGCGTCGCTCTGTTGCATCCAGATCCATTCTAGCACCTGAGGCAGAGGCCACAGAGCCATCCCCAGCGCCCGGGCCATCTTTGCTCCAATGGAGCCTCGGCTGCGGGAGGGGAAGAGAGAGACAGAGAGGAAGGAGAGGGGGAGGGGTGGAGAAGCAGATGGGCGCTTCTTCTGTGTGCCCTGGCCGGGAATTGAACCCGGGACTCCTACACGCCAGGCCAACGCTCTACCGCTGAGCCAACTGGCCAGGGCGGCATTATTTCTTAAAATCAATTTTTGGTAAGTTGAGTTGCTTATCTCAGCAATTAAAAAAAAAGTCCTTACCAAAAACTTTCACATTAATCACATTATTTTCCATATGGTTAAGATTTGAAAATACTTTTTAGCATCTACTGTGTTAGGTATTTTCCTAGAATATAGATATACTAGGGGGTTACAGGAGAAGAGTAACATTTGCTCCTCTAGAGGAACAGATGGAAAGATAAGCAAATAAGTACAATAGATTTTCAAGTGAGATTTGATGAAGGTTGGAATACGGTGCTTTGGAATCACAGAGCAGAAGGCAGATTAGCCAATGTTGATAACTAAGACTTGCCACTCCTAACTTAGTTTATGCTTGGTGATTCCTTTGCTTTCAGGTTCTGCTGCCACCCACATAGAACGGGACACTGGTACAATCCCTTTGTTGTGTCTGACTCAGTGAAGAAATAAATAGCATGGTTACATACTATGTTTATTTATTCTTATATTTTTTTTACATTAATGAAAAGGTTAAGACAGCCTCTCAATTATCAGATACTCTGTTCACTTTACAGACTTATAAACATGTGTTTAACAAGTTTTCAGGCTTTTAAAATTTGATATTTTTGAGAAATGCAGTTTATATTTATTGTGCTAAATTTTTCTTTACTGACTGTAACACTGCATTGTGGTTCTCCTGAAGGAGAATTCTTACTTGTCTATGGTGTATTATTTAGTGGGATGCTTATTAGGTCAGGGATTGTGGCCATTACTGTTTGATAATAGGCATGAGCAAAAGTAGGTTTACAGTTGTGAATACTCAAAACACAATTTAATCTTGTATTATTACTTTTTATTATTATTGTAAACCTAAGTAAGTTTATAGTTGTTCATATGGAAAATACAAGAATACAAGAATAAACTCTGGGTTTATTCTCTGTGTTTATATGAGTAACTGTTAAAAAACAATTATTTTTTTTCTTCTTTTTCCAAATGAGAGTAGCATAGATAGAAAGATAGACTCCTACATGCTCCCCGACTGGGACCACCCAGCAACACCCACCCCCCTCGTCTGGGACCAGTGCTCTGCCCATCTGGGGCCATGCTTGCAACTGAGATATTTTTAGCACCTGAGGTGGAGGCTTCATAGAGCCACCCTCAGTGCCCAAGCCAATGTGCTCAAACCAATCAAGCCAAGTCTGTAGAAGAGGAAGTGAAGAGGGAGGGATGGAGAAGCAGATGGTCACTGCCCTTACCAGAATCAAACCCAGTACATCTGTATGCTGTGCCAATGCTCTACTATTGAGCCAACCCGCCAGGGCCAAAATAAATTCTTGATACACAGGGTATTGAAAAAGAACTTCCTCAAGCAAAAATATCTCTTCAATGATTTTGTTTCATTGATTGAGGTTGTGACTAGATTATAAAGTCCTAGGTTGTAGACATTATCTGATGATAATTCCAGTCAGAAAAAAAAGTTGAAGTAATGCCATTTTAATTTCATCACTCCCTGAAAGTTTGCAAAACAGAGCTACAGTAAATTGTTGTACAACTCGTGCTTTTCCCGACAAGAATGCTGGCTTCTAATGATCTTGCTGATAAGGATGATAGTTTTACAATGTTCTCTGCAGAGTTTATCTAAAATAAAGATTGGCAGAAAGCAAAGTTTGTTTTGGTCCTTTGTTCAGTAGGTTCACTTACTAATTATATCCAACTAAAGATATCTTTTGTGGCAGTAATCCAAAGGGAAATAAAGAAAAAAGTAAAAGCATAATACCTTACTACTTGTAGCCCACTTTCTAGAGTGTTAACTTTTCAAAAGTCACTTAAAATAATTTTAATTTTAACACTTTTTTGCCTATTTTCCTCAAAACAACTCTGCTAATTGTCTGATTCAACCTACCAGATTGTCTGTAATAGTACAAAGAATAGTAATAATAATAATATAAGTGTCATTATTAATGATCACTAACATTTATTAAAAACATACTATTTTATATAAAAAGGAAGGCTGAGCCTGACCATGCGTGGTGTAATGGATAGAGCATCGGACTGGGATGTGGAGGACCCACGTTCAAAACCAGAATGTCACCGGCTTGAGTGCGACTCACCAGCTTGTGCACAGAGTCATTGGCTTGAGCATGGGATCATAAACCTGACTCCATGTTCGCTGGCTTGAGCCCATTGGTCACTGGCTTGAGCCCTAAGGTCACTGGCTTAAAGCCCAAGGTTGCTGGCTTAAACAAGGGGTCACTTGCTCTACTGTAGTCCCACGGTCAAAGCACATATGAGAAAGCAATCAATGAACAACTAAGGTGCTGCAGTGAAGAACTGATGCGTCTCATCTCTCTCCCTTCTGTCTGTCTGTCCCTATCTGTCCCCCTAAAAAAAAACACAAAACAAAACAAGACTGAGATTGTGTGAATATATAAAGATCTCCTTACAGTAACCCAAGTAACTAAATAAAGATACTCAAAATATACCTACTTCATGTGCCTGTTAGGAAAATAAGGCACATGTGTCACACTAAGAAATCTGGACCTAACACTGGGGGCAAAAGAGAAACCTTGAATGTTTGTACTTAGATGAGTGACATCATTGTATTAGTATTTTAGCAATATAATTCTTATGGTATTGAAGAGAAAATGTAAGAGGGAAACTGAAAACTGGGGAAAACTCTTTGAGAAATAATTATTTCCTCTCTCTCCAATGTATCTCTGCCCCACCCTTCACATATATTCTATCTTCTCTAAACATGCAAGGATTATTGATGCGATAGTGTCTCCGCACTAATTTCTCCCTCTTTTTGCAGTTCTGTTTTCCCTTGACCACTGCTAAATTTCAACTCTTCTTTTAAGATCAAGATCCCCTGTTTGTACCTGTATAAACCAATATGCCTGTATGCGTAGCATGACACAGTAGAAAGATCAGAGGGTTGGGAATAAGCTAGATTTTTTTTTTTTTTTTTTTTTTTTTTTACTTTTACAAGACCTTAATCAAGTTACTTAAGGTTGTAGGGATTGTTTCCTCAATTGTAAAATGGAAAAATGTTACCTAACTTGAAGAGTTATCATAAAGATTAGAAATGATCTCTGGCATCTAATAAGTACTTATGGAATGGTACCATTTATGATTATGATTTTCAAAAGTCACTACGCAGAATAAACTATCTCTTCTCTGTCTTCTTATGGCAATTAATTCCTAATTTGTACAAACATTTGTCATACTAGGTTGGAATTATAATAGCCTATGAGCAAAGGCAGAGACTAATTTTTGAATACTAGTGTATAGTACAATGTCTGACACAGAGCAAAATGCCTCTATAGACTGTTTGTTGCAATAAATATGCAGACATATCCTGGGGGTAATGATAGAGAGGATGAATAAATAACTGAAAATTATCCAGCACTGGAAAACATCCAACACAGAATGTGAAAGGCACTGTGGTGAATGACTTGTGAATTTTTTATCAGCTTTATTGAATATTTATTTACATTATATTGACTAAATTTAAGTACACTTAAAATGTAAAATGTTATATAACTTTTGGGAAAAACATGGTTTTTAACAACTACCGTATGCATTTTTTTTTAATTAAATGAGAGGTGGGGAGGCAGAGAGACCGATTCCCGCATGCACCTTGATTGGGATACACCAGGCAAGCCCCCTACCAGGTGATGCTGTGCCCAACTGGGACTGCTCTCCACTGCTCAGCAACCGAGCTATTTTGGCACCTTAGGCGAGGCCATGGAGCCATCCTCAGCACCCAGGGCCAACTTGCTTCAACTGAGCAATGGCTGCAAGAGGGGAAGAGAGAGGTAGAGAGAGAAAAAAAGAGGGGAAGGGGTACAGGAGCAGATGGTTGCTTCTCCTGTATGCCCTGACTGAGAATCAAACCCGAGACATCTACACATCAGGCTGATGCTCTACCACTGAGACAGACAACTGGCCAGGGCGTTGTACACATATAAGATTATTACATTCTCTTGAACAATTTACCTTTTATCATCATGCCATGACTGTTTATTTCTAGCAATATTTATTACTCTGAAATAGATACATATATATATATATATATATATATATATATATATATATATTCTGAGACTCTAATTCTATGTATGTTAGGTTGGTTGATGTTTTTTCACAGTTCATGGATGGTATCTTCATAGTCATTCATCTTTATTTTGATTACTGTTATTATGGTTACTCTTCAATCCTTTTACTTTTAAACCATTTGGCTCTTCATAATAAAAGTTGAGTTATTATAATCTCCAGATTATTAGGCTAAGTGAAATAAGTCAGTCAGAAAAAGATAAGTACCTTATGATTTCTTTTATATGTGGAATCTAATGAACAAAGTAAACTGACAAACAAAAAAAGAAACAGACTCATAGATAAGGAGAATAGACTGATAGTTATCAGTGGGGATAGAGGTTGGGGATTGGGTGAAAAGGTGAAGGGATTAAGCAAAGAAAAAAATTTACAGACACAGACAACAGTGTGGAGATTGCAGGAGGGAAAGGGGTTAGAGGAAGATGTAGCAGGGTGGACGGATAGATGGCGATAGAGGGAATTGACCTGGGGTTATGAACACACAATGCAATATACAGATGATGTATTATATATAGTATTATACACCTGAAAAGTGTAAAATTTTAGTAATAGTTTCACCTCAATAAAATCAATAATGTGTTTAGAAAGTGAGTTATTGTATGTATGGATAGCATATGTAAATTTTGTTTTTTATATAATTTGATAATCTAGGCCTTTCAATTAAGTATTTATTCCATTTATATTTAATATGATTCTTAATATGATGGGATCTATATTTATCATCATGTTATTTTTCATTTTTCTTATCTGTTCTTTTTCCGTTTTATGTCTTGTCCTGCTTGCTATCTTTTGGATTGAGTATTATTTCATTTATCTTCTATCATGCTTTATTAGCTATACGTATTTTTTATATTGCTTTAGGATTCATCAGTGTGCACCTTACTATAAGACAATTTCACATATAGTGTAATAATATTACAACAATATAGTTCTGGCTCCCTCTTCCTACCTTTGTGTTATTATTGTCATAGATGTGACTTCTGCATATGTTAAAAACTACAAAACACATTGTTACTGTTTTATTTTAATTTTCTATTAGAACTTTAAATAACAAAATTATACGCATGTACATATTTTTTTATTCCAGATGTCCTCAACTTTGTACAGATCCAAGTTTCTTTCTGGTATCATTTACTATTGCCTGAAAGACATTTTAAAAATAATTCATTTAACTTTGCTGGTTGCTGGTAATTAATTTATTTCCATTTTTTGTATGTCTGAAAAAAATCTTCATGTCACTCTTTTGAGTTTAGAATTCTAGGTTAAGTACTTTTTAGAATTTTAAGTATGCTATTTTATTGTCTCTGAGGCTACATGATTTATGATGAGAAGTTCTGTTGCCATATTACCTTTGTTCTTCATAGTGTGGCTTTTCCCCTCTGGCTCTTTTACAATTTACTCTTTTTCACTGTTCTCATTGATGTTGTTTGTTTTGTTTTTTTGTGCAGTTGTATTACAGTATGTCTTGTTTTAATTTTCCCCATGTTTTTTCTGCTTTGTTATTATTGTACTTCTTGATATAATTTTCATCAGATTTGGAAAATTTTGGGCTATTAGTTCTTTAACTATTTTCTCCTGGCTCCCTCCTGTTCCCACCATTTGCTGAGACTCCAATCCTAAGCATGTTAAGCTGGTTGACGTATTTCCGCAGCTTATGGGTGGTCTCTTCATTATTTAAAGTCTTATCTTTCTGGGTTTCATTTTGGATATTTTTATTACAACATCTAATCTGCTGATAATTCATTCAATGTAATTTTATTTCAGGAATTGTATTTTTAATATTCAAGTGTTTATTTTGGATATCTTTTATTTTTGTTATTTCTTTCTTCATATTCATCCTTCTATTTTCTTGAATATGTGAATTATATTAATAATAATTGTTTTAACATCCTTGTCTATTATTATCTATGCTATTCTTGAGTTTAATTCTCCTCTTAGCTATGGTGATACTTTTCTGTTTCTGTATACGTAGCAATTTTTGATTGAATTTCAAATATTGTAAAATTTATTGGATATAGATTTTTTTAAAGATTTTATTTATTGATTATACAGAGAGAGGAAAGAGAAAGGTGAAAGGGAGTGAGAAGTATCAAATCATAGTTGCTTCTCTTTAGTTGTTCATTGTTTGGTTGTTGTATGTGCATTGACTCAGTAAACCCAGGGTTTCAAACCAGTGACCTCAGCATTCCAGGTTAAACCCTTATCCATTGTACCACCACAGGCCAGGCATGTTGGGTATAGATTTTTAAATTATGTATTTTATATTACTTTACTTTTTTTTTTTAGTTTATTCTGGGATGCAGTTAGGGAATGTGGAATCAGTATAATAATTTCAAGCCTAAATTATAAATGTTCTTAGTGTGATTCAGAATACCCTTTAGGCAAGGATTAATTTGTCTTCACCACTGAGGCAATGCCATTCTGAAAACTACCTTTGAGCCTGAAGTATGCTTTGAATCATTCAGGACAAATCTGAATCTTATAAGATATCAAATATGATATTCTCAGTTTATGATGTAGAATTTTATTAATTTTATTAAATTCAATACAAATATATGTAAGATAGTCATATAAGCTAATTACAAATATTTGGATTGCAGAGGAATTTCTGTAATAATATGTTTATCTAAGGTGTAAGCCTCCCCCTCTATCTTTATAGGTAGCCTTTTCTCTCTTTGCATAAATATTTATCATAAAAATAGATGAAAAATAGACAAAGCTTTATGAGACAAGAGGAAATTAGTTCTTTTTTTATGCCTATGACAATTGCAATAAAAACAAAGGCAAAGCCAGTGGTTATATTTTAAATTTTAAACTTCCAATTTGCCATTATAGAAATTCAATCTCTTTTGTTTTTCAAATTACCTTCTTAAGTCGTTAAAAATTAGGCAGTGAATCTGAATTTTGCTGCATAAACTTGAAAGTGCAAGAAATTTTAAATATCTTTAAACAAATTAAATCCAACCCTATGCCTTCATATAATCATGGTGAAAATTATTCAATTTTAGTCATTATTGTGGCTTCCTGATCACATCTCTTGCCAATGCAAAGGTCCCAAAGGATTTATGCAGAACAAAACAAAGAGGAGTGTCCCTTTGGACTTTGATTTAAACTTATTTTTTCTAAAAGGACAAACATTGACATGGTCATTTGAAGTGCAGATGTTTTTTCTATTCAGTAGCCCAGAAATTGTCACTAAGGTTGGTAGTTCTAGAGTTCACTGGTCTCCTGTACAGAGTATAGCCATTCTTCCACAGTCCTGTTATCTTAGCAGGGAACTAGGTGGAGATAAAGAGTTGACCATAAGTCAAAAAGAAGAAGACACTCTGGGAGTGATGAGAAAAAGATTAAGAATGGTGATTTTGAAACAGAAAATAAAATTAGGGGTAGCCAAATGGTGAAATAGAAACTGGAAACCCCTTTGGTGTTCTAATGCCTTTCTTGTTTTATATTTCTCCTTGCCTCTTTTGTGTTTGCCAAACTAATATTAAGAACATGTGGGACATGGACTATGCAGTCTCCTCTTCTTTATATTAGGGGTACAGTTATTAGATTACATATACATTAACAAATAGATTCATTTATTATGTAAGAATCATGTTTCCAAGATTAGCAGAGGCACTGAGATCCAGAAATCAAAATATCTTTTTCTTCCTTCATAAAAGCTACATCTGGTTGAACATACATTGATATCAACAGGCAATAGTAAATAACACAGTATTTATGCCAGGCATTATATATGTAAAGAACTAGGGATAAAAAGAGTAAAATTCTGTCCCTTACTTACAGAGTTTAAATTCTAAAAAATAGACCAGACAAAGAAAAAAGTGTATTTTGTTATGGCCAATTCTCCATGGAGTTCAGCCCTACCCTTACACTTGAGAAAGAAGGGCCCCTGTCTTTAGCCAAAGCTTCAGAAGGTTTCCTTTTACTAACATACACACACAAAAAAAATGTTCCAGAGAATATACGGGTACCTCTGCCACATGAGAAACCAGAGCCCAGTGTAGACACTGAATGACCTTAACATTCTAAAACAAGTTCAATCTCAAGGCTGAGTGTTACAGGGTAAAACACTGGAGAGGCTAATAAATAATAAAGGTGGCAGTTGTGCTCACTTCTACTCTTCTGCCCACATCCTCCTATTAGGAGCTGGAGGTGTGTTAAGAACAAAACAAAACAAATGATCAAACAAAAAAACCAGAAAAACAAAACAAAACCAGAATTTTTATAGGGGACTTTGACCTAAGAAGCTCAGGAGAAATTAAGGGTCATGTACCCTTACAATCAACAATTACCCTCTCCTGTCTTTCAGAAAGCAGTTAATAAACACAATTCTAAGAAATTTATCTACTCTATGTTTTCTCATTTATTCTGAAAGCTCAGTGACTAAATAATTTATCATAGGAAACTCTTTAGAATGTGTGAACATAATGTGAAATTCGTGATTCATTTTTAACGTAAATAATGCTTTAGAAATTTTATTGCTAAATCAAGCCACTACATTAGCAGAATAAAACTGCCACCAAATTTAAATTAATAATAAAGCTAGCTAAGGATTAATAATTCAAGTAACATCTAATTTAGCAGGACTGTCTATACAACCCAAATAATGTAAAAATTTCAATTATAGAAACCTAAGAATTAATTTTATTGAAATGAAGTCATTAAAATGAATTTTCTATCATAAGTATACTATACATCATAAGTTATATATAGCTTTATTTTGTATGCATCCAAACATGGCCTGTGTAATACCAGAACACCTAGATATGTGGAATAATCAAATTATCTTTGATATTTTAATGACATATACAAACCATAGTTTTACATATTTCTAAAAGGTTATAAATATATATTTATCAAGGTAAGAAGATAAAACTTTTTTATTTAACATTTTGTTAGCTTGTTTAGAAAGTTTCAAATATTTAGACAGGAATGGAGACCTCCCTTTGAACTCTCCCCCAAGTCTTCACAATTGTTAGAGATGGACTTGAGTTCATAGATATTATAAATGCATTTGGAAAACTATTTCTGGAAAGACACCCTAGAACAGATGATTGAGACGATAAAGTTTGGAGGAAAAGATGAATATGATAAAAATGTGTTCAAACTTTGATACCCCCAGAGAGGATTCACTGCACTTTGTGATCACGGTATCTCCCTCCCAGGTAAGTATTCTCACTGTATTTTGGAAACAAAAATTATTTACTTTCTATTATGTTTTTGTCTATACACAGGCTTCAATTTATAGTGCTTGAAATACAACAGTGCTTAATTACTTGAAATTGGACATTCTTAGAAGAAAGAGAAATGGGATGTAGATATAACTTTTAATGATGAAGATGTCAAATGAGAAAGTCACATTACTGCAAGCAATGCATTTTTTCAAGTATAGTTTCTTGGCCAATTAATAAAGTGTTATTTTAATAATAATAAAATTTTATAACAATACGATAGGCATTATTAGAAAAAAATTACTATCTTGCCTTCAGTGGTTCTTTAAAATAAATATCCATGAAAAGTTGTTCAATGGGATCTAGGCCTAGTTTTTAGTGATTTAAGGATCTGACTTGACTCACTTGTTCAAAGACAGAGACTTTGGTCTGGTTTTAAGCAAATCTCTTTCACAGTTAATATAAAACCCACTGGTTAGTTCCTTTAGTTTACTGAAGTACTGAAGGTATAGAAATTTCAACAGCAGGAAATTTACTTTTCAATTTACACTTTTTACTTAAGAGGTATCGAATTTCTCACAAATTAACAGCAGGACAGCAATTGTCATTTCCTGTTGGGAGACATTCATAGTTAGGTCAGACCTCTGAACTGATCCCCATGTGTTTTGGGCTATATACGCAGATGGCTGAGACTCATGTTAAATTCATAGGAACAATGTCACCCTGTATTAAGTAGAGAGGAATCCAGATCATAGAGCAAGCCTGTGGAATCACATGGCCTTTTTAAGGGTGTTTTGGTACTTAACCGCTGGGCACAGCTTCTCTCTGACTGCCACTGCCACAGGAAATGCTCCCTTGTATAGTTTGAACAACTTGTGGGACTCATGGCTCAACAAATCAGAATATTAGCAAAATGAAAATGTGTTGCACAATTCGTATTCTTTAGAGCACACAATATTGGGAGAAAAAATCAGAGGGTCTCAGCCAACAGCCTCAGATCTGCCAACCTTGCATCCACTAAGAGGAGCAGGAATGAAGCAAGAACAGTCTAACCTTGGCTGCAAAGGGTAACAGGATGCCTGCAGACCCAACGTCATGCTGTTTTCCTTCTTCTGTTGCAATGGCAGGCCCGTGACAAACTTATGTAAATATAACATGGAAAATCATCTCTCGAAGACATCTTCTTTGTGCCAAATGTTCTCTGGTTTTCTTTGGCTCAGACTATAGACAATATTGGCTTCTTTTAGAGTCTAGCTCTTCTAATTTGCCTGCAAGCTAAGGCTAAGTAATGTTTATTTTACGGGAAGGAAAGCAAGGTCAAGACCCTACAAGTAGGGCTGGGAGTGAGAGAGGCCCCTGGGACAGGGTGAGAACAGAGGCTGTTTCACTGACGTTCTTTCTGTTTCTTTCTCTCCCCCGGCCTCCCTTTTGAGAGTGGCTAGAGCTCACTTAAGGAGTAGAAATTAACATCTAAACCTGGGAACAGAGATGCTTGGCATCTGAGGTTTATTTTCTTCAACTCTCCTCTTGAAACAATCATCTTCTTTTATTTTATTTTAATGAAGTCCTCTTTATTTTTTCTTGGGTAAATATGCTTTCAGTGTCATAGCTTAGAAGCTCATCATAATCAAATGTCTCAAAATTTCATGGCTCTGACAATTTTTTTAAGCGCTTTAGTTTTGTACTTACATTTCTGTCTATGAAGCATGTAAAGACATTTTTTGCATATGATAAAATGTAGTACAGATCTATTCATTTGAAGACAGATATTTTTGTATCTCAGTCTCATTTCTTTTTTTATTTTAATTTATTAATTTTAATGTGGTGACATTGATAAATCAGGGTACATATATTCAGAGAAAACATCTCCAGATTATTTTGACATTTGATTATGTTGCATACCCATCACCCAAAGTCAAATTGTCTTCAGTCACCTTCTATCTGGTCTTCTTTGTGCCCCTCCCCCTCCCCCTCTCTCTCCTTCCCCCCCTCCCCATTACCATGACATTCTTGTCCGTGTCTCTGAGCCTCATTTTTATGTCCTATCTATGTATGGATTCATATAATCCTTAGTTTTTTCTGAATTACTTATTTTGCTCAGTATAATGTTATCAAAGTCCATCCATGTTGTTGTAAATGATCCAATGTCATCATTTCTTATGGCTGAGTAGTATTCCATAGTATATAGAAGAAAACATAGGCAGTAAGCTCTCCGACATCTCTCGCAGCAATATATTTGCTGATTTATCTCCACGGGCAATGAAATAAAAGACAGGATAAACAAATGGGACCATATCAAACTAAAAAGCTTCTGCACAGCTAAAGACAATAAGAACAGAATAAAAAGACAAACTACACAATGGGAGAACGTATTTGACAGTATGTCTCATAAGGGGTTAATAACCAAAATTCATAAAGTACTTGTAAAACTCAACACCAGGAAGACAAATAATCCAATCAAAAAATGGGCAAAAGAAATGAATAGACATTTCTCCAAAGAGGACATACAGATGGCCAATAGACATATGAGAAAATGCTCAATATCACTAATCATTAGAGAAATGCACATTAAAACCAGAATGAGATATCACCTCACACAAGTCAGAATGGCGCTCATCAACAAAACAATACAGAATAAGTGTTGGCGAGGATGTGGAGTAAAGGGAACCCTCCTGCACTGCTGGTGGGAGTGCAGACTAGAGCATACTGTGGGAAACAGTATGGAGATTCCTCAAAAAATTAAAAATCGAACTGCCTTTTGACCCAGCTATCCCACTTTTAGGAATATACCCTAAGAACACCATAGAACTGTCCCAAAAGGAGAAATGCACCCCCATGTTTATGGCAGCATTGTTCACAATAGCAAAGATCTGGAAACAGCCCAAGTGTCCGTCAGTGGATGAAAAAAATCCTCTTAATGAACAAAATGTGCCCACTGTCTCCCAAGAGTGAAACATAGTCATAGTTTCATTAAAAAAAACAACAACATCACACAGAAATAAGTGTTCTGTACTTGGAAAGTTATCATCCTAAGGGTTCTATAGGAGCTTATCCTTGGTAAGCAAGTATTCCCCAGCATTTCTATGGTCACTGCTGTGGTTGATCCAGCTCTTACCAATACTAGAACAGAGCACAGGGTTAAATCATCAGAAATTCCTTAGCCAGTTATTAATCCTTGGTAGCATAATTTGGTCATAGTTGGAATGTTTGCACTATGGAATTTAGCAAATGCTACAAATGTGGGTTTGCTTTTTCTTTTCTTTTTTTCTTTCTTTCTTTTTTTTTCTTTTTTTGTCAGTTATAGGCACTGCTCTGAATGCTGAGTGAAGCCATGTGACTCCACGTGAGAGAACAGGGCCACCCTATTGAAGAAAGCACAGAGCAATGTGCCATGCAACTTAGAAAATTATAAACCAATCTAGGTTTTGTAGCACCTGAAGAAGCTCACACAATCATGGAGCCAATCTAAAAGAAAGAATACATATTACAATGTAAACCTGGGTGGTGGTGGAGGAATGAACAGTTAGATTGAATAAGAAAAGAAATGGAAATTATAAATATATAAAGCTGAAAAATACCACAAACAAAAACATTCAAAAAATATTTGTTTATTAAATAACTGCCTACAACACCTCTAGAATATGTTTATTCTATGCTCTGGTTACATACTCTTGATTTCCTCTTCATATAATAATAATTTTTAAAAGAATCTTTCATACAAAGAAAAAAAGGCTTATTTTTTTCCTGTTAGGATGGTTGATCAAAATTTGTTTTTGTTATAGGTAGTTAGATTTATATGTATGTTCTTACTATTTGTCATGGTACTATAATTGCATTGTCTACAAACACAGGAATTCTGATAGAGTACATTGTAACATGATTCCAGTCAAGTAGAAAAAAAAAAGCAGGAAACATTTATAATTGTATACTCTGAATTAGTAAGTATAGTCCTGAAATGAAAAAATTTATTCTGTCTAAGGGTTGACATGAACTGAATTCTCTGCTTGTAAGGTTTCATCTGGATGATTAGAAAAATTTTCCCCGGACTCAATACTGGCTTTGTGTATTTCAACCTTGCTTCTCCCATACCTTCATCATTTTGGTGTTGCGTACCTAGAGACCCATTCTGATGTCCTCATCAGAAAGCCGGGTGAGCAGGCACAGTAAGCAAAAGGATATTTCTAGGAGTCAGTCTCACAGCAGGATGATTAGTAAAAGCAGAACCACTCATAATATGACTGCAAATGAGTAAAACGTATATTCCTAAACCTGAACTAAATTTAGATATTTCAACTCAACTTCCCCTTAGCCAGACCTCAAAAACAATGACATCTACAGATGATGTACTATGGAATTATAACCCTGAAACCTATATAATTTTATTAACCAATGACATCATAATAAATTGACGACGACAACAACAACAATAAAACAACTACATCAATGTCATCCAACAAAAGGAGAAATATCTATAAAGCTGGAAAGTGAGAGCAAAGAAAATAAGGAGTCCTGCCAATTTGGTAAAAATATATGATTTCAACATATTTTATAAAAATATGACCTTTCCTAGTACCCTTCCTTGAAAAAAGACTGAACTAGTGAAAGGTCCTGGAGTTTAAGCTAATTAGCTTCATGATACATCCATCTATAGCTGTGAAGTTCTTATCTGTCTGAGTGGCATCATTGCTTAAAGCCTGTAAAAATGTTCATCCTTTGAGTTAATAGCTGTGACTCTATTAACTGGCAACAGTGACAAATATAAGAGGATTCTGCTATACAGTCAAAATGGTGAATCAGATCTGGGTCACTGGAATGATTTTATGAAAAGCTCCCCTAAGATAGGTTCAAAGGAAATTAGCAAATGCTACAAATCTGGGTTTTCTTTTTCTTTTTCTTTTCTTTCCTTGGCACTAAAGGAAATTAGTGGTATTCTGCGCTAGTCATGGGCATTTCTTTCTGTGTTTCTGGCTCTCCACCCAAATCTGTTACATTAAAATTCACACATTCAATTTTAAT